>NC_135064.1:11250000-12500000 GCF_051401765.1 Calliopsis andreniformis | reverse complement strand
TCTCGAATGGCTGTCTGGTGGCTTGCTTCTCAGTGTAATTTCTTAGCACACTAATTAACTATCGCGTGTGTTACATACACAGTAGTTCTGAGTATCTAAACTTCCAAAGGCAAGTAGATATTCTACTGTTATAACTAAGGGTTATTCTACGTAACACATCTGCACGCAATAACAATAGTGGAGAGTAGCAAAGTTCTGATCCACCACTTCTAATAATCTTCAGTACCTATATTAATTAATAAATTGAACTAAACAATACGTTACCACTACTAATATTGAAATAAGGAATCTCTCAGGATCAGTTGCATGGATCGAACTACCAGCTCCACTTCTGGAAATATTAATTAATTTAATTAATTTCTATCTGAATGAATTCCTGGAAATAGAAACTGAGACCTGAAAATTATGAAATATTTTGTTCTTCTTCTCTATTACTCATTTATTCCATATTTTTAACATCGGATATCTTTCACACTTTAAGATATGATTTAAAAGTTCTGCATGCTGCAGGCAACTCTCCTCTATATAAATTTCAGTACCAGTTTCTATCAGTACTTCTGTTTCTACCGTTCTACTTTATTGTTAGTGGTGCAAGTCTACAAACTCGCGTATTAGTATTCGTTCTGGTATTGCGCGCGCGGCACAGTTACATCTTTCTTTCCTGTCACTCGATTCCCAGCACCTGCCCCATAACTGCGCGATTTTTAATGATTTACATTCAGCTACGTTGGCTCGACTTCTCGGTTGCGCGGCCAAGCCAATTCGCGAGCGCGCCTTGGAAACGAAGCTTAACTTTCCCAGAATGAGAACAAATGTTTCGCAAACCGTTCATAAAACATATGTTGCGTAACCTGGCGCGATAAAGGGAGATCGTTAGGAGTTAGCGAGTGCTCGTTTGCGCTAAATATTTCCGCCGACGATTGCAATGCCTTCAAGTCACTCCTGCAACCCGAGTAATCTGACTTTAAGTGCTCAGACGGTAGGGTCACTGAACCGATCCTGTTCTCAGCGAAGTTTCGAGAGCTGTCTGCCACAGTCTATTGTGTCCTCTGTTGCTTGGAAATCTCCGACTATGAGGGATATAGAGGTACAAGACCTTAATGACGTGAAAGCTGCTAGGTCTTAATTCATTGATCACAATTAACCTAAATTTATTCCAGATGGTCTTCTATGGTAACCACAGTACTGATACAAGTAATTACCATTAGGACCCTGTCCGAATTCCAGCGATACCCTGATGTCGATTAGCGATACTTATTAGCACTGTCTGACCTCAATTCAGGGTATCGCCTAATAACATCAAGCGTCTGTCCGTGATATTTATCAATGATACAGGGTGTCTGACACTGATCCCCTTACTGCTGCCAGACAACGTCATTTAACGCTGATTAATTGCATGTATTACACAGATACCTATTTTACGCTGGCAAGATGTACTTCTGTTCGAAGACAAGCCGCGCTGAATCGAAGCGTACACACACGTATTGAACTGTAAATCCTGCGGAAACCGACTAACTTCGGAAAGCTACGCGTCTACCAACAATGAAACAAGTAGCTTAAGAGGTTGAAAGCTTCGTTCCCATTATTCTCGGATAAAGCGGAAGCACCTGCTGCTGTTTGGGTAGATCCTTGTCGCTGGGTAACGACAACAATGCCTAATATTGCTGTTGGTTTGTTTCAAATGTGTATTATTTCTGCTTCTGCCTGTCGATTAAATAAATCAGCCGCCACGGGATGAGATATTTGCGGCAAATTTGTCTTTGCGCTTAACAATCTCTCTTACTCCTACTCGCTTTGTCAATTAAGGTAACGTTGCTGGGATTCGTGGAACGGGGTGAGTGTGGAGCATAGAGAACATCGATAGGGGTAAGTCATGAAGTAAAACGTGTTTGTTCATGGTTTAAATGGTTGGGTCTAGCATCTGGAGCCTCGTACGCTTGAAATGATGAATAATCATCCCGCATGATGAGTGCGTTTCACAGTGATTTTAATCACTGTGTTCATCATGGACGCATTAAGCACAGAATACTTTAGCGTTTCACAGGGATTAAATGTCAGCTGTAAAAATAATCCATTTGAATGATGTCTATGGAAATCTGAAAGAAGTATTTTGTTATTAATTTTATCTTGTTCTTATTATACTGTTTTAACTAAATAAGAGTTGCCAAAAACACATTCTTATTTTTATTTTTCACATTTTTACATGAGTTTATCAATGATTAAACTACATTTTGTATATGTTTTGAGTAATAGTAGTTATCAATATATTTCATATTGGGTATCTCAATATTAATATTAAGTATATTGAGTATATTTCAATCATTACGCGATATTATTATAGAAAACAAGAAAATTAAAAATTTGATTTTTAATCAAATGATTAAAATCATTTCTTCGAACAGCAATGTTCTTTTACGTATACAAGATGGTTTTGCGTCCCACATATAAATACATTTATTTGATTTTATATATAATTCAAACTGTTTATTCTCGCTCTGAATGTTCGAACAGACAGAAAATATATGAACGGAAGATTCGAAAACCCTATGGAATAAATAACGGTTGATTAAATTTCATCGGTAATCGAAGCTCCGGTAATTTCGATGTCGAACATCCAAGATCGGCAGCCGCGGAATGATCAGAAAAGGTAAAATAAAATACAACATTTGTAGAACAATTTAATCTTGATTCGGTACGTTGGCTTTTATTTCCGTTCTGTAACCGATAAATGGTATCGTCGTCATGATTAACGGCACGTTGGTACCCCTGACGTTACGATTAATTCTGGTTTTAATTACGCGCGGCCGGTTGCTCCACTTTTATCCCCTAACCGGTAAATGCAATTATTGACACTTCCACGGTACCCTTGAGGCACGGCAAACCGAGGGAAATTTATCCCACTTTCCCGTCGAGAGGATTTGATTTCGCATTTTCCGCCGCACTGCTTCCGGTCACCTATTTACCAACGGTGTTTCCGATCAATCACTCTGTTTGCACAATACATCCACATAATTCCTACTACTTCTCCCAGATAGAGATTGCAAACCCTGTTTGGATTACAGAAATATTTGCCAGCGATAATTGTTATCGTCTCGCGGTTCCCTTTAAAACACCAAGGATTTAGGTGCACTTTTGTTCTCGAGTAAAAGAGTATGAGCTCTCTTCTACCAGCCGGCAACGTCTAACTTCCTTTAAGTTCAGTTTAAACATAGAATTACAACAAATAACGAACCTTTGAAAGAATCAGCATTTAGATGGAGTATTAGCGGAGGAGAGCGAAGGAGCGTCCCTATAATGCTTTCGTGATGCGACTTCGCCACTCGTACAGTACCTACGAGACTTCTTTCAACGATAAAATGTTCCCGGGATTTGCGAGAGTCCTCGAAATTGTTCGAACGCGAAATGCGCATTTAATGGCGCGCGGGAGCTTGATCTGGGTTAAAAGAGGAAGTTCTTAAACTTGTATTTCACCTCTGGATCGGTGTTTCCTTGAAATTCAAAGTACCTGGTGCCAGTTCTCCTCATTTTATATCGATCATAGTTGAAAGAAAGCGGCTGCGAATGAAACGTACCGATGCAGAAGAGAAGGATGAGAATTTTTCCGACAAGTTCTCTCTCTTATTAACTTTCGCCATTCTCTGGGGAGCAAGCATTGCCGGCCCTGTGGTGGTGCATTTCCAAAATGAACGAAAAATCCGAAGCTGTCAGGCGCACACCGTAGTTGGTACAAGCTACGAAAATCAATTGTAGTTTCGTGTTCAATGGGTCACCAGGATGGAAACGCTGCTCGTTCTCTTTAACGAAAGCTTGTGGACCAAACGCTCCAGCAGTTTAAATTGTTTTCGCTTTCCATTCTGACTGAAACCTATATCAACTGTTCGAAAATACGTAGAACGAAGTCGTAAAAGACTCTAACATATATTTCTCTGTTAGTTTGCACTTACTTACATGCTATCTGGTTTGATTTTTTATATAAGAGTAGTTAGAGCATTTGTGTTAATTTATTTAGTGTAGAAAATGTTCATGGATAACTCATGGGGATCCTGTCGGTGATCTTGCAACAGGAGTTGAAATACAGAAATTCAAATATACAAAATATTTGCATCAAACATTTTAGAATTTGAGAATGTTAAGGTTCGAAGATAAGCTAGAAAGTCTTGCATTTTCTGCATGTAGCGATTGTATTACGTTATGTTATGATATTGGCTGCATATTAATTGCTGGTTAAACTGGAATTATTTGCTTTGATAACAATGGAATTGAACCTGTTACTGGATATTATCGCTATGATTATGGTTAGCCAACAAATATGTATTCTGGAAATTTGATAAACCTAATAAGTGATCAGATTTTGGAATTGGCCGCAGTCTTTTATACAGGATCACAAGTAAGCATTTACAGTATTGCTTAGAAGTTGCCTTGGGAAACCAAACAGTATACTTAACTCAGCTTAATCAGAAAGGTATCATTAAACAGAAGCTATAGTGTCATAAAAGACACCTTGTCCTAAAACATAGACTCTTGTGAATAACTGTGTATCAACCCCTAAAACGATTTATGGTCGCCAATTCTCGTCCCAAACGACTAACAGTTCAGGCCAATTTCGTACAGGATAAAACTCGTCGGCAGAAAGGCTGAACTTAGAGTCACGCGCTAGCTGTGAAGCTCGTTTAACCCGACACCGTGAAATCCTAGGATTCTGTAAAGTATACCCACCGATGGCAGCCTCGTAAACACGTATCACGACATGGTTAGTTGAAAAAGGGCGTGAACTGCGTGTCGCGTGTCACAATTTGGCCCCCTGGGACGCGATTAGCCTGAAAAAGGAGGCTCGATTCGCGAATTAACGCGATAAGGCGAATGCGCCGCGTCCCCATTCGAGAACGTAATGACAGCTCTCGCAGTCTTTGACTTCCATTTATTGTTCTAGGGTGCTCGCTCGATTTATAGTCACTAGCTGACCGTGTTATTTCCATGGGCGAGTTACGACAAAGCACAAGGGTAATGCGAAACGCGTAGACTAGGAAAACGATTACATATTTCCGAGCTAAGGGTAACTCGATTCCTTATCATCGAGGGAATATCTTGTACGAGGGTTGAATACCATTGCACAGCATAGGGTCGTTCTATTTTTTGCGTTCAACACGAAACACGTATCGTCGTTTCAGTCGAACAAAATGATCTACTTTGTTCTTCTTATTCATTTTCATGGTAAAAACGAAAATCGTTTGTGGTTTCTCTAATTTGAAACAGTCAATGTTACCTTTATAACCTATTTGAGGTTTACGTGGACGTTACCGAGTGAAACATATGGCGCTCTGTGCGGGAAGCAAAGAATTTATCGATAGAGAGAATCCGTGAACCGTGAAACAGTTAATTAGCAGTTAATGTATTAGAGAATACAAAGCAAATCGGTTAATTACTGCGACCCAGTTAATTTTAGTAAACCAGTCCTGTCGAGCGCTTGTTCCTTTGGCTCTGGCATGACGGTCACGTGTTGTGGCGGATATCGTTTGCTGGGCTTGACGTTGAAAAATCGTCGAAAACTGAAGTCACTCGCTTTGTGCAATTTAGTCCGTCAGAGATACGCGCAATTGAATAGCTTTTACCATTGCTCCCTTGAAAAGGAAAAAATGCTTATTTTAATAGATAGTCACGTGTTTCGTGAAATTTTAATTAAATTTTTATTTCGTACGAATGCTTGTAGGCCAGAATATTATTCTCGTCGAAATTAGCTGAAATTGAATATTCGCAGATGAATATACCGCTATAGGTAGATCTTCACTTAAATGTGGCTCATCCTCTATTTCCTTTGATCCCCAGCTATTAGAACCGGCCAACAGGAAACTTTCAATTAATAGGTTCACTCTCCGGCTGGTCATCAAGTTTTCTTGTGTTAAATCGTGCCATATCGCTACCATTACAGCTTCACAAGTTTCAGTAAGCATTTGTTACGTAACTGTCAAGAGATTTACACTGTATCCACTAGTCAGCAAACCTGAAGTCAATCTTTGGAAACTCTGATTCATCCCTTGAAAGTGAATCCTCCTATTCACCAAATAATAGCGAGGCCAAGTTTCAGTTTCACAGTCAAAGCAAACTTAAATCTCATACGCATTATATTTATTACCAACGTGTCATTAATAGATGCAGCTAATGAGCTTTCAATATCGTCTAAGGGAATTAGAAATGCAAACACTAATAATAACTGGTTTACATTTCTATGAACGATAAGAATATTAGACAAGAAATAGAGGCTACAATTGAGTCAAAAAAGACTCAAAGAACGATTAATCTAGGATGAACAGAAACGACATTCTTTCGCTACAGGAACAGCGACTCTCAGTAGTAGAGGTCAACCATAGTTGCAAGAGTTCGCGTTTCGAAGAATATTTTCTTCCCTCCATTAAGCCAACCGCCATGAAAGCACTTTGAACACTTTCGCCGCGTTCTCTTTACTCCAATACAATTTCGTCTTATCTTGATCGATTGCTTCCTTCCATTATGTATATGCGCGCACGTGAGCTATGAAATACGTTTCCCCGAGAAACGCGGTTAGTCGACCGAGTTATGGCCGCGTTCCGGCGCCGATCATCGAGCCACGAGTAAATTTCATTTGGAATTGGTCGCGTACTTCCGTTCTGAAATTCCACTGACTGCGCACGCCCTGCACTGCAACGGAAATTATGACTGCGTTGGAAGTGCTTTGAGCCTTAGCAATCGTGTGCTATGAGCCATTGGAAACGTTTGGTTTCGCATGTTTCTCATGCTTCGTAAACCTTTCGGCGTAACCAACGATTTTATCTCGATCTTAGACTTTCTGGCACTCTGTTTTCACAATTATCATTTGTTTCATTTTAAAGTCCCTCTGAGATTCGTATTACTTCAAGTTTTGATGCAGTTTCTTTTACTGTAATATGCAAGGTGAGGTATTAACAGGTTCGGTACTGATGATGTCATAATACATCAAGCGGGATCAATCGTCTGCACAATGATCTTTTAAGACATCACAGGGTAAAGGAGAACAAAGGCGAAGAAATGGTTCTAGTACGTTAGGTAGAACTCGGGAAAATGTACCATAGTGAACGTGTTAAAGTAGTTCCTTGGGAACGTTAATTGATAACGTTAGCCTCGTTCATTGAAGAGAAAGCATCATTTGATTTTGCTTTTACTCAATAATAGGGATTATTCGAACGTGAATAATGCAGACTTGGGTATTGAAAACGATAAAAATTACTTCTGAAATGTATTCGTTAACCCTCATTCAGCAAATAATATATATTTGAAAAATAGTTCCTTAATTAAAGTTGTGGGTATATTATTACATCATTAACAATTTGTTTTAAAATGTGATATTAAATGAATTTAAAAAAAAAAATAAGTGTTCTTTATTTGTTACTTTTACAACTTATTTTTGTATTATAATCTCTTATGGCATGATCATTACGAATGTGTATAATACATGTTCTACATTTGATCTCTTCAATTCCAGAAAGTATTCAGTTTCATCACAAGTATCAGAATTATAAAAAATTAATGCCACCTTCCATGTGAAAAAAAGAGAATAAGCCTCTTTCTTGCCTTAGCAATCACCTCAGAAAAATTCATTATATATTGAAAGATTAATTCTCCTGAACTAATTAACTAAAAGAAAGAGAGAAATGATGTCGACATTTTCATTGGTTTTGCCAAAACAGCTTATGACACTTCATTTGAACCAGCCTGGAGAATCAATAATTAACCATTTGCCTCTGCATAAGCATACAAAGCAGATCAAAAGCGATTCGATATCAGCCGTCTGAGGGTTAATAATACTGCCTTTTGTTTCGGTCATTCTCATTGAGCGATTCGATATCGAAACTAAGTCAGGCAATGTATACACGATATCTTCCCTCAGTTAATGAGGCCACAATGCGTTCATTCGGTTGCCGGGATTATTACGTAGTTGGTAGTATACTGTGAGAATTCAATGGCATACGCGCTGAAATAGCAATGAACGAATTCGCGACAGCTGTGTCTCGCAGCCGCGAGACCAATCTCATAACCGTTGCGTGGTCACGTCGACAAAACGTCCTGCCTTATCATCGCGAGTCGAGCTCTGCTGCAGCGCGGTAAGCCACGCTTTATTTAATCGGGTTAGCAAAAATTTTGTCAAATAAAAATTTTACGCGGCTTTTATGACACGTCCGCGAAATTGCCAAAATCACAGTATGTCGTTCGGTGATGTGGGAACGAGGTGAAACCGTATCGATAATCGAGAATGCATTCACGAGCCACGATTAAATTTTCTGCGTCTGACAACTGGTCGCTTTCGGTCCTGCCCGGATTAAATTGCACCGTAGGTCATTCTGACCAGTTATCGACGTACTTACATGTCACTGTTTTCTGTTATATGGAGTCGCCCTTTATCGACTGGAACGACACGTTGACTGAGCATTGCTTGTTATTGGAATAATAGTCAAACGAGAGGATTAACTAAGTGTCAGGCTGCGGGAAATTTATGCAAACTAAGCAGATCAGCGTTATTCAGCTTAAAAAATTGTTCAACGTTAGCAAATCATGAGGACCTTGTATTAGTTTATTTAGAGATGATCACAAGTTTCATGACAAGTTTTCAAGAGAAAGTATTTAAAGTACTTTTACATTATTATATTGTATAGTATATTGAAATTATATTTTTTAATTCTTCGGCTGTGTGATGATAGCGAAATTTTAAGTTAATCCTAAAAATATTATATGTTACTAATAATTGGAAGCAAAGAAATAATCAGTAGCAAGAACTTTTCTTATAACAAAAATCAGTCTCAATGACTGATCCTAGCGATGTTTTACCACATTTACTAAATAGATATAATTCTAAAATTCTCATCAATTACTCAGTCACCTCGAAAACTCTGGGAAAAGAATTTATTATCATGTAAAAAAACACGTGAGTAAGAATTAAGCACGTATCTAGTATCTAAAAACCTCATCAAAGCACTTATCTATAATACATTAAATACCATATGAAGATAGATAAACAGCAAAAGAAAATTAAATAGTATGAAATTAACCAGGTACAAAGTTATCACGTGCTCCCGACAGCATTTAATTACTCAAAGTTATTTCAGCCCGCGAAAGACGCATCCGCACTGATAAAATCACGCGACGCATGACCGTCCCTTGCACAGTCATGGAGTCGCGCAAGTCATTAGCGGAAGAGGCTTAGAGGACGCGGCATATCGCGCACGATATTTCACGATGAATAAATTATAATATTTGTCCACGTCCTTTCCCCGTCCCGCTCCCCGTCCCCTTTTATCTCGTTCGTTCCCAATCCCTTTTGTCAGCGACGCGCGAGCCGACCGCGACGCGCGCTGGATATTTATTCGACGTTCACCGCGAACTCGCTGAACCGGAAGTTGGTCATCGAGTTTCATTAAAACTGTCATTTCGTTGGCCGATGTGTTCCGGCCGACACAGAGAGCGGAACCGCTCGGAAAATATTTGCCGGCTGGTCCCTTTGTCGCTTTTGTCGCCCTCGTTTTATACCCATAATTTCCCCTTTACGTGCTAATGTGTCACAGTACATTACTCGATAATTAATGTCGCGTTGTTCATCGCGCGGAAAGCGCCAGTTACGATTGCAGGCTTGATTCTATACCGCTGCTCGTCCGATGGATTAGCTCCGCGGACGTTCGAATCGATTGACGCGGTTTTTCTCGACAGCGACGGCAGTCCCTGTCCTGCGTTAACCCCCGCGAGCCACGCGGATCAATTGTCGGGCCAAGCGTTCCGCTGAAAAATATCCTCGAAGGGCGATAATAGAGGGTACGGCAGGATGATAAGGGTCTCTCGTTCAATGACCCACATAAATTGGGCGTTCACGTAAAAGCCAGCGTCGTCGCAGCCATGTAGCGGTTGGGTTAAGCTTGTAATCTTCTAATCTGGTTTAGTAATAGAGTTATATTGGGGAACTATAACTTATTGGCCTAACTTGAGGTAGAGTAATTTATCACACCCATACACCCGCTAAATTACTTCGAAGTTCTGGTGAAATGGCAATGAGTGGAAGGTACATGATAATATTAGCACTATCCATAGAAAATAAATCGAATTGTGTGTCTGAGAAAGAGCAATTTCAGCTGTCGCGCATAGTGTGTAAAAAGGTGGTTTCTAGCTTGTCATGTTTGATTTATAGCGGAGCTGTACTACTACTGTGAGTGTGATACTGCTAACCTTGTTAATCTATCACTTTGGTCGAGGCAACCTATTCGTAGGATAATAATGGTAGGTTTGAGTAACACTGATCAGTCAATGTATTTTTAGTCATTATAATATACCTCGCTCCTTTCGAGTACATGCTATGTGTTGGTTATCAGTTTTGCTGTCAGAGAAGATGGTGATAAATCTTTTAGATTCAAATTACATACGAGCAAAATACATAGTCCTGCGTCTTCAACAGCTGGAGTTGACGTCCTTTCATTCTCCGACTTAGATAACTCGATATTTTCCAATTATTTTCCCTTGTAAAGTAGTGAAATATTGAGTGATGAGTAGATATTTTTATTTCTCAAGCATTACTCCTCATTTGTCAAAGTTTACGTACCATTTCGCTCGGTATAAAATGGGTTTTAAAATTATTCCAGATAAAAATGACATGGTTCAGATGGAAGAGTATGAAATCCGAGCTACATGTCTTACTCCGCTTCTGGCTACATATTTCAGAGTTATAATTGAGGGGCGTGAACCAAACGTGGAATTCACTTTTACATGTTACACGAGAAATACGTTTACAGACAAACTGCTGAGGTGCATTCCTCGCAACGTGGTAATTAGAAATAACAGTCTCTGCCATCAGGTAGACGTCTGTACAAAACTACGAATAGAATAATTATGCTTTTCAGTGAACAAATTGTTTGCGGAACTTCTACTCTAAAAAGAATACCAATTTATCTTCATTATTCTACTCCTTTGAGTGATATGTACCTTGGAATCAAGCGTACGTAGATATGTAGCCACGAATGAACTGTTCTACAACTGCTTGTTATTTAAAAAATCATACTTATAATTATGCATTTTAATCTGAACTAAAGTTTCAATTCAGATCAAAATCACAGTGAAAACCATACCCGAAATGAAGTTCAAAGCCGAAAACTATAACTGAAGTTGCAGTCAAAACTCCAGACGAAAGCAAATCGGGGCAGCAACAGAATTTCTAACTTTCATATGTAATTTTCATATGTAAGCTCTGTGCCATTAGAAGAAATTTCTCAATGTTTCGCAAACATTCAGGGGATCAAGAAACACACCGATACTAATGTACTGACATTAATACTAGTAAATTGATGACAAAGTCGAATAACCGCAACCGAAACCGTAGTCGGGCAAGTACGGTAACCGAAACTCTAACCAAAATCGCAGCCGCAGTCGAAATCACAACAAACTCAACCGTCGCATCTTTAGTGCAGTAGAGATAGACAGATACTGTCATCGTCTCTAGAAAATTTGTCGAGCTCTAGCCAACCAGGTGAGACGTTTTACGAGGCGATGCAACATTTTATGTTGTGTTCCTCATCAACTGGTGCGCTTTTATGTAAGCGTAAACCCAGTCGTAGTTTCCCGCGAGTGGGTGTCGTTTTTTTACGGGACGTAGAGCGAGCGAACCGGAAGAAAGTCGAGGAATCCACGAGATCACGAAACGAAATTCACGACGGAAGCGAGCGCGACGCAAACGTTGACTACGTGCTCGCGAAACTTCGGAAGGGCTGCCTTCCGTCGAGAGCCCCTCATCGCTGCGCCAGCTTTCAGACCGATGGAGTACGCACTTCACCGACTCGGTGATGCATATCTTCTGCTGCAAGCATTTTCACTGGGTTATGCAATATCCTTGAACATTCTAATCGCTTCGTATTGTGCGAGGTCTATGGCGTTAACTCGCACCCTCGGCACTCCATCAATTTTCTTCTGTTATGCTAGGCAAGAGGCTATCAATTTCAGTGGCTTCAATATTTGTTGAACCTGTAATTCTCATTCAAATCATTATGTTATTACGCATCGATTCACTTTAATGTTCAGTTATTCAGGGCATAGTCCATCTGGGATAATTCTACACAGCTGAAGGTACCTTTGAGAGTTCTTAAACATCCCCTGTGAGAATGATGAGTGTGAACAACCTCAAGAGGCTAGAGAATAGAGTATATTTTTTGTCCTTGTATGAGAACCCATGTTGCATATGCTATGTCTAGGGATTTTGGATCAGTTCGACAGTCACAGTAACTCAGGTAAAAGTTTCCTCAAGACGTTCCGAATGCTAATGCGTTCCCGAAACTTGGAGAGCAGTGTGCACGACACGTACACCGTTCGACAGGGTCCCCCTGCTTCGTCGGACCGCCGCCGTCATTCGCCACAAAGTTAATTGGAATTCTTGCAGTACGAGACAGCAGTAGTTTCGTGGCAGCGTCGAAGAAAACCGAGACCCCGTCACTGAACACCCTATTTCGCCGAAATTCGGCCCCGATTCACCAACTTCGCCCCTTTAAGCGGTCGTCGAACTGTTTAAAGGGCTCACTAACTTCTGGACGGTTATGCTCTGACGTACCAACACCCGCGCTCAATAGCGTCACATGGATAGAGCAGAGCAGAATCTATGAAGCAAGTTTAAACGACTCATTGGAGCTGGTACAAAGAGTGCAACGTGCATAGACGCATTTGCTGTGGCCCTGGTACATCTTCAATTCTTCTGTTATTCACCGAGCCGACACTGTTAACGAAGGCCACCAAAAGAGTCCAGCGACAGGGTAACAAAGGCCAGCAGCCGAAAACGGCTACGTTTCCGATAGCTTCATCACCGATGCTCAGAAAACAATGACACAATCAGCGTTTCGAGCGATCGCCGCTTTCACAGAACGATATATCTGCGCGAGCATCGGGTTAGTCGGAGGGCTGTTCCAACGGGCTCTTTCAAAGCTTTGTTCGCGGCCGAGGGACCCGATGGGACATTCGTCAGGACTGTTCGACGTGTAAGGACAGGCCATTATTGGCGGAAAAGAACGATACGCGTATTGTTGTCCCATTTAAGGCGAGGATCCGTTATCTGATCCAGGATTTGGCACTCCACGATGTCTAGATTCTCTCCTCCGTGGACTCCCACGATGCGTATACATCACTGAACTCCAGAGGAATATCACGGAATGTTGGATGGGTCGTTGGTCATTCTATCGGGTCGAGAGGTTCGATCGGTCTTTGTAAGGCGATCCGTGTCGATGATGGTCCTATCATTGGCTGTTCGTGAGCCCACAGGAGAATACGCTAGAGAGAGCGTGCCATAGGTGCTGCTCGGTAAACATTTTCTTGGAAATTGCGTGGCTACTTCTGAGACTTACTTCTGACTTCTGCCATTGATTGTTCGTGAGCCCACAGGAGAATAGGGTAGAGGGAGCGTGCCATAGGTGTTGCTCGGTAAATATTTTCTTGGAAATTAAGTGGCCACTTCTGAGACAACGGTTTCGAGCATGGGCAATTTTACCGCGAAGAATACTCTGCTTAAGGCGCAATCTGGATCACAGCCAACGATGCAAGGGGAAACGATCTTTGAACGATGAAAAGTTTCCAGCGAAACGACGTCTTTTACATAATACTGATATAGTGCACCAATTTTTCGGGAATTATGCGCTTGCGTATATATGTCAAACTCTAAATCATGCTGCGTTTCTGTCGCTGAAGAGATAGGACGATTAGGGGGATGTCTTAGGTCTAGCTATTACCCGATAGCTCTGAAACAGGACCTGAGGATGGAGTTTAGCAATGTGGGATTTTGAGAAGAGGAATGAGTAGAGAAAATTGTAAAGGAATGTTAAAATAATTTTGGATTTAAAATATGTAGAGTTGATTTCGTTTTAAATAAAACATAAAGAAGTACAATTATTTCATCACTCGAAAACGAAGCTATCTAATTTACTTGATGACGAAGATATCCAGTTATTATAGTTACGATTTTTAGTTTCTTTATTTACTTACCGCTGAATCCTAAATTCCAAACTACTAAATATTATTCAAGTCTTGAAGTATTCAAATTTTAATACATAAATTTAAATATTGATACTTGCAAATATTATCGATTTTTGGTGTCAAAAGTATAACCATGACTAAGCATCTTTTTGTACTGATTATTTTGTTGATGTCAAATATTCTCTTATTTTCAGCAAGTTCTAAAGCAACAGGTATGGTTATACTGTTAGACACAAAAGCAACAAAATACGAAAATCAAAGAAATTATGCATGTAGTACCTTTTATTTTAAAAATTCAGCGGAATTAGGACTCTATTTTAAGAAGGGAAACAGTATACTAGGTTAGAGAACACGTTTTGCCACTAATGAAAGTGGAACAGAACATTCAATTCTATCTCGTCTATATTCCGCCCTGGTAAATTAAACTTCTCAAAGTTTCAACCGCCTGGTATACATATTCATTGAACGGAAGCGTGATTTCTGAAACTTATACCGCGTAAAAGTCTTTTGTCCCTATTCTATTCTTATTATTCCAAAACTTGAAGATTGCTTTTTAATAGAAAATTACGGACAAGTTGATAAAAATGTACAGTGGCTGGAAATATATCTCGTCGTCAGCAAACATTGTTCAACCGCTGTAGATTTAAAAGAAACCGCAGGCAGGTTCCACGTGTCCACCTGGCCGCAGGAAACTCCGATCGACGTTCGTGGACTTCGCGATGGACCCAGATTCCTATCTTACAAATCAGAGCTGAGAGTCATGTTTCCAATGCATCAGCGGTTAGGAGCTTTCACGAGTCCTACAAAAGGAACGCGGTCGCATACGAGTAACTCCGTTCCCACGGAACCAAGCGATCCTTTCATCTCGGGCCGCGTTTTGACAACCTAATCCCAACAGACAGAAAAATGAGCGATCGTTTCTGTGTCAGCCAGCGCGCTCGCGTCTCTCGCGACGACGCTGGGGGATGGTTCCCGACACGAAATGGCTTTGCGCCGTGCGTCCATTCGAACTGCACGAAAGAGTGTCGGATTTCTCCTGTGTCGAGTCAGACGTGGAAGCGTGTCGTTCATGGGCCGACCGTGGCAGCGTTTTAGCGTCAAGTATGAACCATTTTTTTCCTGCCGGTGGAACAATAGAGGCTGCTTCTGCAGAGATGAAACGCGAATCGGGCACAGGCCACTATTTGCTCGCGTTAAAGTGCGCGCTGCTTTGCGAACCGGTTTAGATTTCCTTTTTCCACTCCGCTTTCGTCAGGGGCTTAATCCACGGCAATCGCAGAGCGTCGCTGCACTGGTTGCTTCTGTGTGATCTCTGCTTTGGATTCTGATTCTTTTGTGACCTACATATCGCGATTACTTTGTTGCTGTCTGTTGCGTACGCTTGGCTTTTGCTATTGAGATCTGATCGTATAACGGCTCGAGGCCAATTCATTTTGTGTGAAGTGAGTTGAATTAACATATTAAATGAAGGATAGTTTAAGAATTAACTTGAAGAATATTTTTTGAAATACGTAATAAAAGGTTTTCAATGCATTTTTGACACATTGCAATGAAAGTATTGAAAATTTGGATGATCAAATGTATTTGGAGCTCACTTTGATTTAATACGTTTTTTATGTACGTGTATTAGTGGGTTGTTTCAGATTTTGAAAAAAGTAAATGTTTCTTTTTGAATTATTTTCTTCTAGCTTTCTGTGATTCATGAAGAGGCAAGATTTGTTTTATGGTACTTTTTCGTAATGGACTTGTAGGTGATGCAGTTTCTTTACTTTTTTATTTTGTGTGAGTTGATTTAACTATTTATGAGTTATCGACACAATAATTTTATTGAATGAAACAAGAATTAAAGTGTTTATGTATTTCTGTGGTGGACTCTTTTAGAATGAATGTTCGCTGTGTATTATTTGAATGATCGAGATGTAGTCTCTATCTACAGATTGTTACTACTTAACGATAATTTTTGGATGCTGCAGACATATCTTTCTTTCTCTCCAGAAAACAGTCACAATAGATTTTTAAATAAAACATATGTTTTACAATATCTCAATGAAAATAGAAAGACTTTTTCCTTTTTCTTTTTAAGACATTTATGCTCCAATTTATGACAATTTTCTCGAGAGAGTATAATATCACTAAAATCCGCAATATGGGTGTATAAAAGTAATCACATCTGCATGTTACGACCCATACATAAAAATGAAAAATCACTTTATATATATTTTGAATCATCTGAGAACAGAGAAGTTTGAGGAATATTTAACCACGCAAACAAGGAAGACCCACTTGACTTGACGATGTCGGTTGGTCTGCTCTCTCCAGCAGTAAATGCTAAAGTTCCCAGGTGGACCCTGCAGGTCCTTCCCAGTTGGAAAGTGACGAAGCTCGCCTCCACTTTCCCGAAGTCCGCCTCTGCTTTCAGCTCGGGAACGCGTTTAGGAATGGAAACGGAAAGCTTGCCAGGAGTAGTGCAGCTCGATGCCAAGGTGGACACGAACGATGGAAAAATTGAATCGACGAGACACGGAAGGAAATTGTTTCGTAGCCTCTTCGAACGAAATAGCGTTTCCCTCTTCTTGTAGTTTGCGACCGCCCCACGGTGAGCGGGAAATCGATCGAGATACGCCGCTTGAAAAACATGCGCTCTGTATTATTCACGAATGTATTTTCGTCTCTTGCGATGCATGCGTCTTTTCATGGTATAAATATTTACCCGACGGGATGAAGTACCTTTGCCCGTTTCCTGGGGGCATTTACCTGTAAGCAATCGTTCTCATTTCTCCTTTGCCAAGCCGATATCGATGTGCTTATTCCGTGTCCTAGGTTCTTTAACGTTATATTGCGGGTCTAGAACAAGCTGGATATGAAACATTCGCTGGCCGCGTGATGCAGTGCTCGAGAATCAAACGAAGTGAATAAAAGTCATGTAGTTGCTGCTTCATAAAAGGGAGTGACACTCAAAACCTTAACGTTAAATCGAGTGTTCATTCCTTGTATTCATTCCTTTATTCCTTGTTCGCGTGTCTTATTTCAATTTCTAATTTCATTAGGCAAAAATGATTTATTCAGAAATTGGTTTAGAGAAGACCAGCACTATATTTTACAAACTCGTTGCTGCTTATTTGCTGCAAATCTATATTGAGCACAGGCTATAGAATTTGGGGCAAGTATATATGTATTTAATTCTGCTAATTTATGTATGAAGGCCTTCCATGGATTTTAGTTGCACCGTAGTTTTCATTTCAGTCTTCAAATTGAATTCTGTTCAAGCTACTAAATTATTGGCCATTCATCATGTTTCCGATCCATCAATGGTTTCATGGTCGCTATCACGTTTCCGTCATTTTTATCATACTACTGTCGGCTATTGCATTTTTGCGACATAGAATTCAGGTAACATTTCGAGTTTCGATATGTCTTGAAATTTTTGCAAAAAAAAAGCCATTCTTATATGAATTTAGATTTTATTTCATATATTAAACAAATAGATATTAACGACAAAATGTACAGTAAAGACTAGTAAAGTAAAGTGTGAACAATTATAAAATTTTTCAATTTTAAACATTTCGAACTATAAAATAAATAGGACACATTTATTTTGAAATGCTGCTCAACTCTAACAGTTGTTCTTTATGCTCATTTTTCATTAAAGTTTAGAAAAATTGAAGAATTAATACCTCCAATGCACCAATATGTCACTACAACAACACTAACAATGTTAGACCACGTTAACAACTATCATCGTTTCAAAAACTGTCAACAGAAATTCCCGATTTTTCCCCTCTATAGGAACGCCGAATACAAATGGTCAGAAACTGTTTCCCCAAATATTGATGTTCACAAAACATTCGGAATCAAGTTTCGAGATAAACTGGGACGACGAGATCGTGAACGATGTTCGATTGAGTTTTAGCCGACGACCAGCCAACCTATTAACAATTTCACAGGCATTGTTTTGCATGAGGTTGAAAAAAAGGGGCAACGAATTTATCGGGGTAACGACCGAAATCGAGTGTTCTGCGTGCATGGACGGAACAAAACGTTCCTGAAATTCCATCTGTTCGACGTTTCCCCCGAACACGCCCGAACGAAACTTTCCATTTCCATATCTCTTTCGAATTTCCTTTGACGTCCAAACTCGCGCGAACTTCAATTCCGTTCGCTGGATTCTCGAAATCCTGGCAATGAAAGGGGAGCCCTCCCCCCCGTGGCTATCGAAAAAGGGACGGCGATCGCGTCGACGCGTCGATTCCCACCACCGTTATGAGGAAAAAAAAGCCTCGCGGTGGTCGGGGGTAGACGGTGGTTCGATGGGGAGAGAGAAAAAAAAAAAAGCGCTGCCAACAAATCACGCGTTACAGGCTTCAGCGAACCTGCGAGGATCTCTTGGCGGTGTAACAGACGGAATAGGCGGAGGCCAGCCAAGGGGGGTGGCAAAATAAGGGAACAAGGTAGACGAGGAGAGCTTCAAGTGGAAGCCCTTTGATTCCCCGCCGCAGATGAATTCAAGGCGTACTCGTGTTTCCGCGTTTACGGTGGTCGCGCCAGAGGCCCGATGAAAGCCACGTTCGGCCACTGTCGAGTACCGCGCGTTCGTTAAAATACGCGCGTAATAATGTCTTTCTGTGCCGGCTGAAAAGTAATGAAACGGCCCGCTCGTGAAAACTTTTCCGCCGTGACGGCTTTCTCCTCCCTTCCCCGCAGTCGATACTGTTACTGAAGCTTATCCTTCTCGCGAGAAGGGCCTGTCTGCGCTGCGAACATCTTTTCACTTTGCTGCCTTGCGCGGAGTACTATGTAACAAGCGTGTCAAATTTCAGAGCTGAGGAAGTAGGGGAAGCGATGACAGAGTAAGAATAAGGAACGTGGGTTGGTTTCATTTTAATGGGGAATTTTAATGATCAGTGTGTATCTTTTAGCGTCATGTCGAAGTGTGTCAGTTCAAATTGATGGCCAGATAAAAGTGGTAAGTGACCCCTTTAGGGAAATATGTGCATAGACGAGTTTGAAAGTCGTTTTAAGCCGCGCATAAACTGGGATACAATCGCTGGAAACAGACGATGGCAATAACATTCTTTCTTTTCCTGTACCATTAGATAGAGAAAGAAGGAATGTTGTTACCGTCGCCTGCTTCCCGGGATTGCATCCCAGTTTATTTCGGCCTTTAGGAGCGAAGTGTTGGAACTTTCTCTATAATGGTGTTAGAAACTCATAGTTGAAAATGTCTTAGACTTCCAAAGTTAATGATATTTGGATCTGTGTTAAGTAAGACTCTTCTGCTTCTTTTCGTGAGTACTATGTGCTCCTGGAGTCCAATCCTAACTTTTTGAAACACACTTTATAAATATTTCTTGCTAATGCACAGCTGAATAGACAAGTGGGTATGGTACTTAATATTCCTTTCTATATCCCTGCTTTCCTAGTTTAATTCTATGGACTTTTTTGTTCAACTTAAGCTTAATTGACTTAAGCATTAAGTGCAACCTTCTCCTATGAAGATATTCAGAGAGCACTCTACACGTATTCAGCACACAGTTTTTATTATTCCATTAATTCTCGAAGTTCTTGTACGTGTCTGATTATAAGAATTGTTTCTTTATATTTATTAATTTTTGTTGACTTTTCTTGTATTTTATAGGGCATTCAGAGCAACTCTCACCTGGTACCGTGCCACTGTAATACTTTGGTAGAACCACTGTGATTTTACTATAAAAAATCGACACCTTATATATTATACACTACAATATATTAATTTCTGCATTTGCAGTCTATTATTAATACCTGACACCAGATAATAATAGCTGAGATAGCATAAATGCTGTGACCTGACCCGTATCAATTAATAGTTCTGGATCGATGATTCCATGTACCTATAATTACACGAAACCGCTCGTAAAACTGGATGTAGAAGGTTAACATTTACGTACTTCATATCTTCAATAAAATATTCTCCGATATCTTGAAAACTCTACCTCGAATAATTCTATCAGGAACGCGAAATCCAGTCTCGCTAAGCGAAAAGAAACCCACGCCAGATAGCACACTGGGAATGGAAGAGTTCGAGCGGTCTCTAACAGCCGTGAACAGCATCATTGAATCACGTGACACGCGAGCGATTCAGCCCGCCATCCGATCCTGAGTTCCATGAAGTTGCGGCTTAGTGGGATTACCAATCCAAATGGCGCTTCGGCGGAGCGTGTTCACCTGATGCGTAAGCCGCGCGGAATTCAGGTAGCACTTTGTGTTCCGATGCGCCTTAAAAGTTTTCCCATTTCCGTGGTACACTATCGCGCCTCCGCCGACAGTCGAACCGGAAATCCAGCCGGTATTCCATTCCTGGTGGCGAGTACGTTAGCTTCTGCCTTGAATTGCCCCGCGGTTCTTTCCGTAGACGATTCATGCGCCGTGAATCGAATCACAGGTTCTGAAGGAAGAAGAGAGAAAGAAAAGGGTGAGCGTTGGGGGAGGAGGACGCACGCACGTATTCCCAGAAATTCACCGAGATTTCCCAGACGCCTCATCGAAGGCGTAACGGTCGATCCCCTCGTTCCCCTTTTTTCTTTATATCCTCGGTCATGCGAGAACGGTTTTCTGGCCTCTGCTATTCACGCGGCTGCGGGCTCTGTACTTGGTTGATGATGATCGTCAACCTCGATGGAAATTGGACCTCGCGAGAAATGCGCCGCTATGAATTTTTAATGGTGACACATGGACGAAGGAGGCTCCTCATGACGGCTAAATTTCGTTAACTGCGCCAGTTACCCCGGGGGACAAAAACTGTTGGAATATTGAGAAAATTGTGGCGGTAAATCTAAATATGTGCTTCACGTTTCAACGGTTTCCACATTATAAGCAGTTCCCGCAACGACGTATAAAACGTGGAGGAATTGTGGAAACAAATTATGCGAGGATTACTTTTGCGCTCCGTGACTTTATGGTCCTTGCAAAATTCATAGGCTGAAGGATACGTTGCAGCTCGAGCAGTTTTCGTGATAAAACTGTCGGCTGACCTAACGAGACATCAGCCAGGTTATTTCGCGAACAGACGAATTAGCATTGCTAATTTTGAGTCTTTAGCCATGGGACTTCGTTTCGTAGAGGTACAATACGTCAGCCCTTCATTTTAGCATATGCGCGGTCGATGTAACGCGAATAGTCACGAAAAAGTGTGCATCTTCATGTTGGAAAGCTGACAGTCACAGTTGAGATTTTTTCCAAACCAACATTTTTATTCTATAGATTGTACAAAAATATGATCGTATAGTATCGCTCATAAGTATTCGAACAACTTCAGTAGTTCTGAGAATTACAGATATTAGATTGTATAATAGAATATAATGATAATGATACAATAGACTCGAATGATATAATAGAAATTAGTAGATAGAACTGCAGATACTATTAGCAACCCATATTTATTCCTTAAACTAACCATCAATTACTGCTAAAAATACTATTACTTTAATTACTATATACTTAATTTTAAGGTATGATAGAGATACGAAACAAGTGTCAAGAATATATGTATATCAATTACTACAAAGAAATCTGTACTTTTCTCAACATGTGACACCATCAGAATTAGAATACTTACGAGAGGTATAGTATATCAAACACAAATATATTTATTTGTGATTGTAGTAAATGAGTTTAATCTATTTATAAGAAATAAGTGTATTCAAGTAGAAATTTTAATCGAGATGTTTTCGATATTCCTGTTAGGACGTTGTGCAATTTAACAAAACGGAAGTAAGTCCTTCGTTCAATCGGTCGTAAATACGAACGATCAATTGTCCCTCTCGGTTTTCCGAGTTCGCGGTTGTCACTTCGAAGCAAATTCCATTTCCATGTCGCGCTTCCAATTATCGGAACGCGGTCCTCTGCACGTAACATCCGGTCACGTCACGTTTTTCGGGTAGGTTCTATCTCCACGCGTACCCAGCGTTTAGAATACATTATAATTTTTGCTCGTTAAGGGCACTATCTAACGAAGAGTCGCGTAATCGATGAAACTCTCATTAACAGTATCATAAACAACTATCTTTGAACATCGACATTGACAGCTATTCATATATGTAAATGCACTCAAAAGCTTGAAGTCATTTCCTCGATGAGAAAAAACCAATTTTCTAAATGAAAATATCGCAAATGCATATTTCGATTTTCCTATATTTTTAATTTATACATGTATACAACTAAAGGCATACGAGGAATATCAAACGTGACAGCTGTTCAATATACGCCACTACCCAGACGTGTAGGTTCGCTTTTTCAATTTGGGAGAAAATTGGTTCTTTTTTTAATGGAAAGGTTACGTTTGGTTGGTTGAACTGTTCCATATTTTAAAATTATACATACAACCAGAGATCCACTCCGTAGTAAGAGATAATATTTTAAGTTATTATTAATTTTTTATTTTACCTCTTTCGTTGAAGCAGTTGCTGTTTCTCTTAATTAGAAATTCAGGTGTTTATTTTGCACTTGTAGATTTTTGAGTATTTCACTCACCCTCATTTTTTAATAGACGTTCAAGACTTTTGTAAATATTGGATTTTATTCAATCTTTTTTAGTAACTTTTTGCAAATTTTACAATTTTTCAAGGAGCGCTTCAATTAACTCTTTTTTTAAAGAGAACTTTTATTGAATCGTCACATGTTCCAAAGTTCTTAACGTTTTATTAATGTTGAGCAACCTTCTCTGATTTTATCTGCTTTCCAATGAAATATCAATAATCTAGAATAATTCCAATAGAAAATTTTAAAACGTAAGTACCCGATTCTCATCAAGAAATTCAAATAGAGTCGAGCGAACCCTTAATCGTTTCTCATCTGTAGTGCAGAACTTTGAATAGTCGAATTACAATTTCATTCGTCAAACACGCTCAGATGGCGAGTTAATATTTTACCTCCAGTGGTCTTTAAACACAGAAATCGATTTCCTGAACACCTAGTTTTCCTACAATAGCACTGGATACACAAGTCTGCAATTAAGTAGAACGAATCTGCAATTGCAATTTGCAATTTGCAACGAATCTGTGAAGACGCAATTGTTACCAGAAGCACTGGTTTCTGAATTTATGATCGAGTTAATTTGATCTCACTTGCTATTTGGCAGATGAATATAGTGGACTCTATAGAATTTGATGAACCGTGCATTAAAAATGCATTGAGGCGACCATAGATAAAAATCAATATAAAATTTCAGCATCAAAGAATGAAAGGAAAAGGCATTAATTAAGCGAAAACTATTCAAATAATTATAGAAATACATTAATTCAGTTATTTAAATAACAAATTGGCGAATTTAATTATTCTTCAATTAATTTATATCAGTAAATGTCGAAGTACTTTCTATGAAAAATTCATTCTTCTCCTTTATTTCCAGCAACATAGCAGCGTCTGCTTCAATACCTCAGTGAACTCCAATACGAATATAATTCATACCACGAATACGACTCGTTATAATGCCAGGGATTAGACGAAGGGAATAGGGATTTTGCGTGAAATGCTGCCTAGTCGTCATTATATTCCTCTCCATTATCGAACGAAAAACAATGCACATAATGCATTTTCGTTTTCGACGAAGAGCTCTGCTAACTTCAATCACCATCCTCGAAATCGCTTGCCATCCCATATACGTATATGTATGTATGTACATTCATCTTGAGCAATCGGATGAAGATAGAGCGAATCGAATGCGAAAAGCTAGACTGGAATGGAAACCTGTTCAAAGTTTCGTAATCTGAAGGTGGAACGGAATATACCTGTTAACAAGCATTACCTATATTAGAACGAACCATCTGTCCGCGCATCTTCCTCTTACTTCCCCTGTTATTTGTCTACTTGCTAAATCATTGATTTTCTACTTTATTCAGGTTCCCATTATCGATTGAATTTTTCTGTGATTCGTTCGTTCGGTTCTCTTCTCTCTTGTCGATGCGCTAGCTTTTTCAGTAACATTAATGTCTGACCAGACATTCCTCAATCCACTTCCTCGCTCATTCATTTAGGCTTTCATTAATTCACTTACACGGCCAGTTTCAGAGTACTCTTCTTTTTCCTCCCATTGATCCATCAATCTCTCACCGTTCCCTTCATTTCTTAGACAGCCTTCGTTCCCTTTTTGCTGCTCCCTTCACGCCACCCTCCTGTCACGATTCCATTACACATCTCACTAGCTATTCTGGAATCCCCAGCGACAGAGCCACGACGTTGCACGGGACGCTCTCTGGGGGTTAACATATCCTGACAGTACGGAACCAGTTATGGAGCACACGGTGCAACCGTGTCAAAGGCATGCCATAGAACAGTAGCTCACGAATTGGCCGAATTTCGAAACCTCCCGTTTCCTCCTTCGCCCTTTTTCAATCCTGTATCTCGTAGTCTCTTCCTTGAAGCCCTTTTCGATAGAGATTCGTATCTCTCAGGAGAACCGAGCAGTTTGTGAAGGGAATACAGAAGACAATGGTTTTAAGAGTGAGTGGGAGGAAGCTTCAAGGAATATTGATACTCCAAATTTCTTTCGTTGATGAGGGAAGTCTAATATTTTCTTTGGCAGGTTAAGGGAACCGAATCACTACCCCAGGAAAATTAGATCACAGTTCAGATACTCTCAGAACACAGCTTCGTCTTAGTATCCCATAACGTGGCTCTTTTGTTACGCAAATTGAATCCTCTGCCCGAGAATCCCCTCTCCTTCCTGACCCGAGCTTCACAGCGGCTCGACTGCAGAGAAGAGTCCAGTCTTCAATAAATATTGTATCAAGCCTATACCAAAATTGATGCAGATCATCGAGTCCCAAGTGTCCTTTCTAATATTCGCTGGCAACGTGATGCTTTCATTCAGTGAGTCCTTCGAGTGCAATTAAAAATGATCTTTCACTCACCCCTGCTGAACTCCGTCTCCCAAGAGAGGAACCAGCCACACACTTGAAACAGTAGGGCCAAAACGAAAATCTTCCTCGCACTTTTGTTTAGTCTATGCCGAGTACCATCACGCGGGGGATGTTCCGACACGCAAGGAAACTTGACACCACATGATTTACACTCTCCCTTACATCGTTCTGAACTCGTTAACGATCCTGTACGCGAGCACGGTTCGCCAGAGATATCAGACCGAGTCAGGTGTTCTGACAATAAGAGTGTCTCGCGATACGTAGCCGTGGCGGCGACTAACTCTCAAGTTCGACCACGCGACTCGTGCTTACAGCGCGCAATTGCTTTGCGCAGTCGGAGGCAGCGACCAGGGACGAGGGCAACCAACAACGAGAC
Source organism: Calliopsis andreniformis (assembly GCF_051401765.1). Classification (NCBI taxonomy): domain Eukaryota; kingdom Metazoa; phylum Arthropoda; class Insecta; order Hymenoptera; family Andrenidae; genus Calliopsis; species Calliopsis andreniformis. The sequence continues at coordinate 12,474,743 of NC_135064.1, read as the reverse complement.
CCCGGACACCGTTTTTCGAAGTTGAAATAAACAGAAAGGTATCTGAACATTCTTGCTGTCATACTCCCTGCGGCATCGTGTAATGGCTGGGATCTTCAGCTGTGCCAGCTGCGTGACACAGGGCAACGCGTTCTACGAGAATCGTGCAGACGAGCATAATTATCAGCTTGGGGACTGTGTGCCACCTGTATCAATGACACTCGAGTTTGTTTTTGTTGATGAAGAGTGTTTGCTTTTGCCCTAAGTACGCCTGGGAGCACGGATGTTAATGGTTTCATGTTAGAACTTCGCCACTTCTTGCGAGGTGAAAAAGTAGTTAGGTACAGAGTTTCTGGTTGCTGTACCCGCGGAAATTGTTTGTTAAGAGAAATAATTGTTTTGTGTAGCAATTTATTGCTTAAGCTGGTTATGTACAAAAAATGGAGAGTGTTCTAATGGAGGAGTAATAGATAATCGTAGAGAGTAGTTAGAATGTGAATCGGATAGTGCTGCAATGAATTATGTATTTGTTACTGAAATATAGAACATGCAAAGTATCTTAGGACGTGTGCTGCATGTGGAAGAATGGTGATTCTTCGTGAAAATATAAGATCTTTTACTAGAAAATGAACTTTGAATTTTAATCGAATGCGTGCATCAAAACATAATTTTTGATGTCAAGGAATACCAAGAGTGTAAAATACGATTTTATTTTACAGTAGATACAGTCAGCTATTGTTCAGACAATGGCATACAAATCCAAAGTAAATTTTTCCAAAAACAAAACACCGAATTACACAAATTTGTGCTATATGTTCAAATTATTTTTTCATCTAGAATCCCTACCTTTCGGTTTGTGTCATTGGCTCTGTCAAACCCTATCCGAGAAGAAAATATAACATCCAGTTTTTTATTCATTAAAATATAAAAATTGATTGAAAACTATTACAATTCGAAAAGGATATCGTTTTCAATATTTTGACGTACTATGATTTATTGATAATCCATTTTCATGTCCATATTGTAGAGCATTTCGATATTAATTGATTTTTAATTGAATTGCAATACCGCTATAAAAATACAGCACTCTTCTATTAAAAAATTCTATATTCTCTTTTCTATTTTTGAAGAACTGATCCCCGGTAAAGCACTAAAAATGGAAAAACCAAATATTAGTTTCCACTCTCTTCCGTTTCTCAGTTTCACTTTAAGTTCAGAAACTATTTTAAACGACTTTTATTCGCGGTCTACATACATAGACGAGTTGGAACTCTGGAGAATCAGAGCGACAGATATCGTTTCTCAACAAATTACGGTCGACAAACTGTCGTCAGTCACTGGAGTGACTAATTCGAATTGAAACCAGCCGCGAGCTCGCACTGTTCATCGCAGCACGCAGTCAGTTTAGCAGTTCACCGTCTTTCGGTTATTAGTGTTCTTCAGCGGTGAAGGCAGACGGGAGAGTTTACAGAGGATTTTCTGGGATTCAAACGTCGAGCTGTCGGTGTAGTGGAAAAGTTAGCGAACGTGTTTCGCTGTTTGGCTTCCGTTTCGCGCGACAGAGATTTCTAGGATGTAAATTTAAAGCTGCGCCTCTTCAGTCCCCGTTGCAAATTTCACCACACGCAGCCCGATTCAAGGATTCTTGCACGATGTTGCTTCTCTATACCTTGTAACGAGTTCGAGTAATTGGCTGATTTCTGCAACACGATTGCTGTTTTCCGCTGCAGTTGAATACTCTGGTTAGTTTCATAGCGAGCTTTGATACAAATATCGTACTATTTCTACAGTTAAATAGCCTGAAAGTTGAAACCCTTTTAAAGCGTAGAATCGTCACTGATATTTTTTATTCTATGCTTTTTTAGGAGTAAAAGTAAGTTTCACTTTTTTTGCAACTGCTCTTCCTTTCTGGGTAACCGCATTGTGCCAGCTTCATTAGAAAATCCAAATGCTTTTAGTTAAAATCTACACAGTATGTTTTTGGAAGTTCCCTCAACTGGAGTGTTGCAGTGAATTGAATAAATGATATTTTAACCCACAGCACTTGGTAAATAAGATGAATGTTGCAAAATATTGTGGTGTTTCAACATGTTTCTCGCAACAAATTGCAAATACTATTCGTATTTACCAGGGAAGGTATTTGGTCCCGAAACCGAAGTTCATTTTGATTTTGGTTTACTTTTCCAGTTAAACCGTATTTAATTCGGTCTTTCTTTATAATACTGTTTTAAAAATTATTTACTGGTATTACACAGCAGTCTCATTTTAAAAACCGAAATGCTCATCGGTTTTTTAACTGGTCTTTTAAAAGGTACCTAAATTAAATTTCAGTTTTATAAATATCCTCGAAATAAATGTTATTTGGTCCTGAAACTGAAATTCTTTTTGGGCTCCAGAACTTACTTATTTTTATATCAAATTAAATAAAAGGTACTAATAAAATACAGTTCATTACATACAGAGTGTAACATGTATACGTTTCAGTTATGTTGGTTAGTAGGATACCTCAATTAGATCACAAAATGTCCTATGTATAATAATAATGCATTAAATTTAGCACTATGTTCCGAAATGAATAATAGCTCGTGCATATCGGTGAGACAAACACATTGACAGAGTTCGTTGACATAAGACCTAGAGAATTCGGTTGCTTGAGGTTGTACTTGCTTCAGAAGGCTCTGAATACGTGTTAAGACCCTTATAGACACAAGTGCTTTAATGGGACTCCTATTCCAGACAGTCCTTCGGGACCCAATAACACCCCTGATAATACTTTTGATCTCACATAGAAACCCAAAATAAATGTAATGTGCTTAACGAGAGAAAAAATAGTACTATAAATTCATTTCGGTTCTAATTTGGTTACTTAATATCAAGAGCCGAATTTGATCCGTACCTTTTACATAATTACCATTTATATTTAAACCCACTAGAATATGCTCTGCAGTGTACTAGCTTCCTCAGTAAAACGATTTTAAGTTAAGGATACGTCCTGAATACGTTACCTTTATCGTCGAACTGGAGCTGTAGAAGACAAATAATTTCAATGGTGGCTCATGGTGATTTATGAAACGTTCTGGGACCCTTTGGGTTTCTTCGGTTCTTTTGTCTGTACAGCTTTTTGCTTCTGGAATTTGTTCGACGTTGCCGTGGGGATTCTGTGTGTAACGTTCCGGAACACGACCGGTCATGAGAAGTTTCCTTCTTCTCGACTTCCATTCTGAGACTATGATAAATTGTTTTCGCGTAGTTAGTCGAGTTTGCGGCCGTAGTCCGATACAATGGAAATCTTTCCCGCGCTTGGAACTCTGTTATCTCTGCTCCGTGCTCTCTGACGAATTTCATCCAGAAAATTGCTTAATTTATCGAATTCACTTGGAATTGTGAGTGCTCTATTCCGAGGTTGAAATTTCTGTAAGAAACGCCCACGAGTGAAATGCTAAACACTGACGATGTTAAACAATATATTCATTTCCTGTAGTGTCCGCTTCATTCGTTCACAATTTAATTTTTCGTGGACAATTGCTCGTCGCGTCATTACACTCTGACACATTGTTTCTAGCTTTTCCTTCGCCTCTCTCCGCTTCTTTTTCCCCCCAAGAATGCTGGAATCTTGTTTCTAATTAAGAAGAACTAAAAATACTATTCGTTCTGACTCTCATTCTACTTTATAAGGTAGTTCAGGAACTGTATTTGATACCAGTGCTTCTCAACTCTACTCCTGAGTTTCGAATAGTTGACTTGTTACCTTGATTACGACCTATGTTACAAGAACAGTGGTTTTGCGTTAGGTGGCTATGATCTGGGACCAGATTTAACCAATTATCTCGGCAGTCTACTTGTAGGAATTCCCAAGTGTTCTTTCTTCTAGTCGTTTGTTTTAGTTAAATATTTCCTTACAGAATAGGTAAGTAGATAAAATAGTAAAGAATGAGTACGAACGAGATACCAATATCTGACACAAGCTAGCATAATGATCAAAAGGCCTCGTTCAGGAAGATCACACTTACAAGGTATTTCCAAACATGTGGGACATTTTTGGTAAAGGTTTAGTTTTCTAAATTACGCTATACTCCATGAACTCAAAGTAGTTTTTGTATTCTGTGTTTATACTAGAATTATAAAAATTGTGTGCCTTAAATTCGAAACGAATTAAAAAGTATACACATTTATCAATGTACTGGAATTCTGAAACTAATAATATTGTATTAGGAAGAAGAGACAGGTACCTATATATGAAAGCTCATGCGAAGTGTTATATTTCCTGCAGTAGTTTTCAGTCTAAAGACACTTGGCGAAGCCACTTCCAAGAAGTGGTGAGAAGAGCGTCGGCCAGCTATCCCAGGGAAATCCTGGCCAATAAACCGGGAGCCACTGTATTCACGCAATTCCTACAATCCATCAAGTATTTGAGAGACATCTTGAAAACAATGGTTTACGAACTTCATCGACATACTGACCATAGGGGTTGAAGTATGGCGCGTTCAACCCCCCCGTAATTTCCAGCCTTCTACCTTTCTCGCAACTTGTGACAACTCGCACGCGTCATTTCACCGCGGACGGAATTACCAAGCGGCTAGGAGAAGGAAAAACATCCCTGTGCACGCGAGCTCCGACACGATTACGAACGTGCGCCTCTAATTAAAGTGGTAGGGTCGGGGCGGGTTAGAGGAGTAGCGTGGTCGAGAGGCGTCTGAAGGGGGTGGGAGAGGTTAATTTACAAAGAACGGAAGCGAAGGAAGCGAGAAACGGAAGGCGAGCCTCGACGGAGAATCGCGGGAGCGGAAAGGGGCGGGGACGGGTGTACAGGAACTGCGAGATGTCTTCGTTCGGCTGGTTCCACTGGGTGCGAACTGTTGCTCCCGCGTAAAGGACCGCTGAAAGAAGAGGAAACGTTCATCTCGTGAATACCGACTCGAATTGCGCTCTTCAACCGGCTATTTGTAAAGGACATCCTCTTTTGAGCGGTATTGGATACTAGGGAGGTATGTTGATCAATTGATAGGTAGAAATACTCGTGGAACTTTGAGTACACAGAGTACAGAGTGTAGCTGGCATACATTGAAGTATTTCAAAGGATGATAAGGGAACTCAAGCGGAATAAGAATATTCTATGAAGTAATTTCTGATCTGCCTCCATTTCCCAATAATAGTGCCTGAAAGTGAACACATATATATGTTGAATTAACAATCGAAAGATTCATTAGTTATTTGTTAAGACATTGGTACTGCAAAATGAAGGCAGATTGGAGATTTTGTGTTTCATTTGAGCTCCTTTGCCACCCTTGAAAATATTTTAATTTATGCTTATTAGACCCTATATATGTATATAAATATTCATAAATATTCAATACATATCTTTTCAGTATGAGTGCATATTTACTTTTAAGTAATACAGGTTAGATATAAGAATAACATTTCGTAGGATTTCGTTCATTACGTAATACTTGTAATAACAAAGCATCCCTGAAAGTTAGGGATGAAGTTACTAAATTGTTAGCTACCAAAGCTGAAACTAACTTTTTCAGTATCCAAGCTGAAAAGGTTGTAGTACGTAATGCTTTTAATAAGTAGATGTATGTATAAAGATGAATATTTTATTTGAATGTCGAATAACAAATAAATTTTAAGTTGCTATGATCAAATAAGTGGGATTATTAATTATTTGAATACTTTCGACTGGTTAATAAAATCAATCTAAATAAACTACTTTATTATTACCAATTTATTCAAATAAACGTCTTAGACACTTATTTCAAAGTACTTTTAATAGGGAATAACCATTCCTTGATTATTACTGAATATCTTATGGTCTGAACTTTCAGTTACGTAGCAGCTGTCATATTGAAAGATAAACAGAGATATTAAATATGAATATTACTAGGTTTATTATGGCTATAATACAATACAGGTAAAAGCTCTGTGAAACTATAATGGCGCAATTTATTAAATTCATCAGTTCCAGCAGCTAAATGAACTTCGTGAAAATGGACTCTTCTGAATTTTTTCTGAAAAACTGGGGCACAGAAAAGTTACCCATTAGATTCTAGGGAGCATGAGTTTTTCACACAAAATTAAAACTCCAACAGCTATTAACATTTTGAGGTTATTAGTGCAGGTCCCTTTAAATCCTGTAATGTTCTTTTTGTAAATTTCATTCTGCAACACACGAAATATACATTTGACGATGAATACCTTAAACTAAGTATACTGACATAATACAGTTCAGTTCAAGAGCAAAAAAGGGAAAAAGAGTTAAATTTGGCAGAATAGGTCTACTTTAAAACGACGTAGGGTTGCTCTTTCAGCGGGTTTCCTCTAAATTGGTGGTTTTTGTTTCCACCAGCAACATCACGCTCTAGATTAGATTTCCGATGAAAGTTCTACTGCGGGCTAATTATACCGGTGTCACGCTTTGCTAACGCTTGCGGATTCATAATGCTTGCAATATATATAGTTACAATCCTATTTATCCTCAAACATATTAAGAGTAGGTCGCTGAACATTTTGAAGTTCACCCTTCCAGAATTCTTAATAAAAGCACTGAATTCCGACAGAAGCTAAATTCTAGTTAGTGGACATCTCAGAAATATCTATGTCTTTAGTTTAAGTGGCATATTAAAAATAATGGTCTATATTATTTGCTATTAATCTAACCCTCTTTTTACTTGAAATTTTTATTTGTATAATAATTTAAATATATTTAGGTATCCCATTTATAATTACTTTCATATTCAACAAATAGTGTTTCTAGCGAATGTTACAATTTTATTGACCACTACTCTATATTCAACAAATCAAGATATCAAGTCCTTCATTAACCCTAGAAAGACCAAGGAGAGTCATTCGAACTCACTATTTAAAAAATGTTTTAAATAAGTAACTTTTCAGGTATCAAACATTCCCAAAAAATTATTTAATGTCATATTTTTGATATTTTAAATTATTTATATGCTCTTAAAATACGCCCCTTTGAACGTTACCTTTCGACCGAAAATACAGGTGAGCTGAGCAAGCTCCACCTCGGTCTTCTACGTAACAACTTGACATTTGGTCTTTCTAGGTTTAACTTTAACCAGTCCTAAATTTAGACACGATTCGACATAAAATATTAAACTAGAAATGCGCACTGAAATCCATCACAAATATCTGTATTTAGGAGGATACGATTATGCTCTCGGTGCAGGACGAAATAGCTATAGTAGGATTGAACGTACATAATGCTGGCGAGCTGAGTGAAATAATAGGACCTTCTGTTGTCAATTTCACCGTAACCACTTGTATCGTGATTAAACAGGGCCATACAAAATTTATCCCCCGCGCTGAAAGGACATAGCTCCACCTGTCTACATCTATGATCCAAACGCATGACATTTGATAATCCTGTTAATTTGTGTTCAGTTAGTTCCATCGATCAGCAACAGTCTCGCCAAAACGTGTTGGCCCCATTCACCGCGACCACGTAATAATTTTATCGTCGTAATTATCGGGCATGCCACTAATGAGGTTGGATTACCTACTCGCGGCTCAAGTTTAGCCGAGGGATGTCTGATTATAATATAACTGGATGATTCCGACGGATCTGTCGCGTATATAAATAATTACATTATGATTCGTCACGTGCGAACCGATGTTTGCCTCTAGTTAACGTCGCCCTACTACCTGCTGCTTCCGTACTGTACCACTGCTTCCGATCCTATAGAACACCAAGAACCTAAAGTCAATAGGTGAACCTAGTTCACCCAGTTCGAACCACGCAATTTCATTCGATAAACTCTTTCGCCCCTTGCTACAGATACTTTTGGTTCGACGTAAAAGTCCAGCCACTGATTACATGAAACAAACATTTGTCCTGACGCAGCGGACTTACCACTAAAAACGACAATCCCCTCGGTCCGTTCTTCGGTGTGTCAAGAATGAAAAAGGACGATCGCGATCCTTTCGTCTAAGTGACTGCCGGCGGCGCTCCTGAAATTACCCTTCAAATTGAATTGCAAAGGGTAACCTCATTCGCATCCATCGTCGGCCACCGACACGTATGACCGTTTCCAGGTAGCTGCGCGATTGGTATCGAAAAATTACAGGCTCTACTCTGGCCCAGACCGCCGTAAACGCAATCCGTGATCCTTTATTTTCTCACGATCTCTACCCGTCGGCTCCGTTCCCTTTCTATTTCCTTCGCCGAGTCCATTACCGGGAATGGTGTCCTGGATTTGATCAGACGGCGCGCCTTCCCTTCCAGCCGAGCCACTCTTCCCAACGACACGTCAGAATTTTTCTGAAAATTTTACGCGACGCCGAACGTAATGAGTTTGGAGTGTGCTTTAATGTCATTGGGTTGCGTCGGAGTGGTTGACCTTTTAAGGGAAAAGTTTGTAGGAAGAGTTCCTTAATTGGAACTGTTTTCAACGTGCTCGCGATTATGCTCGCTTTCTTGAACCTTTTGTCCTGTTTCTGTCACGGGCCAAGAGTCTCTGTGCCTATTTCGTTCTTCCCAGAAGGGTCAGAACCGCGGGATAAAGCGTTCCAGGTGGGCTAGTCCCGTTGTCGGCTGAGATAGTACCATTGTTTTAACGGCAGTTCGAATTCACTTTAAAAGGGTGCAGAGAATACGGCGAGTCGACCGTAAAGGCCGATCGATCGTGGAGCTTCTCGAATTGAGCGAGTCAATTTCAGTATAATACGGAAATTATCGGAATTTATAGGACTTTAGTCGAGCTTGATCAGATTCATCTCAGTTCATTTCTCGGGTGTCGAGGAGCCGGCGATGACGGACATTAATCAGCGCCGACAGAAGGTCAATTACCAGCGGAGGGTCGTTAATAACAGCTTTAATCCGGCGGACTTTCTTACAAGAGTCGGTAACACGAAGTTTAATGAGCAAAAAAGGTTAAATTAAAAGTAGCCAAGGCATTCGATTGCTCTGCGGAACCACTTCACTGCCGATGAAACTTTTTATTGCTGCGATAAATCGAATCATTTCGTTCTTCCTGCAGCTTAGTTGAGAGTATTATAAACATTATTAAACTCGTGTACAAAGTTCCCTGCAGCGTTAGTTCTTCATGAGTAATATCATTGAAGAATTTGATTCTCTGAATTAAATGCTATTAAAATTGACTTAAGTAATTAAGTAGTTATTTTTGGAATACAATTAAAATTATTTGGAATTATTTGAAATATACTTTGGAAAATATTTGGAATACTTGTACTACTTTAATACAGATGAATTTCGTGAGAATGTCTTTTGCTAACTCCCACGTTAGTCTTTCCTTATTTCAACTCTACAATAGAGAACACTGGCAAAACTCAAGAACCACTGGTTGCAAGGGGAACTGTTGGACGCGGTGTAAGGAAAATCTGCTTCTCATCTCTGTACAGCTCAACAATAATTCTAGTTCTAGTGTTAGTTCTCTGAATATTGAGATAGGAGTGTTGGAAGTCCAACACCATGCGATCACATAGGGCAGTGTCCATGTTTCTCGCAAGAAGTGCCTGATAACCCTACAAAATACTATCCCGTTTCCCGAGTGGCCCATTCCCTTTTTCGGTCTGGTCATGCGAGTACAAGACTCTCCTCTCGAGTGTAGTTCCAGTTCTAGTTAAAGTGGTGACGGAAATGTCAGCAATCCAACACCAAGCGTACCAAACGAGCTGTCACTTGGGAAACTCTCAACGAGATATCAACTTACTCGATTGCTGCTCTATGTATTTTTTTAATATTATTTTTTGAATATATACTGAGGATTTTACTCGAGTGCAAGGGCTAGTTTAAATCTACCACGAATTTAGTTTCTATTTAACTTGAACTTAGCTCGAACCTGACCCTGATGTACTCTGTTACTCTTCTTCCATTTTTCACGTGTCGGTAACACGTTGAAGATACCACTCTATTCTATCGGGAGCTGATTAGTTTATAACCCTCTTACCGCCTCTCCACCGAACATCAGTAGACTGAATTTCAGCCGATCATGATATCTGACGATCGCACACACGCAGGCACGCGCAGCAATTACGCAAGATTAATGGCACGTATTTCCCTCTCTTGTAGTCGATAGTCGTAGAGGTGCCCAGTAATGCCTCTCGCGATCACTGGACTGTCGGCAACCTTTGTTTGAAGGCAGGATGATCGGTTTTGGCACTGTAGATCCAGTAGTATAGTGTCACGATAGGGAAACATGAGAGTGGCGATCCTTGTTTCAAGTAATGCTGACGGTGCATTATTGTTCTACACTGAGTCTCCTATTCACGTGAAGGATCATAATTTACGTTGTTTTATCACACTTGTTCTGCAAGGAGAAAAATGATGTTTCGGGAGAAAATTGTTTAATAATTGATCGTAGGATGAATACTGGTGATGGAGTAACGAAGCACAACAAATGTGATTCGCATAATTAATACTGTTGGTAATGAGAATATCATACGAGGTAGTAGTTACGCTATGCCTTTGAAATAGTATCATCTGAATGCAGTTTGATGGTTTGGCTCTCCCTGTTAATTAGAAACTATGACTGCTTTTATTGCTATCGTCAGGTAAATCAGCCTCATATGCATTTCCCTGAATCCCGTGTGAATTCGATTTCGAGGTAGGCTCGCACTGTATGTACAAGATGTTAATTTAATATCGCTCAATTGATTCAAGCAGTCATCGCATAAAAACGATATAAGTCGCTTAATAGAAGCTTGAACGACTGTAATCTATGTCTTTACAAATTGCTCGTCGATAACGTCGTGAAGTGGGTTTTCTGAAAAACTCCACTCGTTCATCGATCGATCAGAGGAATCATAGCACGATTGTAAACTTTGATCCGTGATTCGTGGATGATTCGCTATTTGTATCATGATATAACACGCGCATTGCGATGCAAATACTTTTAGTATTACATTTCAAGAGTTGCAAATACGATTTTGCACGTTTCAGCACAAATATGTGATTAAATTTCATGGCAAATTGATAAAAAGATAAAATCTCGGTGACTCGAATTTCAAGAGAAAAACTAAAAATGTCGAGTGTCGGAGGCTTCGTCATATTGAAATTTTCGAATATGAGAGATTTAGAACAAGTATTCTATTTATAGGAACTTTATTCAAGGATTAATATTTTTCGAGTTATAGAAGTTCAAAGAAAGATAAAATCAATTTTTCCAGGTTAATTATATATTTAGGCTATTACTTAAAAAAAATGTTATATTACTTTGTGATAATGTATTGACGTTTTGCGTCTTTTACAGTGCAAGGAATGAACCAACATACAAACTACTGGTATACTATGTTGTATCACTGACGTAATTGCAAACTTTATCATTTTTGAGTTATTAGTACAAAAAGAGGGGTTATTTCATTAAATGATGATATTTCACATCTTTTCTTTTGGAAAAACATGATTCTTAAGTTGTATTCGGATTGCAGCACATGTATAGGTACCTATTACTTGGAGTTTCAGAGCTAGCGATGATAGAACTTTGATCTTCAAACGGAAGCTTCCACTTGCAAAGTTTGGGATCCTTTGAATGTAACTTATGAAGGTAAAACAAACATGTAGCAAATAATTCAAGTTAAAGTTTATATTTCAACTTGCAGAGATTTTCACAGCAAACCAGAAATGAACAAAATTGTATCTTTATAAATATTTTCGAATTATATGTAGAGATTCGATAGTATGTTTGGAATGAATGTCTTGTAATGATTAAAAAAAGATTAGAGTTCTTATTTACATATCACCATATGCTTATACAAATTACTTATCAGAAATTAAAAGCTAACCAACTTAGCTACAATTGGTCCCAAATAGTTAAAGCCACCACGTCCTCCAGGATATAAGAGACTCGAGATCACCTCACATTAAATTAACGCAATACATATGGGGGATTCCCCATTTCTCACTCGCAAAGCTGTTTGCAAGCTTCGATTACTGTGTTTAGTAGGGGAATCACCCTACGCTCGAGGCAGTGTCACATTGATTCCCTCCGACGACATCCCGTCTCGTGTGTCTTAGCACCCCCGTTCAACAACCTGTTGTAAATTATTTTGTAGATCAGCGCTTCTCATCACACGCCGCGTCGTAATCCACAGGTGAGCGATCAAAAGATGAGACCGCTGGACACCATATGTATACTCGCGGTAGGGGCAAAGACGCGTGCTGGCACGATGGACCAAATTTCTAGTTCCTCTATTGCTTTGGCTCTCTACGTGTCCCGAATGCTTATACATCATCTCGTCCACGTCTTAAAGACGGATGTTGAGCCTCTCCGCCGTTTCTTGCATTGGTATTCCTACTATTTCTAGCCCGCTAACACAGCAGTCCCCATCAGAGCGCCCTGGTCGCAATTTCCTCGTGTTTTCGATCTCCACAGCTAGCGTTTTCGTTGTTCGCAACGATTCTGCCCGCGTTCTTGTTTCGAGCATCCAAACGTGGTGCAGGAAACAGTTTCCAGGTGAAAAGAACAGGATGCTTCTCCTATTCCCTGATTTGTAATCGTAATTTTCCTGACGTACTAATACGTGACGCGTGTAGCTTACATAATTAGGAACAGAAATGGGTCTTGGTCTACATTTTTGCATTTCTTTGGAAGTCTATAAAAAGTCTCTAATTGGCTGCTTACTTTCCTCAAGGCGTGACGTTTGTTTCCTCAGATCTTCAACGAAAAGGAAGGTCCAAGACATTTGCAGACCTCCTGAGGAATTTAGGCACGCGACCACTTTTCCTGAGCATCACTTATAAACCTCAGACTGAAATAACTTGTGCTCGAAAGCTCAAACTTTCTATTAATATTTGCAGTTGGTTTCCAGTTACGCTTATGGACGAAACAAACAATATACAGATTTGTAGTTGAACATATGAAACTCTGTGATTGTCGTCGATAGTGCCTCGTCCAGAAGCCGGATTATGAATATTGGAATTGCTGTTTAGCAAGGGGAAACAGATTACGCTAGCCGTCGAACGGAGAAATCGATGCAACGCATGCAATTTTTATTCGTATGCATTATTAATTCACCGTTTCATATGCGGGTTGTTTGGGAAAACGCAAGACCGTTGGGACACAGAATTCTGCTTACACACGCTGATTTCGTTGTACCGATTTCAATAAAATTTACGTAACCTTATTAACGACAGTGCCATCGGTGTGTCCTGATGAATATCGCGCGCCCGATAATACGCTGAAACCAAATCGAAAACGTAAATATTTGCACGCGACAATTGAACAAAGCGCTTCATGTAACATGATGTTTCTCACAAAGGTTTCAATTCATTAGGTTTTTTCATTTCATTTTTAATCCCGATTTCCCCGAGCATGGCAGAAGTTCACTGACCGATCAAATATTAACGAGAGAAACGTTTAAAACACATCCATGAATTTTCGAATTAATTTCATGCTAAATGCCTGACACTAAGTAGGCACAGAGTCGAAATCCTCGTTCCCACGAAGACGATATTACCGTCTGAATGATCCTAATCCCGTTCCTATCGACAGAAACGACCGCAAACGACGTTGTCCCGTGGAATTCGCCATAGCCTCTGCCATTATTCAACCACAAATAGTCCCATCTTCGTCCACAATCGGAGCAACTTCCGTTTATTCGACCCGAATCACAACGCATCAGTTCTTCGCAGAACGCCGTCCCTCATCATCGTTTCAGCGAAGTCCATCGACTTCTGGCCGAAGGGAAATCGGGATTAGCTGTGATTCTATTAATGGACAAGCGGAAGCAACACGATGCAGATTCAGGGATGCGGGAAAGTTGTTTCGAGTTCGATCTGTCAAAGGCTGCGCGCATAGCGAGCGAATAGAGGTGGCATCCACGCGACGCGATCACCAGCGCAAACCCTAACTTTGCGCGCGTAAGCCGCGGAGATATTTGGTCGTTACAGCGGCGGAGTCGCCTCATGAATTTTACATGGCCGCGACGAGCCATTATCAAATTCCGATAGACAATTGGGGCTCTCGGAGGCGGTGGAAAACGAGAGGGGTGGCAGTGAACGTTCGGGAACGTGCCGCGTGCAAGGATGCCTTCGCAGAGAGAACCGAGCCACCCTGGCTTCGCAAGTTTAAGGCTAGACGTTTCCGCCTCTACACGGCGAATCGAAGGGGCTGGGGGAGACGTGTACCAGGGCCATAATAGATGCAGCCTGCATTCCGGCTTGGTCTGCAAACCAATCGACTTCCGTGAAATTTCTGCTTTCGCGACGTGCATTCGAACGTATGCGTGCGTGCGCGCGGTTCCCGCTAGCACCGCGAGTTGGAATTTGAATAACTGCTGTACGTAATTGTGGTTTTCCCTCGTTAACTAGAGGCTCTCTACCCTCGTCCATTGAAAGGGCGGTTTTTTTGCTGGAATGACGTCGGTACATTATTATAGCAAGTTTAAGCCTGATGTAGAGGTGGCCAAGTAGCTTGAAAATACAATCTGAGCTAAGCTTAGCTTCAATCGTTCAAAACGAGGGAAGTACTTGAAGGTTCAAGGGAAATTAATTGTTCAAACAAATTCGATTATTCAATGCAAACTTGATTTATCCAAACAAATTTGATTATATATTCTTATTTAATTATAATATTAAACTTGAGTGGTATAAATTGCTTAGATAAGACTTGGAAAAGTTTTGATAAAGTCGATAATAATTATGATTATTCTAGAAATTTAAAAACAAATATCAATGCATCCAGGCTTGAATGAAAGAAAACTGTTTAAACATTTTTTAAGGTTTATTCAAACATTCAAGCTATTTGGATAATAGAATTAATACTTGACTTGATTTGAAAAAATAAGTTTTATCTTGCTTTAAATTTTAAGTACTTGGATAGCACTAGCCCGATACAGACAAACTGCATTTTTGCTACTAGTTTGTGTCTTTCCTTGTTTTTTTAATTGAAAATTGGGAATTGTCCTTGTTAAAAAAGACGCTCGTTTGCATCGGGCCTTAGGAAGATTTAGTGCGAAATAAAAGATTTTAAATTTGTTGGATTGGCTCATTTTAAAGATTGACATTGTTGTTTGGAAATATTGTATTAGAAAGTGAAAAGTTGTTTAGTGGTGATCTGTATTGCTCCCTTTCGTTTCACTTTGTTCATTGAGTAGCTTGAGGGACACATTTACTTCGGTGTAAGGTAATCCATTACCGCTGCTGAGTAAACATTTCTGGATCCAATTGATGCTGAGCTGACAAAGATTAACGATGAGAGCTCTCCAAGTTTAACGCTTGCTTTTTAATGAAACTTAGAGTGTGTGTAAAATTCGCCAAGCTGTATTCGACAGCATCCACTTTGGCGACATATGGCCAATAAAATACGAGATACGACCAATAGTGAGCAATTAACTGTGTTCTGCGCACCTGAACCTTTCGAAAGACTTATAGACTTAATCATATGAAGCTTTTAGTATTTGAATTTTTCAAAATTTCCAAATCTTTAAATCCTTCAAAGCGAATTGTTCTCGTAAGTGAACATCAATTGTGGTCTTCAAGATTAAGTTAGGCACTAGATACGTGTTTGAAAGATTTAATATTACAGTTTGGAGCTCTGCACGCAATTTACAAGTCTCGATATCGTAACTTTGATCTTGTAGACTTCAAAGCTTAAAATGTAGAAATCTTACCTCTAGAGCGACACGATAAACATACGTTTCCAGCCGAGCCCGTCATGATGCTTTCTTTCGAACAGCTTTTATATTTACTTCCACACCTTTCTGGATAAGTTTACCAATCAAACAGCGTTGCCTGGAAGTCAAAGTAACTTCAGGACCGAATTCACTTTGTAGCAAACTTTCTTGCAAGTCTTACAACTTTTGCAGTAGTATAATTAAAGGTACAGAGTCACCTACCCTTTCGCGGTCAAATATTTGCAAATAATCACATTTTCGAGTGATGTTTCGGTAAGGTAAACTTAGAAACCTAGAAGTTAATTTTCATCTCATAAATTGTTCATTGTAAGTAGAAAGTATCAAATCAGGGCTGCTTTATTACGTACTAATTTTATTATTACATCGAGGGCGGATCATTTAAATAAATACATCAATAGAAAGCAAATGAATTTAAATTTGTCGAGGAATCTTGCGATTCACTTTATCGAAGAGAAAAAGAGGCCTGATAGTAAACGGAGCGAATAACTGAAAAACTACTTTGTTATCTTGAACGACGGTGCAGCACGAGTCAAACGACCGGAAATTTTCGTCCCCGTGACGCATCTCGATAAATTCCTGGAGAGTTATCGAGCTGAGTAGCAGACCATTCCAACATCGTGACGACCGGTGCAGGGTGCATCAGTGACACGATCGTCCTCATCGACAATGCACCATCCTGACAAGCTCGACCAACTCGATCGATGGCTTTGCCTCGAGAAAAACGAGCCGTACGGGACGATTACTCTAGGCATGCCTGTTGCGGAAGCGAACCGCTGCTAACTGCCACGAAACACGAGAAAATCGAAGGAATCCAGGCTGTAGCTTCACGAGGAAACTCGATGATGGTGGGCTGTCTGTTATTAGATGGCAGGGAAACTCGACTCAAAATACGTGCTGGATGCTAACGTGATATGCAGATCAACAGTACGAACGAGAAAAGAGATGCTCTCTGTGAGAATCTGACTTTTATTTACTTATTTATTAACACGCGGCTCTTTCACAATAACGAGGACAAAACAAAATGAGAGTAGAAGAAAATGAGAAAGCATATACGAAAACATAGAGCCGTATATGGAAATAACACAACAAGGAGGAATTTAATTCTGCATCCTTATCATGCATTTTGTACACGGTTGTTTTGAAAGATACATAGAGGCACAGAGAAAATATAGAGACTGCAAGCTTCAGATGAATGGAAGCATAATATAACAAGCAAGGATAACTGGGTCATGCTTGTTTGCTGCTAGTTCTATATAACCTGTCTGCTAGCTAGTATATATAACCTGCACGTATTATGTGATCTTTAATAATGTTGAGGAGAATCACTTCTCTGACGTTTCGCTTTATCCTTATAATTGTATAACAAAATTATTCATACAAGTACTGAATCTGTCAAATACATAATCAACTAACGTTAAATGTTTCAATTCATATTCCAACTGAACGCCAGAGCTCTAAATCTTCGCGTTTTCATCAGATACAGTCACACTTTATTCGAATAAAATTTATTGATCACAATGAAACGGGCGATTTCAAGAATAGTGGAAAAGCTTGTGCCTTCGTCAACGAGGAGAACTAAAAAGAATTGAACAACTGAGAGAAATCCACACACGATCTCCCCCAGAATCCAAATAGCTGGAGTTTCGTTAAAGCGACGGAACAAGGAACAGATTTTAGAGACATTAAGGATCGTCTGATTCAGCCAGGTCCAAATGAACTTTTTCGTAGTGTAGGTCAGCCTCGCTCAGAGATCGATGAGGCGCAACGGGGAAAAGTGTTTAGCAAGGTAGCGCGGGTGTGCACGAAAAGTACGGAGGAACAAGTTTTGGCGCAGACTTACTGTCACGTCTCCCGTGCACGGGGCCACTACGTGGCCAAATACGAGAACGCCCACGCGCGCGCGTCCACATGTGGACCAATCCTGTCTATCGACGTGCATGTGTAGAGTGGCTTCAGCCAGGCACGTAGCAACATACGGGCCAGCCGTACGTTTTCACACATATTGAACCGGAGTATATTTTAACGGGAGTGTTCTCTCTCGCCGCGTCCAGCTACTGGAAGGCTTCCAACCAGCACGAAAAACTAAAACGGTTCGCAAAGTCGGCAGAAATATGGCAACCGTACAGTCATGGTCGCCTCGTACATCAAATATTACCCGGAGTTCGAGCCTGCTGGGCCTGGAGCTCGTTTCATGTTTTCTTCGAGAATCGTAGAGTCTGTTTCTGTAAAACTCTTTCGAGATTAAGTTAGAATATTGTTAATGTTCTGGAAATGAATGGAAGTAGCAGGAAATGTGGTCTATTAATATTGGAAGAACCTTGAATCCCCCGTTCCACTTGTAGAATCAGTAGAAAGGGAGTTCAATGGATGTACGTTCGATCGTTAGCTTTATCATTGAGTATTCTACTGTGCGTTGGCGATAGGAACTGGTGGGAGAATAAAGGGACAGGAGAGCTACTCCACAGATTTTACAGAGCTTTATTAGTGTCATTCTGTGTTCGAATTATTGAGGACTCTTTAACACATTAAATGCCGCGCTATATTCTGAAAAAATTCTTTCGTATGTAAAATTACTTTTAATTGGAGATTTGGGACTTTCATGGGCTAGAGATCGTGAAACAGTCTAAGACTATAAATAAGGATGCAGGCTATTTCTCTTATGGAGCAGATTTAATTGTAAGTAATCAAATCCACATTCCTTCCATTAACCATTTTACCAGTAATTACTGTAGCTACTCAGAAAATGAACTTATCTTTAGATCTTGAATTTGTGAATTGTTTAATCTTTAAACCTATTTGAAAATGTAGGAACTTCTATTTACGAACTCTGAAATTTTATCATTTTAGAGCTTGAATTCAATCAACTTTTCCGATACGAACGAAATTTCGAATACCTGTACGTAAATCCAATGGGATTTCCGGAGACTACTCTCCTACTGTTATCACTTCCTTTCCCCTCAAACATAACTAAAGGTGCACTGACAATCCAATCGAATTTGAGACCATCATTTTTTACTATTATAGGATGAATCGAAAGTAATATAGTTCATGAATCGGAGGTTAATTCAGGAATGAAAATGGGAAGAAGCAGAGTAAATGGAATGACTGTAAACAAAAAGAAGCAGTCGGGCAAGTAGTAATTAACGGCAGAGAATTAGCTCGCGGTTTATTGATTTCATGGGGTGATGGCTCGTGTCCTGGAATTGCATTATTTACAGGGGAGCGCATACGATCGGATACTTTCCAGGCGCACTTCCACTAATCGGATTAAGACGAGCGAGAAACGTTCAGTGATCTGAAAGACGAACAATCCGAGCGTTTCATCTGACGGAGAAGGAAAAAGGTTGGTGGTCATTGTTGATCTCGATCGGTCGTTAAATTTGTCAGAAATCCCAGCACCGCTCTTTGCTTAAGCGGTAAGACTTATGCCGCGACGTTCAACTTTCGGAAAGCTTATCAAACCTCGCCCCTGGGAAATCTAGCGGAGCCATAGAGTTTTCACCAGCCGCACCACCTCGACGATATTTTCCCTTGCTTAATTCTTGCCCTGGCGCGATCTGCTCCCTGGAAATGGAAAGTTCACGGGGTAATTCTTCCGCGAGCCGCCCTACGACCTTGGATCTCGCCCTTTCTACGTCTGCCAAGCACTGCACGTAATGGGATACCAGAAGGATCCTTACGCTCTTTTGTAACAATTACTTCCTCTCCTGCGGAACGGAAAATAATGTCTAAGAAAGTTCCTTATTAGGCTGGTAAGCACCGAAAATTAATGTAGTTAAGGGTTACGCTAGGGTGATGAACTGCAAAATAGGCCAATTTTTGAAAAACTTTGTCCAAGTGGAGTATGTCATTTTACCAAAGGTCTATGCGTTGAAAACAATCATTTCTTGAAAGTTCGAGATATTAGGAACTTGAAGAAGCTTTGATTTAGACTTATTTAATGAAATTGGAATTATTTATATTCCTTCGAAAATGATTGCAAAAGATTATCGTGTATGTACTCCAGAGGAATAATAGTAATAAGACACATGTTTGCGTATTCCTCAAACTTTTTATATACTCATTATAAGTCGACTCTAAAGGGCATGTAAAAAGTGGGACTTTACTCTGCATGTGTCAAGAAAACAGTCCTTCAAACATTACTGACATTGACGTTCTTGTTTTATAATTATGGTTCTCATTAGAAATCTTAATACACAGAGCAATACTCAAAGTGTTTGCTTAGATCAGAGAACCAGGATGGATACACAGCGATGCAGGTTGTATAAAGCCAGCCGAAAGTTGATGGGATTGATAATAACTCGCGGGTAAGTCTCTCCTGCAGACATCCTGGCGCGAAATGGGAACATTGAAGTGACTATGTCGATCACTTCCATCTTGCAACTAATTTTCAGCCGCTTTATCGAGCCCTTTACCGTCGCAGGAAATAGCAGACCTTTAATCCCCATGGCACGAAGACTCCGAACGTTGGAAGCTTTGAACGTAGAACGTTGATTGCATTCGTCAAACTTCTACACGCGTTGGTTTATAACCCGTGCCATGCATACACCACCGAGCGATACGAAACGTAAGAGGAATGAAATATTCAGCGACGTGAAAATATTTATACCAAGATGCCAAAATCGAATTGTTCCCCCAGCTGAAGTATTTCGCCTAATGACGACTTATATGAATTCCTTACTCATCAGCGACAGTTCATTGACTTTCTGGACTGACTGATATCTTCCAGGATGAACACTAACTTTGATTTCTAGCTATACTCTATATTTACGATCCGTTAACTCGAATAAAGAGCAAAACTTCGTGACACGTCGTCGTGGAAGACAGATTACTGTCGTCACTGTCAGCAGATTCTGCTGATGGGTTCAACGAATTTATGGCAATCTCGTTTCACAATCTCTGTGGGTGAAAACAGTAAAATTTATGGCAGCGTTGACATGCTACCTCCGGTCAAACTATGGGAATTCGTGCCCTTGCAACACATGAGAGTTAAAGAAATGACGAAATTGGAATTTAGTGTATGGCGATCAGAAGTTACGTGGAAGTGTAATGTCAGTGCATTGTCTATGGATAACGATCATTTCTTCGGGTTGTTTGACGGATTAATGGTGCTATCGATTGCAAGGATCAGGGGTTATACCTATGGTGGTAAATGCGCCCGATATCCTTCCACCTTCTGAAAGATACGTGTGCTGACTTATCCTCTTGATCCTTGAAAGGCTTCCAGAATGGAACGTCGTGTTTCTGTGAAACCAGAGATAAGGATTACCTCCTTCGAACAGAGTTACCGCCACCTTTTCCTTTCATCACCAGCCCATCGATCCAATGTTTACTTCCAAATACATTTCTAAGGCCTTAGAGTATCGCAATCCTGTGAAATTTATTACCATACTATACATATCTCTCTGAAAGAAATGCAGTATTTCCTCGATTTTCATCTTGTTTGAGAACTTTATAACTCGGATGTGGCTATGCACTTTATTTCTGAAAATATTGCCTCTTCATTACCAGACGCTAACACGAGTTTCAATGTGGTGGTCATTGATCTGTCCACCTATATTTTTCACTAGTGAACATTTAATTTCGTAATTTCCCCTAGCTTCCATTGGTTACGATCATAAAACTTTATATACTTTATTGCATGCTTACAAAAAGTTTTCCAACTTACAAAGAGTAACCACCGCGTGTTATTCTTTGACTTCGATGAAACTTTGCACACAAGTTACCAGAGCGAAGCGTTCAAAGTTAGTACTAATGGTCATTTGAATATACTATTAGACATACTCAGTTAATCATTATAAAAAGTTATTAAAGCTTTAAATTCTGAATTTTCACGTATATTCCATACTTGCTTCTAAATCCCACAGACATGAGAATCAATCTCGATCAGTATCAATGAAAAAGGGCTTCAAAATCGAAGTAACCGACAACAAAGAAACAATAGTCGATGAACTAACAAACAAATAATATATTAATTTCAAAAGTTAATCACCACCAAGTTCGAATCCCTCTCCATTTTCGAGGAAACGCAAATCTACTGCAATCTTCTGTATACTAATAAGAAACGAAAATATAGAGATAGATAGAGTTAAGTATAATTCAAGAGCAATAAGTTCTCTTCTGTTGGAATCGGCGAACAGTGTAAAGGAAACGGAAGCAAATTCCACGAAATAACGATTTCCACGTCTCCCGAAAATATATCTCCTCCAATTCGTTCCTTCTGTTTTATTACTTTGATTGAAACAGGCCCCTCTGCTTATGACCGTGTCGCGCATACGAGGAACCACCTTCGAAAGACATAGGAACAGCAATATACATGGCGAACATTAATTTTACTTTCGCTCCTCTTCTTTTTGTCCCACGACGGCCCATCCTACAAGTTTATTGTCGTGCATCGACTGTTCTTCTCCCTCCCTCAACCCCGTGCGCCTCGATGCCGTTGTACGTGCACTCGCGTTCCACAGATTATTTATGTATCGCCACCGAGCACGGTCTATCGATTCAAAAGCAGCCCTGGATAACTGGAATGCGCGACGAAAATTAAGGAACGTCACGAAGATCTGTGACGTACGCTTTGCTGGGTACGAATGGCTAACACAGCCAAGTTGGTTCGAGGGTCGTGATACTAATAATGAAAATGGTTGGTACAAATAACGGTAGTTGGGGTGGACTCATGTTCTGCGGTTGTCTTGGAGAAATCTAAAGTTTTCTACTGCAGAGTTCCCTCGGTATAATTTCTTTGAATTGAAGTGGATTGAATTTGTTACGTAAATGAACGGTAACAATGAGCTACTAGGGACTTACTAAACTTTAAAGAATATGATGAGCGATAATTTAAATTGAATTGAAGAGTTTAATGGCGTTTTGCGATAGTATGGAGAACCATTACGGAAGGCTATTGTTGAAGTACTTTATTGCACAGTTTCTTGAGGTTAGCTTGTTAATTAAAACGTGCAAGTTAGTTAATGCGACGAAAGAATTTTCGTATTGAACATGCAATGCTTTAATTGATGTGTCAACGACATAGTAGTGGTAGTTACATTTATATGTATATTATTAACTTGGTTCTGTATACTGCTAATTAATTAAATACGTCTAACTACGATTTTCAATATAAATACTCAATATAAAATACTTAATATAGATAAATCACATGATTTATTTAAACTAGCTCTGTTTATAATTGACATTTCAGCGTGACATGTCTGGCGTGACAATTAATATGTGAATAGTATCGTTAATACATTAGAAATTTGCATAACACTTTTTCTTATTCAAACTAAAATGAAATACAAAATAAAGAAAAATAAATGATAATAAATATATCAAATTAAAGCATTTTAATAAACGTACTTTTGTTCTCGGGCTGATTAAATTTTTCTATGTATAAATTAGCAATTAGAATGAATATAATTAAGAGTATGAAATTTATTGATTTTTAACAAGAAAAAAGGAAAGAATATGAAAGAACTGTTAACTTTTTTTTTGCTATGATGAGCATTTTCTAAACAATTTATTTACCACGAGTGTAGGGAAGTTTATGCAGATCACGCTTGGGGAACCAGATTCTAACGTGTTTGCGGCAAATTGAATTGTTCCTGCTGAACTGGGGTTCATCGACGCTCAGGAACCCCACTGGGACGGAAACAGATAGCCGAGACTAATTTTCCAACTATTTCCCACTCGGACCAACGATCGGCTTGCGATGAGCAACACACTGCCTCCGCTTCTGCTATTGCCAAACAATCCAGTCTGTGATATTTGCGATCTTGAACACGTACTTCCCATTTACCAGTTCTTCGTGATTGTATTATGTGTTTCTTTACGATGTCTACTAAAATATAACACATCTCAACACATCACATTTTAACGAGAGGAAATATTCCTTGCACATAGTGTATTGCTTTCAGATATCAAATATTTTTATTACATAGATCCCAATGTACACTACCGAATATGTCATTTCGTGGATGCAAAAATTCTTATTTATTCTGCTTAAGGAATAAATGTAACTCCTTAATCCTCTATTTATGCCTAATTTTAGACACAGAGACTATGTATTAGACATATTTTTATTAAATACTTATAAAAGCAATATAATTTTAATTGCCACGTAGACAAGACATTATGTTCTTAGAATTTTTATAAGAAAATATTTCACGATTAACTACAAGAAGACCTAGTCGTGGTAGCAGTAAGGATAAGTACACAATTCAAAATCTGTCACAATTTATGTCAATAATCAAATGTTAATATAAACTACTTAAGTAATATCTACAAATTCTGTGTCACCGAGATTGCCTCATTTCTCCCACGTAAACATATGATATCTGCTCTCGACCAATTTCCTCTCGACGATTCTATAAAAACCGAGCTTCCGTCAAGAAAAATGGCGACTGGTGTAAGCCTTGTCAGCTCCAATTTCTTCCAGCGAACGGGCGAGCAAAAACGATTCATCGAAGCCCGACAGGAGCAAGGTATCCAGGGTATCCAGCTCGCAGAGGGAAGAAAGTAACGCCTTCATTCGCGTGGACGCATTTATCAACTCTTTACACTCGTCGCGAGGGAAGGACGAAGGGATTTATAGCGTTCACCTGTCGCTCTGCCGCTTAATAGTTGCAGACAATGTTCCGAGAGAACAGAAGCAGGGACAGGGCGTCCGTCTGGGGGTCGCACGGGGGTGGAAAAAGTTCCTGTCAAAGTTCCCGGTCCCGTACGCCGTCGGTTATATCTGCGCGTCCAAGTTTTTTTTCGCGCGGTCTGCGCTGGAAGAAATAAATCCCGGCGAACCCTTCATCTGGAAACCGAGGGGTAAAGACAGGGGAAGGACGTGCCATTGTTCGCGGGTGGCTGACGGCCGCGAAAATAAAAATCCACGCCCGACGCATCAACCGACGATCGCCTGCCGTACTTTTCGACGACTGAAAAATGGGAGTCGCAACCGAGTGGGATGACGAGTGTCAGAATCCGACCTATCTCTGGGGCTTTCAAGAGTTAACGATAAAAGTCGGTGCGAATGAGGGAGAGTTAGGAACTGTGCTGGGTGCTAGAGAATAGAACTGAGGGAAATTTGAAAGTTTTTCACTATTTTGGAAGATAATATATCTAGTACTTCCTTAGGGTATGTCAGAGACAGTTGCCCCATTTTCAAGAAAATGAATGTGAGAAATGTCGCATGGAAATATAATTCTGCCTGCAACTTAATGCTGATAGAGAAATAAGGACCAGTATTTTCTTAAGATAATATTCTCTAAAAACTGAATTTAAAAGTAGTAGTATTTAAATAACTTCATAGTAGTGATATAATTGTTACAACATTGAAAGTAGTCATGAAATATCATATCTTAGTTGGTACGATATACCTCATTAATATATTTCCAGAAATATCTACCAAGATATCGCTGTAGAATAATTTTACGTGTGGAATACATATTTATGCAGTAGGTATAAATAAACGATTAAATATTGATTAAAGTATCTAATTTGTGAATAGATGTGACAGAAATTCTTGCGAGGATAATTTTATGGAAAATATCTATTTTCAGTGAAGTTCATTTAATCTCTTAAATTGATTTACTAATTCCTTCTCTTCTGGTCAAAACGTAAATACTCTCAGTAAATACTCTAGAAGAACGATGAATTTCTCACTCGCACCAAAGGCTCCAGAGGTTGTGGATTGTCTGGCAATCCTCTGGAGGGATTCTCTAGGATATTTCTGGGATTATCCCCTGGACCACCTTGTAGACTACCCCATGGATTGCCCCCTGGACTGACCTAAGATAGTCTAAAATTGGTCCAGGGAATGGTCCATGGTGATGGTCCAGGGAGTCCCTTCAGCAAGTAGTCAAGAAAATCCACATCTGTAGGAGAGTCCAGAACGAGTCTGGATCAATCAAGGAGGTAATCTTTCGACTAGCACTTGGTCTAGCACTTGGACTAGCTCTATCCAATATGTGACTCGCAATGCAGAAATATTCTACTGTATAAATCTAGTACTAGAGTCTAAAACACAGCTATTGAAGGATATCACCGAGATTTATCTCAGTGCTGACCTGGATTACCAAAATCACAGAGTACCTATATAATAACAAAAATTTCAATGATGGAATCAATTGTTAATCTCGATTTGGAGACAATTCAATTTCCATGTTCAATTCTCTGTTAAGTTATAAAACAAACGAGGTCTGTTTCGTCAGGGTCATTGCGCGCTGTTTCGTCTCTAGCCGCGTTAAATGAACCAGAAAAATTTTTCAGCCCGTACGTATGAATTCGAAAGACCTACATGTCCTACAATTTAAGGCTCACGTTATGAGCGTGACGGAATAACAGTAGCGAACTACGTTTTCAAATAAAAGGGAAAACGCCGCGTGCGTCGGGTGAGCGTTGTGTACACGTACGTACAAAAGAAATTAAAATAAAACGAAGTTGGATGGTCACGATGCACTGGAATATCATTTGCTTGGTGTATTTCAGCGTGAGGCAACAATGGGCTGGTTTTCAGCTATAATGCAATGCGTCATCGCATGAAATTCAAAACGATATTCTACTCGTCGGTTGTCTGAGAACACATTTCTCCTATACCAGCGCTTTTCTGCATGCTATTTAAGCTCGTTTAAAAATTCTGCTCGTTCATTGGGTACTGGGGAGGAAGATCTTTGAGTTTCTATCCGCGAGGGATTCGATATTGTTTCTCGTAACAGACACGTGTCATCGTAAATTCAAAATCAGCGGTGGGCGCAGGGAACAGTTTCAAACAGTGCGCTCGGTATGCCAGACACAGAGTGTTCTACTTCGTAGGAATTCTCGATAAGGATTTCACGATGTATCACGCGTCGTCTGCATCGAGGCGTTACTGATATGGGAGATATATTTGAAAGAGTCTTTTTCGTAATTTCATAGTTCTGTCGTTTCTTTAGTCGATTAAGGCAGTATTCCAAGTAAGAAACCTAAACATATAGGGGTTTTTAGAAACTTTTGTTGAAAAATTTGTACGGTGTGTCTCATAATATGTAGAAATCGCTTCAAAGATGGATTCACGACTTAAAAATAGTAGAAGAAAATAATATAATAATTTATCTCTGATAAATTGACAGATGAAAGTATTTGAACTAATTGTACCCAATTATTTACAGAGCTCGATTTAATTATTGAATATCGATTAATTGTCGATATTTTGAGCTTTAAACTTATTGACATTTGCGCAAGGTTCTGAAACTGTTTTTTAGTTAACCACATTGTGTAATAATTCGGATATTAATTTCATAAGACTTTCATAGGAATTTTGCACGACATATCTCTCTTCCCTGTGAATCAAACATAAATATCATTTCTAAATCTACAGTAATCTATAAACACTAAGCAGAATTGACAATTTAATCACTGCTTCTGCAAATCTTCGAATTACATTATTTTTGGAAACTAGCATGCTGGAAATAGGATACCACCTGGAATGAATAAATTTAATTACTCGTATACGTGTCGCATTTCAGAACAAACGAGAAGGGGTTGCTCGACGCTTTGAACGAAGAGCGCATATACAGTGTATATTTAGACAAATATATCAAAAGAGAATACACCTGCGAGCCACACTGGAAGATCCCGAAAGATAAGAACTATCAGTAGGAAATTGAAAAGAACGAAAGAGAGACAGAGAACGTAATTGTGGAAGCAAATGAAACAGTGGCAAATTGAACAAAAGCTTAATGAGAGTAAGAAGGCGAAATAGATATAAAAGCAAAAACACTCTGGAAGCTTTAAGAAGAAATTCACGAATAAAGGGAAGAAGAGAATGAGAGAAGAGTAAATGGGGCGCAACTGTGTCGCTATAGATGAAGCTATTTTGCTCAATTTAACAGTGCTTCGCGACAAATTTAAAGGAAGGATATTTTAATATTTATTAGGTGCCGATCGAGACGCGAATTATTTTCTCGCGCATTGAATTCCCAGCGCAAATACTCCGATCGAACGTGGCTGAATCCCCGAGCCATTACGAACGAATATAGACATATACAATCGGTATTCCAGGTTTGAAACTTTCATTAACTCCAGATGTGCGAATTCCCTGGTCCAATTAAATCGCGGCGGCTCTGGGTTTGGATCTAACGTGTACTGTTTATTTTACCGAACGGCTAGCCTTTTATTCCGCCCGGTTATAATTGCGCGCGTGATCGTTAAATTCTAAACCGCTCAAGTTCCCGTCGTCGTTAGTGAATGAAATTTTCCTTAATGAACTTCAAAGCTTGAACCTTTAGTTCGAACTCCTTTAAAATATGCATTGAGTTATCGTTATTTGATGAAACTTGAGAGATTGACACGGGGACTCCAATTAATGATTAATGACTCAATTAATGATTCGATTAACGATTCTAAATCTGCATAACGATTTGAAGTCGTTGTTTCATGTTGAAGCTATTGATAATGAAAAGATTGATGCTGTGGAAGATACTAAGTTTTTCTTTAGACGATTCGGAACATGGATTTGGTAGCGTTGCATTGTTAAGGAAACTTATTAATTTTTTAAGCTCCCTCTACCTTTTTCTTTATTTGCTCTCATATTCTTTGCTCTACGACTGTTATGCTTCGATGTAGAAGCTCCACCATTGACTAAGACGTGTACAGTATTTTCAGTAGTCTCTGTACTGTGTAGAGAGGCACACCTGCTGTGCTCTCTATCGTTATTCAATAATTAACAGCTTCACTGTCCAATGCATCATATATAATGTACTCGTCTTTTTTCCTACCGTGCTCATGGATCATATATGTATACCACACGAGTGCATTCAATATTAAACGGATAAGAGCCTTGCGAAGGCTTGGGTTTACTTTTATGCGTACGTAGGCGACATAAACTAGGCATTAAAAATATAAATGCACGTAAATTCGCATGGAAAATGTGATGACTACATGGTACGAGATTGTGCGGTGTCAAATAAATAAAAACAAATTGTGATTTTCTGTGTCTTGCTTTATCGATCTACTGCGTCGTGTTTCAGAGATGTAGTTGTAATTTCTCATATTTTTGGAATTGTGAAAGTCTCCAGAGTTATTCTCTACTAAAGGTTTCAAAAATGTTTGGTTCCTTTTCAAATATACAATATGAAATGTACACTTCGCAAGAATTTCGGTGCATTATATCCCAGAAATATTAAAAATCGACGCTGTTATTGCTGCTTCTCGCAATCCGCGCACGTTCAAACAGTATACATCCCACCATTTTATTAAAAGCGGTTTATACAGTAAAATGAATGCTTATTTTTTAGATTATTTGTTCCATTAATTATTTACTGAAAGAATAATCATTCTCGGACCGTAAAAGCGTGTGAATAATAAAAATAATATTTCTTTCATCCTTTTAAACCACTTTTAATGAAATTGTTGAATCTAAATAACGTAAACGTGCTTAGCTTGCAAAGAACAATAATAACGACATTTAATATTCTTGAAAACTCGATACGTGAAAATGTTTTCCAAATGTTTTTTTATACGTGTATTGCGAATAAACAAAATATCATTTTGCAATATACAGTTGTATCTTCAAATGCTGCTATGTTTTATAATCACACAAACACCGCAAGCTCCAACATTTCGATAATACAAAGAATAATTTCATATTTTCAGTAATCATTTGTTTATCATTGAGGCAACCGAATGAAAATCTAGGTATTACTATATTTCTCGCTTCTAGATGGTCCAGTTTTTACTACAATCATACTGAAAAATTTCTTACTTTTTTTTAACAAGAAGTCCAAAGACCTAACACAACTAATTTCATTTAACCGACTTTAAATCTTCTCAAAACCTTCAAGCTCTCCAAAGCCTATTTCAGTAATTTGTCACATCTCCCTAAGCCTCCAATGTTTTATTTATCTTTAAAGTTTCCGAGAAAACGTGCTAATATTCCATTCTATTCTGTATTTCTCCGAATCGAAGGCCACGTATCTCTAAGCGAAAATTGGAACGCAGAAGTCTCATTCCGACGTAAGTAGCCGTTTCGTCGTCTTTTTTCCTCGCTGAAGTGTCCTCGAACGAGCAAGATATTCAGTTTCAAAGATCGTCGTGCTCCAGCTCGCCTTGTGTAATCCAGCGGCATGAGATTAGCAAGCGGATGAAAGGGTCCAGCGAGAATTGAATCGATATCACAGCGGATTGCGCAGTGTGACGCTAAACGCCGCTGTCAAAGGCTGCTTTCGGGGAGATTGGACGTTACGTATTTCATCAAAGTGTTTGCGCCGCCTTTTCGCGCCACTTGGCCCGCCACTGGACCGACGCCCGTAAATATTCACCTGCTTTGCATTCAATATCAACGGTGATAATGTCAACTGTATGCAACTGGCCAACGACATTAATCAATATTCATCCGCTTACCTTTTTTAATCAACGTCGCGGCGGTAAATCATTCCCCGTTACCTTCAGTGACGTCCCCTATTTAAGAGTCATTAAATTCCTTTGTGTACTCGTGACTCTTAAGATGAACTCTGTGTTTGAAATTCAAATTAAGGAGATACGTTGGTTCTTTAACGCCCTGCTCCTCCGTGGAGTCACGAAAATAACAGTCTCTTGGGCTTCGGACATGGGACACTAGGGTCTAATCAAAATAACGATAAAATATATGTAAAGGACATCACGTGCACATGTTGCATATCAGTAGTAGAATTTTAAATATAGTTCAAGTTTTTCAAGCTTAACTTAATATTTCTCAATAATTGATGATATCTAATTTACTGTGTCTATTATATTATAATGGTCATGAAAATAGCACTCATAAATTAACCCTCAATTATGATCAGCCAATTTTAAGATATGAAGACTTTGAGTAGAACCTATTGATATTAAATATTTCTGAATTTAATATGACCTCAACTGGAATGTAGAAACGAGGTTTGACATATATTTCAACTTTCATTATAAACTCCTTCTCATCTAAATGAGAGTAGTAATAAAAAGGTATCCCATGGGGTCTATCAACCTCTGTATCAATAGTTAAAGATTAAGCACTAGCAGGCTATACAAGTATACATCATTTTGCATTCCCAACTTCCTTCCCATTACCTGGATCATACGCAGAAGCTCGGTTCGACTAATAGATCAACGTCCCAAAAAGATCATCATTAAAACTGTTCTCCCGCAGGAACTTCTAGGACGCTCGCATTATACCGTATTTCCAGTAATTCCTGACTAAGACGAGCCGATCGATGAAACTTTCTCAATTAGAACGCGTGCTCGTCGACGTTGATTCCCTTCCCCGGGGCAATTAAAAGGAAAACAAATCTTCTGACCGTCCGGATGCAGCACATTGTGTCCCTTCTTCAAGCCAGCCAACCTCCTGAGGAACTTCCTCCCCTGAATTAATCGCCATTGACGCGGAGTCCAGTCGAGTTCCCTTTTTTATCCCGTAGCGAGCTTCAGTTTTACCGAGGGCCTTCGAGGATCGTCGCGAGGCGTCCAAGGCGTTCCAGAAGCTTCGGTTTCACGTCGTGGAACGGAAACTGACGGATAAAAGCGGCGAAAGAACGCCTGAATTGGATGCTGGTCACGTAGAGAGCTGGTGACAGGCTGCAACTATCGAGATGCCTCCGGAAGAAAAAACGAATCGGCGACCAAAGAAGGGAACGTTCTCTTACTTCCGTGTACGCTCTTCTTTAGGAGGGAAGAGGCTGGGGGCGACGACACTGGAACGAGCAATCGAAAGGGAGGACGTTGAAAGCGCGAGATCGGTTTATGAACTGGGCCCTTGAACGACGAACCCTTCATGTCGCGAGCTTTTATCGCCCTGTCGACTGAGACAGGTCGATGAAGTGAGCCGCTGAATTTGCGAATTTCCTGGTACGCCGTCCTCTGACGGGGAAAGCGAGAATGAGCGAGTTTGGGGAATAACTGTTGAACGAGCGAACAGCTAATAGAGATGCAGCAGGTCGATACTGGTGAGAGATGCTTTTGAAGTGAGCAACGTGAATTTTTTATATTTCTGGAGGTATATTGCTGGTTTATTATAAATTTTGAAGGTATATGTAGTTTTCTCGTATGTACTCGTTTTGAATGAAGAATTTTGAATTTTGAACGGAGGATTCTATGAGGGTAAATTACTCTAAAATAAATTTAAAATTTTATTTTTTAATATTTTTATCGCTATCTTTAATCCTAAATATTTTAATTTAGGAAGTGAAGATGTGATGATAGATGGAAATAATAAGAAAAGTGAAAGCACCAAGTGGAGATAAATAAGTGCTTCATGGCATAGCTAATAAGTAGTATGAACCAGTGTCAGTTCAGACAACATGTCGTTTTCATAATATGACTCTCAACTTTGGTCAGTTATTTTATACTAATAAATTCAACCTATGAATAACATTTATGTGACGCTATGGAAATGTTCACTGTATATCCTATATGTAAATCTAAATTAAGTGTTGATTATATATTTAATTCGTCGATAAAAAAAAACGGAGGCGCAGAGTAGTAATATTAAAAGCACTTTTATTCCACTTTTACGATAAAGGTTTTTAGAATTACAAATATATGGTTCATCACATTTTTTGTTTATATTTTTATTTATATTTGTTCACTTAACCATACCGGTTTTTTTAAATGCACTTTATTTTCAAAGCCAAAAAGAGTATGAACAAAATATGTCTTTTTTTTAATTGTTGCGTTTAATAAGATATTAAAAAAAAAGAATTTACGTGAGATATCTTGAAATCGTATAGTATGAATCAATCATAAAATATTCTAATAAAATGATTGTATGTATCTCGAAGTTAAGTTTTTCAAGTATCCATCAGGAATTACTTTTAAAAATATTTATATCCTAGTGGAAGTGAATTCAATACTGTGTTTATTAACAATTTTCAGTATTAATTTTTTATATTACTTTCTGGTGCTCATATTACTGTGCGTTGAAGCATTTCTCTTTGTACCTTCAACAACCGTTGCAACATTGAGTTTCCGTTTACAGTGACAATAACTCAGTTCACAATATTTTCAAAATATTTAAAAATGCAATACTAATTCCCCAGGGAATTTCTCTCTGTTTAAAAATTGTTCTCATCGAATCGTGATGCACCAGAAATAGAGAAACAGATAGCCCGAAGCTATGGGAGGGTTAAATAAACGAGAAACACTACAAAGGCGAGGAAGAGAGTCTGTAAGATAAACCGTTAAAAAATTTCTGCGTTTATATGGTCTTTGTTCATTCAGTGACTAGCAGACCGTAAACTGGAACGAATTTCAACTCTGTTTGCTGTGCGAAATTCGCGAAATCGCGCAACAAATGAAAAGAAAACAAATATTGACGCTCCCGTTGCCTCCTATTATATTTTCACGACGCACGTGATGCGCGTCGGACGATGGTTCGAAAATAATGGGAGGGAAGCATCGGTGCTCAATGCGTCGATGATCGAAACCACTTCTATCTCGAAATCAGCTCGATTTCGCTTCCCCGCGGCGCACAGCGTGACGAGCAATGAACGAAAGTCAAAAAATTGGAGTTTGAAATTCATAGCTTATTAGATTTCAAAATAGTAATAAAAGAACGTAGATTTTAATATTACCCCTGGTTTGTCCTGTTTTTTTTCAATTTATTGATAAAAATGATGCTTGAAATTTATTCCAGTTTTCGATGCATTTCTTTAAATGCATGCCATTTGCCGAATATTTATCCGATTAATTTTATTTTTCTGAGTTGTCCCAATTTTTTTACATTAAATGTTTATCAACTTTGACTTGAGATTTTAAAAAAGTACCAAAAAGTATTTCTGTTATTTTTTGCACATTAATTGGAGGCATATTAAACTTTATATTTGCATCAAATTTAACTGTTCAAAGTTGCTCGAAATGGAGAAAACAGTGAAAATCATTATTAATACGTTCCGTACTCAAGTTTTGGCGTAGCGAAATTGTCGGAAAAGTTTTGTCCGCTTCCGAGCGGCGATACTTGTTTAATTCAGTAAATATACTTTTGAAAAATATCAAACAAGTTTTAATTATTTTTCTACTTTTTATCCCTAAATCCATATACTCTCAACAACTGTTTTAAATTTTTATGTGTCCTCGATAAACTCATAAAAATTCTTCAAATAAAATTTAGTCAATAATCAATTTTCAATAAATTGCAATCAAAAAAATTGGTAAATAATTTTTTAATTAATAAAAAATTAAGGTCACTTTAATTTCTTTCTAGTAAAAAATTTTTTTTTCAATCGATGTATTTTTGTATTCTCTTTAAAAAAGTATTAGGGGTCTTAGGTCGAAAATGTATTCGTTTAGAAGTTACCAATTTTGTCCCGAACGCACATATAGTCGTCACACTGCACGGCGTGCTGTAGGTTTAGCATCGCGTGGAATCAATGAACGCTATCGAGAGAGAAAAAAGGTTGCAAATGAAGGGGAACAGCTCGATACCGTGGAAAACGGTTTCTCCGTTAACGACACCAACAAAATCGGTTTCTACAATTGGATCTCGGCTGATACAATGAATACAAAAGTTCCTATTGACAATCGGGTGCAAGTGAATGAGCCGACTCGTTGATATAGGCACTCGTTTTTCATCGCCCATCGGTCTGGAGAAAAGTTCACGACAGTTAATAATACAGCTTCCACCTCAGCTACTGATTGTGCATCAACTTCGCATACTTTTTGTGTTGGATGAATTGGACGTCTAATAAATGGGATAGAGATAATGTTCTGTATCATGCTTTGAAACTGAATCAGTGTTAACGTGGAAGCCCATTTGCTGGGATTCATAAGGAATATTTTCACAATATTGAACACTGAGATATTCTTTCATTTATATTGCATTGCGATTTTAAGGTACAGAACGATGTTCAAAAAATTGAAAATTAAATATTCTAAAAATTATGGGGGTTTTAAATTTGTTACAGCAAGAAATAGATTTCGAATTGTGAGATATTGTATATTGACATGGTTTACTTCTACTTACTTCACCGACTCTCCCTCATCCAAGAACCATGAACGCACTCACGAGAAAACACCACACTTCGTTTCACTTTATTCTATTCCAAATTCTTGTTATTCACACTGTAGTACACTCACGCACTTTTGTTCTACTTATGCGCATTGACTACACAATAGAATCTTATAATACAATATTCGAAAGGACTGTACTTGCATTTCCATCCATTTCTTTTTCGGTCTAACGTTTTTTTTGCATTGGTCTTGCTCTCTGGCTCGCTTCTCTTGAAGAAGTCAAAACTTTTTAAAATTTTATCTACCTCTTTCTGCAGCTCTGTGAAGTACTCCAAGTTTCACCATTGAACGTAACTGATATTGTGAGTTAATAATTTACAGCCATTGGCTCGGTAATTACCGATTTACCAGGTCTCACCACGGGGAAATTGCTCCGAGTGGAGACCCGTAGGGAAATCGATGAAAGCATCGATATTCCTTCATAAAAAGCGCAAGCTTACCCCAAACCAGAAAGCCAAACAGATGGATGAAAACACACCATATGGATAGTCTCCTTCATATCTTCGACCTTCGCTTAAAAAGCTATCAACTTATCATTAGAGAAAAAGGGAAATTTTGACTCTAATGCGAAACCGCAACCGCAAAATGGGTATTTGATGGTGCAAATCCTATCAGCTTGATCGGCTTGCAGGCAGAAAAGGCAAACAGCGCCTCAGCGGTCCACACAGTGCCCATATCTCTTTGCATCCTCACAAACTAATGCCATAAGCATCTAGCATTTGAAATCGCCTTTCCCTGTACAGAGTGCCGAAGGATGAACAACGATCGGTCACTTGTCTCTGCAATCAGAAACAGAAGTGACCTCCTCGTCAAAGACAAGGAGGATTACCTGTTTCTGCCACCAGAAACGGTGATAACCTCTTCACCAGAGATGAGAAGCATTCTAGAAAAAAGGAAGCAAAGAAATGCTTAGCTGACAATTTCACAGAAATTTTTCAAAAGATTTATGTCCAAATTCTTAAATATAGTCTTAGACGCTTCAAGTCTAATTTGCAAATCAGATGTCAGGATGATCTTTTTTCTTTATGAAATTCCTCCACGGTTGCGATGTTTTCAATCTTCAATCTTCGATCTTCAGTTCAATGAACGAAGGACTGATCAGAGGGAGCTGGTCACTGGATTAGAAATGATCAGTGTGAGCTAGTCAGACGGTTAGGGATGACCGATAGGAGCTAGTCAAAGGGTTAAAGACGAGTTACCCTCAGTTAGAGGTCAAATCGTGGAATATCGGTCCAACCTGACCGAAGACTGAGGAGTAACTGACGAACAAAGGTGTTGGAACGGAATTGGAATTCTTCATTGGCTGTGAGTAGGAAGTAGAGAAGGAATTAGCTGAAGTCGTTGGTGGGAAACTGGACCTAATAATTGACAAACGACGTGCTCCTTCAAACCCACTTCCTCACTAATGACTCCGTCACAGATCGGTCTAACTGTTAACGCCGAGAAAGGGTTTCCTAGTAACCCTGTTGAAGAAATCGTGAGTCGCACAGGCAATTTATACCTGCCACATGAAGAATTTTCTAATAACCCTGCCAATGAAATCGTGGGTCGCGTCAATAATTTGTACCTGAGAGTCAGATCGTAAAACGCGCGAACATGTCTTTAGTCCTCGTGTTCATACAGACAGGTCACTGGAGACCTGCTAAAGTGGGTCACGATTGACCCCAACGCAGGCCTTGAACGGTCCGTACTCCGAGGGTTAATACCTTAAACTTAATATTTTAAGAGCATCCAAAATTAAAAAAGTTTCGTACTGACTTAATATCATTGTTCCATTAAATGTACTCGAACTTCTAACGCATGACTACCTCATTTATTCCTCAAAAGTTTAATATTATGCCGTATTTTAACGGACAAACGTAATCCTTCGAAAATATCCCTCCAGCTAACGGATGAAACCAGAATACTAATTCTAAATGAACTACTCGAAATTAACAGGCCAGACGAGCACGTAGGGTTATTGAGTTCAATGACAGTGAATGCTGATTCTAAAACTCAAAGACAGCAAAGCTCTTTGGATTCAAGCGCTCGCTCCACTCTTATGCAAAGTCCGTGCTCTGGCTCAGTGACGCAATAACGCCGTCAAAGTGATCGATCTGCTCCCCTCGGTGCTCGACGACCACTTAGCAAGTTATTAAAGCCAGAAAACCATCAGGATTTTCGGGCGTCGGTCGATCGGCCGAATCCGAATGTCCGTGATTTATATTCGAGAGTAGAGCATGGAGACGGCTGGCCCACTCAAAGGCGAGGACATCGTTCGGTGTTTAAGTGCTTCTGGAAACTTTCCTTGAGATGCAAATCGTGACGCGAGCGTTGCGACTTAAGAAGGTACCACAGTGCAAAGTTAGATTGGGAACGTCGAAGGGAGAAAGCTTCGATTGAAATTATTTTTAATTACCTGTTATTTTTCTGAAAGAGGAATCGATTCTAAGTAAATAATCACAGTAATGAGAGGTGTGGACTTCCTTGGCCTCCCTGAGTGTCCCTTGCAACGACACCCCTGTTATCTATTTAATCCCTCTTATCTGCAGGCCTCTAGCCGTCGCTAGACCAGGCCAGTGCCGAAGGAAAACCTGTATGGGGGTATTTAGGATAGTTTGCGCTAATAGTCGACCGTTTAGGTGAAAATAAGCCTCTAAGCACTGTGGACGATCATTCGTGCAAGTTTGTGAGCTCTTCCTTGGAAATTGGAGGATATGACGCTATCAGATAGCCGTATACTCGCTTGGAGGTTATTAAGCGGTCGCGGGATAGAGGTTTCTCAGAGGACGCTGATCCTGAAGAATGAGGTTAGTCTACCTTTTGTGTGCACGCGCATTTTGCCAAGCTGCTCCGACCAGGAACATGGTAACTGACTGGTGATTGGTAACCCATGAGACCTCAGGATCCGTGATACCTTCTTCTCTTCTATATCCTTGGTCTTCATTATACGATGTAAACTGAGTACTAAGAAGAAGA
The DNA here is from genome assembly GCF_051401765.1 of Calliopsis andreniformis. Taxonomy (NCBI): domain Eukaryota; kingdom Metazoa; phylum Arthropoda; class Insecta; order Hymenoptera; family Andrenidae; genus Calliopsis; species Calliopsis andreniformis. Next base: position 12,437,213 of record NC_135064.1, on the reverse strand, counting down.
TTCATTTTGTTATCTGTGCATTTGCTTCCTCATTTTGTAGAAAGTAGAATAATCTATTTACCTAGTATTCTTCTGAAGATGATGCATTTATATATGTACTATTACTCAAAAGTAATCTATGCATCAGGAATTTCGTTATTATTGTACGTGTGATTCAGTGACGAAAAAGACAAATGTACTTTGGATTCATTTTTCAATATTTAATTGATGAAGCCAATAAGAGTTAAATCGGCGAGTCCAAATTAGCCATTTTTAAATAATCTCAAGATTATATCTAGACCCCGGGGTGAAAGAATATTAAGCGACACAGAACACAAGCGGACTTAATATACTCTGACTCTGAACTCCAAATATGTAAAATGCACAGAACTACACGTTGAGATCAAATATCTCAAAATGTGGTTTTTCGAATTGTACTGTTCTCGAATTCACCAATTCAGTTGATCACACACATATCACTTTCATCATATTCGATTCAGCATCTACCCAAAGCAGATCTACCCAAAGCAGTGAAGTTACCCAAATGTTGAATGCTTGGCTAACGAGGAGACATATCGTATGACTCAACACGAGTCAGTGGTGATTCTGGTGATTCTTCAGCCTCGAATCTGCTAAATACTATTCTCTAATCTTCCTGAATGACCTAAACCGCACGCGTCCTATTAATCAATCCTCATCTCAACATTCTACAATAGCACGCAATTTAGCCTACCGCCAAGTGCCACTCGCAAAGAAATCCATCACTGGAGCGTAAATTGTACGAAAGCACGCCCGATTGCGTGCAAATAGTTGGGTTAGCTTCTGGAAACGCTTTAGCCAAATTGTTCGACGATCGAGCGACCGCAGTGGGAGCTCCCGGACGTTATAATATTAAACGATAATGGCGGATGCAGCTGGCGCAGGGATAGCCGCATTCGAGACGAAGGGATGTTGGTAGCTTAATTAACATCGAGAGGAACGACGCGAAAACTTGGCGGAAACGGGTGTGGTGACGGAGCTCGGTGTATTTCCTTTAGTGCGTCGTAAAGCAAGACGCCGTGGAGGACTTCTGATCGTTATACTTGCCAAGAAGTTGCGGCTGACATTAATGGTGTTTCACATTTTGTAGCAATTTTCATGATAGTACATTAAACTTGATTCTCACAATTTAGCTTTTTAAGCTGAACTTGGGTTAAACACAGCGAGTTTCTTCGGTAGGATTCTCCTTTCTACGGTAATCCCTTTGGATGAGTAGCTCATAAATTTGGGACATAAACGGGTCGGAAGAAATTTCGTATAAAAGAGAAGTAATTGTAATTGAAGCATTTTCGTAGCTAGAAAGCGGAATGGATTGAGTTTGGTCAGGGTGCAAGACATGAAATAAAACATCGAAATAGCTGTGTAGTGTATGCAGTTGTTAGCAATTGTTGCTCATGAGTTAGTACTTCATTTAATTTAATAAATTAGGGCTACGTTTTTCCACTTTTTATTACAATGTACTTCATAACAATGGGGTCAGTATATAAATTCGTATTCCAAATTAAATAGTAAATTATGCCCCAGGTGAGTCCAAAGGCCAGTATCATAAAATAATAATCGAGACTTAAGAGGATATTCCCATATGGGGACTCAGCTACGTGGTATTTGAGAATTTATTGAAAGAATATAATTGAGAAATACATTCTGAAATTTTTTGGAAGTGCTCCAATAAAGGGCAATCTTCATTAGATGCGAACTTTTACGCGAGTGAGTGTATATTTGAACACACTGATCATTGCTTAGTCAGACACTGTATTTTACTTAAAATACATGAAATATAAAACGTGATATTTGTGTTACGGAAAGGTTTACTGCATTATGATATTGCATTTCATTTACATTCTATCTTCAATATGAATGATGTGGATTAAAGCTAAGATGACCAGGTACGATGTATAATAATACCACTACCACTCTCAATGATGTAAATGGTGAGAATCTGCATACATCCGCTTCCTCCTGTACGAGTTCGTAAAAGGGAATGTAAATGCATTGCTTAACAACACCACTGGCATTTTATTGACTAACCAAGAGAGATATATCGCAGGAAAAGTTTCTGTTGGTTTCGCATCTGAGTGGCATTATGCTTAACAACCTTTTGTTTTCACGTAGCAAAGTAGGTCCTCTCCTCTCTTTACATTCTTTTATTGCACAGTATAGACTGCATAATGCACTACAAATTATTTTTTGTATAACCATCAACCCTTTTATATCCGACGATCCGTTTATGCAACATTATACTTAAACTTACAATAACTGAATAGTAAATCTGCGCTTGTCTCTGAATAGTTTCAAATCCTTAAATAATACTAAGCTGAGACGTCATCAACCTCCATATGAATCTTATTAAAATTACTATTATAAATAGACGATAACAAAATTTCGGATTTATAATAAAAATTCTCTCCTAAAAGGGTTAAAGAGGAGGACAAAATTTATTTGAAGATGCCAAGTTCAATAAGTTCTTTTATATGTCATATTAGGATTAGGTGATAATACTGTGTTCTTGAGGAAGGTAGCAGAAGCACATTTTCTGTCATGTCTCACAAAACTATAAATAAAAATTTGCAAAATTAGCTAGCTCTTTCGGAAACAGATGGTATTTAACAAGAAGATTTCGTTCGAATCCCACATTCTTGAGAAAATACAATACAAGACCTCCGAATTCAGAACTAGAAATATTAACCTCTAAAGCATTAAAAGATAAACTTGTTCCACCTTCTAATCATCCCAACCAATTTCTGAACGTAACACTTTATTTTTTCCTCCTTATTCGTTGATTTCACTGCTCCACAGACAGTTCTCCATCAACAGTATATATCAACCCTGGCTCGTCCCTAGCGCAATTACTCCCTTATAATTCCATACCTGTTCAAAATCCTTCGCCGAGAAGCTTGCAGGTGATTTTCAGCGGCTCGGGATTCGTTCCTGCGGGGGCGGTAATCGAATCTCCCCAGTGGGCGCATCAGCGAGCGTAACTTACCGCCTCGCTATCCACCTATCCCATAGGACGATGGATACGCGCGTGCACGCGGCGCAGCTTTCCTCCCGAGTTTCTAGCGCGCGCTGAGCACTTACTTAAGGCGCGTCGGGTGTCGTATCCTGAGAGATCCTACAGCGAGATATGATCCGGCGCGAGGCGAAGCGAAACGGCGTTATCGTCGTAAGAGACTCGTTTCAGCCGAGCCATTAGCGCATCCGCGAACGTCAAACTTTGTATATCCGGCACACGCTCGACTTCCCGGCAAGTAGTTGCGCAGATAACCGTGCGAGCATCCCAGGAAGGCTTCCGGGGACGGTGGAAAATCCTCGATTCCCTTGATGAGCCACCCCCGTCAGCCTACTTGAACCACCTGAGACACTGGTAATAGAATTTTCCGCGGCTTCTCCGTGAAACGAGTGATCACGGAGCGAGGGAATTCTCTTAGGCATTCAAGATGGGGTATATCAACTGAGGTTCCGCAATTTCGACGATTGGATATATTTAACGTCAAACGATCTAGCGTTTGACTGTCTATTCTGACACTGATTTTCCTTCACTGGGGATGAAGCAGGTTTTGCATGGTAATAGAGATGAAAATACTGAAGCTAAACACGGATAGTTCTGGCTGTCGATTATATAATATATGACAGGAGCACTGTGATTTCAGTTTGAAAAATTATGAATAGGAGTACACGATACATTCATAGATGTTCAGTTTATTCATCTTTGTAAATTATCGATAGGTATTTTTCATGTCGAATATTACGAATGAGGCTACAAATACCCATCAAAGAATCCGTTATTCTTTGTATATTGATAATTTTTGTTTCGGGATGCATGGTGTGTGACAAAAGCACTTATTGGTGAAAATATCACTGTACAATGAATAAATTTTATCCTTTCAACGATGACATATAGTTGCCTGTAGAAATACTATGCAAACGGAAATGGCAATACTGTCGGTAGCAACTCTGTGTTTTGTATGATAAATGTTTCATGTGCATTTTACAATTATTCAAAAATTGTTCCGTATGTGTATAATAAAAGTTCTTACAAGGTATGTAGCCTGCTACTGAGAGTTTAATTTATCAGTTGAATATCTTCTGAATTAGAAATCTAGACCAATTGTGGAGCCTCAGTTTTCCTCTTCGATATTAATTGTTAACACTGTAATTCTTCAGGAGCGCAGCTTTGGGTCTGCATATGGGAATTAGGGTTCCCGAGGCCCCGATTTGGTTGTCCTGTACGGTGACGTTGAAGAACAGGGCTCAACCGGAAGTAGCAGTCATTGAAAGCCACGAAAGCAGAGCGGTGATAGATCTCGTAGCGTGGGTGTTAGGAGGGTACAGTTAAGCTATCCATCGAGCTTTGGGATAGCTTGCGTGAATCAGGGTGTGCTGATCACTTACCCCCAAGTCGACTGGATGCCACTTGTACACTCTGGGGGCTCTGACAGTGACATCAGCCACTCGGCAATTGGGTTTGAACTCTCACAGGTAGAGGAATTAACGTCTAGAAAGTGGTGTGAGTGGATAGTCAGAATCTCTCTGTTCTTTGTCCTTCTCTTCACGATTTCAAACCCTGCAGAAGTATCAAATTTGGTCAGAAAAGGAGTAAACCCTCTCTCCCTCCTTTCCTCGACGTACTCACTGCTAATTTTCTAAGCACCACAGAATTGGATGTGAAGCTGTTGGAGGCAACTGCTGTGAAATGCACAGTTCCGTCACTAGACGTATTGATCCATCGTAGCTACAAGTTGAATAAAAGATAAGCGTAAATACAAACCCTTAATGGCTGTGATTTTGAAAGATTATAGTAGCCCTTGATTTCCAGGTCACCTTAATAGGCAGGTTATTGCAGCGGTACCTGGTATTAGAAGAATTAAGTGTAGGTCTATCAAAGTATTCCGAATCTCCCATATATGAATACTAACTAAGGATGTTTATGTAGTAAAAATATTATGTTTACTGTGTGGCCCATAAATCATTTTAAGATTGAATAATTGAAAACATTTTGTTCTATTATATGTTCTAAAATGTTAGTTTGGGATTTTTAAAATTTGTTCTTTGGAAAGTTATTTTGGAAGAACTCATGCTGAAACAGATTATTGAAATGTTATTTTGGATTTTGGAAACAAACTTCGAGTGCTTTCATACTCTACTATGTCGCTATTTTTGCTGTAACTATTAAAGAATAAATTTCAAATATTAGAAATATAACCAAAATTACAGAACACACTGTATTTCAAATTATTACTGAATCAGAAAATAAGAAAATAAAAAAAACATTATTTTTTGAACGTAACTAAACACTTGTCGTTCATTCAACAATCCCTTCATCGATCAGACTATCGAATTTGTTTTACGAGAATCGAGTGCCAAGATCAATTGAAACCGAAAATTGAATGGATTGCTCTGGAACGTAGAATCGCAGACTGTGATTACGAGACGAAATGGAAGTCCCAAAAGCTACGAAAATCTCAGGAATAGAAAGAACTCGGTTGCAGTTTCCCTGCAGTGTCACAATCAGGACGAAAAAAGAGAACGCGAAGTTTCAGGATGCACCATGGCGAAGGGAGATCCATAAACATGATTTTCCAAGACAGATATTAAAGGAGTGGACGATCCCTTTATCATCAAAAGGAAGGAGAAGAGTGGGACAAGATGTTTGCTCTTTCGCTGAACACTTAGAGAAAGAAAAGGTAATAGTGCTTCTTTATGGTCTGTTCCGCAAAGAACTAGATTTGGAGAAAATAGTGGTCTAAGAACTAATGTAATTGAAAGACTTCTGTCAATAACGTCAGTCCAATGTTTCAGGATTTATGAGAATCACTGAAAGTGCAGAACGTTTCGACAAATCAATTATAAATATCTATCCATTATTTACGAGCGCTTCTAGGTATCCAATTTAGAAATAAAATAACAATCAAATACTATTTCCATTGTTTCAAGCTTAACTTTTGATAGAACGAAAAATAAATTAAAAATTTACTCTCATTTTATCTCATTTAAAGTAACCTAATTGATTTCGTCTGAACATCGCAGACAAGAAAAGTGTAAATTTAATTTCTGTACTACCAGAAATTGCATTTCATAATGAAAATTATTCCATATTTATTCGATCAATAATTAAAACTCTATTTCGATAGATACTAATAAATGGAAACATATTATGTACATTTACAATCTGAATGATCTAAAATTAAGTGACTAAAATTAAATAATACGTAACCAAACGTCAGTTATTCTCATTTGCGGAAAATTCAATTAAATATTCATCGAATTTTCTACAATCCATCCCATATCAAAGGGAACTTCATTCATCAAATATAAAGTCAGAAGATTATTGACGTAGTAGGTCTTCAACAGATACTGAGAGGTCAGAACATTCGACCTAATTAGAGCAATTCAGGTGGCTCGGACGTTCCGCAGGTACATAAAATTCAACGAGAGCTTAATTAATACTCCTCCACGAATCACAGGACAGAGAGTATCCCTTTCCTCAATAACCGCTTACCGAGCGTTCCGTTTCCAAACGTTTCAGCTCTCTTCTTTTACTTCCTGTCGACATTTTTCCCCTCAATATTTTCCTTCGTATGCTCCCCGAATTTAGCATAATCTCGTCTGAACCGTCGACACGTCTCACGCAAAACGAGAATCCTCGAAATGCTTTATTGGTCAAAGGAAGGTCAAACAACGAACGAAAAGGCGAGCCATGATCCGCAGGATGCAACGCTATCGAAGGGTCAGCCACTTCTTCGCGAGCCGCACTGTATCGGATTCCTTCGAGCTGCCATCAAAGCCATGAATTGTCGTAGAAGTTTCCCTTTGGTCTTCAAACAAGTGACACCGCCTCAAAGGCACTCTGAACTCCGCTTTCTCCGCTCTCTTTACACGCGTATACACGGGATAAGCACTCGTTATTGCACCGAGCACTTACCCGTCTAGGAATAATTGCAGAATCCTCTCTGACAGCGGCATCGTTGACGGGCGGCCGCTTTTCACAGTTAATGAAAGGAGCGGAAGGCAAAGGTGCGTGTACCGTGCACGGTTTGCGTGGAAGTGCAGAATCCTCGAAGAGTGTTGAAAGTCCCCGACGCCGTGAATAGGCGAGCAGAATCGAAAAGCGAGTATCGATTCAATTACTCGAAACAATTGTTCGCCGTGCCGAGGCAGACACACGCGCGCAACGTGAATTCAAAACTCCCGATTCGAGTACCTGGGCGAAGTAACGAGTCTCGATTCTCTGGCCCGAGGTCCTCCTGGCCCCCTCTGTGTTGTATATCGAAATTACTATATTCCACCCAATGTAAATACACAGGAGTGTCTGATTCGAGGTTTAAGAAAGGTTGAATGGAAGAAATATTGACTCAAGCCTGGAGTGGAATCCCCCAGGAATTTCGATCGCACAAATCCCAATCACAGAGCTGGCGCAAGCTCTCGGCGTCTTTTAAAAGGTTCCTGCGGCGAACGTGACTCGCGGGACGCGCCTCATGAAATTCATTACCATCGACCGGGGAGCGAACAGCTCTCCCCTTGTTTCCCTCTGACCCGTTCGAGTTGGGGCACGAATGGGAACGTGATGGAACGTCTGGCGATCCTGAACGAGTTTCTCTCGCTGGTATTCATTTTTCTGCGTTAATTCGAGATCAATGAGATATACGAGTGTCCGGGGCCTAGACTACTTGAACGTAGAATAGGGGTAGCTCCACTGGCGGCGTGAAAAGTTAAGCTCTCCCGAGGCATTAGGCTGGAGTTGGGTTACAAAGGGTGGTTGAAATTCACGGAATAATCCATTTTATGCATATCCATATACGCGTAGACTCTATGGCGCATTGAATTACCTATGGAGTTGTTCTGTTCAACGATTAATCGAGAATCGGTAGATATATCCGCTTACTTTGCTCGGGAAGTTTCGGATGAAACTAGGAGATAGGTAGTTAAAGACAGTCATTTCAGCCTCCCCATCCGTGATTTTCACTCACACTCCGACACAGGGATCGCCAATGGGTTTTCTATTAACTGTTAAGGTGTTCATCTGGGAACTAGGTCTAACGAGGGACATAAAGGGAGGGAGCTCGATATTAATTGGGGTGGTGGGTGTCACGACCTGCGTCTATATCTCGTAAAACGGTATACTGCTCTTGAATATCTTGTCACTGAACATTATACGACGTACACGGTACAATTTGGGCACTATTTATGACTGGGAATGTCCATGGCTGCTATATGGTTGACTTGTTTTACTTAGCAAGGCCCCTCCCCGTCACTGAAGACATGAAAAGTTAAATTCGAATATAGTGGGCGTGATATGTATATCCCATTTCATTTAACAATCCTGCTACCAGCAAAGCTTCACGATTCATTCCGACGAACAATGACCAATTACCTTCATTCTTTGCTGGGGAATAAACTCGGCCCAAACTACAGCCCCCGTTGGGTACCATATTTTACACTAGCATAATTCCCTTCCCCATCGAGCGTAAAACCGAGCAATAATACGCGTAACCGGTGCCGACCAATTGATAACAGCTATTGCATAAATCCGAGGGTAAACGGCGGTGAAAAACGATCGCGGAGATTGCTGTAAACCGTCGGCCTGTTTGGCGACACGTGAACTGAATAATTAAATACTCGGAAGTGATTCACGCGATTCATTGTGCCCCGCTCATTCTGACTGGGAGGATCCTTTCGAACGGCGGGAGGCGCGGCGGAAACGCAAATACCAGATACACCGGCGGGTCGACCATCGAAATGTCAATAGCTCTTGCGCGAGATTAAATGTCACGCTGACGCACCGAGTAATCGGGAGAATGGCGTCTTCCCTGCGCGCCGAGCCCCTGTCTCTGCGTACTCCTTAGAACACCCTCTCCCCTTGGGCGAAGAACCGTGACTTATTACATCTCGTCCGATATTCCGAGGAAATAAAAAGCTCCTGATAAGATCGGAGGTTTTCGAGATTGAAGCGGCTGCGTTGGAACGAATTGTAAAAGGTTCGAGGTTTCTTTTATGCTTTCTGTGTTTCATTTCTCTTGCACCTTTCGTCGTTTATTTGGAATAATTGTTGTTGCTTCAGGGGCGTCGTAGGTATACTACTGTACATAAGTATTTGAACACTTCCACGTTATTATAATATGTAGAGTACAGTAAATAAAATTCTAGGGTGTAATTTTGGCTGCAATCCTCCTCTCAGACGATTCCATAAGGTTTACAAGTACTGATGAAAATGACATTTGATAGCACATGATATAAATAAAAAAGTGTAGATATTTTAATTATTTTTATACAATGGAATAAATTAATACAATGGTTTATTGTTGATTAAATTGTGTGTTTAACAAGGTAGGTCTTACTTTCCTCAATTTAGAAAATAAATCTAGATGTTATATGCGTAATTATTTAATATATACAGCTTAAAAATAGAAACTGCTGTATATTATATTATCATAGAAAACTTCATTCATATGTATGTTAATTTTTCTACTTTATCTTACGACTCATTAAGCCACATGCTCTTGACTGGGTGGTCACTTTGGGTGGAGGGTCATCACTCAGGAAGTCTGCATACGAAAACTGGACCACGTATAGGTGGGTTTAGGTATTCCATCCCTAGGTTGGCTGTGTTTTTTTGCCTTGAATCTAGAAGGAACTCAATTTAGAAGATGTGTTGTGGCTAAAAGTTCTGCGACGTTAAGATAGTCGCGTATCAGAGTGGATGGAAGTACCGGATACTAACAAAATTCCAAGTTTGACCTCAGACCCACCGCAACCGAGTAAGCTGCTTATGAAATAAGTAATGAACATATCACGACGACCCAGTTTTAAGGTTACTTTAGAAAGGCAACGTCAATCTTATGATGTAGATGTAATGTCAGCCAAGACATCTACATTTTGGTGAATCTGATGGTTTGACTGAAGAAAGGAGAATTTGTACGAGATCTAATTTTATAGAAGAGTGAATTTAAAGATTCCTGAGATATCATTATTTATTATACGTCGCTGATAGAAATATTTTCAAATTCAACTACCTATAAGAAATTTATAAAGTAGAAATTAGAATCGTGAAATAGAATTAACGCCAGAACTATCAAACCTATCAAAACGATTATTCCTTATACACATTTTATCTTTTACAAACATTATTTTTTTTCTTAGTTAATGCTGAATAATACAAAAGAAATATATGAATAAACATTATTTCTGTAAATTACATATCTTCTCAGACATCTGTAATTATGGTACGTTATTAGAAACAGACAGAGATTAACCACGATACTTTTAATGTTAATGTTTATAAATTTTGTTGAATTTGTAAGTATAAACATGAATTTTTTTATATTTTATTACATATACTCTTTCTGTAGCGTATAACCTGATTGCAATTTTTCAAAGAATTTAGTATGCAATTTCGCTACATCAAGGAGAAATTATGTACACTTACTTTAACCTTTCTGCAATGTTCAGGTAACCATTACGTACAAGTATAATTGAATAAATTTCTATCGTATAAAGTAATGTAAATTATATTTCCATGTGAAAATGTAAGCATTAAATACTGTTATCAAAAGTTAATGACTTTTATGTAAATTGAACTAGCATTAAAAAAAGTATTACAGATTAAGGTTAAATTTCAGGTCAATTTTAGCCGAACACTGCATAAGGGTTGATAGAATCTCTTCTCTATGGTCCCTTTTCCTGTCGTTCTTTTCTATTTTGATATTTGAATACATGCACGTGCATACGAAATTTATGATTGATCTAATTCCTAGATAAAACAGCAGCAATAAGCCTACGCGAAGTCTGCGGGGTATTCTTCTTCTCTCTGTAACATCTCACCAGAAAATTTCTCAACAATACACAGCAATCACTAGTTACATGATTGCCCAAAGCAAGAAGTTTGCGCTTAGTGTTTGGTAATGAATATTAAGCATTGCGTTGAAAAGTAAACCGTGAGAAAGCCACGATAATGATTGGTATTAATTTTCCTTTCCTTTGATGCAGACTTCTCTCATTCCGCGCCCACAATAGGGAATTTCGTGCCGCGCGGCTGTGATTCAAGCACCTTCGTGCCCTGCAATTTGATACTAGTCACGTTCCGAATACGTTTCGAAAGAATATAAGAGGTTGCAGCAGAAATACTTGCACCAGTCAGGCCACGGTGTCTGTCTGTGTGTGTTGATGTGTATCTGTGTGCTCGACCAGACGCGTATGCGTATTTAATGGCTCTTAATTTTACCGAGTGACCATTTTAGTGGCAAATAGAAGAAATTCAGGCAAGTGGTAATAATATTTTAACGGGGAAAAGTTATCCTTCCACGAGTGGTTCACCAAATGAACAGATTTAGTGTCTCGCTGGTCGTCTTCGAGTTGAACGAGTAAATTAGTAGGTTACTTTATATTATACTTTATTACTAGCAAAAATCTCGGTAACCGCTCTTCGGGGTTTATAAATTGATTAAATTCTAACTGCCTGAATTAAAGATCTCTAATCATGAGAGAAGTAGATAAGTAAGGGAAATCAGATATTTTTTAAAGTAGAATAGATCAGCCATATATGAGCCATATCTGGAGGAGTATTTACCTGTTTTGTCTGATACAAATTTCGAATTGGTTCGTTAATTGAACTCTCTGAGGTTAAATTTATATTTTTGCTAGAAAAAAATGAAATTAAAGTTTCTCGGAAAAATTAACATAATTAAAAACTGAGATGCATTCAGAAGACAATGTCTTGAAAATAAGAACATGTGACTTACGCTTATTTGTCTTACATTTACATATATATTTATACATTTCTAGTATGACGAATACATGTGAAATAATATAACAAAATTTTAAGTATAATTAGATTTAAAAATAATTAATGTTCACTTATTTTTTACATAAAAGTGTACGAATCTTCAAAAATACAATTAATAAAAACTCTAAATTAATATATTCACTACTTTCTTTTCAAAACTTACAATAATTATTTATTTCTCACCCTATATTACTCGAATACTTTGCGAAAACGAGTAGTGACTACCTCTCAATCGTCTAGTTAACAAAGAACTTATATTCAATTAACATATTATGAAATGTAATTAATGAAATTTTCAATAGGTACACTATTCTAATGAATATCACACCATCGTCTATATTTTCACGCTATTTCACTTTAATTATGATCGCGCCACGGCATAAGTTCTCCGTAGCTTGCGCGAAAACGGGTCTTGACTGTCACTTAGACGACGCAGGTGCATTTGTTCCAGCAGGTTGATCACGTTAATTGTATCAGTCAAGTGAATTACTCTCAGATATCGAATTATTCGGTTCGCAAGTTCCCAAGTCAAAACGGGTCTCGTAACACAGCTTACTGTTGCTTCTGGCTGTTATACCGAGGCCGTACACCCCGAGCCTGCTCTCGTTGCATCAATGTTTTCCTTTCATTCTGCTTCGACGATAAAACAGCTTGTTGCTATGCCCTTCATTTATTTTTCCTCGGTCCAATCGCTTTAAATGGAAACCCCTTCGCTTGGAGCATCCGCTCAGACGCCGTCTCGTGTGAACCCAGCCAGTGCATCCTTGTTCCGTGACACAAGTCGTTCCACTCCTCCCCAGATCGTATTTCACATCGGTGGACAGAGGGTACGTGGCGTTGCCAATCGCCTCTGAAAAACTTCGCCTCGTCGAGCGTCCTTCCGCGACGACCTCCGTCCAGGGTCACGAGCGTGATCTCTCCGCCGAGGAGCAGTAATCTGTCAGGAATCGAAGTGGAGCAGCAACAACGGTAATCCTATACAGCAGCTCTTAGCCGAGGGTAACCAACAGAGTATCGAATCGCTGACGTCAACTGTCTAACTCTGCCGGAAATTGATGCCCATTACGGTTGTGTCGAAAGACAATCCTGACTGGCGAAACGCTTTTCTTTCACGACGAATACCTCATTAGCGGGAGCTCCTTGTGCTGTGAGCTCTTTTTAACGTCCCCTCCTAGCCCTGGTAGCGGCGAGGCTCAAGTTGTTTACCTGCGATGTAATTGGACGACGCTGGAACTTTATGGTACGGTGGGAGACGAACGTGGTGAGTGTGTCAAAGTTGAGCAGCATTTCACCTGATTAATGATTAGAGATTACGGGTAACGTGGAAGCGAGTCAGTAATCAGTACTTATGATTAATGAATAATAGAAGTAATTTAGGCTGTTGTAATCAGAGCACATGATTACATGAGTAACCATTAATCACTTTCTACTATAATTCAATCATAGTAGAATACACTTGCTAGTTGTATAATTTAGTATGATTAATGATATTCTGAATATTTTTCTTGGAACATATATTTATCAATTAATTACGCGAACAAGTAATTCGTTTAGATAGTAATATCTGATGAAAACTATGATTTTGTTAGAAAAATATAGTTTGTTTTTAATATAATCCATTTCAAACACTCTATTTCTTATATACATATACATATACGATGCGTTACTGCTTCTCGTATAAAATGCAAACTAATCATTCATTCAATGATTACAAATCACTAATCTATAATTACAAACTACAAAACTTATTTATTAATCTCAATAACGATTAATTGCTGATTACAGTTATCATGATTACTTTCGATAATCGATTAGAAAAGTAATTATAGAATAATCCATTATAGCTCAACTCTAGTGTATCTGTATTTTTCTATGTGTGGTTCAGGTAGAAGTGAACATAACAAAGTTTCACCAGATGATTTAACAGTATCGTAGCATTATTGATTAATATGCCTTCTTCTGCTAACACGGTGTTAAGAAGTATTGAAAAGTGATTGAGTAGTACCTATGTAGCAAAAGTGTGAAGGCACTGGACAGCACTGGATATAGGTATGAGTGAAGATGGAGTGACTGTAGGAGTATAGGAGAACTGAGGAAGCGGATGTACTAGACAGGTATAAATAGGGATTGAAGGAAGGATAACGCTACTGTTTGTATCAAGAGCCCTGTCTTTACTAGGAGTAGCAAATTTCATTTAACGATGAAAATGCATTCTAAAGGGAAACTTTGCATATAAATTTTAAAATACTTCAGAGGATTTCATTTTTGTCCTACGTAAATAAATTTCCTAACACTCAGTCTTTATAGTGTTAATATTATATCATAATACAGTACAATATTATAGAATCGCCGTAATTTCCTTATAGAAAATAAATAAGTGTACAGCATAGAGAAGGAGTGATTTACAATCACCTAACTTTCAAACTTTCAAATATTGAATAGTTTAAACAAGCTTCTTTTCTAATTTTGAAAACTTTTCATATATTTCAATTTCTGGGTTCAGATTTCTCGAAGAACGTAAGCACAGAAAATTCATAACTCTTCAATTTGTTAACTTCTGTGAGCTGTTTATCGACATGTTTCACATAAAGTGTTAATAGTTGAGTTATTATAAATACAGTGTCTTATAGCGTATCCCTTACGGGTTAAATAACCGTAAACAGTTATTATCAGCAGTTACCAATTTTTTAACAATTTTTGTCCACACTACTTTACAATACTAACAATTTGCATATCATATAATTAAGAGATTTCATATTTGTCGGTGGTAATGTCTATCTGAGAACTCTAATTAATGAAAATCCTGGGCAGAAATTTGGGGTTGAAAGTTTCCAGAATATAAAAGGCTAATTTGCATCAGTGGAGGTTAAAGCAATTTTCAGGAGCAGAAGCACAGGGCCACTTTTTTCATCCCTGTTGGCTGTGCAAATCAAATTATCCCAGGTTTCCACCGCGCACCGGGTGTAATGCGATCATATTGCATAACATACCGTGTAGAACGTAATTATCGACAGCAGCCAGGAGATAGATAGTTATTCTAATGTGATTCGGTGTGGCGTTTTTCATCTGCACCACTTCCACAATTGAATTAAAAAGGGAGTCGGCGGCGCTGCGGGGAAAGATGGAGAATAATTGTAATTTAATTCATTGTAAGATCGAAAGACCACGATCGTAAAACTCTCGTATAGTTCATTAATTCTTGTTCCCTGTTCTTATTGAATTAACTGCTCCTATTTTTCATGCGCCAGTGTTCCAGCTACACATTCCTGTTTCAAAAATAATATTTTTCGTGCCATCTGGAAGTACTTAAATTTTATAGATAGTAAGTATGAAGAACTGCGTCAGAAATGTTTATAATAAACTTCTCCAATTAATGAAAGTATCATAAATATGTAACTAGTTATTCATATCTTGTACTAAGAAATACAAAGAATCAACTTGATTCAGATCCCATTAGTGCATTCAGATCTGTCGAGTTTCCCGCGAAATTCAAATCCAGATTCCCTCTACAATCGATCCAAACCAAAACCACCCCAGCACGTCGAGCATACCACTGTCGCCCTCTGTGCCATCCATTTCGCAAGCTCCTATCGAAACCTGAGTTACCAGTGATGCGAGGAACATCCTCGTTGCTTTTGCAAATTTACCTAGCACGATATTCGACGCGCGTTTCGCTGCACGCTACGAGCGCCTGGAACAACAGGGCGTTGCGATCCGCTTCCCACTTCTGCATAAAAATCACCCGCGGACTGTTCGATCAGGTGAACAAACTCGCAGCATTCATACGATGAAGTATTCATCTACACATTTCAAAACAGGTATTCATCTCTCAATACTGTTCCTCCAATTTCTATGTGATGATCTTCTGTAGACGTTTCTGACAATGTAACAATAATTGAAACGCGCTGAAATTCAATTATATTTCACCATTTTCCATGAGGATTCTGCGAATTGTTTACTAAGTTTTAATCGGGGAGAAATGTACAACCGTGGAGGGAGTTCGATTAATTCGCAGTCATTTTCGGCAGGCGAAAAACACGTCTGGAACAAATCACACCATCCCCGATGGACATTTCGCGTGTTTCGGTCGAATATTCGCGCGGTCGAGATTAGAGGGGCGAGCATAGCCCGTGGCGATTCTGTATCCGAGGGTCGTAGCCTGGGAAATTAAATTTCCCATGGCGCGAGAGTGGCACGAGTGTCGACGCGACTGCCAGTCCGATGGACGGCTGCATTGCAGTCGGCGGTCGGGCAATCCGGCTGCGGTTGGATCGATGTGTATTTCTCCATGAAGCTCGTACATAGTCTCTGCTTCCGGTTTTTCACTTCTCCGCGGAGCGCGTGTAATGCGCCGCTGCCCTAGACGCGACGTCAATCACGCAGCCGAACATCTTCCTTCTCGATTAATTGCTGGCAGATTATTGGAACGCTACAGTGAAGGGTTGATAGGGAAATTTTACCGAATTTCGGAAACATTCCGACTACAATTGCGTTCGTAGCGTTGCCTCGCATGAAAAATGGGAATCAATGCGACGCTATTAAATTTTCGAGGTTCGGACAAGCAAGAATGGGATTCTGATTACGCGGGGAATCGAATACGTTTCGAGGGTGGAATCGAATTCGGGGAATCGTAACTGGGGACCGAGAAGGTATTATCCGCGAGAATTGAAAAATGACCGTGGCAACGGGCTTTCGGATGTCAGCGGAATGGAGATCTACCCTATCTTTCTGTCTACTTCGACTTAGACCTTCGTTCACACACTTTTCTCGTACCCCTATCCTATGTGTTTCAGTTGTTACGCCTTGATTTAACCCTTTTAATAAGAATCTTCAATATCTGACGTACTAGGTATTTTAATACCCATTTTAAGAATATTTTTGGGGAATGGAAATATTATCAAGGATATTTGAGTTTAGAAGATAATATATCAATCAATGCATTAACCCTTTGTACTGGAACTTTTGTTTGGCTACATCTTGTAGCAATTGCGACGATTTGTTTTATTAGAGTGTATGTATAGGTTCAAGTATCTGAAAGCACGCTGCTAGTACCAATATAAGTATTGGCACTGTCTGTGTTTGATAGGAGTACTTCTACTGTAAATCCATTAGGTTAATTCTGTATTTCAGAGCCAGACTAACCCAATTCCATTTCTTCCAAAATTAAGTTTCTTACAGGATCTTATTGCTTTCTCTTCATTTTATAAGAATAATAGGAACTTAATTAACTTACGTTATAAATGAAGGAAATTTAATACTATAAACTACTTTAAATACTATGTTAATAAATGGGTAATCGCATTTGTTTTTCGGCTCTCCTAAAAAATAACAAAAAGAACTTGAGACACGTTGACTTTTAGGTACAGAATTATTACTGTAATCGACTCTGAAGTATTATTACTCACAAAAGTCGATATAATAATTCGTATACTAGTATCAGTAGGACCTCCATAAACTGAGTTAGTACATGATTCGATATCAAAACACCCTATTAATTAAAATGTGTTATCTTCTGTAGACTGCATTAGATCATAATTTGAGTTTTTGTCATGGTTCTACTGTACCATCGTCATGCCGTGAATATCGGGAATCTAGTTACAAAACAACACAGTTCATTATTTTTCATGTAATCGATATTCTACTGTAGGTGTACTCTGCAGAAACTGTACGAATGTAATAGCAATAATCACACGAGTAGTATTGGCTAATGTATGGTCAGACGAGCAAGCTCCAGCTACTATTATGTCACTTCAAAGTATGAGATACGCAAGATAGTTTTGAATCGGAGCTGCATTTATAGGTCAAGGAGGATAGAACAAAAAAAGAAGTTTTTTATGCGAGATGACATAGAATGACCCAGAAATTCGTTCATATGTAGTCAGAACATTAGTCAGAAACGTAACTCTTACATTAAAGGATGTAGTGTACGAGAATTGTCACAGCTGGGCTATTGTCAGTTTAGCGTATTGTCAGAGTCCAAGGGTTTCGGAAATGATCATAAATTTATCCAAGAGTGAAGGGTTGGTTGACAACTGAAAGTGAAGAATGAAAAAAGTGAAGAATGAAACTAGCATAATACAAAAATACATTTAAAACACATTTATAAAAGAAAAGTTACCTTTTTAATAGACTCCCAACATTCCCTCTGTCGATTTGCAATTCTAAATCACCATGTATCGATCTCGACCACATCCCTGGCATTATCACATACGATACATATAGGAGGACTCAACTCGTATTACCTCCCCATTCCCCGTATTCACTCAGGAATCAGCAGATTGTTATTCGCCCCTGTTCCACGGTTTTCCAAAAGCTTTCCAGCTCGTAAAACCTCCCCTATCGCGTGGTCGGATTATTCTGGCTGATCAGGCTCATCGAGCCGGATACACTGAAACGAAAATTCCCATTAAACTTTATACGTACCATCTTTGGGAATGAGCAGGGCGCGCAAACCTCACGAGTATGTCTTGGTCACGACGAGACGGTTCCAGGGGAATTTTTTTCCTGACCAGTTCAGGTTGCCGTTGGGAGAATATTTTCTGGCGTCGGCGGAGACTCGCAGAGCTCACCCCCTCGGCCCCGCTATTTCCCTGCATTGTTCTTGATTTACGAGGCCCCCGGCGATTCTTCTTTCGGTCGCTAATTAACGAGGGGGGCCCGACTGAATTCGCGACTGTAACTCAGGAAAATTTAGCGGCCGCGAGATAACGCCACTCTTCCAGCGTGTGTACGAACAAAGGGATCCGCGGAGGCAGGCATTCTTGCATTCAAATGCGATGATAAAGAAATCTTAATTACGCCGTGCCGCCGTCACGTTGGGGGAGTATTGTGCATTGCTGGCGCAGTACGTTAAATTTTTTGGCTCTGCATCGAATCCAGCGCGGTACAATAACATTTGCCTGTCTGAGCCACACCTATGGTTTTACCAAATCATTCTCCTTCTCTGTGTGATCTAATCAGAGCTAAGGTCTATACAGGATTGTTGTTGCATCTTAAATAAAATGAAAGTTAAAGCCTCGTTCAGATTAGTTAAGTTACTTGAATTCAAGTCACTTGGATTCAAGTAGCTTGATGCCAAGTTTGTGTTCACAGAAGTCAAGATACTTGGATTCAAGTGGTTTGAATTTAAATGTAATCTGAATTCAAGCTGTCATGCAAGAATAGTAAAAATAGCGTCGGATGAGGTGGTGTATGTTGGTTACTTAGTTATGTATTTTTCAAACGAGACATGCACTTTTTATACCTTCCTTGATGTTCACACGTTTGTTGAATTATTAATTGAACAGGTTCACATGGGTCAAGTTGCTTCGAATCACTTATATTCAATGCTGCTTGAATTCCAGTAACTTGATTAATCCGAACAAGGTTTAAGGGTGCGAACAGATTACTGTCAAGTCACATGAACTGACGTTACATACTATAACAAATCCATAGTGTAAGCCGAGGTTTTTCCCTTGTTTTAGACCTATTTTGCAATAATATGAAACAAATTTGATATGTGACGTGACAATGATGTGTTCACACCCTAAAGCTGTTATTGGTAACTTCTGTTGTATTAATATACAGGGTGAGTCTCGAAAAAGTATATGTCTTTTATATACTCTCGACACCAAACAAATTTCGTTTGAAACATTTTGACACACAACAAATAATTTAAAGGAAATTTCAATAGTACAGTTGCGTGACTCACCTTGTATAATTAATAAAATACAATATGTATAGAATTTTATGAAAATCTCATATCTAATGTTTATAAATACATTCCATATTAACAAGCTCTTACGATGGTAAGTTACGGGAGAAAATTTATTACATACCATATTTTCTTTCCTGTATCCAACTTTACGTGTTGAAGAAAGTTTTACACATACAGAACAAACTTTATTTATTCATATGAGTATAAGATAACAAATTGGTACTGCCGCGTATGTGGTAGGTATATAAATAATACAAAGAATCGTAAATCAAAATGAACGTGTTACATTTATGTGACATTCGTAACGAACGTGCTAACTTGTGAAAAAATAAATAAATTATATTCTTGCAAAAAATATTGTGAATTTAGCTGATAAAATAAAAATTTAGATAGATTGCTCCTCTTTCACAATTAAAAACTACTTGTCGCTTTTTATTAATCACATTGTCTCGAATATTAAATGGAAGGTACTCAACTACTTTATAGCACAAGTAAAATATAGCCTTCAGTTACCATTTTCCGCGTGTATATCCAAAAAAACACAGCAAGAGGCGAGGTGATATTATTCATTAAATTATTTACTTCTGTGCTTACATCTAGAATCTGAAATCTACTTATTAATACATCTCTGTAATTCGAGCAGCGCAACTGAATTTACTTTAGAGAAATCTTATTTCTTTGACCTAAACAGAAGTTTTCTTTCAATATATTCCAAAACTCTGTAGCCCATATATCATTGTATCGTCGAATTGTCAGAAATATGCACTTTCATAAAAAATCAAATTAAATAAAATTCATCCACCTCACTATTATAATACACCTGCTCAACTGCCAAATAATCTTCATCCAACTGAAGGATCTTCACTGTGGTTAAATCCGTTCCACCAACGATCCCTTGAATCGAACAGAAATAATCCCAGCTATCATAGTGAACAGCTGAATGACCGAGCGATTGTAGCGTGCGTGCGATTAGTAAAGACGAAAACCGTGAAAATTCGGGGGACTGATGACTCGCAGTTGACCGACCACATTCCCCGAGATACGTTGAAACATTCGGAAATACGAACGCAACCGATTCAACTGGCGCTCGTGGTACTCGGTATCAAGAGCGGTACGAAAAACCTGACGGATACACGGGTTACGCTTTCTGATTACTTTCGGTTAAGCGCATTACCCGAAGCCGCGAGCTTCGATGAAAAGTGCACGGCTGTAGGGCGTTTTTGAGCCGCTGATTAAACATTCGTTCGCGAAATGCAATACAATTAAAAGTTCGTCGCATAATCCTGACTAATCCCGTGCATTCGCATTCGCTGGAATCGCGCGCATGAAGCAGCTACCATTTATGCTCCACCCACCCTATCCCATATACACCCTCGAAGTAGACAGCTCTTGTACTCGCGATCGAGACCCTCCTCAACGTATCGACGCTACGTCACTGAACCTTGCGTCGCATTAATTAAGCTCATAAGTTAATTATCGTAGCGCGTTAAATACGTAAGTGCCAAATTGGATCCACGTGCGACGCCGGAAAAGAGCAGCCTTAATTCTCGCGAAAGCCGATTGGATTAGCGGTCAGAGCCATTTTCCATGTAGCTCGCTCTTTCCTGTTCCATTCCACCCTCTAGTGACCCGAACCTGTGTCGAATTGTGCGGAGAAAGGGGCCCCGTCTGCATAAAATTAACGGGCTAGAAGTCCGTGCTCCTTCGTCCGAGAAATGGGCGACCTCTACCATTGCCACCGCCGTCCTGTCCCATCCCATAGCCACCCTCCTATTTCCTTCGACCTTGTGTCACTTTGTCTTCTTTTTTGGGGAGACCTCCTGCTCCCTTTGTAACGCGTTCGGACCGCTTCAGGGACACTTCCATCTTTTTTTCGCGCTTTGCCAGCTCCTATACCTTTTCACTTTTCACCCTTCCACGCCAGCCTCTTTTAACCTTTTATCACATTCTATATTCTTCACTCGCCACCGCCCTTTTCATCGCTGTTTCTCCTCTCTACTTTCTATGATAACCTCTCTGGGGATTATGAGCGGTAGTTTGAAAATTATTGTTCATAGTTAAATTGTTTGATGTGTTTAGTAGGAGGTTCTTCGTCGACAAGGGATACCTTTGTTTAGAGGTGTTTATTTAATGTAATTGTATTGCGTTAGGAACGCTCCATGAATCAAAGAAAGTGGTTTTATACCCCATGAGAGAAATATTTCAATGAGAGTATCACTCTCCGACTCCTTACGGAGGGGAGTTCTGAGGGGGTTGCAGCCCCTAATTACATTCACTCAGCAAGATGTTCTTCACCTCGAGCGATTCTCGTTTCGTGAAGTAGTAAACTACTAGCTGTCTTCAACATTTATGAAACTTCTCTTCTTGTCAGCTTGTCTTTCTTGCATTTAATAATATGGCTGTTCAACAGAAATATAGTTACACGATTACGACTGTTATTCCGAATATTGTTGCTCGTAACATAGGGGCACCGAATTTCAATTTTCTGCGTGGAAATGACACGGTATGTTCAAAATCATTGTCAATATTATTCCAAACAGCATGGCAGATTGTTCTGTTTATTTCGATACCTCGTTTGCGCCACGTGACAGTTTTGGTCAAACAAACAAGTTGTGATGCAAATTTGAATCAAAAACAGAGCCCGACACAGTTGACGCTGGACTGCGCTTTCTATGCCACGCTACAATGCTCTCTTCATTAGAAATTATTATTCGACGTCTCCAACCATTTATCATTGATTTCATTATCTGTTTTACGAACGAGGGAAGTTCGCTCGCGTAGACAGCAATGCAATCGTGTTTCAGCGCGCTTCAGTGATCTTGCCGAGAATCCTCGTCCTTTCTTTCCGAATAGAATTAAAGTCGAGTGGAACAACTGAACGTCTGCTAAGTTGCCTGCACTTTAACTGTCACAAGAGGGATTTACCACAAAAACTGTCGGATAAAAGTTGCTCCAGCTTAGCGAGAGCTGCGAGTCATGTACCGGGACAACGTTAGATTTCCTTGCATTATGGTCCGGCATGTGAATTGTGTCGCGGTCTAGCACGAGCTTCTGCTTTGGAAAATATGAATTTTATACGTCGTCGGTGCAAGAGCGATTCAACTGTTGGCGACACGACAAGTGCAGGGGTTTAACAACGTAGTAAAATCGAATGCAGCTTGCCACGGTTGAAAAATAAACATGTCCCCCGGGGAAGAGGCATGCACATTCTAGCAGTATTTAATGGGACGCGATTCGAGTGTTCAAGAGCGGCTAACAATCTGGAACAATCGAGCACGAGACTGCTGCAATTTTGTAACTTCAGTCACGGAGTGAGCCCTGCTGGGCGTGAAAAACTTTCCAGTCAGCGGTGACACATCGCAGAGAGCTTTGTATGAAACAAATTACAGGTTAAGGGCGAACGTGATACATCAATTCGATGAGGTTCGTTCGATCTGGTAATGTTCTTTAAATGGCACTCGAGAAATTTCAGAAGCCTCCATTAATCGATATTTAACAGCCTTTGGAATCTTTTCTACTTTAATCAATGAATTATCGGGAAGTATTTGCAGTGTCTTTGCAAAGATTGTTTCGTTTTTGTAGTCCACTGAACTAGTGTCATCTCTTGACAACAACATATAATATTTCCTTTTGGTCAATCAATTTGTCATTTTGATTTATAGCCTCGCAACAACCTTGCGAAGTAGTCTGACCACAACAAGGATCGTCCTACTGGAGTTTATCTCCCTATAGAGCCTAGTTCGTTCAATTCTCTCGACGCCCTGTGAATGTTTCAGTCTACAACATTGGTTCACGAAGTTTGTTCGTATCACGTCTTCACAGTCAGCTAGTTCGTAGTATTTGTCTTCATGTGGTGTGAAGTTACAGATTTCAGTATTAGATTACTTTTGCGAGAGCTGAACCTGAAGGACACAATTTACTTTGACTTTCTAGATCATAAATTTCATTTGATACTTTGTAATCTTTTTGATGAAACAATACGTAAAAAATTTGAGATGAAAGTAAATTCGTGTATCTAATCGTTTATGTAGATATTAGGATTAGAGGACCATTATGTATGTTACATTTACAAGACCACATATTTAATTTCTAATATTTCCTAATCGTCTTAAGGGAAGGGTTACCTAGAAAAATTAATATAATATTTTGTTACGATACGTGTTAGGTGGCGTGTATTATGTAAAAGCTTATATAATTATTTTAAAAATCTATCAAATAAAACTTGCATAATGGCGCCATTACGATTGCATAATATTGTGCATTATTCATTTATTCCGTTTCATTTGCCGCGAGAGAGCAACGTGGCGACGAAGTACGTAACCGCTTTCACCCCTTAATGTTCTCAGCTACTCTGTTCCACTTCTCATTCGGTCATAATTTTTGGGATTGTCAACACAGTTTACTTTATAATTTGTATTTTTCCTAAAACATACTTCACTGGTTGAATATTTCCTTTCACACTGACGCAATAGCTCATTCGTAACAGGATAACTTTTTCAATCCCAGAAACATATTCTTTCAAATTGAAAATGGATACATACATATATACACACTGTTTTGCTACAGATGAAGAGAATACTACATATAAGAAACAAACTAATTGTAAGATAAAAATTTAAAAAAAATCAAAATTACAATTGAACTTTCATTTGTTAATTGTAGATGTTTAAAAATTAATAAAATCCATCTAAAATTCAGCAAATAAAATACTGTCTTAATTAGTTCAAAACTTACAACCAGGATCTAACTATAAAAAGCAGTGATTATCATAACTGCTGTCCGAGTCGAGAGTCCTTAAAACTGGTTGCAGCTGCCCAAGACAAATGGCCTCTTATGTTAGCGGTTATGATAATCACTGCCTTCTTTGAACGATTGTAATTAAGAAACGAAAGCTTAAACGCAACTTCTTTTCTATTTTTCGTCTAAAATTACCTTTTATATTTTCCTGTATTTACGTTCATTTTATATATCCTACATTTACATTTCTGTTCAGCAGTGTATTTAAAAAAAGGAAAGAAAATCCACACTTAGACATAGTGGAGAAAATTGGGAGGTGGGGATAGAAATAACGAGTGTCCTTTTGTTATACATAGGTCTCACCCCTAGACTCGAGCAAGATGTTAGGACATCTGGTATGTCTTCTCTTACCTACCAACTTGTCCCACTATACTCAAGCAGAGACTTCGTGCGGCAACCCTGAACAGGATATATTAATATAATAGTAGTAGGCTCAACACTAGCCTTTGTTGTTCAGATTTCACGTAAAAGGAAAAACGTTGGTCAGTCTTTGTTGCTGAGAAATCTGTTCGTCTAATGTGACAGCAGAAAGGGGAGACACTGAGCAGCGACGTCCAGCGTCTTCAGATGTGTCTGACAGTAGTGGACACTGGTCGGTCGTCGAGCGCCGAGAAGGGGATGCTTTGACACCGCTGAAGGGTAACTCTGCAAACAGCGTCTGCGGGACCCATCGCGGCGGTGCACTTAGGGGCTTCACAGAGTTATGAGACGCGGAGGTTAGGGGCAAGTGTATAGACCAACGCAGAGGGTATAAGAGTATCGCCCAGCGTAGTTGAACAAGGTAATGGATGGCTCATAACCGAGTTACTTACATACCGCATCCCCTGCGTTTTGCACCACCGCAACTGCTTACCCCGTGTCGCCTTCGTCGGCGCTGTTTTCCAGCGGTCTGCAGGGGTGCTAAAACTTTACGCTGTGTTTGGACTCGTGTCGCGAAGTAAGCCGACTATCTTTACATCTGAGATCAGCTGTTACGTTCTGGCAGTCTGTTATTATGCTTAGGGAACAGCTCTCTGCGCTCGGCAGACATTCATTTATACGTAATCTACTTACGCAAGGAAATGATTTTGTAACTAAGTTTAGAGGAAGGTTAAATTTGAATTAGTATTGAACAGAATAGTTACGTATTAATACAAATTTAACCAGCGAGCTGGAAAATTTCGTTGCATAAATGATTGACTGTTCCTGTAATCTTGAATGAACTGCTTTGTTAATTAGGTAGTAGAATGCAGAATCAGGTCGACGCTCGAAGGAATTGTTCATTATACTGCATAATTTCTGCGTAATTTTCACTCAATCAAAGCTGATCTTGTTAGCTTTCCAACAACCATGATTGTAATAATATTTGATTAACGTTCCTGCCTCTGGAAGAAATTATTTTTAGCATTCATCTAGAGAAATTCATTTCAATTATTATGTAAAGGTGGCTTCAGTACAGAATATTCGCAGGGTTAATTTCACTTTAATTAAAAGGATACTGACTCTCGTAGGATTCCATACGAGTGCTGTAGAAAAGGTTTGAATTACTCTTCAATTTCTGACATTTTAAAATTCAATTTACAGAACAATGAAACTGAAAATGGTACGCGTTACTTTCATATAATGTCCACTACAATTAACGAAGTAAAAAACAATGCTTGTGTTCGAGCAACAGTACTTACATCCCCTTCAAATTATCGACGCTCTAAAAACCGACACAGAGCTACGAATCAGAGAACACTGGTACGAAACAAATCCGCCTGAAATAACTCTCCAAAGGATTCTTACAGACCTGCAGGAATATTCTTTCGCTGGACCAATAAAGAAAAAGTGCATCGCAGCAGTAAGGTGTATTTGCTGACTAATTCGTCAGAATTCAAGTTTTTTGTAAAGGGTAACAGCGACCTCGAAATCGCAGCGCCTCTCGAAGAACATGTTTCCTAGTCGAAGTAATCAGAATGAAGTGTAGGGATCTTCCATCCAGTCGCGTTGGAACTTCTTTCCCAGGGAGTATGCCATTCTATTTCTGTCATTTTCTGTTCGGAGGGAACACTCAAAGTCGAATCGTCTTGGTAAACACGCAGCAGGAAGAAGTATAAGTCAAAGGATGTGAACATCAAAGTCTGTTTCCGGCCCGTGTATACTAAGCACGCGACGTTTGCTCCTGCTATGTAATTTCGCGCGGATCCCACGGTTACGCGCGACGTACAGAACCACGATGTTTCCTTGGGGACTTGCTCAAAGTAGTACCGAAGTTTTTGAATCTGAAGCACCCTGGCTTATCTTACCATAGAAAAAGCTTCTTTGTGTAAAATTGCAATTTTTCTGAGATTGTACACTGTTTAATACTACTGGAAGAGCACGTCCTCTAGTGGAACAAGTTTGCGTGTAGCGATTCTGTCTGACTATTCACTTGCCGATACTACTTGGAGGAACAAATTCTCTCCTGTGAGTTTTATCTGGTGAAGCGCTTTATTCTACTTACAGATATGGTACGACATGTAGCAATAGGTATACAGGATGATTCAAAATTAGAGATCAGTTACACATGAATGTACAAGTGGTGAGTAATGAAAAAATATACGTTTTATTTTATTGTTATAAGGCAAGTGGGATTTCGATACAGCATTGAAGTATGATAGATTGCCTTTATAATTAACAGACACACGAATTCATCTTCTCGTACCTGGTATCTAAAATAAGTTGATGCGTGCTAATTTTAAATAACACTTGCAAATCATTTTTTCTAAATATAGTTTTCTCTATGTATCGAAATCATGCAAAAGTAGATTCAGAAATATTAAAAATCCAAGTTTTACTAAAAATTCTCTTGCATGATATTACAATGAGAGTAGTGGCGTAATATTGGCTTTCATCGTTCTCATATGTAATTATCAATCACATTGCAGCAGATCGTACTGTACTCGCTGTCTGATCATATGGCGTCTATGACTGCAAGTTGAATAAGTTCGTCTGTGATTTAGTGATCTGGCTTTACTCTAGCCATTGCTACTACAGTTAATTCTGCTATAAACAATACGTGCTACTATTCAGTAGTACTAATAAGCTTGATGTTAAGATTATCGGATTGCAATCTCCTTTGTAACGGAGTACTGTTACAGAAGTGGTACGTCCAACCCTTCTGACATACGTCTGTGTTACGCAAATGCAATCCCATTTCACCGGTAATCCCTATGTACCACGCAGTATTATATCCTACAGACCTGGAATCGAGTCTGACCTAGTCTTCGTGACACATATTCATATGATAACCATGCCATTAGCGTCACTACATTAACATTGATTCCATGGATCCACGCTCTACCTAGTATCATATGTTAAATATCCATTAACATGCTTTCTGAAAAGCACCGATGTCGATATCGTTAAAATATTGTAATTTCACTTATTGCAATTCAAGGGATTCATGGACTCCATACAGCTTGCAGAAGTCGTATAAAATATTGCTGAAAGCAGCTAAAAGGTGTTTAAAAAATTCAGATCTCGTGCATACCTATTCAGCATGCTTTCAGGGGTTGAAAATATAAAATTTAGAGTTTGGCAGTAACCGGGAGTCTCTCAACATCTGAACGTTTCCTCAATCACATATGATACTACTTTTATTAAAAGTCTCTCGTATAATTTGTCAGAGTCTTGGACTAATTACCTTCGCTTTCAGAAAATTCTATGAACGATCGAATAGTGGCTTAACAGTCATAGACATCATGAAAGGCGCCAACGGGCTGAAGCAGTAAGGTTAGCATAGCTTATACTAAATGCTAATTTGCATCACATCTGTATGCGCCATCGTGCATATCCCTAGCTTACGCGAAGTACTCCGCTCTTAATACTTCGTTAATCTTCACCTATATCTTACCCCCAACCTCCTCCCCACAACGTTTAAGGCGACTCCTTGATCGTTTTCTTACGATCGTATAAAATTCTTTGAGTAAACTGTAATTGATTCACGATTTTCTGAGCTCGCACACTTGAAAACAGAAAAATCGAGGGTACTGAGAGAAGCAGCCAAGTTTCGATTAGAGAATGTAATTTAGTCGAACCACGTCAGTTATTGTTATCTGCACCGTAGAATACACTACATTTGCTATAAAATTTACTCGATGACGACATGCAGTAATAATCATAGAAATTGCACCACCTTACAAATATCAATATTTTTAGTTCAAAGAAGCTGTCGATGTCTGAGTTAGTGGATATTAATAGATTAATTAACATTTTTTATTTAAAAGTTTCATTCATAAAATAATTTTACGTACGTAATATATCTACTATTTAAATCTATACTAACTTTTTATGAAGTGTTAGAACTTTATTGCCTATATTTGTACTGAAATTTGATATTTCTCGTAAATCAAGACTCATCCGCTGCAAACAAAATCTCCTTCTTATTTCAACACCACTCATAACATTTCACTGAGTGCCCTCTAGCCGTGCAGAACGACGTCACTATGCTTATCACAAACTTTCGCGCTTATCACTCTACTTCCAAGTATTGGGTAGCGTTTCGTCTCGCGGAGTAGAAATTTCTGACAAGGCGTTGAACACTCGTACTAGGTATGATAAACTTTAAACGCGATGCTTCTTCCGCATAACTGACTGCACTTTGATCCGAAACGGATGGACGTTGAAAGGAAGATTAAATCCTTGATATTCCGATAGGAAGCGCAAGATGACGCAATGACTCATTCGTCGGCTCATTTCCGCGATGAAGACTTCCATTGCGTTGCGGTTCGATACTTCTTGAGTACTAAGTCGATCAAATATAAATTGTAACACACAAGCATAAATCACTCTCAGTGGTTCTGGTCGGCGCAATTTAATGTTACATGTTTGCGAATGCATTGCAGCTTCGTAGAGTACGTAAACGTGAACTGTAAATAGTATAAGCCAATAATTCACGTGGCTAGTTCCGACAGACCGATTTTATGAGAGTTTAGTGGTACAGGTCAACATTCATGCCTGACCGCATATCATCTAACGCTACTGGACTCGCGCTACAAGGAGTACAAGTCAATAATTTCGCAGAGAGCGTCGTCTGTTTATACACTATCTACTGTCACTGACATCACCAGTCACCGTAACAGCTGTCAAGTGGCATTAGCCGACACTGTGCTTCACCCACGAGTTACTTTGAATATCCAGTTACTTTATCGTACCACTGATCACGATATTATACGTACCGAGCCATATTTTACATGATGAAACTACTTCAGACAATTTTCCACGTATGTCACGTCTTAAAACTCTCTGATTCGTGGATCCTCCGAGGTTCTGTCTCTTCGCTGTCGTCAATGGCTCACTTTCTACCCTATCTGCAAAAGAAGCGCATTCAGACGGAAACGGGACGGCGTGCGATATCGATGCTGGTAGATCAAAGCCCGCATCCTAGCTCTCAAGGGGTGAAGAGAAAGCGTACGGGCAATCGACTGGTTGCGTTAGAACATCCTATCAAATTGCTGTCGTATAGCGATCGAGGCGACATCACATGGAAGAGACCAATAAACGGATGAACGCGCCTCGCAAAGGCGTCACGCTTAAGCGTTCGTGTTAACACGAGCTCTGCAAATCCGATATTAACTAGACTAACATAAATTAGCAGGTGTATTCTATTATATAACATTAATGCACGTTTGAATCAATGCTCCGTCGATGGACGCTGGGTCATTTGTGACCCATACGTCAGGTGAGCACATGTTTGCAACACTCACGCAAATATTGAAACAACTGTATTGCGTACGTATAGTGTATACATATATGAGAATAAATTTTTCATTGAAAATTTGAGAATATGCTCTTTATGTTTATCCGCTATGTATAATATTCTATTTATGATTGTCTCATTCTCAGTTTTTATTATATGGTAATTTTAAAACTGAAGTAATTATTAAACAGGTGACTGTTTAATAATGACGCTCTGTGAATATAGTTACAATACTGTTAAAGGAAGGAATGAGGTCTTATGGCTTGAAAATTTTCTCTTTATCGATAAGTGAGTCATGATGTCCCCGTCTCGTTTAGTGTGAAGGGAAGAGATATCAGGAAACGATGTCGGAACATAGAGATACCTTCCATTAGAAGAATCAGTGTTTGAAGATATACCTATTTCATATGTACTTAAAGTACTCTGTAATATAAATTTATTTTTTGAACCATTTAATATCTATTTTTATACTTAACAGCGTAGAGAGTACATTGAAGGTATAAATTATATCTTAAATATTAAACAATATTTATTCTTAGATCTTACTTCGCAAAATATTCTTGAGTATTTAAATATGTAAATATTTGAACACATGGTATACGAGTATTTTCATATTAAAAGATCATACCTGGAACCAAGTGTCTCTTTGAAACATTTATTCCAAACGGTATAAAGTTTTGTCCCACGTTTTCCTGTTTCTGTTAGGCAAGAGTAAGTTGCTATCTTAACATCAGAAATTATGTCGCTCTTTATTCGCTCATCAACGCAGCCGATTTTATAGCCAGGACACATTGTATTTCCCTTGGGTGAGCAAAGCACGAAATGAGACGGGAATTGTCACGTGATCATGATTGAAACGTGTTAAGATCCCG
Source organism: Calliopsis andreniformis (assembly GCF_051401765.1). Classification (NCBI taxonomy): domain Eukaryota; kingdom Metazoa; phylum Arthropoda; class Insecta; order Hymenoptera; family Andrenidae; genus Calliopsis; species Calliopsis andreniformis. The sequence continues at coordinate 12,406,350 of NC_135064.1, read as the reverse complement.
TAGGTAGGTAGAAAATAGTGATCAATATCTCACGGCTGCCTGTGCGTTATAATCCAATGAGAGTAATGGGTCCGTAGCCTTACCGCTAATTAATCGTATCCGCGGAAGTTACTCTGTGATGCTGGGAACACGAGGCGTGCAACATTCGGGCTAATAATTGGCGAATTACCTCTCAGCGACCAGTCCGTGTTACGGCTAGAAGCGGCGGCAAATGCAATTAAACGAGGGACATCTCTCACTGCGTCGGGAGATGCTACTGCCGCGCACCACGTTAATTGACGAAGACGAACGTATCCTATTGACGTGCTGCATTGAATTTTTATGCGGCATGATCACTGAAATATGTTTGACTGTTCTTAGCGTGGCAGTAATTTTTACTGCAGCTTCTATACGTTCCAATTTCTAGGAGGACTTTGCAATTTTGAAGCCCCTGATAAAGCGATCATTTACGATGTTTTAATTACTTAATATTGATGATATTTGTGTCGTGTCTCTGGAAAATATATGTGTCTCTTTTATTGGGAAATACGATTGCTGTTGCCAACGTATCGACCGACTGGAAATACCGTAAAAAGTTAATAAAAATAATTGGCGCAGTGCTATATACAGCATGGGTACAGCTATGACCGCAGCTGCAAGGAAAAAGAAATATGAGAAATTAATGATCTGTTGACGCTTTAAAATGAAACAATGAAATTTCATAGAGAAAACGATGAAAATTCTAAAATGAAAATACTTGTATGTAGGTATTATCTATATTAGATGCAGTTTCAGTTATAAAGGTGATAGTATTTTATATATGAACCGAATTTTGTAAAAATGAATTTATTAGACTGAAAGTGATTGGAGATACCTGTTCCAGGAATGCAATTTCAATAAAAACAGGTTTAAAACGATGCATATCCTCTGATTATTACATACTTAGAGTTAGACTTTACTTCTCATGTTTTTACACAATTTCGCTGCATCTCCAAAACACTTTTCAGAACTTGAAAATGAATCAACTCTTTTAAATTAAAAATTATAAATTCCTTTTTAAACGGTAGGTTGAAAGCAATTGAATCACTTAGCGTACACGCTCGTAAAACGTACAAGCACGGCTGACTGATAGATTTATGCAAGCCCGTGACTATATTCTCTGGAGGTACCTACTTCATGTCCCATTAAAAGTAGAGATCTGAAACAGTATCGTTAAACTGAAGCATCGTACGTTCGAGTAATATTAACTCAGATTAACATGAATAAAAGAGAATAGGAATGAGAAAATAATATATATATTAATCCATTCCTAATGGATGATGAACTGATCAACGTTTGGGTTAGATCTGAGTTGTATCAAAATCCTTATTACTCACTTTTATAGTAGGAAATAGTTGCCTATATTGTACCCAGTCAATTTCTTTGTTATTAATAAATAAAAATGATATCTGGTGTTCGAAATATAGAATAAAAGAGTAATGAAAAGCAGAAACGAAATATTTCTAGGTTGCATTTTATTTTCTGCGGATTAGAGATATTTAAAAAATCAAATAGGTGCTACGATTTATGCAACTCTCCTCCACTGGTACGTTAAAGCTTCACTGACTATATTCTCGTATAATCCTGTACCATTCTTAAACATATATAGTCACCTAGTCACCTTTTGGTAAAGTGTCAGTGCTTAGACCGATTAGGATATTAATTAAATATAATAAATCGAGTATCCTTCTCTTTGCCATCTTCGTGTATATCATCGTTGATGTTTCCTAGGACTCCAAGCTCCATAATCAAATCTGCGCCCTCTGAAGTCGAATTTTCTACAGCTACAGCGTTTGATGTCGTGTAAAGCAAATCAGAGTTCCGATCAGTCCCTTTCTGCCTAATGCGTTCGTTTGTAAAGCACCGACTGCCAGTTAATTTCATTAGACAAATTTCTCGCTTGATTGGTGGTAATTTCACAAGGTCCATAATGTTGCGCATCTCTATCCCTGTGTCACTCTCCTATATGATTCGAGGCGTTACGATCGATCGACGATATGCAAATCATTGACTCGCCAACGCACGCTAGGACACGACTGAATTCTATCTAGATAAATCCATGAATGCGTGTAACGACTTTCCATTAACTGAAACTAGGTGAAGTATTTTATCGCTGCGCCAGAAATGCGCACATTTAACGTGGCTAGTCGAGTAGTACTCCGAATGTACTCTAATAAATTGCCTAATTTGCTATGATATTTGGTGGCGTTGGGGAGATAGCTTTAAATTGAAATACACCTCTGTTACTATTAGCCTGATACTCTATTCAGTAATGAAAACTTTCTAGCCATCTTTTAAACTATCCGTCCATATCGGTCAGCAATATTTTGCAGATAAATCAGAATGTGTAACGAGAACCTCGAATTCTCCGAGTGGATGAACTTCTTGCGAAAACACATAGATTTGTGCACGTGGATGCATGCATCATTAGCCTGCCCATATAAATATTCATATCGACGTTTGTCACATGTCCAGTTTGCGAAGCATTGCAAGCTCTTCAGGGTGCCTTCGTGTTTCACTGTGCACACTGTCGCATGGCCGCTCATACATCATTATCAGGTATGCTTTACGGTCTGATTCTGCGCTGACTACTATTTGTTACTGTGTTTTTCGCGATATTTATTTTCCTTTGTTTCTATTGTTTTCGATCGATTAGAACTACGGAGACATGGTTAACTACATGGAGACAGAGGCATGGTTGAACTTACAAATAAAAAAGCATCAAATTCACGACCTGGTACTATCACACGATTATGTGGTCCCATTCAGGTGTTTCAGTTGACCAACTTTATCCACCTCACCAATCGTTCTTCGTCAATAATATGCACGCGATGGACAATTCTGTCACAATGCGACATAATGGCGAGAAAAGGTTCTAAGTGCACCGCGGTTGAAATGCATCTGAGAGTACGGGCGACCGTAAAAGCTCGAAATGCGAGGGACGTAAAGACGATAAGCGTCTTTCGTTAACCTGCTTCATCACGGTTCTCGCCGCCTGGAAGAATTGCCGTTTAATGTACCGCGTAACTTCGATGAACGCGGAACACTGGAATATCCTAGAGACACAATTCTGAGGATGCGCAAGAAGAATATTTTGTTTCAGACGAAACATGCGTGAAGAAGAACATAAGCTGGTGAAACGTTTTGCTTTATAGAATTGACGATTATCACTATTCATTTCTTATGATTAAATGTTGAAATTGTTAAGTTTGCAGTATAAGCTTGTTTTTTTTGAATTCTTCTTTTTGTCCTGACGTTCCATTAAGATTTCATTAATTGTGTCTTATATAACAGAAGTCTTAGTATTATACAATAGAATGTTCAACGCCAGCGGAAGGAAAATTTATTTTAGTTAAGCTCTATGGAACTTGCAAGATTCTCATTTATTTTCACTTTGATTTACTTGAGAATTACAGAGAAACTGACTGAAGGTATTAGAAGTTCAAATACGTGTAGCTTCTGAGAGTTATCTGTGAGGTGATTGATGACCAGTAAAGGTTAAATGCATCAAAGATAAGTAGTGATTAATTAATTACTATGTGCAAACATTACCCATCTAGTTAGTAATAATTTAGCAGTCAGGGATAATTTGCTATTTATGATATAGTGTTCTAGTTAGAAAACTGATGATACTTAAATGGATAATCAGGTAAAACTGACTGTTTGTAAAAGTTTTTCGTTGATTTAAGTTGAAAGAAGATTTCTCGAAGCGATGGTAGTTTAAATTCTCGCTAATTCATCATGGATATCGTAAGTGATCGATTAATGAGGAGGGTGAGTTCCCAGTTAATGAAGCACTGCAATTAGAAAACTTTTTCACGGCGTTTATACGCTGATAAATTTTGAAATACTGATAGAAATTAAAAGTACATCGTTTTGAATTTATATAGTCAATAGCTTCAGAGATGTTTAATATTATTGCTTTAAAAGCTCTTACCCTCTGTCGTGTGTACGCTTTACATAACAGTGACGTAAACGTAATCGATAAAGTGTCGCATTTTCCAATGTACATAGCTTTGAATCTTGTCAGATAAGTTTTTTCTACCAGTTGCTGTTTTTTTAATTAAACATCGATACCTGTAATTCTACTTACATAAGACTGGACGCTTATACACAGATTACATGCTATAGACCATAAGAATTTCTAGAATTTATATATTGCATGTTTCTAAAATTATTAACCATATCCGTATAAAATTATTTACTCGTGTTTCCAGCTGCAGTGCTTCAAACCTCGTTACTGTATAAAAGCTTCACTTAACAATATCCTGAAATTCCAGTCCCAATTAAAATAACCTAAATATTGGCGTATTACAGTGCTGCAGAAGAAATACATGCATACGCAGTATATTTGAAATATAACAAAATCGAAAATATAATAATTGAAAGACAGATCATATTTGTTAGGGTGCTCATTTAGTGTTTCTTTCATTCCAACAATGAATTTCAGAAATAAAAAATGAATACTTGGGAATCAAGTCATCTGACTTCTTAATACAATAGGATCTCAACTATTCGAAAGACCACCAGATTTAAACCTAAATCGTCCTTTCGATAGCTAACTTTATTTTCTTCAGCAAAGTACTATTACTTCACTGTTTAAGTTCCAATCAACATCTTGCTGTATCCTTATTACTATTACACTTAACATGCACAAGCCTAAACAACAGAAATTCTGAATATTCGAAGTTCACTTAATCTAGATTCTACTATACTCTTTATGACCCTAATCAATGTGGACTAATTTTATAACAATCTCCTCTTTCCTTGCATTTAACTAGTCTGTTTCTTATTTTATATTTATTTATCAATAAATAGTATCCACACAGTTACTAAGGTGTAGACCCACACTTTTGGCCGATAGTGTAGCATTCCTGAGATAAATTATGCCGCCAGAGGTGAAGGAAACTCGAATCACTCGATCCACCAGAAGCTTGAACCTTTCATTTGGATAACCAAGTGCAAACGCTCGAAACCGCGAAAACTGGCCACGATGTTCGATGACAACCGGCTCGTTATTGCCGCAGATAGGGTGGGTCTCTCTGTATAAGCTGGCGAGGGGCAGCAGCTTCGGAGAGAACAGTGATAGGACCCTCTAGACCAGACCATGCTAATGAACTTGGCCTGCCATTATCTAAACTGCAGTCAGTACCGCCACTTCGCCCAACCCTCCATCGAACTAGGAATAACTACCACTCGCCTGCCTCGGAGATCTCTCGCTCTTTCCACCAGAATCCATTGTCCCTTCAATACAATGCTGATTGCTCGAGCCGTCGAATTTAGAGCAATCACCAAACTTCTGGCCTCTTAACGAACCGCCACTTTCGTTTGACCATCGGCCGTCACGAGTTTAAATGCATATAATTATTTGATCGTTCCAGGTTGTGCCAGAGAAGTTCCCATGATTTAATTGCTCCCGTTACTTCGGCCCCCCCGGGAGGTTCGAGCCTTTAGCTTCACGCTCGCGAGCATTTCATATGCAAAATGAATGGCAATGCTGACGTTAAGGTCTGCGTACGCCAGTACACCTTCCAATAACATCGTCCTAGAGATCTGAACTTAAAACTGATCGAAAAAGTTTCTCCCCGCGGTATCAGAGTCTCGTGTCCGCCTGAATGATAGGTTACTGTTAGCTCACCCACTATACGTTATTGGCATCACAATAAATTCTTTACATTGACTTTCATACGTGGCTCGCATTTTTCACTCGTATCTCGCGGAAAGCGTTCCTTTCGTAGAATGGGGCCAGAACACAAAAGTGCTAGAGCGAACGATAATTCATACAGTATCGCTGGAATGGACATTATTCGTCATTCTACGTGAAAACTGGCGGGAACGTTCGTGGTCCTAAACTCACTGTTGGTGTAATCGGTTGTAAAACTATTTCAAAGAAGCGAAATGACTTCGGAGTAGATCACTTCCGGTTTCAGTGAAATATCGCCATTCGTTTCGCCAGAATGTTTCACTGACCGTCCGATCAGCCGGAATAATGGACACAAGAACGAGATTTAGTACTTTTGTAACGTTTCCACGGCCATCAAGCGCCTGGTCCTCGGAACAGACGTACATCACGTGGAATCACGCTACGCGAGATTTCCGGTGGGCACGGCGGTCTAATTGAAGCTAATTGAAAATCGATCGATCGGCCCTGCGGTTTGCGAGGCAATGGGCACCGCCGCCTATAACTCTACACTTCGGTGACTAACGGATTATCGAAGTATGCAAATGTGGAGTGTACAATACCTCACGGTCGAGCAATAGGAAATTAATAAACGCATTGTACCCTGCACGGATGTCCTGTTTTATTTCGGATACTGGCAGAGGTACTGGAAAATGTACTCGCTATGTGGTGAATTAAGGGATGACATCCACCTAGAGGACTGCAGAAAACTCACAAATTCAGGAATTTATAAAAAAGGACCTGTCAATGGAAATTATACCAAATAGAAGATACATCTGTTGGCTATATTATTTTAAATCTTCATTAAGAAATATTGTTAACTAATGGAGATATTGTCATCGATAGGAGACGTGTTGTATTTGGTGATGGTTATTCTTTAGTCCAAATAGTGCATTTGGAAGCAAAAAGTCGAATCGATATTATAAGTGGATAAAATTTAGGACTCCTTAACGATCTCAGTTTTTAAGATTTTATTTCCAATTCTTTTATTATTTCGAAAGAAGGTATGGTTTTCCCATCGTAATTCTGTACTTCAACTTTATAGTTGAAGAATTTATTGATATTAAATATTTCTAAAATTAATATGATGTTAATTTGAATATGAAAACGAGGTATGACATTTATTTCCAATTTTCATTATAAGGTCTTTGATATTTAAATGAGAGCAACAATAATAAAATATCATTCGGAGTCTATCAGATTTTGTGTCGATAGTTGAGGATTAAAAAAGTTAAATTCATTCTTGGGAGTATTAGAATTATTAATATCGGTAACGCTAGTTTCAGAAACTTTATATAAACATAATGGGCTCATCACTGTAATAGTATTTACCAGTTAATAAATAATAAGCGTTTGTATCGATGGAAAATCGTCACCAAACATATACGATAAGTTTATTATGCTTGGATGAAACGTGATAAATTACATTACATTAATAATCCATTAAATCTTAAGTACGGAAATCATAAACATGCATTGCGGAGGGTAAAATTCTGTATGAATTTCGGGTATTAATATTCATATATTGTTACGTGCTTGATTCACATAATTTAGTGGTGACATAATTACTAACGAACCTAACTAATTTGTTATTCTGATAAACGCTTGCGTAGTAAAAATCGTTGTAGTATTGGTAGCATGTGCTTAATATAAATAGAATGTTATAATATTATACATTTGTGTGCTTCAAATTTTAAACAATATCGTTTTCACTACATCATTCCATAATGCGTTCACTGAAGCGTATTTTTGTTCTAATAGGTTTCAAGTATTTCAAACATACTAGTGTATGTAATGTATCCGCGTATAAAATAATAATAAGCATCCCCTTAATAGTTCCATTTAATTAGTGTTATTTCTATTCTCCAATAACAGAATGAAAATAACATGATAATGTGCAGATTATTCTAACCATGATATAAGAGAAACGTATTAAAAATGAAATTTTATTCTACTCCTCAAACTTCTAATTCCAAGATAAACTATATCAATGAAGCTCTCATTGATAATACCACAAATACTATCACATTTATAACTACCTTTTTAGTAACTTAAATATTTAATAAATAGTATTTTTAGTAAGTGTTGCATATTATTAGTTACTGTACTACGTATATATTACAATTCTGTACCTAAGAGCCAACATAACTTAGGTCCTTTTCTGTTATTTTCCAGAAAAGCCGAAAAATATATGCGATTACCTATTTTCTAACGATTTATACTATTAAATTTCCTTCACTCATAACGTAACTTAACAGAACTATTATTCTAATAAAATGGAGGAGAAGCAGTAAGATCCTGTTAAAAACTTAATTTTGATAAAATAGACTTGGGTTACTCTGGCCCTCAGCTACAGTATTTATAACCGATCGTGAGTTTCATATCATTTACAGAAATATCTTTATCTGTCTCCAAAGTGTGATTCCAAGTCCCTATCAAAAGAATGACATATTTCTGCATAATGTTGGTACGTGACGTGCAGTATTCATGATGCAGAACTTTAAAAATTAAAAGTGGCAGGACGGAACACGTGTCTATTAGCATCGAGTAATGAATCCCTAGGAAGTAATTAAAGTTTCCGCGGAGAAAATTTCCCGTCCGAAACTCAAGGCGAATCCGGGATGCAGCGCATTTTTCACCGTCCTCGTGTTTCCATTCCTCGTCTTTCTAAATTCCACGTTTCCGGTTCGTCCGCGCGCCTCCTTCAGCCAGCTCCTGCAAGAATCCCCTTTTTGTACGCTCAGCTGAAGTGTATAATATTAATTAGAACCTCGCTGAGGAGAAATCCTTTTGAAACCACATCTGTGTCCAGGTTTCCAAGAATCCTCCTGTTATTACAAGTGCGAAATAAAATTACAACGAATGGACCCTTTTATAACTTGTACTCCTTTAACTCTAGAGAAAAAGTATGACAGAAAACGGGAAGCTTCAACGTAATATTCCAATGATATTCTAATTTTCGAAATTTTTCATAAATTACCATTCCCTAGAGCCAGAGAGAGTCTGTCTCTGGAATTCACGTAGATACTGTCGCTACTTTTCCTTTCAGTTAGGCGGCATTAAGTGGAACAGCTCAACCACGGGTAAATTAAAATGTGCGACACGGTTCACCCCATCGGAGCTTTTAAAGCAGCGCTAGAGTTTCGCTACCTCCTTCGTTGTATTACAGTGCACTCTTGAAAAGGTCGCAGCTACGTCTCAATATACCAAAGCAGTCGACCTTACCAATACAAATCCATCAAATTTCTCTTCATATAGAGCGTTTCAGTAAAAGTACAAGTAAATGCTAGTGATTTTACGTGCAAAGTAGGTAAAATTGTACGATTTTGAATTTTTTGACTTCGGGTTTCGTCTTCGAGAAAATCAATTTAGATTTTAAATGGATGTGAGTCCTTCAATGTTACAAATTTTTGTAATTTTGATATAGTTTTGACAACTAGGAAATGAAGACCCAATCGCATCTTCTTTATTCTTGACTTTCCCCTTACCTTGATATCTAAAATCATTCTCTTAATTTTCCAGTAATTGTAGCCGAATACTTTGTATTCAAAATGAACACTGCTTTATAGTAGAATAAGTCACTGGTCAGACTGAGCGTCCTTACACCCCATGTAAGCTAAACATCCCAGTACCAAACCATGCCTGATATCTGAACTCTAAAGCTAATTTTCTTTAATGTTAAACTTAAACTGAACCTGTCATAGTATCATAAAATAATCTATCCAAAATTAAATTGAAAACAAGATATAACACCATAAAATAGTACATACATATTCAACTACTAGGACGTCGTAATTCCAGCATCGGGACATACATTCTTAGATAGTTCACTTCCTAGGACATTTAACATCTTAAACTTTCGAGTATCGGTACACTTATCTTATTTATGAAGCACCTAGAACAATACCTCGATCTACCAATGTCCAGTTAAAGTTCAAACTCGATGGTCTCAAAAACAGAACGTGACGTGGCACTGAATTTTTCATATAGAATCACAACCTGTCCACTTATACCACGGTTCTAAAACTCCCTTTATAATCCATAACTTCAAACCAGCTATAAATCGTCAGATAAGCTATACAGCATCCCCTCAGGATAGCAGTCAACTTCCCTCTAACACGAAAAGTGGAAAGATCATCGTCCCTGGGTGCTGGGAGAGTCAGGAAGGCTAATCAGCATGTCTGTGGTAATTCCCCATCATGAACCACAATCTTCATGCGAATGCATGTTACGTCCCGTCAGTGGGCTCGTTTCGAGAGCGTCGCGCGAAAAGGGGTAGTATAACATTTTTCTCTCTGGCGGCCGTTGATGATGGAGGACGAGGACGTCGACGAGAAGAGGAATCCACGGATAATTGAACCCTTAAAAAGCTGAGCACGGACTATGGAATGGGCGCGACGCGTCAAAGACGGGTCGAAAGGGTGGCTTGGGGGTTGAACGCGCGAGAGGGTAGAGGAAAGACGACGAAGGAGACGACAGGGCGTAAAGTCCATGGTACACAGCGTAGATAAGAGGGGTCGGGGTGGTGAGTAGAATCCTGAAGGAAGGCAGGGGGTGTCCTGGGGAGACTAAGGGGTCGACATTTAATCTAGGAGAGAGCACAGGAGATCGAGATACGTTTTGGTTTTATATCCTATCACGCTTGTCTAAGATCCAGTGGTCCGGAAAACAAGCGTGCGCGTGGTCTTACTTTCTCGGTCGCTCGCAACTTATCGGGGTTGACGAAGGCCGATTCGTTTCGACCCTGCGTCGATATTTCAATGAGGTGTACCAAGTTACGTCCACAAGCAGAGGGATGAATGTTCTGTGTGGCTGTTTTGCACTCCGCTGTTGATTCTTAGAAGCTACAATTACGTGATGAGAGTGGAGACACAGGAGGGCGACACATTCTATTTAACGAACTAACAAGGAAACATCGCGAGGTGTAAATCTCTGATTTTGAGGAAACTTGGCAGGGTTGTAGAGTAGTCGAAAATATTCTACATGTATTCTTTTATTGGCTCTAATTCATGGTAAGAGGGTCAATTTTGTTGAGTCAAAGTTGGGGGTAAAAACATATATCCTTACATATTGTAAATTTAATTCTTATTTAGACAATAAAATTGCCATGCCTGTGCTTTCGTTTTTTATTGTTGGTTTATATTACTAAGTATGTGTGTTCTCTGAGAAAAGAATGCCAAAAGTAAACAAGTTTTAGTGGTCATCTAGAACGAAACATTCTTTCATAGTGACTTTATAGCAGAATTGCATTTGAAAAACCAGAAAAAGATACAAACTATTGGCGAAAAGAGTGTGTACTTACATTGTAATGAATCAAATCAAATAGAAACTATTTATTCTGGAGACGGCAGAAATGATCTTATCTCAGATAATGATTATAATTCACTATAATAAATGAGTCATAAACACGACCATATTTTTGCATTTCTTATAGCTCCTCCATCAGTTCTCAAACAAATCATTATTAATTTCAAATACCTTTAAATCTGAAGAATCACAACGTGAAATAGTCTTTCGTTCTATATAACTATCAAAACTCAACTATTTTTAACACTGTACCTTCATTATCATTTCTAAGTAGTAGAGATCAATAATAAAAGACAGAAATGCGGGTAGAACAATGCTACTCTTGAAAAAGGATTAAACCTTGTTTGCAGAACAAACAGGATCGCTTGCTCTCGTCACGTACACGCAACTTCTCGAAATTAAACACAGAATCAAAAACAGTCAGTGAAACTTTGTTAATAACACAATGCCTCTTCATTTGTAGTAACAACTCCGCCGAATATAATAACGTACAGAACATCGCCTCGATCAATTAGAGTATTAATTAAATAGCCAACGTCCGCGCGTACTCCCTCCCCTTATTTTAATAATTACTTCATAACCATGAACAATATTAATCATACGAGGATTGGCTCAGCATCGTCAGCAATTTGGTAAAAAGAAAAACGTTCTCGCAGCAACCCACGGCAACACTGCCATGGAAAACCGATTAACGCTTAGCCCACGCGCTCTTTTTTATCGGGACACATTAAAATCGAGTGTCACTGCTGTAATTGATGGAAGCACTTGAGTGCCATACCTTGTAGAGGATATTGACACCTGTGGATGCAAACATCACCAATGCGAAGTCTCAGCAGTTTCCCAAGCTCCGGAAGGCGCAACCGCTATCACCATAATTCCAGTTAATCACTCTTGAACAGCCCGACTCCTCGAAGGAATATTCGAATGCATCAGTGTTCGTACTCCAATCGTTCTTCCAGCGAGGTGGACGATTACAAAGTGCTCTTGCTACTTGTTCATCGGCCGGCGGTTGTGGCGGGCGGCAACTTTAATCCCGATTTACGAGTGAGGATTACACGGGTGCTCGTATCCTGTCAAACGGAGGGCGGAGAGGCGGCGAAAGAATGGCAGACAGTAGAGGGGGCAAAGAGAACTGGAAGGAAGAGGAGCTCTGCGATACACGGGACGTGAGAATCCTCCGACTTTGGCCCACGGAGATCGCTATAATTAATGCCGACATAACGAGAAGCCAGCAAACAGTCGCGGCAGGACTTACAAAATGGGATCCAGCGGAGCATTGAGACGTCAGGTTAAATGGAAGTAACGAGAATTCAGCAGGAGGATCTTAATAAAAGTACGTCGGAATTATTGAGCGCTTTTTTCCCCTGAATGGGGGACACTTAAGAGTTCATTGTTCGAATGATACTCCAGACCGGAGGTCTCGGCTCTTCCTGGACCATGGTCTCCCTTAAGAATCCGACCAAGATAAAGGAGCTCCTCGAGGAACATTCACGGTATTGGGCGGCCTCTTCAAAGACAGAAGACACCATTGATTCTTCAGCAGCCGGCAAATTGGAGACTCGATTCGTCTTCGCGTACTAATAATATGACGATCGAGGTATGAGCATGAAGGAGGCTTCGTGGCTCGGCGTTCAGCTTATCCTACCTCTAGCTATTTCACGAGCATAAACGTCCCGCTGCTCCGAGGGCAATTTCTATAATTAGAATGGTCTACCAGTGGACCCAGCCAATTGTCATTATGAATTGCGACTCCTCTCGGTGGAATTCACGCAGGCTGAGTTAAAACGAGGAACTTTCGAGACAGGTGGAGGGTCTTTCGCGAGGGTTTCGAGCAAAGGAAGAGATTTCCAGTGAAATTTACGGGTTCGTGCGTCCCGGAGTGCAGACCCAAGAACGGGGATGCCAGACGGGAGCTCAACGACCTTCGAAGATAACCGAATACGCTAGACCCGCCACCGTGATTCCGGTTTTTCCCCCGGTTGAAGGATCGGAAGACAGAAATTCTGGCAGAATCGCGGCGCGAGGTGATTCCGTGTAAAAGAAATGAAAACCAGCGGGATAAACACTCCCAGCTGCGGGCTCGCGTTTGCGCCCGTTTGTGGCCCGCGCCTAGGTGGAACGCAATATTGAAAGATGACGTTAACAAATACCTTCGGTGTGTGGTTTTGAGCCGATATGGCGGCAGCAATCACGGGGCCGCGCAATTTCGGGTTTGAAGCCAGCATTTGATGCGCGTCGCAGTTGTTACTCGCATACTTTTCGGCGAGCGAGCGTTTGAAAGAGGATTTCGTGGTCCTTTCGTGGTTGACAAACGCCACGTTTTTGCTGAGCGCCCGCAGCCGCGAATGATCGAATGAAGCGCAGTCTATGGGAAACAGTACCAGCAATTCCATGACCCCTTGCACGTCAAATATGAAAGGCCTCTGGTGTGGACATTTTTATGTTTGTTCTTTGCATAATGCTCGGTATTAACGGGCAGGGCCTTGAACGACTTCGTTGTACGAAGCTTAATAGTCGTTCACTGGAAAACTTTCAGCCAGCTGTTGTATCGACGGTTTTTTTCTGATTGTTCGCAGACTGGTTTTGTTAACTGGGTCACAATATACCGCAGAAAACCGTATTTGAGAAAATGAAAAGCACCCCTTGCGTATTCTCCTGTTCAAGTAGGAGCCCAACTTTCTGCTACGAAGAACGAATGAGATTGTTGGGTTTTGGAATACCTCGTTGAGCGATAAGCTAGTATCAGTCTGTTTTTAGACACTAGTGCAAACGAAAGTCTGTGAAAATCTAACTCAGATATATTTAGAGAAATATTTCTGAAATTAACAGAACTGTAGTATGTTAGCATTATACATAGTATACATAGACATTTATGACGCCAAGATTTTCGTTTGTATATTTCCCATATGTGTCATATTGGGAAATATGTTTATTTATTCTTATTTGTTACATTTTATATGAGTGCATAAATGAAAATGTATGTACGTAAAAATTCGTTCAAATGGCATGGACAGTGATAGACGTTTTTGCCGAACTCATCTTCGTAGTGAAGTTAATTATTATACATATAAAAATTGTACATATCATGTATTATAAATCTGTACTAAAATATATTTTACAGTTACATTAAAAAAGCAAGAGAGCAGAAATAAAAAATGTACGAGTATCACAAGAAGCCTGTCAAATTCGGTGTCAATAGTTTAGAGTTAAAATTATAAAAATTTACTACAGATTCTCGTTGTACAAAAAACGTGTAGATACTGTTAAATAAAACTCTTTTGGATAAACAAGATTCACGTAGATTCACTGAAAGGAAATCTCCACAATATTTGATTAAATATAACTAAATTAGAGGTTCTAAAATACTTACTATCAAATTACAAACAATCTATTAATACTTACATAAATGTGTTAGACCATGAGTGTCAGGAAGGAGCCATTCCAACGTCACCATTTTAGCAATGGTAGTTTCTTGAAAAATATGCGGAACACCGTTGAAAACTCGAGCACAGCGATTCAATGCATTTCAATGCATTCGATGACAAACTTTCGCAGCGGGATTCGTTCGGCTGGCGAGTATATTGCATTTGTCGGGCGCGTGGGCTGATGTCCATGCGGATTAAGGTATTTTTCAGCTGGATCTAATAAATTTGATCCACGAATACCATTCGCGAAAGAGAGGTGAGTGAGTAACACATCACAGCTCTGAAAATTCTCCTATTATCTAGGAAAACTTTGATCAGGAAACATTCAATAACATACAGTTGCATCTTGCTATGAATGCAATGTCTGCTCGATATCTTTGAGCTTGTATTATATGAGAGATAACTTTCCCAATAATAAACATAAAAGAAATTTATTCTGACTTCATCACACTTTATTCTAATTTTCCAAAGTAAAATAAAATCTAAGAATAATTTCTAAAAACAGTGGGAAGTGTTCTTCCCAAAGGAAAATAGATAGAGAGTATCTAATCTAAAAAAACGGAAAAGTCAGTAACAAACTTATAGTGGAAAATACTGGCATGGTTAAAATCACTTAACTTCGGAACGCTTATGAAAATTAAAACACCTTAGCATCTCGCAGAAAATTTATGATGAGCGTTCCACTACTCTCAATGTTTAGAACCCCCGCGTGGAACACGTGTTGGCCACCTCGCAGAAAATTGTTCCTCAATTATGTTCCAAGGTAAATGAAATCTACTGCATCCCGTCGAACAATTGGCAAAGCAAATTACTCTAATATTTTCACGCGAATTAGTCCAAGTTTGCCTTTCTCGCTTGAAGACTGCTGCACCACCTGGCATCCTCTTTCTGATCCCCATTCAATAACTTCATTGGCTCCTGCGTCTCAGCTGAGTGTTGGCTAGGAGGGTGGAAACTCCTGTATTTAATTTGGCGCGAGGCTTTTAATCAGACGGAGCTTCAGACGGCCACTGGGTTGTGTGAAAACGGAGGGATAAACATTGAGAGAGGTTTTTTGAAGATTTAAGGTATCCTGCCGCCTCTTTCACTGGACCTGTGACGCTAAATTTAATTTAAAAAGTGAATGTACACGTAGAAATAAATATGAAGTATTACTTAAGTCATTACTGTAAATAAATAAATACTCCATAAAGAAATACTCCATAAGTAATTTTGAACATTGACTGATACTTGCAAAGGGTATAATTCTTTCTCAAATCAAAGTAACTTGTAAGTATGTTTTTTAAATATTCGGATCCGCCTTCTAAAGTTTGATACCAGCTTGTATTTTTAACATTTTATATATTTTAACATTGAATACTTAGTAACTATAACCTATGAGATATAACTTCGAATTTGAAATTGACAATTAGCGTAAAAAATCGAAGAGCAATGAAATTTGTTTTAAAGGAACGAATTGCATAGCATATCAAATTCAAACAACTAAATTGCTAGCAAACAGTTATATCCTACATATCATATGGAGCAAAACTTTATTATACCCACTATTATCATAATTATGTACGCTTAATTCAAAAATGGAGATTATGTGTTCATATTCTAATAACAAAAAACAGTACTAGCAGTACGTTAAATCTGCGCAGCTTGGTTACTCTCAAATATTTTTTGTGATGCCTCAAAAACAGCAGTTGTTCAAACTATAACAGCTTAAATACCCCCATATAGAATAACTTTTAAACGCTATAAAAGTTTGTATCCACCAAATAAATTTTACTTTTATATTTCGTTCGGCCATAGTCTATGGCTCCAGTGCTCCATAAACAAAAACTAATTAAATTTCGCTCATCCTTCATTAAACTCTTAGCTTCAATCGCTTACCCCAGCAATATGATCCTTCCACCATTTCATCCTGTAACTTTCACAGCGCCGAATTTTCTCTGCCGTCGACTACACATAAGCAGAGAAACCCAACACCTTCGTTGACTACGAATTAGTAAAACAAGTTCCTTTCTCATTAAACTCGATGTCACGTGCGAAAGCAGCTCGAGACCTGGTTACACTCACGAAGGTCGCGTAACAAAAACTAGGATACACGCTTCACAAACACCAGCATTAAGAGTCCAAGAACCGCGGCTGTCTGCTCTAATAATCAAAAAAATTACGTTGTGTATTCTTGATGCGACTCAGCGCGTTCTACGTGTCACATCACGCCCTCAACACAGTGAACTTTCGAGTTGGCTGGAAAAGTTCTAGAAAAACGTCGCGTGGTAAGTACTGAGCGCACACAATTAGCGAGTCCGAACTTGTTCGCGGCGCGGCGCATGAAAGGGGCAAGGTAACAGGTCCCTGACGCACACGTTCCGTGGGCGAACAAAGATACTCGAGCCGAAATAAAAAGACTGAACGGCATACGGTCGAAAGGGAGCAAACTGCTCCAGAAAAGAGGGTAAACCTCGTTGACTTTTTAAGAAGTGGCTAAAATTCATTTCAGGGGAAAGTACCGACTGGCACGGAACTCGAATGCAGTTTCCATAAAACGAAATCGAGTATCGAATGTGAATAATACGGTGAAGACGATTTTAGAACATTTATAGACTTTTTAACGCGTGTAAGTGGAACACCTTAACAAACGCGACATGAAGTTTCCACTGGTCGAATTAAAACGGTGATTAAATTGAAAGGCGGAAAAAACCTGAACAAAACAAGAGACGGTTCCCTTTTTCTGCCCGCAGTATAGTAGTTCATTTAAATTAGCGTCTCTTTAATCCACCCGTAATTCCGCAATGTTTTCCGCGAGTGGCGCGCACGCGCGTCGAGGAAAACTTTTCCGGGATATTACGAGGCACATAGATCACATTTAGCATTAATTAGCGCGGCTTCCACCGTAACGAAGGACAAAGTTGGCGACACGCTGGAAGATTCGGGTGAATTTACGGTGATGGTGTCTATCGATGTGGATTAGGTGAATTTTGGTAGTGTGAATATAAAATTTGTTGATGCAAGTACACTGTTTTTTTTTTTGCTATTTGAGGAATCACATTTCTGTGGGATGATGGAAACATTATATTTTGCTGAGCTTATTATATCTTGGACCTCCACCGAGATGTGCTGTTTAATACTTTTGTATAAATGTTAAAATTACGAGAGATTCAAAATTTGAGTGAAAGAAGAAAGCTGTTCTTGAAAACGTTTAAAAAGAAATATAAGCAAGAAGGTTAGAGATATAGAATCCTATTTATATATAGCAAAAGGAATATCTTTTATTAGTAATTACAATTATGAATCAGTGATTTAAAACTTTTTCACGTGTAGTATCTCTATAAATATGAAAAGTTAACCGTGACAATGTCTTTCTTGTAATTCGCATATACATACACATGTCCATGTTTCAAATTTTCAGATTCATTCATGTTTTACTAAACTAAAATAAAACAGGAAAAACACAATCAATCTTTCATGAAACGTAAACCTTGAATTTTTCATTTAATTATCAAGTGAGGGAGAAAAAAACTAAAAACTAGCCCTCTTAGCCTGGAAATTACGCGAGTAAATTATACAAAAATGTTTACTGTATTGTATACGATTTTAACGAGTCACAGATCATACACTGTATGAAAGTTCACAGATTGCAAGAACAACAATGTTACTTTCTAATATTTTCTACAATAAAGTATATAAAAATATGTACAAAGCACTTGTAAATCATTTCGTAATCTAAATTCTCAAATTCGAAGTCTAAAGTCCTCAGGGACAGGAACTCGATGACCATCCATCCCTTTCGACACGCTATATTTTCAAGATATTAATGAAAATACGAAGTCCACCGGGTGGTGAATTTTTCTTCTCGGGAAATTTCATCTGCACGCGTGCACAGTGGTGGCGCGCTCTTTAAATCAATGAGCAGCAGACAGGATAGGCGCGTAACGTTGCACATGCGGCAGATGTTACAGTTAAATCAGCTGCCTTCGAATAGCAAGCCACAGAAACTATCTGTTCCGGTGTCAAAACAGCTGTGCTTAATTAAACGTACACAATGGGTGTGTTGTGGGAGCGCGCGGCCGCGTTTCATCGTCTTGAACAACTAGCTTAATCGCGAATGATTAGCGGACTATACTTAGTAAACGTTCTACAACAGCAGAACTGTCATGAATCAGACAATAGTCAATTGTAGTCATTTGAGAAATTGGGGATTCCAAATTGCGTGATACTACATTGACCCTGATTATCAGCCACTGATACTACATTGATCCTGATTATGAGACTTGTACGGGATTAGTGTTGTGTTGTTACAGTAGAACCCTGATTAATCTATTTAACATCAGATTCAAAATTGAAACTTCTTGTTAATGGCAAATTTTGGTATATTTTACAGACTATTATTGAAGCAGGGTTTGACTTCCAGCGAAGGTTCTACTGTATTCTTATTATCTATAGAACAACTGAGAACCTGGATATCACAGATCATGAGTAATGACCAGTCGATTAATTGAAGTTCTATCCTATAGGTATTACAGTGCCAACTAGAGGTATAGTAAGTAACCTGTCACTTAATGCAAACCATACAGTGCCTTCGGTGATAGAAACTGCCAAACATGATCCCTTAATACTTGGGATCCCACAACGTCTCTTAGTACTTGGCTTGTCACTGGAAGACTCTGGAAAGTAAGAAGTCTCCTACTGTTATCATATCATTTTGTCTTAGGAAGCTACTGTAACCAATTTTGAAACTATTATAGATGTACCTAGGACATTAGGGACCATTATATCTCACACTGCTAGGTGATTATTGCGCGTGACTATTTCACAGTACACTAATAGCGCCAGTTAGCCCACTGTAGTTGGTTACACCTAGCTCATAGGGCTGAGTTATTTAGCATGCACGTAATTTGCGATATCGTACCGACCTAGTTAAACGTATAACCGTATGTCACCGATCTAACTTGATGTAGATCACAGCCTTCAATGTCTTCGACTGGGTCTAGTTTATGGCACCGTAACGTTCTAGTTGAACATGGATAGTGATTAAATGGACCCACAGCAACTTGGACAACCACATGACACAGGTCCAAATAGATGTTAACTGCACAACTGCAGGGACCCAGGTCGATATGGTTCACAGTAGCATTGCCAAAAGACAATGCAAAAAGTATCTACCAATTGCAGAACGCCATATCCTCGACATCGCCTTAAATCAAAATGGCACCTGCAGTGTTGAATGTTACCCTGCCTATCCCTCAGCAGCTGTGGGGTACCCTTAACACTTCAGAAGACGAGAGAGTGGTCTTCATTTCTTCGTAGAAAAGGGCACGAAAATACGACGGAATCCCACGGGCACAGTAAATCACACCGCAGTCACTCGATTTGCTCGCTGGACGGCAATTACCGTCGTGGGACTAGAAAAAAGTGGAGCACATACGTCTAGGTTTAAATCTCCGTCAACCGGTCTGCTGATCGCCGTTTTGCTGGCTGAAGGGCCAAGGGAGAGCACCCGAAAACGTCTTTCTTTTTCATTTGTCATTACATTCTCGATATGTCTGGCGCGAAGTCGTGCATTCAGTACTTCGTCAGCGAGGAATCGAAGATTGGATTTTGGAGGAAAAAGGATTCCGCTGGATCGAAGTTCTTCGCTGATTCCCTGATATGCGATTCCTTCAAGGAATCTTCCTGATTAAGGGAAACCTTCCGCCAAACTATGGAAAATCCTGATTCTGTTCACGTTATGAGGTGTTCAGTCTAGAGGAGCCTGATTTGGGATGAGGATTCAAAGGATTCGCATTGACTTCTTGCCTTGCGACTTTTCTTGGGTTATGCGTGTTAAAGCTAAAGGGAATAAAGGAAAGGAACATATATATGTATGTGTGTGAGGTTACTTTTAATATTGGGTTAGAAGTTATTGAATTTTGCTACCAGTGATGGCAATGCTGCGAGTCCTTTTGATGATTTTTAAGCGATATGTGCCAAAATGAATATAAAATGATATTATTTAGACAATATCATTATTATCTTCAGAAAAATTAAGTATAAAATATTAAGGATTTCAGGTATTTGTAACTGTTATGCAACAGTATTAATTGCAATCTCGTAACATTTTTTACAAATACAATTTTTGTAAAATTAAAATTTCTACAATTACACAAAATTATAATCTATTATCGTCATAATTATCATGGATATCAACTAACCAGCAGATAATTACCCAGGATTTAAGAACCCGAAGTTTCCATAATTATACGTACAATATCATATTACATGTATACTGAATTGTAGAATTAAATTACTCTCATTTCAAATGCATTTTTGAATATCATTCAGATATTGATACTATTCGCTACTCATACATTTACGTATAGTAATGATACACCAATACCTCTTTATTGCTAGAAATTAATAATAATTAAAAAGTATCATGTTCGCCACTACCTATCAAATAATTTAACTAATTACAGCAGATAAATTAATAAATGTTCGACTACTACAGGGCTTCCAACTCACTTCGTTAACTTGTAAAACCCGATCCCTTCTTCAATATGTCCAACTCAATCCATATCAGAGTGACTCGATACGAAATAATGTATAATCATCCTGACAAACGCGATCTCAAAATAATTTCCTCTAGGAAGTCATAGTGACGATTCCATAATCAGAACAGATCGCGACCAAAACCCGCGTACCTGCAGCAAATCGATGCCTACTTACCGCAAATTTATAAGTAGAATTAATTAAATCACCGTACATAATTAGCCGTCGTCGCGAGCCAATAATTCGATACATCTCGAATTCGTTTCACCGTAACTTCCGCGCAGGGTGACGACCACGAACAATTACACTAATTAACGAATCGATGGAGCTCTCTCCCCGCACAACTTATCATTTCAATCCGCACCCCGCTCGTCTAGCCCGCGGCTGCTCGGCGGTAAGGGGTGGGGACTTTTAATGAATTACAAAACAAAACGAGGGGCAGGAGGGATCGAAAAGTTCCGCCTCCCGCTTCCCTTGTCTACTGTGCGTCTGAATTTCGTTTTCGCGGGAAGTGCACCCTCCTAACCCCCTCTGCTCCCCCCGATTCTTGCTCTTCTCGAAGTTCTCCGCCGAAACCAAGCTATTCGGAAGCCCGCCGCGACTGTGCGGGCCACGGTTTGTTTCAGAGACCGTCTTTCACCGAAGAAATCGTCGAGTAGGAACGTTCCTGGCTATAGAACTTAATACACGGTGAAGGATTTGCGCTGAGGAGCATTGGCACAAGAACGAAACGAGTATCGCGGAAGTACCAGGCAGAGCTGAATTACCAGAGCGACGTTGGTTTTTTTTATTGACGATACGACGAATTACAGAGTCGAGAGCGAAGGAGGCAGCGGGTTAAAAGGCAGGCGGAACGAAATTACCTGGCGTGATCGTGGCCAGATTAGCTGGAATAATATTACTTCGCGTGTTGGGGGTGTGCCGTCACGAAAATAGGCTGCTGGCCGTCAGTAGCCGAGGTAATCGGCGGGTAATTAATTAATACGTCGCCCGTCAGACCCTCTTCCAATATACCGCGCCCGAGGAACGCTGCAAACCGCTGATAACTGAAGCGCACTCGCTGGTTGGTCTTGTATTCCGTGGGTACGTCGGAAGTTGATGTATTTTCGTTATCACTCCCTTGATAGAGGCTGTAGGACACGTCGATTCTGAAGAGGTGAAAAATTGGGAAAAGATTTCATCGCCATCGACAGCAGGATTTAGTTCTTAGAAATTTTGTTACACGAATAGTGTGTTGTCTCGATAGAAGTTTGATGAACACTCGAGTTACTTTGGAATTATTCTTTCAATTTATCTTATCCTCGTCTTCGAAAAGGCAAACTCAAGATACTAAGATATAAACTTATTTCAGAGAAGAGTTTCTTACACTTCTTGTGCATATAACTGTTTGCAAGTGATGAACTTGTATTGAGATACTGTAGCAGCATGCCAAGAGGTTGCTTTCTTTATTATTTTGTGGATTTATTTAAATTGTAGGCGTGCTATCTTAGTATTTTCTTCTTAACACCTTGAATCTTTAGCTGGTACGGTGTCGGTATTATAATACGGAGTTGAGCAGAAAAAGCTAAGAAAATATTGAATCTATGTAGCAATTTCGTCGTAAGGAGTTCCCTGTTCAACAACCAAATCCATTTATCCACTTCTTTTGATGACTCTCCACAGAAAAAGTGCTCACGATTCTACAACCCTAATAATTTCTCCGAACAAGATTACGTGCTTTCAGAGCGTGAGAGAGCCAGCTTAATCCGGCCGCCTGCTGCCAAAGCTGTCTTTTAGCAGGTTGCTCCACAAGGTCTTAGTAAGTTTCTCGCTGCGAAGAAGGCTGTGTACAATGTAATTCGCGTCTATGTTTTGTCTTTAGGGAAGTTTCTGTTCTACCGTTCTCTTAAGAACAGATAATGCGAATACGCTTATTATTCGACCCATGCAAGCGCATTAAGAAAGGAGCGTGGTGTGCTGAGTTCTATAGTGGTCAAGGTACGGTTGTGTACAGGTACTGGAGCGGGCGAAAATGGCGGTAAGAGCGTTCGATCACGAGAAGAATTCGTGAGCTTGGCACGCGTTGCTGGAATTTATTCGATGCAATACGAACGAGAAATTTGTTGGCCATTAGTGGACGATTTATCGCTACCTCTTCGAATGAATTTCAAGGAAGCTGGAAGCTGCTTGAAAATAATAAGTGTAGGTGTGTGAATAAGGAAGACTTACTAGTGCTACCAGAGGAATTCGATAGTATTTATTAACACACACGTACCTACACAGAGCAGGGTCTCTCAATGAGGGTCATACGACTCCCTAGGGGTCCCAATATCGAATTTACGGAGCCACGTAAAGGAGAGGACAAGAAAAGACTGGGTGTAGGCACAAGGAAAAGGGAAGAGGGCTATAGATGTGTTTGGAAGAGAGCTATAAGCCAGAAAAGGTTGAAAACCTTCACATAGAAGATGTTCGATGACAAGTGTCGAAAAATAAGTGGTTGTATATGCTAAAATAAGATAAAACTGGCTAAAGTGCATTTGAAGATGTGTTTCTCAGTTACTGATTGCTAAATATGATTTATACTAGTAACATATTCTACTGAAACAGCTGTGTTTGGTAATTTGACCTGGCTAACGCACGCTGGCAGTAGATTAAGTCCCAAGTCAGACACATTTTAAGTCACAAATGCAATTTCTTAATCTAAATCTTAAACTTAATCTTCTGAATCTAAAATTTCTTAATCTTTTATTGAACATCCTTTATATGCAACGAAACGTCGATTAACCGAGTCTTAAAAATATGGACAATCTCCTTTATTCAGAGTTACTATTATTCAATCTAATGTTAATAAGGCTATAATAGAATATCGATTGAGACTTGAACTATGACTTAATATAGTAGTAGTGTGGAGTAAACTTTTTATGGTTTTGGGTATATGTGAGTATCGTGTGTTCACATAAGTGTGAGTGAGCCACCTTTAGAGACATATTACAAACGCTGATTAGAAGAATTAATCAGTATTTTTCGGAAAAAGCACTGAATAAATGTCGAGTTGGGAGCACTTGGGGTTTACGTGTGATTATCGTACATAAACCTTCATAATATATTACTATCACAACTGTCGTGCCATTTTATGTACATTGACACTATTCCACTAAATTTTGCAATAGTCTATCGAGAGTAATAAAACTTGCAATCAGAGGTGTGCTTCAGGTTTGGATTTCATGTTGAACTAATTAATCAAGGTTCTAGTTGCATTTAAATCTAGTTACTAACTACTATTCAGAATACGACATCTGAGAAACAGAATTGATTGATGTATTACCTAATATTACATACACACTAAAGATCAATATTGTGTTCTGTAGATACTATCGATAGAAGTTGAGAAGCGCTTCTCTCACCTCTGGTATCCATCAAATCCAAGCTCACTCGCTTGTAATTTTATATAACTCCTAGTCGTTCACCACTATCCACAGGAGTCCAAGTTCAATTGTTGGGTGAGAAATATCATATGTCATGCCAGTAGTATAGCGTGGTTCTAGGGAAGATGCACTGCATCATCCACTACAAATACTCCCCTGGGAACAATGGATCGCTTTTGACATTTTCGATCTTGATACCTCTGCTCAAACAATTGTGAAGGAATGTGCAGAACAAAGATGTCGATGATATTTTGTGATATCTCTTAGTCTAAATTCTAATAAGCTAATGTTAAAAAATCGCTAATTCTAGTTCCATAATTTCTTTTAGACCTGAAGAACATCCTAACGATTCAGATTCTCCATTTCGTCAGTAAGAAACATATGACAACTGTTTACTGCCAATTTGAGTGAAACATCACTATTAGCTATCACTGAGCTGAATCTCAGTCATTGATGTCAGTGAGCAATTGTGAACAGACTCCATTTAACCGGGTAGCTATAATTTCCTGAAGCAAAGAAGAATAAGTATTTGTTACTTGTTTTTCATATTGAGTAAGATAAAATCTTCGCTGTGAACACAAATTTTTGTATTACAACTAATAAACGGATCCAGTCTACCTACTTATTAACTTGGAGAAATTCAAAGGTATTTTTGTCTGCTAGGAAGTTGACATCAGGTATTAAACAGTTCAAAAAATAATTCTGCTTGTCATACTAAAACAGAAATAGAAAATGGCCAAACTGTTTCTAAGTTATTCATTGTCAAAAATAGATGTTAAATGCACATAGAATATATCTTACATGGAGACTTAATCTACTGCCAGTGTCTGTTAGCCAAGTCAAGTGTTACGATGTCAGTAAAATAAGACCCTGCGTTAGACACAGTTTGCAGTCACTCAAGACAATTTTTAACAATTAATAACTCAAAACCAAAACCTCAGACTCAATCAAGTCATTCTCAATTTTCTTGTTTTGGTCTGCAGAATTATCCCTTAAAATTTGTGACACCTGTTGTCGTGCACCCTGTATAGGGCGATTTTTTATCATTATCATATTTTATCATACATTATTATTATCATATTTTAGCAATTGTTTACCACTCTGTCAGTCAATAACGTATACAAAAAAAGGAGAAGTTTAAGATTTAAACGAGCATCCAAAGTTTCAATCCTTCAAATCGTTGAAGAATTCATCTCCAAGGTTCCTCGTCGAAGTCTTCTTTACTAGCGTGCTTCCTTGCGCAATAAATATTGCCAAAGAATGAATAACACACGCTTCAGAAACAGCACGGTAAGTTTATCTTCGAGAATAGTCGCAAATTATATCCCGATCTCGTTTCTTCCAGGAACGATCGCATCGACGACCTGGCGGGCAAACTAATACACCCTGGTCGGGGCGTAAATTTCGATATATCGAGTCTAGGTAAGCTGAAACATCCGATTCCAGATTTATGTCTCGACGATGAGGGACTTTTAACGAAGCCAGAAGATCGATTGGCCTGAGTTCCCGCGCGTGCAGACCCGAGTGTGCGTCTCTCGCAGAATTCTCGGCCGCCGAAACATCCTGTTTCGTCCGAATGTAATCTGCTGATAGCCAAGTGATTTCTGCCAGTGACAGCTTATAAATTACGTTTGCTCCGTACCGGAAGTGTCCTGAGGGAAGGAGGGAGCATGCTCGAATTCCGAATGAGAATCACCCGTGATATCGCTCTTTTGCTCCATACGACAGTTTATGAATTACCGTTCCCGTTCCCTTTTAAGGTTCTGTACATTTTACCAGGAACTCGTCCCAATTTCCTTGTTTACCGTTGTCCATTGACAAAGGGAAATTCTGAATATCGAGTTTCATACTATGTAGTGTTTAACAGATTATGGAAATGTTTGGTCACAAAATGGGGGTGTTAAAGAAGACAATAAAAGTAATTTTATTTACTACGTTTTGTTACTTTGTTACTCTCTTTAAATATTAGCAAGTATTTCGTAAACGTATTAAAAGGAGGTAAAATTTGCAAAAACATCTTTTTTTGAGAAATACGAAGAAGTATGAGTTAAAAGTTTAGTCTAAGGAGCGCGCACAATGGTACCATAAAACAATATTTTATGAATGTAGATACAGTGAACGTATTAAAACTTCTGCAGAAATAAACTGATTCCCACTGTTTATACAGATTGTACACGTCTTGAAGACGTCACGATTTTATGTTCAGTTTATGCTTGAACGCCTTAGAAGATAATTTAGACGTCTTGGAAACATCCGACAACGTACGTGTTAAAGACCTGAAATTTACGTTTAGACGCCTTATTTATTTATTTAAGACGCCTTAAAGATGTCTATTTTTTGTCTGAGCGTCTTGTAAAGATGATTTAGATATCTTTAGGACGTTTTTAAGACATTTCTCTGTTACATGGATACTTATTATTGATAAAACATTTAACTATGAAAGTGTAGATGCTTCAGTGACAGTGATACATTTTTGAATTTAGAAGTAGATTTAGAAGTAGTCATGCCACTGAAGTAGCAGTGTCTATACTTGTAAAACACTTAATTACCTTACTGATATCAGAGAAAGGTGAAAAAATACTCATATGACCCAGGAGCTGTATATGATTAATCTAGAGTTTCTTATTGTGTACCTTTATGCCTAGTCAATTTTTCCCAAATCCAATTAAAAATAATTCTATACTTCTCCTTGCACATCTTTAGTTAAACTCACAGTTACTCTACTCAAAAACTCACAATGACTGAATATAATTTCTAAACAAATAAACAGACCAGGTTCCTTCTCTCAGTTCTACGAAAGACGAACAATTTTTCAAACTTCCAGAAATCCGCATCCAAGTTAAGTCACTCAGATGATAACGGATCCACTCCAAGCAATAAAACTTCAGCGAGACGGGGATACACACATTTGGGTTCAGGAGACTCAGAGAATGCAGATTCAACCGTACCGAATCTATTCTTCCTCCAATTCCCTTTGCATCCTCCCTGCACGATTTCAGTAAACGAAATATCACCGAAATCCTCGTACACGTGATCCCACCACACGGACGGAATACGTAATTTTATAAATTTCTAGACCAAGCCTGTCACGGAGTCAGCGTACAAATGTACAACAGATCGAACACTGTCCACAATGAGGGTGTCTCATCCGTCCCATTCTAACGATAATTGCTACGAACCCTCGCGACTTTTGGCGGCTCGAAAATTGCACCGTTCGACCGAGAGTGTCCCCGAGTCGCTACATAGCTCCTCGTCCAGGCCACCAAATCGTGGACGCATCGGTCTTTCCGTCCTCCAGGCCCGCAGGAAGGAGATGGTCGGTTAGCGGGAGCCGTGCTCGCACCTCGCAATTTCCTACACAACTTCCACAGTTCGTTCTAACTTCCGGGACACTTATAATTGGTTTCCTGGCACGGAAAGGCGTGGGAGACTGACGGCGGAACGAGCAGAGGGAACAACCCCGCAGAAAATCGGGGAATTAGAGGTGAAAAGAGAGATGGCGTGCCTACACTGTTCGGTCGGAGGGTCCGGTTTCCGGTTGGCCATGCATTACCGAAGGAAAACTGCCAGACACCGGAGCAGACGGTTCCTCGAAACTAGCGAAATCAGGTTTCGTTGTCCTCGAGAGGGACCAGTGTCTATCCCAAGGTGGAGCGTTCACCGAGTTCCATGCGAGGATTAATTAATCCCCTCGTGTGATAAATGTTGCAATTAAACTGTGAGGATACTTCGGTCGATGGATCTGAGGAGGAGCGTACTTGCGAACGGTGGAAAAGAAATAGGGGAATATATATCTTTGGAAAACCGCTGAACAATTTCATGGATGACGGAGATTTTACTTTATGCAGTGATTAATTGTTTGCTCGTTATCGGAGAAATCCCTGTGCAACGGGCAAGTTTCTAATTATTTTAACTTTCCGTGCTTTCCACAATCTGGCTCTCTCTACAGGAAACTTCGAGGAGGAGCTGGTTTATTCCTTACGGTACGACATTCTGGAAATATTGTATATTTAATGCACGACCTATTCGAATAGCCATCGATCTTGTATCGTATTTTTAATGGTATCCTTTGCTAACCAAGGTGAAGCTGTTGAAATTCTATACTGCGATCTCGCTTTCGGATAATGCACGTGGATTCAGTGTCGAAGGTTTGAAGGTTTCCGAGATGGAAGATGTATCATGCATTTACTGTGCATTGTACGTCTGGGAAGTACGCATATGCACCACGGCTGGGAGTATTTTCAAGAGTCACTGAAATTTTTCTTGCGTTGGAGTTGGGACAAAGTTGAGTGGTCGCAAAGGACCACTAACCCATGTTATATTACACTGGTGCCCGTTTAGCTATTGTCTGGTGTGTATTTGTTGAAGCTAGCTAGACAGTATCCATGATCAAACATAATCTAAACATTATACTGTCAATAATTGTCGCGATAAGATGTTGAATTCTGAATATGGAAATGGACACAGCTAGACTTGGCTTCTCACAAAGCTTAACCTGTTCCCACTCATTGGATTACACGTGTTTCTCAAGGTGAGCGTTACGACTCTCTTGAGGATCTCTGAATTGTCTAGAAAGGTATTAGGAATTAATGGGTCGACATTAGAGCATTCTGTAGTTTGTAACATTTGCTCGAAATATGAAAAAGTGTACAACAAATTTTTATTGAATATGACTATGTCTCAGTTGGTTAATTTTTCATCAACTTAGAAATGAACTGATACAATTAGCTAGTTCATATTTTTTACTAAAGCACGGGATTATTTTATTATTTAACGTTCATGTTATGTTAGAAATGGAGTTAAAAAATAAATCACTCAATATTTCAAATTTTGAAGAAAATATATAGAAAAATAAAAATGTCTATAATCTCCATTATAGTACCTTTTCAATTAAAAATCGAACAACGAGCAGGAACCGTAGTTTTCACACCAGCCGCACAAAAAGTAATCCTTCCGATGGTAAAATTATACATCCGCGGCCGTCACTCTATCTAGACTACAATATTAATCAAGCAAGCCTCATTTTCCAGGATGTCATAAACATTCCCATTTTACGATAACCATCATCCAAATATTGCTTTCAGTTCATCGAAAACTGCATATTCCA
The DNA here is from genome assembly GCF_051401765.1 of Calliopsis andreniformis. Lineage (NCBI taxonomy): Eukaryota > Metazoa > Arthropoda > Insecta > Hymenoptera > Andrenidae > Calliopsis > Calliopsis andreniformis. The sequence goes on along the minus strand of NC_135064.1, from coordinate 12,376,890 downwards.
TGGCTGACACGAGTGCACCCGACGCGTTAATGACAGACAATTTGCTTCGATAGAAACGCAACTGTCGGTACAACCTTTCCAAAAATGAATACGAGATCGTTGAAAACCATTCTTAAACTCCGTTATTACGAAACAATTCATTTCAAGACAATAGAATTTTCACCAGAGCTATTCACCGTTGGCATTATTAAAGGGCATCAACGGTCACTGCTACATTCACGCCCACTTCGAGTGAACTAGACTTAATGGCCGCCGTAAATCGGGAACAGTAAAGTGCATAGCGATCCTCGCGCGAAACGATCGAAACGCATTCCGTTTCGATCGCCCCTGCGTAAACTATCAGGCAAATGAAGTGACGAGACGGGAAGGGGATGGGCGGTCGCGAAATCCACAGCAGGGTGGATTAATCGTCCTGGAAATTCCTCGGTGTAATCGAATTAAAGGGAGCTGCCCGCTCAGCTAGCAAGAAATAGATTGGAGTTCCGCCGGACGTTCTCTGCCCCGTCCCACTTCCGGTTCGATTTTCTTCGCTAAACACGTCTCGCGGAATTAATTACGACACTTTGTCGTCGCGAGTTTCGCATCGCCCGATTGCGTTTACTCCTGCCGATGGAGTCCAATGAGACGGGGACGTTCAACAGGGGAAAATAGCAAACTGTTGCGTAGTTGCTCGGATTCTTACCGAGGGGTAGCTCAATGTCGCGGTAAACGCGCCTGGTACGAAAACATTTATTTTATGGCGAATTAAGAGACATGGCCGGTTTAAGGCACGCTTCAACCACGCGGAGAGACGGGAGCTGGCTAACCATAAAATTAATTTTTCGAGGCGGCTGTGTTTTACGAGTTCTGTACTTCGAATTTGCAATGGTAGTACGAAGGTTTAATACTATGACGCTTTGAATACAGTTTGAAAAGTTGTAGTATAAACATTGTAGTAAGAATCGTGTTATGAACCAGATAGCGATAATGGTTGTCTTTGGGTTGGTATCACCTTACTTAGTTATTCAACTATACTGTCAATAACAGTATTTCTGAAGCTTCCAAGGAGACATATTGTTCCACGTAGTGGCTTATTTTTATATCAAGATTAATAGCTCATGTAAAACATGTTAATTAATGTCCCTTTTTATTCCTGCTCACTTCCAAACACTTCTTGCTTCAAAAAAGTTAATCTCGCCTCCGTTAGTTCCCAGTTAAAAATCTTAGGAGCCAGGACGGCGAGTTCAGTTAATTGTTTAAAAACCTATATGTATTCGAGGAGGGCCGCGCTTTCAACACTTTCCAGCTTTACTGCCGGCGCTGTACTTTCCATATAAAATGCATTTTATGCTGGAAAACTAACTTCACACTTTGCTTTTACGGCCCAAAATAACAGGATGCCCGCGCGCTGGCCAGTTTTAAATACCAATGAAATTTACGAGCATGAAACGAGGCGTCTGGCGAATTTACGAAACATTCATTTTCCAAGACTCGCCTTTTCGTACTGTTGTCAACTCCTCGGTTCACTGACAGTGCCTAGTGTCTACGGCTCCGCAGAGCAACATGCACCACCTCGAGAGGCCAATTGAGGACTCCAGTTGGTACCCATTTTCAAGAGAAATGGACGAGGCTATTTAATTTAATCCTTCCAGTAGACTTAATTTACTGCGACTTAAGAGTCGAGACTTTAGAATGAATTCCGTTTGAATCAGCAAAAGGGAGACGAAAAGGAACGAGGGAAGCTCGGCAACTGTGAAGCTACTTGTCGAGGTATCCGGCGAGGTGTCATGTTAAGTAATTATATGGTTGGCGGAGACAGGATCGCGTCGAAGTGCCCTTGTATCATATTCCAGCAACGGTAAACAGATTCATCTCGGTCGCGTGCCGATGGACTTCGCTGACGCACTTAATTAGCCGCTGATTAACGGATGTCCGCGATGGCTGGAGGTCGAACAGGTAACCGTGTGTGGTCGCAATTGGTCGAGGAAGGGATCGCAGAGATTGCACGATCGGATCAGTGTGTGTGCTAAACCGGGTGGTCGTATACCTGTGCTATCGATCCTGGAGCGATTAATTTCCGTTTAGACGGCAGTTTCAGGTGCACGTCGCCTGGTTATGCGAGCAAACAATCGCGCGAAGGTCAACCTCGGTACAGGATACGTGTCGGATCTGTCATCAGCATACATTAAGACGATAATCGTCTTTATTGCCATTATTTTGCTATTATCTGTTTAGTGAAACAAGAGAGAGTAGAAAGAAGTTGACTAAGACGTTCTATTTTGAATATTAGACAGATAAATAGCACGGCTTCTTTAAGATTATGTACCTACACTTGTTTTAGAGGTAGAATCATTGATAGCAGTGTCACTCACAATTAAGCACTTCTGTTTTAAAATATGTGACCTAATATGGTTATTAAAAGAAATGCTAAAAGTATTCAAATTAATAGATCTGATGCTAAAATCAGATGCTGCTTCTAAGCTACTGATCTATCATCTGTTTAATTTCTTAAGGCAGCACTTGTTACGAAACGATAAAAAATAATTATTAAAAAAGACTTTGAGGCAGCAAAAAGTGAAAATAAACCTCGTTTATATAATCCTTCTCAGTATTCCAAAAGTCAATTAATTAACAAGATTATACGTACCTCCTGGGGTACTTCATATAATAAACAAGAGCTTTGTAGTGAAATACGTTCCAGATTGTCCTCGGCAGAGGATCGTTGGATGCACATTTAGGGAATCAGATATGTATGATAATTATCGTTCGATCGTATCGGGATAGTGGTGAAATCAATGAATTGGTTAAGTTGGCCCTCGAGTTTGTCCATTGTCGTTCCAGCGGCTTATTTAAGTGGTTACCGGCATTAGAGTAAATTACCGTACAACTCGGTCGAGTCTGGTGGATATTTGCATTCGAGGGCAGGCCCATTAAGAACATTTTCCCATCTGCGGCTGCTCTTGACCCGAATCGACCACAAATTAATACGTACAATCTTGTGCAGATATTTCGTTTTCTTAGTCACTAAATAATGCCTGTAAAATGACCATTGTCCTGTTCTAAACCCTGAATTTCGTGGTCTGGTCTTATAGGATTGGTACGTAACCCTTAAAAGTCAATAGTTTCCTAATGAATAATTTTCTGAGTGGTGTTCTCTAACAAGGAAAGTCCAACTTTACCATCTCTCAATTTACTCTAATTTGTTGGCATATGCATAAGTGCTACAATTAATGCTTACGTGAAGTTTCCTTAGATAACTATGTTTATTATCAACAGCGTGCCTGTAGTTAACCTCATCCAATAGCTTGATTTGATAAACTTTCGATAGTGATTATCACCTTGCTTGCACTATCCTAGTTGATGCCCACAGGCCTTCCTGCAACCGATGGTCAACTGCGGATATCGGTGGCCACTGTAGTTCAATTCTCCGTTAACTCTGGTGAATTGAGCTAGCCTTGCGAAATTAACTGTAAAAGATGACCGCTGGCACGTTTCACAGTTTCATTATTTATAGCTTCTTACGACCACAGGAAATAACATGCTGGTTTCGCTTATCCAGATCGCTGATATGTCATTTATCAATATTGCCATTGCAGTTCTGGACCAATAGATAATAACTACGACAGGAAATCAATTCACAGCGGCCAGTGTCTTGTTTAATTTCTATTATTAACCTGGTCGATAGGCTCCTGCGACGCCCCTCTGGAAAGAATGTCTTCGATTTTGAAACCTTCCAGTTTAATAGTTAATTTCACAAAGTTAATCACTTCCACGTAAAAGAGTATAAAAAAGTCTGCCTCGTTTATCGAAATTTAAAATAACCTGTCGCCATTATTATCGCCGTTGAAGCTTTATGGAGCGCCATGTTTTTATAAACGCTACTCTATTAATATTAAACGTTACTCTCTTCAGAGGCACGTTGTTCCTCTTCTACGTCGGCCTTCTTTAGTATCGCAGCTAAAAGTAGCGTATCTAAATTTATATTGTCATACCGTATTTCGTAACAAGAGCGCCTGATAGCGCGACATAAAAATCCTCGCGTTAATTGAAAGAAGAAAAATCATTCAGCCATAGGAAATTATCATTCAGTCGACACCGTCGCGTCGTGACGCAATTACTCACCGATATCATATTAACTCGGAACAATAAAGTGTTAAACGCAGGACTTCTTTTGCTCGGAACTCGTTCATGCGTTGAAGGAACTCTTGACGCACGAGATAAACGAATTCACCAATGAAAGAGATGAAGAAAAGCCTCGTCAGTAGCGAGTTCAAGCGATCCCCCTCCGGGATTTATGATTGCCCTACCCGGCTGTGAGATGCTTTACGTGACCAGGATTTCCGATGGTTCGTGTGTAATAGCAAAAACCTCCCCTTCGCCGGCGACCGTCTCGCCCTCTTTCTGGCTTTCCATTCCGCGCGAAATGGGAGAGCCATTTCACGTCTAGACTAGACTCTATGCCAGCAGACGTCACGGCTGCTCTCAACCAGATTGATCAATGACAAGTGAAAGCTTTCATTGTACTATAAATTTAGCACCGAGTGATGCTGATTTGCACATGGTGCCTAAGAAGGTAGAGAGGATATTTTATGATTCGTCTAGTTTGATTCAATAAATAAATTTATGATTATGGATTTTCTTGAACAGGGTATCACTGTTCTTCCAAAAGAGTATCACTATTTGTTTAAAACAGTGATAGTCATTCTTTGCTGGTGATAAAGTCCCTCTTCGGGTAAAATAAATTCAGGTAGCAGCAAGAAATTGTGCATTGCCTTTAGGGTGCGCACCCCCATGAGTTTTTCAAAGTGTCAGCACGATCAGTGAACCGCAAATAACTCTAAGCTGCTTTCAAAGACATATTGCCATCCCTTCGTCACAATTTTACGTTACCTTCGCTACCATCGACTTATTTTTCCTAGCGACTCGCGATATCGGAGCAAAACGTTAGCTCCATATGCGTGCACTAAAATTAGAGTTTCTGCCTGCCATTTATTTAATGACATCACATTTACTCTAGAATTCTCATTTCACGGTAATTTCAAATATTTACGTTGAATGGCGGACGGGTAAAATTTACTCTCCATTCGGTCATGATGAATCGCCATGAGCTATTGGGTTTCTCTGCGAGGGTACCTGATATCCGTAAACTAAATCAACCCCTTGTTTTATTAGCCTCTGCCGATACGATGAAAACATGTCAGAAGCAACGTACACTTTTGCACCTTCTAGAGCAACAATCTCAAACGTGCTTCGTTACCCTAGTCGTATGGACTTATAAATTCCAACAACTGCACGAGTTCGATGAGGAACTATTTCTCACGCCACTCGCTAGATAGCTGGCGGCATTGTCACGTGCTACCAGTTCCACGGCCCAGCGTTGAATAACAAAGCATCGCGCGATAGTCGTATGATAAACAGGTCAACGCAAACATCAGCATAACCTAACCCAGATCAGGCTTAGATTTAGCTAATACTGATGCACAGAAATTCATTATATATTGACTTCAGCGCAATTAGGACCTGACCTAGCTCGCTTATATCTGGTTTGAGTATACAATTAGGAGTAACTTTCAGCTTGGGAGGATGAAATCTAGGCAAAGCTCTAGTATTAGCAATACAGTAGAGGATTCCGAATATTCAAACTGATTGCATTGATTAGGTATAAAGATGGATATATCATCCAATGCGCTTCTCTGTCCTCAGAATTCCTTTGTCTATCTTCGCTATCCATTTGCCTGTCACTCACAATGTTAGTTAGGTAGAAATCGATTATAGCGCTAATTATACTGCTTTAAATTACAGAATGTCTGTATAAGAGTTAAATTAAACTGTACATGCAAATTTTTTAATTATTGGAAAATTATTTGGAAAAACTCTCCGATATAAAACCGAAACACGATGCATATTATAAAGACTAAATGACGTATAAAAAAATTAGAATCCGTACAGAGGACCTTGTTAAGAGGTTAATAAGAAATCGATTGTCCGAGCACAATTAAATCAATATAATTAGTTCTCATTTCGGTGCTATTCTACTTACGTAAATTGATTATGCTTTTAAAATCAAATTCTTATTAAGTAACAAAATTGATTGACTTTGCCCCCATTTTTCATGGAGTCTTCAATTAGTACGCAAGTAAATTATTCCTGATCTTCTCTATCAGTTCTATAAACGTAATTTTGTAAAATGTAGCAGGTATTTTGTAACACATAACAATGTATACAATTTTTTAAATATAATAATTACATATAGTGCAGAGATTAAAAGTTATTGGCGAAATAACCATTTGACGAGTATAGTAATCAATTTCTCATTAAATTATTATCGAATATAATTTTCATCTCATTCTGAAGTTCAAGTTTTGATTACTCCCAACAGTGCCTTAACTCAAATTCATATATACTTACTTTACATATTGAAACGTGACAATGCATAGGAAAGCACTAAAGCAATATTCATACGGAAACATAAGATAAGAGGAATGGACACACACTTGCACCCAGAGGATCCTTTAATGATTTGTTGCCAGATGATGGAAGATGGTTAATAATTCGAATAATACCAACGTCGATACGTGAGCCGAGCGGAAACGTTAGGGGTATGCTGGCCCTGGTCAGGTTGCACACGTTTGTGCTGCGTTGCGCATGGTGCAGGCCAGATAGCCGGAAACTATTTCACAGCTAATGGCAGAGTTATGCACTTACGAATCATAAATTCCGCAATGGAGCGCATCTGCGCCGTTCCTGGTCGACTAACTACCTGCCTGGCTGCGATCTGATCAATCCCACCCTTTCAATGGCACCTCGGGGGTGATTGGTGACCAATCGGGCTGTGTATGATACCCTCTTATGGGCGTCTGAGTGCTTTTGGAAATGGATGGTTCTGTTTCGACTGATACACACGAAACTGGAACGTTTATGGTTCGAAGAAATATTTTCGCGTGCAATAGAAGTCCAGGATTTGTAGAAAGTCTTGAAGACATGGCGGAGAAGACTGAGAAGATTGTCGTTGTTTTTGATTAAATATTCTAGGGGAAACTTCTAGTGTCCAACGGAAAGATAAAAATCTCCTTGAACATCGTATTTCAGATTCAGCTCTTCCTCTACAAACTAGTTACCGTGTGCATTAATCTCTACCGCGTCATCTCTCTCGCTAGAATTGTAGCTTATGCAACGGGGCGCTTCGTTTCCATATTTTTATTTTCTTAATTTAAGGAAGAGGACGGGAGCAAGTTTCTTATGGAATATATGGTAATGTCGTTGCTCCAAGCGTTGAGATTTATTCATGCTCCATTTTCTTTTTTTTTTTTTTCTTCCACCGACCTGTAATTGAGAGTTTGGAGCAAAGGGATCGCGCAACGCGAAAGTACCAAGAGGTATGACCTTTCATTTTTCAAAGTAAGTGAGACATATCAACGACGCGTTCTTTTTCCTTTCTCTATTATTTGTGCAAAATGGAGCAGCCATTCTTTCGTGTTTCAACGTGTACCGTGTTCCCTCGTTTAAGAGTGTACGAGGCACGCGTGTTCGAGTTCGCGGAGCAATGAAAATTCCAACAGTAAGAATTATATACGCTCTGTGCTCGGCATGATACGGCAAAAGCTGAAGTAATTTCTCGGTGTGCTCGATGCTAGCTCGATAATGGAGACAAAAGCGAGTAAAAGCGCGCAGCTGATGGAATCCGAGACTTATGCAAGTCTTCCGCGGTGCGGGTACCATTACCTACGTAGGAAACAGTCTCGCTCGCGAACAATTGATGCGATAAACGAAATAAACTGTTGCAAACGCGGGCGTATATTTCCTAATTGCACATAACTAGAATTGTAACTGTTTTCTTTGTGTTCAACGGAATTTCGTGGGCGGAGCAATCAAGGAAAGGTAAGTATTTTCAGAATGAATGTTTATAAACATTTCAATGAATTGTGGAATTCATAAAGAAATAAAGGAGGATCACGTTTCAGAGAAAATATAGAGAAGAGATGAAAAGATTATGTAACTTATGATATTGCGTATTTCCAATTTTGTAGAAACTTGTACATAAGATAATATTGGAAACTGTTTTCTTCATATCGAAGACACTAGCTGTTAGGTAATTAGTTTTTGAGTGACAATAAATTGATAAATTAGGAATATAAAAAATCTGAAAATAAGAATAATAAAAAGTATGATTAGAAAAGGGAATCATTCGCCATTACATATTTGAATAGTACTTTATGAAACTTGTAGGATTTTGAAAGGCACCTATGGTGGTATGATATATAAGAGACATAAGAAATTTAATAAAAATATTAGTTCAATCCGTATAGGAAATATGTGGGTATACCTGTATTAAATTTTGAAACATAACTAAAAAAGATACATATCTCTGAGTAGACTTCAACAAGAAAATTGTACTTCCTATGCTGGTGCGTACTTCTGAAAATTGTTATTCTATTGGAAGTAGAGAGTACGTCTGACATATGGTCAAGTTCTACCACTTACTTCTAAGAAATCGCTATAACGAGCTTTACGAGAAATATCTAAGTCCGATTTTCGGCAAACTTTGCACGTTTAGAAAGCAGGGCACCATAAAGGGCTGCGCATTCCATTTTATTGGCAAAGACTCGAGTTTAAGAAGTAAAACTGCCCCGAAAGTTACGCTCTTCCACCAGTGTATCGGAAATTATTGTGGTACACACGAAAGTTTTTAGACGGAAGATTTATGAAATTCGACATAAAAGAATGCAGTGAAAATGGTACATTAAGAAATTATACAAAATTTTTACCATTATTAGATTTCATCATCTTCGTTAATATTTAAATGCAAGGAAAATAATTGAAATTGTTTCCCATTTTTCGCCACTTTTCAGAAAGCAATTGAATTTCTCGATTAAGGAATGTTTTTTAATTGGGGTTGAAGAAATTATTTTCTGAGCTCTACGTGTATGAAGTATGCATTTTTATATTTCTGAGGTCATTGTAAAAACTTCAGTAGCTAGTCTTATTAACAGTTTTTATTAATTTCTCATGTTCTCTTATACTGAACATAGATCTCATAAATAACTATACTTGCTTTTATGAAAACTAAAATTTCCATGGTGAAATAAGTAGAAGGTACTTTGTCATTTCCAGTTTTCACAAAACATGTTTCCTTCAGTAAGCAAAGAAAAGTAACATCTTGCTTACAGCACTTTTATCAAGTGACATAAAAAGTAGAACCTTCGGAATATAACCGAAGTTATTGATGCACCAATATAATAGATAATGGCAACAGGCTTGTCGAGCGAAATATACACAAAGGAATGAGAATATACAACTCGATGGCTTGGGGGTTTATGACCGTCCCAAAATTTCCCTCGAAGAAGATCTTAAAAAGAGAAGCACGAAGAAAATGATAAAATAACGAACGAAAATGTTGAAACGAAACTTCAGTTGTAATTCATTCTCCTGTAGCGGTGGGATTTAATTAAAATTGCGCCACGACTAGGGTAAAGAGAAAGAAAAAATAGAAACGCGAAGCGGCAGGGACCTGGAACATAAAACACTCGGTTCTCAATGAAGCTGCCCGCTATTTTGCTTCCTTCGTTTTCCACCCTTCTTCCACACTAGCCACCATCTAATTGATGAGAATCTACAGGGACTTCGTAATATTTCTCAACCAGGAGCAAGCGTGTTTTACACAAGGTATTCCTTAATATGTGAAAGGTACTGCTATGATGGATTCACCTGATAAAATTAACACTCTCGCCATCAGCGTCACATAAATACTCAGCTAGAGGTTATGAAAAAGCCCTGAGTTACATATTTTTCGTTTAAAGATATTTTAACCTTAGTGTTATAGCAGAAAAAATTAAGGATAATTACGACGAAGGATTTATAATAAAGTATATTTTATTGGGACAAAAATGAAGAACAGAAATGTTCATTCATGTTCTGTAATTTTCATTCTGTTTTATCAATTTCCAGCAGTATTCTGTCCTTTCCATGAAAGAGAATTTCTAATTTTCGATACTATGAGAATTTCTGTGTATTCGTGACGAATATTATAGAAGAATTTTTAGTTCATAATTTTATGAAAAAATAATTAGAGAAAATTGACAGTAACTAAAATGGACTTCTACTAAAATTATTATAATTATCAAGTAGTAGCCTCAACGAATTTAAGTATAGTAGAACCTCTTATACACAAGTCCATAGTTACACAAAATAAATGATAAACTACAATTCTCCAATTTTTATTAATATGCATATTTCACTTCCATAACTACTGTCATTGGACAAGTTATTACGGTGAAGTTAATTATTATTACGGTAAATCGTTTATTTAAACATTCATAAGATAAACAATCGCGAATACTAAACAAACAATATTAAACAATAATAATACTAATAACAATATTAAACAAAAATACTAAATAAACGTAAAGTCCAATATTAATAATACAATATTTTAATTGCATGCTCGGCGTTTTTATTGATCTACTTTAATATACGCTATAACATCAAAGTTACATGAGTCTTTAGAATTATCCTCCTTAATGTCACATCTAGTCCACAATAGCACAGGCTTAATCCCAATCCTGCACAACGGAAGTACCGTCTGGACAGAAGTGGACGAGGACAGAAAATGTCTGGCAGAGAGAATGTTTTACTGATTGGACGGCCCTGTCTTTGCGACGGGACAGTAATTTCACCAGACCTGCTTCTTTTCATTGAGCCAGCTCAACCGTGTTAATTGCTTTCGTGCTATCTTTTCACTGTATTCCCGCGCCGCTTTTGAGTCCTCCCACGCGCCGTTTCATTCACACTTGCCGTCTTTTATCCCTTCCAGTCACCGCTGGAATCGGACGCGTGTAAAGTCGATCAAAGACGACTCCCGCAGGCTCAATGGCGCTCCTTTCCGAGCCCGCCTCTCCATTATCCGCTATCCGCGCTCGGTTCCCCAAAAACCGTACACTCAATTAAATTAACTGTTTTGCTTACGTTGGCGACCATGCTCGGAACGCTCCCGCCCCGTGTCCGCAAGAACGACCCAGAGAGTTCCCCAAAGCGCGTTTCATGCAATTCACCATAGATAAAAGCCCGCCCCGGGACGAAACACCTCACGTACATGCGCCCCCGACCGCATGATTTATTGCACCGCAACTATTCGAGGAATTAGGCTGACGCTGTGTTGGTCGGCCCTCGCGGCGAACGGAACCTACGGCCTTAGCAATATTGGTGCGCTAAGGGTTTCGTAATACGCTGCCGGACACTTCCTGTCTTATTTCGAACGTGAAAGGACATTTGTAACAATGGGCTGCGTTCCCGCGCGGAAGCGAAATTGGACGGACGTTTTAGGGACGATGGGGGAACGAAGAAACTCCCCCTGAGCTGGTCGAATCCATTTTCGTTCCCCGAAAATCGATTCGGGATCACTGGTACAGGGGGAGACAGATCCACTGCACGTAAGTAAAGTAAAAATAATGGAGAGCTGACTGACGATCCGATGGGTCGGCGGAGCGCGTCGCGTCAAAACGTCGATGTCAAAATATGGGTCGCAGCAGAGCAATCAGCGACGAACGAGCCTTTTCGAGGGGGGAGGGGGTCGAACACAGCAGCGAGTCCAGGGGGTGTTTGCCGAGGGGAGGGTCGGCGTTCGGGCGATGGGAACGGCGACAGCGGTGGACAAGTTTTCGTTTTTGTGTCGCGCGCAGCGGAACGTTGCCGTTCGATCGAGAAAACAGCGACGCTGGCGATGCCCGATCCGCAACCTTTCATTTTTAACGATCGATCGTCCATTTGCGTTATCTTCGTTTCGACGTGCGATGGCGGTTGTCCCCGCTGGCCATCTGGCTCCTGCGCGATATTAGGAGGAGAAAAAGACGGTGGAAAGTGGCGAGGGGCTGCTCGTCGCGTAAAATTGCATCGTGTCTACTCCGCGGGTCGCCCTTGAAACTTGGAAATCGAATACGCGCCGAAGTCAGCGGACCGATCAAATCACGATTTCATAGACCATCAAAACTCGATCCCGCCCGTGACGGCTGTAAATTCCGAAATTCGTAGCCGAAACTCGCTGGCACCCTGCGCCCCAGCTGCCCACATGTATAAACGCACACTAGGAACGGTTGAATACGAAGTTATTGGTTTGAGGCTGAGTCGATACTCTTTATCCGCTTTCCTTCACTCTTGCCCTGCTACGCGTTTCTCCTTTTGCTTGGCTCATTCCTTTTTCGCTCTTCCACGACCTAACGCGGTATCGATTCTTGTTCTTCCTGTTTTTAGCGGCGAATTTGCTGCCAGTTTCCTGGGCAAAGAATTCGCTTTCGGGCAAGAAAATGAAAGGGAGGTTGGAACGTTTGAGAAAACTATTGCGTACGGGGTAAAGTGATGAGAAACGAAGAAGGTGGATGCTAAGATTTATGTTGAGGTGGGATTTTTTGTACGCTGTGCTGTGACTTTGGGTGCTTTGTCACTCGGTAATTAAATACATTTAAGTGACTAGTACGAATAAAATTAATCTGTTTGAACTGAACGTTAGTCTTATAAGTGGAAACTGCAGTCAGTGGTTTGAACAATAATCTGATTCGCTTCGAAGATATTTACGACGCTTTGATGGAAAACGAGATATTTCCTTTTTCGATTGTAAGTGTAATTGTCCAACTCTGTGAAACGAAATATACACCATGCCAGATTATCACAATGTTCAAACGCATACAACGTTTTTGAATATGCGTGTAGTCTACTGTGGCCAATTACAACGTTATTCCAGTATAAGAAATTCAACGTTCAATGTGTATGTGTGCGTCTTATTTACACAAGTGTGAATTCTTGACTCTTAATACTTAATAGGTGAAGAGTATAAGATAAACGGAGCAATTAGCTAAAAGTAGATTTGTGTAATGTTAAAACAATTGTGTAAAATCTAGTAGAAAATCTGTTTCGAATAATGTTCGAATAAAAGTTACAAATAAAATAAATTAGTCGTAAAAAACGAGTAATGTTTCATTCGTATGGAAGTATGAGGCTGAACGTGTGTCATATTCTACTGACTGCAAGATTATACAGTAGACTATGACATATGTTCAACCTAAAAGATTTATTCGTACGTTCACATATGTTTATATTTGAATAATTTTTCCATTTTTCCAACCATCACTTTGATTTTAACCCTTGTAGTACCTGTCAGCCAATATATCGATCTTCGTAAATATTCTCCTGCTATGTGGGTGCTAACATAATTAATGTCTCCAAATTATTTCCTAATTTCAAGTGTCTTTGAAACATTCTGCAGCAAATATGCTTTTAAAACAGTAGTAGAATTCTCTTTCTTCTAGAATAATGGGAAAATGAAAATAGTTTTCGCACAGCTTCTTCCACAACACGCTAAACCTATACGAAGCAGAAAAGCGGAAACAGGTGTCAACGGGTTGAAAGAATAACGGGAAAAAGTAAGTGTCGTCTTGGAGACAGCTAACGAGGTCAATGTGACAGCAGCCCGCAACCTTAAAGAGTACGAGTCACCAGTCGAAACTTCTTTCAGGTGCTCTTCACGTTGTCCCAGCGCAAGTAGTGAAGAGAGAAATACTACTCAACAAAAGTGCAAAAGAAATCGCCCCCGGGTGGGATCGAACCACCAACCTTTCGGTTAACAGCCGAACGCGCTAACCGATTGCGCCACGGAGGCTGACGCTCCGATTGCAGACAGTCGACTGTCAGCAGATATCGATTGACTTAGATATTAATCCAAAATATAATACCTAGAAATATAATACAAATTTAGTCTCTGCTCTGGTTCTAAACATTCTAAGGGTACATAACTTTTCTTCCATTTTTAGTGTACTTCTTCATGTTAAGATGTACTTGAAGTGTAGGGTCTTACATGACTTCAATATTGCAGAATCGAATAAAACTTCTATGCTAAACTGCTGCAATAATATAGTTTAATAAAATAATAATGGTAAATATTAGAGATTAGATCGTAGTTGGCTCAGTAGGATATATGCCTAAATATACATAGGATTTGAAAGAATTATTAAAAATGTTTAGCACTGTAAAAAGAAAAACGCCCCCGGGTGGGCTCGAACCACCAACCTTTCGGTTAACAGCCGAACGCGCTAGCCGTTTGCGCCACGGAGGCTGCTCACTGGAGAACTAACATAGACGTAACCTTCCACTGGCCATCAAAGTTCAAGTGCGAATTTGATAAGATAGTGTCTATCTTAGATAGATACATGCAAATTTCACTAAGATCTAACTCAAACTTAGCTCTGGAGGACATCAAATTTTCATACAGTGTCGCTGTACAGTGATTCATATTAAATTGTACAAGTGAAACAAAATTTTCTGATTAAAGTACTCATGTAAGGTTCGAAGCTCCTTTGTCAAAATTCGATTATACCTGGCAGTGCCATTAGTTACAAGGGGTTTGAATCTACTTCGTCTAAATTCGAATCTACTTGAAAGTATCCTTTCTAGGTTTCGAAGTATTCTTGAATATTTCGAAAGTATCTAGCCAAATTCGAACCTACTTGTGCCGTATTTGAGCCAGCACTGAAAAGATCGACAAAGGAAAGGAATCTTCCTGCAAAGGAAGAACACTTCCCCATTCGCGTTCCCACGAAAGAAGGTAGCTGCATGCTCGTTGGCCCGTAAATCGTTTCTCAGCCCCCATTACATTGCAATTACTACCTCGAGACTCCATTATATTAAGGTTCGACGAGTCACAATACGTTAAGATTCTCGATTGGCGTTCGAGCGTTACGTTGCCTGCTCGAATCCTTAACGTGAATTGTGTTGCGTGTTTGCGTGCGAGTGTTGTACCTCTAATGGCTCCATGGAAGTTAATTGCAAAGAAGGGACGAGACAAATGAAACGTGTATAATCTATTGTTCTCGTATCAGTTCTTGCAGATTTCTTGAGAAGAAAACTATGGGAGGGAACCATGCGACAACCACAGCTTTTGGATGTTCGGAATAAGTGCTTGAGCAGCCTAGAGCCGACAGAGCGTGGATAAACTACGAATCGATGCAGAGATGCGACGTTTTTGTTGAACTGGCTCCGCGAATTGGGAAACCTCGCATTATCATGTATATTGAGTTTCACAGTCGCGACAATTTCAACAATATTTCATTGGATGTCAACTGATTCTGCAATTCAAGGTAGATGTATGAGTGGATATTTTACATTTGAATGAGAGACAGTGTGTTGGGTTGGTCGGAAAATAAGTTTTTTTTAGAGATAATTGTCAATTTTATTAGTAGTGACATAAAGAGTAAAAAGTGTACTCATAGATGCAGAAGATAGCCACAGGAAATCAGAAGCAGCACATGAGTGACTAACAAGTAATTGTAAGAATGATAAATTGTCTTCTTGTTAGTGTCTAACACAATTTTGTATTAATGCAAGCGTTTTATAATCTTCGCTGACTTTTCTGAAGAAAACGTAAAGGATGTTAAGTAGGTAATGTAGTAATCGGACTAGGTTACTTATATAACTTGGATTATATTAGTTTTAAACATCTTTTGCTGCTGTTTTTATTCCAAATACTGCAAGACCACTTCGTCTAATACTTAGATTAAGCATTACTTTTTACGAGATTACGAGAAAGTAGGTTTTTTAAATCCCACCAAGATTTGTTTAAAGTACCTCTCAGATATAAAGGATTAAGGAGAATATTTACGAATTAAATCTGAAGACATTATATCAAGCGAAGCGAGGAGTTCCTCCTAGAACAAACTTTGAATAAGTATAACCAATGTATGGTATTTATGTCTTCTACAATCTCCAACTAATGAAATATTATAATAACAGAAAATATAACAAACTCAGGAGAAGTTTTATTCTACAGTATAAAGATAATAAGAAATAGCAAGATATTTCAGATTTATAGTTAATAAACAGTAAAACTAGAAAACTGTGGACAATATACAGAGATTTAAAAAATGAATATAAGTAAAAGCTTTTGTTTAAGAATCCAATGAAATATTTCGATCGATCTAATCTACATCGACGGCAAATCGCGTCCCGCAATCCTGTGTGATTTCCCAGGACCCATCGAAATAGAGAACGTTAACGTCGAACGTTAAGTACAGAAGCATATACGAGGCAGTACTGAAAACGTTGATTCTGCATCTCTCTATCGCTTGGAATGCAGCGAGTCGTAAATGGAGGAATAATGATCCGGAAGGTTTAAAAATGTCTGGGACGCAGCCGAATAGAAACGCTGTTTCGTTCAGCGTGCCTCCTTCGTAGGGTGCTCCTTGGAATCAAGGACCCAAGGCACGCGACCGATACTCGCGTCCGTGATTTAATGCCACGAGGCTAATCCCAAATCGGTGAGATTCCAGGCATGAGATCTCACGGGCAACGACGATAAAGCAGGCTACTTAATCCGCCATGGTGCGCGAGATTTATGAGTCAAGGATCGGTGAAATCGCACAGCTAGGATGGGAATGTCCTCAAGCTTAATCGAACGTGCACGCCAACCTTCGACTCGTGCGAGGTCCAAATGTAACTTCGGCTTTGTGCTGTTTCTTTGCGAGGACCTGGATTGCTCGTTATCGGACGATCACGGAAGAATGAAGTACAAAGACTCGAGTATGACAGAAATAAAGAAAAAAGATTAAGTGGTACGCTTCGAGACAGTACTGGAATTGTGTGAAGACTTTTGCAATTTTATGAGGATGTTAGTCAATCTTGTATCGAATTGTTCATGTTATAATACATTCAATTAATTGTAAAAATTATTCTTATAACTTTCTTTCTTCGTTAACCACATTTCTAGCTGCTACATTTATTTCATGTTTGGTTTCTTTAATTTTTAATGCAAAGAATATAATACTTTTAAAATTTCAATGCATATAGAGCTAATCCTTCCTGAAGAAATTCATGCATCACTATATATCTACATATATTGCAGAAATATCAATTCTTTACGAAAGTAGATTAACTAGTACTCAGTTTATTACCTCTATCCTACTGTAACAAGATTTCAGTTTCCAAGTTAAGATAGTATTGAAATTTCCGAAAGGAAATTGACAACTTGATGCAAAACACATTTTTCTCTTCCACTTACTTAAAGCCGTCGCCGTCGAGCAATTGCCGCGATCGATAACGTCGAAAAGGGAATTGCGCGAAGAAAATCCTCGAGACGACACGCGTCTGACCGTAGGAACCAAGAGAGTCTCAGACTATCGTCAACCTTTCTTCGTATTTCCACGGTTGACAACAATGTCCTTTTTCGCAGAACAGTCATGGTGGTCTGCGTTGAAAGTATGTTCCTCTAGGTATTCGAGGCGACCACAGGGGGGTGATAGATGGACAGAAAAATGTTGAAAGCAGAACTTAGCCGCTGTTCAGACTTCGAGTGTCCAACGTAAGGAGACGAAGAAACCGCAAACTAGAAGAACATTAGCAGTAATAGCAGTAGTTTACTTTTCTACTACTTGTTTGTCCTTAGATAGATAATACAAGTCAATGCATAATATAGATAATACTAATAACATTGGTAATACTGATAACTCTGATAACACTGGTGACATTCGAGACACTGATAACATCGATAGCATTAAGCCAGACGTGAACTGAAGACTGATTCAGGTAATCAAAACTTGGAGTATTATATTGCTCGAATAAGACCCGCTGATGATTATTAAACAGTTAATAACATTTTGTGGAGCATTATAGTTTCTTGAAATGAAGACAGAGGATTTTCGTCAATCTAGTCACTATATTCTCGGTATAAGCTTGTAATTCGGCATCTGTGTACATACGCTCAGATAAATGAAAACAGTATTTTTAAAAGTGTCTGAAAAAGATATATTTCTAATATTAATTTTCTAAAAAAGAAAAAATATACATTTTCAAAGCATTATAATACATTACTGAGAATCTAAATTATACATGTATTAAGGGCATGGTAAGGATATCAAATATCACTGCTTCCATACCAATGACTTTTTCGTAATGGAATCCAAAACATGCTAAATATGTAACAGGAAGGTATACATAATAAAAAAAGATATTTACAAAACTAATGTATAGTACTTATGTTATAAAAAAAATTAAGAAGTAGACTAAAGCTTCTACATATACCTAATGAAAGTTACACATGGCGATACAACAATAAATTCACTCTACGAACAAAACAAAAATACTACCCTTAGCAATAGATTATACAGTCTCATCTCACCGAAGACGGTGCTCATTACTTATTCAAACTCAGCGCAAATGGAATTGTCATTGTCTGGGAACGTATTTACACCAACCTAAAATATAGTCGAGGTTCAGCTGAGGGACGATCGCCTTCATTTTTCCGACGTTTGTCTTCAAGAACGTCATCGTCCCCTCTTACGAAGCTGAAACACAGGGTTACTAAGCGAGCAGCGTTCCCACCCTTCTCTTTTCCATCGCTTTCTCTACGTAGAGATGGAGATCTCGCGGCCCGTTTTTCACACGGTGTCTTCCGCTTTAGCTTGGATTACCCTTGCACCCGTTTCCGCTTGAATGAACGGCCGTGAATCGTCGGCACGGGCAATTTACCGCGTAAACAGTTGCATTCCCTCTGCTCTTCAGCCAGTCGCCCCAGAAGCATCGACGGCCTCTTTGCGGGGGCGGCGTCTTGAGGAAATTCTCATTGATGGTGCTTCAAGATACGTGCGCGAGTTAGTTGACGAACCGCGAATAGTTATAGCAGAGACGTATAAATCGTTTAAGTCGGAGAAAAGTATGTTGGAACATTATTCTGATGATGTGAAACCTCATCTTGGTTATGCAATTCAGAACTATTTGTATTTGATGACGTGATGAAATTATACAGTAGAAATATAAGGAATAGAGATTGTGATACTCTCTCTAGTTGGTGACTTGGTGATTCTAAAAAGTGTTGCTTACACGAAGCTAACAAACATGTGATATATAAAACAAACAGTAGGTCTAATAATTATAAAATTTTTTAATTTAGCATTTGATTAGTAACACATAGATAGCTTGAATCTACTTACAAGTATCAAGGTCGTGTGATTACCAAAATAAATCAATAGATACTATGACGGTACAATATGTCTCTCCTTATACTGTTACTTTCTACTTTGTTCATTTGCGATGTTAAATAGGTACTCAGATTTATCATTTAAATAAAAGCTGACTAGAGATTGATTAAAGATTAACTAAAAGCTGACTAGAGACTGACTATTATACTTCTTTTTATTGCATCTATAAAACTTGAGCGGAGTGTGCTGCATGCATAGCGTTATGTAGCTATAGCAAACTGTACGTATATGTACTCGGTAAGCGCTTAATTTAAGTGAGTGTGGTATCCTTTGTGAATAAGCTGGATGCTACAAATTGCACAGGCATTTTAAAAGGCAATCGAGAAGTAGCCAATTTCTATCTGGTGTAACCGAAGAATCGAGCAAATATGTTGGTGTCATCGCGAGAAAGAATTACGGAAAGTGGTAATCTGTGGTGTGAAAATAAGTAATATATTTCAGTGGTTCTAGTTGGGAATAATCAGTCGTCGAGCTGACTCGCGCAAAAAGGAAACTGTGGAACGAAAAGGGGCGTCGTCAGGATGGTGGACACGAAAGATTAATGAATCGAAAAAATGCTTTTTGCATCGCTGAACACTTAACGACTAAGGAATATCCCTCTGCGCTCTGCTAAAAAATTTCGAGGCAGTATTTCAATGGAACACCGGCAGCTTTTCGAAATTTATTCGCGAAGTTGAACATGACGATAAATTACGTTACACTGTGTGCAGGAATTTCTCCACTTGTTATGATTGAAATAATATTTAACGCTTTCTTCGCTCGTAGCTTCTTTCACCCTTGTCTATCGCGAAATATCCGAGCGTAGGATCTTGTTCCCTCTTGCTAAAGGGTTGACCTGAATCTAGCGAAATGAAAACAATCGAGATCCCTTGAGACAAATTGATAGAGGGGTAAAGGTAGAGGGGGACAGGGTAGGGGTGGTACGTGGAGTACAACAATTTCGTGAGCTATGAAAGAAATAAACAACACACACGCAGACGAGAACAAGTTTTTAATTCCATCGGTCGAAGATGATACAGTGGTACAATTTTGCAATTGTCTATTCAGGGTTGAATCGATACAGAATTTAATAAACTTTAGCATTCGTTTCGTTCATGAATTCTAATGCTCCAGCGAAGATCAAAAGAATCAACAATAATTGGCTTTCTTAATCGATATCGTATTTGTTGAACTCATTCGATGAGCATTTCTCTCTCATTTTGTAGGCAAAGGAAAGTTAATGAAAGCAAAATTAAATGGAGGATTGTGTTGGAATTTTTTCGAACTAGCTGAATGAGCTGTGTACAGTCTTAGTGATATAAAAGAAACCCATGAAATTGAAACTCTCCTAATCCGATACGACTAGCTAGATAGTCGATCTCTGATTGTGCGACTGGAAGCTATTAAAACAGAATGCATAAAGGATCCATTATCATTCCAGCCTTTTGAGAGATGAACTAATTAATTGTAGCAATTAGTAATAATCTCAATATAATAAGCAGTTACTATTAAGCGTATTACAATCTGCAATTATGTAGTGTTCACAGAGAGTGATGTCTTACGAGAGCACGGTTTCACGGCTGACTAGAAGATTCAATTCTCCTAAAAAATGTTTTTGATGATTCTAAGTACATAAAGTAGAGCGTACAGAGTACCAGTAAACTGGAAGGTCAACACAGAAATATAAAATAAGTACTTTACCATAATACTACTTCATTAACACCTTATGTTATCTGCTCTCTTTTGGGAATAAGATACGAGTCATCTCAGGTTACGTCTTATGAGAAGGTGCCAGATAGGACTGAAGTGAGTTGGGAATTCTCCAATGACCTGTTTGTTTCGATACTACCTTCTGATTGATCTATACAAGCGAAATATTACCATCTGAATTTTCTTTGAACCTCATTATACACGTTTAGATGTTAGGATAAAAATTATAGACAATATAAAAATCTGTCGATCTCATAGACAAACAAATAAAGTGATTGAAGTCATATGAACGTGATGCTGAAAAAGTAACTCAACATTTAAATATGTTAACCCTTTATCTACATTTATTTTTACTGACTTCTGCAAACTATGTTTGTGCAACTTTTTTTTGGTACTTCATATTCACAGGAAATTTTAAAGGAAATATTGATATTAGATGATTTAATATATTCCAACCCCTAATACGTTTAGTATAAATATTAAAACATACTATGCTGGAATCACTGTAATTTCATTTTTGCAAAAAGTGTTTGATAGTATACAGAAAACCCAAAACTTTTCGGTCTATTAACTTTTCCAAATTATCTTTAAATATTTTTCATAGCAAATCTCATGGCCTTCCAATAACCAGCTAAAGGTTAAATGAGAAAAAATCGTGTAATCTCGGCGAAGTTCAAGTTTCCAAAGCGAAAGGCTCCTCAAATGGAATTCTTTTTCCAGTATATTGCTCTTTGCAAATCATAAAAGAACAGAAGACGCAATAAAGCAGCCTAAGGCAGGATATCTCGTATACAGCACAAGGAGAGCACAACAGAACGAAGGCACACGCTGAAACGAGCAAAGTTGAACGAGATTTCATATAACCGTGTGCTGTCTACATACAATTTGACTTCGACAATTACTCTCATGCAGCGTCGTATTTCATCGAGCACGTCTACAGATAAGCGTGACACGGTCCCCGAGGCTTAGAAAGAGTATACGACCTGAAATCGACGAAAGTTTCTCTCTCGAAGCCCCTGGATGCATACAGTAACTTCCTTCGCACAGTATTTCGATAAGGAGCACCAAGTTTCAGTTAACTAGTTTGTTTCTACAGTTGGCTAAAATTTTACGCGTTCTGAATCTACGCTGCATAGATTTGCAATATGACAGCTGACCCATTGCTATAGCTTATTTGAAATCGAGAACCTACATTCCAGAACTCTATCAGCTATTAAACTCCTGAAGTTGCCAGTAAGGGTAGTCACCATTGGCTCCTGCACCCTCGTTAGCCGGAGAGTGTAGTTTGTAAAATAATACCGTATAAAAGAAAGTTCCTGGAATTTCCATCGCGAAGGTAACGAACGTACCTGATAGAATTCCAGCCGCAAGTTCGATAGTGGAACCTTTTAATTATTACATTACAATTTGTTGGTACCCGAGGCGATAGTAGTTGATAGTCAAACTTCCAGTCGACTTCCGGTATGCAGTGATCTGTTAATCTCGTTTAGAAACTCGTCCCGACATTTTATACGAGCCTTCTAGCTGGCCAAGTATAACGAGATTACGATATCCAATTACTTTTGCTGCAGAGCGGCTACAAAATTTCACGTCCTCCATCGTGCTTGGATCACGGAAGGGTTCGCACACCCTGCAGGGGTTGGGAACTGCAAATGTATCGTCTGCCGCGTGATTGACAAATTGTTAGAGTGACATACAGGTTGTCTCTTCTTTTGTATCGTAATTATGAAAAGTAGTGAAGAACTTAATGTAGAAGCTAGAAAAAGCAGAGGAAAAAGGAATGTACTTCGGTGTTCACAATTAACCCTTAGCTGGTGTGGTATTAGTAGATATCTCGTATGATGTAATAGATCTGTGATGAAATGACTGCAATTTCAGTATGAAGAATGATTAATAGTAGATAGTAAATTTCTTAATTTTTGTGAGTCATCTATAAATATTTTTCATACAAAATATGGAAATTCGAGGTGGTGAATAAATTCATAAGACGTTGTACTTGCGAGGGTGATAGCAAGACCTATATGAAACAAAAACTGTCTTGTACTATCATGTTCATGTGACACTATTTTACAATAATGTATTTAAGATCAAACATGTATACAAAATGTAAGACAACATTTTTTGACTTTCTTGACATTTTGTTAAAAGACTAAATTCTAAGGTCTAAACTTCTGTCCATATAAAACTCTAGTATCGGTTGCCAGAAATATTTACTTTCTCAAACCTTATGAATAATAAGTAAATTGGATGCTGTAACTTATTTCTTTAATTTCATTTTAATACCATTATATTTAAAAAAAGTAACCGTGCAATTTGTAATGCTTGAGAATACGAATGTTTCTTCTCTGAGTATTTTTCCGTGAGCGACAGCAAAAAGGGATTAAAAGTGGAGAAGCCACGCTTTCAGGACGAACAGCCCTGTGAGTCCCATAGTGAAGGCAATTCACGAAATACATTCGTAGGGATTCAGATGTCTTAAAGTTAACAAGCTCTAGCATATAAGACTTCATTCACACCACGACAAATTTTATAGCTCGTAACGTTATTTACTTTTATTACTTGAACAGATTTACTCTACCCGAACAACCTGGTTGAATGTATTAACCTCATTGATATGCATAAGCTAGACTCCGACCTAAAAACATCCTGTTAAGTTCAAGCCAACATAAGTCTAAGCCGAAGGCATATCAGGCACTATGTTATAAAATCCGTTTTTGTTTCACGTGACATCCTCTATCACTCCGTCAGTACATTGAACACCAAAATATTCGAAGCATATAAAACTACGTCCTGATTCAGTAAGTGTATCTAATTATAAAGTGACGCTAGTCTAGATACGCTAGACTAGATACGAATTGTTATTTACCTTAATGGTAAGTGGCAACATACCACTATATAGACATATCATTTTCAATTCTAAACTTTAATAATTCTATAATTAAGAATTTTGTAAATAAAAACTTTCTTTACTCTCTTCTCATGAATTATTTGTTTCTAAATTGTGATAGCTTTCTCACAGAGATGCGATATTATAATTTCATGTTTGTAGCACTCACACTTCTAAATACTTCAATTATCTGGCGAATATTAGGTATACTTAATACCTATATGGAATAACCTCTACTCTGTAAAAAAATATTCATTTCACTGATTCAGTATAGGTATTATTATTACAATAGAATACGATAATTGCATAATTCTGTACGTTTCAATGCTATCAATTAATTTACATTTACAACTGATATCCCCATTGATAAAGGAGATGAGGACAACCGAGTCAATGTATCCGTCATTCAGATGTCCCAATCGCGAATTGGTGAAACAGGTTCTATTGAAACGGTCGATCGCCTCCTTTTCCGTGTTTTGGGGACACGATAAATATCTAGCACGACCACAAATACGAGGGATCAGCCAGCAAGAGTTGTAGAAACATTTCTTTCGTAAGGAAGCAGTTGCATGTACCGCTACTCCGTTTTTGTGCAACGTCGCCGTAATATACACGCGCGTCTATCATCGATTAATCACTGGATGACACACACTGTCGTCGACGATCGTGTCCTGCCCGTTATGGAAGGCTGAATTTACGCGAGGGTTCGCGCCGACAGAGGGAACAAGTCCGCCAGGAATCCCGTTGGAACAGGGGTCCCAAGAAGGCGAAGAGAAAGTGTAGAAAAAAAAAACGGACGTGAACACTGTGCGCCGCTATTGGCCACTGTTATTTGTGCCAACAGGTCGCTCGGTTCGAGGAACAATGCGATGAATCACTAGGTAGAGACTGCGGCTTGGTCGCCAGAGATCCTGAAGAATCCCCTTTGAGACTTTTAGGAAGCAATCGAAGTGGACTTTAAAAGGAAACATACTCGAGGTGGCTGGCGCCAATATTTTTTATTGTCATTAAATGTCGTCAAAATTTCGATGGGAGGGTTGAAAAGTGGACTAAGTCCTGGAGAATCGGTAAATTCTTTTACTCCTGTAGAAAAGTTGTGCTTCTAGAATACAATAAAAATACATTTCAAGAGAAAGAGATTATCGTCCATAAGTATTAGGGCATACAGTCCAAATATTTACCACTTTCTACTTTACAGTTTTCAGACGCTGGTATAAAAAGTGGTAAAATTTGTGTACTACTTGTAGTTTATGAAGTTTGAGCAAGAACGTCTAAGTTATAACAATAAACTTCTGTAATGAACTGTTTTTAATAATAAAATTTTAATACCAAATTCAGTACTTGCTTCATACTTGAGAGAGATGAATCCAATTATCTGTTACTGAATTCATGAATGACGTCAAGGGGAGAGAGAAAAAGAGGATATACAAAATGGTAGCGGAAGTAGGTAGACAGTCCGTTTATTCACAAATAAATTGGAAACAATGCTTAAAATTATATAATTACACAATTTCCACTGTAGAATAATTACACACCCCTAGTTTAGTATAACAATAACGTGTTTATGATGTCACCTTCCATAAATAATATAATTAACTATTATCAATTCATTATACACAAATATCCTCCCAATAAAGCCATTTATTGCCAAATTCACGTTACCAAGCGATTTACGTCACCAAAGTACTGGAGATACTGTTAACCTCCTTTAAAGAAGCACATATCACTCGCATTTTATCGTTTAGGAGCGAAAAACTCACCTCCCATAACATACAAACTTAGCTGCCGCAATTTCCCGACACTTCGTGTGATTCTAATCACGACTATCAAGGAACTTTTATTACAGAGCAGCCTATCGACAAGAACAGGGTGTGCACCATTACTGTTTCACCAAGCACCACAGCGAGGGACAGAACAGGGTGAAATCCGAGATCCCGCTCGTAAGAAGGGTAGCGTGAAGCGAAATGAGCGGGCGACAAAAGAACTTCCGCCAGAAGTCATGGAAGAGTCAACGAGGTGTACAGGGGTCGCGCTCAAAGTAAATTCGAGTTTAAAGTTAGCCTGCTGGTGGACGGCGGTGTAACGTGTGGGAAAAGAAAGACGCGGGGCCGAGTTAAAGAAACAACGTCGAGTCTTCGCGCGAGTTCGACGACGGCAGACCACATTTTTCTAACTTAATTATCGGAACGAGGGCGACGAAAGAGTCGAGGAAGTTCGCCCTATCAACTCGACGGTCGAAAAGTTCCTAGTTGGTATCCCCCGGTTTGCAGTCTCACCTCCGCTCGCCCATCCCAACCACTTCCCATCGCTTCTCTTTCCCATTAGCCTCAACCCGTTTCGAATGAAAGCCTTATCGAATTATAACGAGATATCTTTTCGGAGAGGAAACTCGATAATACGCTCCGCCGTCGAGCGTTCTGCCTGGACAAACTTTCACAAATCCGTTGCTCGTGTCGAGAAGCTTCCGTTCATCCACCGTTTTCAACGAATCTTACGCCCCTCCGTTCATTTGGCAAGTGAATTACGAGGACTCTAAGGGGGGCGCCTTCCACCCCCTCAAAGCTGCCGGGAGCTTTTATTTCGAGGGTAACTTGTAATTGCTCCGCCTGATTGCAGTTTCGAAACTTTGCACCGTGAAAGTGCTATCGTGTATAGCTTTTAGTGAGCATTTCTGTTAGGGAATGGCTAGGAATTCGGTCGGGGACCACTGTAAAGATTTTGTTATGGTATAAAACATAGATAAGGTAAGGAAAACGTGGGTGGAAAGGCACTTGGAAATTAGTTTGCGAGTTTGATGGGATTTTAGGGAGTTTAATGTGAAATAGATTTTAGAACATTATTTGTCAAGTATTTCTTTTTCTAAAAAACTGCGTTGAAGTAGTATGAGAAGGGATACACTGAAGTGGATTCCTTATCAGGATATCCCTGTCGTCAATGCTACAGACAAATGTCTTTTCAATGATGTACCTATCAGTAGATTGGTTCAGTATATAGAAAGACAGTCTTACTGAATGGATAGTATCGTTTTCAACTTGCGGTAGAACGTCTTTGATAGGTTATAACTTCATCGGACTAAAACTAAATAAATTATTGCATTTGTCTCGATTTTACTGTTTTAATTAAACAGAAGAATATTTTTGAATAGACATATCGCAGAATAGAACTAATAAAGGGTAGCTGTCATACGATACAGTAAATCTTCGTACATTTATCCCTCAAGATGTTTTAACTTGCATGAAACTACAAGCAAGGAATTTTAACCAATTAATAAAGGAGTTATAGCCAATTAATTGTATAGTCATTGTAGTTAAACCCTATACTAATTATTCGTTTTTTATTCTTTATTCACTCCCTATATTTTCATTAATCGTATGTTATTTGACAATTATAAATTGTATCCCTTATATTATATAAAATTAGACATTCTTCGTGAATTTATACAGTTTTCTTCACAAATATTAACAAAACAGATTAAAAATTACCGTACCTCTCAAATATAAGTATAATAATGTTCTAAGTAATTTTTAGGGTGACGACTTCCAAGGAGTAAATCCAGGTAAATTTTCCTAACAGTGAAGGCTCTTAATGGAAACACCTCGCGAGGAGGCGTCATCTCTGTCGCCCAAAAATGACAATGTGTGCCCCAATTTCCCAACAAGTGATGTCCCAAGCCGTCAAACAGGTCCCATCCCAAATTGCCAGCGGGAACATCCTGAAGGCGTTCTAACTAATATGCTGCTCTGTCTCCCGCCTGTAAGCGATCCAGGGACGCATTCTCAGGCGAACTAATCCCGTCAGATCGAGTTTGCCTGTAGGTGGGACGTGTCACGTCTTTTCGAGCGACTTGTGCGCGCAGATTCGAATTTTCGCCCCTATATCGGGGCCAGGTTGACGAGGGTTCGTTCTGCAGGGGATTCCTCGGAGAAGATACAGTCTAACCAGTGGAGACTCGAGGGCTCGAAGCATAAATTCAGCAGGCGATCGTGGAAGGCCAAGGAGCTGACATATTGTATAATCAGAATCGAAATTTTATGCGCGGCTCGAGCACACTCTACGACGAGGGTCTCGCGAGGGGAGGTGAACCGTCTGCGAAGATTCCAGGGGTGGTCGATTTTTGATAAACTTGTTACATTTTGGAGAGGACAGAGCGCGACACGAGCGGAGAGTCTGTCTGGAAATTTGAAAGAGTCCCAAGTCTCTCCTCGCTCCTCGGAAGTTGTCTCAGTGAAAGATGCTGTTGGACAGTTGTGATTTATGACCTAGACTCTTACTTCTTGTCCTGCCGATATTTGGAAAGAGCTGTTGAGCTTTCGCCGCGCTTCAGACGCTGAAGAACTTTGCTCCAAAAGCGTTGTGCTAGTTTTTTAACTTTTCATTATTTGAAAAGAAGCGGAGAGCACTCAGCGTCTCTTTTGATGCTGCGGCAGTTTATACATCAAGTGCAGTTTATGATTCCTTAGCCAGTGGAACAACTTTTGCGGGAGGATTCTTCGTCTACCGCAATTAGGGGGAAACTGTGTCAATATAGGATGGTAGATGGACGTAAGAATCGACGAGAGGGGAATAGATATCGGATTAACTGTCCGAACTGTGAGGGTTCTTGGAAAAACCTTTATAAGGTTAGACAGCTAGGAAAGTCCTGGCTAAGAAAGAGGTCAAGATTTAGTCTGGCAAAAATTACTGTACTGTAGGAGTTGTTAGGGATTAGATACAACACTTAAGCCTTCCTGGAAATAGATATGTATGATTGTATAAGTAAATTAATTAATTAACCTTTCAGAACTAATGTAGATTCTGATAAACTGTGGAATATGTTCCTTACTGTTGCCTCTACTACAAATGGCTTACTCTTTACCTAACTTTGAAATATTTTCTAACAAAAATATTTAAAACACGGTACTTCTTATTTCAATACAGTAATTAATATGTTAATTCTGAAATAATGAATAAAAATACATTTTAATTACTTTTTCCGTACTTTGATTCCTGACAGTTCTGAAACTCTTGACACTGTGCTTTGTACAATCACTCATGTTTGACTGAGTTTCCACTCTAAAAGACCTACACGTCCATCCACGAAAACCACATACTTCATTCTGCCCCAAACACTTTGTATTTCACGCGACCACTCAAGACACTCAATTCCAAAGTAAATCTCTCACTCCAATTAATTCCAGTATAAGCAATCGTTCTTACGCTCACACTGTTTTGATATCCCATAGCATCCTTGAACTTATTTATCAACAATTTTCACTAACGACTGCCAGAATTTCCTAGGTACAAGAGTCACCCGTAATTGAAATACTTCAGACGAGTTCCTGTTAAACGATTTACCGCACATTTTCTATCCTCGCCTAGAACGGAAGACTGTAAAATGGATTACGACACATTTCTGTGCCATAAAGCGCTTCAATCAGCGTTCCATATTTCCGAGCCAGGATGAAACTGGCTGTCGATCGTCTGATCCCCTTACTCACAGCCGTATCGCAGTCGCGGACAATAAGGAGGGTCCCGTTGGAAATTTATTCCCGACGAATTCTGGGGTCGTAAAGTTGGACGAAGCTACGACGCCGCATCCGAGAGCTGGACCATAAATACAAACATGAATAAATGCATCAAACACACCCCAATCGGCTCCGTAGCTCGTCCTGGAGGGTCCAAGACGTGGTTGGTATTAAAATTCAAATATAGTCTCGTTGAGAACGAACTGCGCATGCTTACATTCTTAGGGTCGTATAACAGGATTCGACTTACCTGCTACACCTACTGGCTGTCATAGAAAAAGAAATCGACATGAGTGTTAGAGACTACGTGGGCACTAGGGTCCAGAGAGACTAAGGGGTTCAAAATTTTGGTGCTAGAGAGAAGAGAGGAGGAACAATTAAAAAATATTTACTTTTCCTTTACCCCTGGTTCCTAATCGCAACTTATAATTTTTTTGGAGAGTAAAGAGGAAGGGAAAAGAGTTTGATATCGCACTATGTCTATGATCATAATGCAATAGCATAATTCACATTTCTTTATGGTCGAGATATCTAGGTTGGAAGTTTTATTAAATTAAAAATTGTTTTAATTTAAGCTCGTTTTGCTAAGAATACGAATTCTATTCTGCAGACTTTAATTAAGTCATAAACTTAATTCTTGTTTATGTATGCCATTTTGTTTTGGTAATATAGATATAACTTTAATAGTTTACATGCTCAAAATTATCGAGTTCTATTTCTAATATGCTGTCGAGTACATTAGATTGTTTACCACACCCAAACATTTTCATACCTATAAATTATCACTGTTTGAACTACTTCATGGTTACGTGACTATGAATCGCAAAGCATCATCAGCTATACAATCCTTACAGCTATCTAGACAGTATCAGGATCTGTTTTATTTAGAGCCACCTGCTTCTGATTCAATTAAAAAAACATAATATACAGCTTATTGTACAGTATAATCATTCAAGAATATTAATCTCCATCGATCATCCCTAAAATATACCGTTAGTCGAAAGTATCTCATTCTGATGGATTTAAAATTGAAAGTACACACTTATTCTTCCATCATGATCTAATCCTCACATTTCTGTGGCTTAAATTGTAATCCAATACATATGTAAGCAATTTTGTCAATTGTTGCCATTATTAACATGCATTAAAAGTAGATGTTTTCAAGGATCTATTGTGTAAAAAGCTTGGTTATTTTAAATAATACTCTGTTGACATAAGGAAAGTATCTGTTCCCTCTAGTATTATTTATTAATACCAAAATAAAGCTCGCATACTTCGAAATTTCACGTATGATAGCATTTAAGGGTTAAAACCCCAAATCTAGAATTAATTTATTAAGAAGATACATCAAATCTGAAAAGACACCTCTCCACAACTACTTGAGCTAGCGAACAAATGTCTGCGAAATGGAAGCTTAATTGCTTAATGGGTCACGTTCAGTCTAAGTTTGACGCTCTCACTCTCTGGTAGAAACAATCGTGAAACTCTTCACGTGATCCTAGTACGTGAACTGGTGCCGTAGTTTCCGCCAGCAACACCGAGGCGAGCTATCGATTATTGTTTCAAAACTACTAGCTTGCAAGCCGCCCATTGATCTCTCTGATCCAAGCGATTCTCTTTCGGAACAACTGCTGCGCTACCCTGTCGCAGGATCACCAATAGCTGTGTACAAGTTTCGCCCTCCTCGTTTCCTATCCCTCCTGTCGCGCCACTACCTTTACAGATTTCTGCAATTCCACTAATCCAAAACGTTTCCAAGATCCACGCCTGGTCCTCTCTATCAGCGCTATCCCGGCACTGGCGCACGACGCGCTTGATAAAAGTTCTACTTTAGGAAGACGTATCGGAACGGAACGATTGTGTATTGCTACGTCAACTTGGACACAAAAACGTTTCGATGCGAGCGTGGCAGACCACATTCCGAAATCTGGAACAACATCTGTCTAAACAGGTTGTCAGAAACGCCGAGTACAGGATGAGAGATGCTTCGAGCAGGTACACCATTTGTCCAAAGTACAGGTAGGTGAACTGAGGTGGTGGAACCAGCTTCGGCTGGCGATGCAATCGATTACGTCAGCTCGTTCCTGCGAATCGCATTCGCTTCGAAACGAATTCACCGTGTGTTTGGAGAACGGTAGACTGGTTTCATCTTGCCATTTTCAACCTCCGCACGATTTATCATGCGTTTCGAACAATGTCAGCGCCTTTCATCCCTATGAAAACAATCGTGGAAAAAATCGTCGGGGTGCTCGATCTCGGATTGGATCTGGGTTAATCCGCATATAATTTAAACTGTCACAGAAGGAAGGCTCGCGGCGAGGCCGATCGATCCGGACCTAGCTCATTTATCATCGGATTGTTCAAGTGATACACGCGTCGAGAACATTCCCTTCAATTAATTCGCTGGTTTTCATCAGCGAGGACGCGATGGGCCCGATTCCCAACAACTGGGGAAAAAGGAAGTGCGTCAGAAGGGCTCTTCCCTTGGATAAACGCGGCGGAAGGGAAGCGAATAGAGGGCGCTGATCCCTGAGACGGCCAGAGGACTATCAGATATTGGAAAGTCTTTAGGATTAGAGGCGATCAGAGAGGCTGTTACCAAGTTGTCGAAGCGACTTAACTTTCGGACAAGGCGAAGTCCCTTGATGCGTTTTCGATCGTCCAACCGGCGGCCACGTGACGGCGATTCCATAATAATACGTCAGGTCAGGCTAATGCCGACGATGGAACGACTTTTCGATTTTACGGACCGTCCCTATCTCGGGAAACGATTAATTTTCCGCCACGGGTGTCAGTGCTTTATGAGACGAGGAGAAGAGGGCCGACGAGAATAGCGATTCTTGAAGTACGAGAGACTTCAACGCGTCAGATAATGTGGGTCACCAGAAAATGAAGTGTGCCACTGATTTTTTGGATATTAGGGAACGAACGTGGATAGCATTTCACTTCTACGGAATATTGAAAAATCAGGAAAAGAAGATTTTAGGGGATGCGAGACATCTAAAAGGAATAATATACTGTCCCAGCTATGCTGAAGGTATACAATGGCGGCCGACAGAGGTCTGATTCATGGCGATGGAACTTTTTTAACAAACATCGCATCCGGAGCGCAATAAACAATGGGACACACCGTGCAGACCGATCTCACATCACGCTGGGGGAAAATTTTAGCGTGACTTGCTGCTACGAGAGCCGTAGCTGTAACTTTGTCTTTCGTGCTCTGGCGCGAGCAATGGGGTGAACCGCGACCGCTTCCTATGTCAGTCAGCGGACTGCTACCGCTGGGAATCCTGAAGACATTAAAATTGCTGAATCGTGAAAGAATTACACACTAGAGAGCGTTCTTTTGACCAAGAATATCGTTCAGTTTGTTATCCCGTTTTGTTTGATCCACTGTTGCTCTGAAGCAAATAATTAATCAGTCACAACTGTTAATAAATAGGGATATTAATAATTAGGGTAATGGGTAGCCGAGAATGGGTAACCGATGTGTGGTTTGCAGTTTACGCAGCCGCGATTGAGTTACAGTTGTAGCGTTCATTAACTAAATTTTTTAAAATTCTTTACCTTTCATTAACGACTTTCTACTAGTTCTACTCTACTGTACGTACATGCTAGTTGTTTGTATTTTTCTTTGTTTTGTTCGTAGAGTCTTTCTCGGCCATTTTATTCTTCAATTTTTTTTATAATTATAAATTCATATACTTCAGTCTCTATATCATTCATTATTTCTGTAATTTTATAATTTCTACTTATTTACTGCTTCGTTTAAAAATTCAGTCATCTGATAAATTCAAATCCTCTTTCAGCCCTCCCATAATTATACCTACTTTATTCAAAATGACAATTACTTTACAATTTCAATTATTATTTGATTATCTACCACTTATAATAAAAAGTCCTTAAGAAAATAAATTTCAGTTTCTACTTTGCCTAGAATTTCGGCCATCTCATAACAACAGGTACGAATTTCTTTTCAAAGTATAAGCATCCATGTACTCTAGTTTATATTTCCTCTTGAATGTAAGTCATTTCACAATTTTTTACTACTCCACCATTCCGCAACTACAATAAAAATTTGTAATAAAAACATAAACCATCATATACGAGTATTTCCATTCCCGTCTCAGTTTCATTTGCCTCAGAATCAGACATACTTCTCCAATTGAGCAGTCCACGAGACTGTTCTCACGCAGCCGCACTTACATAAATGTTTTCCTGTATTTTATACGACTTCACACGCTATTGAAGCTTCTGTATGCTCCTGTTATGGCAGGAATGAGAATAGAGGGTGGGGTTGCTCATGCTCTTTATTTGGACCACCTACGCGCAAAAGGAAGACCGCGCTTTTTGTAGACGCGGTGTTTCCTGGAATTTTTCGCATTCCAACCCTTCGCGCACCATTACAAAATGGCTCGCGAGGAACGTGCGGAACATAATACGGTTGCTCCCGCGACGGCACGTCCGCAGGACGAAATTTCTTACCAGGGCAGGAATCGGTGTTGGCCCGAAGGAAAATGGAAGGCCGCGTGGAGGGCATTGTGACGTGAAGCATGGCAAGTCGTGCGAGATAGGAGACTGCCAAAACGCGATTAAGCGAATTGCAGCTTTTGTCGTGTCTCTAATTTGAAGGTGTAACTCGTGACGTGTTGACAATAACAATGGTCGTCGCGTTTACCAACATCGTGATTGCGGGTTGCCTGCATCTTCTTCCAATCATTTCAGCGCGAAGCAATATGGCACATTTCGCGAGGACACGTGTGAAGCAACAGCATCCAGTGCCAGCGGAGCGTTCTCGCAGAGCAAAACGACGCAACAGAAATGGACAATTCAATAAGGAAATAATGGAAAATCCACTGGAATGGGAACGCCATTTTGAACTCGCAGCACCTATAAATCGCAAAAATTACGTACCGTAATAAAAGTGAATTTACGACCAGTCTGATTGAAACTTATCTAACGAGCGATCGAGTCGGACGTAGCAAATATCAACGAAATGGAAAACCAGTGGTGCAACCGCTCAAACGAACTGCGTCCAAGAGATACTGTGCATGGTTAAATGGTCGTGGAAACGGTCATGTATTCTACTCATTTTTAGTTTTTCTGTTACTTCTCCCCATTACTCCTCCCTGCAACGCTGTCCAACAGGAGGTCAAATTAATACCCGATTTCCCAAACAGCATTCAATTTTACTGATATATACATTCGCCCTTCCGCTCGCCAAGAACAATAACAAGCATTACAAACGTGGAGATCCCGATTGCCTCCTAGCGTTCAGTAATTCAGACGAAAGAGGTCGCAATCCGATTCCGTGTTAGCGCTGAACGCCGACCGAAATTAATAGAGGGGTGCAGCGAACAAGGGAGGCTCGGAATGAAGAGAAGGAAAAGAGAAATATTAAAAAGGAGCCGCAGAAGGCATTGTTCCGGTTGTGACTCGCGGTGAAACGGGAATGTAGAACGCGGACGGGAGCCAATAGATTTTTATCCGCTGGATGTAGGTCGCGTAAGTCTCGATGATAGAGTTGTTTCTGAGGGAAGGCTGGGTCTCCTCGGAGAACGCTCCAGGCGGCTCACTGGAGCTTTCGTAGGTTTTTGGGAAAAGTCCTATTCTGGGCACAATTGGATTGTTGATACCAGAATTCATTTTTCATTCGTAACAGTGCCTTCGTTCGGATTCATGCGGCACGGTTTGGTACGTCGTGAAAAATTGCCGCGGTGATTGTTGCAAACTTCCTATTTCAGTCTGTGACATCTGTAGGAAACTAGGACTTCTGTAACGCAGTGTTCGAGAAATGTGATTTCGCATAACGCGGATAAAAATGGTGATCTCTCTTCTATAATGTGGAATAAGAATTGCATTCTGTGTAGCACCGCAAGATAAGAAATCTTGAGGCTTAGCGAGAGTGAGTATTGTATTTGTTATTTATTTCATGTAATTGGGTTGTTATGATAAGAATATTAAATAAACTTGCACAATTTTGTGAATATTTAAAATTCACCACTCATTAGAAATTTGTAAAATACGAATTAGCATTACTTAATAATTCTACAGTAGAAATTTTATAGAGAAATTCATTAAATAGGACGTGAGTAAGATAAAAATTCATTAAAATTCATTGAATCTCGTCGAGTTATACAACCTATATTCAGTGTGTAAGATAAAAATTCGTTAACACATTCAACCGCTATGGATACATGGGAGTTATCATTTAGCAATTCTCGTCCAGCTTGTAACTCACAAAGTTAACTGGTATACCAGGGCCAAACACTACCTCCTACCCACGTTAATATCAAATTATCACTAGTCGCGAGTTCTGGCTGCTCGAACTCACGAGCTCTACCTGCGCTGGAGGAAGACACTTCGCAGAAACTTCACCGATATACCGGAAACCACGGATGCGTGGGTGTTCGTTACTGAAGGAGACCGCGTTTCCTAATGCAGCCGCCAAAGGCACACCCCGTTAATTCAGAATTAATACCGAGGATCCGCGCCTTCCGGGCTTCAATTCCTAATGGAAACTTTCGTCCTGAGAAGTTGGCGAGGTTTATCGGGACATAAACCGCATTTTGTCGCTGGGGATATCTTAGGAAATCTTAAGTAATTTGTGAATTTTTCTTTGTGCGGACCAGATCTTTAGTGTAGCTTTCAGTTCTCGTTATAGATAGTAGAGAAGTTTGAAATATCTTTAATTAAGATAGATGTGTTTTATTTTGTTAAATTATTATTGATATTGGTTGGAAATACTTAGTATTTTTTGTACTAGTATTATCACATCAGCGATTCTATACATTACAGTTTTATATCAAGGATTGCAAGCAACATTGATAAGAATTTTTATCGAGTGGCAATACAAAAAGAATGAAAAATATTGATTGAAAACTACTCGAGAATGCACTATGGTGATTGGAATGGTAAAAAATAACTAACATTTAGATAAGCGTATGTTCAACTTCAATATAGTATTTAATGGAAATAAAAAGGATACTGCGGATACCTTATTGAGTCTTTCAAAATAAAACATTGTACATACGTATGTATATGTAGTTAAATAAACGAGTAGGTGCTCGATGACAAGTGTCAGAAATGTTGAGAAGTAATTCTGTATGCTAAACTAAAATAAGACGACAATGAAAATAGATGAAACTGCATCTCAGGTTTCGTTTTTGAGTTAATAGGTAATTGATGAGAAAACGCCTAAAATACGCGTGAAAGATGTTTGGCTTATAACTTATTCTAACTGTAAACCACTAATGACCTGATTAATCTGCGCTAGCAGTAAAATAAGAACCATGTCAAACACATTTCACGTGAATTTTAAACATTTTTGTAGCAGTTAATAAATCTGAAAGAATGCCCCAAATTTCTGCCCAAAATTTTGTCATTCTCAATTTTCGTTCTATTTTGACATGCAGAATCGCCCCTTAAAATTCCTGACACCTATTATCGAATGCTCTATGTAGCATCCCCTTCTTTTCAGTAGATGAGGGACATTCTTATTTGATCAAAGAAATAGCATTTATAATAACATAAGTAGCAAGTCTGACTATAATTATGGAGAATTACCATAGAGTAACCATCATAGCGTTTTTTAAAGGGCTTCTAGCTTTATACTGACTATATCCAGCAAGATATCTTTCATATCTAAATGTTTAACTATACCATAACTACATCATACGTAATATAATAGTACCTAAAGTACGTAACATGTATATATCTCTTTTTTCGAATGGAAAGAACGCATTACGGTAACGCGATTTTCCAAAATCTTGAATTTCAGACAATAAAATTTACCGGCCACGTGCACGTCACGTATAGTTCTTCGAAATGTACGTTCAGATAAAACCAGGCCACCGTAGGTTTAACTCTCAGCTCGTAAGAATCACGTACAGAAAATACGTGCACTGAAATTATACACTGCAAAACCGAGGCGTTCCTCGGGAAGCCCGTCACGATAATAAAATATCAAATTTATCCGAACCTACAGAAATCTCTTTACTGAATTTAGGATCGCAACAAAGTGTTCCTAGTGGATACTTCTCGAAATGTTAACGGCGTTCCTTAAAACCATACCACGAATTACATACTTCGAAGGTCGACAAAGGCTCGTGTATTGTATCGCTGAACTCCTTGAATTAACCCAAAGCAATTATTTGAAAACGTTAAATGGTCTTTAGTTCTCATTCGATAGTCCACTTTAATCTGTAATTTTCACCTTGAATTATTGCATTCGCGAGCAATATCGTTCTCGTTATCGCTGATCAAAAAATGATCGACTCATTCGAAATCGTCAACGATATTTCCCATTCAGAGACGAGGCTAGGTAGCACGAATAAGTAAATTGCATGCGCTTCAATTTACATAATTGCTGCCGTTTGATTATCACACGCGGCTGCACGTTAAACCACGCTCTCAACCCCATAGATCGCTATCCGACTCGCACGCGCGTTCGATTTAAACCGGAAACCGTGCATCGCAATAACTTCGCCCGACCATTTGCTCGATTTAAAATAGCCGCCCACGAGTTATTGCCTTTTGTTCAACTAGACGACGCGTTTCACGTTATGGAAATTGCCTCTTTAACGATTTTCCAATGGTCCCAGATCGAAGCTCTCCATTACAATTAATATTTACCTGCGTTTGTTACAGTTTCCCTATTGCTGAGCGCAGCCTCGAATTGCAACTCACGGTTAGGGTGTGAAGTACAGGTAAAACTCGTATTTTCTTATTCGTAATCGCCAAGATGGATCGTCAAGAGCTGTTTCCTGAATGTTTGATCAGCTTGATGTGTATTCCATTCTGAGAGGCAGCGCTGTAAAGCGTGTTAACGATACTGAGTCGTAAATTTTAAATTGAAAATTCTGCTTCCTGTTGGATAAACGAATCCTGAAGTAGAAAATGTAATAAACAACAAATAATTCCAATGAATAAATAGATAGATATATCATTGAAAATTTTTAATAATTCTGTTAATGAGAATTCTATGTTACGTAGTAATTAAAAGTCTAATAAAATGTTTTTGCATAATACACAGGGTGATTATGCAAAATCATACACTATAATCCTATAATTGAAATATACTTAACTATAATTGAAATATAAAATCATACAAAATAATACACTAGAATGGACTAAAAAAAATTCGATACATTGTCCAATAATTTTCTTCAAACTTAAACCTTGAGGCAGAACAAAAGTTGAGATCTCCATTATAACACCAAGAAGATAATAATACATAATTTAAGAAAGTTGAATTAGAATTCTCTAACTGGCTTCCAGTTTGATCTAATTATACTAATTTCCTTTCCACCGTTCAACTGAGTTACACAGTTCTAATCTTATGCAACTCTTCAAAACCTCGGAATTGAATGAGAAAACGAGCTATTTCGATAAAAGCACTCGCGGATTACGAGCTCGCAAAAGTAAGTAGAACTGGAAAAGCAAGAACGTAATGGGATTTCAGCCTATAAAAACAAATCGATATTAAAGAAGGCGAAGCTAGTTCGTTATTACAAACTCGGCCGTCCTCTATTAAAATTAATAAACTATGAGCAAAGCTTTGCCCATCTCTCGGAAAAAGGAGGAAGAGCATCCCGCGAGGGAAACGAACGTTAATTACACCATGAGGTCGTCATAGGTCGAGCAGACGATACTGCGTAACAAACGTTGATTCGATAAACTCTCAAAGAGTGGATCTCGAGCGTATACGGGGTTTTATACCATCGAATCGAATATCGCGTCGGAAAAACGCGGCTCCAATTTCCCTCCCCACGCTCGGTTCACTTCCAACGCGAGACACGACAAATTGTAGATGAATTCGGAAACAAGAGAGAAACACGTTGTCGACTGGCCAAACTCTTGCTGTTGTTTGCACGATGACAATGTTCGTATTTCAGCGATCCTGTTACGCTTTGTAATTCCTGTGCTCGCATTCAATGCCATTTTAAATGCAACCTCGCGCGTGTGCATGATTGTGTCATTTGAATGGCAGTTGTTCGATATTCCGCGAGAAGTATAATAGAGCCTACGAAAAAGTCTACAAGCCCGACTTAATATTATTTTGAAACTCCGTCCCGGTGCTTTTAAGGAATTAATTACAGATAACATTAACGTCGGCTTTCAGAAGAGTCGCAGGTTGCGTGAACTGTGCTCAAATTACTGATATGCTGTAGGAAATTCAACGTTTCGGTGCAGTCTCCGTGCACTGTTCAAACAAAGTTTCGTGTTTACACAGCAAGGATTTACTGAATTCAACAACAAACCAGATATCAACATTTAATATGCTACACAGGCGCACAGACCGCTTGTTGAATGTTCGTAGCGTTACCGCAGCAAACATTTAGAAAGTTCCTCCTTTTGACAAGACTTTAACGATATCTCGCTGAAATCACAATCATTATTTTAAACTGTTTTATGTGTTTTATAATAATCAAACGAATGATCAATATAAGTAACAGAAGAATAGTCACTCGTTGTCGTTTGCTGGCAGGATTACACTTCTTAACTTCTTGCTCTGTTGAAACACCGAAGAATCCTCGTTTCCACGTATTTCTTAGGCAGCTGCGCAGACCCTGAATTTATTATTCGCCTGCTTGAATTATTTTCGCTGCGAGTAATCCCTTAAGCGCTTCCGTTGTCCACCCCCGTCGCCGGATTGGATAGACTTTTCGCGTTTAACGTACATGAATACGCGCGACCTTTGGAATTTATACTCCCAGGGCTGCCGTAAGCGTGGAGGCATACTGCATTCGTTTTCCTTCAATTTCGTCAGGAATACACCTGGCACACGCGCTGCCGCGATTCAGGCCATGCAAATTGAATGAAAAAGGTCACTTTCTTTTTCGCTTAATCTAGATGCGTGTACGCCGCACGGGGGAGAAGGGTGGAAGGGGGTTGGAGAGCTTTGAATAGACTCTGAATTGCTCTTTTGATTGAACTTGCTGAGGAACTTGCGAAGGCTTATGTTCCTGATTCTGTTTGTTTCTTGATACTTGGTAGTTGATGGAGTTTGTGGAGAGTATAATTAGTGAAAGGGCTGTAATTTGTATAGTTGCATCGTTAAGTAAATGAAGTGACTTAGGAATAGAAGTTAGTTAATCAGAGTGTGATAAGGAATGATGAAGAAAATATGCACCGCGATGAAAAGATAGCATGGCTTATAAACTCTAGGTTTGTATCATTTTTTAGTAACTTTATCCACTTTTGATCTTTAAACTGTTCTATTACTATTTTACTATGTATCTTGTAGTAACATTTAGTCACATAACGAAAGAGTCCCTTTTTATTTTGCTAGACTTCTATTACCTACATGACTTGAAAATGATTTCTATTAAGTATAATTTTTTAACATATTTTTACTTAACATTTTCCAACCTGTAGGTTTGTTTATAATGCAGCATATTATTCTTAAATTTTCATTCCAGTTTGAAAGTTCCGTCTCTTTGTAGAGAACCGTATTTTATTTCATACACTTACATTTGTTCTCGCTGCATTTTAAATCCATAGAATTTTACAACGTTATGAATAATACAAAGTAATCTTTGGCGACATTAATTAGATTGTGAATAATATGTCTACAGCTTCCTATTTTTCTGAATGACGTTATATCAAATAACATGTACCATTTTAATCCGTACTTCATTATAATCTCACAGAAATATAAAAAGGGAATCCTACCATTTGCCTTTTCAGCTCAATAGGCAGTGCATAAAGGATACTCCGAGAGCAAACCTCTAAAATTAAAATTTTTAAATCTTTGTGATGAAAAACTGGAAGGAACTAAAAAGTTGAATTATAAAAGCAATAATATTTTATTCATTTTCTTTCGATTGGTTTATAGTCCCGATTCATCCTATTTAATTAAAATTTCAACAAAATTTCGTCAAAAAGAGACTCAATTCTGATTATATTGGAAAACGCGTTTCGAAGAATACAATAGAACCAGGCCGTTTGTTAATTCACGTCAGCTACTAGTTGCTCGTATGGTTTCTAGATTTCATATTTCACGAAATTAAAAATAAAATACACTACAGGCTCTCACTTTTCATTACCGCTATACAGCAAAAGCGTTGAAAAAAAAAGTGTTTATAATTGTTCGAAATATATTAAGACATAACTATTTCACGCAATGAAATGAAAATTACAAATACTTAATATTCAATTCATGACACTTGCAAAAGTGCAGTGTTTAATTTCAAGCTACAATTGTTCATTGAATGATTCTGGAATTTTCCATTCTCCCATTTTCTATCCAATATTTCGTTCATCCCCATATCTCTGTCATCGAACAGTTCAATCAAAAGATACAGTCTCTCAGCCATTGAATCTCCGTTGGATTTTCACTTAACGAGAAACTACTATATTATTCCAAATTACCACGTAGTAGGTCTGTCTTCAACACTATCTAAAACTGAAATGATATTCGTAATAACATCAAGTATTTTCAGCCTCATTACTATAATTGCAGCCCTCTTTGATTAGCCCCTTCAACGAGATTTCGCAAGGGTGTTAGAGCTCCCTCGGCGAAATCAAGCCAGACTTCCGCCGTTATCGGAACTCTTGGACGTTTGGATATAATCCCCGAACGGGAATAAAATATTCGAGAACGGATCATCCACGGAGATTCATAGAAACGAGGGACCCTTTTAAAGCCCGTGACGCTTCTATCACGATGCCATTTGCCATAAAACGTCCGAGACTGTGGTAAGGGGCGGTCGAATGAAGATGACGCGGGGGATGGGCATATCCACGAAGATGGAATCCAGTGTATTTTACCTGTCACTGCTAATACATCCTTCGGTGCGCCACGTTTTGACGAAGATATACGAGCTCCGTGAGGCAGGAGCGAATGAAACAACGCTGGGGGACGAAATCCTGACTGGCTGGTAGGAAAAATGTACAGAATGCTCGTGCAGAAATGAAGTGATGATCGATAAAAGCGGCGTGACGAGTGAGTTCCTCACTTGGAAACCGATATCGCTAAAAGAACATATCTCTCTGGGCTCAAAGCCAGTTGAAATATTTGTATCTTGGCCAGGGGAAAACGAAGACGACTCGATCTTATTAGAATCATTTCGATAGGAAGGTACAAATTCATTCAAATTTTTTCTATTAAAACATATTTCGTGTTAATGGTTTTCAATGATTTTTAAATCAATGAATTTTTTAGCTCTATCAAACTATTTTTATCGTTCTTCTACACATACTCAAGATTTGTTATGTAAATAAATTTATTTTGGAATTGTTAAGATGAATAGTTTGAGACGATAAAGAGTG
Organism: Calliopsis andreniformis; assembly: GCF_051401765.1. Classification (NCBI taxonomy): domain Eukaryota; kingdom Metazoa; phylum Arthropoda; class Insecta; order Hymenoptera; family Andrenidae; genus Calliopsis; species Calliopsis andreniformis. The sequence goes on along the minus strand of NC_135064.1, from coordinate 12,334,546 downwards.
TATTATTAAAAAAATTTGGTATATGTATTTTGAATTATGTTCTCTGCCATACTATATTATTCTTCTTTAGACAAATTAATTACAATAAGTATTCGAAAAGTACTCGAATATATCGTATCTCTGAAGTGATAATAAAGTTTCAAAAAGAAATAATGAACTTAAAAAGCTTCGTAGTGAATGATGTGTATATCGAATATTATAAATATTTAAATACATACTCAATTTTATAACATATTGGAATAATTATAATGCTCGAACATTCAGATATTCAAACAATGTAATTAGCATTCTCAACTTTCCAACTTTTCCTAAAAAACATACTTTCCTGAGTTATATCATTTTTGACACCTAAACAGGACATATGCAATATATTCTATAAACGAATAAAAAATACAAATAATACAATAATACCTTTACTAATTTGTTAAAAATATGTACCTAAATACTTGAAACTCCTCTGCCGAACTCCTAATGCCTACCATAACAAGAGGTCGACACCTGCTCACGTTGAAAACCACTGCACTGCTTCCTAAATCCAAATTAACACCGCATCCTAAAAACAGTTGTCTATACTTAAATCCAAGCTTTCACGTTTACCCTCGGTATACGTTAAAATTGCGTAACCTACGCGGCTGAAGCGCAAAGGAAGCAGGCAGCAGGGTAGCTAGTAATTCAGTGATCGCGCCAGGCATTAGCGCGCCGCATAGCTAAATAATTTATCGTCTTCGTTATTTCTGCGGGCGCGCGGGGCAAATGCACGGACGATTCAAATAACCGTACTCTTACGTAGTCCTCCAGAATTTCATCAACGCCGGGAGCATCAGGCATCCCGTGGCATGCAGATTGATGCAGAGACCCCGCGTCAGTGAACCACCGACGCGCTGTTCGCGCGAGTATCTCCGCGGAATGACCGAGCGAGAACCAGTGCTGATATTACTTCCTATGGCGTCCCATTAATCACGCACCTATCTGGCCGCGAGGTTACGTGATGCAATTCGACGTCAGAACCGCGTGCCAACGAAAAAAAAGCACGCGGTAACGCGCAAATATGGCCGAGTAGAAAGCGGGTCGAGATTATGTGCGCGCGGAGTCAAAGCGGCCGCACTTTGAATGGGAAAGTAAAATTTTACTTTGCCAAGCGGCGCAGGTCAAATTAGTTTCGATTCTCGCTAGACTTATTAGCGTTGAGTACTCTGTCTGGGATTCAAAGTGACGCATGTCGGACAACGTTAACTATTTCCGCCGCAGTGATAATAATTTGAAATTGAAATGGACTGGGCCTTAATCAAAGTGCCTGCCTTTTCAAAAATCTGTAGAATTTGGAAGCGAATGTTTGTTAGGGAAGTTGTCATTGCTCTCTGTATGGCTTGTGTTTGTGTTGGGAACTTTAGATGGATATTGAGAAGGAGGTTTTCATTACTCTTGCTAAGTATGATTAAATGATTAGTATCGTCAAGTAGACTTTGTCAATTTGGGAGAAGAGACTTAAGTCTAGAAGTGGTGACTCAGTACAGTGTTTGGCTTGTCTGGCGACAGCCATTATGACTCTATCTATGTATTATTAAAATTATCGTTTACAGTTTATATAGGTGCAAAAGTGTTGTATGATGCAGGAGCGACTTTTAGAAATTGGTACATTGGTATACTGTAACAATTTTAATAAAGTCAAAGTGACAGTAATACACGCTGAGGTCTATTTAACCTACGTGTAATAAAGATAAAACAAACCCTTACTCAAATAAGACAAACCACTACAACTCATGTGAGGTTTAAACAAAAAATATTAATATTCTTAAGATGATCCAATTTTTACAGATCACTACTATATAGATTGTATAAACTCGTTAGCAATCTAGGTTCTATTAAGTAGCAGAATAATTCATCACCTAAATACTTTTCTCTGTTCCATTTCACCTAAATGGAAATCTGAAAGAATTCTGTACCTGTCATCATCGATCATGCGCGGGTGTATTAAAGTCTCCCCAACGATTGTTTCACGAAAGGGTTCAGCAGAATCCAAGCTCTAAGGCCACATTGTCTACACTGGATTTGCTATCCCTTCGTGCAGTAGGCTTCTTTTATTATGTAAATCTATGCTGTCGCCAAGGCATAGAATCCGCACGAACGACACATAAGGGGTTTTAATATTAACGGACCGAGCAGGCGGCTAACAGCCGCCTTCCTCCTCCCACGTTCGAAACACGGGACACGGGGATGTTGGTTCGGCTGGTCCACGGGACAAGACGTTGTAGGAACTCGTTGGTATGCCACCCTTTCCCTTCCCACCAGCTTCTTGGCTCCGTGTTGAACATGACGAGACTTCGTAGTGGGTCCCCCGAAGATACAGGATTCATACTGATCGCTTTTGCCTGCATCTTTGACAATCCAACTCAGCCACCGCTCTCCTAAGTGTATTTTGCTCTAAGTTTGCGAAACACCCGATGTTCAGCGTGTTCTTGCATTCTGTGCAATCTGTGTTCGCGGGGCCGAATCAATCAAATAGTATCCAGGCGTTTGAATACATGCTAGGTCAACAGCGGTGGATGTACCAATTTTCTCAAAAGGCTCTCCACTGAATTTCACTTTTCAGTTTAAGGACTCCCACTCGGCGTGATGAGATTTGCTTCGTTTAGAATCCGCGAACCGGCTGTAATAGCTCGAATATTACGGAACATTCTGGAGGAGCTTTCATCAGGGAACGCTGGTAGAGTTCTTGTGTCAAAATAGAAAGTTTCCTGGACACGTTTCACGTTTGGCTGTTTTTAAAGTTGGACCGAAGAAAAATAAGAGACCCTTGGCACAACTCGTTCCGGGGAGAAGTTTGAAGAGGCTCGAGTGTGCGTGAGCAGAAGAAATCAATCCTCGGGAACAAACTTCAGAACATTGTGAACTTCTTCAACAGTAAATTGTGGGTTTGTCTTCGATAACACAATAAGCCTAAATAGAGTCGATGCACATATCGAAGTCATTTGTAAAATCTACAAAAGTACCCTAAGAGGTCTGACTTTAATATAATCAGTAAGAGTCAACTTTGTAGACTTAACAAAGCTACTCTTACTGGAGTTAAGCTACATTTGTTAATTTCGTTAATTCTTCAAATGTCTACTCTGCTTAAATCTAGTAAGAAAAGTTTTGCAAGAATTGTATGGCAATGTTTTTTTCGTGCAGGAAGAAAGTAAAGAAATGATTACGTCTTGCAGTAAGAATATTCTCAAATCGATGGATTGGACGAAGTGGGCCAATCGCTTAGCCACCACAGTCTCCTGAAATTCATCAGATTTTTATTTTTGAACCACTTAACCTTTTCAATACTGGATAGTGATACATATTGACGAAGGCATCGGCCAACAATACTGGAAAGTTTAAAATCTATATGGTATTTAAGGGAAGTGAGCCATGTGCACGATTCGCGACAGAGGATATGAAATTAAATTTAGGATTGTTTTAAAAATACTTCGTATTTCCTAGCGACTGAAAGTCATAAGGTCTTTTGACATTTCAAACATTTTCTTTAATCGCCCATAATTCGAAAATTAATGTATACAATGTACTTTCCTGCGACGTTTTTTATTTATTTCATTTTAGTATGTAGATTCGTCTTCTGAAGCATTAACATGCATTTTATAGATCATCCTATATTTACCTGTTCCTTGTTTTCTATTTTCTTCAGAAAATATTTTTGATCCTGTACCATCATCGAACGAGATGAACAATATTGACCTTCGCATTGTCTACAATCTGTAGACACCTAAGAACACGGTAAAAGGGGCGACAAGACTTCCCCTTTCCGAGATAGACTCTTGGTCAACGTTGCACAGAATCGATATATGATCCACGCGATACAGGAGTCATAAATTTTCCGCTTAATCCCGAGGGTATACGCCGTTGATGTGTTTGTCGAGCCGACTAGGAGGATGCCGACACCGTCGTCTCCCTTTTTCCCTCCATTGGCGTCACTGTAACTTTGTTATTGGTTGACATTGTTAGCCAAAGAGGGACGAAGCGATAGATGCACAGTGGCATTCTTCCTACGCGTGCACTTGGGAATACGCGTCCACGTCACAGTTAGCTGGCCCACAAATCACACTCCATTTCCATGCTAATATCTGATGGAACTGGCATCTAGCCATTCCTGTCTCTCTCTCTCAATCGATCCCTTTTATCCTCCTTATTCTACTCTACACAACGATCCATCTTGTAGATATTTCTTACTGCTTATGGACAACCAACTGTGATCCAGTAGCGTAAGTAGAGATTGTTAGTAACTCTTGGTAACAATCATTAAATTCTGCGTATCCAGTGTCAGATACTCATAGTAGGACTTCTAGGGCGTTTAATCTTCCTCCCATGTCTCGTCGATGAATTTGATAACACAGAAGACGACTGACACACTTGAAGGCTGCCACTGAGCAGAGCTTCTCAGATCAACTTGAAAAAAGTTAGGACGTTTGCTCAGCATCCAATATTCATAACTCGTTTACTTTCCTGCAAGATGGATGTGTGCATTCAGTGCCATAAATAAACCGTAAAATGTATGGGGAACGAGATTTCTCTCGTTGCTCTTCGATCTTAAATCTACCATCACAGTATTTACGATATCGGTGTACACTGTACTCTATATCGAAACCGAAAAAGTGATTCTGAGTAAAAGCAAACCCCACACGTTGATAACAGTTCCCAAGGTTAGAGACAATAGAAATAACTTCGATTTCGTTCGGTGCGAGCCACTGACGCCAACAAAGCTAAAAGACTGGTAAACAATAGCAATCTAACGCTCGAATCAATACCGCTCACATGCACACACAGGCCCGAAGCCCCATTGGAAACTGAACGATCGCTAAAACTTATAAAGCTGTGTTTCGCGCGCACAAAGAGAAAAAAGCAAAAGATGCTGACTCGATAAGCAATTTATCGAGAGCCTGAAGAAACAACCTTGCAGAACTGGCTTCAGGGGGATGGGAGGATAGACGTCACCCGTGCGCTAGAGCCAAATTGAGTAGGAGCCTCGACGTTACGGCCGTTCGACCGCGTGGAGTACAAGAGGAAGAAGTTTGAACGATTCGATTTTCGGCATGGCCCAAGGGGGCGGAAGTATAGGAGCAAGGGATGAAGCAGGGGAACCTAAACTACCGGGCTTATTTCGTCTTAGCATCTCTCGATCAGTGTTTTCCGGGGATAAGCATATTTTTCTGAAGTTTCGAGATATTGGGGAACCTTTTGCCCTTAGGATTCAATCGGATTCCGCTGTGATGCTAAAGGCACGTATTCATATATCGTGACACAGGGAAGTTTTATAACACCACTTGACCGTCTCCCTGCAGACGAAAATGGGGTAAACGTACGTCAAGATATTGACGTCTTAATCGTCTCATTTGCGTAAGATGACATTACTTGGCGCCTGTTATTTGCTCGTGTTTCCGAACATCTAAGACGTTAATCTTCTGGATGAATGTCTCTTGAGACTGGAGTGAGAATATATAGGATATTTGAGTAGAAGCCTAAGTGTAATTGACGCTGTGCCAGATATGAAGATGAGCAGTTGTCACTTGATTAGTGACACCAAGGCAGGACTGCATAGAGATGCGCTTAGAGATCGAGGGAAGGCAGGAAGTTCCTTCTAACTTCGTTACATTTTTTCGTTCATAGAATTGAATTTATGAACACATATCTCGGATTTAAAGCTTATTTAAAATGTAGATAAACTCTTTCTATGAAGTAAACATCGAGCTTGAAAACAGAGGTAGGCGAATATGTTTTAAAATAGAAGAAAACTTAATATAATAAATAAATAATTATTTTAATTGTTTCATTATGTTTGTTATATGACTACCTCACAAAAAGTAATTTTACCTTATATTAAAATATAATATGTCAGTTTCAAATACTTTTTTATCTTAATTTATTTTATAAATAAAATAACAAATAATATAACACGAGAAATATTGCTTTATAAAAATCGATATTTTTGACGCAATACGCGTCACAGAATCAGAGGTTATTGGAAATGTTTTAGAAAATATTTATTCAAATATAAAATAAAACATAACAAAATGATGAAATAATAATGAAACAATTTGTTTTCATATTTCTAGCATCCATTTTGACAGCGAGATAATAATTATGCTCTTTCTAAACAGTAAATACATTTACATTCACAGAAACATTCAACCACAAAAATATTTTCCTTTCAAAAATAAATTCTCAATCAAAGTTTAAAACACAATACGGCAATTTCTCGTCTACAGTGAAGCAATTTACATGATCCTCGATTCCTCGGTAGAATTCGGTTTTTACCTCTCTATGGCTTTCAATATTCCATACTACACGCTGCTCCACACTGGAAAACTTACCCGGAACCATTTCTAAAATACTCTATTTAAATAATGTCCAACCCTGCTCGATATTGACAGCTTCGAAAACAAAACCCATCAAACACGCTGATTTCCCATCAGGCTGTCTTCCCCTTCCGTAAACCCACCGATGCGCGGCGAATCGAGCGAAACGACCGACAATATAGGCCTCCCCCTGTATTTCCCCAATGTCGTCAGCGATTTTGAAAACGGCAAAACAAGAAGAGTGAGTCGTCGGTGAGACTACTCGCTCGTCATAACGGCCCGTTTACGGCTCCGCGTTCCCTGTACGCCGTCGGACCATTCGAAGGCAACGTAACGACTAGCCAGGATTAATTTATAACCGCGCTACAGTGGCGGTATCCAGCCATTAGCGGGGTGCCTGCGAAATGACTCCTACCGGGATTAATTTAACACCGTAGCGTCGCGGTGACTTTTGACATCGCCGCGCGGATTAATGAGCTATGTTAAGCCACGCGAGGGTGGAAAAAAGGAACGGGGTTAACGACGAGGCGGGCAGAAGCGGGCACGGCTGCTCCACGTGGATGAACGTCGGTGGATGCGGGGCGGGGGCGAGGATAAGACAAAGGGCGAGCGACAAATGTCGTCTAGTCAATTAGTGTGGCGAACAGGCCGGAAAAATGCTTGACGCCGCGCTAAACGCTTTGGGCGAGAGGAGGGCCGAATAAGGAGCGTGATTGAAATCGATCGTAACGCCGAAAGGCAGTTTAATTAGTCTGGCTCGAGTTAACGCGGGCTCCGCGCACAAACGTGGCAGAGGCCTCTTCTGGAGGAAATCAATCGAGACGCGGCAGACGTTTTCAAAATATTTCGAGACTCGATGGCTTATCGGGGTCAGGGGCTAATTTGGGCTTACCAATTGGTTTGCCGACTTTGAGTCATCTGTAGAAGATTGCCAGCAATTGACTGCCTCGTGTGTTTAAATGCTTGTGTTTCTTTGTTGTGGATGACGATATGTTAGGGGGAGTCTATTGTGATTGGTGTATGGTGTCTCCTTGGGGAATAGTGATTTTGTGAAAGCAGCAAGAGGCTCGCACGGAAAAGAACGTTAAGCTGAAGTTACTGAAGTCTCTTGTAGAATTTACGTAAGTTCTCTAACAGACCTGAGTTTAACAGATTCAGTAAGCGTAGACTTTGTAGATTTAACAAAGCTGCTCTTCCTGCAGTCAAGCTACCTTTGTTAATTTTGCAAAAGTCTATAGTAGATCCTACAAAAGTTTACTCTGCTTAAATGTACTTAAGAGCCATTTGCAAAATCTGTATGACCATTTTATTCTGTACACATTCTTCATGCCTTTGAGGATTTCAGTGTTACATTGCTTATTGAAGAAAAAATTTTAAATTCAATTATGGAATGAATTTTCCAGGTATTAAATGCTTGAGGCCCTATTCTTTCTATAATGCTTTTTAAAGTTGTGTGACAAGTATGTAAGTACAGAGCCGAATTAAAGTTTTACGAGGTCCGAGATATTATACTAAAATATTCCCTACTTTCTAAGAGGATTTTATCAAGGACAATCACTTTCAATGCTTAGGCAAAAATAAACTCCAAAGCTCCACAGTAGATGTAACTTTTGAAGAAAAAACTACCAGTAATAAATCAAAAATAATTTTTTTCTTAAATACTAGCAAAAATTTATTTCAGTATATTGAAAAGTGAGGCTCTTTAAAGGGGAAGAGTCGGGGTTATAGCCCCCCCCCCCCCCCCCCCCCCAAGGGTCCTTAATCCAGGTCTGAGTATGTAGAACAAGAAAGCAAGTGTGATTAAAAGTATACAGCCCCGTTCGGGGTGAACAAAAAGAGAACTCATATACGGTGTATGACAACAGGTGTCACAACGTTTATGGGGCAACTGTTCACACAAAATAAAAGGAAAATAAAGAACAATAAACATGCGTTTAATACCCCATTTCAGAATTATTAATTATTGAGGAAACGTTTAAAACTCACGTGAAACATGTCTGACTTGGGTTATTCTACTGACTACGCTGTATCGGCACTGGTTAGTACACATCGATAGTAAAATAAATCTCAAGCCAGACATATTTCATGTGTATTTAAGGCATTTCCTCAACAATTACTAATTTTGAACTGAAACCTTAAGTGCAATTTTGTCATTCTTAATTTTTGTTCTATTTTGTCATGTTATTTTACTTTTTTAAATTTGTGACATCTGTTATCGAACATCCTTAATACATATTATAATACATCCAAGGCATCCATTGCTACGAAACGCTGTGTGTAAATAACAAAGCATTTACTAGAATGAAGAATGTTCATATATGAAGGAACATATTCGGATAATAGGTGTTCAGATACAGAAGGGTCGGCTGCACTTATCGTAATAAATCAACTGGAACATTGGATTGCTGATTCCTCCGAACTACACTCAATCAACGTAGTCCTAAGATTCTTATATAAAGCTTTCATCATCGAGCAAAAGTCGCCTCGCTTTCTTTCAAGAGAAATGGAGAAGTAATTGGAACAGTCCTCGTTCCTATCCGAGAACTTCATCGAACGATCTCTACATAAACACAGCGCACGAGAACTAACGGGGATAAGTATTTTGTTTCCTTTGATAGCGTTAGACGTTTTAACTCAACAGTCAGTAGTACTGTTACACTGCTAAAGTTACTCGACACTGGATCCCGCTGGATACTTTTAATCAAGTACGCGAGCAGCAAGTTTCGAAGAAAGAGAAACTGGAGACACAAATTGAACCGACCGGTAACGAGAGCGCTCTGAAAGAGAGATTTCTGTTTCGCGTAATGGTAAACCTTCCCGACAAATTCGATGAATATCGTTCTTGACAGAGAAACTGTTCACTGTTTTTGAAAAGCGACAGGGAGCATTTATTTAACTCCGTTCTCGCTGCTAGCCGTTATCACTGAAAGTCCTGAAAAGTTGTAGCAATTCACTGAAAGCACGTTAAATTCCTGTCATTTTCGTGCAGCGATCCAAATTGTACGAACGCATCCCTTCTTTTATGCAACGCACAAGCGGGGCCACGTAATGAACTACAGCAATAATTTAACAATCACTTAAAACACCGCGTCAAACGCTTTCACGAAGAACTGTAACATGCTACTACCGGACGCATGAAATTGAAATAAACACAGGCCGAGTAGGGGGATCCTCTGGTTGGATCTCTCTGCTCGGCCAGATAGAAGCTTTAAATAATATTCCAGGCCCATTTGCCTGTAAAAATAATTCTCGTCGACAACTTTTCCGCTTTCGTTCCACGGACCCGTTAGATCTATCTAATTTATTTCCGGCTGTTTTTCAAAATGTCCCGCCCCCTAGTGGCGGACATTCGGGGAACTGCTCTTCAAAACTGCACTCATGGACGCACTTTGTCCCTCTTTATCTAGGAAAGCCAATATATTTCCTCGGGTATTTTCTCGCTAATGGCGGACAATTCATCACGAAATAGCGCATACGTGTCCCGCAAACCCTCTTTATTGTCCTTCGCCTGGTTGGCCGCTCGTAAACCCCTCGAATGTTGCCCGCGCGCTCCTGCTGCGGCGGCGTATAGTTTCAGCGTATGACAGGTTCCAATTAAAACTTTAGAGTTGCCAACCCGGCATTCCGGCGAAATTATTGCTACGATTACGGGTACTATTGCTGCGTCAAACCACGGTTGGTCACCTAATGGATATTCAATGGCCTAACGGAGGGAAACGATACCGAATGTTTCCTTTTGTACGCGATTATCATTTCAATGGCGATCCCGTCGCCAGAACTCGTGGTGAAGTTCGCGGAGCTAGTTGGTTAGCAAACAGAGACGTTCCTCGGTATAGACACTGGCCAACTTTTGGATTATGTCAGTTCTCCAACTTCCCTTCAACTTTCAGAGTTGAAGATTTTTATCAAATCTCCCGTAGACGTCAGGGGAGTTCTTGGTTCATGAAATTCCAATGGATTCGGGCGTTTTTGAATCCCTGGCCAGTTGTAATCTTCGTGGCCGCTGTATTCTACGGCGCAGTGCACGGAGGCTAGCCGATGGTGCCCATTTGGGGAACGAATGTCGTTCCGGTTCGGGCCTCGGAATCTCCTCGGGGCTTCCACCGTGTAGCCACTGAGCAATTCATCTACCACCTAGCAACCACCACCATGAGAGAGCACTTCGAGCAAATCACGCTTTATTTGCCACGAAGTCGTCAGAGAAAAGTATAGGAAAATTCTGTTTTAACCTGTTTATTCTTGCATGAGACTCTTTACGAAATATAAAATTGCAACGTAGAATTTGTACGCATGAACACGTTTAAACAACTAATGTACTTTGACGCAGAGCTTTTTGTGGTCCTCCAGCCTATTTGTATAGCCAGCTAGGTACCATTCCAATTCAAAGGAAATGCACGATATATTATTCCTATTCAACAAGAAGTCACTATTGAACCCTTGGGCTGATTGTACATACATACAACAGAGTAGGAGTGCAGTTTTATTTTATTTTTTAGGACTTTTGATTTGAACATTACTCTTTTAAAAGAATGACTTCATAATAACTCCATTTCATGATTTACAACACCACATACAGAGAGAAAATTAAAATTTTCTTGGGAAAAAAAGGACTGACAGAAATTTGATCACATTTGGATAAAGAAAATAAAACGTTGAAGCATTGCTAACTAAAAACTTCCTTGCATTAAACACCCAAAACAGTCGTACAATTTTCTTTTCCATCCTATTCACTGAATCCATTCCAAACACTGAAAGTTATAAATTATCTCACGTAAATTCTGTTTCATCCCAAATCAAAGAATATCCAGCCAGTGGATGGGAAGTAATAATGGCGACGCAGGTCTCGAGATTGTAAACGCAGATTTTGCAAGTTATCCTTCTGATAGTGCCGACCTGCTTCCCCCGTGAAAGTTTAGCGAACGACGATGCGTATTGAAACTCGATTCACGGACGATACGCTAGATCAGATAAGCTGCTTGTTGGTAACTTGCAACTTCATAGATCATCCCGCGGAAATACGATGTCGAAGCGTGCCGTTTAAATTTTGGGAGATTCCCGTTTCTGCCTTCGTTCCGCACACACGCGCACGCCTCCGGCCGCATCAATAATTTTCCCGCTGCACGACTGCAGCCCCCGTAAACTGGAATTATAGCGATATTAACTTGTCACCACGGATTGCGCCTTTGTGTCGTCGGGAAATTCTAGTGTTTATTCCGTGGGGCATCGAAAATGCATAGCAGCGATTTTCACGTGTCGAAAGAACTGTCCAGATTTATTCAAACTGTGTGAACTATTTCGTATCAGTATTTTCATGATTGAGAGTTTCTAGGAATACAATCGTTTTGCGAGCATAGTATATTGAACGTGAGGTACGTATACATGTAGCCATGTGAGCGTGTGGAAAGCTAGTGCTACGTGGAAGATTCGACAAACTTATTGAATCTGAATGAAATTTGTCGGTACTTGTTCTGTACCTGTTTGAACTACTCTAATAATACAGACGCATAGTGAATATGGCTTGCTATTATGTCTGATTAATTTTCGTGATCAACCACTCGTACGTAATTAATTTCGCAATATCGTTGATATAATGTCTACTCAGAATGTTTCAAAAGGATAGATACACAACATAAACTATTCTGACAATTTAGTCATCAATAATCGTGCGCGATAAAGTTCAGAAATATGGGGATACAACATAGCGCCCGCAGCATGCATGTATAATAAGCTATAGCCTAAACGCATGATTAGTTTTACGTGCAAACTTCAGTATTGAGAAATAACTCGTTTTTTGTAGTTATTTTCCGCAGAAAAATAAATACAAAGATATTTCTTTGAAAAAGTAAATAAGTCTCGCAGTTATTTGTCGTTCATGTTCTACATGCAAAAATAAATATAAATATTATCGTGAAATGACACGTCTGCGGATAAACATTTACCTACAAATCGTTCAACAAAAATTTACAAACTTAGAGAAATAGTATTCCTGCAAAAATGTACAAAAAGATTCACAACAAATAACAAATATCAATATCTGATCAATACTTTGCCCGATTTTTTATACACCATCACACTTTTCCTCTGAAATAATAAAAAGTTTTATCAAATAGTAACACTTGTTTCTTTAACATTTTATCTTATTTTAGGTTTATGAAAACTAGACCTTAAATATTACGTTTTTCGTGACAGAGAATTGTTACTTATCTTGGCCAAAGTGAAGTTTCAATAGACACGAGGGCTATTCTCTGTTTTTAATTAATTGTGCGGAAAGATAACTTAATCGCGCGTCGATTGTTTCGTAATTGACGGGTCGATGAATTTGCCCGAGCAGGATAAACGATCGGTGATAAATTGGTAGACACGGCTCCGAGGTAATACGCTTTAAAGCTACCCTTGTTCAAGCTATATTCATAGCTCGTTCTCCGACTAACGCGTTCCAACGAAGCCGACGAATTGCCCTGTACCGTAATAAAATATTTTCCCTTGAGTCGCGTGAATCGAAAAAGTACACACCAAATAATACGATTAATTCGAAATTGCATTTCGTATTTCAGTGAATTTCTCGTCTGTGAACGTCCAATTGAATACCCGTTCCACGAGAATATCCCCCTTCATTTACTCATGAATATGATTTTGGACTCACGTTTAAAGAGCTTGCAACTAAAACAATTCTACAATCCTTTGAAATGCAAGTAGCTAAATTTCGTTTATGCGAAATCAAAATAATACAAATTCTATTAAACACGTTCCTCTAGAACAAACTAATGTGACATTCCTCGTTTCTGTCAATTAAACAAGGTTTTAAATACTAATACGCTTATATCTCGGACTAAATTTCACTGAAACGGGAACCAAGCTGGCGTTTAATAGAATTTATTAAAACCACATGCGAAGCGGGGCAAAAGAACAGTAAATTCTTTAGAATACTTTTATACTTTTCTTCATTAAGCTGCTTCAAACGCCAGCCAAGTGATGCTACTCTGCGACAACGCGAGCACTGAACACCCCCTCTTGTCTTCTTTAACGCGGACATCTTACAGAAGAATGCAGCCAGACAAAAAAGCGAGGCAGAGGGTAGCAACGCGGAATCGGTTCCTCGCAAAGACGTTCAGCCACCTCTAGCCGTAAAAATCCATTAATTACAAGCGTCAGCCCCCGTTTCGTTCTCGTTTAATTATCTTCGGGACGTTCGTTTCGCGCCTCTATTTAACGGGGCCAGCCATTATCGACGCCCGAAAAATCGACTTCTGGAAGAAAAGAGAGATTCGTCCATGGATTAAAAGCAGGGAACAAGAAATTATCCAAATGCCACCTCGGCGTTGGACGTGGAAGAATGGGCTGCTGGGAGAAGAACGGCCGCCCCGCGGCGAGAATTTTCGAAGGTGGAAAAAGCGAGCTCTGGGGAGAAGCGACGCATAGACGTGAAACCCCTCGAGGTGGCGAAGACGAATGGAAGAAGAGTGGAGCGAGATTGTAGAAAAGAGACGACGGAAGGTTTTCTGATCTTTTCGTTTCATCGCCAGTCTTGTGGGATCTCAACCAGCCGAGATTAGGATAAACAATTTTTAGAAGATGAATTCAAATGGCGGTATTACAAAGGTTACCTAAATTGTGGGATTTGATGTTAGTGTTATCTTCTGGATTTATAACTCACTGACGAGGTGATAGTGCTGAAAATATTCCTGGGGTTGATTTATTTAGTAGGTTCCATAAAGGATGAAACAATAGTGAAACTTCAATAGGATTGGAAACGAATGATGAAATATTTCGAAGAGGTAACGTTTTTTGGAAATATACAAAATATTCGTGCTTTCAATTTTCAGTGTGTTTCACTTTGTAAATATACAATAGTATATTTCTAGAAAAAATGGAGGAGATCAAAATTTCAACGTTTTTCATATGGAATATGGTGGGTTAAGCCAACTTTTCGAATTTATAATGGATTTTGTGATATATCTATATGAATTTTAGTTGGCGATAAAAAGACCTACTAGGTGACAAGATTCAATATTTTAAATAGACAGAAAACAACACTAAAAATATTTAGGTATAACTTTATCGTGTTTAATACCTTCACATTACACAGTTATAAAATTCGATTACTATAGATAGCAGAAAGCAATATATACAGTTCAATTAACATAAAAAAGTCTTCAGTACCTTTCTAGGGCACTTATTCCTGTAATGTTAAAGGGTAATTTCATTTTGACAGACACTATTATGTAATGTAATCAGTTACAGCTCACAATTAAAAACAACTCTTAAAATTGTTATTTAAATGATTGAAAATCATTGTAAATTTAAAAAGCCTTTTCCTCGTCTACTACCCTAAAAAGTTTACCTCTTGCAAAAATGTGCTGAAAGTAATAACGCGAATAATCATTTTCTGCCAGTTAATGTTTCAAAGAGACAGGAAAGACTCGACAAAAGCAGTAGATAACGCTTCAACATTTAAAAGGGACCATTACAACAAGCAATTATTTTCTACTTAGTAGTTTACTACCAAAGGATATTATAATGACAAAGTTTTAGAGCTATATTCATACTGATTCTTTAGAGTGCATATGCGCTGAAAATTGGAATCCCAAAAAAAGATCAGAACTCTACCTGTGTAGAAGACCTCCATGTAAATATCCCAACATTATCGTACCAAACATGTGACAGTTTATAACAAGCCAAACGCATCTGCTTTAAATAATTTCAAAATATAGCCATGAATCATACATACATACATGCAGTAATGAAACTACACAAGAGAATACTGCAACAGACTCATAAGTCGTGTCCTCGAAAATCCGTAATCTGTCTTGGTTTCTCAGCTTCCTCTATCCTTTGTAATCAACAGTGTCGAAGTTTCTTCATCGCAACAATAAAGATACCTAAATCTGTCACTTCAAGGCGCCATCACAAACCAGAACACCCAAGATAGTAACAAGATTTCCAGGACTCAAACGTCGATATCTGAACACTTTAACCTACTACAAGCGAGTCTTCGGTGACGAATCAACAGCCACGACTACTCATTTCGCCTTTTATCAGCGCCATAACCGTACCGGGCGAGGGTGTTATCTCGAAGCAGGCGTAAAGGCTGAAACATTTCGTGGGTTTAATGAGACCGAACAAAGAACCGGGGAAACCTATCTAATCATCTTTGGTACGTTTCTCGGTTACAAGAAGAGCCTGGCGGGTGGCAGCGAGTCGAACAAGAATCCTCGGATCGAAACTCCCTGAAGTGGGCTACGTGGTTATGTCGGAGCTGGAGCGAGCATCTTACCCTCTCGAGATCCGGCTATTATCTGCTTCGCGATTATTAATTTCCACCTACAATGCCAGGAGGATCTGTCGTGTGTCGGTGGTTCTGGTTTCCGGCGAATCCTCGAGGAACACGAGTTCGGGACCTCTTAATTGTTGTCGCATTCCTCCCTTCGCTGCTCCTTCTCCAGGTGGTTAACTCCTCGTGCATATTATAATTGGGTTCGAGTCGCCCGCCTGATGATCGACGATTATGGTTTCTGCGTGGAGTAATTCCAGTGAATACGTGGCCCAATGCTTTCAACGTTTGATAATTCAGATGAAATTTTGTGTCCTAGACAGCGGTAGTCGGGAAGGAGTTGCAGGAGGAGAGCCAAATTAAAAGTATAAGAAAACACCTCGCTAAGAGATGCCACTGGGCACCGAGGTTGCTTATAATTTACATTGCAAGAGTTTAGGAGACTCGAACGACGAAAACATGTAAAGTAGCGATTTCAGACCTTGGAGAGTGCAACGACCTCCAAAGGGGTTCCTCTGCTGATGAGGAAACTACTATAACAATGAAGGGATCCTTGACAAGTGTTGAAAAGATATGAAAAAACTGATTGCAAGCATCCGTGACCACCTTCCGTGGCTCCATGGAACGAACCAGAACGGTGCCTTCAATTTTCGAACGAGGATTTATGGTGGCCGTTCAAGAAAATTGAACACGAACCCGGAAATCTATAATCTACGATAGAGAAATGGACGCGCCTCAGATAATAATCTACGGCGATCTTTATGTTCCCTATCAATAACGCCTTCTGGAGTGTATTCGTTTCGAGGCTAATAGAAAAGCGTAGGCGTCTCATTGACTCTTGAGTTATCGATGTAGTCAACTTTCGAATAAATCGAATCTTCCGGATTCCTGCAGATTGTAATTTGGTGATGGCGACCTTTGACTACTGTCAATAATTTACATGTTTCGAATCAAGAATTGAGAGAAATAAAATAATTATCGAAGCTTCAGCTAAGATTTTTTAGGTTCAAAAATTGAAATGAAATTAAAAACAGAAGTAACTTTAATTTCTTTTAACATTTTGTAATGTAACAAAATTGGATTAATAATTGACATTCATATACCTACCAATTAGAATGCTTCAAATAAATGTATTATACAGACTGGATAATATTTCATGTGACAACAGATTGCAAAAATGAGCTGGTGTTTTAATACAGAAGTCTTGAAATTAATTATTGAATTAAAAAAAAATCAGTATAAAGAAATATTGCACCTAATAAACAACTGACGCAAGATAGTAACAACTATGTCATACGCGCAGGTGAAATATAGCCTGCAGAATCACCCAACTCTTCTTTTGTGGGAACTAATATTTTACATGGGATATTAGTTGGCCAAGTACATAAAACCGCGAGGAAGAAATTTCTAAATTGAATTCGCCATCGCTCCTGTGGTCTCATAAGAGAGTTTTCAAAATTAAAGTGTAGCTGGAGAGGTTGCAAAATGAACGAAGAAGAATTTTCGGCGTGGAAAGTTAAAGGGGAATATTATAACGGGAATTATAATTACTCGGTCCGTAAAGAGATTCTTCTGGCATTCTGTGAGAGTTTATGAGCGCCGCTGATGGAGACGAAGTTTGCTCGTTCTTATTTACAATATGCTCCTGTCGCTTTTGCATAATATTCGTTTATGAATTTGCGGTGGCCCACTCATTTTCCTGTCAGTATTAAAATTTCAGGCTTGAATGTCAAAATAAGTGAGATGTAACAGTTTTTAATAATGAGGAACCTGACTAGCAACTTGCGAATGTGTGAAAACATATATTATATATGATTTATTTAATCGACAAATGTAGCAAGAGGTTTTTTCAAAGTTTCATGAGATATAAATTTTTACATAAAACAAGAAACGAGTATACTTCAACTGAGTTTAAACCTTAAAACTTTATGTAGTACTAAAACGAAGCTAATTCGTAATATCTTCTATTCTCACACAATCTCACGTTTAAAAATTTTAGGACTACGCGACTTGTTAATTAATTCTTAAATGGTAACGTGGAAATTCTTTGTATGGGCAGAATAATTTTGGGCGTTTCTCAAATCTCTGAATTACCATTCCAGAGAGGAGACGTTGATACGAAGATCATTCGGTGAAGTGATGCCTCAGTTTGAAAATGGATTTTCACCAATAGGACGGGCATAGAGTAAAATTTGTATTATCACTCATAACGTGACATTTCAATTACGAGAATAGAAGAAATATCGACGAGTTTCGGTCAATTCAATTTCATTCGATCGTATCGGGATTTAGGTCTGTGACTGATATAGTATAGTACAAAGTGAACGATATTTCATGAACATCAGGCAAAAACATAGTCAGTCTGGAAAAATAAAATATTTAAACAGAAGATAGTGCAATACACACCTGCATATTTTATCAGTTGCCTGACATGTAATCTGTTAAAGGTAATATACAAGTCACTTCTAAATTCTGCGTACCAATCTTTATCAACGTTTATATTTTGCAGATCCTATATTTTTTTAAAAATGGACAACAGAGCATAAAATATATACACAAAAAAATATATAAATAATACTTCTTCCTCAACATTCTCCAAATTTTCTAATTATTTACCTATATCTGTTATTTTAGTCGAATCAGTAAGAGCAAAGATATAAATTTGATAGCAGTGCGTTTGATGTTGGGAGAATCAATTTTTAAAAGATTTACAAGCTTTCATGTTTCAAAACTATTTTCAATTTTTGTTACAATATATATAACTAAAAGACTACAATTTTTGATTGATATACAGGGTGTCCAAGAACTGGTGGCACAGGCGGAAAAGAGATGATTTTATATAACAAAATAAATCGAAAGTGTAGAATAAACTTTTTAATAGCGTGTTTCGTTTTCAAGAAAATTGAGTTTGAATTATAGTTGGGTGCAACTACACGGAAGTACAATTTGGATGCTTGAAGGGTACAAGGGGTAAGGAAATACTCTGTCTGACCACTGATTGTCTCTACAGTAAGCTAGAAGCATTCCCTTTTTCCTGTTTACCCCTCAAACGCCTAAAACTGTAGTTCAGTACACTTATACTCGGTCAAAATTCAAAGTCAATTTTCTCGAAAACAAAGTATGATATCAAAAATTTGTATTCTACATTTTCGTCTTATTTTTTCATGCAGAATTACCCCCTTTCCGCTTGCACCACCAGCTTTGGGACACCCTGTATTGACTGCATTTAATGTCACAAAATTTCAAATATATCTTTCCTGCTGCCTCCACATTGCATAACAAATCAAAATCCATTGACATCGCTCCACATTTTCAAAAATACAGAGTACTTCAAAATATGCGAAACATCAAACCGACTCATATTCCAATAATTTACTAAAATCCTCCAAAAGCACGGCATTTTAGTCATAAAATTGTATCACGAAAAGCCACGCGAAACATCGAAGAATCGATAAAATATCAAAGTAACGGGATAATTACCTGTGTCACTACAGCAAGCGATGTGTCGCGAAACGATTTTTCGCCGCAGATTGAAACTTTCCTTCGAAGCTGATTGAAGTACAACCTCTGCCCGAGCACAAGCGCGATGGAATAGCTCCTCCAGGGAAGCGGGAGCCATCATTAACGGGATTCGAGCTTCCTTTTTTCCTCCGCCTCGCAGAAAACCCCTTCAGCTCGAATGGCTTCGAAACTGTCGATTCAGGCGGGCTTATCGGGGCAATTAAACTTCTTCCGCCCGCCGGACGACGAGGAGATCGTCGCCGTGAATATAGTCCGCGACGTTTCTCCGGCAGGAATCACGATTCCACGAGACTTTCTTACCTCCTGGAGTTATTGACGAGAGCTGCCTCGAGGCCCCCAGGGTAAATAAACGATCGAACGGGGTAGGACTTGATTCGATCGTGCACAACCAGTCGAGCTAATTGCGAACCGATCCCGTCTAACGCGAGCATGATAAATTAATTATCAGATCTAGACCACGCAGAATCGTTCCCGATGTGGTATGCGGCGAAATCGACCGATGGAAATTTCTGATGGCCGCGCTGAATGGACGCTGAAATTGTGCTCGGTTACAATTTTCCATTGGCCCTCGGAAAAAGATTGGAAAAACATTTTACCGTGCCGGATTACTTTCCCCCGAAATTGTAACGACCGGTGCACCCTTTTTACTTGTCGATGTTTCGGTAAAAGGGGCGTAGAATTTTTATGGAGCTGACAGGGCGCGTCATCGCGTCGAGCTTTTCGAGAAATGGAAAGGCAAAACAGAGTTAAGGGGTGAAAATTCCGACGGCGAGATTGTATAACGCGGGGAACAAAACGACGTTGATGCCTCGGCGAAATTAAAAACATTCCGAGACGGCGAGCGTTTTGAAGCCCTTGGCTGCACGTGGGAGGGGGGGATCTTCACCCAGATTCGCGCGGCGCGCAGGGACAACGAAACGGGAGCCCCTTTCATGGAGGTCCGCAGCGGGACACGATATCCAGTGTATGATAAACGTCCCCGTGATCTTTATTGTTTCCTCTGCACGACTCGCTTTCCTTCTGTTCTCATCCGCGCTACGAAGGGGAGGTCATTGCATGAGGCGAACAAAACAGGCCTGAGAAGTCGTACGAGGGAAGAAAGTCGGAGGGTGAGGCGAACGAAAGGTGCCTCTAGCGTTGCAGAATGGGGGAGGGTTGTAAGGAGGGGGAGAAGGAATCGCATATTCAATCGTGGACGAAAAGAATGTCTTTTGTCGGAAGGCCCGCTGTGCAGCTCTGCCAGTGGATTCACATGCCGTTTGAATAACAGCACACTCCTCAGCCTCGTTCCTCATCCCCCTTCGCCCGTCTTTTCCCTGGAGTCTCAGTAACACGTAGCCCGTTGTGCATCTCTTTCTCTTATTGTTAGCCCGTTCCTTCCTCTCGCAGATAGCTGCTCGTCTGCTTTCTTACTGCTCCGTCTGACTGCCTAAACCGTGTTGTCTATCGGAGATCCAGTTCGTAGATCTTTCACCATTCATGCGTCGCTTTCGTTTTCATGAGGTGTATGCGGGGGCTGATGCATTGTTTCCTTACTGTTTTAGTGAGAAGGGGTTGGGTTTCTGAATGATTGTGACTAAAAATGGAACGATATCTAACAGGGGCTTTTATTAGGTTTCTTTGTCTTGTAATAGTGAATAAAAGCATTTTGTAATGGTACTTAAAATGTCAGGAATTGGAAGTTTAAGAACAAATTCTCTGAAGTATCACAAGCTATTTGAGAATTAATATTGTACGAAAATTTTCAAATTGTTCTTCTCTAAATTTATGAAACTTTGTAAACTTCCACTGGAAATCATTGGAAACTGTAATGAAATTTTATCATTCAATACGGTCTTTTTGTTAAATATGAAAAATGTTATAAATTTTGAAAAATTTGCTTCAAAAATGACACAACTCAATAAATTATTATTACCAAAATATACTTCAACCATATAACCGATACAAAATATACTGATTTTAATTAGCGAACGTAATTAAAAAGTCACGTTTCTTACTCTATCTCAATTTTAAAGCAAATGTGTGACTTCATATAAACAAATCATAAAGCAAAATCGTTTTCCCTCCTGTTGAACACGTTACAGCTCCTATTATCACAAGAATCGAAGCTCCTTTACGTTAAAGATTACCGAAACCAGACCAGGTGAATAAGTAATTTACGAATTACACATGGAGGTGTAAATGACTGCCTGTTTGCCAGGTAAACGCGCACAGGCTCGCTACAACGGTAACCCGCAATAATCAATGCGAAATACCAATTAAACGTGCACGCGATTATTCCCGGGCATTTGTCGAAACGAATTTACGTTAGCTTATTATAATGTTAATTCATGCGAGGGCGCGAAATACATAGAGCCCGGGCCACGGCGATAAATTCTACCGTGTTCTGTCACGCCTTTGTGTCTACCAAGCCAAATTGAATTTCGTGCGCATCGCTTATATTTCGTGGCGTAGCTCTAATTGCTCTGTACATGGAGACCAACTATCACGCGAAAAATGTTCTATTCGAAACGTCTATCGCCTTGCGATGGGCTGCCCTCTTCGGTGAGCACCGTGGCGTTCTGTTGTTGCTGAGAAGACATTAGAACATTACATCTTTGATACGACCAGTGTGAGCTACAATGAGTATCAGTAAAACGGAAGCTTCTATCCAAGGAGCTCTGTGCGAAGTTTAACATCCACTTGTTCTCCATTCATGTATTTAATGTCGTTTCTCCATGTAGAGTGCATCTTTGATGCGGACTTGTGGCTTAGTAACAGATGTATAACGAGGCATATGTTTCTGATGTTAGCTTCTAACATTTTCACTTTAAATAGACAACTTCGAATTGTAGCAAATATAGCAGTGATCTCATGAGGAACTACTGCGTCTGCGTTATGATAGGATTTCGTTGTTAACTTCAAGTTGCAGTATAGTATAGTATGGATATGTATTGTTACAAAAGGAAATTAGTTCCATTAATTTTTCTAAGTTTCGAGCATTCATAAAATACTTCATCATAAATAATGTTTACGTGCTGAAAAGAAAGAATTTCAAGGCCTATGGAAGACCTTTTTTCATCTTTAAGAGAAGTAACATAAACTGCTAACGTGGAATCACCGTTTTGGGAATCACCCTGTTCGGTAATTAGTCGAGTAGTTAAACTGGATCCAAATTAAACTCGCCGAACTTTTTAGTCATTAAACTGTTCAAACATTCGAGTGCACGAAAATTCGACAAGCATTTTAAACCCTATTTCTAACTTATTTATCTCAGTCACACCTTCAGCGGAAATGACGCGACCGACATTCATTTCCCCGCTAATGTCCGGAGTTCTTAATCGCGATTGTTAAGTGGAACAACGGTTGAATTTCCGCGTAACTAACCGAGAATAAAATCAGGAGAGCGACGCCAAGGAGCAGCAGGGGGTAAAGAAAGAGTTAGAGACAAGTGCATCTGGATGTCCTCCGTGGCCAGCGAGAACTGGCGACCACTTTTCTTCTGGAAACTTTTCGGGAGAATATACGTGCAACGTGGCGGCCCTCTACCGCTAATATCAGCCGCTGCCTGCTTCTTCCTCGTTTCCTTCGAATTTTCTTACTTTCTTCCTGCTGTGTAGGTCTTGTTGCACGTCACAGAGACTGATGACTATAGTGAACTTTCGAGAGACGTGGAAGCATAGGTGAAGTATTTCACTTCGCTCTCAAAGCCATTTGTCTTTTCTAGTTTCGAATACCTGACATCGTAGAACGATAAGAATTTTATTGTGCGCTCCTGGGAATTGCACCCATCTACATTCTATTTTCTTCATCATCGAAAATATCGCCCTGTTAACAGCCTTCATTGTTTCGCCTTGACGTCCATTCTTTGGACCCTGTCACGAGGCGTCTAAGCGTAACCAGCTAGTGCGACCGTCTTAATTGCGCAATCACGGGTGTTTGTGGCCAAACGAGAGACTCTGAGATTTCGGGAATTTGCATATAGATTGCGACTTAACCGTTTCTCCCTGCGCTGGAAAATTTCTCAGACCCTTGGAGCTCCCACTATTCTGTTAACATATACTCCAGCAGTGAGTCTTTTGAAGGACACTCAATATTTCTTGCTACCTTTCCCCTGTTGGAACGTGTGGGTTTTTCATGATCTTCGGAGAAGCTACTGAACTGACCATATAACAGATGCCAGATGAGGAACAGCTTGTGTTAAGTATTGAATCATATTTTTCTGCTTTGCTATTTGTCGACTAGCATCGTAAAAGAATTTTCTCGCCCCTCGAGAAAATGTTGATGGTGAAAAATTGATACTCGAGGATATTGTGTCCAGTGGGTATTGAACCCAGATCAAATTTGTTAACAGTGCCTTACCTATAACATTATCGTTTATCATGTAAGTGTGAAAGTAGGTCCTCGGGTGGTACATTCTGTTACAAGCAACGACTAACAATTGTATCAAATAATTATCGATATTGAATAATACTGATGTGTAACAGGAATGTTAAATAATCATATCAAACATTATTCCACATTAGAAATTCTATATCACCTTTAAAATCAAATAGTTTAAAGTGATATGGTATATTAAATTATTATATCTACCTATGTATATGAAATGTCAAAGACATTTGAAATTCTAAAAATTCTTTCATGAAACATTTATCACTCCAAAAATGATTTCTCCAAATGATATAAATTATTACCTTTAAAATTTCAATAACAAATAACCTAAGGGTAGATTATGGAGAAAACTGTAACAATTATATATCAAACCCAATGTATTTTGATATCCATTAACTTCATCATATTGAAAATGAATGCGTCCCACTTTGCTTTCAATCATAAAAACGCGATGGTTTGAAATCTTCTCTGGACTAAAATGGATATGAAACGAAATCAATTCGCGCAATACTTTTAAAAACAATCACGATTCAATGCGATTGATAATAAAAGATTACTTGTGGAGAAATTAAGGTCGTAACTGAATAACTGATTCAATTCTAGTGGTCTACGTTTTATCTTCTGATGATTGAAAGGGAATTGTATTCGAAGGTTCTCAGTTAGTTCTGTCCGTGACAATTTTTCGCGAATTTACTTCGTATTTGGCACGTGCAGAAAAAAGTGAATAAAGAAATGTTTTTATCTGCCTGATTTCCTCCACTTAGAAAACTTTATTGTTTATTTGAGTGGTAGATTTGATCCGAGTAAAAAATATAATTTTTCCTTGGTGATCGAAATGAAAAATTAATTGAATAATTATGAAAACCTTATTATAAAAACGAATGAATAGAAAATAATCTTCATTTTTTATTCGTGGATCGTGGTAAAAGTAAAAAAATTACTTAGAAAAAGGTTTTTTATAAGATATCGAAATGAGCCCTTTATGAGATCTCAACCACTATAAACTAGTACAAAAAGTATTTAAAGTAATATTAAACATAATAAATAGAATCATTTATTTATTCACCTAATACACTTTTTCGACCATCGCTACCTTTTAGAGTTTCATATTAACTTTCGGAGCCGTTTTGAATCCAATCAGTGTACAAATACCAACCAAAATTGAAGGCAATCCATCGAAACGTCGTTCAGGCGAGATCGAAATTCAGACGGTTCATCAGAATGACGAAGGACACGTAACTTACGATTACATCCTCGTCATTTTCATTACATAGGGAGAGGAGGCCATCGAGGAAATGGAAAATCATAAAAAATGCACTAGAAACTGTAATTACGTAACCTCTTTCACTAATTCGTGACTGCTTGGGAATTTCGAAATTATGTTTACACAGTTATTGAATTAAAATATCAAAACTCAAAGTAATAAGATTTCTCGATACTCTAAAAGACTACCAAGAAACATATCCATCAATTAGGAAACTAAATACTATTTAACTAAACGGGTTAGCGAACTAATAAAAGTTCCTGAAATATTAAAACCCTGGAGTTGGAAAATAAGTGATCCAAAAATTTCCTAACTTATTAAGGATTTAAGAAGTTCTGACGCTGCTTGCACGGAAATAGACGGTTCCTCAGGATCAAAGTCTCCCTCTGACACTTTCATATCATTTAAGAAACACTTCATATAAAGTCTCGTGGACGAAAATTCAAAAAAGAAAAACGAGAAGAAATTTTGCATAGCGTGCTCCTCGCTGATCGAGTCGCGAATCGAATTCAAGAGATAACCATCATTGGAATGATCGCATGCAGATTTTTACGGTGGATCGTTTACTCGAAGTGGAGAAGTTTTGGCGAAGGAGAATAGATTCTTCCTCGCCCCATGTTGAGAACGGAAAAATGGCGTGGTTAAGAAGAGAAGTCGACATCGAAGTAAGCCCCCTTATAGGAGCACGCTCGATCCTCTGACTTTTCACGCATTTTTCTTTTTAAAAAATATCTGTTCTACGACCTCGTTTATCGTGCTGGAAACTTATAATGAGTCTACTAATTGGTCTTACCGATGAAGCACTATGCTTGGGCCTTCGCCGTCGCTCTTAGACAAATACTTTCCAAAACCAATTTATTTTTTAACTATTTGACTTACGATTTATCTTAGGCAGACGAATAATTGAACTTACATATTAATTGTAAGAGTTCATCGAGATCAAAGAAAGCTGCATAAATTATGCACTAGGTAAATGATTCATAGAAGATAAAGCTTTGCACTCAAAGTGTCTGTCAGGCATGAACAATGTCAATCGGCCTAAAAAAGTTGAATTGCAAAGAGATAAGACTTAACTAACTGAGTAACTACTTATTCAGAGGTGAATTATTAACTTACTTTCCAGTTAAAGTTAACTGGAGGTCCAGGCACAATGAGTCCCATCGATTCGCGACTCCCTGAACCACTTACATCCCAATAATAAACAATTCATCGATTTGATTTTTTGAGCAGTAGCTGAATATTATCATTTTAAGCAATGTAACATAATTAGTCTAATACGGAATTGCGAATCAATGAGACTCACTGTACGGCTAATTGAAGTAATTCTGGCTGCACCGACATTATCTCCCCCCCCCACCAACCTCCTCTCTCTCTCTCTCTCTCACTCACTCACACTCTCTCTTGCTCTCTCCCTCTTTCTCTCTTATTCAATGGCTTCCGCGTAAGAAAGAGATAGGGACTATCAATGCGACCAGATTCGTCTGAGCTAGATGTACCTCAACCTCTAGCTAACTTAAACTAGAAGATAACTGGAGATAAAACTTGAAAATCAAAGTATGAAAATTGTTACAATTAATGTGAATAAATGTTCCAAATAAGTGATATAATTGCAATGCTAATTAAGTGAATATAAAAATGTATAATTACGTACTCTGTTCTTCAATATAGTTACATGTAACCTATGTATACACTAGCTTGAAACAGTGTCAAAACTTCTTACACATTCTACTAAGAAACGTTTGAATTTCTCTGCTGACATTGACAAACTTTATTGCCGTACAATTTGATTTAATATACTACGTAACTACATCACAGGTAAAACTCTCCACGTTTTACTATTAAATTAGTTACGTTCAAAATTCCGTCTCATGAGTGGTTCCCGGTTCCACTACACTTCACCATCTCCCTCTCAGTCTCTACGTAAAACATTAAACTACATTTTACAACCCGCACAAGTTCCATACCAACTTACACGGCCCTTAAACAAAACTAATACCGCCGAGTTACGAAACAAGCGATCTCGTTACTTTCGCGTATATTCTGAAAAGAGCAAGCGGGAATTCATTGTTCGTTAGCCAGAGTGGCGTGGTGAACAGCAAAAATCGTAAACGGAGTGAACGTCCGCGGGTACGCTCGCCAAAAAAGGAGAGAGGTGAAATGGGCCGAGGGGTATGACAAACGCACGGTTGAAAGTGCACCGTGCCAGTGGGACGAGTGACCCGACGGAAACCGGGGGCCATGAATCGTGGCCGCAATGTCAACGTCGCCAGAAGTTTTCTCGCGCCGGCTGTGCGCGCACGTTTTCCAATGAAGATCCCAGCTGCGCGATAAGGTTCATCTCGCGCTGGCTGGCGGCTGGCAACGACAGTATCTTCTCTTCTTTCCAGCGGCCGCCCGCACAGATAGGGCAGAAATCCGCGCGGCTGCGGCCGAGCGTTGGGGGACGATTATCGCGGGCGTCGACCGGGCGAAAATTGAAATTTGCTCGTCGAGGGGTCCGATCGGTGGGGGAGGGAGGGGCGGCATGCATCTGCTCGAAATAAGTTTCATTCCCGATAACGAGGAAACGAGGGCGGCCACCGGGGGGAAGGGGGCCAACAGTAGCTCGATCGAGAATGGACGGAGTAATGGGTTCTGAGATCAATCGTTTGCAAGTGTGCATGCCTGCCACTTATTGGAAGGTGCCCACTGAGAGATGCTCTCGAGACGGAAATATGAATGGTTAAAGAACATGAAGGGGGCGCAAGAGTTTGACAAACGAGAGGCTCATTGCGAGAGAAAATGTGAAATGTTGGGGGGATGAGAATGCGAGGGAGTATAATTTATTGCACTGTGGAAACGATAGAGGCTTATGTATGATTTAATTTCTTTGATTTTAGTTTGGCAGTTTTCTATGAGTTCGTGTTTCCAGGGCAATAAGAGATAAATAACAGGTTATATAAAATAGATGGTGATAAATAGGGTAAAATACTTCTTACAGTATTCCTAAACTTATGAATTTAAATTCCAGAGCTGTGAAGCAGAAAATGAAACAAGTAAAAGAAAAAATACAGCAACGTAATGTTCAAAATTAATTTATGTTCTGAATACATTTAAAATCTGTGAGTTAGAAATTTACATATTGTTTCAAAACCCAACTTCTTGCTGACCATATGTATAGTAGTATCTATTTTAATTCTTTTCTTGTATTTTTCAAATACAGTTTACTACATGCAACTCAAATATTTGAATACGTATGTGACAGTAACAACTTTGTAGTTTCCTTCCTCATTATTTTTCCGTTGAGATGAACTGTATGCACAGCATTATTTCCTTTTTAAAGAAAAGAAATATGCTTTTCCATTTGACTTCCCTTATATGCGAAACAAAAGCTTCCTTTCTTGATGACACTATTTAATAAAATTGTTCTAATTTGATAACATTTTTATAGAGTGACCTTTTTTTAAAAAATACAATTTGATCAACAAATTTTTCTTGAAAGAATTTTCTTAAATATATTGAAAATCTTAATCATATATAAATCACAATTTTTATGAAATATCGTTAAATGAAAACTTTTCATGATGCCTGCAAAGCAGTCCTCAGGCACAACGGATTAACCTATCCCATAAATTTTTCTTTATTCACCTATAAAAAAAAAATCAACCTTCATGAAGTTATTGTCCGAAGATATTGTGTCACGAACAAAGCGCCTTCGTATTATATTGACAGCACTCTGGCAGACCTGTCATCCTACTATGCCTCCACATGCCCACACATCAGCCAGTGCATTAAGGAGCTCAATATTGTATAGAACATCCTATGATTGAAAAGTTAATATTTTGTTGATTCTGTTCAATATTTCTTTAAATACTCAACAGAACTACTTTGAAAGTAATGCTTTGACTTCGAAAGGCATAATCAATTTCTCTTGTGACGTTCATGTCAGAAGAATGACAATCTTGCCATAATCGTGAAATTTATCCCCTAATGTGCATACATATATGTACCTCTAACGCTGACAGCTGTTAAATAATTGGACGTTGAGAACAAAAAGAAAATTTATGTAAAAAAAGACTACGTCTAAGTAGGAGGTGTTAGTATTAATTTTAATATTGGAGAACAATAAATATTAGCTAGTAGGATGTAGTAAATACAATTGCCACCACAATCGAATATACCTATCAATGGAAGTCTCACGAGAGGATTAGAAAAAAAAGGGAGAGCGCTCAAGAAAGAAAAGAGTGGAATGAAAATGATCACGAAAGTCTTCTGAAGGTTGAATCAAGAGTCAGGGGTCGCCCCTTTTATAGGGACGAAGAGAGACAGGTGGCAGCGAGATCTCGTATCTTCTCAAGGGGCACCCTTGAGGCATTCACCTAAGGGACTCCTAGGGCTCTGGGGAGATCCCTCTTCAGCGAATCTAGGGAAGAATCTGAAGTATTGACAGATCGAAGTGTGTATTTATCCTTTTCCCAGGAAATAAGGTAATGAAGAAAAAGAAAACCAATTGGTTAATTGAACCCCCTAAATCAAGCTACCAACAAACAGTTCCTGTCCAACAAATAGTCCACTTCTGCCCAGACGTGGATGGTACCTAACATTAAGTACACTTCGATTTTTCTCAACCCGTAGGCTGCATTGATCCATTTCAAGGCTACGTCATGTCTGATCAGTGTTGCCCCATGCAAATTGCATCGCAGAACTCTCAGTTTACCTGAGATAGCGGCTTATCTCCGGCGACAGGGAAACGGGCAGCGTCTCGGTGCTTGCCAGCGTTCGTTAACTGCGATGCCCCGGAAATTCCCGTGGCTTCATATGTCACATAGGAACGGCGTAAAAACGCGTAGTTTTCCCCGAAGTTGGCTGCTTTCAGTCCCAGGGCCGACGTGTGCATGTTTACGGGCGGCGGGGTTGGAAAAGTGAAGCGAGCCGGTGCTCGACGAGCAGAGAGCACGATATCACGGGAAAGGGCGGAGCGACATCGCTCATAAAAATCAGCTCGCGTTCCAGAAGAATTCTATCAGCCGCCGAGCGGCAGAACGCCTCGTCGCGTCGCTCGAACGATTTCACCGCTCTCTTGAACGTCGAGGTGTCGCTAATTTCACCCTCGGCTCGTTTTTTCATGGTACGACGTGAACATACTGGGACCTGTACTAATATATAACTGGACAGTTTTTATGAGTCCTGTACAAACCGTTCTTACACGAATACGTGGCGCGTTAAATCTGCAAACTAATTCAATGAAAATAGATTTCTCTGATTGTGGAGAGAAATTTATTTACGTTGTTTCGTGTGACTTATGAGGAGACGTAAGACTTATCACTTAAGTGTAACACGCACGTTTTGATAAATCCTTGTCTGTTTATATAATTCGGTAAGTGAAATAAATACATCAGTGCATCCTTTGGAAAGATGTCAGAATTAGAAACTTTAAACATTACAAAATTTGAATATTTGAAAATTTGAAAATTTGAAAATTCGAAAATTTAAATATTTGAATATTAAAAAATTTGAAAATTTGAATATTGGAAAGTTCGAAAATGTGAAAATTTAAAAACTTAAGAATTCAAGAACTTGAAAGTTTGAAAATTTAATTGCTATTTTTTGTATATTGGTAGCCAGATACACCCAAAACATGGTACTGTTATTTTCAACTGGATATATCCTACAAACTAACATTCTATCTCTTCTGCACGTACAATAATACAAACGATTGTTACTGTTGTTGTTCAATCGACATATGCAACTATGAATATTATAAAGATACAATATCACCGTTAATATTATTCTATCAGTAAGGGAAACATTTATCATGTTGGGGGCTTGAAAAGGAAATTGATGCTGAGAATCAAATTTGTTGTCTCTGCGAAATTATTCATATATCAACAATCACTGTTATCTGTAAACATTTTGCGTATTATAATATTTCCTGAAACATAAAGTATTTAATGATTATTGTCTGAATTAAATTGTTTAACAAATAGCCAGTAACATTATTCGCTGGAAATATTGACTGAGTGTGTTTATATGAAATGATTACTTTATATGAAACGATAAAAATATAATACAAATATCAACAATTATGAGATCACTGACAAATGCCAATCTATTTTAAAGCCAACAAAATATTTAAGTATTCAAAGTTTTGCTCTATTGAACGAAACGTGATATTTTTCCCACTTTTGAAACTCATTTTTATGTATACAGTAGGACTCTATTATTTAGAACAAGAGTATAATTAACTGATCTCTGGCCTGGACTCAAATGAATGAAGTTGACACGCAAACAAAATGCAATCATGCTCTACAATCAATTCATTTGAACTCATCTCTATACTTACACATTTCACAATATTGGAATCCGAATTAGTACATATGCCCGAATCCAATTACTCGAACTAGAACTTCAATTATTCGAACAAAAAGTTGCACGCAGCAGAGAATATTAACGACTTCCTATTATCTTAACGATCCAATCATCTAAATTATCTTATCTTGCAAAACGTTCGAATAAATTTGCGTTCACTCGATAGGGGAACGTATATTTCTGTTATTTCTGCAAGACTTAATTTAGAAAAATTTCACGAAAATCAGTATTTAGTGGTGCTCTCTGCTAGACTTTCTTTCATTAGTAATACGTACCACTATACTAACCAACTTCTGAAATATTGAACCAATGAAAGAGCCAGGGAACACGTGGTGAGCATACGGAGTAACATATCCGTGCTCCTCCGTGTTGAACTTTTCAAACTAATCTCGAAATCACGACTAAGACGCTTCTGTCCCAGGGAGGTTCATGAATTCACAAAATCTTCAGCGCCAAGGGTTAGGTCTCTGTCAGCCTTTTAATTCACCAAACTTCTAGTCTAACGAGCGAGAAGATCGGGACGAATAAACTTCGCCACTTTGCGCCGACCAACCCGATCCGTCTACGCGAAGATCAAAGACGAGCAGAAGTTCAGTCGCGGCTTGACAAATCGATCCCCCGCACGATAATAGCCTGGATAATTGAACGAGGACGCATACGAGTTGGCCAGCGCGGTCATTTCGGTAATTAAGGCGGGTTAACTCTGGAAATTGAGTAGCCTCCTTTTTTTCGAATTACGCTTTACCCCATTGTGGCGGATCTTAATTAGCGGTTGATTAAAAACGTTCTACGAGTATTGCAACCAATTCGATTGCAACTGTGTAGAGAGATGATTTTCGATTCGATTTTAGCTTGTTGGATAAAGTGAAATGTCGCTGTCGAAATTACTACTCTCGTTAATAAATCGGTTGAACATATAGGTTGTTATGGAAAATGTGGCTACTTTTGTAAATTCGACTATAATTAGTTGGGACTATCAATGAGGTACTTTAAAGGGGATATTTATGAAATAATGTATAACTGAAGAACTAGAAATTTCCTGATAATCAGTGCAGACACAAGAAATATAAGAATTAGTATTTGTATATAAGATGTTCGAAAACAGGTGTTAGAAATTTACAGAATGATTCTGCATGCCAAAATAAGGCGAAAAACAAGAATGAAGAAGTTGTATTTGAAACTTCATTTTTTAGTTATTAATCGTCAAACATGCGCCTAAAATCACGGAATGTGTCTGACACGAGCAGTAATTTTACTGTCGCGCGTTAAAGTGGGTCTACACTACATGTTATACAACAAAGTTTATAACTTTTGGCGGACACCTACCTTTAGTCAAACACAGCAGTGGCAGTAGAATGGGTCGATGTGTCAGACACACTTTACACGCATTCTAGTTGCATTTTCAAAAGTCAGTAACTTTAAAATAAAACTCTGTCGTCTTATTTTGGTACGTAAACTCAGTTCTAAAAATTTCTGATACCTGTTGCAGAGTACCCTGTACATGAGTCTTATTGCTTTTTATACTAGATATTTTTTCATATTCTTAACATACATCTATACCAAAATATTTCCTCAGTATTGTTCCCCTTCTCTTCCAAACTTTCTTTTTTCAGAAACAATTCTCCGAAAATGCATCACATTTTCTGTAACACTCTGCATACGAAGCTGCAAGCTGCTTCAAAATTCACGCAAACATTACAATCAACAGCTTTCAATGTCCTTTATTTCGAGAGTTTTTGAGCTACGCTGCGTATTGATGAATATTTATTCGCAACACACCAACCAAATATTACCCAATAAAATGTATTTTGAACTGTCTGTCGTATTTAAATGTCATGACTGTTTACCCCAGGCAAAATCTCCATTCGATTCCGCTGACTCCGATACAACGCCGTGTCGCGTGCTCTACTCAGGGTTCGTGATTGTAATTTGTTTGCCGATACACAGAAAGCCGCAACGGAGCTCCAGGAAACGCTTAAAATATCTCACGGTCCCATTAACGCGGCAGTTAATACGTACATACGGGTGATTTGTGGACGCGGTATTAATTCCTCCGAGGGTCGCTCTGCTCGCGTTTCCAATTCATTGTTTAAATTCAATCTCCGTAGATCGTTTCTTGATACCGTTTGCTTGCTGCTCAATACCTATTTCGTATGGACTGCATACAATGAGGCCATTACAATTTCACATCATTGGAATTCATTGGAGTTAGCTTGTCTTTAGTGCTGACATCGTGTTTGCCAGAAGTTTTGTTGATTTTCGTGTTTATATTCAATTAAATTTTTTACAGTTGAGTGAAATCAGAAGGAAGGCTTAGTTTCTTTTTATATTTTAAATTATTTTGTTTAATCGAGGGTATGGCTGCGTAGCATTGAGGTTGTTTAAGGAATGGGAAAATATTTCAACTTTGCATTGAATTCAGCGGAGAATACGGTCAAATCTGAATAAAAAGTCGATTTGTTATTGATGAATGTGAATTATTTTTTAATCTTCTCGTCTATTGTCTTTATTTTTCCAAAGTTATTTCTTGTAGTTGTCGAAAGCTGACTCTTTTTGCTTTTATAGGAAAAATAAATAACACTTTTCAACAGAGGCTGACAGTGTTTTTCAATCAACTTAATATAAGTTATTTATTTTTAATAGTATTTGGTCTCTCAACCATATTTTTTAAAATATTCAGTTTTCATGTTTTATGAACATTGCTTAGGGTAAGGCAGACAGGGAATACAAAAATGAATATATAAAACTGTAAACTTCAATTTCTTATATAGACATTAGTAAGCTAAGAGCATTACTTAATTAATTTTCGAGAGTTTTTCTAATACTATTTTCAATCTTTATATTCTTTTTTCCGAGACATTTCTATGAAAATTGAATACGTAGTCAGCAAAAGAGAGAAATTCTGAATATTGCGAACGTCACAGAATTTCTGTCTCTATACTACATTCTATTTAACTAAATGAAATTCAATAACTGTAGTAATATATTAATAAAATTGAAGAATGTAATAATTAGGACGTTATAATGCAGCTAATTCAACCCCCTTCTAACTTAACCCCCTAATAACAAATTATATTCATAATATAAATTATGTTTTAAATATTGAAACAGACATTGATACATCGTCAAATTTAATGAGAAAGACGAGATTATATAGAATCCTTCAGCAGATAATGGTTTGTTCATTCATCTTGTAATAATAATTACCGACTAATTAGTCAATGTATATATTTTTGTTTCGCACAAATTCAACAACAAGGAATAATATTTCTCAGATCAATAAATCAACACGTATTATACCTAACATTTAAAGATGATATACCCTCTGTCTCTTGACCACAATTTCCTAATTAAATACACTATCAAACACATTTTATTAGATTCGAGGTACTGGAATTAATAACACTTTTAGAACGAAATCAAATGAATTACCCTTTGTGTACAATAGAAGATAAGAGTGTAACAGTAAATATTTATGTATTATTAATTGTTACATATAGCTAAGTACACTGAGCGTTTAAAAGAATGACAAGAATTGATAAAGAAGTTTTCAGAATTATAGAAGCTGTTCGCATTTGTGCAAAGACGGTTCATACAATTGAATTGACCATAAAGAATAAGATATCTAGGAAGAGAAATTACATTGATTCATTCGGACTTTATGCATAAACTGAAAGTAGGAATAACTAACTAAATATAGAGAAAATCAGAATCTGCAAAATATTAAGACTACTATGCGCCAGCTTAGGAAAGATATGCTCATCGATGAGCATACAAGATATGACTATCGATAGTTATCCAATATAAATTCCTTCACCTCCAACATACTCAAACTTAAAAAGAAGCATAACAAAAGTTAATGAGATTACCTCACTCTGTCAGTGTCCAACTTCGCCAACTCTCAAGCAGCCCTGTGCTTTCTCAAAAAACATTATTTGCTGAATAAGCACCTCCACGAAATCCATGGACCGCAATAACGTCACCACTTACCTCAAAGCTGCCCGAAATGCCTGAAATACCTTTCAATACCTCCCTTCCCAGTCGCGAACGAATTTTTCCATGGTTCCACACGCAAATCCCGGGTGTGTACATTTCGCCGCAAAAATAGCGACATCTACACTCACCTTTGGCACGAAAGCCGCGGCCAATATCTTCCGGTGCGCGATCGCCGAGCATTCCCCGCTTTGTCGATTTCCCTGCGGCGGGAGTAGGGGGCCAGACAAGAAGGGAAGCCAACGAGCCGTAAAAATACCAGCCGCGAGGAAGAATAAGTTCGCGGGAATATTTCGGCGGGCAGGGATGCACAATGTACACCTGTCCCAGGTCGACTGTTCGACAGCGTTCACAGTGGAGCCGCGGGCGAGCCACGTCCACCAGGACGATTCCGAGCCGATGGACCGTCGTCGGTTTTTCCATTCCTTGGGTCGGTCGTAAAGTAACGCGGAACTTTCGAAATTCCCAGGGCAGGCTTCCGGGACGCCCTGCCAAATCGGCGCTCGTAAATGGAGGAACGAACGCAGGGGACCTCGAGTGGCTCGATAACACTTGTCCGCAATTTTTCTTTCGGGAAGGGCGATGAAATTTCCTGCTTCGTCGATCGCTTTCGCTTTGAATATTGACCAGGCACCGGTTATGGCGTTTCTGTCGAATATTCGAGGCAATCGTTCGTGGACAGAGGCTGTGTTTATAAGAGGCGTTTCAGAGGCACTGGTCTAGGTTGAATAATAGAGCTGGGAAGTAACGAGGAAGGTTTGACGTATGAAGGTCTGGGAAAGCTTATAATTTTTTAGATGTATGGGGTTCTATTGCATAATTTTAATTTTCTTTTACTTGTGTGGAGTATATTGCTATTGATGATTATTCACTATTAGTACAATAATTATTGATGGTGTATCTAATATAAGGATAAGAAGATATAGATAAATACAACTAGTGTATGTTCGAAAAATTTGATAAATATTAAATAATATTAAAGTGCAACCTTATTTTGTAATTCTTTATCTTGGAACTTTTACATATATTCTTCTGTGTCGCAGTAAAGATTTCAAAATATTTCCTTTAATAGTATAAACCAGAATACCTTGTACATTTCACTTCTAGATATTCTTCAAAAACCTTTAGAACTTCAAATACACTGACTGATATTGATGAAAAAGTAATATTCTGAAGGCTTACATTCCAGAAGATCCATTTGCAGTGAAGTATATTCAGAACATTTGGACTGCAGTAACTATTTCCTTTCAAAAGCTACGAAGTATTGAGCAGGTTCATAAGTACGAGAAAACAACCAATTTCTGTTTTCCATCAATAGTACTTCCTCCATTATTTGAAATGATTTGCCATTTTGTTGGCAGCATTTCAGATGACATCCCTTCAGTAGAAAGATTCTACAAGTAAAATGCATGGAAGTAAAAAGCACTCGAACTTAGAAGCTTGCCCTGAGCCACTCTTAGTCACGAAAGCAAACTACGGAAGATTGATGAGAACAACGTTAAAAAGATATAGAGAGATAAACGTCTTAGCGACAACAGCTGTCAAAGTGTTGAATCAATATCGAAAACTACTTCAGAAGACTGGGAGAATCGATGACACACAAGAACCAAAACTCTGAGATTGTTCAAGAAAGCAGCAGTAAACTATTACTAGATTTCAGCTAAAATGTTAGCGGAACTACTCTGAAAACGCCAGTTGTGAATTTCCTTCGAAAGGAATGTCGCTTGAGAAACTTGCTTCACGTAGAATTAGAAGATATCGGATTACACAGGCAATTAGAGAAGTAGAGTAAAACTATGATACGAGATATGGAATAGCCACACAGGTAGCAACTGTAGAAACTGAATGGTTGGTACACTAACCGTAGAATCGCTGAGTAAATAGAAGCAGAATAATTGAAATACATATAAACAATGCAACTATGACTAGTTGAAAAACTATTAATTAAATAAACGAAGCAACATTACAGCAGAGTCATAACTAAAATATTTCTAAGTCCTCTTCTGTGTAATTCTACAAGCAGACAGACTGAATAGACAGTTTAAACAAAGTAGCATCAACTTATGCACGCAAATTTCAATTAAACTTTGCGCACAATAAAAACTCGTATTTTTCTATCAATGGATGAAGAAACCTTTCTCCAAGATTAAAAATCGCAATGTTTCCATAAACCTTCAAACGCCCATAAGCATTACAAGGGCAACAAACTCTGGATACCAGGGGTAGATTT
The DNA here is from genome assembly GCF_051401765.1 of Calliopsis andreniformis. NCBI lineage: Eukaryota > Metazoa > Arthropoda > Insecta > Hymenoptera > Andrenidae > Calliopsis > Calliopsis andreniformis. The sequence goes on along the minus strand of NC_135064.1, from coordinate 12,297,212 downwards.
TAATAATGGTCGAGCGCAAAGCTAACTCAGTCTACTATCAGCATATTAAAAATTGAGACACTGCACGAGGATTAATGCCTACCTCGTGGAAACGCTCTCTCGTTGGACTTTGTTTCAAGCACAGGGAGTACGGAATTTTCGAAGAATGAATCGAATCATCTCACCCTGGAACTTGCAGACTCATTATTTTTCCCTCGGTTCATGAACCGTGGACTAACTGGCAGAAAATGCGAGGGTTCTTGGGCAAAGAAGGTTGGGTCGACTGTGTCGTGCAATTACGGCCACGATAAATTCGCAAACCATGACTGATGGAGAGAGATTCGATAAATCGGTAGGAGGATTCTTGGTGGATCGAGTAACGTGAATCGAGAATACAGTCAAGAGCTTTTAATAATGTTAATCGACTTCGCATTTACTGCATTTGCAAGGTAGATTTGAAAAGGGAGAAGAGAAATGTCTAAAGAAGAATAAGAGTATTTTGAAATAAGAATTAACGAGGATTTAAGTTAGGCAAAAAAAGTAATAAAAATTCAGCATATAGTGGGAGCGCGAGGAGGAGACGTTAGAAATTTATCATATCTTTTAAGAAGTGCGATGTTAAAGCTGCACATAAATACCATGAGATGGATTTATCGATATACTATATGCAATATTTGATAAATAGAGGAAAATAGGTGACATTCTGGCTCTTATAAATTCTGACTTTGTTCGGCGACAACATAAGGATTGCCTGAGGCCTCGAGTGGTTGACCTTGCTTCACATTTGTGTCAGAAGTGAATGTTCAATTTATTGATATATAAATAATGTAAATAATCTAAAAGAATCATCTAGCTCGTGCAGTCTTTAATAGTGGACGACTCCAGCGATCCACCTATCTTAGAAAATGGGTTTACGCGAAAGGTTTTACAAACGAGCACACGTTGGTTGTAAATCACAATTAAACCACAGAGAAGGTAGGATTAACAGAGGAAACGAAAGAATTTAGTGGAAAAAAGAAGCCAAGGACAAGGAAGAACAGTAGCTGTTGAAGTTCGCGAGGGAGGTGTGTAAAAATGGTTTCTGCCCTCTTATTTACAGTGTTACAACTGGAATTGTCATAATTTTCTCTCTAATTATAATTAAGCACTCTTTTATCCCTCCCCTCTACACCAATGTGATTGTAATTCATAGGTGCCTCTGCCAGTTGGCGCACAATAACAGCGAATTAAAGTAAAACGTGAGTTAAATGGTACGTGGAGCATGGCGATACTATTCATTTGCTGAATTGCGTAGCATAATTTTGGTCTTCCGACACTCCAAGTATTATTTCGTCATTATAAAAACGAATAAAAAATATATGAATTAATGAGTACCTGAGTACATATTTAAAAACTGAGATACTAGTATTCGGAGTATAGGTTATTGACAGTAACACAGATACTTGGGTAATTGAGTATCTCAACTTCTGTGTGTTTAAGAGTCTCTCAGTAATTGGACACTTCAGTATCTGGGTACATTAAAATTTAAGTATTTAAAGATCTGGATAAATAGATAAGGTAAAGGACCCAATAGCAGATCATGTCTCAGTATCTGGACGTTATCCATAATTTTATTTAATTTTAAGCTTAAATTCTAATGTACGTAATAAGAAACAGTAAAAACGAAAAAATAGTATACTCCGTTATTGCAATGCAATTCAAATGTCAGAACATGCACATTTAGGTTGTCCACTTATTGGGTCATGTAATATCATAAGCATCCGGATATTGGATCATTTACCTAACATCAGTGTTTACACCTAGATACCCAGAACTTTGAACAAGGATATGTTTAGATACCCTAATATTAAAACTTAGCTATCCAAATACTTGCATAACGTGAAATCTAGGCATCCAAAACTTGAGGTAAGTAAATGTCTATGTTCCTCAGTGTCTAAGCAAGTGGATACCTAACTGCTTAAATATATGAATGAATGAATGCTGGTAATAACAAATTTTGACAAATAGATACCTAGATAATAGCAGTATGAGGTAGAGATGACTATAAGGAAAAATGTAGTCTCTTAAGTACATATCTAAGTATCTGAACAGCTGACGTCCGATATCCTACGCATTTTAGTCCCGAAGTGACAGGACAATTTAGTTACTTTGATTCACGATCTTGCAAGTAATAAAAGCTTCAAACAACCGAAAGCGAAAGGTTCCAGAGCAAAAGTTCGTGAAGGAGGACAACCTGCTTTGAAGACAAAAGCAGAAGAGACAACACCGCAGAGCCTTCATAAATTCCGTCGTAATTATTTTCTCATTATTTCTGAGAAGGGTCCCTTGTCCCTGGCGTAAGTCGGTTAGCGTGAACCACTTCAGCTGACTACTAACTGTTCCGTCTCTACCAACGTTACCACCCTCCGACTCAGCCAGCGCTTTAACCCCTGCCCCTGCGTTCACCTTTGACTGCGTCAAGCGGCGCTTTGCCGTGTCTGTAAGTTTGCGCTCCAAGGAAAAGAGAGAAAAGAGGGAAACGTTCGCGGTGCAACGTGGGTGCGTAAATAAATAGTTGATTGCAATAAGAGAGAAAATCTGAATTATAAAAGAGGAGCAGGACGAGAAAGAGAGAAAATAACAGCACGCGGACAATATCAATCGAAATTTTGTGGTGCGTCACTAAGTTAGCATAAAATATTTAATTAGCTTTACAGCGGAGATTATGAAAAGTATTTTTATAGTTATGATGCAAAACGTTCTGAATTTAAACTTTATTACTGTGCTTAGGATTCAGAAGTATGATATACCTTAATTGCAAATTTATAGTATATTAAAAACTCAAACTTCTCTTGTTACGTCATATTATTAAGCACTATCTCGAGATATTTTTAGTTTCAGTAACTCAGAAATTTAATTCATCCTGTGCTATTATTCAAATATTTGTCTTTCTTTCTTAACAATATGGATCCACCTATACGCGGATTATTTGTTTAGTTTAGAATATAAGGCTCCTGATTAAAAATTGAATATTGTAGATCAATTTTTGGAGTATCAAAAATTATACACGTATTTTCACGTCTCTAATCCCTGAACTGATTAAGAATCAACCATATTATTTTTTAATGCATACAGAGTATTATAATTAACTGTAGATATGTACATTTCATAATAGCATATGTGTAATATCACAATAACTCTAAAAGATGATAATCTGCTAGTCAGTTGAATGAATACAAACGATTCCCTTCAAACAGCAACTAACGGAGCACTTATATTTTCTAAAATACCGCAATTCACAGAATGTACATAGATTCTCACAATTAACTTATATTCCCCCGAATAAAATTATTTTGTAGATGCCGCCAGCCTTAACCAGGGAACTTAAGAAGTTCAAAGTTCGTTTCTCCTCAGTATGCCCGCGCAAACTTTTGCGCGATAGTGTAAACGAGCAAGTGGATAAGCGAGCGACTGGGTGACTGGCTGAGCAAAAGTGAGAGAGAAGGGATCTGCAGAGAGGGTGAGACAGGGCAACGCTTTATGAAGCATTTGCAGACGTGCTCGGCGTACGAGTTGGCCAGGGCTAACCACTAATTGTACCCGGCAAAAGAGTTATTACGAAGGGAGCCGACGAAAGTCAACTCCTCGATTTTCCGGCGTTCCGCTCAGATAATAGGCAGCCCTCTTTCCGCGCTGGACTCATCCCACGATCGATTTTGAATTGTTCGTGCGCTATCGAGTGGTGTCTTTAATTAGGGGTAATCGCAGAGGAACAGGTTATTCAATGTTTGTCGAACGCTCGATCGGAATCCAATTCTTGGAACTAGAGGAACACGTACGTTTGTCACATCAAAGGACGTCGCTCAGACACGTGGAATGAATAAAGAAAATGCGCACTTGTGCCAGAAGCAGTAATGGTAGCCTGTTGAATCGCGAAGTCTTCGATGGAGAATAAATTCAATAATTTCTTTTGTAATTCTGGAGAATTTAACCGAGTGTCGTACGACACGTGCCGCATATCCAACAGAAACCGCCGTGAATTTCAAATTTTTGTATTTCCAATCACGCTAACGTGATCACAGCGCAAAACAAACCGATAGTGTACATGGACACGAGCAATTCCACGAAGAGATAGAGCAAAAAGGGGACAGGGTACGCCCTCAGAATAAAATGGGTCCGACCGAAACCTGACCAAACTCTATCTATTCCCGGATAGCCTCTCTTTCGTTCGTTACGTCGTTAGTGTAGCTCTGCGTGTCCGAGCGGATTCGATATCGATTAGAGCGGAGTCGAACAATGACGCGACAGAATTTCGAGTCTGCGTTCGATTTACTTTCAATCACTGTCGTCTGTGCTCGTATAGCTCTCGATGGGGTATCTTGTGCGAATAATCCAGCGTAAGGGTCTTAAGGCTTTATTTGACCGATACACAGGCATCGTGTTCCATTTCATCGACACATACGGGAAACCAGATGCCCGACGCGAAAGCTGCATAACACTGGACACGTACAATAACTGTATGTCATTGGGCGTGTAATTCCGATTGAATAATGCGTCCAGCGGGTAGATAGGCGCGCGTAACCGTGCATTTATTCTAACGAAGAAATGATTTGATTCACTAGTTGCGACTGATGAGGGTTATCAAACGATGTCCCCGATTGCGTATTAGCGGGGAATTAGAAGCAGAGTCCCGATTGTAATTCTGTTCGCGCGAGGAAGCCGACAATGAAATGGTACGTGGTTGTGTTGAACAGATGTAAGTGGAGAAAGAACAGGACAGCGTGGCGAGAGTTATGAGAATGCGAAACGACGAAAAATTTTCGCTATGACGGGCGAAAGATGGCGCTTTGTCTGGGTTGCAGTCCGCCAATAAACTTTCATTATAAATCTCGGCGACGGCGAGAAAATCAACAAATTAACGTGAAAATATTACATTGCAGCAGCATTCGCTGCCTCTTCGTTGACTAAAATATGGGGGATGATCGATGGCTAGGAAGCGTGTGTGGCCGTGTACCAAGAAGTGATACACGAGCTGTGCTTCTAAGTATGGAGGTGCCCGGTTATAGTTACATTTATTAAGTTCGCACGTGAACCTACTCGCGAAGAGGAAGGAAATTCTGGTGGAAAAATCGATTGGAAACGAGAGTCAAGAGGAATTGATACTGAGCTTATAGGAATTAAATGAAAAATGAAGTTTAAATGTTATTGATAGAATTGAAATTAACTTAAATATGTACATAAGTAGAACAGGAGTTCCAGTTCATGGGATCCGAATATTCCAGATGTGTTTATCCTTTATACGTATAAAGTGCTCTATTTATGTAAACTATATCTAAATGTTATAATATCTGTAAAGTTGAAAAATGCATTGGGTCGTACCATACCTAGTTTTCGTTTTTATATGTGAAAATGAAAATTACCTACATGAGACAAACATTTTGTTTATTTAATCTAAATATGCAACATCTAATTGATACATCCCCTTTCTATGAAAACTTCTTATAGATAATTATGTCTCGAGTATGGAGGATTTTATTCCTCAAATCCTTTAACTTTCATACCCCTGTCTCAGACGAACACTTTTCAATGGCGGCAAAAATGTGTGTATAGGTTCTAACGAAGGTTTCTTCTATGTAAGCCATTTTCAATATCCTATCGAGGAAAAATCATATAATACTTGCAAGTAAGTACTTAGCACTTTAAAAAATATTAACAATTTCTAGTTTCCCAGAAATTGTATAAAGTTATCGATTATCTAAATGTAAGCCACTGAAAACAACCCCTAAAATAAACTACTCTTTGCTCACGTAAAAATCAGCAGAAAGAAGTGAAATCACATAACCATAGTCAGACATCTCTGCAGTCGCCTTATCTAAACCATCACGTGGCCAAGTGATTATCAGCTTCGTCGAAAGCCCACCCTGCCTCGAAAACCTGCGAAATGAACAAAACTTGCACGATTCACTGTAATGAGTTGAACCAACCCAAGCCAGGAAATATTCTTTTAGTGAATGCCACTATTAATCTCTGAAATGGCGTTGACCAACATACGCTTGCAAAGGACGCTTCTTTGCGTTCCCCAGTTGCCCAGAGTCCAACACAGCGCGATGCGTCGATTCCCGTTCGCAACGCGGAACGGAAACGCGTAACCGTGGCAGTAGCCACCGGAACCATGACAACCGACGGTTGTACAGAGCGAAATGCAGGTTTACAAAGCAACCGTTTGACCGAGGTCCACATACGGCCATGCATGGTAGAGCGAAAAGCGGATAGACGAACGTCAAGCGTGGTTCTGTAACATTCAGGCGCGTCGTTTAAACGTTCTATCGCTGCGATCAACGATTCTACATACTTAACTCGCGTGCCCTTTAAATCGAATGAAGTTACATTGATACTTGATGTATCCTACAGCTTTGAGAATTTCTAATACTAATTATACAGCGTAAGGGTTCGTCATTTTTGCGATTAATGACGCTTTGACATAAAATGCAATGTGTCAATACATACGTAGGTCTAAGATGTATATGCTTTATCCAAATTAAGCTTATATGTATTTGATAAGATTATTTATTAAAATGGGAGAATGATCAAGTTTATGGACATTTAGGTTAGAAGAGTGTTCCATAACTTGTATGTTCTGAGGTTAATGCGCTAAGACCCAGATTGAGTTTTAGTTATTTCGTTTATCTTAGTAAGTGGCTACTTAGCTACTTCACAACCGTAGGGTAGGTATCAGAAAATGTTCAGTGATTACTCTTGAGGAATTGAGGCGAAGGACCAAAGGACTCCGAGAGCCTTTGAAATGAAGCTGAAAACCTTGGCTAAGTAAATTCTATGAAACTTGAATTTATGAAATAAATCGAATTTCCTCAAGGGAAGAGTTGTGACAGAATCCTCTAATTATAACAACGAATATTAGAACACTAAATTCCAGATTTAGTTCTCCTTACTGTGTTCAGTTTGATAAATGGCTGTTCTGCAACCATGAAGTGTCAGAGAATATTCAATACCTATTTCTATCGAATTGAATTAAAGTGAAAGGTTGAAAGACTTTGAACACTTGAAAGTAGAGCTTAAGAACTTAACAAAATAAGTTGTATGGAACTTAAATTTATCGCATGAAACGAGTTACCTCAGCTTTTAGAGGGGAATATTCGGTGCTTCGACGCCTGACCATAGTCCAATAATCAATCGAACAACAACAGTTTCTAAGTGCAACCTCAGTCTTCAGAAGGGAGCATTCAGTTCTACGATGTCTGACCATGGTCCAATAATCAATCGAATAGCAACAGTTCTCAAGTGCAACGTTAGAAACTGTTCCCTGGAGTCTGGTAACGTTTCATTGGGCTGATTAAGAATGCATCGTTGGAACAATCGGAACGCAAATGCCACTTGACAAGATTATATAGCTTGTTTCCTATTCCGCGCTCATTGCCGATCGTCTCCGTTCTACGAGGCCACGGAATCGATAATCGAAGCCTATTAACGATCATACACCGTTATCCTCGACAGCGACTTCGAATAGAACACAGCTTAGGAGGACCGAGCAATGGTAATTGGTCCAATTGTTCGAGAATCTTTCGCGTGGTTGTAATTGCGCATCGATTTGCATAAAAAGTAACTGTTGTTTGGGTTACGGGAGGTGAGGAAATGAGTAGAATTGCGACCAGCTGTGATCGAATCCATTGCAAAAATAGCAACGTCATCTGATACAAATCAGTCGAATTCAATCCTTCTATCAAAGGGTGAAATTGAAACCTACACTTTATTTGTGTTAAAATGGAGGGCTTGTCAATAGCACTGCCTGCGTGATGTTTATGTCATTGGATTTCCAGTGGTCCGTTTATTGGGAATTGTTGTGGATGTAGTATGCGGTGAAAATTCTGAAAAGTGGGTTTATCGTGAAAGTAGCAACTACTAGTATCTAATATATTAACACTTTAATTCTAACTTATTCGTCAATAAATTATTTTCTGAAAAATAAATTAGATTCAATTATTCACTGTAATTTAATTTAGAAAGGTCAACAAATATATATAATCTTCAAGTAATTATAAGTTCCTTAATCTCTAGCTACCTTAGCAAAGCAAAGTGAAATGCAGAACTGAAAAAGACGCGAGGGGCTACACTTCGACATAAATTAACTGATTTCAACAATGAGCCATCGTGCTAAACCGCTTAACCTCGCGTGTACAGCACCCATCCAGTTCATTGTTTGTGGTCGCGACACTACGCTGCCGTGGCCGAGAATGAAGGGAAAGACAGACGATCCCTCTACATGGGGTTGAGAAGGGCGAGCGTTGCATTACGAGTTATTGTTTGCTAGGCATTGTGCCTGATCGGTAGTAGGTAATAACGTGGATCTGCCTTTTGCGTGTGAGTTGATAAATGAAATTCAATGATTGGTCAAGTGTGTCTAGGTGCCTAAGTGTGTACGTATATTATTACATGTATACGTATATAAATAGGAGATTCTTGCCATATCATCAATTTATTGCAGTATATTACCTAAGTACTAGCTTCTCTAAGAAATTGGAGTCTATATGTGTAACATTTATCTAGATGCTACCACTAATTGTAGGATATCATCCCTTTTTTCATTTCACTTTTCTCCACTTTTAAGAGTCCCATATCTTAGCCACATTGTTTAACTCTTTTTCAACACCTCTCTAATTACATACATTAATGATTCATGAAAAATCAATAAAGTTTATAAATACTGAATGTTATATTTAAAATATCTATTAAAATACCTATTAAACATATATGATCCTTCAGAACTTTTATTAATCGAAATTGCACTTTGACAAAAATGTTAAAATATACAATAAACTTGAAACAAAAAAGACATAATTTAAGAGCTAAAAATTCGGTAAACAGATTTTATTTATAAAGCTTTACAGTTTCGTTCGATCCTTGTTATGAGCTTTACTAGTCGTTTCAGAAAAAGCCAAACACTGGACAAACGCACAGTGTTTTCCTGCAATTGTAATAATACCCCAATACCTTTGTATACCACAGTGGCATCGCTGCAACAGAGGTTTCATTGGATGGTAATGATATTGTAATTCCCCGGGAGCGGTGTGATGCTTTGCAAGTTTCACGATATTTGAGCGTGACGGATAATTTAACACTTTAACGGCCGCGCGTGGACCCCTTTAAATGTGACGCGTGGCGAACGAGGGCAAGCGGCCGCGAGCGGTTGTGCACACACGCGTAGTACGGTCTCCTGAATATTTACAGAGGCGCTCTAACTTTATAGCATTATGAGCTTCTGAGATTGCCACGTGAACGAAACAACCTGTTTGTCCGAAATGTATTAATATCCTACAGCATTTCGTATAAATATTAATAAGCTGCGCGCATGACGGTACACGAGAACGTCAGGTCACGCGTTATCCTGACGTCATAATGGTGGGACTTGGTTGCAGTTCCTTTCTGATATCCAGTGGAAAGACTATCCGAGAGGGAGTCATTAAAACGCGGCTTCTGAGGAAAAGAAGAACGCAATTTGCGCTTTTATACTTCTTCACTTTCCCACTAGAACGACGAGGATATCCGTTCCAATGGAAATTAGGGAAGAGGAAATTCTCACAATTTATTCAATGATTTGGCTCGTTCAACGATAGTGTGAAATTCATTGAATATTAATGGAGAATGCATTATGTTTTCACAGGGAATCCTTCAAAAGCATTAAGTTTAATTAATACCGCCGACCCTTTGACATCCTTTGCCGTCTTCACGGCAAATTTCTCCCATTAATTCCACAGCATGCACACTTTTTACCGGAGCAACATGGACTATGTTGTGTTTGACAAAGTTGCCGCTCTAATTTATGATAATCACGAGGATCCTACTTGAATTGCATTACGTCAGGTTAAGCGGTCGCTCGTTATCGGTTTTATTCATGCACCGAGTAACGAACTTCCGCTTATAAGTTGTACAGATCGTTCCGTGGAAAATTAATGTAAGTTGTTAGATTATACATTGAAAATTACTAGACTGTACTCACTAATGGAAAATTATTAGAGGTTTCGAGCTTCTACAACTCGAGTTTAGCAGCTGCTAGTGCTTCAGGTTCTTAGCTTCAAACCAGATCCTACATGGGATGCGTCTTAACGCTTCGACAATTTTGCGATCAAATTCAATCGAATAGCTGTCACTAATTACTAACTATCTATTTTACCCATGTCCTGGATACATGTTTATCAATTTAACAACGCTACCCTAAACTTAACCCGTTTAGTGTCAAGCCCCTGACCACAGATACAGTGAAAATTGCTAAGCCAATATTTACCTTGTTTTCATGCATGAAGGAAAATCTCTACACTCACAATAAATATTATTGATGAACGAAATTTTTTCTACACATCGATAAATTCTTCTAGAGTATACCAACCAAAAAAAGTTGTATTTTTTCGACACATTTAATAATATAAGAGGTCAGAAGAGTTTTTAAGTTGTTAACGATAGATTAGAATTCTGTCTTAGTACCAATAAATCGGTACCTTGTCACCAAAAGGGTTAAGTTCAGACACGAAGGTAGCAGAAATGAAAAATAATAAGATGTTCACTTCCCCATTTATCAGGTAGACAAGTTCAGCCTGAATTTTAATAGTAAGACCAAAGGAAGGAGCACAATGCAAGTGCACTCTTGTATGGCAATGATATCCTTAAGAAGTCTCAGTCCATCCATCCTATCCACATACGGACAGAGTAAGTACGAGTAAATCAGCTTTCACAGCATCAGCATATAGGGCAACGTCAATTCATGCAATAATATGCACATAGGATCCATCCGAATGAAGCGTAATATGTAAAAAAGGAGCAGATCGATACAAGAAGACAACACTGCTCTACATTCACGAATAACTCCTACCACGTGACTGTTACTCTCGAAAGGGTGGTTTGCATGCTTTTGATCATCAGAGAAAGCTCGAAGCAGAACCGGCTGAGGACACATGTACATATTCAACATTTTCTCCGTCCCAGAATGCTTTATCCTTCGGAGCGGCACACGTCGTTCAACATGTCCTGCCTCTATTTCCAAAAGGCGATGGGCGGAGGAGTACGTCCTCGTTCAGAACTCGAATTAAATCCCGACAGTATCGTCGTCGCGTGTTTGCGAGAAACGGGCAAGCACGCCCCACAGTGGGGCAAACGCGAATCTAGCTGATAAAAAATCCTATTCGCTAAATGTGGCTCGTTATATTAACCTTTTTAGGGTCGTTATAAAGGGGAAACTTCCTTTTCGAAATACAAGCTAGTTTCAATTACGAACAAAATTTGTTCAACTTTTTATAGCCATTTCAATGGCTATCAAATGGCTTTCAGATTATAATTTTTGCACTTAATTGCTATTGTAAAGGTATTTTTTGCGGGAATTGAATTTAGGATTGTGAAAACCTGACGTTCACCCTTTAAATTGCTAATGTAAAGATTGTTGCACGACCTTCTTTTAATAAGTTAATGTTTACTTTAATATTTTTAAATTATGTAATGTCCAACCCTTACCTTATATTATACATAAAACCATTTTCAAAGGATGAAATTAGAAAAATGAAAATATAATACAAAAAAATATAGAATTATATTTTACGCCGCAATTATTCATTTTAAGTGCTCCCCTATACAAAATCCACGAAAAGCAAAACAATTTAATAGTTAATATCACCACTTACTGAAGCGCAAAACTCCAACCGCTCAGTGCTATTACGAAAATCAGTAATAATTACAAACCTCAGTGTATATTTTACACTATTTAAATAAGTTTCATAAGTAAATGACATTTCATTCCAAGATCTATGGGGATTTAGGAACGTAAACCACGCAAAACTTGAGCAATAGGAAGTGACCAAATTATGAATTATTATTAGCTAGATTCGCGTTTGGCTCCACTGTGCACCGCTCAATCGCAATTCACCCAAAAGGGAGCTTTGTGCCTGCCACATTTCCGGCGAACTTCGCCTCGCTTTCCCGCGAACACTCAACTCCCTCGCGTGGAGTCGTAGGCGTTTCAGGAAATTTCGAACAGCGGTTGTAGTCGGCCACGATAAGCCGCCCTCCGGGCGAGACGACCTGGCTGAGCAAAGGAACTTGCCAGACGAAGAGCCAGCCCAGTATCTACAGCCGCGATCTGACGTAATATTACGGACCGGGCTCTCGCTACTCCGCTGCTTATTATTCGGCCCTGTAGCGTGCACACAAAGTGCAGAAGTACCTTCGAAACGGAACGGAACCGACACTGCCACGCCTGTTACCTCCATGCGCCTCTATGTCCGTCTGTCGTGTTCAAAAGGATGATCGAACGCGCGCGAATCGATCCTCCTACTTGGCTATCGTGCACCATCTGAGGCCAGCTGAGCCAGCTTGGCTAGACTAAAGACCAATCAGCCGTTGCATAGACGAAGACATTCACAGGTTGAATGCCTCCATTTGACGGACTTCCGCCTGCTAAATCAACGCCTTCGGATTCCTGCAGACTAAGAACATACTGTGGCATGTTTGTCTTATTTGTTTTAATTGTGTATCGAGTCTGTTGGACACCTGGGTGAAAAGCTTGATATGTATGCTCTGGTAAGTAGATGTTCTGATTATAGGTTATATATTTCTGCAGATTTTCTATAGGTAATACTGGTTTATAGGAACCTCTAAATATTAGGCTTAATCGATCCAGTGAGATGCAAATTATTTTAGAAAGGAACTTCGATACCCGAAAAATTCTGGGGTTTTTTATATTTTGTAGACCTCTTGCGGATCTCAAGAGAAATATTGGGTAATTTTGATTCTTCAAAGTGAAAACACCTCTTGAAGATTAATGGGTGTTTTCCCATTTCTCTATACAAGATGTTTGACTACAGGTGAAGAAAAATTGAAGGGATAATTCTAGATGTAAAAATAAGACGAAAGTAAAGTATAACAAAATTGTGTTTGAGTCTTTGTATTTTAATTATAAGTAGATAACAATTGGTCAATTCGGCCTGAAAGTCTGCCACTATTGTCAATGTGGAATTGACTTGATCTGTAGATGAAGAGCAGTGATTACGTATTGTAGTCAATGTTTGAGTCTAGAGTGTATCATTCTGCTGTGCCTGTGTCAAGTCCTATTATATCACTGAGATTGGTAGCCACAAGCCACTACTTTCTTTAAAACTTTAAAAGTTTGTAATTAAGAAACAAATACTGAGCAGACATATTTTGATATTCTTGATTTATGTCCTATTTCTTAGGATATCTTCCAAATATAGCTGATTTTGATAGCTATGAAACATTGAGATCTTTGACTACAAGCCTACTGAAGTTTTCTTTCATAAGTTTTTCAACAAATATGCAAAGTTGAAAAAAAAATTGAAATATTTGGAATACACAAATTTTCCTGGCAAGTATAAATCCTCTATCAGACGTACTTTATAAATATGGAATAGGAAATTGAAAAGTGCTCCCTGACCGAAGCTTTAAATAGACTACCTATTCGATAGAATGAAGATGACCAAAGTCTTCAGTTACTAAATAAGTAAATCTGGTACTAGAGAAGTTTATCCTTCGAAATATAAACTGTGCTTCTGAGAATGTCATTTCGGGCAAAAATGATCGTATGCAAGCCCTAGAATTGGTAGCTACCGCTCATTTTATAATAGTTCTCAGCGGGCATGAGTCGATCATTTGTTTTTCCAATGAGTTCCCCTGTGTCGGAGGTATCTTGGTCTCTGGCTAAAATTTCAATGGTTATTCGATCCACATGGACATCTGCGTGCATGAATTGCAAAACATTGTCACACCGTAGCGCCACTACCCGTCCCACGGGGATTCGCCACGGTGTGAAACAATGTTACGCCTGATATTCGATGGACTGGGTTTGTTTGCGCTCGCAGGCACCTCGGCTAGTATGGTCAGCTGCGGAATATCGACGTCGAAATTCATTCGAGAAGTGGCTGAACGAAGGTATTCGCTCTGGTTCATATTCACGCGAAGACGCGCAAACGCGATACACCAACGAAACAATACGCATTGTTTTACCAGCGACTTGATGAAACGAACCAGACATGTTTCTATGAGTATCGGCAGTGACCAATCTAGATTTCAGATTTTTCATGTTGCGTTTGGATTTCTAGGCGTTCACGTAAAGTGCATGCAGTTTTCCACGATGGTCCATGAATAAGATAGTATCCTGTTTAATGAACAAAGGTAAGGTCAATATTTGCATAAATCTGTAGTCAGATAGCAAAATTTGATATGTCATAATTTCTAATTTCTCCAATTATTCTTTTTAAGCCGATAGGTTTCATCTAAATACGTATGGAAGAGTACATATCTGGATTTTGAAAAAAAGTGATATAGCAGGATTTGCCATCTGACTACAGTAATAAGTTGTACGTTGCTAAGTTTCAGATCGACTCGAAAGTGATCCGAGTCTGTAATAACTCTGACCTAGGTTAACTTTCATTTCTCTCTTCCATCCACGTGTGTACCATCAGACTTATATATGTTTCATAAAACGACTGAACTCATAATAAAACTAAGAAATCTATAAGGAGTAAGCTATAGAAAATGTAATAGGACCTTTATTAATCAGCTAAAAAGAAATTCAAAGTTAAAGTGCCTTTCAGTATCTTAACTTTTAGATTTCATTAAATTTATTAAATTATAATTCGACTTCCACTTTCAGTTTTATTATACTCTTGTCCTGAATGCCCAGAATAGGTAATTGAAATCCTGCACAAAAGCAAATAAATAAACATAATTAATCAAAAATTAAACATAATTAGTCTGATTAATCAAGGTTTTATTGTACCATGAAGTTCTTGTATATTAAATCCCTTCCAGTAATTGAGTTACACTGAGCCTGCAATAATTATTTCCACTATATTATTAATAACATATTAGCTCACTATTGCCAATAATACCTAACTACATTAATATTTAACAACTTCTATCATGAATTTTAACTACTGAAGATTTTTATTGTAAATACAAATTATTAAGTGCACAGTTAATAGATAATGTGGACTCCTCAATCATTATCATACCTGTGACTTTCTCTGTCTCAATCTAATATTAGAACCCTCGAATACCAAACGCTTCACACGATTAACTTTCAGCAAACTCCATCTCGAATTCGAACATCGCCAATATTCTACTCCGTTTCACCAGTTTTTCCCGCCTTCGTTCTCAACCCACCCACACATTCGACGACATGCAATCGTATTTCACCCGATGTCCGGCACTTCCGGTTTATCGGAGCTCCAGGGTCCAGCAGACGACTTTTTGTCCGTGCGTCACGTACGCGACGACAACGTCGAGGTAAAGTGAACGCGGTTTTATATCGATGGACCATCGCAGACGACGCGACGTCTGCATAAGCGTCTACCTGTCCCGCGTCTCGATGCTCTGTTCGACGCGTCATAAACACGTTTCGCTGAATAGAGGGGCGCTATTGTACGACGCTTTGGCGTTAAACCGGAAATATTGTTGTCGAAGCAACACCTTGGGGATGGAAAAATTGGAAATCCGTGATACGTTCTGCTTCGACATGACGTGGTTAGATTTGAAGATGTAGATTTGGAACCAGGTCTTGGTAGGTCTATGCGTGATGTATGTTAGGTCTCGTATGGTTATTTTAGATAGAGATTGGGTTATTTTAGACTTGAATTGTGTCACACTGTGTCATGGGCAAAGTGGCACCAAATCTTATAGAAAGGTATATTAGATTTGAATTATTAATGCATTCACAATAGACTTCTATTCAACAAACATTACCGTACAGGCCAAATTTGAAATACAGTTTCATATTTACAATAATTATAATAATAAATGACAATTACAACACTGACTATATGGATTAATTTCCATCGAAACAACTAGGTAATTGTCTTGTGAATGTATTTGGTAAAATGAACAAAATTAATAACTACATTAAAATATGTACCTATGGATAAACGTAAATCCTAGAACGCTTTTTCGCTAAAACTCACCCTAGCTTAAAAAATGAAACATTAAGTCAGAATTTAATTTCCTACGCAAAGAGGAAAAATCTAAGTACCAGTTACTACATGTATATCAACGTACACGTCACAGATACTTCACCATACATCAGTGATTACTTCACGTCCATTTTATACACTCATCACGTTCCGTTCATCTTGTGATTTCCTCCAACGTTTCCAGACAAAAAAGTCCTACGCTTTGATCATCATGTTCAGTTAATTTTTCATACCTGATGCTAAAACCTGTACATCAGATTCTAGAAAATTTGATATTGCTGTATGCACAAGAGACCCCGCTACTCGAAAGACTGGTGCGGAAATTGCTGGCTGACCTAACCTCAGCCGAGGTTTTCAGCAAGCCCACGATAGAAAATTCGAAGCTTGCGGCTCACCCTTGGCGTTCTTGTCTTGAAAGGCTCTCGGTATACGTGGCAACGAGACCCACACAGACGCGGTGTGCGTCTGGTTCGCGTTACTTTCTAAAAGCATCCACCTGAATCGACCTAATGTGGCGAGTTGTCTTCTCGGCAAGGAGCAGATGTTCGTAGTTTCGGGGGGATAAAAATTCGGTATTTCAAGTACGCCAGATCTGCATTGGGAGAAGTTGTTGCTTTAATCCTGCCTGTCTACCAGGAGTGAGGGTGAGTCTCGATTGAACGATAGGAAGAATCTGCACAAGTGCACTCGTACTCTAGAGGGAGTGGTATCAACCATTAAATCATATGAATTTGTTGAGAGTTCCTATTGCAGGATTTTATGATTTAGTACTGATGAATTATCTGACTTGTTCAATTCGTAAAGGCAACAATGTCTATCAGTCAATCCTTTTCGATACTGACAATGAGTAGTAACATATTGGAGAGGACTGGTAAATCGGCAGATCGAAGGAATGTGAATTCAAAGTAAATGTCTCAGTAGCTAACCATGTCCCGATACCTGAACACTAACGCTAATATTATTTCATTTTAAGCTCAAATTCTAACATACCTATTTCATAAAAAATAAAGAATAATATATTCAGCTACTAAGGTGCAATTCAAATATCACGAAGTGTATACAAATATGTACCTAAAAAGGTTATACACTTCCTGGGAAATTTAACATCTTAAGCATTCAGGTATTAAGAAATTTATCTTAATTGATCATAGCAAAATAAGTCAATCTACTTGAACACAATCATAAAGTCAGGTCACACGAACTTTCGTTATTAATCGAATTGGTCACACGACTAATAGATGCAATTAGCGTCGCGTAACAAAGATGAGAATAGGTGAAGCAAGCAGTTTGCTATTCTTGTCCTTGTGCCAGCTCGACTGACAAATTTACCAGTCGTGTATCGTGTATCGACAGATACACCCATCTGCAGTATTGAATAGATTAAAAGACAGTTTACAGAGGAAAGTTGCGACTGGAGGGTGTCTCGCAGAGAATTCACGGTTCCGCGAAGTTTCACAAAATATGGGATATCGGCATACGCGTGGGCGTGCGTACGCCACGGCTGGCTGCCAGATTTACGTTAGTCTACCGTCAGTTTAAGACACGTTTAGCCGCGGTCATAAAATTCCCGGATACGATGCCGGCAACTGTCACGTTTTAGAAACACGATAAGACGCCCAAACACGTCTGCCGTCGCCTCGCGAGAGGAACTTGGGTTACGTGATCCCTATTAAATCACGGCGTTTCGAGAAACTTCCTTCGGCTCCTTGAAATCATCGGATCTCTTTCAATCGGGTACGCTCGAGTTTTATTACTGAAACAGTGAATCTAAACGTGATTTCTTTGGCGCTCGAGTTGAAAGATTAACGAAGGTGAAGGAAGTTCTGGTTCAGGAGCTTCGAAAGTACACGGGACTGCAAAACTACAACTGCATTGCACCTCGCTGCTGCTATGAATATACCTCGATAAACTGCAACAATTCGCTGGAGGATCGCAATGAAGAGGGAGCGAGGAAGAAGGGAAACGCATTAAAAATGGTGAAAGGGAGGGTCAGATGCGTGGGCACGCGAGCGAAAATGTGGAAAAGAATGCGAAAGAGGGTGGCGAGCAGCCGAGTTGTAGGAGGGAGGACTGCGGGAGGAGAGGATGCATCGAAAACAGAGGAAAAGGACGAGGACCCTTCAACAGATCTCCCTTTTCGTTTTCGAATGTTATTTGTATCCCCTGCCTAACGATGAATTCAAGATTCCTCACACCTGCGTCCGTGGCAGATTTTCGACCATCTTTGAGGGGATTACAGCTTTTTAAAGCTCTGGAAAGGTTCAAACTTTGAGTGTCTTTCAGTAGAGAGTATAAAGCCTTTGCTTTGATTAGATCGAGTCGAAAACGGCCATGAAGAAGAATTAAAAAATAAGTGAAAGTTGCAACAAAATATTCCTTTTTTCAGACAGTGTCATAAGCAGTCAACTTGTGTGAACATTTTGTATGTTCAACTAAAACAACTTTGTTATTGTGAAATCTGTCTACAATGAGATAATTTTATTTGATTTAATAAGTATATTTAAATTGGTTTACATTCCTGGTCATTATGAATTAAGTTTCTGTTAAACAGTATGAATTTCAGAAACGATATTCATAGTATGGATACAAATATCTAAAACCAGATATAATGTGGAAATATTTTCTATACTTATAGTCGAAAAGCACTCTATTCACTCCGTACTACTATTTAAATCGAAATTTGTGGTTTCAAATGTAATTAGTGGCCAATGATTCAAGAGTAATTCAACGCTCACAATGAAGACCTGTCAGTGGAAGGTAAACAGATATTTACATAAATCATTTTGCTGTCCGTCAATCAAAGTGTAATATCTAAACTCTAGACTCTAGGTAATAAAGGTATGAGATGAAGTTTTCGTATTATGGGTCTTCATTGAATACATTTTCATTGATTTTATAAATTCTATACTATATAAATGTTCTAGTTATGTAGAATTCGATTAATCTTAACTTTATATTGAGTCAACTTTTCACATTTAATATATAAAATACCTACTGATAATTTTTACAGACTAATAAACTGTAATATTATGACTTTGTAGTATACTATGTATCTACTGTTAATAATTTTTTACAACGGAATCAGGGCAATCCTATCACATTACATGATAGTGTCGACATTATATTAGCTGGGAGTTAACTGAGAGAGTGGAAGCAGGTGACAGTAACAGGAGATAGGTCCACCAATATCAAGCACAGTGTACCCTTTGAAGAGGACACTTAAATATTAGTCTAAGTTTTCAGTAATATCTTACACAAAAACCATACTACAGTTGACATACTTGAAAGTTTTAAGATAATACAGAAATGAAGCCCATGAAACAGTAGATAATTCTAAAATGAAATTTTATATAATCCAGAGACAAACCACAAAGTAAACGAATCTGAAGAAAGCAACTAACTTGTTTCTTTCGAAAGCTGCAAGTTTCACACCCAACACTAAAACAAGAAACGACAGCACATTTTGGAGTCAAGAACCACGCAACAAAAACAGACATCAGGAGGTCAACGCCAGAAACAAAAATCACACTCCATAATAACAAAAAATCGATTTCTTAGACCCCCCAGCAGCCTAACCCTTGCATTCGCAGCGGCTGTAACCTCTGTACAACCAAATAGCTCGAAAACTCGTGACATGGGGAATCGAATGCCCATCACTACTCACCCTCTCCCAGCTTCCTCTCTGTCTACCTCGCCGGGTCATCCGAGAGGCCCTCTTCATCCAACGTTTCCCACACCGCCTCAGCCGTCCCATCCTCTGGCTCAATCGAGCCTCCTCCCTCGCTCTCGCCTCTCCTTCTCGCTTCTCTCGCTCCCACTCCCTCGTCCTTTGCTCCGCGCCGCTCGCGCCGGCTCCACCGCTCCCATCTCGTCGGCGGCTCGCAGTCCGCCGGCGACTCTTCGATGAGAACGACGGCTGCGTGGTTGGCGAGCGTTCTCACCGTGTGTCACGTTTCCGCTCGACGGAAATAAACGCGGCGAAGTGCGTGTCTCTCGCGTACCGTGCCCACTCCGTCCACCCATAAAAATCCTCGCGGACTTACCAGAGCTCTCCCCCGCGTCGAAGCTTTTCCTCGGATTGTCACGAGCTGGAGAGATGCGTCGACCAGAAGTCGTGATCGCTGGCCACGCTGACGCGACGACAGTACAGTAGTACATGGGTCCAGTGATCGAGATTCAATCACTGGTACACGTTCTTTTTCACGTTAGATAGATCACGTAGTTTGTTCGGGGGTTATGAATGGTAGGAGGAAGGGGTGCGTTGAGTCGTGGTGACGATTGATAACAGGAAGTGTGAATTGTAGTTTGCCTCTGATACTCTCTGGTATCTTTGATATTCTTTTTGCTGGTGGAGCTGAAGTGTCGATGTGCTGACGCGTTCGAATTGCTCTGAATTACGGAGATGTAAACTCGAGAGGTCAATAGGGTACGCTGGTATCATAGAATTGCTCCGAGAGGAGACGTGACATGGTTACTGTTGATGGATGTGTGCTGTTAAATGTAGATACGTTCGTTAAAGATTATATACGAATCGGAACTGGAGAATGGTTATGGTCGTAAGGGAGAAACGGGAGGACTGTTGAAACATTCTTGACGTCTGGAGACACAGCAAGAACCAGCAGTTCAATCTAAATTTAAAGTACGCAGAGTCGCGTTTCGAAAACGTTTGAAGCTCGCTTACTAGTGGGGGAACAGGCTACAGCGAGCAAGTTTAATAAAGGATGGGGTGGTACGAGGAAGCAGTTTGCGATGAATCTAACTTTCTTGCTGGAGACTTTTAATCTCGTGATCTGTCGGTCCGTAAGTCTGTATCAAACCGGAGGAACAGGAAGAGCGTTGGATTACGCGAAAATGTGCAACCCTCGCGATCGTGGGCGAGCTTGCAGCGCTCACCCTTTGACCGCGAAGGGCGGCGCACATGCGGCCTAATCAAATTGTTCCTTCCACGTTTATAATTACATACATCGTTTGCTAGCTCTAATGGATCAACAATCAAAATTTGTATGAAATTATATATTGCTTGCTTTTGATACTATATTCTGTCTGGGGAAAATGATCGGGACTGTCTGTGTCAAGAATATCTCACTCACAGAGCAGTATTCTTTTCTGTGGAGTGTCTCTCTACGACGACTACCATTAGTGTAGTTCTATTTTGCTTGTTGATGGACGTGTCGTGTTTAAAGTGAAGTGTCTGACGAGTGAGACGGTTTTGACTATTCTCCTTTGGAGCGAATGACACGTAACGATGGCACGGAAGGATAAACTCAGTCATCACGTGACAGACAAGTGTAAGTGACGGAAATTAGAAGTTACGCTTGAATAGAGGGGAAGATTTCCGTAAAGGCTTGATTGATTTTGGTTGTCATTATGAGTATTTGAATTTATACAATCACTTTCTCGACAGCTTTCAAAAATTATAAATCACGATGTTTCAGAAAATATATTTTATTCTTCTAAAATTAATGTGAGAAAATACAAATTACTATTAAATTATTCAGCAATCATAGGATGAAAATTACGATATTCATTAAACTAATTTATATGTGTAACATTTAAAGTATGTTGCGCTATAGGTATGTACATACAGATTTACACAACTTGTTTCAATACTCGGTCACAGTATTAACAACTTCATAACGTACTAAATAAGTATTTCTTGTGAAAAAGTTTATATTTTTGAACGGTATTCGTTATCAATTTCTATTTCTTATCACTACAACGAAATTTTATATTTGCATATTTATGACAATTACTCTAGTCTCAAATAAAATGTCAAATTTTTATTTTATATATATGTATAAAATTATAGCAATTTATATCTCAAGTATCAAGGGGTTAAAATCAGAAATACTTTAACAAAATTTTATCTTGTATCTATTTTATTATATGATTAAACTCATTTATTGAAAAGAATATACTGCCGTATTATTCAATGGATTGCAAATTCACACAGTATGTGCAGACTATTACGACTGGTTGTATGCATAAAAGCTACCAATTTCTACCTATCGGTAACAATCATGTTTTCCTTCATATCA
This sequence comes from Calliopsis andreniformis, assembly GCF_051401765.1. Lineage (NCBI taxonomy): Eukaryota > Metazoa > Arthropoda > Insecta > Hymenoptera > Andrenidae > Calliopsis > Calliopsis andreniformis. The sequence goes on along the minus strand of NC_135064.1, from coordinate 12,275,236 downwards.
AAGTTGTCTTGATTACTGAAACCGAGAAGGAATCGATGGCGATTGTTAAATATAATACAGTTCCAGACAATGAAAACAACGTTCGGCGTTCGCAGTGCACTTTACTGCAGATTTTCCAGCCTCATTATTCTACATAAATTATTCTGCATATCATCAAAAATAATTACAAAAGGATTGATCATTATTCGATGGCAGTTCGATTTCGACACCGAAATCCCTAGAGTACCGCTGTTCGTAAATTTTGCAACGAAATAGGAAATTTTGTAAGATAAGATTTCCATTTATAGGCAACCATGATTGACGAGACGAGATCGTGGAATATTCGTATCGATCAATCGTTGGTTGCATTCGTTTGGAGTTGAGAAAAGCGACGCTCGGTCACCAAGACTGTTATATGCGTTTTCTCGCGTGGAAACGGTGCAAAATGACAAATGAGACGCCAAAGTTCTATACCAGTTGCCTCTAGTTTCCACGAAAACCGAGATTTCATGTGTTTCTGGCCAAAAGGATTTCTTGACAAAAGCATCGCCGACAAAACCTACAGAAGACGGTGACGAACAAATCCTCTGACAAATTACGAAAACGCTTTCACTTAAAAATTAAACTTGCATAGAGGTCGTAAGTTAGTGATCTATAGAAACACATCGATGTTTCTCAACAACATCAGCGTCAAAGGAATATCAACAGAGAGGGCGGGCTGTCGCGACGCCCCGAAGGAACGTAAATATTTATACGCACTATTTGCATCCCAAACGTAATGGCATCGTGACAATCTTTGTCCTTCTTCCTCCTAGCCTATTTCTCGATATATGTCGGGATCATTGAGGACGGGTCTGGAACTCGGTCTGACGTCAGAAAGCACGATTTACCAGATGGAACGGTATCAGGCTATCGACATTCTCGCGCGTGCTGCATTTTGAGCTCACCTTTCCTTCGCATTTTTAATAATGTATGCCTCGGACATGAATCGAGCACAATGCCTCGACATTGATGCATTCCTGTGGCAGGCAAACTGATCGCTTTCGGTGTCCGTTTCCATAAAGGTTACGTCTTCACCGAATTCTCGGCACTCGGGAAACGTCGAACTGTATCGTCTGATCGACAGTGGCGTTTAAATGCACTGGGCTACAACATATTTCTGTGTCAGTTCTATAAATGAGTAGTTCCTGATGGGTTGCTAAGAAACTAGGACACCTGACCCAGAGTCAAGGCTACTATAAAATAACTGTGCAGTCGGTTTACTTGATTCCGGTTTCGCGATAGCTACTATTGCTTCTATACATTTCTTGTGCTATATACAATTGATTAGACTTCTAATGTATTCGTAGTTTTGTGTCCAGGATGAAGCGGATGAAGTGTTAGTTTGAAATATTAGTTGAAAGGGAGCAAATGAGCACCGCTGCAGGATCATCGCTTATCACTTTAAAATTTCATCCTTCCAGACGATAAAACTCAAACTACTTGGTGACCACTTCGCGCCAGTCACTTGATCAGAGATTCATTCCAGCGGGCAACGAAGCTTAAGCTAATCTCTAACAGGGGATCATCGTTTCAAACGGCTCCAAAACAGTTGGATATCCAGATCCCAGGCTCCATCAAACTTCCTCAATGCTCTCTCAGCCGTATCGAGTCGGCCATTTTCGACGCGGTAGGAGTAGTGTATTGCACTTAGGGCGATCAACGATCGGAACTATAAAACCACCCTGACTCAGGTTCGGGGATGCGTACTCTTTCCCGCCGTTTTACGACTTCATTAAGGCGCCGTTTACTGGCTGGATACCATGGGCCGAACAAAGTGGGCGAACTGCGCTGCCACGATAAACCGAGCCGATTTATGATTAGAGAGCTTTAACGGCCGTTGCTAATCATTTCCAAGGGGATGGCTCGCGTATCTGGTCCCGATTACCAGGCGAATTCGGAAGGCCACGTTAACGACGGTACTGATGGAGCTTCCAGTTCCTGCGCTGCCTCGGTTGTTCGATATCAGTGGCAAAAGAAACGAGAGGGAAGAAAATTAAAGACTCTGCCTGTAGGAAGTTCTAGTCTGATCTAGCTGTACAGAAGAATAATGAGTACCATCGTTGAGCAGGAAACTAAGAACTCCTGCACATCGGGATAACTGATGGTTCCTGCGCTGAGGTAGCCTTAGAGTAGTCTCTCTAGAGTTTGGAAAGATGAGTTTTTGGGATGTGAAACGATTGCTGGTTGAGTATCGGTTGCTGCGGAGTTCGTTCGATCACATGGCAGAGCATGAGGCTGGCTCTGCTAGCTGGCAGGTGGAAGACCTTCCGCTTGAAAACGCCTCATTTCCCATAGGCACTCGAATTCGGGTTCGAGGGAAATCCCGTCAGGTGCTTACGCGCTTGAACTACAATTAGTGGTCGTAGGCAATTAACAATGTACACGGCACTCGTTTGGCAGGGTTGAAAATTCGGAAAAGCGGTGAATTTGCCTCGAATTAACGATTAGGTCGATCATATATTTCTGTACTTCCTCTCTCGAAGAGTCGTGTTCTCTCGTCGATTTATCTTACTTCGTTTTTCTCTTTGCGCGGCAATTTCGTCTATTTCGCAGGTTGAAAAATGACGTGCACCTTTCTCCCTCGTTACACATAGCTGGGAGGTCTTGACGAGTGTTCCCAAGTCTGGAATACGATACTAGAATTGACACGGTAATGGCTCTGACAGCTTTGTACAGAAATCGTTAGGTCCTCTACTATAAGCAATTTTAGGGTGTAAACACTATATATGGTAATATTTTGAAGGGTACGAAGGGAGCTCAAATGGAACACAAAATGTCCTATGACTTAATTACCGACCTATCTCCATTTTGCAACTAAATCAGATTCTGTAATTTTAAAGAGACACTGAAGGGTAAAAATAGAATAAAAAAATTGTAAGACATTTTGTCGTATCTTATGGTTCAACTTTTATAAAGCTTTAAATGTCTGAGATGTTTGCAGGAAATGTATGCTTTTCCTACAAAATATTAAAAGTTAAATTATTAAAATTGCTGTGACCCCACAATATCCAGTAAGGGTTAATGCCATGCAACGAACCAAATCAGTTATTTACTGATATATTTTAGGACAAACAGATTCATTCTATCGACTGGCAATGTGTTAAGTACCCTACATAAGAAAATAAGGAGAAGGAACCAGTCAGGCTTAAAACATAGTACTAGGCATCTGTCAGACCTAGATCACAGGACAAGCAACCTGTCATGCCTAGATCATAGGACTACAAGATTGCTTTCTCGAACAAGACATATCTTAACACAACTAGAACACCAGTAGCCCTGACGTCAGAACAAGTCCACCCGATCCATTAACTTGTGCACCCACTATCAATTGGTCTCTCAATTGACTTTTAACGAGTTCCCATGTTCGTTCCTTCCCGATACTGGAATCACTGAATTCTTTATCGCACAGGCGGAGCCAGGAGCATTGGCGAATCCCTCGCACCGATCATCCCAGGAATCCGATGAATGCTCGGGCTGGAAAAAGCAAGGGACTCGGTGAAATACGTCGGTCAAGCGGTCGCCGTGCAGACTGGAAACGAAGAACAATCGGTGTATCGGAAATCGACGTGATCAGTGGCCTCTGAACACGTGTAAACGGTACCCAGGGGGCTTTCGGGGAGCAAAAATCAATCGATCAGTCTGGAGGCTGGCCAGACGTTAATCGTGATCGTCTGGATCGCGTGTGCAACGAAAATCGTGCGCAAAGGCGCGCGAACATTTAATCTCCGAAAAGGGTGAGCCAAGGTAGACGATGGTTGACGCTTTCTCGTCGAGTGTTTCCAATACGAGCGACGGCCAGATTGACGTTCGACTGGCTCGTTGAATCGATCGCGATAGGGAAGGGCTATCAGGGAGTAACAGTTGTCGCAAAACGATCATGTTGATCGAACTGGGAAATCGTTAGTAGAGAAGACAGCTATGGCTCGTCGAGTTGCACGGCCGCAGACAATTGATCTTGGTGCTCGTGCGTGCTAGTGACTTGCCAGTGTCGAAGTGGGATTAAGTGTGCACCACGATGCCGTTGGTCCACGCGATGCGCTCTTCAGCTTACTCCCTGCCTACGTCTACAGGTGAGTGTCTCTTCTGCTTTTCATATATTTAGGGCTACAATTAATTGATTAATTGTCGTTTACTGGTGCGTTGGAATGTTAGTTTCTTATATTGATACTTCAGGTCACTTCAGGTTTGATCACTTCAGGTACTCGATGAGTAAGGTTTTGATGTCTTCTAATGTTCTATCTCTATTCGATTACCTAAGTGGTTTTTAATTTTATTTTCAAAGGTAATATCTTTTTTTAATTACTGTGATATGGTTCGTTTCAACTCGATTTAAAATTAAAATAGATTTCCTCGTAGAGTATTGTTCAATTGAGGAAACAAATGTGACGAATGAAATCTTTATTTCCAGTTTAACTCGTGGGTAATATTCATGAGCATTTGATGCGATTAGAGCTTTTATCACATATATTCTGACCGCTTAGATTAATTGACAATGAGTACTTGCTTTGATGGGATTTTTAGAAGCTCAAGTACTATATGCCATTTTACTAAATAATTAAACTAATCACATACAGAAATAGCATTTTAAAAAGTAATTTTTATGATTTTATTTAGTAAAGATAACATTTCTCAGTTTGTTTTTGACACTGTCAGTTATAAGATTTTAGATATTTTACCAACTTACATATGTGTTATACATACATAACGCAAAATATTTATAATCAATTGGTACTTCCAATATACAAATATATATATAAACAGTAGTGTATCTAAGCAGTGTATCATCTTCTCCACGTATGTCGAACGATACTTGAGAGAACCATGAACCACAGATTCCGAAACCAATATCCACCACTCTCAGCCAAAAGATAGTTGCAGCCTATGAACGTCTAGACACGTTGACATCGCACCGAGTTTAGCGAGTCTGTCACTTGAAGTTAATCCGAAAAAAACAATGTAGCTCGTATCAAAAGGCCAGACGGTTTCGATAGAGTTCAGAATGATTGAACTATCGCGTAGCCAGTTCCCTGAAATGGTCCTGGCACACGCCTACGCCTATGGTTGAATGATTCTTCTCTGTTTTTCCGACGTATTTCGCTTTGATGGAGTTTAATCCGCTTATATCCGCGAGGTCGGGCCCTGGCTACCGAAAGAGTGCCGGCTGGAAATTTTCAATCAACGGATCGCGCGTCCATTTCCCGGATAACTTGTTTTCCCCTTTGTTTGCGAATTCCGGGTCTCCCGCCATCTCTGCCTGGCCGAATAAGTCTAAAATCTCGTCACCCCTCTCTCCTCCCCTTCCCCCCCCCCCCCCCCCCCCCCCCCAATTTGCACTCCTCGTTTCTCCGCCAGACGTTCAGACGGACAAATAATTCATCGAAACTCCCGAAAATAATTAATTCTCGCGGATTATATCGTTAAGCATCACATTCGAATGGGAACAATAACATTTGTCCACGGTGCGTACATACATTCGCGAGTATCCAATGTACACGAAAATTGCCAGGCTTGAATTTTGCAAACGGCCATTCATTTATTCCCCCGCGCGATCGTCGATACAAGCGGCACGATAAAACGGGTATCTCGTGGCCGAATTTTCGCAATGGGACCGAGATACCTAATTAAGGTTTTCTCATCAACGGTACGTACGACGCTTTAACAAATTATTTATAAACAACGGGGAGCCTGGGCCCGTATCGGTCGTCCAAAGTTCGTCCCGAGCTAGAGGATACGCTTTGGGGAAGCAATTAGGAAATCAGTGAAGCGTTTAACGTTTTGCTCGCCGCCCGCACAAATCCTCTGCGCTCTGCACTGAATATTCCTTTTCCTAATTGGGTAAATAGGCGTCGGTCGAATGAGTTATGGAAAGCCCTGCCTTGGTCTGAATAAATAATTGGCTCTCGCCGATGTTTGGACACCTGCAGAATTTATTTTGTTCCGGACGCCCAGCGAGGACACCGTTCCTAACCTGGAACGGTGATGTACTAGGACTGTTCGTGGACGCTGGAAGACCTCCTATTCTTATATTTAATTAAAGTGATTTGAGGAATCGTTTGTCGACGTCTACATTTCAGGTTCGCGCGACGATATTTACCGGCCAGTCGAGAGTACCACAGCGCTTTTGGTAACAGGCCAAAAGGCGCGTCGCGGTGCAAGACGTTCCAATGCGCCACCGCATAACTTATCTACGGATACCGCAGATTTATACCCGACTGCGTCTCCCATTACGAAATATGAGTTTACATTGTGCACTTCCTGCATCGTACGGTCAGACCGCCGAAAAACTTGCTACTTTCCCTCTGGCTGTCGCAGCTAGTGGCAATCGTCGGGGCTTCCTTATCTCGTCGGGAGGTTCAAACTGAACGTTGTAACGTCGATGCTGCTGTATTTCGAGAAAAGTTGCTGAAGTCAGTAAAACAACTTTGGTCGATAAGAGGAAGCGCTCCGAAAGTTGGATTCGTTTTATTTTTGAAACGATGGACACTTTAAGAAGGTATTCCTATTGGAAGTGACAACTGTAGACTAGTTCAAGAAATACGTTTTACTCTAATGGAAATAAATCATAAAATCACAGACTTTAGGCTAACTTCGCTTTTTAAGTCTGATATGAAGGGTAGTCATGATTTATGGAAATTGGTGAAGGTGAGTTAAATGATTGTACGCTTGACGAAAATACGCAACACAAGTTGTAGATTCTCTTGTTAATAGTGTACTCATATTTAAGTGAAAAATATCTATTGAGCGATAGTAGGCAGACGTAAAAGGACTCAGACACCTCAATATTAACTATAAAATGCTTGATAACAGTGAATAATTAAAAAATACATTTCAAATGTGTCAAAGGGATCATAACTATGTAAGCCAACGCTTTAAATCGCATTTTCAAAAAATTTGAGTTCATGTCATAATTGAAATCTGCAAAAAAAATGTGTATTTTCAACAAAAATAGACTGAATTTAGAGAATATTTCCCTTTAAAAGCAAAAACGAGAACATAAAAATACCAATATCTGATTCAGAATTCAAATTCACTTTCAATATAAATTTCTCGAAAAAATAAATGCATATGATTTTTACTGTCCTGCCCTACAACCACCTATGGACAATTCTCATCTCTCTGTAATCGGGTCTTTTAACGAGAGTACCACGTTATGTTGCTATTTCGTTCTACGAAAGCCTGCGGGCTCCTTTCACAGTGACTAATCCAGGAAATTCCGAAGACATTTGTGCATCTGGTGGAACAGGGCCCCTTTGCATCGCTTTTAATGACATTCTTCGGCATACGAAACGGTTCGAGAGAGTTACCGAACCGGAACGCCTGTCAGGCGGTTGATCTGACCCGACGGAGCAGAGGGCAACGCGATAGTAATTGCAAGTGATCGTTGTAAACGGAGTTCTAAGGGTTTCCATGCATTCCTCAGCGACCACAAGTATTACCACAGCGACCGAATCTGAGCGCGGGGAAAATTTACGGTCTACTGTGAGAGTCTCTGTTCTCTGAATTATAAGTATATATCGTTTTCAAATGGTGGTGCAGTAATTATTTGTAACAGTCCTTGATTTATGGGAAAATCAGATCAAATGATCGATGTAAATATCACTGTCACTATAAATAAACATCTAATTTCCATAAATAATCTAAAAATTACTCGACATACTACGATTTTGATGAAAAACTTCTTTTGTGAGTAAAGCAACCAAAAATATTCACCATTTCTTTTTTTATAGTGACTCAATTTCATATCCGTACGATTGAAACAATTTTCAAAATTGAATATGAGATACCTATTTTGTTGACCTATTTGTAGTTAATGGAAAAAAATATGTTAGGATATAAAAACTGATTTATATTGTTACGTATGCAATATTTGTTAAAAAATGGAATTAACGTTTGAATTAGGTGTGAGAAATACAATAAAATAAAGTATCTAGGCTTCAACCTAGAACCCCACCCCCACTCTCCCTTTGTGTAATGAAATTTAATATAAATAGAGAAAAGTACACTAAGGAATGTCATTAAATTTTATCAAAATTCCAGGACGTAAAGAATAACCTCCTCTTGTAAATATCTGAGATAAGGGTAGATCTAAATTGCATTACGTGACATAATGCATAATTATAATATGTAAAACAGAATGTTCAATTAATCCTCAAGTCTAATTAAAATTATCATTTACAACAACTCCCTTACATTTCTCCTGAAGCTAGAAAAACTTACAACGAAAATAACACCAAGATCTTGAAGCAATAACAAAAAGATCAATTTTGGACTCAGTCAATAAGAAATAAAACGCTAGGATCACAAAATCAAACCATTTCGGAACCAAAGGGTTCGCGGAAGACAATCGAATAACTCATTCGGAGGGGTCTCCGAAGAGGTCAGATTGGAACGACAACACGGGCACGGACCTGCGTCTGACACCTGCAAGGCAAATTAATTTGCGACAGCTGTCTCGGTCGTCAGTCGGCGAAGTGCTGGGTGGAGTTGAGCGGTCGTGTAACAAATTAGCTTCGACCGGGGTCGACTGGTTCCTACACTGAAAACGTAGGCGGAACAGTTCGCGTGAATCGTGATCGTGGCTGGTCGACAGGGCACTGTGCCGCAGGAAGATAGCCTGAACGCTCTTTGATAAGCGAACTCGGTGCTCGCGGGTTCATTATCGTGCGACAATGGGGTCAGATCGTCGCGATTTCTGCTCGGTACGCCGCCACGATCCATCGACGCAGCCTCGATAAAAGGGATTTTTATAATTGCTGGAAACAGGCGTTATCTCGAATCGTTCAGTTCCGCGGCAACGATAATGCACGGGAGCTTCAAGTCAATCTCTACATCCCTGGGCAAGCTTTGCGGTTTTCTCGTGTTTTCTCGTTTTTACGGGACCAGTTTCCTGGGGAGGCTGTTTTTCAGAGACAGAAATGAAATTTAAGGGACTGCATTGTATTTATAAAATCGGGAAATTATAGGATTTTTCTTGACGTCAGTCCTACTTTTTTTCAATTGATATATTTAAAAAGTTTTTTAGAAATGGTTTTCGTTGTTTACTATACAGTGTGTTCAACTCCTTTTACCTACTTTAGGCTGTTATCGGTCAACCTTGCATTAACTACACTCTACACGGTTAAAATTAAAAATGTATAACCTCATTTCATCATCTACAGTGTGAAAAGTTAACTCCGTAGCATTCATTTCACCACTCACATCTCATACAATTATACTACAAATATTGATGCAGAACTCATGAATAAAACGTTGTCAGCAATAATCTTAGACACGAGTGAAGCACAATGGTACATAACAATATTTATTTTATAAGGGTAAATAACAGGAAACGGGGTATTATATTCGAACGTGGGATGATCGATAATAAACGTACGAACCGCTAACCCGTGTCTTCAATACGTGGTAGCAATTTTTATTACGAAACTGATGCATGGAAGCAAATAATAGTGTTTATTTTCTCACGTGAAAGCCTCGCACGGTGCAAGATTAATTCCGGAAAACTTCGTCAATGTAAATAATACCCTGACCGATGCATTTAATTTTCTCTCTTTCTATTCGCTGCAAAATTATTTCTGGGAGCTGCGTCATTCTTCGATGCACGAGCACATTTTAATTAAAAGCCAATATGCATAAAATAGTAATTGGATCGTCATCACGTTTCAAAGGTGAAAACCGAAGGTTACGTCCATTGACCCTCTGAAGAATAATATGGCGATGACGTGATGACAAATAAACATAATTTAAGGATACACATACATTTCCTCCTCCATTTTGTAAGTCGATGAATTTCTCCATTTAATTTTCCTGGATGCAATTCACATCCTCTGACCTGTATTTCCTTTTAAATATTCCTGCTTTTAGTTGGAGCAGCGTGTACGTTTGTGAGTAGCAATGGGTGTGGTGCCGTCGCAATTCTGAACAACTGCGAAACAAAAGCTACTGTTCGTTTTCAATAAATTCGAAATTAAAATCATTCATGAAACTGCATGCTCTTTCATCATACATTTCGAATAGATAGGTAGAACTATACAATTCTGTGGTCTGACACTTTTAATTCCGAGATTAATTTTAGGCTCCAGCAGTGAATGCAAACAAACTGATCCCCAAAACGTGAAAACGGGCAGGTCTAATTAATTAGAGGCGTTATACGAGTTACTTTGGGGTAATTACCCGCGGGTAGAGCGATACGCAAGTTACGCTGTGAAACAGCATCGTCCATTAATTTTATGAAAGTATAGGAAGAGAAGAGAAGGTGTGCACAATGGGCGAAGCAATAAATTCTTTCCTTGGGTAGATGCGTCCTGGTATAGGAAGACGAATAAAACGATATTTCGAAATTAGAGTCTAGGTGGGAGGGGGAGCCTCTTTTACTTTTTACAGAATCTAAGTAATTGTATCCTCCGCTTTATCTACGTCAACGTCGCGAGAATAAGTGGAACGACGCCTCGCGTACCTTCTCTTGCTTTTCTCTTTTATTATCTTTGGATTGCAAAATACCCTGATAAAAGGACTGTCCCTAGGATATAAGCGACCGCTTATTCGACGGATATTTCCTACGACGAAACGCTTCACCGTCGATTGGTTCCTCATTGATGACGCACGCACATTCATCGCAACGCTTTGAAGCTTCCAGCCTTTCCTCTCTTATTTCCCGCTCTTTTTCTCATTTAGATATTTTTCCTTTTATGATCACTTGCGAGGTAGCACGACGCCACCCGTCGCGTTACTTCGACCAGGCTGAACCTCAACGCTCGCAGTTGAACTGCGCTGCCGAATGAATGCGGCCATTCAACGGCTACCGTCGCTGATGGTAAGTTACTCGGTTGTGTGTTTACTCCGTGCGCGTAAAAAGTTACATCGGCGCTGGAAAATAAATTAATTTCAATTTTTCTACCTCCCACGTAACGCGGAACGCGGCTACGCCACGGCGAACGGCCCAAGAGAACTGTGTGTACATCTTAATCCTAACCTACATACGGAGCAGAACTGCTGCCGTCCTCTAGGTCGATGGGAACTCTAAACTCTCAAACTTGTTCCATTCGTCTCGCAAGAAGTACATGGAACGCTCTAATACTGTTCTCTGCAGACGCTGTAACGGTAATCATCTTTCCTCAGAGACAAACAATGCGCAGACACCTAACAACCTCCACCCCTGCTTCATGTTTCTTTGATCACACAGACACTGCCCTGCGATAAAGCCGATTTCCACGGGGGAAACAACACCTTCCTGCTATATATGGGTCTCAGGCTGGTGGAATCGATAACAGAGTTCTAGGGGATCTCTTTAAACCGCGTGCCATATTGCGCGTATTATCGCGGCAGCGCTGCGGGGCGGTTGGACAGCAGAGACCCCATCAATCCGCTTCGCGGTTTGATCGAGTGCCGACGGAGACCTGTCAACACGAGATCAGCATACTATCTCGTGTGTGATAATCGAGTCTCGATTTTGGGAGAATGCTGATCGTGGATTACAGATGATCGGCCATTCGAATCACGGGGCCAAAGGGGCTCTTCGCTGGTTAGACGGTTCTCGTGCAGGGGAATGATTTTCATCGCGTCCCTGCCTGTAGGCTGTCTCCTAACGCTTTGATGGACGGCTCTGTTGAAGGAAGTACAATGTGCCTCGTCTACCGAAATTCCTATCAAAGCAGAGTGTGCTTCGCCATCGAAACACCAATAGGGCGCAACTCAAGCGGATAGTGTTATTATGGGATTCTGTAATATTGATGAAGGAAACTAGCAGAGGTATTGTAGGTGGTGTTGTTAGCGAAAAGTGTAGCGACGATAACATAGCATGGTGGAAGCTCCCTTGTGGTCGAGATTTATGCAAAAGCGAAATAAACATTCACTGAGCGAAGCTAAATAAGTAAATATTTTCAAAAGCTGTGTGCATAAACGGATTCGTCGTTTGAAAATACGCAATCGTCGAATTCTAATTTTTCTTCTATATCCAGTAGTATCAGAGGTATTAGGGGAAACACGTTTCCCATCCAGAATTTTGATGATGCTTTTCTTCGTTAACCATGAGTAATAATCATAAAAAGAACGTTTATTTCTAATATCTTTGACTAATCTACAAATTTACAAAAGTCTGATAAAAATTGGAGATTATCGGTTCCAATAATAGGATTAGCGCTCCCTCTTCTGCTATCGCTTTTCATATTTGTTGCTAACGAAACTACCATTCCCACTATGTGTTGATGAAATCCTACAGACCAGGTTTGCATGCTTGTTATAGATTTCCACTACCTAAATCCTACTCTAGTACCACAGCAGTCTCTTGTACAGTACGAAATATGGAACATGACAATACCGTATCAGTCCGATTAATCTACTTGTATACACGGCTTTTATCAATTGTTTTATGATACCAGAGCTACATAGATACTTCTAAAGTACAATTTTCTCAATTTTTCTCCAAAACATAAAAAACATCCTTTCCGTGAAAAATACTTCAACACTTGAATATGAAAATTGTTCCATACAAAAATAATGGCACAAGATAAAGCAAAACTTTTCCCACAAAAAAATGTTCAGTTTTCAGCTGAAATGAATGAACAGTTTTCAGCTGTTCTATCACCCTCTTACGAAAAAATGCCAAACAAAACCGTATTAAAAAAATGAAGAAGTACTAAAACTTTCGTGGTTTAATTTTACTCCCATAAAAAAATTTCCTGTCGGCAAACAATTGCTCCGTATACACTCCATTATGCTCTATATGCACACAAACTTTCATTAAAATCAGACTTTTGGGTTAAGTAAATTTTCTTGTGAAATACTATTCGAACACTTTTTGCACCCACTGTATATTCAAATCGCGTATCTTACGTGATCGGCTTGTCAAAGCGATAGGGTTGATGACTGCTTCCTTTCATATATTTTAGCTCGTGCAAACAGATGTGACTGTACTCGTACTCACGACAGGCAGGATACCACTGAAGGAATCCTAGTACCTAATCGTACAAGTTGGTCAAGTCACCCTTTATGCGTGTTCCTTTCAAACGACAGCTTTCCAGCCGTCCTTCAGCACAGTGACTACCTCTGTACCTCATACGTCGTTTGATTAACACCGTGGAAAGTGTGGACGGCGCGGTTTCGGCATGTTGCGCGTGACACCGCGGGCCTACCATCCATTATTGTGCTCGCCCTTTGGACTCGAGTCTCTCATATTCTCTCCGCCAGCTTAAACCGATTTTCAACGACGCACGAAGCCCCTTTTTCTTCCTTTCTTCGTCCCCAGATTTGCTTCATAATGCCGCTACTAATCGAAACGGGGAACTCGTCGCTTTAACTGTCAGTTTTCGCGTCGGCCCCTCCGTTTCATTTACTAAAACGTCGCCACGATTATCCGCCGCCCTTTTGTCGGGGATTTCCAGCCTCGAAGATTCGACGAACGGTGTAATTAATATTAGAGAAGGTCGTTCCACAAATAGGTAGGTAATCTGATAACGTTATATTCGTTTAGGTTGTGCTCGTGGATTGCCAGCAGAGAACGAAGTGCTCTAGGCTTTATGACGGTACGCACCAGCCTCGAAGATATGTTTCATTCCTGCGCGCGTTCAACATTTTTTGCTATGCCTCATCGTACAAATTTTCTAAAGAAACTTCAGAAAAGTTGGTCCGTATTCACCGTACCTCGGACGTGATAATTAATTACATGGTACTCCGTGTGCACGTGAGCAGGCAGGGGACAATGCTCGCTCTTTCAAATAGTTTCGAGGCTCTTTGAGCAAAATAATGAGGTTCTATTTTTGAATTCTTGGCGTCCTTTGATGGACAGTTCGCTTACCGCTGTAAACGAAATTAACCAAGCTAACGATGTTATCCACTTATTCATAGCTTTCTGCGAATCCCAACCGTTAAAGGCTGAATGAACATCTGTGTATGAAATTTTAATTAAAATCGAAAATGCGACACGCGCAGTAATTTTTTATAGTCATCAAAATCCTGCGCTTTCATCTTTTCGTGAATGCAACGAAAATTAACTTGAGCAAGGCGGAGCGGGAAGGTTAGAGATGATAGAACGACAGCGCAAATCAAATCACGATCCCTGAGTTGCCTCGAGAGGTTAATTTGCTTTGTTCTGACTATGTCACAGTATACAAAGTGTCCCTCTTGGCTTGACCAGCTTGAATGTGGCTGTTCCTCTTCATGACATAGTGGATGTGTGTAAGGGAAGGTCATTGTAAAGAATTTTAAAGTGGGTACACTCAGTAGAGAACATACCATGTATACTGTGCTGGGGGACACAGTTTAATACGCAGAGGTGAAAAGAAGTCCAGCGAAAGAAATGCGAGTTAATTAGTCCTAGTATAATTTCCTCCCTATGGCCCACCTTTCCTAACATGTCAGTCAAATATGTCAGCATGTTTTTACAATTGTCTGCAAACGTGTCTGACTTGGTCCTTATTCTACTGTCAGCGTGTAGTACTACTGCGTTGCCACTAAAGCTTCCCAGGAGACTTTTTCTGAGGCAGGAATAGTACATATAGCCAGGTCAGACCTGGCGATATCAGTAGAATACAAGTCAGACAAATTTCACGCGAACTGTAAATCTATCTTTAACAACTAAAAACTCGAAAAGAGAACCTGAAACAGAATTTTGTCACTCTTGATTCTTATTTTACTTTAGCGCATAGAATCACTTAAAATTTTGGACACCTACCGTCGAACCCCCTGTGCCACGCCTTATTAATTAAATGCATGAGAAGAGGTTTAGATGACTACTTACAAGAAGCCTGAACAACAAACTCTAAGTTTCCAACTGAATATTTCATAGTGTCAACCCGAAGGTGTGTTCATTACTTCTTTCTTAAATTTCCTACTCCACCTGCTCTGAACATTTGTCTGTTCATAGTAGTGTTGAGTCAAGCATAATTAAAGCGCAATTAGAGTCAGACTAATGTGTCTTACGTATTGATAAAAACGTCAAACCGTATCCACTCCCCTTGCCCGTTTGGACAACATAATCTTCGTTGCTCCATTCTAACAGCCGTCTATTTAGCGAACGCTCGAAGGCACGGCTGCATAAACACAATGCACTCAGACTTTTCTAGCAATCGCAAGTGCAGACACCGCGTAACCCGCCTCTTTGTACCGTTCCCCTTTTTCATTATCTCTATCCCTTCATCTCGTTTGTTCGCTTTCTTCATCTCTCTCCCTTCATCCCCAGCAATTTTATATGTACGAAGCTAATGAAGCAAACTCATCGCCAGACGCGAGAGAAGAAAAAGAAGCGCGATGTGGAGGAGAGGGGTTGATCTCGAAAAATAACGAAGTACCTGTGGAGTGCCACGAGAGGGTAAAACGCGTCTTGGCCGTGGCGGCGCTTTTTTGATTTTGATGGATCACGCTCTACTTGCTACGATCTCTCCGCGCTTCCTTTCTTCCATCCTTTTTCCTTATTTGTTTTATTTACCGTCTGCCATTGCCGCAGAGCAAACGTCTGGCAGAATGACAATGATAGACGCGAAATCGTTAAGCTGCTTGGGATCGTTCACAACCTTTCCATGACAAATCTGCGACGAAATCGTAAATGTTCCAACGCGCAGTGCAGTCTTCTTAAATGGATAATTGAATAATGAGACGAGTTTATCGGAAACAAATTAGACAGTACTCAGGACTAATCGATTCTGACTATTTACAATAGTATTACAATGAAAATGGTCAAGACTGGTGGGACAAAAGTGTTGAAGGCGATCGACAGCCGGAGCTGATCAAATCGAGAGTTTAATTAAATACAAATCTGTACTAAACAGATTTCAAATGATTTCCTGTGCGATACAATACTGATTTCGTTTTAATTAATTGAATAAGCTGTGTAATTATTTACGAGGCTGTCGATGTTGAAGATATCAATAAAATTAAGAACATTGCTAAATACGTTTTATTGTTATTATTGTGGAAGGATATCAAACGATATCGTACATTGTATTTCAAACTAAATAGAAATTTTAATGATATGTACATCTGGATAACGAGCAAATCCGAAAATGATTGAAGACTTCGTTGCGTAATCATATTTGTTTAGTGGTTTACGATCTTTATCAGAAATGTACATATACAAGTTAACAGAATTATTCAAAATTATAGATTAACTGAATAAGGGAAAAAGACGGAAAATCATTTTCTCGTAAAAGTATATTCATTTTCCTTTTTTCCTTACTGTCTAGAGAAGAGGCTTTATTACGCTTTCGTTGAGCTCTTGACGGGAAAATTCCATACTCTCTCCATACAAACTGATAAAAACGTTATGACTCAAACTTTTGTAATTTTCACATTTTTATACGAAAATGTAAAATTCTTTATATATAATTAAGTTTAATTTAAATCATCTTTTAAAAATGTTTGGTATGAATAGGATTTCAATGACAGTAATATAAAAGGGGTTGAGGATTTCCATGTCGTTGCGAAATGAATATTACACGTATAAGATAAACGTTTAATTTTGTTTTCATTACTCGGTTTGAATATTGCAATTTAAAATAATTAAAGAGTAGGTAGAATCAATAACCAACAAACATAAAATAAGCTTCTTAAAAAGGAAAAATTTCCCTACATTGATACAATCCTTTTTGCAGCTGAAGCATTACAGTGAATAGCTCGTTGGCAATCGCCCAAAATCGGCAATACAAATCCTCATAACCAAAGACTAAAGTAGCATTATAAATATATTTATTAAATGAAAAATATATTCTCCATCACCCTCTATCATCCCTCTTTCAATGGACTCTTTCATCCCGCACGAGCCGATGCCCCAGAGTACACATTTAACGGGAAAATAAAATTGAATTCCATTCTCGCCAGTATCTAACCGAAACAGGGATTCAAATTGCTTTATCGCTACGCCCTGACCCATGTGCTACTTCGGGGCAACGTGGCACGGTGATTCATGCCGGTGCACGAGAGTGACACACCCTGATCCACATTACCCCGCAGCATATTACCGTGACCCACGCGGTGGGACGACCTCGGGTGCTATGACCCACCGTTAACTCAGCTGAAACGCGCTAACGAATACCAGCTAGAGCAAGACACGTAGCTCGGCGTAGAGAAAAGAGGGACGGTGTTGCGGCTGTGTGCGTTGAAACGGCTGTTTCCACGCGATACGCTTTCACGCGTGACATAAAGCCAGGCGCTATCTATCAGATAGTCTCTCTCGTTGTCGCGAATTTTCGCCTGCCGTCGCTCGTCCCTCGCGTTTCCTCTGCCTCGTTGTTTCCCTCGTTCACGGATCATCTTCTTGAAACAGGGGGAAGCTTTTCCTCATTCGATTCGACGGGTGGTTTGAAGTTCAGCTTCCGAAGAAGACTGATGAGGCTTGTAGTCGGGGGCCGTGTTCCTGCTGCGCCGCCATCGTGAGAATCATCCTGCCTGGCGGTAAATGGAGAGCGCGAACAATAGAAACGGGCCAACGAGAAATATCAGTAACGGGTGAAAAATAGTCTGGCCAGGGTTTCCACGTTCGTCGAGGATGTTAAAAAAAGGGGCGTCATTGGCGCGAACAGTATGTACGAGTTACATAGTTTCGCGGTCAGGTAAGAGAGTTTTTCTAGAAGCGAATATCTATTCCTGTATTACGGAGAGAGCCCGTTGGGAATGACCAGCACACATTACAAAGGACGAAATTATAATGAAAGGCACATTCACGAGGGAATCTGCTTTCACGAGCTTGCCGGTCCGACGTTCGTAGCCTGTAAGCCCGAATGAGTATGATCAAAGAATAAGCGAGATTAAAATCGTATAATCTTTAACATATATTTACTAGGTTACGAGTTTTCTTTATTTTTCTGAGAATTGTAGCTGAGAAGAGAATATTGAAAACTTTTATATTTTTCAATATATTCATTCAATTTTATCTCGTAAAATACCAATGATACGCAAACAGTTATTTAAAACTACAATGAGAGCCAATACTGAGTATACAGCGTATGAAAATAAAGTTTATACACTATTTGTTTACTTTTTTATTTATTTCTTATTCTTCATTTACTACCTTGAAGCCATCACTGAGAAAGCTATAACCAAGTAACTCATAAGACTTACCCTATATTGCTAGTGACATGAAAATATGTAACAAATAGTTATAAGTTTCCGATTTTATGGGTACTTCAGTATATATTCGTATTTCTACTGTATCTGTAATTTTTCTTAAATCCAGCCTTAACTCCGATTAGGAACACTTCAACAGGCCTCACCAACAATCAAGATACAGAAGTTTTCTTAAACGTAGTTTGAAACATTCAACACAATTGCGGACAGGGAGCACGAAAAACCGTGAGTCATCGCGGATTAAGATCCTTTTCAGTGGTGATGGTGTTCTTGCTGTCGCGACGAGGGGCTCGAAGCGCCGAAAAATGCGACGAACTTTATCACTCCGCCGCATCTCCCGCCGTACTCTGACTTAACACGTTCCTCGCGAGTTTTTCACGGCCGCGCGCATTTTTCATCCGCCACATTCATGCATTTAAATTGGCCCCGAAGCTTTTATAAATCCCGGCAAACCGTAACCGGACGCGTATCAGCGACGAAAGAACGCGACACGCTCGTACGAGGAGGAAGACCTGGACGTCCGTCATCCCGAGCGGTTCCCTTTTTCCTCCCGCCCCGATTAAATCGTCCAGAGTGAAATTTTCACGAGTCTACCCCGCACCTCCCGCCGCGTCGTCCCCGTCAGACGTGGTTCGTGTTGCAGCGGAGCAAATATCGCGAGGACGCCGCGTGTTTTGCAGTCTATCGGGCAGCTCGATTGACCGAAGAAGCCTTGGAACCGTGCCAACGGTTTCCCGTAAGCTTTGGCTGACCTCGGCCCATTCGTCCCGAAGAGATGGATTTTTGCTCCCTCGAAAATCTTTGTCTCCGCGCAGCGACTCTGCGGCACGCCACAGTGCATTCTTGGCCGATGCGCGGCTCCGCGCACGCTTAAGTGCACTCTCGCTGTGAAAGCACGAGCGATCTTCTCGGGTCTTCCTGGAACAAGCCTTCGGCCAAATGTGGAGCACCAAAATACACTGGCTTCGCTTTCTCAGTGTCTAGAAATTCGACAACAGTTTCTTATAATTAATACCTCTACGCGTACGTAATAGTTGATGATAGAACAGAGTAGAATCCAATAACGGACACTTGATCACGTAGAGTGATTCCTCGTAGGTGCACGACGCTTGAAAAGCGATTCGATGGGATCCTCCAGTTATCCGATATTACGTTTCACGCGCAGTTTCTTCGACTAGTCGGGATTCAGGGAACCCAAAAGTTTGCGAATTGAGCAGATAATTCAGTCGCGTCGGTGACCGCGTATAAAGTTCGAGCAGTATGTATTTCTCGCTACTTCGGTCGCTCTAAATTAGCGACAGATACTAGCCTCCCGGATGTTCTAGGTTTCCATTTAACATCACGCTGGGAAACTTCCGGGGATGGTCGAAGCTACCGTTATACGCTTCCTATTAGGAGTTTACAAGCGAGGGTTGATTAAATGACGGCCATATTTTAATAGATGCAATGGCTATGTTTTGCTCCATATTTTTCGGGGGGCAAAGCTCCTTCGCGAGTAAATCTTCCTGTGGCGTTATTTCGCCCGGAAATGCAGAAGAACTCTCAATAAGCCTGTGATAAACGACATTGGATGGTATCGAGATAAATTATTTGAATGTGGCTCGATCGAAGAGTGACCAGATTGTGGATGGAACGCGAGAACGCGCAAAATTTTCAATTTAATCCGATTTAAAGGGAGCCTTACTGTGAGTGACATTACCACTTGTCAGCTAATTTAACAGGGACATGTGTTTTTCACTGATAATTGGTAAGAATGTCAGTACGCTATTTCAAATAAATAATGGGGTTAATGAAATATCGAAAAGCCATGGAGGGTGTGACGTAAACCAAGTTATTTTTCATCCTCCGCGTTGGTGTAATTATCACGACAGAGTAATATTTGTAAGTATTAGCATATTGCCGTCACCTTTGTTGTTTTATTTAATAAGCAAAATTATAAACAGTGCTACACAGGAGTAACTCCTATTAATAACAGCATGTATGATTTCCTGTTTGGACTTTATCTTGACTTATTAAACTTGTGCCATTTTGGGAGGAAAAGTTTATTCTTTTTGCTCTGAAAAATCCACTGAAAGATAAAATGTACAAGAAAAAGATTTCGAAGTGGAGAGTCTTGAGCACAGACGATAGCCTTCTTGAACATTAGATTTAAGTAGATAAAACTTTCTAGAGCTCTATGCAACCGACTTCTTAATTACACTACAGTTCAGACTAAAGGTTTAGACCCAGAAATAATCCAGAGTTCAGACACAGAGTTTAGACCGAAGGTTCACCCACAATTTAGACCCAAAGTTTACATCCAGTGTCGTCCAAGAGTTTAGACCCAGAATTGCCCATGCATTTAGACCCAAGGTTGACCCAGGGTTGACCCAGGGTTGACCCAGGGACGACCCAGGGTTTAAACCTACGGTTTAGACACAGGGTTTACACCCAGGATTTAGACCATGGATCAGACTGAGAGTTTAGAGCCAGAGTTTACACCCAGGATCACCTGAGAGTTTAGACCCAGAGTCGCTTGAACATTTTGGTTCAAGGTTTAAACTCAGGGTTTAGACTATTAAAGACTGAGCAACTAAGTTAAATGGTCACATATTCTCGAAATCTACCCTAATCATGAGTGTTCTTATATATATATTTGTCGAATCACGTCAATGAATTAAATTGAGAAGAACATCATTCACTAAATACTAGTATAATTCTCCCAATTTTCACTTTGCCATATGGGTTATTTCATATTTTCTTAACAATGAAACTACCACTCAATTTAATTTGGTAAAAAAGTCGACCACTCGATCCACGAATCATGCTTGCGATCTCGCGAACAATTTGGCACGCATCGCGAGGATAGCTGAGTCTCCCCATGGGCGAAATTTCGGTTAACTGCGCCAGTCGTCGAAAGTACCGCTGGCGGACAAAACGCCGTAATTAGAGTAGTAATTGCCACGGCGAAAGGAAAGAGAAAGAGAGAAAAAGGGAAAGGGGGGGAAGGAGAATAGTCTAGGAGAGGGGAAAAGGCGAAATCAGCCGCGGTACCGGGGCAATCATGGTAATTACTCGTGAGCATGTTCATTACTGCGGTGCACTCTACCTGGCTGAAGGAGCGCCTAGGAGCGGCTAGATTTCGTTCCGTCTCATTGCATTCTGTATCCTATTTTGCCTCTGTCCTCGCCCGGCAAAACGAAGATCGAGAATTTATGACGTCGTCATGACGGAGACAAATCAAGACCAAGAGCATTCCTTCTAAATATGTGTGTGTATGTGTGCGCGCATACAGATTCCCGCTTCAATAGCTCGAGGGTAATTAGACAATGTAACAATCCCATAAATTCAGACTACACGAAGGAGAAGACCGAGCAAAATGTAGGCCAATCACAACGAGCGTGAATGAGATATGCGCACGCGTAACGATATAGTAGAGATTCTGCAAATTGATCTATCGGAATGCAGTACATGACTGTCATTTCCCAAGGGTTTACATCGGAATGCACAAAGAACTGAGTAATATGAAGTAGGCCGCGGCACTTTTAAAAGACACAGTGGCGACCAAGCTTCGGCGTCTGAAAGAAGAGTTTCCCCGAATATGGATCGAGGGAGGCACAAAGGCATGCCTCGGTAGACTCTCGAACGCTTTATCGATTCAACGACCGAGTTATTCGAAGTCAAAATGAAAGGTCTCGAAGAAATACAAAAGGTAATTTCCCCTTAATAATCTGGAAACATCTCTGGTGCCCCCCGGGCCTTCGAACAGGCTCCACTTGTACAAACTCGTGCCGGTGGTAGTAATTTCTCGCGAAGTCGAAATAGACGTTCTCGCATTGTTGAAAGTACCTTCCTGTCCCGTTATTATCCCGGTCCTACGTAACACGCCGCTCACGGGTAACGAGGAGATACGTCATAATAGACGATGTTAGTTTTTAATTACACATTAAACATTTGCACAGCCGTGGGGATTCCTGTCGCTTCCACGAACGCTTTCGCCCCTGCTGATAGAGTCTACTCTCGAAACGCCTCTCTTGCTTCTGTTCACATTTCGATTCGCCGTAATTCCCTACCCTTGTTTACATCCTCTAGACAATTAACGTCCCATGTAATTTTTTCTGCTTCGAATTTCTTGACGATGAAACCTCTCCACCACTGTTGGCGCTCCAATCTTCCATTACCCAGTGTTTGTAAGAAAACTTTATTCCACGTTTCCTTGAATGCGAGTGAGGGAGTTACTGACAAGTCGAATAGAGTTCTAGCTACCTAGAGTTAAAAGGACCTACCACTTCAGAAGTTTCCTCTTTCATGCCTGCTTTTCTGGTGAATTAGTGAAGACGACCATTACCTATCTTTTTTCTGCAAAATGCCACCAATGAAGTAAATACTGTTTTCAAAGTCGAATACGTCTATAAAATGAGGTTCGATATTCTTGGCTGAGTTGATTCAGCTCTCTTTTCCAATTATTTTCTTCTTTCTCGATAGAAATCCAATCAATTGCTGTTTGCTTTTATTAAAATATTATCAGAAGTTTCCAATATTGCATTTACCGGTCAACAACGTCCCTGATAACTTAACGATGACAGGAAACGGAAAAAAGTCCCGCTGGAGGAGGGACGAATCCGTCACGGTAACTTTTATTAGAAAAGTTTGCAGCGTCGCATCGAATTATGCAGAAGATGATCCCACCTTCGACAGAAGGCTCTCAGAACGGAAGCCTCGAAACGGGATGACCGTTCGATTTCTCCGCTAAGGGGTTAAGTATCGATACTTTGACATATGGAAATAGTTCCTCAACTTCGAACTTTCGCGTTGTCGCGTTGTCGCGTATGAAATAGTCACAGAGCAAAATACACTGCGTCCAGGTTCTCTGCGGAACACTATTTTCGAACAGTTTACGAATGAAAAAAAAAGCGTGCCGCTTCCTTTTCGACAAATTACATCCGAAAACGTTTCGTCAACAATGGTTACCTTCAATAAACGCTCTGGTACAATCGCGATCAGTCGAAATCCAAAGCACGGTCGCGAACAAATCGTTTCCAAACTCACGAACCGTAACGGCACTGTTACAGGGGGTTCGCGTCCACTGAAAGCGCAATTAAATTTTTCACGCGTATCGATTCGTCGTGCAACAAGTTCTCGGTCACGGATCGATCGAATCTGGCCCTGCATCCAGTCGACAAGAATATGCGTCGTTAGCTTTGCAGCGAGCAGTATAAATCCAAGCTTAAACGACGTTCACTGCTGCCTATAAAGCGTATAGCGAGTACCTCTGTCACCTCGAAGTGCCTGGCCGTCGATTAATGGAATTCCTCGGCGACGTGCCCGGCGTTCGCGCGAATAAATTCACGAAGGGTCGCTAGAGAAACCTCAGAGAAACGGGAGTGTCTGCTTTCGCCGGTGCTGCGGTTGAGGCTGATCGTTAATGGGTCTCCGACGGAAATTGATTCGGCAGCAAAGGAGGAATCTAACGTTTAACGACGTCCAATTTCGAAACGAGAATTCGCGATACACTAGTCCCCTAGTTTCGGTTGGTGGTGTTGAGGACAGTGGCAAAGGAAGGACTTTAAGGGACGGTCAGATCAAGGGATCGAATTGTGTCTATTTGAAGGAACTTTCGTTTTCAATCCATTGTGACATTTAAACTTTCGATTCTGAAGTTCTCTAACACTGTTAGTTTTCTGAAAATAAAATCATCGTGTACTCGTAGGGTTCATTTTCTTATATTAACTCAAGGCTCTTGCTACGTGAAATACTTCCCGAAGCAAATATTGACAGGTTAAGAAAGCTCTGGTTTCACTATATGGACAGCTGTTTGGATTTAGGCTTAGACGAAGGCAATTCTGTGCCCTCTGTAGCTACATAGGTTGGTAGGATAGTAATCCAATAAAGAGACCCTACTTTCTATCCCCACGATTTTTGCGAATCGACTCCTTGGGGTACCTCAGGATTCGTTGAAATAAGATTTCGTTCGTATTAGTTACGTTGAAGGAAAAATTGGCGATCTTAAATTGACGTGCCTCCAATCTAGAGATTGCAGACAGCCAATTTCTTGGTATGACGACAGTCGGGGTGTGAATATTACAAGATTTATCGGCAAGCCCTTTACTAGCTACTACCACTGTATCCTCATTTCCAAACTGGTTTCTTCGACCTTTAACACTGCCTCGGCTTCCAGACAGATTACCGGAATTGATTCGCGGAGTAGTTCAACCACCAGCAACCAATCCCTCCGCGAAGTTCCTAAGCGTTCAGGCTTTTAAGCAGGGGGAAGCAATCTCGCATTCCAGGGGAAGCGTGTCAAGTGAAATTGGGAAATCGGCTGATTTACATCAGTGAAGGAGATGCCGTCTGGCAAAATATAAGAACTGGATGAAGCCGTGCCTCCTTTGCGGTAAATCTCCCTGAAATGCTGGGTTTTCAGCTATACAGCTAAAAGAAACAAGAGAAAAACATTCCTGAATGTCCGCGAGCGATACTAAAGTATCCATCATGCGACTGGCATGAGGAGGCCGTGGAAAGGAGTTAAGCAAGCAGCCTGGCAAAAAGAGCAGAGGGCGAAGGCTGGCGAAGCCAAATTTCTTGCTCAGTTCTCGCAAAGTCGGCCGCCACCGCCAAAGAGAGCGGAATTCCTCTCGCAATTAGCGACGCCCCGAGTGCACCGATAAAGTCAATTAACCAATCGAGTTAATGAAATACCCGCTGACGATTAGCCCTCGTTTCCTTGCACAGCGAGCGCCGAGCGCTCGATGATAAAGGGATATACGTGACTCAAATCCCCCATCGCGCCTCAACCCAACTTCCCCGTTTCCATAGAATTAAAATGTTCCTGGGTCGTTTGCGCGCGTACCCTCTCATATCAAATTATGAAGTCCCCTTTATCTGTCTTTTTAATGGCTGATTCGTGTGCAGCAACGGCGATGTTAACGCTGAGAATAACGCAGACCAAGGCTAAGGAAGATCGGACAAAAAGTTCGACGTGCAGAACACTGATTCTTCGCGGAAATTCCATCGACATTTCTTAATTGTCCCCCTAGCAAAACCGCGGCTGGGAAATTTAATTTGCCGCGGGCGAACCTGGAATTTCCGAGCATCGTTTCCGTGACGGGAAAAGTTGCGCGGGTGTCTCCCCGCCGAAACGATTAAAAGTTGCGAAAGTATTCAAGTAATTATGGAGTGCGACCAGTATCGAGAATAGCCGCGAGAAAGGTAATCACTTTTGGAGGTTTTGCAGCCGTCAAACCAGCGAACAGACAACATACTTTCTTGTGTGCATCGCCTCGGAACTTCCGCTCTGTTCCCACGGAAAGTTCCCTGAAAGGAGCTCCCTTGACACACCGTGCATCGATCAGCTTACGCTCTGAAGCAATTAGTCGTTAATTAATCGAGCATTCATTGAACTTCCATTAGGGTAAGTTCATAGAATTTTAGTGTCAGGTACGCGCTGCAGGTGGGATTAGGGTTCATCTCTGCGGAAGAGGCACGTCTCGAGTTACCGCATCCGAGGGACACTGAATACTTGGACTAAACTGAGGCAGAGTGCAGCGTTGACATGGACCAGGTTGTCAACGTCAGTTACATTCATCGAGATCCTCTTGAATCTTCCACGAAATCGGCGGTTCTAAAACAGCTGGGCGACTGAGGCGATCTCCAAGCCGCAGCAGCAACAACCGTGGGACTCCACGAAATGAGGAACGCGTGTGGAAGCCGCGGAAAAGCCAGACGTGTCACAATATTGGTCGAAAGACGGCTGAGTGCAGTGCCCTCGGGCGCGTCATCGAGTCTGTGACAGAGCTAGGCGCACTCTCCACGGGCATCGTGCTGTCTCGCGCGAGGAGGTATTCATAGAAGAGAGGGCTTCACGGAGCTTACGAGCTATTCGTGGTTTACCGTAAAGGTCGTCAGACGGAAGGGAGATCGACGCTGGTGGAGGAAGCGACGCTGTATTTTTGACCCGCGAAAACGGAAAGCCATGTGTAATAATAGCACTGCTTAGACTGTAGCAACAGTCCGTTTCTAAAAGCTGGTAATGAGCACGTCGCTATCGATAACATTTGAGAACTGTGACGACTTTAGTCAGGGAACAGAGTCCATTAAAAGAGGGTTCTCAGTTCTCATTATACAGGAAATACATAGGGTGTAAGGATAATTTTGTAGATACTTTTTGAGTAATGTTATGCGTGTGGTCTTTTGAAACTTTTTTAACACATTTGCCTGAAGTTTAGTGTAATCATTGAGGTATTCAATCTGTCCAAGAATGTAGATTATGCATTAATTGAAATTTATGAAATGGAAAATTTAAAGAAATTATTAATCTATATAAATTGTCAACTACAAATAGCGTGCTACTTCTTTAAAAAGCTTTCTAAAAAACATGGCTTTCTGCTTGGAAGTGTTAATGCTTACTTGATATGGAGTACCTCTATAAGACTTTAATATTTCAATATACATATATAATTTTATGTATTCAATTATAATGGCTTTATTCATACGTTATTTAAATTTCCCCGTTTAAAATAACAATTTTGAAAGTATTAACTTGATGTTGAGTTTAAAAAAGGTATTAGATATATCATTTTTTTACCCACTTAAATACTTTACAGTCTCAAATGTTTGACAAAAGTTAAATGTTTTACTAATTTCTAGTTCAGATAAAAATATGGATATAACCATGTTTTAAGCTTTTATTTTAGATTAATTTGATGGTCAAAAACATATATAGAAATGCATTGAGGAAGCTTAGAGTGGTAGTCGTAAAACAAAACGATATAAACCATATTTTCAAAAAATATGAGTTTATACTTTTATTGAAGTCTACGAAATATGCAGAAAGATATGTCCCCCAATATTAACAATAAAAAAGATTTTTTTTTAATTATCTTAACTTCCCCCTGAAATATTATCCTTCAGAATTTATTTGATTAATAGTTTTATATAACATTTGAGATCTTCAAACAACAAATTCAACTTTCAATCATTAAATATTAAAACCGTAGTTTAATATAATTACCACTAACGTATACTATAAAGTAATGCCAATATAAATATAAAAAGGAAGTCCTTGTGGTTCATTTCGCCTTATATTTACAACGTTTACAATTAGATACACGCATGTCTTAAATCTCTTGACTGTTAGATCTATTTGTTATCTATTGCATTTAACACTTAACAGATGATGACAAAATTACCAGCAATTCAGTAGTACCATAAACTTCCTTATGTCATCATGGAGTTATCGTGGAGTGCATGCTCACTGGCACAACTTCTTCCCTGCAGAGTACATCGCATTAACCAGTCACGAATTCGACCTGTTACCGCGAACAGTTACGGAACATTCTGAGTTAGCGTGCGTCCAGCGCGTGTACACTTTGCTCTTGACATCGCTTCAGAGGGTAGAAAAGAGGACATTTATATAACGAGATAAGTTTATGAAAAGCTAACTGCAACTCGTGCCACGAGTTTCTAGTAGAGCTCTCCTTGAGCTCCGTTCATAGGAACGGCTAAGAATGCCGCGACTTCTTCACGCGTTCTTGCTAATCAA
Organism: Calliopsis andreniformis; assembly: GCF_051401765.1. Taxonomy (NCBI): domain Eukaryota; kingdom Metazoa; phylum Arthropoda; class Insecta; order Hymenoptera; family Andrenidae; genus Calliopsis; species Calliopsis andreniformis. Next base: position 12,247,644 of record NC_135064.1, on the reverse strand, counting down.
CTCCGACTAACCTCCCCTTTCTGTCCTTCTTTCGTGGTTGGAACGAGAAAATGCGACTCCTTCATTCTTGTCAGAAACAATTAAGGGCTCGCGCCACCTTGCTGGTGACAAAGCGAATAATAATTTTAAAACATTTTTTCTGGTGACAGTATTCACATTATTCACATTAATGTTCTATCACGGATAAAATAAAGCTGGAAATATTCTATGTATTAAGCGAACAATTTCATTCGACGTTCCTAGTTTAAACAAGTTGCATCTCCATTATCAGCTTAAATTTTTCCCCACCTTATTTTAATCTTTGTATAGTAACAAAAAAAAAAAAAAAATGAATAATCCAAAATAAAAACGAAATATTTCCAGGTTGCATCTTATTTTCCACGAACTTCAGATATTTAAAAAATGAAGTAGATGATAAAATTTACGTAAGCCTTCCCCAGAATTACGAAATGCAAAAATAAAATACATTGCACACAAATATTTTTCACTGCAAGAATAGAAAATTAACTTAATATAAATTCTACTGTAATTTCATTATAACAGCTAAGGATTTATATCTACTTGTCTTCCAATCTTCGTCATAGACGAGATACTTTTGTCACACTCGTAAAAAGAAATAGATTTCGATCTTTCGAAGTTTTAGAAGTAGCGTAACCCCAATATAAGACACTTAATTAAACTTAGAACCTGGAGAAGATATTGAGTGTTCTCTCGATCTCATTAAAACAGACATCAATGCAACTACAGATATATTTTGAGTGAACTCGCTTAAAGTATACTTTAATTATCGCTGCGACTTCGGTTCATTTACTTATGCAAGTAGAACGAAATTTCAGTATAATTGAAGCTCGCTACGTGTGAACGCTGCAGGGAAGGCACGGTGACATCTCCGTCCTTTGAGACGTCACCGAAATTCTATGGTAACAGAAATATTACTAGGCTAGGGATTATTCTGATGCGATATTAAATGTGGAATATTAAGATCACGATGCCAAAAAGAGAATACTTAAATCCTCCACGCCATCAAGCAACATATTTTAAAGGGATATATACGAAGCACTGGATAAAATTCAAAACCCTTTCTAAATTCCTAGCTTTAACTCCGAAATCCTGCTTACGTAGACCCGAGTGGCACAATAAGCTCGTAAAAATTTGAAAATTAGCGGATGCAGTCTGCAGGATACTTCCTCTCTTGCTCGGCACTGCCGTAAGCATCAAGATGAATGCACGACTCACAAACGTAAGACAGAGAATCAGTTGCTGGAGCATGCAACGCCACTCAGAAGTCACAGCAGGCTACGAAAGTGTCAAGAAAGTTTCTATCAAAAGAGAAGTCACAATAAGCTCCGATGAAAAGGCGCAGGATGGTTCCAGCTGCTTCAGCCTGAAAAAAGAGACGCCTGCCTGAAAGAACCGGAAGTTAGGTCGTAGCCGACTTTTTGCTACCGGTACGCGGGAGTGACACTCGTTAATACCTGACCTCGGTGTTTCAGCGTATCAAGTACGATTCCCGTGATGTTGGGAAACCCGCTTTTGATGTCGCCCCCTGATGATAAGCGTAAAGGGGAATGTGCATGTGCAACGGGTCGCATTTGGGTCGAAGCGCCCGGAGCGACAACCTGGCGAGAGAAGGCTCGTTCCTTACCCTCCTCGTTAGTGGCGGTGCGTTATTAAAGATTCATTATTCGTACACCGGCATTGACCGTCTGAATCCGGGGTAGGAGGAAGAAATAAGCTTCGTTATTTACGGAGGCAACTTTGGACGCTTTTAGAACTGCCGCATTCGTTAAGGAAGCTGAGCACATGCTATTCACACAAAGTACTTCCTTGATCTAGGCTTCTTGATCGTGATTAAAGGCACTTGTCCCCAAGAAATTTGCTTCTTCTGAGCTACTGAAAACTCTAGCTTCTTCTAAAACAGCTCTAGATCCTCCCTTTAGTCAGTTTAGGCTTGCACTGTCAGCACATTTAGGAATACTAAATTATAAGTAGTCCTAGTTAGAATACTGTGACGCTAGTTACTTTCCTTTGGATGACTTTTATAGTCCTTTTCTTCTCATGAATTTCTTATTAGATAGCATTTATGTATCTACTCATCTAGTTCGAAATTGCTGTGGTGCCATTTACTTTCCATTGGATAGCTTTTATAGTCCTCATGTACCCATAAATTTCTTTATTCCATAGCATTTATCTATGGTCTGAGCAGAAGTTGGATCAACAGCGTAATTTGATCGGTGTATACGTTAGAACGTCTTGCTTTTCACAGAAGTTTTATCTTTCATAGAGCCTTTCCCATCACTTATGGTAGACACAATTCGCAAACTATCTGCGAGAGGCCGTTTCCTCGCGAGATGATGCGGGAGTTGTCGATGAACGGATGAAAGGGGACGAGGGTTTGCCCCAGACAAAGGGAACCGCGAAGCCAGAGGGGACTTAATGCGACATTACTTTGCTTCATAAGTGCCCCCCATGTCTCCTCGTCGGGTTAGGTCACTTAGGTGACTGCTACTTGTATTTACTTACAGGGCACAGTTAACCAATCCCTTTCCCTCGTATCTTGCTTATGCCTCGACGTACGATCGTCGATAGTGCCGTTTGTAGCTACACGTCATTGGGAAACGGCATCCAACGTTCCTTGTAACCCCTCTGTTTGAGGAAGCTGCAGGCCCGATCGTGTATGCGACCTGTCACTCTATTTGCCCGACCTCAAAGTTCACGCATAGAATGTTTGATAGCCCTACGATAACGTAAAATTAAGCGATATCGTAAAAGAGCGAAGGCGTGTACTATAAAAGTATTGAAGCGTGCAGGACCTCTCGCGTAGAAAGTCATGCTAATTGTACCAGTAAGAGAAATTAAGCGAGCAAAAGAAATTGAATTGAAAAGCAGCGAAATCATATTGCTCTCTCGCTCGCATTTGTCTCGCTTCGACGAAGGAAAAAAAAGGACGATGGTCGTCTCCTCCTTGTGAAACTAACTCCTCCTCGAAACTTGGAAACGTTACGAGAACGATCCCATTTAGCCGTCGCCAGTTTATTGGAATCAAATTACGTCGACCTTCTTTCAACGGAAATTCACGAGAGAAATAGTAAGGGAACTATTAGAGCAATTAAGAGAATTTCTATATCAATTTTGAAGCAAGGCGCTTGACGACGCCTTGCAATCAGACGGCAGTAAAATAATCTTACATAAAAACTGACTTCAACTGAACTAAACGAAAATTGAGATACTAGGTAACTACGAATTTCTAGAATATTGTTAGCTAGACGGGCGCAAATACGAAAAGTCCGATAGAATTGCAGAGAGTAGTATCTACTCAATCTGGTGTTTGTCAATTCATCAATACGACTGCGTAGTCAAATATCGTAATGAAGCAGTGTAAATCAACCAGTGTGCCCGACTCTAAAACGTGAATCCAGTCCACTGATGTGGGTATACGTTCATGAACGAAATCGTCAAAATCTCGCGTCACTGAAACACCATAGTAAATATACGGTTACAATAACTAAATAGATGATATTGACGATAAGCGTAGATAAAGGGGAAGGACTAGGGTGGCTTTCTTGGGTCTCACCCTCATCTTTCATATATTAAAATAAACTGCAAATATTTAAGAAAAAGACTATTTTTGATTTATTAACGACTTTCTCCAAAAGTCATATTTGCTATAGAGCTTTGGAGTTCACTTTGGCCCAAGGATTGAAAATAGTTATCCTTTACAAAGAAATGCTTTAGTATAGCATCATCTCCCCTCCTTCGACCCAGCCCTGAATTTCATAAAATCATAATTCGGTCCTAATTGACAGAAGAAAATGCAAGATCGCAAAATAAAAGCTTGTGAATAAAATGCACCTACTTCATTCCATCAAGACGTTAAGATGAACAAAAAGGAATTTAAAAATCCTCAAGGTGCCGCGAGAAACAACTGACCTAAAAAATATACGTAGTACATACGTCCATTATCTACAATTGAGAGTAACGATGATTCGTTATAAGTCCGACAAGCTGGTGTTTCGAGTAACTAATTATTTCTGATCCCGATGTTATCCCGATTTTCATGGCAGGCCGGCTGCAAGAGTAATTAACGAGCCCTGCTCGCATCAGATATCCCGCGGTCTATTAACAACATATCGTTACGTATGCTTTGCAGGCTCACAGTCCAGCATTCACTGAGAAGAGAGACGAGGGAGGCGACCCGGATAGAAAAAGAGGCTCTTTGTACTAGCAACGAGGTTCGTGCCACCGCCAATCTCCAGTGATACAAAAACTTAATGTCCGTTAACTTCCTGTTCTTCGAGGTTTTTCTGACGAACTGACCGAACGTTCTTCCATGTCATTTTCCTCTATCGTCTCCTCTTCAGGGAGGAGAACGATCTTGAATTGATGGAGGACCCCTTGTACAAATTCTTTGCTGAGCGAAATTGAAAATGAATAGTATTTAATTAAAGGATGCTGGAGAGATGAATTCTTCCAGCTTGTCAATTGCGGTTTTGGAACTACTTTTCATTTTTTTTTTTTTTCTTTTTTTTGGCTCTACGTAGCGAGAGTTTTTCGATGGTTTTTTCGTTGGTTTACTGCAGCGGAAGTTTCTGCTGCTTTTTACTCATATGTCCAAAGAAGTATTTTACGAGGCATTTTTTTCTTCTGTGTTTTATGAGATTTTCTTTTTTAGGTCAACATTTTATTTGAATTCGAGTTCCATGTTTTTCTTTCTATGGCGGCATTTTTCATTTGAGCTACAATTTCTCCAGAACATTTTTTTCTTCCTGAGTGTTTTTCGAAATTTGATTTGAATCCTTGTTTTAATTAACAGTTGTTGTACACTATTTTATACACAACTAGTGAAAATCGGGAATTCGAGCCTTGGATTGAATGGGAGGCCGACGTGCAGAACACTAAGTTAACGAACATTCTTGTGTTTAGCATCACTTTTTTCAACATTTTGCCGTCAGAAATTTATGATACTGTAAAACATGGCCAGAAGTATTTCATTTAATCTGACGTTTTAAATGAAAGAAATTTCGTAATTTTATGGAAAAAGTAAACGAAGAAAAGCAAGGATAGAAAACCGTTTCAGGCTAGCGCGCAGAAGAATATCTCGGAAGACATTAATCACAGTGAAAATATTGGTCAAGGAGCCGTTAAGATGTGGCGTTGTCTTTTTCTAAGAAAAGTTTGATAAACGATCCAGTTTGATATATGAACTTTACACCGCGCTATGGTGTCCCGCGATACATTATATCATTACACAACGATTAAGCACAATCTCCCATGCAAATGAAGTACCAAATCTTTCCATTATCAAACCGAACTGAACGCCGTGCATCTTGAACAATAAGTTTCCATGTAACTAGCTACCTCTGCCTGTGTAAATCATAGAAATGGAAAAACATTTGTAGAAGGTAATGTAAAGAAGTAATGTACTGCGGTTACACAAAATACTGTTCTTTCTACAAAAATCCTCATGTTTATGCATTAGTCAGCGAACGAAACATAGGTACATTTGCATTGTCTAACTTCAACAAGTAATGAGCATAATACTCGTGGATCTCGTTTAAAAGGGTTATGTTTGTCGACTATTTTTAGTCGTTTAAAGCACTACATTCTTGAAATACAAAGCAGAGAGTTTGTAGTCGTGTCAAAAGCATTTGGAGCAACCATGTAATGAATAATAAAGAGAAAAAAACCTCCATACGCCTGAAACAAGTTTGTATGGAACCTCGAATACAAACAGAGGATCTCTGATGCAAGTTGATTTGCTGCGACTGTAAATTTTGATTGTATTGAACAACCTCTATTCCGCTGGATGTAAATTATCCTCTACTATTAAACGGAGTATGTATCTTTTTATGAGTCAGGACCTCAGCTTTGTTGCACATGGCATGTATGTACTAGGAAATTATTCTAATATAGGTATAAAATAGGAATAGGAGTACGTGCCAAATTCGTCTTACAAACATCAGTTTATTAAAACTATTCAATATGCAGACGAGTTTCTACTACCTATAGTGATATTCAGATAAAAAACGGTTTGATTATATTTATTTGTCGTATGTTATAGATTTCGAGTTTTAGTCTCGTGAGTTAAAGGCATCCTATAAGTTACTCGTTCCTTTGTCCCGTTTCAATTTTCCACCATCGTAACCGAAAAATAAACTAGAAGAAGCAAATTCCCTTCACTGTCGTTCGACTTTTAGTACCGTCAGTCAAGTGACCTAGAAGAAATTGCTATCCTGATCCGATTCGACCTTTCCTTTTGCTTCAAAAGAAGTTTAGTATCTGGTCGCACTTGTCTTTTTATTGCCAGAAGTTAGGGGTTAACCTAAAGGAGAGTCTTCATTTTTTTCAACATATTCTTCTGTACCTCGAGGAAAGAAATTTTCTATCAATTAAATTGAATTTTTCCGAGTTTCCCTGCGTAAGAGGAGAATAGCGAAATCTTCTTCCAATTTCACAGTAAACGTTCCCGGTTTTAAGAAGACAACCTCATTCCTTATAAAATCTATCTCTACGTGGGCTCGCTGAGAACACAGCCGGGAATTTCTCCAGAAAGGATGTTTCTCCCCTCATAAATTTTATACAAAATTGGCTCACCTGTTCCTATACATCGGAGAGACAAAACGTCAACGAAATAAAAATTGCACGCATTAGCATACGCATTCATCACGCGGTTGACGTTCTAGTTAACTGTATCAGAGCTGCGGCATTTCAGAAAAAACTGAAATAATTTATTCCACAGTCCCCAGAAGTCTTATAATTTATTATATCGTCGTGAAGCCTTGAGTGAACCGAAATCAAATTGTTCTTCGCCAGTTAAATTATCTTTGGGGATAAACGTTCGGAAAATTAAGGGAATTTCCACGAACTACTTTAGAACATAAACAGTAGTGCGCACCGAAGTTCGAAGGAAACGCTCTGCCCTTAATTACTGACAGTCGCGTTAATTAGGATTGAACTTAAAGTTTCTCATCGGATTTATTTTCGCGAGATTAAAGTGACTTACCTTTCGCCATAAGTAAAAATAAGTAAAAGAGCTTCGAGACTTTCCACCGCTGCAAGAATCGACGATTATCTTATCCTCGCATCACGAAGCTTCGTCTGAGGCAAACAGAACGAAAAAAAAAGGACACGAAACGCGCCACGAGGTTGTTAAAAAGCAACGTTTAACGAAGAGAATTATGTAAAAGTTACTCTAATATCAAAACCACCAGAGAGGGAATTTGTGGAACACTTGGTGTCGAGGCGCGACAAAACAAACAAACTAAAGCGACGAACATTATTCTCGCACTCGTTAACGTTTCAATTAGCCAGGCATCGAGAAATTTTCTCGTTATAAATTAACAAATTAATCGATGGCATGGGCCGCGCCGGCTGCCTTTCTCCTCTAGCAGCAGTATCTAATTTAAAACTACGTTTAATTAAGTTAACAGCGTGATTCACGTTACCGCGCGGTGATCCGCCTTTAATTTCCTACCTGCTCCCGAGAGCCAGAAAAGGGAAAACACAATAGTGCCTGTACTCTGCATCGATCACTTTTCCCATGAGAAGAAGAATTTCAAAGTATTTTTTGCCCCTATTTTTGGTCTCCGAGGAAAAAGATAAAACTGCGCGATTCATTCATGGGGATTTTCAATATTCCAATAATAGCGAATTCCATGCTTCAAATACGTAATTCCGGGACAGTCTATTTCATCGGTTTTCACTAAAAACGGTTGATCATTATTATTTCCCCATTACGACAACGATCACCGAGTGAAAACTCATCTATTCTTCGAAATATTACTCAAATCCGCGCCAGTCCGCGATTATTACGCTGTTGCAATAAAAGGGACTGAATTCTCGCGGCAGCTTTCGATATATCGAACGCTGCAATCACCCGCCGCGCCGCGTTGTACGTTATTTTATGGGAGCTCGTTTACGCTACGTGTTCCTCGAAGCCGCACACATCATGGAGTCAAGCTTTTCCCAGGCATCGCGTTAAAGGCGCAAGCGAGGCATGATCGGTCCATTAATCGCGGGAAACGACTGGGAAGAAAACCTAGCCTCTGTCGAGACGGTACTATTAGAAATCGTTGGTCGAGCTTGTTACTGGGTTTCAAGAAGACTTGTGAGATTGGCGGGCTATATACCATGGAAATTCAGACGAGGAGCATTTTATAATAGGTACTTTCCTAAAAGACTCAGGACTAGGGAAAGCCGACACTAGTTGTGTTTTTCTACATTTTATTTTTCATTTTTTTAAATGCTAGGTACACGCTTCTTTTACCCATGGGCTCTATTTTATATAATTAAACTAGTACCATGACTTTGAGGAAAGTTACTTTAAAGGTAGAGGTATCTTGTATCAAAGTGTCCCAAGAGGCGGCCACTGGCTGCACACTAAGAAGCAAGTTGTTACAGTGTTAAATTTTGATAAAACGTGTTAATTGAGGATCATTGTTTTATTTATATTTTTTAAGAAATCTGTAAATACCGAAATTTGAGCAATTATTTTGAGTGTCTTATTGATAACGTTTCTAGCTGTTATTTTTTCTTTATACATATAAATTCGTACCTTTCTTCTATGAAATATTATGCAATAAATACGCTAACTAGTACTTAATAAATAAATTAATATCGTTTTAAAATATCCTCGTATAATGATCATGAATCTATAGCTACCGAAACATTAATCCAAACGTAATAATATTAGGATTGTTCCATGGAGAAGATTAAAAACAGATAGAAATTATTACTTGTAATAGAAAACACGGAGAGTGTATAATGAGTTGACAAAGCGTAAACCGATAGAGAACTACTATTATAAGCAACTTCATGTTCAAAGTTACAAATGTCAAAAACTGAAACTGTACTCTAACAAGTACCGCCTAGACCAATTCCCTGTCCTCAACCCTTCAGTCCAGTCTGAACTTTATTGACTGTGAAGGTGTTTGTGTTGCAGGAGGTTCTAGTCACGAAACACAAATTTCTAACCCAGCATCTCCAACCTTAATTAAAGCTACAATCAAAACGAAGTAAACTGACCACTTAATTTGTTTCTACCACTACTGCAACACGTTACAGCCATTTATTGAGAAACTGCGTAAGTTCACTCGTTTCCTTAGGCAATAAAAATAGACAGAGCTCCAGAAACTGCTAATTTCATTTTGACAATGCTCTATTTTAATTACGAGAATGAAGTATTGTAAAACGTAATGACCTTTCTCCGTTTTATATAAAAATGGAGTATCCATTTGAAATTAAACTTTAACAGATAATTAGAAAATTTTTCCTATAGAAATTATATTAAATCTAAAGTGCTATTGAAATAACAATAGATGCGAAGACAAAAGTCCAGTAAAACTTCTTCAGTAGTGGAGTTTCACTGAATGGCAAGAAAAGATAAAGAGGCTCGACAAATTTCACATAAAAAACAAAGCACATCGATGCAGTCGATAGAACTTTGACGATGGTCTTTTCTTCGATATCAGAATTGTTTCGACTGAAAACGCGTCGAAAATGGCGGTGACGGGACAGAAGACCGTTAAAGAAAGAAAACGGGAATTCTCGTGGTGCTTATTAATTTTTAAATACCGTATACAATGGGAACTTTAGCTGCAAGAACTCTCCGGCTGTTTTGTCGATGGAAAAACCGTGGCTGCGTTTTTTGCGTTCATTAATTCTGCAGCTGTGCCTCCATCTCCCTCCATTTTCGTCTTCACTTCACGTCGAGATTTAAGACCGTCGATTTGGTATACGACTCACTCGAGACGCGAACGACAATCCAGACTGGAGGCCCTGCTCGAGAGCGTAGTCAATGAATTTTCGACCTTTAGAAAGTGGAAGAATGGCGCATCGAACTTCTATTATTAATTGTTCCGTTTTATTATGCCGTGTACAGCACCGACGACCATTAATTGTGAAATTTCGCGGCTGTCGTTGTTTGTGAAAATATTTTCGCTGTACGACACCGAGCGCGACAGGATTAAAATACCGAATATAATTTAATTTGAACATAACCCGAGGCGATAATATTTTTTTACCTGGCGCTTTATTAGGCGTAAATCATTCGACAACATTATCTGACGAGGCTGAGAGCCTATTCAAGCGGTAATTATGAGTTAGCTGCCTCCAATCGATACTCCACTCTGATAGTCTGGCCAAAGGACGTTCTGCTTCCACTTCGTTTCCCAGATATCGTGTGATATTTAATTAGTTACAGGTATTCCAGAATGTACGGTAACAACTGGAGTGTCGTAACACCCTCCAGTGTTCTTGAGTTTGCTTTACAAGCACGCAGGCTGATCTTCCTCTGTAGCTACTCTTTCACGAGAAAAAGAGGATCCCTCTTCCTGCCGAAAATAGCGATACAAGCATGTTGAAATTGATCATGGCTCCTGAAAGTACAGTCAAGCCTCCCGTATCTCAACTCCTATTATTCAAGTACTCTAATATCCGAGCGTTCTACTATCCAAACATTTTGTTACTCGAACAGAATGTCTCCTAACATCTTTGCATTTTCTGTTACAAATAGAGTAGTATTTACACACTATATGTGCTTCCTGTCTTCATACTAGCAAATAAATACTCTGTACTTTTTGTGATAAAAGTGACAACAGTGATCGAGGTATTATGCACATAAGTTTTACACAAGCTGAAACAGCAGTTGAATATGGCAATGAAGATGTGCTTTCTGACATGGAAATATTTGAAGCATTTGGAAAACCTTCAATGGTTTAACTCTTTGTAGTCCAACGTTGAATGTGACTTGACATATCCACTGATACATTTATGCAGCATATCAAATTATAAAAAATCTATCGAAGTTATCAGGGCGTTCCTGAATTGCAAATGTTGAGACAAAATAATTGGAAGCAAGTTATCAAAATTGAGAAAAATAAATTATATGGAATATAATTCTATAGAATTCTGTGGTCATAAGGTAAAACGACTTAAGTCACATATTTCTGTTTTCGAGAAACTGGCGTTAAAATTTGTCAACTTTAGTACTGTTTTACATACTTATCTTTCAGGCCTTCTTCAAAGGCCAAAGGTTTTCTTCAACCTTTATTTTTACGTGAAAAATTCTTTGAATGCCTTTTCTTCTTAAAAATATAAATTCTATATTCTAGATATCAACTAAAGCCTTAACTCGAATTTTTTGTAAACATAGGTAGGTTTGCCTTACAACCACAAAATTACTTCTACTGAAAACTTTATTTAATTTAGCAGTCAAACACATAGAAATTCTTAGATATTATAAAACTGTCAACATTATTGACTTCTCTCTGAATAAGCGGTGTTTAATATCAGAAAAGTATTTTATCATCTAAATACTTTTATATCCCCATTAGTTCAGATACGGAATGCTCTGCTGTATTATAACATATTTCACAGGCTAGTTTCATGCGTAACTGGTCACTGTACAAGCTCACGTTAACGAAAGCCTTGGGGGCCAGCGACTTTTTTGTGAAGACGTTCAAAGGCTGGCTTCACGTAAAGTATTGAATCATCTGTCATAACCATTCGCGATTTCTATACCGTGAATAGATACGCGCTCGCGCCCCGTGAAAGAGGACTTTGAGAGAGCCCAGGGCTGACTTATCGTCGCGAAGAAAGCCTTGCACGGAGAAACGACAGAGTGGTGTGACGGGGGAGGGCAGCGTTCGAAATCCACTGTAAATATGCGCGACAAACGTTTCTCTTACGGTAAAAGGGGAGCCTTTGACGCCTAGCCGAGGCGTGCGAAACGGAAATTTTCGCGAGGGAAACCGGAAAAGGGTCGGATTGCGTGAAAGGTGGCGCGTTCTGCTGAGGACAGGCTTCTGGATGTACCGACATCGTTATTTCAGAAATTAATGGCTTCTGCATGGGTCGTAATCCGAGGTCGTCCACCGGTGATTTAGATTTTATTGAGTCAAGTGACATTGAAGGCTTTTGGTTAGTTAAGTTGGGGCGGTGGTCGTATTATCGTTATTTTTTACTCTAGTAATGGATATATGATACAGTGCGGAATAATATATCGTGTACCGCGGTTTGGTGCAACGTGTTTCTGTTATAACGTAGCTTGTAAATAATATTAAAGCAAATTTAAAAGAAATTCGATGGAAGCTCAAGAAAACATGACTACGTAATTAAAATGTAGTAATACGTGCATGTACCAAAATGAGAATAAAACTAAAATAATTCAGTAGATGCTGTAATACAGTAATTAGCGCGAGCTTCCATAATATGGGGTTTCCTTGAAACCAATTAACCGTGTTATACGATGCACGGCAGTAATTATTATTAACAATTAAAGGACTACAGAAATTGATTATTGGAAAGACTGATTGGAATTCATTTATAAAAGTAGAGAATATTAATATAAATTTTTATACAATGTAATAAATGTTAATCAATTTTTCAAAATTGTATATTAATTTGATATTAATATTTTATATGAATATGCAATACAGAACAACTGCATTTAAGAGTTTTTTTATTATTCATTTATTTAACGATCATAGGCCTCTGGTATCAATTATACATACCTATAGAAGTTTATTTTTAGTCAGTATTTAATATTACAATATTTATATCCATGGTTTACAATAATTTCATTTAATCTTTAATTTACGTTTTAAAGTAAGTATTTCTGAATTATTCTGTTGAAACTGATTGGAATATAATCCAGATCAAAAAGCTGATCCAGATCAAAATAAATTTCTTCGAAAGTTGCGTGTCATTTTGCTGGCAAAGGAGGAATAGTTAATGAATTGCATCAGTTGAAGCTAGGCAAAGAAGATATAGGTGCATCGCTGAAGGAGACGAAGATTTATCCTGCAACTACTTTTATTTCTCGTGTTTCAACTTCATGGTTCGAAATGTGACGGCATCGTAAAAAACAACCGCGGAACGACTACAGTTTTTATGGTATTGGGCAGCTTGCGGAGTTATGTGAATCTGCGGCGACAGGTCCTGTAAGTTCAGCGTGTGTCTAGTAGCTTTAAATTTGCAAATACAACACACCATTTAAAAATCTCGCTATTACCATAAATATCCTAATCACTTTTGTTTGTATTAACGTCATTCGTTACAAGAGCGAATTTTTCTGCACAGTTCAGTGTGCCACTTAGATCCTCTCTCACCAGATCAGAGATAAAAAAGCCCAATAAAGTTCAACCAACTGTTATACGATACACGTACCGCGGGCACGAAAAATACCATAAATGGACAAAATAGCTTCAATGAGAGGAGGCGAGAAATTTCACGGGTACGCGACAAGGTCTGTCCACGCTATTTATCCAATTTCTGGATGGGCACAGGTGGCGCGGCTTAGCAGCGGCTCGCAAATGTGACGAACGCGTCATACGGTTAGGGCGCTCGAATTAATCCTCTCCTGTCACATTCTACGGTATCATCGGATATCTCAAAAAATGCCGTGTCCCGCCCCAGTAATCCAGGATAATACGCGGGGAATTGGAAATTCTGGCGGCCATTGTCAACGTTTCCAGCCTCCCAGTTTTTCGAACTTCGAAAAAAAAGGCAATATAAAAACCTGTGAATTTCACGTTCAGTAACGTTTCATGAAACCGCCGAAAAAATTGTCTCTGGAAATGGATTTTAGGACAGCCATGATTTGTAAATGCTCTTTAACCATTGCAACGAAAACGTGCTTACTCCTAGTAGATAATGGATAAGAGAACCCTAAAAATGTACTGTTTGATTTCAGAACCAAATAGAAAGGGCCTAGAACTTCGCTCAGAGAAATAAAACAGTGTTAGATCAGTTTTATTTTCTGCTGTTTGAGAGTGCTCCAACTCAAGAGTCACAATCTTCCACGTTATTGCCGCGGCAATGTATATGCATCCCACCTTTCTACCCCATGTATAACAATTTTAAAGTCGTGCCATACTTTAAAGAAGTTTTACTGCAAGAATGAACGATGAAGGAACGCATTGCGATGTTTCGGCGAAGAGTAACGCAGCGGTTCTCGAAAACGCGATTTTACGACTGCATCGTTCTCCTTTTGTAACTTTCTACGCTGAAAAACAGCGAGGAGTAAAGCGGAAGGGGAGAGTCTGCGCGGAATTGTTCTGACCGCGAAGAAGCACCGGCAGCAGGCTGGTCTCCCGGGCGTGATAATTTATTTCCTTTACAATTCCGTCAGTACAATGCGCGAGTTAAAATATTACTGGACCTTTATAACCACGCATCCCAAGCCGCTTCTTTCGGTCTCCAGTGAGACAGAAGGGAGGCACATCGTGCAGAGACCTCACATTCCTGCATCGCTCGGAAACAATGAATATCAGTTTAATCCTTTCTCTTAGCAACTGGACAGATTAATTTTAATCGAGGTCCATCACATGTGGTAATGTAAGTAAAATGTGTAGGATGAAGAATACATGGTATAAGTATTCCAACAATGTGGCTTCAATTAGAGAGGACTTGAATAGTGATATGTAATATGCATTCATACAGAATGGCTTATTTAAATAAAAGTCTTTGGTATTACAAAATTGTATTTGCTGCAGTATATAATTTACAATGCCAAGTTCAGTTTTGTTTCTCTATAAGTTTGCATCTTGGGATCAGTTAAGTAACCCTTATGACTATACGATGAAACTTGCTTCGAAGTATATCTCGCGATTAATGATGTAATCAGACCACTTCGAATCATTGTGACATTTATTCGATCCTCGAAGGGGCAAAGAGAATCGAAATAATTTCAACTGGTGTCGAACCCATCACTTGCCACGGGACATATCGCTAGATAAGTCTCATCGTGTGGGGGATACCTTAGAGTTTAGAGATTTATAGAATTCAAGATACTCGTTGGTATTCTAAGATCAGCTTACGTGCGAGCAATGTGAATCTGTTTCCCTAAAAGTGAGCACCAGATATAGTAAAGCAATATTTTCAGAAAATATGAATGTGCCATCGAGCTTGAATCGAAATAACATATATCTCGAATCTTTCAAATGAGGTAAAGTTTTCTGAAATTCTAAATTTGAAAATTCTATTTTACATGCTATCCGAAAGAGTACAGTATCTACATTTATTTCAAGATATTTTTGAACTATCCCAGATAAAACAGAATCATCTGAAGAATATGAAATTACAAAACAGCTGTTTTTAGACAGCCCTATATTTTATTTCTATTATGTTAAAAGTGGTCTCGTCTTTTTATTACTATTATTTCTATTATACGATCCTAAATTTCTCCATTACTTTTCTTACATCATTGTGGAAATTTCCACAGCAAAATACGGCAAATTATCTTAGAGAACTAGTGGCGTGTTCCCTCATTTGGATGCTACGTGTACGAAAATTCTTAGAAAGGGGCATGTATTCAACGATACATACAACGAATGCATGTTACATTCAAATTAATCCTCTCGACACGAACAACGCATAAACGAACATTACCCTGCGCGGAAGTCTTCGTGCACTTTGCATTCAGAGCACGTTGCAACAAAATGCTCGTCGCAGCATGACCCCTACACGAACTTATTCCGAAGATCCTATGCAAAAACTGAGATAGATGGTGTTGGCCACTGCGTACAATGCGTTACTATAAAACCTAACTCGACTCTACGTAGAAATTGTATGATCAGAAGTTAGCAAAGACTCTACACTGATGGTAACATGTTTTCAAATGTACCCTTGGATGCTGTTTTTTCCAACTTCGTACCGTCTTTTGAAGGGCGACAAGTATCGTATAAAGGGGCATATAGCTACTAAAACTTAGCCAAAGTTTCCATAAGTCACTGTTCCTGACCTATTAATGCAAGACGAGGTTGTATAGTAACGCTAACACTCTGTTCACCCTGTCCAAACCTAGAGGTATTGTGCCAGACTCTTAGCTGCATCGACAATCGCTGAGAATTGATGTAATAGCCCAGTTCTCCCCCGAACCTCGATGGAAAAACAAACTGACGGAAGAATAAAGTGTTCTCGATGAACGCTATCGAGATTTTTCTTCGTCCACCTCTGAGATGAGCCTCATAGCACGTGGATTGTTCTTTTCCTAAAATACGTTCCTTCGACAACTCACGGTGAACAATGACAAATCTGTAAAAACCTAAGTTGAAGTGACGAGACCTCACTCGAACAACCAGCTAGCTTTGCGGATCGACTCATACTCCGACAGAATCTAAGAGAAAAGGTATTTTAACGGACTCGATTTTTCTTCAATTCCGTTTTACAACCACTTAACGACAGCACGCGCGGACCTGGCACAGAATTCGTTACACTTGGTAACGAGAGACCTCTCTGCCGAAGAGGAAAAGGACTAAAATGGAAGAGGGGAATGTCTTCGATCAACGGTGCAATGATTCTCTTCACTGCCGCAAAGTATTTCCGGTTAATACAAGGCGAGAACGAAAGGAGATGATCCTCTCGTTTTCTTCCTCGGTGGAATGATGAAATCTGGGTTCAAGCTGATGGTGGAAGCAAGAGACAGAGGAAGATCGCTAAGACTGAAACATTCACGATTCCTGATACCAGCGTCAGAATACTAATCAGAGTTGGTCAGAATTAAATTCCTTTTTTAGAGCGTCCATCGCGAGGTCGAGGGACACGGTGCTCCACTTACTCTCGCAAGGAAATTACCATCGTTTTGGGTCAAGCAAGGTGTCTGGCATTGCGTGATGCTATCGATTGCGGTCGGAGGGAAACGAGTGGATCCTGTGGTCACAGAGCTTCCTGCAAGAATAATATTATAAGAGGTAGCAGGTGGTCTTGCGAATTTTAATTTGCTTCAGTGGACTAGGTTATAGCCTGCTTAAGTGGCCAGCTTTTCGGGAGAAGAGTTCCTCAGGATCTGGTTTGTCTGACAAAGTGGGATTATGAAGAGTGATTTGGATAGACGATCCTGTGATGAATACTGATATTTATTACCCAAAATTTTATTTGATTTATATTAGGAAAAATTGCTAGTATTTCCTAAAGTGTCGAAAAAATGTGAATTATTTCTTATTTTTACATAATACTGCCAGTGGTTCAATACTGGTTTCATGCTTTAGATTTAATGAATTTTAACGTTCCCTATCGTGACACCAGACATGAGTTGTTGTTTAATTCTTTCTTTTTACCATTTTAAATTTAATTTAACTTTGTAAATGAGATTATGTGGAGATAATGTTTACTTTTTCTCTGAATTCCTTTTCTAGCTTCAGAAGTTACGACCTTCCTGTTTTACAATTACAATCACTGCGCTACTGCCATATTAAAAAGGGCTTTCCATGTTAATAACTAAACATTAAATTCAATCTTGAGGTGTGACATTCAAAACTCAAATATAACATCGTCTTTTCATTAACAAGGACTCCCAGGACAATCAATAATTTTGCCATAGACTCAACCAGTCATTCTATCTCCAGCTATCAATCTATAGTAGAAAAGAGTCTTGCAATGACCCCGACATAAGTACTCTGGAAATCTGCTTAGCATTCTCTCCCAATTTCAGAACATATGACATCGGCTGACTCGCCTAGCCGGAGACAGTGGAAAAACTAGGAACGATCGTGACCGTAATCTCCGCGTAGAAGAGCGAGATAAACGTGGAATAATAGCGGCAGGCTGCTGTTACACGACATAATGCGGCAGGGAGGGGCGCTGAGTAAGGGGGCTGCAGTTTCGTTGGCTCTAAATGCAAACGGCGCGGGCCAAGCGTGACGGGTAATCCGATGCGCCCCGGAGAATGTCGTTTTGCACATTATTTTTCTCTGTCTCCGGGAAATTTCGAGCCGGCTGCGCCACGGAGAAAAATCTCGTCCGGCGAAGTAAATTCAGCACGCCTGCGTGTTCCGCTTTCCAAAGGGGCAAATAACAGGGATAGCTGGATGAAACGGATTGAATGGAAACAATTCTCCATCCTTGATTTTTCTCTCAACGACGGGCAAATTTGAATCTCGGTCTCAACGATTTGCTTAACTCGGTTCAAGTTAAATAGAATATTCTAACTTGCAGCAAACATCGAACGAGCGCAGTAAATATACGTCGTTATGGCTGACCCCGCCCTCGAGGCGGTTAAATTCGCAACTTCTCTGTTTCGATGGCGTGGCGGTTTCGTGAATTCCAAAACAGCGCCCGCTGACGGAGTAACAATACGCTCGATAATGATAACGCGGAGTTATCGCGTGCAATGGCCTAGGAGGAGATGAGAACGGAGATGGAAGCCTTAAAGCGGAGATTGTTTCACCGCGCTAGGCAAAGTATCGCGTGTACAGACGCTGTCGAAAGTTTTCCTGACTTCCTACTGGTGAAAGCATGGCGTTCTATCGTGCCTGACGATTTCATTTTCCAAAGATTTCCCCGGGCTACCAACTTTCGCGAGCCCTGCTCCCATGAATGGCAATCGTCTTCTTGCAACAGTCGAAGGGCTTCTCGAAAGTGAAACACCTGAGAGTCGTGTAACTAGTGCCCATGGGAAACTCGGCTCGGTATTCAGCCATTCTAGCAGAAAGAAAATGCACCCCGATACTTGTAACATTGATACTTACTTGAGTGCAAGAAAGAAGTAGGTAGGGTGTTTATATAACTGCAAAGATAAGCAGAATATATAAGTATTGGAAAGTGGTAAAGTGGTACTTCAAGAAATGGGTAGATAGCTTCAGAGAATAAAAAGGCATTTTTAAACTTTTTCAATTTACGAGTATCAAATATGTTAAATTGCAAATACATTAATTAAGAATTTTTAATCTGTAGCTGGTATTGTTAGATTATAATATGTAGAGTGTACTAACGTAATGTTGGATATTTGACATCAAAATATTCTTGGGTTACTTGTAGGGATTAACAGAGTAAAAAGGTGAAAATTTTTATGTACTAGTTTTTCATAATAGAGCCATAGTGACCATAGTTTGTTATAAGTAATACTAAATCAATGACGTGGATTGGTAGTGATTATTACATCAATAAGAACACTGTGAGACTTGATAATCATTTAAAGTGACAATAGTATACACACCTATTTTATATGACTGGAAACTAGAACAATAAATGACATTTTATATTGATCGAAGTTCCTATCTACACAGCATTAAGGCATCTATGTTAAGAAATCTATATTTAAATTAGAGATTACAGACATCTATATTAAAGTATAGAATATTGTTTATCAGATGCACTACTATTAGAGGATCACTTTGCAACTAACGATCAAAAGGAGATACCTCCCCATTTTCTGATTGTACGTCTCTCACACACTTTAACTACGCCAAAAAGTCCTAAACCCTAACCAACCACAGTAGAACTTACCCTTCATCCACCAATCCTTATCAACCAATCTTTGCAAGCTTCAGCATAATCAAACAAAGAAACTCGCCCGAGAAAGCATCTCAGAGATAAACCCAGAATGAATTACCTAGACGAAGAAATCAATCACGCCAGCTGACCATCGATCATCTTTCCAACAATTATATCCGAGGATTTCAGTTCCATGGGTTAATTTCTTCCTCGGTTGCATTAATTCACGGGTGAGATTAGAGCGGCTCGCAAAAAGAAGCTGGAGCTTAATATTCACGGGGCGTCGGGTCGAGTAATTATTTTTCTAATTCGCTGTCAGACGAACCGCCACGCTGGCGACGATCATTAGTGTCGTTAATTTCGCGCCGCCGTTCTATCAGCAAGGAGGGTGTGTCCTCGCAAGAATCGTGCACGTACGCTGCATACAAGCAGAGATACTTCGAGGAAAATAAGATGATTCGACGAAGCCACTCAAGCTATCCGGTTATTTTGGGGCGGTGGTTGTACGAGGGGTGGTTTCCGCGTGGTT
Organism: Calliopsis andreniformis; assembly: GCF_051401765.1. Taxonomy (NCBI): domain Eukaryota; kingdom Metazoa; phylum Arthropoda; class Insecta; order Hymenoptera; family Andrenidae; genus Calliopsis; species Calliopsis andreniformis. The sequence continues at coordinate 12,227,903 of NC_135064.1, read as the reverse complement.
GTTTTGGGACACGCTACGCCCTCGTCTAGCCATCTCACAGCAATTCCACTGCTGTAGAGGCTAGAATAGATAGAGTTGACAATTTCTTGCGAAAAACAACTGCTATCTAACAGATTAAGGCGAAAGCGCGCTGTTTTTCGAGCAATTACGAAAGAAAGATTCTTACCGCGGGGTTATCGGATCCTAACTCAATTGTCTGAAATGAAGCTGATAATGAGATACCCATTGTGCTTTATAGGCGCGGTTGATGTTGCATTATTAACATCAGAAAAGCGTGTTTTGTGCTGTTGAGGTGAAGCGGGGTCAAAAGGTCACAGAAACAAAGACTTCGCAAATTATGTACGGTAAATTATGGGATGAACCGTATAACAGGTCTAACGAAACGAGTAAGAAACAAAAGGGGAAGCAGCAGTGGTAGTTCTCTTCTTTCAGTCAACGTCATGTTTGACTTTTTCAACAGTGTAAAAAATTTCACGAACCATGGTAAAGAAACGAGTGACGTTCTACGATTGAATATAACTGCTGCAAAACTAGAAAAAAGAGGAATTCTCTGAACAGAATGTGCTAGAGGCAGCGTTTCTGTTTGCAGTGCCCTGTGGTGGAGAAAATCGAGAAATTTTAATTTGTTTTCTGACAGTTCTTCGTTGAACTCGTCCGATCGCAACTCCGCGATAAATGGAGGACAAATTTTTCCCGAGATTGGTGGACAATCGACGCGGGATCCTACGTAATTTCATGGGTGTCATGGGTTTTTGAGAAGAAATATGCGTGTGCTGTTTTGACCTCTGTCGATTCGTCAAAACACGACGGAAAAATATATCGGTCTCTTGCATGAAAATGGATTTTAAAGCTACAGAAAACATTCGCCCACAGTTTTGTTGCTTTTTCGAAAATTGTTTTTTCGCGAAAGAAACGTCCGAATTTCGATAAAAATTTTCACGATATCTATGACAGAAAGCGGCGAACGAAACACGCGTATATACTTCATTGTGTTCCTCAAATCGAATCTTTCAATCGTTTTCACCGACAAACGGTTGAAGCTATTTCATTGCTGGTTGAATTTTAGACTTGACGTGTAGAAAATATAAAGTCGATCATCCCAAAGCCAGCCAGCTGGTATTTAATTTTCAATTCGCAATTTTCTTTTGCCTGACGCTTGTTCGCTACCGTCAAACTCGTTAATAAAACGGTACTATATGTTTTGGCATTCCACAATTTCGTTCTGCGAATGTTTGCCAAGTTTAACGTCGTATTACATTCGAGATGTGAGTAAACAATAGCAATAACCGCTGTGAAGTCACGATTCACGACAAAAAAGGAGTACAGGATAATGTAAAGTAAAAATAGAGAGATACATATATTACTGCAATAACAATATACTTCGAAATTTAGAATTTTGGGAAAAGTGAGATACTAATCGTCATTTAGTACAAAAATCGATCTTTCTATAATGATAATTCATACACAGCGAACCTTTGTGGTATATTACTGTCGTAGCAAATGAGCAATATGCACAAAGGAAAGCCATAACAAAAGAGAAGGAAAAGCTAGTGATAGGAAAAATGAAAAGCTGCTGGTAAGGAACAGGAGAATATCATAGCTCGGAAAGAATGCATTAGTATAATGATGACAAGGGCTTTAAAAAGAGAAGAAAGGAAAAGGAGATGACAAGAATGAGTGATGAAAAAGAAAAAGTAGTAAACAATAAAAGAGGGATAATGAAATTGAGCAGCGAAATTATTTCTGCAATAGTAACTACATTAATAGCAATTATTGTCAAATATATAAAATACATTGTTTCTTAAAGAAAACTCTCGGGAGAAACCCAAAACAAAATACGTTTCCAATAGCGACTCCCTAGTTGTTCGTCGAAGTTCTAGGTAACATTCCCTTAAAGTTTTCACGCATCAAGGGGCAACAAACTACATTGCAGAGCTGACGTGCAAGTATTTGGAAACCGCGAAATCAAGTTTCAGTATGCCTCACCTTTCGCGAAGTACAGGCCCCCGATGATTCATGAAGTAGGCCACAGTGATTCTCGAAAGTTTCTCATGCAATGGGGTGGAACTTCTAGGAACACTTTCCCTTTCCTTTTCTAACCAGTTGTGACACTCGGTTGAATTTCGCGTGAATCGACGGAAATCATGGTATCTGCTGAATCTTCAGGATACACGGCCACGATAGAATCAAGATATACAAAACTATTTGTAACTAGTTTAACCCTTAACTAGCATGGTGGAATCATAGCATTTATAATAGTTAATTTTTTATATTACTTATGTAAAGTATCAGTGAATTAAGTAGGTACAGATAATAAATAATAAACTGAGAAGTTGTGAAATATTTGCTCGCTCTATTAATCATTTTTACAATGAGGCAGCAATTGTATCACAGTATATTAGAAATATTGATGGTAGGAATATTCCATGTTAGTTAAGGGTTAAACGAAAATGTAAGCATTACGTCGAGGAACTTGTACGGAATAACGAATAAGAAAGAAGTGGATTTTTTATCGGTTTCAGCGTAATAATATAGTGACATGAAGCAGAAGGCTTTCACTGGGCTTCAAGAATTATTACTTCACGTGGAGTGTTAGGTTTTCAAATTTTCGAACTTATCCACCCACGATTGCTCGTCACACAGACGTCAAAGTAGATGGTGATTACATTCCAGTGAACAGGTCTGCGCAAGCGAAGCTGGAGAGCTCAAGTAGTAAGAGATATACCTGCTGGCTTGTAATGAATTGTATGGATCAGCCATAAAAGTCTCCGAGTCCCGGACGTCCTTATCTTATATAGGGATCGTCATGCTGAATTTCATCCTGTTCTCTTACCATATCGATGCCATGGCAGCACAATTTTCGAAAGGCTAAAGACGAATTAATATTCAGCGACGCGTAGGAAATCCGGCGCGCGTTCGAAATACTGAAAAGCTGGGACAGTGGTCACGCGTGCTTTAATTCACGAATTAATTGAATATTCCCAACGATGATTTCGTCGAATACGTGAAAATTGAACAATGATTTTTTTTGTTTTGATCGCCAATAACTGTTGACAGCAAATTGTAAGCTTGCGTAGCGACATACAGTACTTAAAAGAAGAGATTCCTATACCGTGCACGTTTTAATTTGTACAGTAATAATAAATCTAAATAAATTAATTTTGTATAATTATATTAATTACATACACGTACGAGTATTACATACATATGTACGTATTTAACTGTACACTGTATAGGTACAGGGTGTTCGATAACAAGTATCAGAAGTTTTAAAGGGTGATCCTACATGACAAAATAGGAAGAAAATCAGGGGTGACAAAATTGCGTTCAAGGTTTCGTTTCATAATTATTAATTGTAGGGGAAAACGAGTAGAATACTCGTATATGTGAAATGTGTCTGACTTTGGACTTATTCTACTGACGTCGTGCACTAGCCAGGTCAGACGTCAGACACAGCTAAATTAGTAGAGTAAATCTCACGTCAGACACATTTATCGCGAATTTTAAGTCATGCCTCAATAATTAATAACTTTGAAACAAGAGCTTAAATGCACTTTTATCATTCCCAACGTTTATCTTGTTTTTATGTGTAGAATCACCTCTTATAATTTATGACATCTGTTGTCGAACATCCTATGCAAATACACACTTTATACCTGCGCTCACATTAAAACAATTGTAAAACTTAGAGAAATAATAGATTGAAAATATTCTGTAATCAATTACAACATAATTCCGAAACAATTAATTAAAAAATGTTTAATTTAGAAAAACAAAAATTTGTGTAAAAGACTCTGCTCGAATCATGATATTTATTCCCTTTTCTATTCTCTACAGAATTTTTCAGATCGAAAAATATAAACAATTGACAGAACGTCAAAAGAGATTGTCGAATATTTTACTACAAAACCGGTCTTTTTTGTGAGAGCTTCCACAAAGAGCTAGAGGAGCACATATCTGTACACTGCCCCTCACAAAAAGTTTTTCATGAAGCGCAACAATACGAAGTTAGTTAAAAATATCGTAGTTTTTGAAAATGTAAAATACTACCATACCAAACCCCTTTAATACTCCTACATGTTCTATATCCATACAATAACATTTTACATTTGAAAAATTACAATATTTTTAAATGGTTTCGTATTGTTGAGTTTGATCGAAAACGTTTTGCCAGGTATAATAATAGATACCATATACATACGAATCGATATAACAATAAACACACTCTACTACATGCTAAATGAAGAACACAAAACCCAGCAGTAGTTTCCATCAGCCCCAGTGTATCCGCTTACTTAAAAAGCCATAGAATCTGCATTTGTAACAGCTAGAGCTTTCGATACGCGTTTAATAAATTCCCAGACGAGAGGATTTCGAGATGGATTTCAGCGTCCAGTTGAAAGGTTGTTTTCCCGGCAACCAGCAAAATGGCGTCTACCGAACATTCCCCTATAGGAGAAGGCTACTCTTCCCTGGTCGAGTCAGATGGGGATGCCGTTTCCATTCAGTCCATCCATTTCCACGTACACCGATGTATGTATAATACACAGCCCGAAGCTGTGTACGTCGCCGCAGATTGCAGGTCATTCCATTCTTAGCTCTCTCGATTTGCCGCTTCTTTCCGCGTTCCTCGTCGCTGGACTGGATCTAGAGGCTCCTTTTCCCACAGCATTATCAAGACTTTCCCCATAAAGCACCGAAGGCCAGCGCCGACGCGTGCGTGCTCCTCAACCACCGTGATCGCTCAGCGCTATCTACGGCCCTCCCAATCGAGATCCCCAAAAATAATCGGAACTCCAAGTTTCTTGGCGACCAGAGGCAGCGTAACGCGCTCTCAACATCGTCGTCTCCATATCGCGTCTAGTACTTCGAAAGCGAGCCGAGTTTGGGGGACCGATTGTACCGCGTTTCAAACCCGAAGTTTCCCCTGGGTTATTCCCTGTTGGAAACAGTTTCCCTTCGGTTCGATGCAAACGGTTTACTCGTTTGCGTATCGACTCGTCGTAACTTGCTCAGCGCTTCGAGCTGCTCCTCGAATTCGAAGGGAAAGTCTGCCGGCAGTTCTAAGACGGCTGGAGGATCTTGTCCAGACGAAGTCGTTCAAGTGATCCTGAATGGTCTATGCGCAACGAATAAAGCAATTGTTGTAAGTAATCGGGGATGGGGGAAAGCAAACGCGAAGCCTGACAAATATCGCGCGCGCAACGACGCGTAACTGCGTTTCCAAAATTCTCACGGTTAATACAGATCTCGGGGCTTCTCGAAACGTCGTAATGCGGAACTGCATCTGCATAACGCGCGGGACACAATGTGCAATAGCGGGCCCGCGGAGCGTAAGGTCGGGCGTCGGTAATGAAATCGCGCGTTTCTCGGCCGTAATGACGACCCCGGGGCGTCGCGGCGCTTACCGTTTTCGACGATAACGATGTAGGGACGCGAACGGAGCTCTCGTTGCCTGAAACGCGAACCGAAAGCCGGGCAGTAATGAAATTTTCGCTTTTTTCGGCCACGCCGTAGGTCGTGGAACGTCTCCATTGTGTGGATGGACTGGCTTCAATCGTGAGGGAATGGCGGAAGGCATTTCGAGGCGCTATTCTTTTCCTCTTTCAAATGTGTTCGTTTTATGGTTTATACTCCTCCTGATATATAGCGACTCGTAAATGTTTTCATAGCGATCCATCAAGTACATTCGATAAGAGAATGTGCGAATTTTGAGCCTTTGTGAGGAAATTAGGAAAACCAGGTAAGCGCTTGATACCTAAAAATTTTATTCATGATCCACTTGTGAATATATTTGAAATAAAACATACTTATATTATATTATCATCAGTATGTATTATATTATCAGCGTATTACGATGTAGATTTAGTAACACGTACCTACAATATGATCCAAATTTTAAGTGTAACTACGATTTTAATGAAACAATTTCAGCCCTAATAACTAACGCAATAGTATATCCACTTTTCTCTTTGTCTATAACTTGAAGAAATTGTTGATCTATAATATACTTGACCAGACAACTGCAGCAGACGTCGCCGAAGTAACACTACACACGCAAAACCAAGCGCTGTTGAAATTTCGATGTACCTCGAGGCGCCTTCGAAACTGTGAGACGTCGTGGTGCCTACGGTGTCGTCCGACAACGGCATAAATTCCGGGACTGTTTTCGCGAACAATTTAGCCGCGTCACGGTAACTTCCCAAACTTTGTTACGCTGGTCACGCCGATCGTCGGACTTTCTCATTACGATTCCGCCGGCGTCAGCAATTGCAGTAAGTTGCAGCGGGTGTATATCGCGATACTTTATTGCTGTTTGGCCCGTGCACGGGAGCCACACTGAAATTTTTACGGTCGACCCTTGCACACGTATACCCTGTTCCCATTAGTAGCAGAAAATTAAACGTTGCGTTGGTCAGTTCGTTTCGGTTGATATCGGACGATTTTCGAGAGGAAATTGAAAAGCGATCAGCAAATCGGGAGGCAATATCGTGCTGATAATCTAACGTTATCGATTCCGCGTTCATTTGCAATTTAATTTATTATTCTTATTTTTAAATGGGTTCAGCAAGACGCTGATTTTTGCTGACATCAATTATTCCCTTTATGGACGAGGTATCGGTGAAGTAGTTTTACATAAGAGCATTGTGTTATAATAAATGATGTAGTAATGCATCAGAGTAACCGATAATTGCTTTATGGTTACTAAGAATCTTAAAATTTTATCGTTAGATTTCGCTTGATTTTCTCTCGTAGCTTTCCCGCTGCAGAAAGTTTAAGCTTCTTTAAATGGAGTTTTTCTCTCTTAACAACCTCTTTGATTCGTCTTAAATAATAAAATACAGAAGAGGGATAGAAAGTCTTACGTTGATCAAAAGGTTCCTACTTAAAAGATTAAGTTACTTTGGGAAGGCGATCAAACTTTTTGTATTTTATCCCTTTCTGCATTATTAAAATATTAATAGTAATAATCTAACATTAGAATTCTTCAAATTAGCCTTGTTTCACATTTCTAGGATATATGAGATCACGAAACAAGATACAATAAAAACCTGCCTACTTAGATTCCCTGTATAAGAAGCTGACGAAAACATTTCATAACTTCGTAGTCATATAAAACAACCTGCCCCTATCTGTTATGTAAATTTCACATGAATTTCTCTAAGTCATCTGCTTGGAAATAGTTAGCGACGCTATGGATGCCTGAAACAGCAGGCATTCAATAGGATCGCAAGATGAGAACAAAAGATCTTGGCAAATAGGGGCAGCAAGGTATCCCAAACCCCTGATATTCCTCTTTTAACGGCCATGGCGCCTCTAGATGCAGGCGTTTGCAGCGCTATTTTATGGTCTTCAATAGGGCTGCATTCTTGAAAATCTTAACTGTATCCATTCACACAGTGTACAGGAGATTTCCGAGCCAACCTTCCCCCCACATTTTCTGCAGCCACTATTACCAGTAACGCAGACCTTGGGTATGGCCATTATCGATAGAAATTGAGAAAACACAATGGAATACCAACGATAACGTTATTATCATACAGGAAGTACAAAATTGTATGGTGAATTGGCGAAAATTCTGAAAATGGCGTAGCAAAGAAATGGCTGTGAACAGGGTGATTCAAAGTTACAGCTTAATAAAATAGAAGATAGTAGAAAGAGTTAAAAGTAACATTTTTAAATAAATTTACTAAAATTTGGACATGATATGAGTCGAATATGATTAACTATTTTTAGAAGTTTAATATAAAAGAAGTATGTAGTCTCATCATTAAAATATCATTTACTTTCTTATACAAAACTTGACTGAATTTACACAATTTTCCCAATTGTCTTATAATAAACCAATGGATTTATCAAACAAAAAAATTTCTTTCAATATCCCCTACTACCCTACTCAACTCACCTGTGATTCTGAATCACCCTGTATATTTATGAAATTCTGATAAACATTTGTAGCTGTTCACAATAATGCTGCTTCAAAGGAAAATAACAAGAATATTTCAAACACTGTTGACAATTCCTCTAAAAATATACAGTATTTAATTTCTGTCTCGAAGCTATATTTCAGTGTCAGGTGAAAATTGCTGTATGCAGGAAATGCTTTGTAATAATCGATTGGGGAAGAAATGCAAAATTGCCTCTGTAGCCGTAGATAAATATTTTTTAACACATTCGACGATGACGAGTGCTGATTCGTCTTAAAGAGAGTTTAGCAGTAGGACCCCTTGTGAATGCCCTTGACATCAATTTTACGACCGCTGGGCAAGCCTGCTACGGAAGAGATCGATTCGAACACTCGAAACAATTTGTGGGGCGACGAATAAGCTTCCTGATCAGTCAACTCCGAGACAGGCGTGGCAGCAATTCGTCAACTAGTGGTGCGAGTATAATATTCATCAGTGGGCGTAATTGTGTTCCTTAGATAACAATTGCTCCCGAGAATAGGCAACTGTGGGCGAAAAGAATGAAGCATCTCATCCGGAGTAATAATATGTGTCAACGATCAACCGTATTTCATGTCATTTACATGCTATTTTCTTCATCCTACTTGTATCTGCATGAACTATTCTTATGTAAAAATTAAATTAAAATTGAAACTTTGAGTTTGGTAAAAAGACAATAAATTTTAGTTTTTAAATTGCTATTACGATTATTTGGCTATCAGGTGCATATGACTAGGTTAATGGTTTATAAAGTTATTGCTAATTGTAAGCCTCAAAAAATTATATTAAGTAAATGTGATATTGAGATATGAGAGGATATTAATTAATTGGCTTAGAGTTTGACCAAAGTCAAAGGTAAAGCCGTTCGATATCAATTTTCTACATTTTGTTAGACTGTTATTAAATAATGGTACGAATTTTATTCTCAATCAGTCTATTATACTTCCATTATTAATTCACCCAAATAAAATTAAACCTTTGGCCGTAATTGGTATTCTATTATATGGTAACCGTACGAGTGGATTCGAACTTACTGTTAATTTTCATCAATATTCACTAAAAAATTCAATTTCATTCAGTCTGCACCACTAGAATAAATTCCATGTCCCACAAATGAACGTTTCGCACGAAATGGTCGATATGTTTTCCAAGAAAATAGAGTTTCAAATTTTTAAGCGAATTCCAATTCCCTGCTAACAGTTCTACCACGAAAAAGCGTGCCCTCTCGAGGACACGAAATTTTCCATTTCCTACAATATTAAGCAAGTATTATCCCAGGAAAAGCCCTTTTCACGCGACAACAGGGCGCAAGAAACTTGTCTCACGAGAAATTGTCTTCTCTTCCGTTCCAGAACAATTTCTAACACGTTCAGGATGAATAACAAAAATAGAATGGCAGTCCTATATGAAATGAACCACGCAGGGTTCCCTATCGATCTTCAGTACGTTTTATTTCCAGCTTCCGAGTCCCAAGAATAGGTCACGATGGTTTCTTCTTGAGGAAGGAACATCGAGCGCGATTGTCCGTGAAACGAAGGGAAACATGCGAAAGGAGCGGGTTTAATGTCTCGCTTTTCTGCGTTTCATTAGGAACATCGGAAAACATCTTTCTGCTTGAGGGTATCATTACTAACTCGCTGAACAATGCGGTTTTGGCTCGTGCGTGTAAGAATCGAAGCAGAGGAGCTAATTGTGAAACCTTCCATAGCGCAGTGGAACCCGAGGAATGGAATAAAATGGCAGCCACGTACCGTGCGTTGTATTGAGACCTGTGAACGGATTTTGACTATTGTCTGTCGTGCCTATTCTTCACGGCGTCTATATCGATTCATATAGGAATCAAAGTGAAAACAAATAAGGCAGATATGTTAGGAATATTAATCGTTAGTAATGCAGAATTTAAAATTGCAATTGTAATAAAGACGAATTTAGTGTCACAGCTCTATAGTCTTCATTTGAGTGCTATATGAATAGTTATTTCGCTTTTCTTTCGATTCACTATGGATTAAATAGCACAACCTTTTCAAAAATAGAGAATTGATTTCCGTATCAATTTGCATTTATTGTTTGCTTGTAAATGTAAGGCAATACGAATTCTTTGGAATATTTCTAATCTTACTCATTAAGTTATTTAATATTTACCGCTGTGATTGAAACTATTGCATTTCTGAAATAACAAATTTTGATGTAAGTAGATGTATCTAACATTTTTCCTTACTTTTGCTCCCAATGTGAATTTAAAATTTGTGCTTCCATAGAAAGCAATAAAGAAATTGAAAGGGACCTTAAAGGACTCAACGTGTATAGGACAGGATTATTAAGATATCGAAAGACCTATCTTCCAAGGTTTCGCTACAGGATAGGAGGCGTAGAGAAGAGAAGGGTCAAAGGCCAATAAATTTTCAATGCTCCGGCTGGGTTCTTTGGTTGGCGGATGGAGCTGGTAAACCGAGGAATCGAAGAAGCCTCGGCACTGATTACCATCGTATTAGGTTTTCGATGAGACCCTTCGCCCATCCCCTGAAAAATACCCTTGCTCAGACGTAATGAAAGTTTTCCTTCGTCGCATTAAGAAGTTACACGACTACAGGAATTGAAAAGGAACTATTTTAATTTTTTTATTAAATAGAAGTATTCAAGAATATTTTTCAATTAATCTACTTTACAAGCGCCTATATATAACAAAAATATAAAGATTTTACAATGAAAAGTAAATATTCTTTGGAACGTATGCTTTTCTCACAATAAAAATAAAATTTCACATTTTATATATCGAAGAAATTTTACAAATTTTTATTACTTTTCAACCAATTTGAAATATTCAACGCAACCAGATCGAAATGCGACGAGACTCTCAACAACCACTCACCTCTCATTGCTCGTTTCCCGTGTCCATGTACCTACAAACAACTATTAAAAACATTTATCACGTTTCGTTCGCAGTTACGCAGACAGTGATCGTGTTTCGCGTACTAGACACGCGACCACGTCAATACTACCACAAGCACCAACGTCCGTTTGTTTACGCACGTAACACTCAAATTTTTCTCAAATATCTCCAACAATCTATGTTACATGAAAAACGACAAGCAGCTACAGCATTCCGTTCTCACGAAACGAGAGAAACTGTTTCAAATTGCGAATTCGCGGGTTACGTTACCCTCGATTTTGCCTTTTGTTGCGAATAGTGCGCGCGGTATTTCAAAACGATTGGCTAAAACTAAACTAGCTTTCAGGTGACAGAAAAACAAAGAGGTATTAGCAACCAATAACTCTGTACCCCCTATATAAACAATTTCTATTCTAACATGAAAGCTCCGAAACAGAGTTCTAGTTTAAATTTTCTCGAAATTCGCTTCCCGAGGCGTTCTTTGTCCGCGCTCGCACAAAGAGCGGCGCACAATGTCAGCAGGAAGTAAATTCGCCATCGCGAATTAAAACACGTCGCCATAAAGTTTCGTCCATTTTCCGGCACGCTTGCCCCGCGTGACAAGCACTTTCGAATTTCCCGCTATAATCTTCTGGAACGAACTGCCTGCAAAATGGCGGCGTCCACACAATTCCGCGAATTCTGAATTTCGTGGAGCTATTCTCGAGTCACTTCCTAGAGTCGCGGTGGCCGAATCTCAAGCGAAGATCGAGATCCAATTATATTCGACGAGAAAGTATTCGTTTCCCAAGTGGAAATTCGATTTCGATTCAGTTCGAAGAGCAGAAGCGATCGACTCCACGGTTCCCTCGGATTAGATGTCGCCCCGAGCGACCCGCTTCCGCTGCGGGTCTTGGCGAGCGACAGCACTCGGAGCGGAAATGCGTGCAGATCGTGGCGCGACAGCGTGCATTTGCCTATGCGTAAAGGATACGATTGAAAGCGTCGGCGAAACGGAGCCGAGGAAATAGACAGTCCTCGGTTCGAGTGTAAAAGGAACACCTTTTCGTCGATACGTCGGCGAGAGTAGCACTAAAACGGATAAGCGGGATGCAGGGTCACGTATCTCGCCAGCTACTCGACTACCAGTCGTGTGCGCTTCCGGACGCTCGCGTCAGAAGCCGAATGACACGTGTGCATCGCTCCTCGATCGCGTTTCCGTCCCTCGTCCCGGAGGGATGAAGAGCGCGATAGGCGTGACTTGCTGAGAGCACGGAGGATTTTTTGATATTCTGAACGTGAAGAGCGTCTAGCATTTCTTACTCTGTCACAGTATTCAATATCAGCGATGTCGTTTAGGGGTGATGAGAATTACGGGGAATAATGCATGTAAAAGATGTCTCGTGAGATATATGGAAGAAATTCTTTTCGAGATAATAAGGTGACGATACGGAGTAATATTTTCGTATGAAGCTCTGGTCGATGGGAGAAGACGATTAAGCGGGGTTTCAATTTTTGTCTCTGTATGTGCTATTTGTGATGGTCGTAAAACAGATGAAAATATTATCAACTGTTACGGACCTTAAACCTTTTTCAAATGAAACTATATCCAGTGCCATAAAATGGTGTGAAAACCATGGAAATTGAAGATTAGCTGTATTGGTCGAACTGTGTTCTATGTACTCAAGATTTTATAACACTATAAAGCGAGAATCTCGTTTCTGAAGTAAATCAATACCTCTTACTCGTGTTTGCCTTGATGAAAATATACACTTCTATTAAAAAGAATTCAGAGATTTACTTGTGAAATGAAAGTATTTATAGAGACTTTATCATTTACTATCACTACTGTTAGTTACATATAGCAAAATATCATAGTACTGAAACATTGAATTTTATGTATAAATTATTTAACTAATGTGAAATATAAAATGTCATGTCCATAAATGGTAAACGTAATATGAAATTGCCTAAAAGAAATTTGCAGGATTAATATTTAACAGCGACGTAGAAGAAAATTAGTTCAGAAATAATTAGAAACTGACAGAAAGTAATAAAGTAATAACTAACCGCTTAAATAAGTCATTTTTTTCTATAAAAAAGTAGAAAAATTGAATTTAGTTATATTTTAGAGACTTCGGTAACATTTATCGTTATTACACATTTCACAAGTATTCCTGATACTTTAGAGCGGTAGTAAAGGTAAAATTTCGCGACAGTAAAACTCATTTGCCCCAGGTAATTCCAAATTATGGTGAATATAACAACAAGCTTACAGTAAAGGGATATCTACAGTATAGATATTCGTAGACTTTAGTGGCTGGTTCTTCGAATACAAAATAGTTAATATAACCGATTAAAATTACAGACTTTATCGTCGTAAAGTGAAGCAAAACAGTAGATTGCTTTTTCTTCTGCATTCATGAACCATACCGAGGTTAATTGTTTACGTGGCACACCTTAACTGAGTTCTCGTGATGCCTGCAACCTCTAGAATGATAATAATCAGCGTATCCTTCAGGGTAGTTTTTCTTAGTTGGCTGTTTCAACACGAGAGTAACCGAACAGAGATTTCCTTATTACGTGCCCCTTCTTACGTTCATTGCTGTTAATAATTTCTTGTGTTTCTGACGGCGTGGAAACAAATTATTACGCAAGTTTCAGTCGTTTCGTGCTACATTTGCACCGCTCTCTTCCTTTCCCTTCGTTATTCATTATCATTACCGCAGAAACTTATTCCCTCGAAACTTCGCCCGCGTGGTATTCCAACAATTTAGTTCAAAGTTACGAAATAAAATGAATATTATAACAGCAGTACACTTTCTCTATCGCCAAAAGATAGAAACGATAAATATATATTCTGCATTCATTAAATAAATACTAGTATAACAGCAATGCCGATAATAGCAGCCGCAGAAAATGTCTAGTCATGATAATCACAATGAACCTGCAGTACTCAAGCGATATAGCATCTAATAACTGTAATAAGCGTTACAGTAATCCACAGAAAATGTGGCCTACAAATACCACCTATAAAAGTAGCCAGGGTAGTTCTAATAACACATACCTATGTTTCTACCTGACAAAGGAAAACAACCCATATAAAGGGAATAAAAATATCTAGCGCCAAGTAGCAAAAACTTGAACAGTGATACTAGAGGAAAATACCAGTGATAATGGGTTACGTTATTCCGTACAATTCAGAATAGCCTGAATTCCCCAACTTGTAGCAGCACAAACCCACCAAAAAAGCACAGCTCTCATCCTCCCTTGTTCAGTTCGAGTCTGTCGCGTAACAGCGAGCAACCACAGTTAACAGGAACGGCACCAGGGGAAATTGCTAAGCTGTTGCAAGGTTTAAGGGGAGATGTTTGGTGGCGGCAAGTTCGCGACGTGACGCATCATTTACAGCGTTCCCTCTAATTTCAGATTGTATTTCAGCTGGGTTAATTTTCCCCCGCGGAGAGTTCCACGACGGCGACGGTGTCTGCTTAAGCCCGATCTGGCGGGACCATGGGTGCGTCGGGCGTTAACGTCCTTACCTCGAAGAAACTCGTGAATGCAATTTATACGGGCGGTGCGTTTCGCGCCTCGTGCGATACGCCGTTTGGCGGATTAACTTCTCCGTTTACTCTCTTCCGACAAGCGGACCGAAGGAGCCTGACAGACGCGACTAATCGCGTCTTCCTCGAAAAGACGTCTGTCTACGGAGTTAGCTGCGACTCACGGCTTGAAATCGTGTCCGTATTTCTTGGTAACGAGCTGTGATCCTCTTCCTGGATCAACGAGGCTCGAAGACTTCGGGGACGGATATAATGTATATCTGCGAGTTCGGAGCCCAATGCTCGTGTACTTTTCAAATCAACTCATAAGGGACATCACTTTCGTATCATCTTAAGGTTTTTAGGAAATTCGGTATACGAATAGGGCATTGAAAAATATTAGACACGTATCTTTCTTAGCTGCTAATATTCATGTTTAGAGAGTGAAAATCATCTCGAAAGTTGAGGTAGAAAATACCTTGTGAAATTTTTTTAAATATCTCGAATTTCGTTTACGTCAACTTATTGCCTAGATGTAAAAGACCACGATATATTTACCATTTTATTTCTAATTGCATTGGGTTTCGAAATAGGAAAATGTATGTTCTCCCCCAACTTTGGGGATGGTTTTCACTCCCTACACATGAGTACCAGCAATTAGAAAAATACGTACCTATCTAATATTTTTCGATACTCTACTCGTATACCAAATATCATCAAAATATACAAATTTCATCAAAGGATAAAGTAAATATGCCTCCATAATTTATTGAATTAGGGAGCTCACAGAGTTTTGCTAATTCGACGAATACAGAAATCGAGCTTCTAATGTAGCGTGTCTCTTGACACGCTAATGTAGCGTGTCTCTTGACACGTCAAGAGACACGCTACATTATTCACAACACTAAAATCTCATACCCAAATCTCTCTCCTGGAAGATGCGATGCAATCTTCATAAAAACTGAAGGAGATCACGAGTGCAGCTATTTTAACTGCTTATTTACGATCTACCACTTTTTAAATATTTTTCGTAATCTAGATATCACACATGTATTTCAAAAGGGACACAACTCAAAAAAATGTGTCTTTCAGGGACAGCAAAAAACTATTTATGAGTTTAGGAGAAAGTTATTTACTAAATAAATAATATTGACATAAAGAATGTTTTACTTAATGAAAGTAATCTTACTTAAATAATTAGTCTAAAAAATAGTTATGCGTTACTTGCATTAAATAATTTTCCAGTTATTATTTAAATAATTTATAATTTATATTTGAAAAGCTCTTTGAATAAATTCTATAATTTTAATGTTTAACTAGTAAATTTTTTATAATGAATACAGGTACATTTATCAAACTGATTTATGACTGTAATTCGAAAATCATAATTTTTGGTAGTGTATTTTGAAAGGCACATAATTTTACGACATTCTGACATGACTGTACATTACATATTATCAAAACACACAAAAATCTGACAAAATTATACAATAATTCTAAAGAAATTAGTGGAAAAACTCACCCGTCTTCAGTCGGCGTTCGAAGGAAACTGCACACGCAAGCTTTGAGAATTCAAGAAATATTGCTTGAATTTCGGTAGTATGGAAAATGTCTCACTTAGGGTCTTGCATCACCCACTTCATATATAAAACATAAAATATTATAAAAGTTAATAAAACATATACGATGCTACCCTTATACAATTATAGAAAGCGTAAAAATAAAATTATAA
Organism: Calliopsis andreniformis; assembly: GCF_051401765.1. Classification (NCBI taxonomy): domain Eukaryota; kingdom Metazoa; phylum Arthropoda; class Insecta; order Hymenoptera; family Andrenidae; genus Calliopsis; species Calliopsis andreniformis. The sequence continues at coordinate 12,211,814 of NC_135064.1, read as the reverse complement.
CCTATAAAATGAATCGTTAGCTAATGAATATTATATTTGCAAAAGTGTCAAAAGTGATAAAAGAGAGAAAAATAGAAATAGTATTCAAAATTCATTAAGTTTACATAAATTTGTTAAAGTAGAACATATTCGACGAAATCGAACCGTTGGTACTTACACAATTAATGATTCAAATGATTGAAATTGATCTAAATTTCTCATTGAATACGTAATACAATGTACAAATGAAGGACACATACCTCTGTAAACAGTCAGAAACTGTTAGAAGCAGAATAGGATACGTTAACGCTTCGGGAGTTATGTACGTCTAACCTCCAGATTCTCCACGCACAGAACAATGTCCCGCGCAATTTAGTTACTCAAATATGGCTACCGAAGTCGAAAATTGTGGCAAACTTAAATTTCGATTCTCCCACAATGGGTGTTATAATTGCTTTCTAAAGTATGTGGATAATGTTGTGGTAGATATGAAAATGGTAAACTCACAGACGTGTATACAGAATAGACAGAACAAATAATGTTTTTTCTGTCTGACGCTTTTGAGACTTTGTATGTAAAAAAAGAACGCAACACTATGGGCACAAAAAATTAAAATTGTAATACCTATGTGAAATTAAATGCAGATTGTTCAGATAATTTAATAACAAATTGATATAGCATACATATGTAGGAAGTCAAATTGTTGACAAAGTTCACATAAAACCTAAAATTTCTATTTTCCTAATTATTAAAACTTTCTAATTAGCTTGAGATCCTTAGTAAAAGTTTCAAACATGAAATCATATGAACTTTTCCCAAACACGTTAATAACTTGTATCAGTGTCAATATATGATACAGTATAGCAGAAATTATTGTTGGAATGTTTATTTCATGAGCAATATTAATTTTTCGGAAATATTCCTTGTTCTTCAGGATTACCTGTTAAAAAATAGATCCAAATTAATAACCACGAAACTCATCATAAAACTGTGTTATACAAATATTTCATTAATTTGAATATCATCTGATTTATTTAGAAAAAATATTTATGTAAAATTGTTACTCGAATAGATGAGACACTTCTCTAAATAAATAAAATCATTTACGGTCTTCTGATCATCAAAAGCCTTCATTACGTTTTCAATTGTACCTGTATGTACTGGTACAATTCATTTTAACCAGAAAGGCTGAAAATCCCGTGTTTCCCTCTGGAAAGGAAGAGCGATTGATAGCATATTAAGAGGCCATTGAAATTGCATTAAAGCGAACTGAGGAGGAAAAAGAGGTGAAGATTAAGCGCTGCTAAAGGCGCATCGCGAGAACACATTCGTTTCCTTTGTCACCTCGTTCCGTAGCTTAAAGAGCTTATCTCTCTCGATAATCTGGTCGATAGAACGAGCGTCGAAAAGGAACGATGTGGATGTTAAATATTCAGGCTTCATATGCAGTATTTCGTCGTAGTCAGATATTTCCCTACAGGTACTGTAACCAAGAATCGGTGTCATGTTTCGTTTGTGAGGTACAAGTTACTCAAGTTTCTACCATGGATCCTTTGATCGCGTTAACTCCGAGTAAACCAGTTTCTATACAAAAATGTATTTTTTTATACAAAAATTCATACTAGGTAAAAACGTGCTTGACGGAGTTTTGATTGGAACTTTCAGCAAATAATTACGTTAAAATACAGATGTATCCTCCGTGTTTTGCTTTAAGATAAACAGTATTTAGAGATCCATCAGACCGAAGTCCTCAGCAAAGGGAGCACGCAGCGCCTTCCTTATCTAACTTCATAAAAGTGTGCGAGTCGAATCGCCTGTTCATTCAATCAAGCAATTTCATCGAAATTCCCGGGACAGACCACCGATCTACTCAATCAAGCAACTCCGCCAAATTTACGGAGTTGGTCGCTCATTTACCCACCCAGCCGCATTCGTCCAAAATTTGCAGCTCGTTTCGACGGTTAAATTAAAGCTTCCTGGCTCACTTTCGCGAATGAAATCGATCTTGCGCTTCGGCGCCCACTTTTATTCCATGAAATTCACGATTTTGACGATTCGATGCGGTAATGGGGCAACCGATTCCCCCTTCCCCCGTTTGGGGTGCCGCGTAATCGATAGCGAAGCACCCCATTCTTTCCGCACCTTCATTACCGACGACTTCACAAAGGAACCGACGCGTCATTAACATCGAAACAGGACGAGCTCCATGAATAAATTCCACGGCAACGAGCTTGTCTCTTATCTTCGAGCGTCATCCGTTTGTTGGTTCCGTTCGTTGAGATCACGCGGGCCAAATGTGTTTCGTGTATATCTGGCTGCAATTATGGGTGACAGATCGATATTGCATCTTTGGATTGCGTGGGTATTCGTGAAAGAGAGAATATCACCCAGGCTGAAATAATGCTCGCGGGTGGCGTTCGCTGTAATCTTGCGTTTCTTATTCATAGCTATACGGTTATCTTCAGAACAAGAACAAGGAAACACCTTTTGGTTGGGGCGGGAAGCTAACAAGAAGCGTAATGGAAGTGGCGTGACCCAGGCAGAAAATCTCGCGAAGCGTCTTTTTTTTAAAGCGAAAATGCGTTACCCTTTTGCCCTGTCTACACTTAACGGCTTCCACCTCGTCTTGCCAGCGGAAAAGGTTTTCCTGATGTGTTTATGAATTTTTGAGACGAAACATTTTTTTCATGACCGACGTGGAATAGCGTAGAATATTTATGTCTTACTCTTAACTCTTTTGAAATGTGAAAGCGGTTTCTGCCATTCAAGGTTCCTTTTTAGAGAAGTTGCAAGCTCTAAGAATGGGACAGTGTGTATAGGAAAATGGAGAGCCGTGAGTGATACTCACGTATTGTGGATACTTTTAGGGCAGAGTATTTGGCCATTAGATATGTACATGTGTACCTGGCGGATTTAAATGTCTGAGTACTTGGACAATTAATACGTACCTGAGACTTACAGTATTTTAACGTTAACTATACCTATCAACAAGAGACTTAGATTTTTAAATACGTATAATGGTATATAAATGACTGATCATATGAATAGAGAGGTTTGGATACTAATAAATTACCTGAAAATCCTTGTATCTAACCACCTGGGATACAAGGGGTACATGCAAAGATATAATTAAAGAAATATACTGTTAATTTATTAATCACACATGTCCAAGATTACATAGAGTGAGAGCCTAGTCAAGTCTAACCATGAGTCTAATTTAATCTTTTATTATTTTATTATTAGTTAGACTAATGAAGTCTTTAGGCTAGCAGCATAGAATGTTTTCTAGTTAGTCCTATCTGACGGAAACATAACTGCGTACGTGGAGAAGTGAAGAATATGAACTTCTAGAGTACTGCAGATAATTGGTATACCCAGCAATATGAATACCTGGACGCTGGAGCTTAGAAACTGTAACGCATAGGCACTTGGTTGCCTACCTCGATGAGAATACTTGAACGTAATTGTTTGGTCGGTGAAGAGCCTAGGGACACAAACAAATGGACACGTATAGTACTTACATAAAGTCCAATTGACCGAGCAACAAACAATGTGGCTATTTGGATATCTAAACTAAAACTCGGTTATACAGTTTGATTACTTACTATAAAATAATTAAATATTTTAATACCTAACATATTAAGATATTTAAATATCTAAATGTTCAGGATTTGATTACTCAATCTACTAAACGCGTAAATACCTGAATATGTATCTTTACCTAATGAATATAGTTACTTGCAATTTAATATCTATGAAAAGAGCTTTCAACATTCCTAATGGTATTGCATGATACTTTCCTTTCCTATACGATATAAATGTTATACGATATATTTTCAGCACATTTTTTTCTGAAAGAGATGTGTATACTGCTGTCGCGACAAGACATGAAGACCTTTTCACGAGTAGAAAATATACGGAAAAATAGACATTTTCGCGGTCCCACTTCGGAAATTGAACTTGGTCAGTGTTATCCACTGTACTCCTACAATCTCATTCGCCTTTTATTACCACGGACGTTCTCCTACTTTTCTACTTTAGTACTTCCCTTCGCGAGGTTGTACTGTTTCGATAGATTTTTCTGTAAGAACATTTAATAAAAAGCGGAGGCATTGTCAGGAATACGCTCCAGAAATCGAAGTTAAGTCCAGTCTCCCCATAAAGAAAGACGTTGTTCTGCATTTCTATGGCAACTATCGCTCTGTTTCAGCAGGAACTTTTATCGAATAGATCAGTATCTCCTGGCGAAGGCGTTTCTACGACTCTCGTGACATAAAGATTTAGCCCCCAGAAGAAAGACGCCAGGGAAAGGGAGACATTTTCGGAAATCGAACATTGGCACACCTCGTGAGCAAAATGCGTTACCCACCACCCATCCCACTGACATTTTCTCATTTCTTTATGACGATATCCGACCTTATTGAACCACCACTTCATGCAGGTTAAGCTGAAAACGTCTCCAGAGGATTTACTCGACTATATTAATTTATTTCTGTTTTATCGCATCTTCGAGTTACGAGCGAGGATTTGTATGTAACGTGGCTGAAAAATGCATGAACAAAGCTAATCTGTATACCGCGGGATCGCTGGAAACAGAATTTATGTGCACTTTGATAAAACTTCCATTTCATGATGCATGAAAAATTCCAAGCCAAGAGCATTTACGTTTACGTTTTTAATGTTGTCGTTTAAACTTCCCTGCGTCAAGAAGCATGCACTTTAACGCGATATGGACTTTCTACAAAATACAACGATTACCCGACACTTAAGTAGGGTACCTAGAAACTTCATTATTCAAGGAAAAGTTAAAAATAATAAAAATTTCCAAGTAATGAAGGATTTCCTACCTCCCAGCGGAAGCATCGTGAAACGAATAGCTTAACAGCACAAATAGTCCAAATCGTAATTCTATGCAAACGATGGGGTGGGAAGGACGGAAAGGGCAGAAATTTGGCCGGCGGATGTTCTATGCGACAGGTTTTAACGGATTTCATGAAAAATTTGCTTCACTGGCCACAATTTGCTGGTAACAGTGGTCCAGGCATTTTCCACGCTTTCATTCAATTTATCAGATCGGCCACGAATGTGTTCAATTCATTTATTAAATTCTTCGTGAATGGCATTCAACGCGTTCTGTATGTAAACCCGAGGCAGAACGTACACGAACGTAAATTTTATCCAGTAATTTCGTTAACCCTTCTGCAATTAACGCCCTCACCTTGCTTCGGTGAATTTTATGACACGCAATTTTTCGGGATTAGAGAAAATTGGAAAAGTCTCGCGGCCCCATGGCAAAATGCGTGCCCATTTCCCGCGTGGAGAACATAAAAGAGAATCGGTATTGAAAACAAAATCGTGTAAAATTTCCCTTTGAACGTCGTTACAAGGGTTTCAGAGTCTCAAGATTTGCAAAATTGAGAAAACTTCAGATTCTCGAAGAACCTTGGATGTTAAGCATCAGAGGAAGGGGTTTGGGCCTTTCATTGCACCTTCTAAGCCTTCCACGGCACTTTTAGCGAGTCATTATTCGCAGGACTCGCTCTGAGCTCGACCCTCCCTTGCATTCAGACCCTGCCAACCGCACGTTTCGCGGACTGTTTTCGCCGTTTGCTTCAGTGCTATTAAAGAAATGCGATTTACCCTTGCAATCGTACCGAGTCGACCTCTGAATCGCCAGGCCACGCAGAAACCTTAATTCGCCCGTACAAAGCGGCAAAAGGGGAAAGGGTGACAGGGGGCGTGGATAGGCAACGAAGTCGATGGTGGAAGAAATTAAAGGGGCCACATGGAAACTTCGATCGAAAACTGAAAAGAGTGAGACAAATGGGGTGGAGGGAGACGAGGGAGGGGGGTGGCGTCTGGCAAGCGACAAAATGAAACCCTCCGATTCTAATTATAAAAGCGTCGATAATAACATTATGCCCGTCGGATTTCCGATAGTGGCGCGGCTGGTTGGGATTAACGACGCCATGGAAACGATAGCGAACGAACACGCTAGGGGAGACGGTTAATTAAAAATAATATCATCCCGGCTGTCGCGTGGACGTTCATTGGCGACTATGTAATTGTACCAGCTGTTATGTACGAACCTATCATGGGGCGAAGTGCATCCATTTTATATTTCCCTTCGAGGAGGAGACAATGCCAACAGGAAGACCTCAAGCTTTTTATATCTCGGTGGAGCGTGATGAAAGGATTGTTCCTTCGCTGCAGTATTCTTATCAAGCAACATTTTCAGTCATACGTGACATGATTTGATGTTCTCGTTTGTTGATTAAACATTCCTGGACTCGCTCGACGTTGAGTTAGGGAGATAACTAGCGCTGAATTTTACTATAATAATTAGCATAAGAAGTGTGACGAGTAATGAAAGAGTAAGACGATGCAAAAACTACCAAAGGTGTCTAGGTGATTCAGTTTGCAGACGGAGGGTAAAAGGCGCCACGAAAAGTTTTTATCAATTTTTTAAATTGAAAATGTTACAGACGTTCAAAGTAGCTGTAGATACAGTTTAACTTTCAGTGAAAAAATTGTAACTCTTGGACTAACGAACTCATAAGAACGATCTTCTGAGTACTTACAGTAAAGGTAGAGAATTTTTTATTTAAATTGCGTGTTTAAGAATATAAGCATCATTTTTCTTGATCTAGAAAATAATTTCAAACTTTTGACCAATACTGTGCATATAATCGACAATTTTATTCCAATCGATATGGTACAGTTCAGATACAGTAATTGGAGAAATTCATTATGCTTCAAGGTATTTCAAGACAGACCTTACCGCAGCGCAATTAGACTCCGAAGACGACAAGCTTTGCAAATAAATTTGCAACCTTCCACCGTATCAAGACTGTGTTTCACCCTTCATTGTCTGCATTCTTGTCTGTAATCCGTTTACCTGAGAACACAACTGAAAATGGCTTGTTAATCCTATAGGACAACGCCAAGCAGCGTACTTCCGTTATCATTCAGGTACATTCAGAGGAAATATAGTTTTTCCTCTATCGTAAATTGGAGCGTACTCGAGATAAAAAAGACTCGCCATGAAATGGGAACAAAAATTAGTTTTCGATTGTACACTGATATTTCCCCCGTACAAAAAAATTGGACCATATTTTTGTTCCTTTTTCTAGCCGATATCAATGTTGTCAGTTTTCCGCGAGCGAGGGAAATTACGCTCGAACACCGACCAGCGTTTCCATTCTAACTTTTTATAACTACTTTTGCCCCTCTTTTTGGCTTCAATCACTGTCTGTTTATATTCCATGAATAGAAAAGGGGTCAGTGGCTTGTGTCTTGGCGATAATGAGCGAAGCTGAATTAACGAACGTTGTTTCACCGATGCCTTTTGTTCGATTCTTTTTGCATTATATATTTTACACAGAAATTAATTTCTCACGTTACAAGAAATCTCAACAATAGTCGGAGATAGATTTGCTTCTCGCTGCTGTCTACTTGCCAAGAGTAGATGCATGTTGGAGAAACGTCCCGCTATCTATCGATCACCTGCCGCGTACGAATTTCAAATTCCAGAGGAGTTTGCCTCAGAAATCGGTCGATCGTTCCAGAGGAAACGGAACGGAATAAGAGCGGTTGAAAAAGGCTCGCGACAGTGTATGCGATCGTTTGACCAGCAATACGTAAGAATTTCGAACTATGTGGAGAGCCGTCTGTCCCTCCAGTCATCCACTTTTACCCTCGGCTTGAGGGGCGGCTGGGAGGCCTCATGCACAACAAAAATGCCGTAAAACCCTCGTAGATTGCCACTATTTGGCGGACACTCGCGACGATAAATATTTCCCAATTGTTCTAGCGAGCGTGGAAAAGGCCGTTGCGTCTTATTTACGACAAACTCAGTTTAATTTATATGGAAACTTCGGCGCGGGACTTTTAAAGCGCCGTCCATTATGATACCGTGGAAGTTTCCGGGCAGCAACTAATTTATATCGCCAGTTACGTACACGCTTACAGCTTGTTCAACGCGTACTACACCGTGCGATCTACTCTTGTGGCTGACATTAATTGCCGATTCATTCTAGCAAAAATATAACTTTCTCGTGGTCTATATTATTAGAAATAAATTGATTCCTGTGATTGGTTCAATATAAAGTTCCCTCGCACCTTAGTTGAACTTGCGCAGAGTTAACGAATATTTCCATAAGATAGTTTCAAGGAAAGTTATGCTAAAATTAAATATGATTGATGAGTTGTATTTAGGGTTGATATTTAACATAAAAATGTATAATTAATCGTTGTAGATTCTTGAGTGTGGCTGAAAGTGAATAGGAGAAGCTCCTGTGCGGTATATAGTCAATCTCAATTAAATGAAATAAAAATACTGGAACATGAAATGGAAATAATGTTAAGGGCGAATGCTGGTCATCGGAGATAGGAGGAAATGCTCTATATCAATTCTTTTTATTCCTCTCGCTTTTCAGTTTTTCTATTTTCGCGTACCCTTTCGACGAAGTATATGCAGATGGGGTCATGTCACTCCATCTGCCCCTGAGCACATTATGATTCAACAATCACTCGTTGAATTTTAATAAATTCTCCTGTTCGAAGTTAACCTATCAGTCCCAGTTTGCACTTCTATCTGATTTAATAAAAACTTCCCTTTTCTTTTGTTACCATCCCTTCAACAGAGTCCAGTCCACTGTGTCTGCGACACCAACGACTGAATGAGAGATATTGCCGCAAACCTTCATTAATATTCAGCACCGATGCACCTAATTTCAAATTTATTCTTCAAAGGTTCTTACCATTTAGTTGGTAGAATTTTCCTTCAGAGAAACAGAGAAACTTCGCTTGTTCAGGAACCAACTTCGATCCGTGTTTCTCCGAGAAACACCGTCAGGACAGGAAGTTCTTGCTTTCCAAAGATCAGACGTCTGTTTCTCCTTAACATTGAAATAGGATTCTAATAAAATATTAAATATCTTTTAATGAAAGGTGTTTCAACATACTCCCTTGTTTTTATTTCTAATTTAATTAATTTATCGCGCGAAATAGTCCAAACTTGAATACATTTGCAAATAATCATAAACAATAAATTTGAAATTAATTACTGGTGAAACGCGAAGCTAGGTTGAAGTATAACAAGACTGCGCCTCTCATTATAAGAAATCCGTGCTTCGAAACGTATTTCAAGAAGAAAACAATCAGCACCGGACGTCTCTAAAGTGCCCAGTGTCAATCTCCCAGTGAACCCAGCTCTTCGTCACGTATTCTGAAGTAGAAATCGTCGGCGTCCTCGCCGAGATAAACAACGGGGCGCCGATTAAAACGGCGGAGAATCGATTAAACTGTCCGCGGAGGATAAACGAGCATCGGGATTGCATCCGTGCGAGGAGGAGTAGAAAGCTCCCGCGCCCAGGAAGACTTAAAACGGGTTAGGCGTGGATGCGCGCCACCAAATCGATATTCAGTCATTCTTTTATTCGCATCCGGCCGTCGGTACACGCGTTCCCTATCTCCTTTTGTCGATGTTTCTCCTTCGCCACCCTCTCCTCGCCATCCCGCGAACCATCTCCAACCCCTTCTTCTCCCGTACCTATCTCACGGACAATATTTCTTTGAAAGTGCTGAGCTGCCCAGGCTCTTTGTACCACGCTATACTTTAACCCATCCGCGGGGAATCCTTTATCCCTTTTCACCTCCCCGCGCAGCGAAGGCAAAACGAAGTGAAGGACAAGGAAAAAGCGACTCTGAAACGGACTCGACCCTTCAGATAGCACGGATGAAGTCGGATATCCTTCCTAATAAAAGACCGTCCTCGATAGCGCTGCGACGAAGGATGAGTCATTTCACAGAGGTAATCTCACTTTATTTTTGCTTAGGTCCCACTAATCAAAAGGTATCACGGTAGAATGGAGACACCAAGGTACTTCTGTAGGTTCAATGAGTTGTTGTACCCTCTGACAGTTGCTTCTCAATTATTATCAGTAAAGTATCCCCAACACGATGAGACTTACCTCGCGACGTGTCTCGAGACAAGGGTCTGAGATCACTTGGTATTATTTCGAATCTCTTTGCCTCTTCGAAGATCGAATAAAAGTCAGAATGGATCGAAGTGGTATGGTCCTATCACTAGTCACGAAAAGTGTCTCGAGGCAGACCTCATTGTGTATTGTAGATACTTAACCCTTGGATAGCCAACTTTCGGCCAAGATGTTAGAGGCTGTCCATGGATCTTTGTAGACCCATACTAAATATATTTTGTAAATAGTTTCTATCCCAAAATTCTATGTTATTATACATCTACAGGATAGTTAGACAGTAACACAAATGTAAAACACAGAAATAATTATTCGTTATTCGTTATTTGCATAATGTACATATACGCATAAATACTCAGATTAAATCTGACCCAGGATCGGTCAGAGTTAGCAAGTCGCTTCAGACAATCTAAGGAAAATGGATCACACAGCTCAATTGTTCTTTAAAATTTTTCAGTCACCCGAAGTATCGGGGTCAGGAAACCAACCGGCGAAGTGAGTCGAGGAAGAACCGCCATCCAAGAAAGATATATAGCCTGAATCCATTACAGCATCCTTTAAACTGCTGAGGATTTATCACAAGTCGATAGTTACTAGACCATTCCCTCGGTCGACTGACCGCAGTCTGCCCCGAAAGCGTGAAACCAGCCGCGATCCAACGCAGGCCGACGTTTCCTCTGATTTTTAGGCGTACAATGCAGTCTGCCGATACGGCCGCATGCTACATGCATCAGGGTTTGATCGATTGCGGTTGTCGGCCGCGAATCAATCGGAACTACCCTCACGCTTGGGGTCCTCCAGGCGGCAGTGACGCGGCACGGGTGAAGAGGAAAGGCGTAAAAACTGCGGACACTCTAAAAACTGATGAAACAAATTAAATTGGTCTGCGTTTCACCTGCAGTGTCTCTCCCCCTCCGATGTACTCGCTTCACGGATCCTCGGGACTAGTTTCCAACAGTCCGCAGCGTCACGGATCTCATCTCGGTCGGAAAAGCTAACCGGTCGTCAAAGAGGAAAACGTATCCAAGAGATCGTGGAAAGTAGGACTGGGGTAACTCTCGAATCAGGCGAACTTTAAATCGCTGGACCGCCAAGTGTGTTTCCTAGACCTCCCTCCTCCTACTGTACCCCCGTCCTTACCCTTAAGTTACTGCACGTACGACGAAGGCAGTAAATTCTCGAGAGCTATCGCAGGAAAGCACGGCGAAACTATTCCACGTAAGGAGGCAGCGGGTTAGGTAAGGGACGTTCGATGGAACGCTCGTACGAAGATCAGCGATTTCCGGGAACGAGACCGAAAGGAGGTTACGTATGTGCCAATACTCGCGGAATTCGGAGGACCGGTCGTTTCCACCCTCGGCCATTGCTGGGACTTTCGTTGATCGACTGCTCCCACTTTCCGCCGAAATATCTCGCATTTGTTTCCAGTCGGGCTGATCTACCCTCCCCGGAAGTTACGATCCCAGCTTGACGAACGTATTCAATATTCAGCTGCCTTCAGATAGTAACGATGTTGTTTGAAGAAGACACTTTTCTTCGGACGATGTTGACATATGTCCTGTTTGCTCGATAGCCGTTTTTATTCAACTATGAAAAGTAATTCTCAACTTGGGTAACCTATTCAGGGGCAATAGGAGGTAAATTGACTCAAAACACCGATTTTTGAAAAGCCCACTATCTCCTGTATGAAATACTTGTTTTTGGTTTCTTCTAAATCTGATTATTATAATGTGAGTAGTACCTACTATAATTTAGGCGCTATGTTTGTTTTTTCATAAATCTATTGCATAAGCTAACATTTAAATTGATTTTTTCTGAATTAAAAAAAGAACAGCGTACTCGAGTGCAAAGAAAGGAACTACTTTGTTTTCGTGGATTAGTGAAATTTAGGTTCGTGTCAGTTTTTTGGTATTTGGTTACATAAATCTTATCATAGAGCAGCCTCGAACTGGACCACAACGTCCACCATATGTTGCCTGAAACGGCCTCATATTTTTCAGCAAAGCTTGACACCTCGACCTAGCCGCCCTATATCATCACGCACAATGACGCACCAAACGAGGACAAAAGGAAATAACATGCAAGGGAAAACATACAGCAAGCTCGAAAGTACAGAAAATAATTCATGGCATGTCACTCACGGTGAAACCTCCTCTCCACCCCTTCTGTTGACATCGCTGCTTGAAATATTCATATCACGTTTACACTCGTCCTAGGTCTTCTGAATCGAGAAGATATTTCGAACGAACGGAGCGTTCGCTAGTGGTGGATGCACACGGAACGCCTTTTGACTAATTCGAGCAACGGAATTCCCCACGGACGATTTATTCTGTTCGACGGGTGCCGAGGCGGACGGAAATGTGCTTTAATCTAAGCGCTGACGCTTCTGATCACTGGAGTTCGTGGGATTAACCGAAGCACGACGGAATATAGGGATTGCTGTTGCGAGGAATCGGAATTTGGATGATTGGAAATGATTAAAGCGGACAAGATGGAGACCATTTAACAAAAGGAATCCGACTCATGTGACATATTGATTACAATATCGATAAGATGTTCAATCGTATTCATATCCAGTTCGAAATTCCGCGAATTGTGGCTTGTTTCAGGACTAAAGTGGTAATCATTCATTGTTACCTATGATTAAAAACTGGCAACTATGAAAAGACTAAATGGAGCCTAAAGAGCTGATGATCAGACTTTGATACATTCCGAACATCTCTGAAATTCTACTTCCCCTAATTAATCCTTTGACCGTGTTGCTCCAGCTTTTTCAATTCCGTATGCTGACGTACGCTTATTTTTGTCCCTCTTGGTGTCTGAAACTCAGGGTACGCTAGCTAAACTCATTCCTACTTAACCCCCACGTGCACACTGTGAACTCTGTTAATCTTTCAGCTTCTCAATCCAATCTGCGCTTTCGTAAACACTCGTCGCTAGTCTTTAAACTTTGCTACGAAATTCAAAAGTTCATTGGCATCATGGCATAAGCAGTTGCAGAAATAAAATCCTTGTTAATTAAGTGAGAGTTTAAAAGTTCGCTGCTTTGCATTTAGAACTGAGCAACGATGTTAATATGGAAGCTGAGAGTTCCAATGAAACGTACAGTTAGAAATATAATTAAGAGAGGGAGCAAGGTACTCATCACTGGGTAATTCAAGACTAAAGCATCCATATGCCAAAATTAGTCAGAATTCAAAATCAGTTGATACAGAAGCAAAAAATTCTAATGAAACGTAGGAATAGAAATATGATCAAAATAGAGGAACAAGTTGACAAGATAATCGAAATGCTAGGACTGATCCTAGGCTTCATAGTTGGCACGACACTGTAACTCCCTGCTTCCTGAAAACTACTATAGCACACTACACAAGTGGTTTCCTCCTAAGATCCTCATTCTCGTTTTTGAAATCAAATAATTGTGGAACCAACCAAATCTGAAATTCGATACATACTCCACGTAGATACCAAAAGTTTCTCTTTAGTAGTGCTTTGCTATCTCCGGCAACGATCCTCCTATAACGCGAAATCTGTCTGCAAGAAAACTCGATCGTAGTTTAAAGTCCAAAACGAATTCTTGTCTCCGTTAGTCGACGAGAGCAGCAGAAAAAGGGAGGGATGGTAATCTAAGCTGGTACACCTCGAATTCACTTAAAACCTCCAGTTTCAGAGTCTCTTCAGACTCCCTTCCAAGAAAGATCTTCGAAGTGAAAACGTTTGAAAGGGGATAGGGGGCGCGGAAATTGGAAACTTCTTCGAGGCTACCGAGCTCGAACTCTCCTCCTCCAAGAGAACAAGGTAAATCGGTTAAAAGCCGATGCACCGGGAAGCAATATCCGCGAGAAGTCGATCTCTGGGAAAGCCTAGTCGAGGAATCGAACGTTCGCTCGAAATTCAGTTTGGTCAGAAAAGCGTGCCGTCGAAACATCTATCAAACGGGAGAACGGAACGGTGTTGACTTGATTGGTCAGTGGTCCAGAATTCAAGATAGCGCGTCAATCATTGTACAGTCCCAATAAAAGGTCAAAGGTCTATTACTGGGTGAAAGCTTCCACGAAAAGGGTGTCTTGACTCGATACTGAGCGGAAAACGAGCCGCTACCATAGTAAGAACAGAAGATAAACAATGTATGGTGGTGAAAGATCTGGCAAGGCAAAAGACGTGTCACGAGCACCAGCCGTGGTTTTACGATACTGCTCCATCTGCATATTGCGTGGTGGCACTGGCTGGGATATTCCGGGAATTATGTGCAGTTTACGAGCAGCTCGCGATGCAATAGGCAGAGAGCATCGTAAAAACCTTGTTGAGTTGGCCAATTCCGACGGGCAGGACTTTTATCTGAGGAATTAATAAAACTCCCCTTATGAGCAAACTCGAGACTGCCTGGCGATGAATACTCAGATTAATGTTATACCTTCATACGAGATTCCCATTTGACATGAACATTGAATCCAGCTTTGTCGTATTTTAGAATATGAGAAAATATCTAAGCAAGATTACGGTCAATTGCAGGGATTATTCCCGTTTGAAAACATGCTTGAAGGAATAATAGGTACTTATTTGGAGACCTGTTTTCCTTTTTACTTTTTCAAAAAAATTAAAAAGCGTAGCAGTTTCAAATGTTTTTTATACATTTGTGACGTGAATAAAATCGCCATTTGAACTTTAAATCCCGGAACCACTGAGGAAAGAGATACAACTTAGTTCAGCACGGACGTCACAAATTTATTTATATCCTTAGTATGCTCCGAACTTTTCTCATTTCATAAACCAAGTATTTGTTCAACAATGGTAACCATTTTTCCATAATTCACGTAAGAAGGCGCAGTTCATACCCCAAAACACAGAGATATTAAAGCAGACTTGATACAAGTTACCAAGAACTTAGTTCAAGGACAGACATAGGATTAGGGTTTACAGATTTAACGCTAAAATAAATCTCAATAAAGTCGAGCGTCGTCCAAGTTTCCAAACAGCTGTTAAGCGAACGAGGACCATTGCCATTCAGGGAAGACACCGGCCGCGAGAAAAAATGACACGATTCACTCGCTCCTCTGAAATTCAAATTTTGTTCCGTTCGTTTTACAGCCAACCGTGATAAAACCGGCACAAAACTTTCGGCGGAAACCATGAATCTGTAAAAATACGGAAGTTAAATCGCGTTCGGTCGGACGACTCGCGCAAACAGCCAACTTCGAGGTTACTTCCACCCATATCCTCCGGAAGTGACGATGCGGACGAACATTTTTTTCCTCTCCCCTCGCAAAACAGTTTTTTTTCCACGTTCGTTCCGACGTCTTCCTCGTCACCAATCGATTCAATACGCCCGTCGTCGTTCGTGTCTTTTTCCGATTCGTTTCATTTGGGGCGTTGATTGCGACGAACGGAAAACGAAAATATGAGACAAAAGTATTGTTTTATGTCGCGCTATTGTTTGAGATGTAGTGTCTGCCCCCCTCGATACGCTACAATAAAAGCGAAATGAACCGAATTGTTTGAAGCTTCGAACAGTAGACTTTGAACAATGTTCGTGGTCGAAAGCCTTTATTGATATAGTCTTTGAATGTATCCAATACAAAGACATTATATAAAGTAGATTATTCGGTGCAGTACCTCATCTTCTAACCTAGATCCTTCGTTCTCTTTTAATTTATACATCATAACGATTGCTAGAAATAGATACTCGATATACTGTTTTATAAGATTGCTACCAGGCTTTGAAAATTTTGGAAGCTTTGTAACTCTTAGTAATCCTAATAAAAGTAGCAGTTTTGGAAATCTTAGACTTATGGAAAGTTTCAAAACACTCGTAGCTCTTCAAACTAAAAAATGATTAAAACCACTTAGAGTTTAATTTAAATTATAATTTTTAATTCCTTTATCCCGTTAAATTAAAAAACTTTCAATAGGGTCAAGACCTTTGAGATCTCAAGATTTTCAAGATTCCTAAACTTCTCAATATTTTCAAGAATTTCTCATTAGGAATGCTATTCGAAGAATCTCGAAATGATTATTACTTCATCGTTAGCAGTTTCTCCCTGCAGTACCCAAGAGAATTATATTCATAACTACATGTAATTGCACCTGAAAGTCTTACCCGTGTTTGATTTTCTAAATACAAATTTTACTTTCCCAGTTTCCAACTTAAACTACTTATCTCTACATTCCGCGTCTATTTTTCAAAGCTATCGAAGAGTGTCAACACTTATCTCTCGGTAATAGTCAAAGTTCAAAGGGCGTGATACGACCTGGGACACACCGGGGTCGATCGGAACGCTTAAGGAATGACTCCAGGGGGTTGGAACATTCGTCAGCCAATCGCACGAAGATTAATGTTTAAATTGAAAATGTTCTTCAAATCCCAAGTGAAATCCGACCTTAATCGGCCGCGCTGAATCACCCGGGGAGTCGCAGGGAGGAATGGTTCAACCGACGGAGTAAACAGAAAATCATCCGAGCGAGATTTACTCAGTCTCCGTCCCCTTTCACCCACGTACGTCGCTTCGACGCCTGACAGCTCGTGCATCCGGTGACGGGCATTCATCCAGGCGCCGTTGGAAATTTTCAATCGGATCGGAGCATTGTGCTGTTCTCGATCTTGTGGCGTATTATTCGGAATTTCGATGAACTGTGGCGAACGGATTAAATCCTGCCTCGAGCCAAAATTCAAAGGTTGCAAACGGACGGCGAATGGGGTCAGAAAACATTGAAAAATAACTGGAGGTAGTGAAGTTGCCCTAGTATGGAGTGTTTTTTTATTTTTCGTATACTTACGTTGTTTGCAGAACAGTTAACAGTGTTGATAATAGTATAAGTATAAATAAATTGGGGATGATTGTGAAGATACAGGAAGCTTCAATATGAAGCGTTGAGGGTAGCAAAAATAATTTTTATTTTATTCGTTCTTAGATGTAGAACGTAAATAAAAAGCGTTATTTCTCGAAATTCGGATTCATTGCTTTCACTCTTACTACCCTCAACACCTCATATGTAAAGATGTGCAGATATAATACACAGAAACACACAGAATATCAAAAGTTATATACACTTTATAATATTTTAAGCGCCAAACATCTTTAATTAATTTTGAGTTTTCTAATTAGCTTTATTAAAATATGAAGTTGCCTAAACATTTGTAGTTTAATTATAAAGTTTAACTGCACTTATATGAGGCTTCCAAGTGCATAGAAATTGTACTCCAACGTTTTGTCATATTCAGATCAAGCGCAGATGTGTCAGTAGAAAAAGCAAGTAGAATCAGACAAGTCAGACACAGCTTACACAGACTTTAAGCATTTTCTCAACAATTAATAATTCGAAACTCATTCTTCCTCTTTGTTTTATTTTAACATGTAGGATCGCCTTTAGTAATTTCCAATATCTATTGTTAAAGACGCTATATATCTCTTTTATATTAATAAATTAAGAATTCTTTTTAAAGTAACATGAACTTTTTCTTGCACTTTGGGTACTATAAATAGATAGTAGTAGAAGTATTCCATATTAGGAAGTGAATAGATAATTACGATAAAAAAATCATCTTCGAGAAATAATTTGTTAATAACAAGTCTAACACCTTCTTTCTTTTCTATAATATTACTTCAAAACTTCTACTTGAGAAAGCTCAGAACTCTAATGTTTTCCTTTAATATTTTCTTAGAAATACCTATCAATATCTCGTATCTCTTGACACGCTTACTAGATTACACAAATGAAAAATCTAATTGACTTCATCAATAACAGATTGCACAATCAGAATTCTCTATATTGCAATACTCTACATTAAAAATTTATTCCACGCTAGGGTAACTGGTCCTTCTGGTTAAAGGCACTCTCAACAAAGCTACGAAACCTTCATTATCCGTCAATGGGAAAACGTCAATACTAAGAAGTCATTTCACCTTTGACACTCACGGTCCCCTTATAGTACTCCCGAGTGAATTGCGATATATGTATAAAGAAGTAAGGGACACTTGATACCTTTCATAAGAGCCAGCAGCGCCGAGTCTCGTAAAAAGCACACCGCTTCCTTTGTACTGACTTTTCCCCCGTTATTGGTGCAACTGGCGATCGCAGAACGAGGTCGGCGCTGTGGAGGGTGGTAGAACCGAGTTGAATCGCTTTGTAGGCCACTGGTGGCACGCAAAAACGTGGTCGCCTTTTGCAAGAGCAACTTTTATGGGACCACAACCACAGCTTGGTTCTGCTTTTCCTGAACGCGTGCACCGTCGAAAAAGTTTCCCCCTGATGAAACAATACCTACAACGCGGAGGAATTCCTGACGTTATTACGATCACCGGAAATGGAAGTAGCGTGTCCACTATAATAGACGTCCGTTCGTATGAACGATCGCTCAGACGGTCGCTTTCGCGAGAAACTTCCGCACGAAATATTGGCTGAGTTTCGAGCGTACTCTATCGATCATTATTTTGTTCGATGATCGAAGAAGTAAAGTTTGTCTTGGTTGGATAGCGAGTGCACGTCATATAGGCTTGCGATTTCTGAATGGTGAGGACTGGCTCTCTAATTCAGGGAATATTGTTAGCCCGAAATTGAAATACTTGCTAAATGGGAGATTATAGAGCATGACCACTTCGCACACCACGAAGTAAGCGCTTACTGTTTTTAGAGGGCGAAAAGTTTGAATGGTTCCATCTGCTTTCTCTGTTTTGACCACAGGACGCAAGCACACCATTGAGGGCACTGAGTGGTTACGGTTTTAGCACCGGTTGGAACACACTGTAAATAGCGCGGAGGTAGCAGAAAAGTGGTCTTTAAAGAGTCTTTCTTTCTAAGTACTTCTATCATTCTAACATAATCTAATAAAGTAACAGGAGCTGTTACTTCCCAATACCACCTCTACAGGTCTTTGGTCCTGTTCGGGAAACCCTACAGAAGTTCTCCCGTAATTTAATCATAAACTAAACTTACGAGCCTGCAACGTCAGGTTTAAACTCATCGCTTGATACATTAAGGTCTAAATTTACCTACTAGTGCCTTAAAGTCTAGAGTTACCAATTAGTAAACACTCTCGATTAACTTAAACTTACTAGCAATTAGATATTATTACAGACCTCTGCGCTTGGTAGGAGACTTTATAACATAAAGCGTTGTCCTTGTCAAACATTTCTGTTGCCAGATATGATACGAAATATTCTCGACGATTATTCTTAGTTGTAAAACATGGTGGATAGAATATGAGACGCTCTACTGTATTTATAATAAGGTAAATGTCTCTATACTTGGGTGTTTAAGATATCCAATTTTCGAGTAAGTGGACAACTGAAAGATGCATGTCTATGATGGGAGTTCGAATCTCAACTTTGAAGCAATTCGAAGTTTTTCAAGACCATGAAGATTCAAATCACTTCGAACATAATTCAAAGCCTAAAACTCTTGAAAGCCTTAAAAGACAACTCAAACTTTTCAAACTCTGTATAATACTTTACGTTACTAGTACTGCTCGGACAAAGATACATATTGGAAATGTTGAGATTTTACATTATTACCCATTTCTTAAGACCTATTGCATCTTTTAAAACTTCTAAAACTATTAAGACTTTTAAGAGCTCTTAGCTTCGAGACATATTTGAAGTGATTCAAATTATTCGTTACATATACAGATTCATAGCGATTCGAAACGATTCAGTTGCCATCATTATGCATACCCCGACACTTGAATTACATGCCAGCAGCTGAATATACTATTCCATGATACCAGTTTTGTTTTTCATTAGATACATTAGAGAATTTAAACCTAAAATTAAATACAATTAATGTTAGTGCTCAGTTATCGACACACAGTCAGCTACTGAGACATTTACATTTTCCCCAAGAAGTCAGTTTCAAGAACTGTGGCGAAATTACGGGACCACAGTCAACTAGCAACAATAAAAGATCCTAATAATTAAAGCGACGCAAGTATACTTTCTCTTTTCCTTCGCAGCCCTGAAGGTTTATCGATACTCATAAGTATACCGTGCGCTTGTCACCCAGCGGGTTACACCAATAATCCTACATGGTGGTGCAGCATCTGTAGCGGAATGAGCCTGGGACCCACAGCCTACGCAGTCGGCATACATAATTCTGCGATTGTTGTTGCAGGAAATCGCTGTATTCAGAATGTGTCTCGCACGGAAACCCGTTGTATCCCGGCTACGTTTCACGCCGGAAGATCGCTATTTATGTGATGCATTAGCACCGACCTGGACCACCTCTAACGGGCAACTGATCCGCGAATATTTATGCGATCGTCTGATTAACGAATGATGGATGCTGGGTCCAGTCTTTCTCCTGTCAAAAAGAAAAGTAATGGCAACGAGACGCGCAGAGGGGGCAGTAGGAAGCTCAAAGCAAGCAACTGGTCGATCGAATCGTGTGTTTCCGGTGTGCAGCCGGACGCAGACAGACGGGAGCCTCGTTAGGAGGTATCATCGGCAGCATCGCTGCGGGCGACTATTTATGTAACTGATCCTCTTGATAAGATGTTTCCTTGCAAAATTATTAGCAACGGATCGAACGAGCGATCGCTCAGCGGAAACACGGATTATAGTTGCTCGTTTGCGTTCCTGGTCCCTCTTAAATTAGGATTTTTCCAATATATCCTATGGATAAAGATAAAACTAATATTTTATGTAACGATACATTCGTAAATACTTTATTCGCAGAAAATATGCGGCGTGACACGAGTCTGCTATGGATGTAGCTGCTATTAAATGTAATGATAATGATTTTGTGTATTTTATTCGCATGTGATGCTGAATTGTGAGCAATTCATTTCGAATAGATATTTTTTTATTATAAGCCTGTTGGTTTATAGGGTGCTCCATAAGTAAATATCTAAAGGTTTAATGTTAGGTGACCTAGGAGGCCAAGAAAGTGGACACCTTTGGCCAATTCTTCTTTTGTATTAATACCATAGCCTGTCAAATCAAAGCACAATATTGATAGATAATATAAATATATCTTGTTCTGCCCTTTATTAAACTAAGAGAAATTAGAGAAATTTTTACCATTTTTTAATGAAGCATTTATGGACTCTTTGGAGAACACACTAGTGAAATGTAGACGGGACATAGGACACCCTGTGTATAAGTTTTGAAAGTAAGAGTGTTATAATTGTTATTAGACTCAAGTGTTAGTATTATGTACAGAGTGTTTCAGACATAGATCACAAAACTTTAGAAAGATTATATAAATGGAAGTTTGAGAACTCTTGATTTCTGAGATAAAAACACTTTGAATAAGCAGTGTCAATATTCTACCGCGTGTAACTTAAGCGTAACATTTCTTAATTTAAAGCTTAAACACGTTCGAAACCCTTTTACGAAGAACTCTATATTAAATGATTTAAGTCTTAGTTGAGAGGAGTTTAAAAGTGAAACAAATGAAAAGTAACAGTTGTTTGTACTATAAGTATCAGACTTCTAATTGTACTTTCTTTTTATTTTATCAGAGTTCCGTTTATCACTTAAAACGACTCATTACTACTATTTTATGGCTTTTTAGCACTCTGTTAGGCATCTGTTATTTGAAGATACGTAACTTTTTATAGAATTGTTATTTACTTCACGTGAAACTAACTGTAATATTATTCACGCTCTTACCTTAAAGATTTGTAATTTCTGAAGAATGACGTTATCGTTAAGCTAACAAGAAGGTTATTAAATCTCAGCCACGTTGCGCAGGCAGTCAGCTTCGTTATAATTAAAAGACGAAGAAGCAGGACATCGTAATGACAGTTCCTTGGCTCCTCTTAATATTTTCTGCCTCGATAACGGGAGCGAAGGTAGATGAGAACAAAGTGAAAAAAAAAACATTATAAAAAGAGTGGGTTCCTTATTACGGGCAGGTTCATTACGGTTTGAATTGCTGCATCGATCGCAGCAGTTGGCGGAATACAGCACATCTTGAAGTCCTTTTCTGTTGGCAATAGATCTGACTCTTTCAATAGTACAATCTGTATCTCCTATAAGTTCACTATAAAAACATGTAATTTTCTGGAAGAAACGAGACTCATTGCTTAACACCAGATGCCACACTTTTATGTCAAGTCAAAAACTACCTTCTTTTACGATGTCGCAACATTGAGTCATATCACACGCTACATTTGATTACATATGGCGCAATACTGCGTCAAATTATTAACGTCTAATTTCTGTATTAAGTGCATATGGAAATTTCGAATATAAAGGCCCTGCAATAGAATTCTTAGTTTTATGGGACAAAAATTAAACGACTGACACAACAGATGTATTATATTGTAATAAAGACCACCTTGAATTCTAGAATTTTTTCACACTTGTGGTGAGATCTAGAACAGTATAAAAATTAGACTTGTTTACTTAAAAAGTGAGAAAGAAATATGCTTGCCTACGAAGGATTAATTGTCTCCATCATACTGAAGTAATGCACATTTCAAGTATTACTGACAGTACTAACTTCAAGTCAAAGATATTTTGCCATACTGTGTGTACAACTTCAATAAAAATTAGTACTCCCAAATTATTAATCTATTATGTAAATTTTCAACTCAATGGTCCCGCCATTAAGAGTTTGAATCCTCCTCTGTTACAACATAAAATATAATATGACTTCACTTAATTATACCCGTTTCCAAAACTCTTAATAAAAGCTTCCAACTCTTCTAAACATGTTCTGTATTCCATTGTTTCAGTGGAATCTGTCCCAATCGAGAAACATCACAGTGACGAACGTAGCGCCACTATGACGCGAGCATCGGAAGAATGGAGAATATGCCCCAGCGTCGCCACACGACGTATTCTGAGGCTGATCTTACAGATCCTACTGATACAGAAATTCGCTACCGCCCAAATAGCCGAATGCCCACCCCCAGAGACCATTCCCGGCTGTCCTTGTTACAATTTTGACGATGGTCTTTTCCTAGAATGCGCTGGCGCCACGGAAAAGACCCTGAGGACCACTCTGCAAGGAGTTCTAAGTGCAGGCGGTAAGTATACGAGCCTGGACGTAATGCAAACGCCAAGCTGTCGACATAAGGATAATGCAACTTTTCTCGTGGAAACTTTTTCGATATAGCGTCGCAGCATCCAATTTTCATTTATTAACGGAACAACCTAGCGTGCTGCGTCGGAACACGGTAATAAGGGGAGGTGGGGTTGTTGCTATTATGAGTATAACGATGTCATGTCTGTCCGAACGCGTCGAGTGGAAAATTAATTAGCATTTAAAGCGGGAACAGATAAAGCTTTCTCATTCCTGTTAAGGTATTGCATAATAACGCCATATGACAGCTTGTCGATGTGGGAAACCTTTACGTTATTGTGTCCTCTTCCAGGGAACTACTGTCCTTATGCATAATAGTAAAGGTAAATTGGAAGAAATCACATCGTTACTTAAGCTTCCGTAGCACTGTCGTAAAGTCACTCGTTCTACCTACAATTAGCTTCAGTAAAGAACTACATAATCCTCAAATCAGCTCCGTAGTCGTTCAATCTGTTAAGAAAGGTACTTCGAGAGTTCATTATCTTTTACATCTGCCATAAAACGCATCGCAAACATTCCGACCAACCGACGCTGCCAAATTTAAACTTCGCGTTATCGCGACATAATGAAATTAATGGCCGCAACTTTTACGACCGTTTCCAGGAGCAGATACAATGGTGCAGTCGTTGAGCGTTTATGAGCTGGACAAAACTGTTGAGGAACTGAAGGACGGCTGCTTCCCAAAAGGCTCTCAGATCAGACACCTACAGATATCTCATTCGTCTCTCCGCGAGATTAGCGAGGGGGCATTCTCGAATCTGAAGGATAGCTTGGAATCGTTAGCTCTGGTTTCCAGTCGTTTGCCCGACGTGCCGCAGAAATCGTTAGCTGAGTTACGAAAATTGGCAGCGTTAGACCTCGAAGGAAACTTAATACAGGACCTTTCATCCTACTGCTTCTATGGACTGAAGCTAATGAAGCTCACTCTAAAAGCCAATCAAATATCGAAGATCTCGGAATACGCGTTCGCAGGCTTAGAGTACAGTCTCAGTGACCTGGACCTGTCTGAAAACAAGCTGAAGCTATTCCCAATGGCACCTCTGAGAAGATTGGAGAGCTTAGCATCGCTTAGGCTGGCCTGGAACGAAATATCAGAACTGCCAGATGACGGCTACAGTCAATTGAGTTCGTTACTGATCCTAGACTTGAGCAGCAATAACTTTGAAAAATTAACCGAAGACTGTTTTCGACCTTGTCCCATTTTACATACTCTTTCGCTTTATTACAACTCGATAGAGACGATTCATAAAGACGCGTTTGTATCGCTCAAAGAGTTAGAGTCAATCGACCTCAGTCACAACAAAATAGTGTTTCTTGAGATGTCAACATTCAAAGGGAACGAAAGACTGCGCACTATCGAACTAAGCCATAATCACATTCATTATATCGGTAGAGTGTTCTCGAGGCTACCAGAGCTCCGAGAACTGTATCTGGCAGAGAACAATATTCTAGAAATCCCCGGGGATGCATTCATCGGTAGCATCAGCCTCGCGGTCGTCTACCTTCAGCAGAACGCC
Organism: Calliopsis andreniformis; assembly: GCF_051401765.1. Classification (NCBI taxonomy): domain Eukaryota; kingdom Metazoa; phylum Arthropoda; class Insecta; order Hymenoptera; family Andrenidae; genus Calliopsis; species Calliopsis andreniformis. Next base: position 12,187,294 of record NC_135064.1, on the reverse strand, counting down.
ATCAGAAGAATCGATGGTAAGGGTCTCACTAGTCTTACGCAATTGGCCCAATTACATCTTAGCAACAACTACATCGAGAAAGTACCACGGGAGTTCCTCGAGCACTGTGAGAACCTTTCTTCCCTGTCCCTTGATGGCAACAAGATCCGTGAACTACAACCTGGCACTTTCTTCAAATTACATCAACTGAGAGAGCTACGGTTACAAGACAATCACATCACCGAGGTGAAACGCGATGTTTTTTCACCTCTGCCCTCGTTACTCGAACTGCATTTGCAAAACAACGCGATCACGACCATGGAAACGGGCGCACTGAGAACATTGAACAGCCTCCAGCACGTTAACTTGCAGGGAAATCAGCTAACTGTCTTGGAAGATGTGTTCCAGTTGTCTGCTTCCGAGTCATCTTCTGGCGGAAGTTCGTTGGTGTCCATTCAACTTGACAGTAACGGACTCGCTCTGCTGCATAATGACTCGCTCCGTGGACAAGCTTCAGTCAGAATCATGTGGCTTGGCCATAATAAGCTGACACACCTTCAAGCACCTCTGTTCAGGGACTTGCTTCTGGTAGAACGACTCTATTTGACGAATAACTCGATATCTAGGATAGAGGATGGCGCCTTCCAACCAATGCAGGCTCTGAAGTTTTTAGAGTTAAGTATGAACAAACTTAATCACATCACCGCCAGGACATTCTCCGAATTGCACGAACTCGAGGAACTCTACCTTCAGGACAATGGTTTGACGCGAATGGATCCCTATGCTCTAACCGCTCTGAAAAAGTTAAAAGTGTTAGATCTAGCGAACAATCTTCTGACTGTTTTACACGATGCTATATTCCAAGAGGATCTACCTATCAGAACACTGAACTTAAAAAACTGTTCCATCATGAAAGTGGAAAACGGCGCTTTTCGTGGACTCAACAATTTATCTGATTTGAATCTGGATGATAATCTCCTCACGGCGCCTGCTTTAATGAATCTGTACATTTCAGGACTTCGTACCCTGTCTGCATCAGGCAACAACTTCAGTCAAATTACAGAGCATAGCCTGAACGGGCTACCATCTTTGCAGAAATTGCTATTGAATGATGCACAAATTTACCAATTACCAGAGACGATCTTTGTGCTGAATCCAAATCTGGCACGTCTACACTTGAACAGGAACTACCTTCGCAGTCTACCACCGGGTATCTTCGACAGGTTGTTGTCTCTTCGTGAAATTCAATTGGACCACAATCGGTTACAAGATGTCCCCTATTCAGCGCTGGCTAGCGCCCTCAATCTGGAGGTCCTTATGCTGTCCAATAACCAGATAGAGAACGTGGATGTAGCCAGCTTTGCCAGCTTGAAGTACCTGCGGGAGTTAGACCTCAGCCACAATCGAATAGTGACGATGTCTGGTTTCGCGATGGCCAATTTGTCACGTTTAATCTCCGTTGACCTCAGTCACAATCACCTAAGCGCCCTACCGGCTAATTTCTTCGCTCATTCCTCCATGTTACGCAAAGTGGATTTGTCAGAGAATAAATTCAGGCAGATACCGGCGGTTGCGTTATCGGGGCAGAATCTTCCTGGACTGACATGGTTGAACTTGACGAGAAACCCTTTAAACAAGATCCACGACCTTCCCTCGGAAGCAATGTATCCTATCCTCCAAGAAGTTCACATATCAGGCACCAATCTCAGCATAATCACGTCCCAAGACTTTGAGGCTTTCCCTGCTCTGTTACATCTGTATCTGGGGCAGAACTGCATCCCGAGGGTGTCGCCAGGTGCGTTCAAAAGCTTGCCCAATCTTCTGACGCTACATCTCGGAATGAACAGTTTGGAGATCCTACCTAAGGAAAGGTTGCAGGGCATGGAGCATCTGAGAATTCTAAATCTCACACACAATCAATTGAAAGAGCTCGACGAATTCCCCGAGGACTTGAAATCACTGCAAATATTGGACCTTTCTTACAATCAGATCGGAATTGTGGGCAAGGTGACGTTCACGAACTTGGTTAGCTTAGTGGAATTGCATCTTTACGGTAACTGGATTAACGCTATTTCGAGCGAGGCATTTAGACCCTTGAAGAAACTACGACTGCTGGATCTAAGCAGGAATTACTTGGAGAACCTGCCACTAAGCGCTTTCCGACCTCTGGAAACCCAAATACGGAGCTTACGTGCTGAAGGTAACGTAATTAGTAGTAACTTAGATGTGTATATTTTATCAACATATTCTTTATGTCTTATTATACATTTCTAACTGCAAGTGTAGAATCTCGGTTTCAACCTTCAGCCAGTATGTTATCAGTATGATAATATAATACATTAGGAACACTGATACTCTATTAGAGCAATTCATTTTTAATAGGTAATATATGGATAGAGAACTTGAGAACAAATATTAATTTTATTAATCAAGTGACAGACTCCGTCATCTCAAAACTTGTCTTCGATCATCATCATCCTATAATCTTAATTAACATTACTTAATTAACTATATTAAAATTTCTATACGAAGGTTCATCATTTTTCAATTGGTCAATCTATGTAAGATATTCATGTGTAATTTTCATACCAAATGAACTAGTAGAAATACCATAATCGTGCCATACCGCCTAAGGATTAAAATATCCTGAAATGAAAAGCACAGAATCTAGCAATGAGACTAACGAGTGCTATAGTCAACGCTATATCAATGTTTCATTTACTCGCAAAACTTTTATTCAACGGACACGTGAGATATGGAGAATAACAGTATACGTATCGTAGCTATCGATCCAAATGGAGTTACTGCCACTGGAAATCTAATCATATCGCTGGTCACGTACAATCGTCTCAAATCGATACTCAACATTGGGATAACCAAACGCTCTGCCATTCTATCTCATCCTCTCCTTTCGAGTCTGCTAGTCCCTTACGGAAATATAATGCCAGCCAGCTGTTACTCCTAATCCCTCGTAAAAGATTTCCCAATTTAGCAGAGACACTGTGGACACGTTGCGAATCAATATTTCAGTGATTATCGATAATCCGTTTTGTCCGTGGGTATTCAAACATACAGTAATTCACGAATATGTTAAAGCAGGATTATTAAATTCACCCATTCAAATTTTAAGGATATTTTATTTTTAACATCTCTTTTTTTATTGTAAAACATTACACAGAATATTTCACGGAACTAGGCCAGGCTATAACTCTTAAACGATAAGAGATAGAAAAAAATTTCATTAGACACACTTAAACAGTATTGCACAGTTCTAAATAATGTCCTACTTCATGTATGTCCTAAAATGTCAATTTAATATAATACAGAAAGTAAAAAACACAACTTTTAATAAATGCCACCTTGTCATTTTTAATAAAGAAAAAGGGGAGAACCTAACGTTTCTTACATGTTTCCACTTGTAGAAACTTAGTGAGCTACTAAAACAACCTTATCATTCAAGACATCAATTACCTTATTGAATTGTAAATCCCATCTAATTTGATGAATTCGTCAATGCCCGCAGAGAATCCGTTGCACTGCGGTTGCGAGTCGCAAGAACTCTGGGAATGGTTGAGGGATCATCAGAAGCTGGTTAGCGGAGTGGGTGGTGGCCGTGGTCGCGGAAGAAACGGCGTCGGGGTCGGAGAAGTCGAGGGTGGTTTGCTGAGATGCGAGCAACCGCCAGAACTACGGGGTCTGGTATTCCTCGATCTCGACCCTCATGCTTTCTGTTCTGCTCCACTGGTCCTGAAACTCGCGATTCAAGACATCCAGCCGTTCTCCGTCCTCGTGTCCTGGCAGAGCAGAAACCATTCCGGTCTTTATGGTTACCAAGTGGCATATCATGCCTTGGATAACGTTGACGAGGTGAGTTTCATAAAAGTGGGTCCATATGCTTCGTGCAATCATAATGAGCACTAGATACTCAGAGGTATCTACACACCGAGTACAACTCCCCCAACGAAACAGATTCCCCGAGATTGAATTAATTTCCAGGTTCGAGGGAAGCTGCTCGATCCGAAAGCTCGGTCAGTAAGACTGACAAAGTTAGCATCGGACACACGGTACCTAATTTGCGTCCTCGGCCTGGGCAGCTGGGTTACGCCAATCCCCGAGGACATTGGCTCCTGGCAGTGGAATGCCTCTCACGACGACGTAATCGAGGACTCTGCCCTTCCAGCGATGGTTAACTCGCCCACAAGTCGATGCACGGAGGTCAGAACCCTAGACGCACCGGATTCGATAGTGGGAGATGGGACGATGAGCGACAGAGGAGGCTTAGCTAACATCCTGACCAGGAGGTTGGGTCTAATAGTCGGCAGTTGCATGGGCTTCGTCGTGTTCGTTGTTCTTATCTCGGTGCTGGGCTACATGAAGATGAAGAAGCAAAGGTCCACTGAAAAGAGAGACCAACCTCTGTCTTCGAACCCGCAGGCGTATATGTCCTATAGGCATTTCTCGCTGCAGAGCGGCGACAGGGCTGACAACACTTGCCCCAGCTTCATCAGCAATATCGGCACCACACCCTTGAATTCGTAGCACAAGCCGAAGGAGTCTCGCATAGAGGCTGATCACCGTGCTATCGACATGAAGAACGATCCCAGCTGTGGGGGTATCTTTGGCTAACCGAGGCCATCGAGGTGAATGCTCAGTCGAATAAAAGATATCGATAAACGTCGAGCAGCTGGTGTCCCATCGGAAAGTGGTGCCGATTACCCTTTCGTTCTTCAAGATTTCTTGGGTACAAATTGGAAATTACGATTTTTCGTGACAGACTGTTTTCGTTTATAGGGATAGTTAGGGTGAATGATTCGAAGGGAGAAGTCTAACGTTAGCGAGCAGGAAAAACGATCGTGAGAAGTGCCAAAACTGTTGTGCGTATATCTCAATCCAGAACTAAAGGAACTAGTGTAACGACGCATGTTAGAAGGGTTTCGAGATATCCGTTCTGCTCGAACGAGGGTTACAAATATTGCGTTAAAGAGAAATATCGGGAATGTCAGTGAAGAATGAAATCTCTGTCACGTGCCAAAAGTTTGGGGATTTGGAGTAGAATCTGAAGTCTTCCGGCTCGTGAGGAAACCGGAGCACAGGGACCGGAAGGTGTTGCTTACAATTAGTATCGAGAAAGTTTCTAATGAACCGTACGGTTTATTGTCTTTTGCTAAAAACCGATCCTTCGACCACTCACGTGAACCGAACAACGATGTAAACGACCCCTTTTTGAAACATTGAATCTCTCCTACGAAGACTGATTTTTTAATGCCGTTGTCTCTCATCATTTCGATGCTCATATTGTACGTACGATACTGTGTGACAATTTTTTTGTAAATAATACCATACAAACTATTCGCGACTTAAACGATGTTCGTAATCGATGCTCGTATATTCCATGAGGAGATCCCTCGCCCCTATAGTGCTGCGTAAACAATATTACATTATTCGTATCGATAGTCCCAACGATCAGCACTAAAGTTAATTAACGAAAGGTCTTCTAGTAGACACGACGTCTCATTTTTTTTTCCATCCCCTTCTAATTGACCACGATCCAGGAATCGCGGTTTTGTTTCTGGAACTAAAGGCCGTGTTGCTGATCACGTCCGGAAACTACAACATTTCGAATTGCGACGAATTAACGCGTGACTCCTGCCACAAATAAAGAGAACACAGAGAATCAAGTTTCAAGTTGCCAAATGTTACGATGGTAACGTTGCGAGAGATGGATTTATTGTATATAGATGGAGGATATGTATACACATAGCATTCTTTATTATAGCTTAGGATTTCGGTTAATAAAAATACACCAAAGCTATGAACCGAAGCTTCTCTTTATTCTCCTTTGAATTTAAGCGCTTCCTGCAAATGAATCTGAGGTCCACGTAATTGGATCTGTTAGAAGAGCTATTTAAACTGACTGTTGGATGGGTAAGCCACGGTAAGGAAATCAGATTTTTTTCACGAAATAAATTCACAATTACAGCGTTACATGGTAAGGAGCATCGAAACATAACAAAGAGCCACTGACTTTTGGGACAGTTTGCTTACTACTCCTTTATAATAAAAATACTCATAAGAAAAGGTTCGCCTTTATTTTAGATATGTTAGAGACATATGTTACATATGTCTCAAATTTTGTAGTTGTTGACAAACTGTAAGTATATGAAAACGTAATTAAAATTTGAACTATTTAACGCAGCAGAGAAATATAAATATCCTCTACAGCGTACACGATATTCGCTTCCGTGTACGTCATATCCTACCTATAACAAAAATCCTATATTTTTATAATAATTTTATTTAAATAAATCGTAATGAATCTCCGAACTGTAAATATTTTAATCAAATGTATTTAATTAAAATATAACATCTCGTATAGTGTGCAATAATATGAGTAGCATCGCAGAACATGATACATGTTGATCACATCCCTCCACCACGCGAAACAGTCCAAAGTGTAATTACATTCTTCACATATTTACAGTTTATCGTGATTAACAAAATTTTACACGGACATTATTGATAACATCCATTCCTGCAGATAAAAATTCAATATATTATAATCTACTGCTGCAAGCGAAAGGTTATAATAATAAATAAAATGATAAAGATAAAATAATTAATATAGATGTTTGAACTGTTCAATAAATGTCAGAGGTCTCGAAATTGTTCATCAGGAATTACTCATGAATAAACTCTCTGCACCTAGGATACCAGTTCATTTGGTCGAATGAAATTTCTAGCCTTATCGTCAACGATCTATTAAGTCACATCACATATGACTAATTAATTAATTATAATGACATAGTCGATTCCTGTAGCTTAGACCGAGCCTGCGGTTCGCTTAGGTTCTGTAATTAACTCCGGGTTAGGGCGACTGTATCCCAGAGCGTCAATCCGTTCCGATTTGACACGTCGAAACCAAAACAACTCAGTCTGGGCATACACCGAATTGCTGATAGCAATAACGTGTGATACAATGCAGATTCGCTGAACAATAATATTGCTGCAAGAGTTGAAGCTCATATAATTGTTGAATCTACAAATAGGGATACAAATATTACAGCTGATATAAAATGTAACTCTTTAATACTAATATTATGTATTGGTTACAAAGGAGTTACACATTCTTTCATTTTTCATAAAATTATAGTTTAAAGCTATTTTTGTATATTAGTATTAATTTATAATACTTGATATAATAGTATTAATAACTAATTTTCACGAATTAACAATTCTTTTAAAAACCACATTAAGGGTTACTGAAATGAACATAATTATTCAATATTATAAAGGAACTGTTATAAAACATTGTTCAGATAATGATTCAAAGGGCAGAAACTTTTATTAGCTTTTAGCAGACCAAGTGGAATCACCTTAAATTTTAAATTTAATTTAAATTAAATCCTACCTTTAAAAATTTTTAAATTCCTAAATCCTTCAATTTTCATATATTTAATTGAAAAATTTTTTAATTATTTTTATATACCTTTCCCGGTTTTCTGGATGCTAATTCTTGATTAATTCCAAGTGACTATGCATTAGTATAATGAGGATTAATAGTTTTCGAATTGTCTGTTGAATAACCATTTCGATAAGAAAAGAGAACAGTTCATAATTACAAAGCATAGTGATGCTTCAAATCTCTGTTTGATTTGAAATACAGATTAAATCTAGCTTTCTAGAATCTACATTCAGTATTTAAGAATTCGAAAGTTTGAAATGCCTCACGTTGAGAAAACAAAATCGTGATTTCCCACGAACATTAGGATACAAATTGTTGTACGTGCTTCCTTAATATTAATCTCCTTGTCTTCTCATTATGTTATCCGATACCTATTGTTACTCCCCAGTAGATACAAGGTGCTACAAAAGACTGTCGGATTCTAAGGCAGCTATTGATAAGAAACTACCTGCTGCGAGAGTCCAGACGGTTGCAAGGCTCCACGTAGTTCGTACATGTGCTAAACTAAATTGGACTCCTGTGGAGATACACTGCATGGTTACATGACTGAATGGATTACTTAGAAAGAGGATCCAGGAATCGAAATCCAGAAGATAAACAGTCTTGAAAAAGCCAAGCCTTAAAATCTACTGAAAAAATGTATTGTACTCACATCATCTATATAATGAAAAAACAAGATTGAAAACGTGCCACTTAAACAATGTAGGTACTATTTACTATTTACTACGTCATCGAATTGAGAATAATAAGTTGAATATCATAAAACCAATTTGAATAAAATTCAATATTTATGATTAACTTACCTAGTCTTCTATAATTAGCCTCTTAAGTTAATATTAGATACATTATTCTACTTACACTTAGTCACAAATTTAACCAAAACTTAAAAAAAGTATTATCTCTCAAATTTACTCAACTTACCAAAAATCGCAGCTACCGCGCACTTATACATAGTTAGAAAACTAAACAAAACCTGAAAAAAGTACGATCCCTCACGTTTGTTGAATTGGCCAAAAATTTCATTTCATGCAAGAATTTCAAAATTTCACCGACTTCATTTTCAAGTACCATCGAAAGAGATACACATTGACGTCAGAGTAAGTATTACACAAATTTTGCTCGCCGCGGATGCACATACGGATTCTTTCGGCTGAAATTTATGGTACGTTTCATTCGCGATAAAAAATTCACGTCGATCGAGTCTCGCAGCTGGGTTGCAAAAAAAAAAAAATTCGAAAGAGCACCCTTCGTTTTGTCGGCGTCAAGGCGGCGTAACCCTCTAAATCCACGCCAGAGGCATCGTCATGTATCGCGTACGCGTGAATTCATCGACCACCGCGGCGCCATGAATTCACGGTCGGGCGTTAATAAACGATAGAACGATTTACTTGCCGGCTCTGGCCATTCCTCGGTTCAAACGACGTGTTATAAATAATGGCCGCAGCCATTCAGCCCTCCTCCGTTCCGGCCGCAGCTCGCAGGCCCATTGTTAACCTTTCGCCCTGCAGCTCGGCCCAGTGGCGCGCAGTTTCCAAGTGCACCTATTAATAAGGAGCGCGGCACGCCGTTAGAGCGTGCAGTGTAACTGCACTCCTAGCAAGATACCTCGGCTATGAGCATCGTAGGAGAGAAAAGGCTAACTGTATAGCCCTGCCGCAGTCTATAACGTTGCACTCGGGGAAGTTGCTGCAGAAGCAATTGTATTAGATTCCGTATCCATATCTTGCCACATGGACCAGCGTACAATATCCTTTCTTCCTTTTTCTCATTTTCCTGCACCGCTTCCGTGGCTGTGTTCTCGCCCTGGCCCTCTTTGTTCCTTCCATTGTTCCCTCGACCCTCCTGCTGGTCGAGAAAGGGAGATGTTACAGTTTGGAGCATTGCAGGTAGATAGGCTGGCCATTAAGGTTTACATGCAATTATCCATGCTTAGCTGGGAGCATCAGCTAATTGATAAACTCGGGATTGTCGCGAGTGTAGTATTTACGTTGTGAGAAGTTATAAATTAAACTTTGTATAGGTCTGTGTAGGTGGTTACCATGTGATAATTCATTTTGTTAACTTAGCTTTTGAGTAACTGCATTTTGTTAAAACTTATGGGTAAGGACACTTGGAGTTTGGAAATATGGATTTTTAGAATTGGAACAGAGGAAGTTGAAGGAAATATGTAATAAGAATTTGAAAGTTTGTAGACTAATGATTTGAGCAGTCGGAAACTTGAATCGGTTCTGTTGGAGGAACAGTATTGGGGTTGTTCAGTGACCCCATCTTGTCATGCTGAATGTTAAACCAGGGATTGTATTGGTGCGAAGTACACTGTTGGAGATGCCGGGAAATTGTATGTACGTAATTGTTGGCAGAGTGGAGAAGCTAAACTATGGTAAATGTCTACTGCCCGAGTTGGTTTGTAGATGGTTAGATTAAATTTGTTCAGATTTTGATGAAGTTTAGTTGGTAACGGGTATCAAGAAAAGTGGTGGGGAAACTGTTCCACAAAGGAAAGGTGTCCTTTTCTGTTTAACCCATTAAACCCCAAAGTTGCAACATTTAAACGCATCATTTCATTCACTATTTTTAGTAGCGAATTTATATTACTGAATTCTGTTTTTTCATATTATTGTTATGAAAGGGAATGCCAGAAATTAGCTTCATATCTTTTTTCGTTGCTATTTCTCCTCTCTAATTAAATCTCTAGGTCGTTTTAAAGACTGAAAAAATTCTAGTATTTATAGCAGTAGAGTACACCAATTGTGTGTAAGTCAGTGACATTTTTTGTGGGTCGTTTTCATTTAGTGAGCGTGTATGTAGTGTCTGTTATTATAAAATGTTTGTTTTGCCTTGGCAAAATAATGAATGAGATGCATTATACATAAGATGTATACATTTAACATTTTTCGTTAATTACGTGTTCGAGAATTTCTGGATATTATCACCAAAATTATGCTTTCTAAAGCTACAACAGATGCGTTATATTGCAGTGGAATATTTTAAAACTTTGGATCTTAATTTATTTGAGAGGCATCCAATTATCATTGAGTATTTGCAATGAAGTTCATAAACGTGAAAACGCAATAATACCCCATCATTCACTAATGAACGCACGTGTATATCACACACAAACTTCAACCGATAATCGAAACTCAGTGTGGATGTCACCTATGAGATTTCAGGTTTCACAGATTAAAGCTCGTACATGAACTCTATAGAGATTCATTAATATTTGGGAAACGAAAATAACCCCTCGATATCTGGAGAGAAAAATTCTATCATTTTTTAGTTTGATAGTGGAATCACGATTAACTGAGTATTGATTGCCTATATTTTCTGTTATTTGGGATTTCGAAGGTTCGACGTAGTAACGAGAAAAGTACAGCAAGACTCTCAACAAAACGATAATTATGATTTAACAACAGTCCAACAAAATTTAAAGAGTTAGAAATCCCAAAAACACTTTAATTTTTATCGTGTTCCTAAGTCGATTAATCGACTTCCTACTGTACCTTGAAAATCACTGAAGACAGAATAAACTGTTCAACGCGAAAATTTGTTTATTCACTATATACTAGAGTACAATGTAAACAGGATTGTTAAATCGTAGATAGTGCCCGCAGGAAAACTCGAAATTCCTTTCGTAAGTAGAACGAGTAAGTAGAATCACCCTGTTGTGTATCAGCCAAGCTGAACTTCAGTTTAGGAAACACTAATATGCCATATATCTGTACTGAAATTCTTTCTCAGTCGATAAACCCTAGGCTGGCAACCTAAGCGTAGCAAGATGATGGAAACCACTTTAAATGCCCAACGTATGGCCGTAATCTGATTTGGAATGAGTCCATTTCCTTGACCCAGTCCCCTGAGAACTAGCAAAATGGTCCAGGATCGAGACTACAACGGGAGCGAAGACGGTCGAGGAGAGTGCTCGTTTCTTAGGGGCCGACAATACGCTCGAAATACGTCTTAATTTCGCGTTCGTTCAGCCCCTCGCGTTCGTCGCGAGACGGCCAGGCGTTTAGTAAATTACACCTATTGTCTCATTTCTGCGAGTTCTCATTATGCATTACGGAAGGCGCGAACGACGAAATAACAACAATAGATCTTCTTGGATTTAACGTTAATGGAACTTCAGAATTACTTATACGTCTGTCTTATGCTAAATGACGATCCATTTTCCGTCCTCAGAGTTATTGGGATTCAACGTTCCCTGGCCTGCGACGTATTTCACTTATTTTCCAGGCTCCCGCTGCGCTTCTCGGAGTAATATCCAAAGCATTGTCTCTCTCCGATATACATACTGCATCGCGTTATGCATCCTGCGTCTTGTGCGAGTTTAGTGATCTTCTTTTTTAATTGAGCTGTGAAATACAATATTAAACATGGATATACAGGGTATTCGTGTTTAATTTTTATAACTGTCTCGTAAGTCGTTCATTTTTGGGAAAACGTTTCGAACAATTTTCAAGAAGAGAATTACATATTGCATAGTTTACTAATCGATTTCTTATTTCTGTGAGGTAGTACGGGGAAGTAGATAATGACAATAACTATAACACGCTAAATTGTTTATTTAATAGAAATGTTATTATTATAAGTGAAAATAGGAAATATTTGTGGGATGAAATTCATATACCTACTTTTCTTCAATTAGACATGTAATCTGTGTGCCATTGCCGATGGAAGAATTTGTGGAAGAAATTGTTTACAAATCTTCCCGTTTCACTGCCCCACCCTGTATCTACAGGATATTCGCGAGTAAATCTCAGAAATTTTAAGGGACGATTCTCCACGTCAACATAAGATGAAAATCACGAATAACAGAAAGGTGTCTAAAGCTTCCTCTCCAAGTAATCAATTGCGAAAGATATTCTTAGCTGTAAAATAACAGTTAGTGGAGCAGTAGAATAAGTCCAAGAGTCAGACAGTCAGACATATTGTACAAACATCTTAGACCTAAGGTAAATGTCTCAATAGTTGACCATGTCTCGATATTTGAACATTAACGCTAATTTTATTCAATTTTAAGCTTAAATTCTGATGCATTAGGTATACCTAATTAAGAATAAAAATTAGTATCATAAACTAGTATCCTCAGTTATTGAGACCTGCTAACCTTTTAGCTTCCTCCTTTACTGAGACATTTTAGGTGTTCAGTTATTGGAACATTAACCTTACCAACATTCTACATTTTCGTCATATTTCAGCTCTAATCGAACAGCCTGTGCAAGGATCATCCAAAATCTAAATAAAGTTCATGCAAATTTCAGCACCCTTTCGATTAACAAACAACTCATTAGACAATCGCAGAGCAAAATTCGAGTGGCATGCTCTGCATGAACCACAGCACCATAAAAACAAGAGAAAGAATCCTGGGACATATTTACGAGCAATTGCGTGAGAAATTGTACGCATAACCCAATATGGTGCGTGTACGCGCAAGGTACGTGGAAATTAATGCGTCGCGCATTATTTTCATAAAACCCACGCAAGCGAGCAAGCTACAGGCAACCCAACCAATATCAGCTAATTAATATTTACCCACTATCTGCTCGGAAATACACACCCCCTTGCAGCAGGGTGTGGCAACGCGCGAAGTCAAGTGTGCGTGCGATTTCGATAAAAATTGTAGAGGAACGATTAGCCTCGAAACGGAATCGTTAAACAGGCACACATCAAAGGGCATGATTACAGGTACGGAGAGAGGGTAAAAAGCATCTCGCGAGCACCCCTCCCTATAATTAATATTCTTTCTGGCACCGGTTAAACGTCGATCTATAATTGCAATTGACCAGAGGTCCAGAGCGACGTAATGTTCGTTGACTACCGTAATCCCCTTTCCTACAATATGTCAAACATCGATAACGTTAATCGCGCTTTTCGATACGTAATCGCGCTACAACCGATAACTGCAGCAAACGCTTCGATAGTCTAATTTTACGGTCGGCCCGGTCTCGTTAGAATAATGCCCGCCAGGCAAAACGATAAATCCAACGACGCATGTATTATAATGGATTAATATAATTCAATAAAATGAACCCAGGCACAGCGTCCCGATTAATGCCGCCCGTTGACATTCCCATGCGTTACGATGACTCCATTCCCCTCGGATAACGACGAATAACGCCGTAGCGCGCGGCGACTACTCGTTACAATAACTCCATTACGCACCGCCAATACACACTGTGGTGTTCGAGCTCATTTCGACCTGCATAGGGACGTTTTAGGAACGCCTAGCAATGAAGATACACGTTCGGTCTCCAGTAACACCATTACGACCTTCGATGATCGTATCGGTAGTACCTGTTGGTTGATTTTCATTCCACGTTTTGTTTCATTTTCTCTAGTTCGTGCAACAGTCGCAAACCTGTTGAAAATAGACATCGCGATCGTGTATGTGCATGAACCAAGTGGGATACGAAGAGAAAGCAGGATGATTAGTATGTGATGCTTCTGTGTGAAAATTGTCGTAAGTTGAAAATGAAGAAGATAGGAAAGAACTTGGTGAGTCACATTTCCTAAATTTTGTAGGAAGGCAATTTTAAAATGTGAAACAGGTTGCTATTAGAATCTATTTAATAACTTTAAGTTTCTCATTGACTTGTGAAATTATTCTTCTGTTTCATATAGATTTGTCAAGTTATTTCCTTGTACAACCATTATAAAAATGGTTATATCTTAGAGCTTTTTAAGAGTTTCACCATTTCAATGCTGATTGTATAGAAGTAATCCCTCTTAGTCACTCAAAAGTGGACTTTTCAAATTCTCCCCCTCTTCAAATATAACAGTGGTGAGAAAAGAAAAAAGAATTTCTATGTGTAAAATTGTATGTACGATTTACTCAAAAATATGTTATTTAAACTGAAAAACCATGGTAAATTTATTCATGGATATGCTCGGCATGATTCAATGAAAATTATAAATATTTGTGTAACAATGTTTTCTCAAAAGTGCAATATGTGCGAGTTCTACATATATTCTTATTCATGAGTAATATTTCTGACAAATTGGAAGCGCTGTGCTCATTTCAATTTAATTTAATCTCGTTATTACAGAAGATCTACATAAATTTGGTAGAGGAGAAATAATTAATTTTAGCAATTTTATGATAGTCGAAACGCAGCAATGATAGTAAGATTAAACACAGAAATTTATACGTATAGCTTAGCTAGGTACCTAACTTTAGAGGACATAGAATAAAGTTCTGTTTACATATTAAACCTATCTGTGCCTTTCAGACACATATGTATAGCGAATAAGTTAACAGATTTCGAGATCACTCACTGTTCCAACAAACCAAAGATCGAATCATTAGAAATTTAATCTGAAAATTATATGTTATAATTAATATTTTATTGGTTTTATAACTCTAATATAATTGTTACGATCCCAATATCACGGTAATTTTCTTTCAACTTCAAAAAATTCCTTCATACATAGTTCCGCAACAAGGATTCATCGCGTTCTGAGAATACTTTTTCCCAGCCATCCGCTCGAATCTATCGAGCAGGCGTTAACCATGCAATCTGCGCATAGACGGGAAAATAATTCTGCTCGCGCGCAAAGTGCATTTAATCCATTTTCATAAGCGACATACCGAAAATACGTCTCCCTGGCGCAATAACAATATCGATGATTTTCATTGAAATGGAAATCCGGGGTAACAGTAGGCGTGATTGCGAAAATACGGTGACGTCGGGTTTCTAGTGTATAATCGCACGTAATCGGGCAGAAAATTTGCAGACCAGTCCCCGGGAAACAATAATTGCGGACAGCTGAAAAGCGAATGAACATGAAAATTGCGCGACGCTCGTTTGTTGCATGAAAACCTGAAATCAACTAAGAATCGCTTGTTGTCTATTGTTCGTCGTAAAGAGAAAGAGACATATTTTCCATAAGAACCACCCTCGTGAACCATCCATTGTTTTAACGTTTTACATTTTCTGAGCACGTTATGTTTCACGCTCCTATTTCAATTTTTTTTTTTTTTTAAACGAAAGTATTACGTATCAAAGCATGCACGAACTATAGGAAAAAGTAGGGTAAAATGGGATATCAATGTTTTTTCTCCATTTTCTGTTCTCACGAAAGCTCGTGGATGATCATCGACCAGTGCACATCTTAATTTCTGTTTGTTGAAGTTGGATATACTTCCTCACAGCCGACTCTAGTACTACTAGCCATGCTGAATGAAAAACAGGAACACTGTGGGAGTCCGATTTTGCATTGGATAGACAGAGACACACCATGCTGCGTACTCTTTCTATCAAATACAGAATCAGACTCTCGTAATGTTGTTTTACGTTGAGCATGACTAGTTCTAGAATGGGATGTACCTTTGTGTATTAAAGTGCAAACAATCACCAAAACCTCTAACAATTGACACTCAATCTGACACTCAGTGTGAAAGGTCACGCGAAATTTGTCGACATGTGGCTGAATAGACTTCATCTACACTGCACTTTCGAAAACCATTTTGCTCTAGACTCACAGCATATGTAATATGTAGACACACTATTATTTAACAACGTTAGAATACATAATAATCAAGAAAAAGAAAGATCATCAAAAATAAACTTATGAACCAGCAATATCGTCACACGTCACTAAGCTAAAAGGAAATTTCAATAAGTTTTGCAGAATCTTATTTTCCTATAATCCAATATCTATTTAAGCCTTCTAGTGAAGTAAAATACTTTTATCAACTCCTAATTTCTAATTAGGAAGACGCAAAGTTAAGCGTATCATTTTATTCTACTTCTCCTTATCCCATTGTATCTCCAAGATGTCTTAACGAGTCCGCGAACTGCACAATAAAAAGTAATAATTCAGTAGAGACTCGTGAAGTTCTTCCGAATGAACGACCGATCTTGAAAGATCGTTCATCACGCGCCTATTCTTAATGTATGCACGACCAATATCTCGAACAACAGACTTTAACGAGACCAGCCCCCTTTCATGTTCGAGGACTCTCAGACACCGTTTCCGTGGCCCTCCCATTGTTGTGCTTTCCAAGGGGTTAGGGGATGGAGGAGTGCTGAGCCACGTTCCTCGACAGGCACTGAACATCCCCAACACTAGGTGCAGGGACTCGCGACGAAACCCCGAGGAAGTGTTTGGGATTTAGGTCACGCGCCAGTTGGCTGGCAGGATGAAAGAGAGAGTATGGCGCGTACAATGGTCCTGTGATCCATTGACGAATCTCTCTTTTATAGAGCTCGTGCCGCGAGACAAGTTCCGGTCATGTACGGGCGATTAAGCTTGGATTCTGTAGCTTTTAGGTTTATCAAGGAAATCCTCCTTTGTTGCTGACTAGTAAGGAAGAAATTGCATGTACCTTGATATTAATCTTTCATGTTTTCGTGTGACATGAGAGAAAATGTAATACATAATGTGTTAAAATTTAATAATAAATACTAGATGAGGATATAATCACCTAGTAATACAAATTCTAAATATTGTCGTGTGATGAGTATACTACGTATAACGTAATATTATCAAAAAACAGGAATACTTATGAATTGTTATTACTAGACTGCGGATCTTTATGCAATTATGGAAAACTGAAATATGCAAAGGAGTGCAGAATATACGTACTATGCAAAAATATACACAAAATATCAAAAATAAAGTACACGTTGCCATACTTACAGTCTGAACTGAATTTTTGGGTACGTTTCCATTATTCTAACAGTATTTATGAAAATTTTAATTTGCATAAACATTTACAATCTAGCTCTTACGTTTATTTAGCTAGGAACTGGGAACGTGAAATATTTTATTCGTTCACAGTGTTCTGTCATGCTTGCACGATGCAATTAGAAAATCCAATCAAGCGTGAAAAATTTGAACATCGCCCAGCGTAAGGGTGTTCAATTGGCGTCGGTGTATGAGCTTTTAACCGAGTAATACTTCATATTGATTTTCTTTTCGCTGCTACAATTTTATAGTCCACGTATTGTCTATTTTTGAGTTAAAATGAAAAACCATCCCTGTCAGGCACGTCAATGACACTCTTCATCAATTAATGGCCGCGCTGAGAAATGACTAGGAGTTATCTCTCTTGTAGAACGATTAACAGACGATTTATGGATAGAATTAAATTGATTGACGTGTAACTGGTTCCACAAGACAACTGTTCCAGTTTCAAATCGAGAAATATATTTTTGCAATCCTATGCACACTTCTTTGAACGCAAGAGTAGAGTACTAGGATTCGAAGCAACGTTGCTTTTTAAATTTCTCGAGCGTCCTCGATCGAGGACGCTAAAATTGAAGCAACGAGTCTCCTGGGAATCTCGAAATATGATTATAAGACTCGCAGAATCTCTCGTTCATGGTTTTCTAAACTATTCCGCGGGAAATGGAAATCGATTCGCATAAAAAGGGAATAGGACAACTCCTGGATAGCTTGATAAACGTGCAATACCTTTATCTCCTCTATCCTGCCAATCTTCCACAGGCTGCGATTCCAAATCCAAAGAACAAAAATCACCATTCGAGCAGCTGCAAGAATTTCCATTTTTCCCAATTTTTTCTCAGAAAATATTTTGATAAAATTCCTTTGAACTCTGCTATATCTTTACAACAGGATATCATTTCGACTGTAACAGAGTTATGTCGTCTGCCTGTAAAATCTGACGATGACGTAAGCCTTTCATTTCTTCGTTCCTCATACATTAAGCTCTGTTTACATGTTAAAGGCACTCCGGTTGCTCCTTTCGTGTCCCCATTCACGTATGCAAAACGCTTAGCGAGCGTTCGTTTCATCTCGCGCCGAGCTCTCCAAGTTTACGATTGAATAAAGAATTCCCAGGGACAGCGGAGTTTACGTTATTGAACGTAAACACATGGGTATAACGAGGCACAGTGCTGCTCGTTTGGGACAGCATTACTAGCTCCTACGCGACTTTCTGATATTACGAATTTCGGGAAATGAGGCAAAATCATCGCTGCGTTCTGGGACGAACTATGTCCTAATTGAATCGCGACAATAAACGAATTTCTCTGTATTATTGTATTAACTGCTGGAAAAGTTAATGTACTCTTCATCAAAGACTAAAATTTTGTTACAAAAGTCAGTTACCCTCTTCAATCTTGCGCACTGATCAACTTAATTTAACTCGAAATTCAATTTCAATGCTTTCTGGATAAAAATCCAATTCGCAAAGAAGTTCATGGATTTTAGTTAAAATACTGAAAATACATCTTTGTATGAATTTGCACCTTACACTATTTTATATAACAAAAATGGTTTGAATCAAACTTGTATGCGAAAGTTTACTTAAACAATGTGCAAAGTTTCAAACGTAGTTGGTTATTCGCAAGTCATTATAGTGATTTAAATTTTCCCGCAATGTGACCTGAATGCACAACAGCTTTTACATTTTTGCTGAGATGCTATTCAGTACTTGACTACTTGAAGTTTAGAGATCTGAAAAATAAGGTAGATCTATTTAAACTTATCCATATGAATTATACTAATACTTTTTTATCAAAATCACCAACTACAAATGCATACATGCATGCAATAATTTCCACGTTCGATTCTACGTGTTTATTACCTGTGCGTAGATCGATTGGATAGGTCGTCCGAATAGGATTGGATAGATTAATGCATTTGAAATCATGCAGTCAGTATTAAATTAGCCAACTATGATTCCCTTCTGCTCGTATATCAGCAGAGCACGGCGGTGCTTCGAGTTTCCTAAAACAGTAGCAAGTAGAGCAGCTGGCAAACACGCGCACACATGACTCAAAGTAAAAGGAACCGAAAAAATATTTACGCGGCATCGGGCAAGTACCGAGGTCTCATGTCCTCAGTACACAGAGAATGAGACGTTTGCTATGCAGGAAATTCAATGAGCCTCAAACAAACATTTCCGGTTCCGTAACGACGCATTCGGAAAAGCAGAAGGTTCATGCAAAGTCGAGCATTCCCTGAAATGGGATGAGGAGGATGGTGGGGCGAGAGGCTTTGTATCAGGGTACAAAGGGAATCCCAGCGCCGTGAGATTACGTAAAACGACACGTGTCTGTCTCGTTCCTCGATCGCAACTGCCTGCCGTTTCTCTTTCTCGCAAAATATTCCCTAACTCCTTGCTTTCCCATTTTCGTTATAGGGAATGTAAGGAAAAACACGAAGGCGTGCAATTCTCTCCGTTAACGGAATACAGGCTTCAGTCTCTCCTCCGATTCCTCGCCGTTTAACTAAGCTTCTTTATTCATATGGGGATTGTTTTATCATGGACTTATGCAATGCGAAATTCTATTGGGCCATCCCATGAATATTGCTTCTGAAAATCATTTTATTCGTAAAGGAATTAACGTGTACTGTTATTTCTAGCATTGCTATTTCATGCAGTAGCTTTCTTCACAGCTCTGGAATATTACATTCTACTACCATTTCTGTCTTGTCGGATCATTTTTGGGACTCTTCTTCGAAGGATAATTGGTTTTTTTTAATTGAAATGTAAAAAAGGAAACAATATTATTTATAAAATGATTAAGTAGTAATAAGTGTTAAAATATCGAATTTAAACACAGATGAATTTTATGTTGATAAAGTTCTGTCGCAGTATGAATCCAATATAAATGCAGTTGTCTTGAAAATATATCTAAAAATACGCGTGAAGTGTGTCTGATTCTGATTTGACTTATTCTACTGATGCTATGTTTGATCTGGCTGATGTACACTAGTAGTAGAAGAAGTTTCAAGTCAGACACATCTCACAAGAACTCTAAGCACTTTGAACAATTAACAACTCTAAATTTTCGTCTTATTTTTACAAGCAGAGTCACTTTTTAAAATTTTTGACATTTATTTTCAAACTTGCCGAGCTTATACCATTAAATAAACGACATTAGAAGAAATTCTAGTAAGTTATACTAGACAACACTCCAGCTTGCTAAGAGGCAAAAATCTCCTCGCACCTTTCACTATGCATTGCCATTTATTTCCTATACCTCTTTACCAATTTTCCCTCGAAGTGACAACGTAATGCAACCATTTTCCACAAAACGCATGAATTTTCGATTTCACAAATTGCACCAGAGAAATAACGCATCACAGAATATTACATCGGTCCCTCGCCCATCACAATTTATGTATTCATCAAAATTGCGCACTGGTAACTCTCGTGCGTGCCATTAAAAAGATTAAATGACAGAAATTTATGCGCACTGTGCTTACTCTATACTATCAGATCGTGTATATGTTTTGCCCACAAAATCTTGAATAGTACAATTTCTTGTGTGGATATTTTATCCTATTTTACCCTAAATTCCTCATACGTAGCACTTATACATCACCTTCTTCTGCACCAACAAAGCCATAGAACACTTTATGAGAAATCTAACTCTTGAATTTATCTAACTTCTACTTTTGTTAATATGAATAGGTACAACAATTTCTTAAATTTCTTTTATCCTTTTGCGAAATTCAGCCAGAACTTCTTAATCCTTATTATATGTACCAAGATATAGACACTCTGAATTTAAATACAGATTTCTAGGAAGTAAAATTCACAAAATTGAAGTATATGAAAATTTATAAATTAAATATTCGAAAACTTGAAGACTTTTAGAGAATTAAAGAATTTCTAAAGTTAAGGAGGCTTTAGAAATCTGGAGTAACCTTATATAGTATGCTAAGGGTTAAGTATTAATATACAATCTACTAAGTATTGCTATGGAAGAAGTCTTAAATATCTAAATTATACAGTCTTGTACACCAAAGAGTGTATTTACTGCCCATTAATAACAAAATGAAATGAAATGAAACGAAATATTGTTAGCATTAATCCACCGTTCCGATACGAGGCTCGTCCTTCATATATCCTCAGGGTCGCAATCCAACGATGACAGCGACGTGTTCGCAGTCAATAAAATGCCAGAACTACGGGCAAGTTCTTCCGCAGCGAAGGGGTTCATAAACTCCTTGATCAAATAAGGGCAACTTTCAATCGGAAGTGCTCTCCAGGCAGGCGTAGGCCGCATTAAGGGTGAAACACAACCCGCCTTACCGGGAAGTCGTCGAAAGTTCGACTTTTTTATCGTTCCGTGGGCAAGTTCCCGCATTGCATCGCGCGGAGATTAAATCCAGGACGGAGGAATTGAAACACGGAAGCCGTGGCGCGGAAACTTCCTAATTGATATTCACCTGCTACTCCATTCCCTCTCGCCCCCGCCTTATCCCCTTCACCCTGCCCGGCCCATCGTCTCACTTAGCGTAAAGAAAGGGAAAAAGTGCGAGTTTCGTTTCATTCGGGGCCTGGGATTCTCATTGGCCAATTCCACGGGTCGAACCATATAGCGGGGATGGAAAATTACAGTTTAATTCGTGGTCGCGCTATCGAAAGCGTGAGCAGTGCTATGAGAATTCTCATTACCTTAATACCTACTCCGACGCCCTCGACGAAATTAGTACGAGGCTTAACGGTAACACCCCCTAGAACTACTGGCGAAAGGGTGCCGTGGAATCTCACTCGTTGAATGTAAGATTGAGTTAGATTAGTGGACAGGTTTGCGTATCACGACATCCACTCTTCTCTTCGTGCTAGCTTATCCTGATGGGATGTTCCTTTTCGGCTCTAACTGTATGTCAGTCTCTATTTCCTTGTTGTTTTCGTTAACCGTGGATCGCGAGTGAGTGGGTGGGCTACAGTGGGTGCTTTTCTGATGAACTTTGAAGTTATAAATTGTTGTAAAAACACTTGAAGCTCGCATGATATGTGTCTGACTTAGGACTTATTGTACTGTCGAGCATTAGGCTGCGATTACATTTGATACATTTTCAGACGAACTGATGTCCTGAAGAATATGTTTAAACTTCTCTCGTACGTACAATAAATAGTTCGTCAAGACATCAGTTCGTCAGAAAACACATGAATTATAAATTTATAGTATTACGATACACAAAATTTATATCGCGATTCTGTGTCTCACGAGAATTATCTTGTGAATGCTCCCATTGAATTACATGTACATTACATTACATGTCAATACATTACATGTGAAAGAGCTCTTAGAAATGTAGTAATTCGACAGAATCTGTGTTTCAAAGTCAAGATTAGGTGAACATGTTGTAACACTTGAGAAATTTTAGTTAGGTAGATTGTAAAGAAAGTGTAATGAGAACTATAAAGAATTTCGTGATGGTTGCTACCCTATTCAGAGCAAATGGCATAAATTGATACGTCTTCGTTTCATGTCTTATGGAAGTTTGTTTAGAAGAGAAGAGGTAACTTACATAGCAAAAGTTCCGGATCGACTTCGCTGAGAACTGTGACTAGGTCGCAAGCATTTCTATCCCCTAATGTCCACCATTCCACTCACTTGATACTCTGCAAAGTGTTATTCGAGAGATTTTAAAAAATTTAAGGGACAATTCTGCATGTTAAATTATGAAAAAAATTAGAGATGATGATACTGCGGTTGAGACTTCGTTTCGAAAGTTCAAAATGTGGCTAAAATGCATGCGTATACGTCTGACTCTGAAACATAATATGTCTACAGCACATCTGACTCTACTCACACTACTTTGATTATTATTCCACTGCTAACGTGTGTCGACAGTAAAGTAGGTCCACGTTTTACGTTCTTAATTAAAAGAACACCTAAAATACATTTAAAATGCGTCTGACATGAGGACTTATTCTATTTCCAGCAAAGGACAGCCAGGTCAGACACTCTGAAAGCAGTAAAGTAAGTCGGCGCGTCGGACACATTTTATATGCATTTTAGAAATTTTTTAGCATTCAATAATTCAGAAACAAGATCTCTAACGCAATTTTATTATTTCCTCTTTCCATCTTATTTTTACATGACAAATCATTTCTTAAATTTTTTGGTACCTGTCAAGCATCTTTTATAGTGAATTTATTCCAGGTAACTATCATGGTATAATAAAAATATCGTCATTTTTTTGTAATAACAATAAGAGTATAATAGAATACAGATTGAAATTTTAACTACATTGTTATCCTATCGAAAATAATCAAATTAGCTATCAAAAGGGTGCTTCAAGTTGAGTTTTATGTAAAGTCAGAAATTTTAAAGAGAGGTTCAACGTGCTAAAATAAGATGTAAATAGAGGAAAACAAAATTGCGTTTAAGGGCTTAGTCTATACAAAGTTGGCGTGAAATTTGTCTGACTTGTTTCGTTCTAGTGACTTATTCTACTAGCGTTGCTACAGCCGGGCTGGCTAATGCACACCGACAGTAGAATAAGTCCAAAGTCAGACACATATCATGTGAGCTTTAGGCGTTTGTACAATTTAGAACTCCAAAATGAAACATGAAGCGCAATATTATTAACAGTGAATCACAAGAACTTCTCTTTAAAAACCAAGAATATAGTATGACACAGAGTCGTAACACAGAATTGTGGTTCAAAATATTGAACACCAGTTTCTCGAGATCCATAAAATGTAGCTTACGCTGTCCTGCTTTACAGCCACAGATATGTTCCCGCATAACTGTAGCCGCATGAGAAATATTCTTGCTACAAGCTCAATATTGCAGCACATAGCAGAAGATGGAAGTAACGCAACAAACAAAGGACATCTTCCGGCGTGAAGTTTATTGTTACTGTTTCCGAGTGTGAAAGAAGCGAGAGTGCGCGATGGAGGGTGGCGTTATTTCAACGAAAATTCCTCAAATAAATATTTTCGTCTCGCGGCAACCAATTTCCTGGCCATCGCATCGACAGCGTCCCGTTTCCGTTCCGGATTCGACGTTCCACGCGCGGCCAGGGACCCGAGCGGGAAGTAGTCGCAGGAATTCGCGCGAATCTGGGTCGTCGGCCAGGCATTGTTGGTCACCAGCCGACGATAACCGACTTTTCTACAAAGATTCGTGCAAATCGAATCGCGAATCGACCATGTGCTCGGCCGACTGGAAATGTGACGGGGCCAAATCTCGCGGCGAATTCGGGACGAGGAGAAGTCTCTACAACGAAACGCTCCCGGTCCTTTGCTCCCCTTTTTTCCTTGTACTCGGCTCAGTCGGCCGTAATGGATACGGAGATAGATGGCCGCGTACACTAAGACCGTTGACCGTGCAAATTTCAAACGTCCATCGAATTGTTGCAGAACAGTGCTGGCCCCCGCAGGAATGTCTTGAAGTTTTCTCTGATTTGGTAACTGAAGTTTCGATTTTTCTGTCAGTTTCCTTTTAGTCCTGATACACAGGAGCGGTATCTTGACGCAGGATCTCGTTGCGATCAGGTATGGGGTTGTAAGGCAAAACAACCTATGTCATATCTTCAACAAATTTGAGTTAAGGGCTTAATTGACATCTAGGATATACAATTTATATTTTTAGAAAGAAGGAAGGACTTCAGAAGAATGTTCTAATCTAAAAATAAGGGTCCAAGGAGACTTTGAAACATCAATATCTCAAAGTCAAGAACATGTGACTTAAGTCGTTTTGTCATATAACCACAGATACGTCTGCCTTCGTTGTTTGTAATTGAGAAAACAAAGAAGAACGTATTATCGCAACGAGATCGTGTGTCAAAATATTGCTCGTGTGTATAGGTCCTTACTCTGAGGATCGTACAGAGTCACTTGAAGTGGGTAGCAAATGATGCCTTATATTGTTTCTGTCTTTACATGAACACTTTTTTAAATAGGATGGTTTGAAGTATTTCATTTTTCTTCTTTATTCAATTCTGGAACATACGTATTTGAACACTGACACAGAATTTATTTTTTATTTCTAGACTGCAGGTCTTTATGTATTTATAGGAAAGTTCACTCTGCAAAAATGGATAGAAACCATATAACATGAATAAATACAGAAATTATCAAAAGATAAATACATTTTATAATATTTGAAGGCTGAAACAGGTCTTAATTAAATTCCAGTTCTTTACTTTTGTATATGAAAATAGGAATTTGTATAAACATCCACAGGCTATTTATTTCTCGCTACACTAAGGTATATAAATACTTATTCTATTAGTTAATTTCAATGATATTTTCTAATATGCATTTAAATATTATGATTATTAAAAAAAAGGTAAATAAAAATAAACTCAAAAGTAACGATTTCAAGCAAAGAATAATTCTCATCTGAGATAATAATAATAATTCTCAAAAATAATCAAAATAAATAACGCCAGTAGGAACATAATCTGATACTCATGACAGTTTTGTAACTTATAGAGAATGTTTCGGAGATATCTTCATCAGGTAATTTATATGAAACATCCATTACACTCATAATAGACTACGTTACATACTGAATAAAATTAAGAGGATAGTAACCTGAGATAATTTTAGAAACACTGATCTAGAGTAAATTTACAGTAAACTAAATATTTTTACTCTATGCTGCCCCACACAGAGAATATTCACATTTTCCTCGCCGAATCTAGCAATATAGAAGAAACAGTAACAGTACCTTCTGAATACAGAACTCTAAAGGACCAAGGATCGAATAAGCTATCGTTTCGCAGTCTTTATCTCAGATATAACAGATAAACATACAAAAGAATTTCTAACTAAGAAATAGGCTCGTTTCTAGATGTCCATTGAGTGCATCGTACCTAGCCAACTAAGTTATCTATGGACGTTAATTGGTTAAACTTTATCAGGCGGAAATATCCGGTCGATTGGTGTTGCCTCCGCCATCGGCTCTACCGCATCTGCGCCGACTGTCCTATAACCGTTGACTCCTCGTTGTGTTATTCGTTTTCTTGTTCCTTCTTTTTTCATTCATTCCGCTTCTCTCGCAGCTTTCCTCTAGCTGGCTTGGAAAGCGGCAATTTTGTTGTAGCTGGTCTCCTTTCTGGCCAATACAGAACGGCCGTCCGGCTGTTCATTTTATTTTTACGCCGGCTGGTGTGGACACGCCTCGGAGAACGCGAGGGAAAAAAACGAGAAAACAGTTCAGCGTCGAGAGTAAATAGCTGGCTGCTTTTCATTACAGAATTTCTCAAGTAAGGGTCTTCGAGAGGCCTAACGAGGTGGACTCGGTACAGAATAACAAGCTCTTTCTGTCGTCGCAGCGTTTTACACAGAGGCAGAAGTGAGGAAGATCGTTGGGTACGTGTGGCTGTCTCAATTGAAAACTGGTCGCGCATTCCTGACAAGGCGAACTAATTTTGTGCGAGGTAGTTGGAAGAATGAATATTCTGAATGGTACGAGTATATTTTAGGTAACTGTGTATACAAGCTGTGTATACAGGGTGTTCGATGTCAAGTGTCAGAAATTTTAAGGGGTGATTCTATACGTTAAAATAGAACTAAATTGAAGATATGCGAAGTTGTGTTTCAAGCTTTGTTTCTGAGAAACTAATTGTTGAGAAAATTCTAAAATTACTCATTGTCTGTTTTGAGGCTTATTCTACTGTCTTCGTTGTGTCTGACTTGTGCATACACGTGAGCAGTAGAATAGTAAAATAGTAGAATAAGTCCCAAGTCAAACATATTTCATGCGAATTTTAGATGTTTTTAGAGCAATTGATATAATTCTTAAACTAAATTTCAAACGCAATTTTGTCATTTTCATTATCAATGTGAAGAACATCTGAGACTACTGATACAGGAATAAATATGCCTGTCTGCTAAGGAAGTGTGAAGAATTATAGAAGACCTACACTCTCCCACTTTAGTAGTTCAAAGAATATTCACATCATTTCACCCTA
The DNA here is from genome assembly GCF_051401765.1 of Calliopsis andreniformis. Classification (NCBI taxonomy): domain Eukaryota; kingdom Metazoa; phylum Arthropoda; class Insecta; order Hymenoptera; family Andrenidae; genus Calliopsis; species Calliopsis andreniformis. The sequence continues at coordinate 12,160,209 of NC_135064.1, read as the reverse complement.
CTACATGATCTACATCTCTTTACAACATTAGTACTTCATCATTTCGTTCTTCCACGAGATTTTCACTTCATCACTTCATCATTCAACCTCCCCAGGAGGCCTCCATCCCATTGGTGATTGGTCGCGCAGAGGTTCTATGGGACGGCGAACTGATAAAATGGAAGTTACATAGAGTGAAGTGACGAGATGGTAAAATGAAGATTACAGAAGGTGAAGTGACGAAGGGGAGATCATGTATGTATACTGAAGTGGTGAAGTAGAAATCTCGGAGAAATGTCAAGTGGCGAAGTGGATGTTCCGTTGAATAGTGAAAGAAAGTTCCATGAGGAGGTAAAGTATAAATTTTGTATACAAGTGACACGGTGAAACAGTGAAATGGAGGTCTCTTGAGGAAATGAACTGATTAAGTGAAGCTCTCTCTAGACAACGGAGTGATGAAATGCAAAGCAAGGAATTAGTGAAGTTAAGATTTCGCGGTGCAATGAAACAAAGATGAACTATTCCCTCTGAAGCTCCAAGTTTCTGCTGGAGTGTTCTTTCTTAATTTAAAAAGTCTACAATATTATGCTCGATATAGATCAGATCTGACGCAGTTCACGTGCAGGAGAACTCTAACTAAATGAGCACTTCCTGTGAAAGAGACAGATATAATACGAGAGATATAGTGAAATATAGTAAATTAAGTATAGACGTATAGTAGAAACCATAGCTATCTCATAAAATAAATTGCTTATATGGGTCCTCTAAATCAGTGTCTGATTAATCATTGAGCTTTACTACTTACGCAACGCTTATTCACTGTATCGTTGGTCTTAACTCGTAATCCATGTTTCCTCCAAAACAAGTGAACATTTTTATTCACAAAAGATGTTCACAAAGTACTTCATGTCTTGTTAAACCCTCAGAAACTATTTCACGCATTTAAGTATAAAAATTTGCATTTGACATGCTAACATTTCCTGGACACTCTACTTTACTCTCGAAGATCTAGCGTAAAAGCGAAGCACGTTGCCCCTCAAGGTAGGGTTGTAACACGATCTCCATCGTCCCTTATCATCCAGCAGTGCAAGTTGTGGCGATCGAAGGCAAACAAGTCTTCGCTGAGAATTTGCAAGGCACCTTGCAACGTTTGAAGGGTCTTGCCAAGGAAATCCTTTCTTTTGTGAAAGTGTGTGTGCCCTGGTGAAATCGAAGTTTCTTGGTGAGCGAAGAAATCTTTCGGGATGTCAACCACGGACAAAAATGTAGGTTCGCCTTGTAGAAACTTGGGAACAGGAGGAAACGTCGACATGCTTATCTGTAATGCTCGTCACAGTAAACAGGATTTGAAGAAAACTTGTCTCTATAAATTTTACAACAACGTAAAAGAGAATATTATCGTATCAACGAAATACCGATACTTCTTCCGATAAAACCTTAATAGCAGAAACGTTTAGAAAAAAAAAAAGTACCTGTAACTTGCCACTGTAGAAAAAGATCATACCTCATTCGTTTCTAGAATCGATATCTCTCTCATTGTGTTCAGTTTCGCCGATTCGTTTCTCTTCTCCCATTCTCTGTTTCCCTCTTTTACCGTCAACAAACCCTATCAGCTGCAGCTGATGAGAACTGGCTTGCTTCGCACCATTCACTTCGCATCGAGCGGTGAACAGTGAGTGAACAGTAGCAGCTCACGATAGCCCAGTCGACGCTACCCACAAATGCTGGATCTTCGAGGAGTCTCTTCGTGATCTTCTTTTATTTGCGCCGAGGAGAAAAAGGGAACTCCTTGTGATCGCACTTGAGAACTTACTAAGCCTGATACAGCGAGAATTACGGAATCGGTAACACTGGAAGCACCAGATTAGGAATAACTATAGTTACAGAAATTGAGAATCGAACGTTCTGATTTTGGCATACCTATATCAGAGGGATTCTTTCTTAGAAGCTTAAAAATTAGCAAACTTTAGAAAGCTTTACTATTAAAGATTTGTAGTCTTCAAAATATTATAGCAAACATGCTTCTGACTTTAAACTGAAAGGTCTGTTTTCAACAAATATTCTTTTATATGTATCTATTAATTATACTTTAGGATCCGTATAATATGAAGGAATTAAATTTAGTTATAATGCCTTGAATCTTTTAAAACAGGATAGTACTTTTAATAGTTGATAATAATTAGTTAAATTTTCATTTACATTTGCTTTAATTGGAAATTTATTACGAGGCTCAGAATACTCACTTAGGACAACCTAAAATTAATTGCTTTATGTTTATATGGTAAAAATATACATGGTGTTTCATAACATGTGAGACCCACTTCTGGAGTTGATTGTATGCTTAAAAAAAAATGAGAAAAGTCATATAAACACATGTGCTCTCTGAAGACAGATAGATATATGAATATCCTGTATATTGCAAACTGATAATCATGTGGAAACATGTAGATATTATGTTTTCGATAAAAATCAGCCATGAAAATACGGATTGAAATTTTTTCATTAACTTGAAAAACGTATAGCGCTGTAGTTTTTTCATTCACTGTTACATGTTCCGAAGCCTGATTGGAAAGCTTCAAGTTTCTTGTTTACTGTGCTGATACAATCTCATCTAGACTAATTTTTCACACCATTCAAACATCACCTATTTCACTCGGTTTGATTTTATCGTCTAACATTTTTTCTCATAATATCATCAAATTTTAAACCTCCATTTTCTTCGATTTATTATAACTTCTTTCTTCTGAAATTCGTTGTCTTGATAGTTTCATAACATTTGAATAAGCTGCAAAATCCTACATCCAACAGTTGCATGTTTATCCTGCTTTTCCAAGGAATTACTGTGTCATATGCAGCATTTCTCGAATATTAATTTTTATTAGTTCTGTCTTCTTCTTATTATGTTTCATTTGTTTCTTTTGCTATAGCATAACTAAGTTTATTTTTAATTGTCTTCGAGTTTATTTTTATTTTCCTCGTAAAGATTTAGTTTTAAAAACAGTATTTCTCCTGTTCTCTAGTAATGGCTAATTATGTTTAATTTGCTTGTATCCAGTTATCTATGGACCTAATAAAGTCAGTCTTTAAATAGTTTCAGTATTATAACATATAACAAAGTAGGGTCACTATAATTCCAAGATAAAAAATCATTAATAATAGTACATAGAAGAATCAGATATCGCGATATTTTTTAAACTAGATATTAAAGCGTCAGTTGTCATAAATATTTTTAATATTTATTTATCTAGAAACTGAAATATTTAACATATATCATAATAAAATCGCACACAACATATTTGTTACATTTACCCAGACAATATCTTGTACATATTTACTTTGATAATGTTAGTGTTACGTTAAAAAAGATCTAGATGGTCGATGTAATCACTCAGAAAGCTAATTAATCTACACGTTGTGCCAAACTAAGAGAGTTTAGACGCGTAGACCTGAGGCCTAAAAACTAAATATTATTATAGGTTAATAATATACTTCATTCCAATGTTATAAATATCCCTAACATCGACAAAATCACATTAGATTTAGCCTTTACCCATCAGTGAAACGTATTCAATAATCACGGTCTCAAACCCTCTAAATCGGCGATGATCTCCAATCGAGAATCGAGTTCACACAAGGAAGGAAGTTCTCCAAGCTTGCGGTCTCTGAAAATGCTCACCATTTCCCAATTTCGCGTTTCAAAGTGTTCATTGGCGAAATCTCGAACTCACGATGCATACACCGAATACCTCGTGCGTTTACGGCACCATGTTACATAGAACGAAGTCGCTAAACTCTAATTAAACTTCACCGAAGGAAAACTTCACGACTCCATCGGCGGGGAACAGCCGTCTAACTCACCGTGATAATCTTGACGCGAAAGCGTTCGCCCGTACAAACAACGAGGCGCGCCCTATCCGTTCGCTATTACATTTTAACGCAACCGTGCTCGCAGATTAAGCCAAGAATTAACAACGACAAATTAAACGGGCAAACTTAACGAGCACACCCGACGATAAGCTACTCCTTCGCCAGGCGAGACAAATGACGCGTTTCGACGTCGTCTTTTCGAGGTTGACGTCGGCGGGCTGGAAGGGAACCTAATACCCTGGGCTCCTGATGACTGGAACGAAAGACGACGCGAGCTTAATTCAACCTTGAACTTCATTAATATTACTGTGTAACGCTAGAAGGCACATTAATTGAAAGTCAGCGAGGGATTCGTTCAGTTTTGATTAGCTTCAAGGTGTTCTGTACCTAAGTCTGACAAGATCGGTTCTGTTTACATTATTGATAGTGCTAGTTAAAGGTAGTTGACCATCATCTTTTCGGTGATCATTTCAAAGCTGTAAATGAAGACTACGAAGGTAGTAAATGAGAAGAACTAAATATTTTGACACTTATTGTTGTCAATATTTCGATTTACTTAGGTGACTGACCACTTTAAATCAGCTTGGTTACCTACCACAGAAAATGTCTAAAAGTAGTGAAGCCTCTGGCCCTTGAAAATTAGGACTACATACAAAGATTGTATTTGTATACCTATGATACTGTGTCATGTCAAATTCTATATTTATATACCAATCATTCTATGACTATTTATCTTTGAAGACATGAGAGAGTTACTTTGAAGTTATTAATTATTAATTACTCCAAAGAGAAGTTCTGAATACTATATTTATATACCTGTACTTTCAAATGCTTCAACCAGTCCTACTGCAACTTTCATAGAAATTAAAACGCAAATACTACACGTTATGCTCGATGAATACAGAAATCTTGAATATTCCTCAGGCAAGCACTCCAGCGACTTTCGTTGCGAACGGATTTTCAGGGAAAAATGGTGGGACACTTTGCATTCAATTGGTGATTAATTGTGTCGAAATGGCTGTTCCTCGCACAGTAGTCGATTTCACAGTCGCCCGAACACGTGTAAATCGCAATCGGTGTCAACGTCACCGATAATGAGCACAATAGTGTGGCAGCGGATGTCCCGCAGAGGGATAAAGCCCTCGAAAACATTTTCGCTGGGTGAATCCGAGAGTACCTTTGATCCTCAGCGTTTGGCGCGCGATAGAAACCGCGTGCGTTTGTTTATTATGTATTTTCTGTGTAATCGTCAGCGGAATGAGACTGTCTATTGTCTATCAGCTGATAAAGGAATCATACATAGCATAACGTTATCATTGACCAATGTCAACAAAGGCGGGAATGTGTCTAGAATTTGAAATATGAATTCCACGTTCTTCACAGATTTAAAAAATTAAATTTCTGAATAGTACTCATTGCAGCCTATCGTAAAAATTTTTGTGGAAATTAATTGGAGATCCCAGACAGCGAAAAATTTTAATCCACCTTGCACGCAGGCAAGCTTGATATTTCCGATAAAAAGGCAAATACCAGGGGTTCTGAACTTTTTAAGTATTCCCTAACTGGCTCGAAGAATTAATTTCCAGTAATTTTTCGATCATTGCGATATAAAAAATTTATAGAGTACGTGATACAGGTGAACAAGATTACGGCGGATGAATCTGATTTGCCGTCCATTTCGTACGAAATGATATGCAAACATTTTCAGAAGAAGATTAATGTCTGTCGAGTGAGCTAAAACTTCCATCATGTACGATAATAATTTACAAGCGTAATATCCACTCTAACGTTCAGGATCATCAGCCTTTGTGCTCCGTCCGATTTCACAGCATTATACAAGCGATACAGTAATATTTATTCCTTGCCTGATTGGCCAACGACTCGTACTCGTTGTCGATTCGTCCGAGTGTTTACGCGTAATTATTCTGCTACAGCCGTCTATTTATTTTTTAAAATCAATAAACCAGCCGAATTGTCAAACAGCATCCTGCAACGTTACGTTAATTAGACCACACTCGCATATCAATACGTAGATAGTGTCCCACCTTTCACAATATTTATGCATTGATTAATGCTACGCATCCATACTGGCATCCCCGATATAAAGAAACCCTTCGTTAGCTGCTTTTATTTGCGCTTATCGTATAGATATCATTTCAACGAACTACACTCCAATGACGAGGATAGAATTGCACTGAATTTTTAAACAAATCCGCTGATAATCTGGATTATTAAATAAACTTTTTCCTTGCGTCAAAGAATTGCGTTAAATGCTAATATAAATTAGTCAAAAAAAAAAAAAAAAACAACAAATAAAAGTGCTGAAGATATAAGATATGATAAGAAGTGATAATGCTTTTCCTATAAAACAACATTCGAGGCTTTTGAAAAAGCCTTCGATAGTTTGAAACACGAAAAGGATACAACTTTTGAGAATTACTATATCAAAAAAAAATTACAAATATGACATTCTATTCAAGCAAATGAAATTTACTATCACAAGAACAATAACTCTAAAAAATTTCTTTATGCGACCACTTTAAGGTGTATAAAACATGTAGTGCAGACCCACCTTAAGTCTCTTTTTTAATTCTCCTATGCTGCTCTCTGCCGTGAAACAAAATAAGAAGAAAAGGTCACAAGACCACAAGAAACAATCAAATATATTATTGCAGTCGAAATAAGCTGGTTCCCACCGCGAAATATTTTTACGAGAATTATTGAGGTTTTCTTCTCCAATATTTCCCTGCCCCGAAGTGCATATAAATTTCATCGATACACCGCCACTATCGGCGGAAAATCTACTCATGAAAGATATTGCACGAGCCACGGGCAGGCACTTGTAACAGTAGAACTCCCACTCTGTTTCCTTGATCCGCCGCCTATTACAGCTGATCTGGGATTTTCCTAGGAACGACGGCGGTGGGAAAATCTCCCACGGTTTGTAACGGCACCGTCCGCCATTATTGGCGAACACGATAACTTTCTGGATTTCTCTAACCTTACTTTAGGCAAATGCATTACCGCGGAATAACAATGACAAGTGGACCGTCGCTCCCTGTGAATATTTATGAGCCACTTTATAGAACGTTTCGACGTTTGTTACTCGCGGCACATTGCCGTTTCAACTCAAATAATAATGTTGGAGTACAGCCATATTACCGTCTAACTTTTGCGGCTTATCTATGGGCCCAGGAACTGTGCGGGTGTATTTCTTAAAATTGGCTACGCTCTTGCATTCGCATCAAACCGAGAGTTTACGGTGTGTTGTTCAAGCTGGATTAGATGCCAAATAAACGGCAGCGGATGGTTCTTTAAATTCGTGACGCTTAAAGAATGCGAACCGCATGCACGAAGAAATATGAACGAACGATGTTATACTGTTCGCTTTTCGAAATCTCATTTTGTGGAACTGCAAGGATCGCTTTATAATATTTCCTCTTCTATAAAGCAACGCCATCGTAAACTCAATAATAGATACTTGTTCAGTGATTATGCGGAGTAATAAACGGGAGGTTTTTAAATGACCTTTCACATGACGATTACAATAAAGCTTTATAAAATGTTTTTACAATCAAAGTGCCTTGAGCAGGAAAATAGCGTATGTCAGCAACAGAAACAAATCCCTCTGAAGCGAAAACAACGGCAACCACGGGGTCAGTAAAGGATAGTAAATATGCGTTTTTTGTCGCGGCCGTAAAACGATTTAAAGGGAGTGTAAAGCCCTTTCATCCCTGCGGCGGCCGCAATATCTTTCACTTCGGTCGAATATCGTTGTATTAAAACCAGGGAATATTCCGCAAAGCAATCAAAGCGCGTCTCTATTTGTAGAGTAAAATATCGGTGTGTATCGGTAAGCCGAAGTCATTGTTTTATTCATACAATATCTACAGAATTTGGAAATATGCAGAGAGCAACAATATTTTAAGGGGTCACAAGAAAGACGAAACGGGGCACAAAACATCTAATCTTTTTCTATTTTATAATATTTAATAATACATTGAAGTTACTCATGCATATCGTTGCAAGATGTATTGAGATAGATTATTGATCCCTTTTTCAATAACCGAACATTAAATTTACAATCTGTTTCAGTAAAACATTTGGTAACTTTTTTTAGCTTATTATTTTGATTAAGCGAAGGTTTCCATCTAAAAAGCTACAAAAAAGATCCTTTTTAGGATTGTTTCTGTAACAAACTAAACGAGATGACAATCTGTAGTTTCAATATTTCATTGTATCTCATGAGCATGTAAAAAAGTATATATTTTTTTATTTTATGCAAATGCAAGCATTAAAAACACTTGTGCCGTGACCTATAATAATCCTCGGAAAATCTAAAAGAAAAAATGGAATTTTTAAAAGCTCTAAACAGGAACCTCTAAAAGTTGAACTGGTGGTATTAAACCCCTACGACAGCTGTCACTTAAAAGTCTATAACTTTGGTCATTTTTAGAATTTCGGAATTTCCGTTTGATTGCATGCTCTTCGAGCATCATAGAAATGAAAGAAAATAGAATTTTTTAAAGCTCTAAACCGGAAGCTTCCCTTATCATGTCGATATTTTTCCATTAGATGGAAAGTGTTTTGAATCTATTGTTAGCTAGAATCGTTTCGGTATCAGGTCGTTTGGATGTGTTTTATGCAGTCTTCGTAGTACCATTATTTTAAATAGATTGGTAGGTCATTTGGATAATTATGCAGTCTAGGTTGTTTATTTGGGCCTTTTAGCTGTTCAAGAAAGAGTGTGTATATTTTAGAAGATATTTCTGATACCAGCAGATAAAAAAAACATGTGTCTAATATTTTTGGCTAATCTACAAACCTATCAAGTTTCATCGAAATCGGACATCTACTCTTCAGGATGATCCCTTGTGTGAAATGTTAAGAACTTTGCTCTATTACTCTCCACTATATCTATAAAACTACAGAATTCTTCTACTTTTGCAAAATGTAAACGAATCGAACATGCCCTCACGCAACATTGTAAGATTCATTTGAACTCTCCCATCAGCCATGAAAGTATTTCAACGCACATTTGTTACACCCTGTATAAACCCATTCTAATTATCAGATTCATTTGAGCTCCCCAATCAGCCATCAAAGTATTTCAATGCACGTTTGATACACCTTGTATAAACCCGTTCTAATTCCTAGCCAACCACTTGACGCGACTCCAAGGGAGAAAAAGAGAATAACCTCGATTCTGAAGTGGGCAGATCCCGGCGAGCAAAGCGGAGAATCGAATGTTTGCCACCAGGTCAAGCCGCTCTCTCATCAATTTCTTCATGGTATAAGGACCATGAACTTCATAATGGCCGCTCGGAGGAACCGATGATAGGAAAGCCGTCCACCGTGGAAAATAAGGACAGCACGAAATACGAGCTTCCAAACGCGGCAAGTCTCTCCGCTTGAGGATATGTTCTCCTCGGCCAGTCGACGACTTCTGTTGTTGTCGTTCATCGGAACAATAGTCGTACTGTCGGGTCTACTCGCGATTCGATCGTTGGTCGAAATTGAAAAGCCAATCGCGGGAAATTTATTTCACCCTTGCTCGGTATGGAATCACTGAAGTCGGCGGCTTCGCGCGAAGCATTTACAAGGAAGGAATACGGTGGCAAACGTTGAAGCACGTGTCTGTAAAAATGATGAGAAATAAAATCGCGGTGAAACTCTCGGAGGTAATGCAGCAACTCGATCTGTTACGACATCTTAAAGTGTACTGGGGAGTTTGGCCGCAATAAAACGTATCTGAAAGTCATTCCGAAAGGGTCGTGTTGTAAATTACGTTTCCCAGTTGCCCAGAGGGCTGGCGTGCCAGACACATACCGCGTTTGAAGTTCTAAAAGTGGAACTTCATTGAGCAGGCCGTCACAAAGCTGGCCTCGTTGAAGTTTGGCTAGGAAGTGGAGAGGCAATGAATTAAAGAATTGTAGAAACTTCGGCCCATTTGTTCTCGAGAAGTATTAGCGACTTATTGGGATTATTGCGCTTGGATCCGAGGACGCTGGGTACTCTGTTAATATTAAAATTGATTATTAGATATGCTTTGAATGAATTAAAGATTTGCTGAAACTTTGCTCCATTTGCCCTCGAGAAGTAGGAACAACTTATTGGGAATAATGTACTTGGAATCGAATATGCTGAGTAAGTACTCTGCATATAATATGCAATATTAACTCTGCAAATTCTGAGATTCTGTGAATGTGTAAAATTATTTGATGGAAGGGAAGGATTTTACGTGGATTTTAATGAAACTAGTGATGTAGTAGATCCTCACTTGTGCAGATAATTAGGGATAATTCCTGCCATGCGTCTCACTTTCAATTAGGTGAAAATGAAATACCAAATTTGGCTTGAATCTAATCCAGAGAAAAGTTTACGGAATATTGCTTAATTATGTTTAGTTACGCAAGATACTAATTAATACAGAAGAATTGGTTTATGTTTTTAATGAGTTAACACAAAATTATGGTTTTATTTCAACTGTTATTCATTTCTGAAATCTACATTTCTGAAAATAAACATAAATGCAGTATCCATCTCTTTTCGCGACAAAGAAATCTTTTCGTTTATACATTTCATTGGTTTGCATAATACAGAAAAATTATTAATATTTTAACATCTATTTGTATAACTTCATATTTAATCATCATACGTTTCTCAAAGTACCGAAATTACTTTCTATATTACCTTAAATATTTGCATATTAAAATATGAAAACTCCACTCCTGATTTTCCGTATCCATCTCCCTTTTGCACACTCTATGCAAATGATGGTTCAACTGCGTATATCTAGTCGAAATTTCTATTATCTTTCTATATTCTTGTCAGCCTACAGGAATAATATGCCTGTATTTTTAAAATTGGGTCACAGTCCAATCAAATCTTTTAGTATCTTGGAATTTTCTATCTTCATCCACTTACATTTCCTTTCTGCTTTACACCATCCACGTACTCATGTCCTAAAATCTACTGTTGGTAACAGAAATACAGGCTCCAGTTTTATTAGTCTAGGATTCAATTTTATTTTTGGGATTTTAAGATACTTTGATACTCAGAGAAGTTTCATTTTATTTATATTCGCCTTTCTACGTTCTACTTCCAACTTTAAAATAAAAACTTTCTTATTTAAAATATTCACTGCAGATTGCCTCGGTTTATGTGAACTGAAGTTAGATATTCGTCCTGTAACACAGTAGTACTACGCCCAAATTGTCAGCCTTTTGTAATTAACCTAGATTCGAAATTAACCTAGACCTCAAATTCAATTGAAATTTCCATGTACTTAGATATCCAAGTGTTCCAATACTTAAACACTCGAGTACTCGAGACGTTAGGCAACAATACACTCAGGTTAATCTCAGACACCTAGCCCAACTGAAAGGGATCTAGATCTAGCTCCAACTTCGAAGTGTTCTCCTTCTATTACGCATCTCTTGGAAACCATGTATAGAATCAATTTTGTTACCAGCACATCATTATAAATGCAAATAATAAGCTTATTTTATAATATTGGGGAATTATAAATGCAGATATAAATCATGAAAGATTTACGTTTTTTACAAAATTCTGAAGCTTGTTCAGAAAAATAAGAGCCAGAATAATAACTTCTATTGGGTCACGAAGGACTCCAGGAAAAATAAAATGATCTACTTTTTTAACTACTATTTTTTTTTTCAAATACTATCTTATGGACTTGTATCTTCCTGAAACCTTTGAATGCCCTTTCTTCTTTCTGAAATTCTAATTTTCTATATTTTAGATCTCAATGAAGACCTTAACACAAATTTTTTAAAAATATAGCATAGGACGTTTTGCTTTACAGCCACAAATACAACGTTTCAGTTACACCCATCGCTTCATTATCTATTGACAAGGATATTACTGTGCATAGCTTCGGCCATATTTAATTTGAAGCAGAATAGGTTGCCCTTTGCACATTTAAAGAACGTATTCACCTTTACCTGTTCACAATCCGCCAGAATTGTCGCTTTACTTCAGTTAAACGTGTCGAAGCCGCAACGTGCTGCATGCTTAAAGACCTGTCTTCCCTGTCGCGAATAATATGAGACGCAAATCGACGAATCAGATTAGCGAACGAATTTCCGAGAACGCACATGAACAAAGCGACCTGCTCCTTTCTGATGGGTTACAGAGGGAGACTGTAGCAGTGGAGACGATAACGTTCCTCTAAAATAGATTCTCGTTACACTTCGCTAAATCATATCTGACAAGCGAAACAGTCGTCGCAATTTCGTTTGTGGTTTTCATTTATTCCTTAGATAATTGATAATCCATACGACTAAACAGGATTATAGAACAGTATACCTACACACACACACGCTTCTGATAAATCACTCGAGCCGAATACTTTCAACTCTTCCAATGAGGACACTTTTTAGCCTTGCGTATCATTTGCATGATACATAGGCGTCTCAAAAAGGCAGACGGTATAGCCTCACTTTGATGAAGGAGAAACGGATCACTTTCCTCCAGGGCAAAAGAGGGAACTGTTTACTTTGTCTCTTAGCACCAGGGAAAATAGGTTACTGTGTCCTTTGCCTCAAGGAAATTGGATTACTTTGTTTTCTTGAGTTTAGAAAAAATGGGTGCCTTTGGTTTTTTAGGAAAAAGAGTTACATTGTTTCGTTGGAAGAGCTAGGTAAATCTTATTTTTCTTCCGGTGACAGTAGAAGCTACTTACATCGTTCTTCAAAGGCGAAGAAAAAAAGTAACCTTGCCCCGCAATAGGGCAGATAACCTTCTCGCTTTGTTCTCTCTAGCGCCGAGGACTATTTCGTTCCCCAGTGAGAGAAGGAAATAGGTTATTTTGCTCGCTATATGGGCGAAAGGGGTTGCTCTCTTTTCTCCTGGTAGAGGCAAAGCTTGTTACTTCACTCTTCGTACGATGGGACGGAGTTACTTTGTTCCTTTCAGAACCGAGAGATTATATGGTTCTTCAAACGAGAACGAGTTATTCGACTCCCCGTGGAATCGAAGGGAGTCATTTCGTCCCGTAGCGATTCGACAGATAACACCGAATCCTCCTTATCCGAGGATAACGAATAAATCAAATTCCAACTGGGTATAGACAACTGTAACAGGACCATTTTTTTCAGCTCCTCGTGACACGGTTTTTATTATTCTCACTCGATTCGCGTCCTCTAGAGGTTGTTCGTCATTTCGCGTCATCGAAATGTCCCAAATACCACCAGAAGCGTATCCTGTCACGCAATCGAACGAATTGTACATCGCTATGGCGTAGTCGAGTGCGATGGTCGACCGAACGCTCTTAAAATTAAATTGAAACAGCGGCGCGGTCGCGGCTGTTGCAACCAGGAAAAAAGTCGGCGGCGTGCACAGAGCGAACTGGAGGCCGCTTTAATAGAAGGAAAAGAGAAACGTAACGTTGCCCTGCGGAGGCATATTTGTAGAGAGGGGCTGGAAACGTTTCGACTGTATATTCGTGTTTAATACGCGTTTCATTCGACAGCGAGAGGAAAGGTAGAAAGAAAACGACGGGAAAGGAAAGGAAGAAATTGAGAGCATCCGGTGCACGAAGTATCGTTTCCTGTAATATTAAACATGTGCGTCTGCTTCATCGACGTTAGGCGCAGATCAAAGTCTGACGAATAGTCATTGTACGCAGGGCAGGGTACACATTATAAAAGTTAAGATTTACCTGCGATATTCTGCTCGCCTTTTCGATTTGTTATGCATGCTAATGAGCTCCGTCCGTTTCCCAAACAACAAGCTCCTCTCGAGGCGCCTGATGTGCGCTTATTTATTTTAGCCCCGATCTGCAGGCGAAAGATCATTCTACTGATAGAAAGGGTGAACGAATTTAATGAGGGATCCTAATCTGGCTCCATCGTAGATGAATCTTTCAGTATACGTGCTTTGGGTAAAGAGCTTTTTGCGCGCTCCACTTAACCCAGGAAATTTATCAGAAGAAAAATATTCGTCGAAAGCAGCGCGGTTCGATGTGCATCAGTGGTAGTCGGTGCGCCAGGCGGAAATGGACGCCGGCCATGGATTCCACATAAACAAGAAACACCATTATTCGCTGGCCAAGAAAATGCATCGAGGAGGCGCTAAAGGCCGGACCGACCTTTTTTGCTTAACCGCGGTCTTCAATTTTCCTCGACCTGGCAGTCCACGTAAGAAAACACCTTAACGACACCCGGAAGTACTTTTTACAACGGCGCGATGCGTGATCGTTAGGCGAAGTTGCGGACCAACTGGAATGGAGCTGCAAACCTATACTATTGGATAATACTTTCAGACTTTTTCGAACCATTATTTATGTGCTTATCAATAAATAATACGAATATTGCTGTTATTACACAATAAACTGCGGTAACTCTCAAATTTGTCGATGAAAGGTTATCAACTCTGTATAATCAAGTTCTAAAGGTATTTTAATTTTTATATTAAAATTGAGGAAACTGAACAAGAGTTAAACATAATTAAATATATCTTAGGTAAAGACAAAAATTTACCAGAATAGTTTTTACAATTAATTAATATTCTGAATATATTTAAGTGAGCCTATAAAGTCTGGAAAGTAGAACGGAAGACTCATTATAGATTGAACTTACGAAGCAACACGATTGAAGTTGCAAACCTATACAATTGAACAGTTTTTTCGAATTTTCTTGAATCATTATATCATTATATACCCAAGAGTGATAGGAATATGTTATTCTTGTCATTGAGTAATGGAATAGATCAGCGGTTTCACAAATAAAGTGAATGACCCTTGTAACTGGACTTACGGAGTAACACGATTGAAATTTGAAACCTAGATGATTGAATCATTCGTTCAAATTTTCTCAAACAGTTACCAATTAAACGTAGAATATATTCCCACTATACTTTGACAAAATCGAACAGTTTTTAGCCTCAGTGAAATACTATTAAACGTATAAGAGCATTATGTCAATAAAAACCGTGCCTAAAGCATATGTTTAATTAACCTCTCATGACGAGAACATCGAAAATTGCGTGGAATAATTTACACCTAGTTCTGCATATTCCATGAACCCCACCATCACTCAGGAATGGCTGGTACTACTGTAAATACATTTGTGTACAGCGAATGCGATCTGTACTTTGATGTTTAATGTTGGACGTTACGGCCACCGTTACGACCACCTGCTAATATAATACTTGAAATTAGGTTTCCATTTGAATCCGTGTATCAGTGGCACATCGTATCAGTGGCTCTCGTTTCCAGTCACAGTTTCAAACTACTCCAAATTGGTCATAAATCCACGAAGTGAGTCTTTTTCGTTATGTTTATATCATTTTAACATGAAAGAAACAGCATAAGAAGGAGACTAGGGTGAAGCTGTTGTTAACCCTCAGCGATTGGGTCTGACTATTATATGGGCTCCCATTTCTACCTACATCGCTGTCAAATTTATACAGAGTGTTTCATAACATGTGGAACCCACTTCCAGAGTTAATTGCATGTCTAAAAATAATGAAGAAAAGTCACGTAATGTCTTATCTGTCTTCGTTTATGAGATATAATGATATTGTACGACTTTTTTCATCAATTGTTTAGGATAATTATTCTAAATCATTTTTGAGTGGTCTTAAAATACGTATAATTTATTCAACTCAGAAAACCCAAGGCTTTCTGATGATATAGTTTTCATTTTCGTTTGCACAACACTTCTGCAGGAACAACTACATCGTCGTTGAAGAATTAAGTCTAGTCTAAAGTTGATCCCAGATTTAAAAAATGAAATGTTTTGTATTCCATCCTTGGTGCAATCTATTTCAACGAAATAATAAAACTTTCCAAGTAGAAGCTGGTTTCCTAAGTAACAGCCTTAAGTCTCGCGAATGAAGTACTCTCGCGATTCCATTCGCGCCCCTAACGTGGAACGAAGAGTACGAATTACAAAGGCCCGAGAAAGTTCGTAATTGCATCGCTCCGACGTGTTCCGTGCCGATAACGAGCCACGAATCTCGGTAAATCAGGGGTAAATCTGTGGCGAACCGTTCCGCAAAGCCACAGAAAGGTTATCCAGAGGCAACAACTTGTATTAATCTTAAAATACAGCCGGATGCCGTTTCGAGTAACCTTCTGCGCGGGCTCAACCGAAGTCCCGTTCGATCCACTATCATAAAAAACCTTCTGATCGTAAAGAGAAGCTAATATCTTCGAATATCCAGAGATCACTTTATAGCCGTAGCAAATTTCAGACTTAAACATCGCCACGAGGATTCCCTGTACTTAATTTCTTCGTTTCGGAAATCCTCGCATTAATAAGAAATAGATAACAGAACTGGCGACATTTCGCGCAGTAAAATTTAATATCGCGTAATTTACAGTAATGATCGCTACATAGTTGACTATTCCAGTCGAATATCTCTGGAAGGGAACTAGTTCTTCGTCCATCACTTGCGCCAATACTGTTCTCTGTAGTTAGATATATCAATATCATATCAAATATTTTCCATCTTTTCTCTGTTGCTGCTCCTAAATAATTTCGCAAACACAAACAATTTCTTGGGAACGGTACTCCATGGACCATTGTAATCTACACGCGAAGGCATTGGCCTGTCTTTGTGCAAGCTCTGATAGACACCGTTCCCTTGCGATCCCACGGAGAATGAGATGGCGCCTACGTTTTCAAGACGGTGTTATCAAGATTACTGGGCGCCTGGAATTAAGTTCGTAGACAGATCCGCGGAAAATGTTACATGTACGCACTGTTAGATTCAATTTACCTCGAACAATAAAAAAAATTACTTAGACGGGCGATGAGCGCAAGAAGTAATTGCTTCAGAGAAGAAAGGGCAGAGGTTGGTTCTGCTTCTTGCAGAGACCAAATAGAGCTCGTTCTATTTGCGAATGGCGTTCATCGACCACGTCGATCTCTTAGGTAACACCAAGAAAGTATCGATATCTTTTAATACGAGACACTAAAGCATCGAATCGTTGGTAACAGACGTTGTCTCCTATTTTATGCCAGTACCTACCAGCCATATTTCTCGATGTCCCATATGCCGCCCACGTTTCGCCCCCTCAGCCCACGGCACGAACGACTTACAGTCAACCCTGTCCACTCCGAATTCCGTTCGTTGCCATTTAAACTGCCAAATGGTATGCGAGGGTGTTCCCGATACGGTGATTTATCTCGAGCACATTGGACAGCGACAATCGGAGCCCTGCGACTTGGTCCCGTCGAAGCGATGTAGTTTTATTATTCCAGGATTTGGGAAGCCCAGGGATCTCAGATCTTTGACTAAAATTCAAAGGTCTGAAATTGAGTGATTATTATACTTAAGTCTGTAATAATTCTGGGCACAGGTGACGATGAGGAAATAAGAATGGTGATAGAGTATCCTGTATAAGTATACATAAGATGACAACGCGAAGTTAGGAAAATTTGTTAATTTTAGCCTGTCAATTAACATTGCTATGGCAAGTTTATGGGAGTCTTGTTTAGTAATATTCTTATATATTTAGTCGTCATAATTGAGGACGATTTAATCACAATTTTCAGGAGAATATTTAATTAAAAGCTGTACGTTAAGTATCTATAATCACAAAAATATTCTGCTAGACAGAATTCTTCTAAACATAAATGAAATAAAGTCGAAATTCAGTTAAAGATATCGAATTATTGGAATCTATTTACGGAAAAGGAGACGATGAAATTTTGAAGCTTTGTTTTGAAGTAATTAATTGTTAAAGAAACGCTTAAAAAGTGTCTGACATGAGTGACTTATTCTACTTCCAGCACGTAGTACTTCCAGGTCAGACTCTCTGGTGGCGGTAGGATAAGTCCCTACGTCAGACACATTTTAATTGCATATTAAGAGTTCTTTTAATTAAGAACTTAGAGACGAACCCTCAAACGTAAATTCGTCATTCATGATTTTCTTATTTTAACATGTTGAAATGATCAAAGCGCTGACACTTTCTATAAAAAAACGATTTTTATAAAAATGTTAAACAAGAAATAAAGAAAGTTACAATTAATTGTATCAAAAAATAATCCACATTAACGTACTTCTTTCCTAACACATCAACACTTATAATTCACTAATTATAAGGTTCATTATTATAATACAAATATTTAATTTTTCAATATTTCCGCGCCAGTGCCACACTATAAAATGTCTCTCTCAGGAATTTCAATCATCTAAGCGCAACAACTCTACCAAGTTTACCTATTAAACCTATCCACACGTCCAGTCACCTCCACGTCAACTAATCGCGTCATAAAGATTTTACCTCAATACTCCACAAACTTCATTGTCCTTATCGTCGATTAATCGTTCTCTGTCTTCACCACTCGTCATAATTCCTCAACTGGCGTGGAAACGCAGCCGTTAACAACCCGCGCGATCCATTTTCCGCGGCAACATTCGAAAAAGCAACGCTTAAAACCCCGATAAATATTTAACGAAGAACTTGGACCGGGTCCAAGCTCAAAGGAGAAGGCAAACTGCCACTTTCCAGCCTCCATTGATCATCCGAAGCGTGTATCGAGGGTCTGGCAGAAATTCACAAAGAGGCTGGACTCTCGACGAAAGAAACCAGACGGTCCCCCGAGGTGGATTCGAAGCGAATCAACGGTTTTCTTTTTTTCTCTCACGTCGGTCGAGGATCCACGCGTCCCCGCTCGAAGACAAGAACGCTCTCCCGGCGCCACTTCATCTCTTAGCGGCAATACGCTCGAAAAGTTCGACGCGATCGCCGAAGCGGCCACCCTTGTCACAATCGATCCCATTTACTTAACTGCCACTCGAGAGGCGACGTCTCGAGGAAACCGTTTTCTGCCGTCTGCGAGCTCGTTCCTCGAGAGACTGGTATGGAAATATCGTCGGCACTCAGCGGACTCCTACGCCCGACGGAGGAATAATAAGAAAGTGACAAGAAAAGCGAGCGTTTCGATGCACTACGATTTCCTGGCGAGACTTAGGGAAGAGGTCTGACACCGTTAGCAGGAATAGGCTGCGAGCAACAGTTTGCGATTCTAAGCAGCAATTCTCAGAGGGGCGCAGCGATTTTTCATTATTGAGCGGCCGACGCTTTCAGGCGGACTGCCCCTTCATCCATAATGCCCTCACCTCTCTGCAATGAGTTTTCAATAATTTTTCAATCTGTGTCGGTGACTCGGCGGAACGCACGGAAACATCACGAAATAGCTGAATCTATATTTTACGACTCTGCGAGGGCTGCGATGAAATTGCTTTTCTTGACGATATTTGACCCTTTGATTATTTTTTTATGTGTTTTTGTACTGGTCTCTCTGATCTGGAGATGGAAATCTTATAGCTGAGGCGTATTACGTCGGTGTACATGGGAGAAACGATAAGTTGAAAGTTCGGTGATGGATAATTTCCTGCTGATCATAGCACAGCAGCTTTTGATCTATATTACAGTTATTCTACTAAAGAGGGTGGTAGAAGGGAAATTGAAATACGAACGTACATGTGGCATTGCAATTTTAAATATAGATCAGGTCCTCCACAAAAATACAACGTGAAAAATGCGTTACATGAAATATCAAAAACATAAGAGGTATAAAAGTTGAAAACATGAAAGTGGATTTACTGTGTTTGATTTTTGTGTAACGCTACATACGGTCGAATATGAAATAATATTTGCGTTCCTTTTGTTCATTCAAAATTAGTCGAATTGAAATCTAAAAATATAGGTATGTCTAGTTTATTATATCCTTTATTAACCATTTTGTTCAATTTTATAATATTAACATGTCCCTAGTGACCTCTTGGAAAAATTGTTATCACATACTTTATTGTATAAATTAATTTTCAATTAGCATGACGTTAGTTTTATATGTAACAAAACATGTAGAAATCACTGTATTTCCATTATAAAAAATTAACAATAGCATGTAGGAGATTTATAATTTTCTCTCAGAATTATCCATTAATACCTATATCTCATATCAAATATTAAAAATTGAATTGATATAAATGATGTGAGATAGGAGTTATTGATAATACTGTTCAAATACATCTAATATAAAATTACTACAGCAGTTAAAAAGTTGAACCAGTGAAAACAATACTCAAGGTAGATTTATTTATTGAAGATTAATTAAGTAGATTAATTTATTCATTGAAACGTCACAGAAATCTTATTAACCGAGAACCAAAATGTAGCTCAATGACTGTATATCAAGTTCAAAATATTTTTGTACCTTAGGACATCGATCCTCATTAAATTACAAAGACAACGACATGTTCCCAAAACACACAGGTCACAGGTCGCTTTCTATGCACAAGCCTTAGTATAATAGCAGTGACTGCAATTTATTAACTCCGCTACAACTCTCGCAGCCATTTAAGCTTCAGCGAAACAGAGCTTCATGCTACGATGTTTGATCCAGGATACGCCTTTAATATGTGGCATAGTTAGCTAATTTAGAATTTTCATTGTTCCAAAATTCTGTTTGGCCACGTCTTGCGAAGTGAAAGCCGTAATCTTTCGCAAGAATAAAGCACCTTCAGAAAGCAGAACTCATATATACACTGATAATATTTCTGTTATTTTATGTGCAGAAGCAAATTATACAGTGACAATATTCTTGTTATTCTATCTATATGCACGAATAACTCAAACAATACTGCTCGCACTGACACTCTGTATCCCTCTTATTCTCTCTCTCTCTCTTTCTCTCTCTCTCTCTTATTCAATGGCTCCCGTATAAAAAAGAGACAGAGAGTATCAGCGTGGCCATATTTGTTTGAGCTGGGTGTACCAGAATTAATTCTTCAATTACTATATCCAGTACCTCAAATAGGTCTTCATATCCACATGTCTCAGGTCTTCAAGCAGCTCTTATGTCCAGGGCGATTAATATGCCAAACATGTCTGAAGTAGCTACTGTCTTCACAACACTAAGTTCTTATAGAACTGTAAGTTGGTTGAGAAAAAGAATACTTAAAAATGTAGAAAGTTGACGAATGAGGAATTCTGACCTGAGTGAATTAAAATTATCATACAAAACTTATATAACTTTCGAGTACTTTGCAACTATGAACTTGAAACAGCTGATGTGACAAACTCCGCTTTTACCTTCAGTTTCACGTCACTGTTGTCTAAAATACCAGCGAAAGTTGTGGCGAATTCTCAGTCGACTGACTGCGGCTACGTTAAGCAGTTCTCCGACCTTGTTTCGCTAATCCAAATCCCGCGTAAATTTTCTGGTGCTAAGCTTCCTTGAGCATCGCGAAAGTCAATAGCGATTGAAACTCCTCGTCTAGGATGAAAGCTTCTTATCGAGGATTTATCTGATTTTAATGTCCAAGTTAAAAGCAGCTTTCGCAATATTTCAACATGATGTTAGGTGACAAGCATTCTATCGTTTTATGGGAATTTTTGACGTTTTGAAATATATACGTAACACAAAAATGGTCTCTAAAAAATTTTAAAACGATATTACGTTTGAGGAATAATCTTTCTGCTCTTTTTGGTACGGGATGTTTCATAATTACAGTTAAATAATTGGAGCTAGAAAGGATGACAGAAATATATTTCGTTTCATAAACATATTTTTGATTTCAGTATATATTTCAGTTATAACGCGTTAAAAATGCAGATTTTTGATGTATGCCCACGAGCAATCTGCTTTATGCTAGGTGTTCAAAGAGGCAAACAGGAATATCCGTAAAGCTTTGAATAATAAATTGTGTCACACGACGTCGAGAAAATACTATTTTTTTCTCATATTTAAATTCCAACAATATTTAATCAGTTTGACTACAATATTACTATAAGTAATACAAGAGATCGCGCTGTATGCAGACGTTATTTTTACACTTTTATTATCACTATAAATCTTCATTCCACACATTATTTACACGTATTAACTTCCAGGAATTATTCAAAAAATAATGTACGATCATGTCATTCAATGAACATATTGGATGTGCTACACACTTGAGACATGTTACACATGTTAAGTACACATTATATCGAAACTAAAAGCATAAAATTCATATTTAATTCAATAATCACTCACACATCCTCAGCAAGACAAACCAGGCATACTCAAACAATTTTGAAGAACCATTGATCTCGACTCGAAAGAATTCGTCACCTCGATTTCCGGAACTTGAAAAACTTTTCGCAGCGTACCATCATTATTCTTCCCGGCAGAAAAGACGGATATGCAAAATTTGTGTAAACGAATGTCCTTCCGTGTGCTTTCACGTCACATGCTTCTGTTCCGATGAACGTTACCACTGATTACGGGACAGGAAACTCGACGATTTTCCATGCCCATTCGAGCGAAAAACTAACCACTTGGTACCTGTTCGTGTGTGCGCGTTCGCGTCTGTACCTGTGTGCGCCAATTTTATCATATCTCTCGATTTCTGGGTCACATTGTAGCGGCACGTCCGCCCGCAGATTCGTGCCGAAGAAGTATGTTGATTGTCGAGTTCACACGTGGCGAGCGCTGTCGAGACGCGAAGTTAGGCGGAACACACATACGGAGGGATCGAAATCTGCGCCTCGGATCGAAATGTAAATATGGCATGATTCGCGAACGCCGAACTCTCGACTTGGATATTTGAAAATGCTACGCATTTCAGAGTCAGCGACGACGTCGATTGAATACATTCTTTTCGCGATTCAGGAATGGATACAGGGTGATTCAAAGCTACAGGTCGATCGAGCAAAGAAATATTATACCTGTGCCTTATTTGGTAAATCTGAGACTCTACTCTATCTCAACAGAAATTTGTACTCATAAGAATAGGTTTGTACCTGAGCTAGACAGATAGACAAACACTCATTTATTTTTGGTTTATATTTCTCCCACCTATAATCGATTACCCTATATGTCAGGGGTGGCCAAGCTCCTTGACAGTCCGAGCCATTTTTCAAAATTTGAAATGTTTCGCGAGCCGCAATTAAATACGTATTTAAAAGGTATGCAAAAAAGGTATTTAAAAAATGGTCGTTAGTAATTTGAAAGACATTTTGAAACACATATGGAACGATAATAATTTTTTAAAATATAATAGCACAAAAATTAAAAGGGAACTCGGGTACATTTATCAAGAGCGACAAATAATCCTTCAAAGAGCCGCATGTGGCTCGCGAGCCGCAGGTTGGCCCCCCCTGCTATGAATGTTACACCACTAGTGGCGAAAGAAGTACATTATGTCTATTAAACAAATGTCCTTCCATCATTAAAAAAACGTATCCTCAGGAATATATACGCAAAACTAATGTCACTACTGAGGCATTTAAAAATGGTTTAAATAACCAAACGCCTACATCATAATTTATCAGAAATCTGATATGACGCATTATGCCCTCTGAGAATTTATCGCTGTGAAATCGACACAAGATGCGGCAGTCAGTTTTACCACTTCATTCGCTCGATCGTAAAACCCACAACGCTGTATTTCCTACCTGTTTTCTCAGCCTCGTAATGCTGAAGCCTATCAGCCGGTATTTGAGACGAACATCTTCTGTCTGTGAACACATAACAGTGAAGCTTCGAGACACCACCCATAAAACTCGCTACCGTAATGGGTAGAAAGATGGCATTACAGCGGAAACGCAACATTTTTCACTTGGAATAATTTGTCCAGCTTCCGCGTTTCTTCTTTCCTCTTATTTGTCTTCTAAATCTTCCATTTGTTCTCGTAGTGATAGCTGTTAGAGGTAGACTATAATTTTCCCAAAAAGCATTGTTTGGGAGGAGAGTTAAGTGTCATGCCTCCTCGCTACACTTGATGTTACTGTTATAGAAAATATGTAACTAAGAGTTGATAAACTAATTAAAGGAAAAAGGGTTGTTAGAACGAGAATTGAAGGTGAATATTTGTAATACGAAGTTTGACTGGAGAGTGTCTTGGTCAACGATAGTTATCTAAATGTAGCATTCAAATTTCTAGCCAGGGATTAGAAAATCTCTGTACGACAATTACTAAATATATCCTCTTCTTCTTCGCTGATAACCCTTGTGGGGTTCTAGCAGCGTAATAAATAAGAAAAAAAAACAGGGATTAAGATACGAATGTGATGTTAAGCAATTCTAGAAAATTGTTTGCCCTTATCTACGCTGTTTCGTGAAAGATTCCAAATTTTATTTCACATTAGGAAATTCATTTCAAGAGTTCCTACTCCGAGCGGTAGAATTTCGCGGCGAACTATTGAATTAATTGGAACACTAAATTACTCTATAGCATGTAGAATTAACAGAATTTCTGAATTTTGAACTCTGCGAATTCTATGAACTTTTTCCATTTTGTCAGAATTTCGAGTTTTTTATACCTGCGATAAAATTGTTATATGTATTCAAACTCGTAAAATATTTAATCTAAAACGATAAAAGTGTGAAAAAAAATATTTGCGATAGAGTATTTCAGATTATCTTATGAATAAAGGATACGTGAGCACCCAAGGATTTGGTATGCTAGTACTAAGATACAGAATGTGGTGTTCTTTTATTAAAATAAACTGATATTATCTCATGCAAGTACTTCTAAATTACATACATGAGATTTATTAAAATAATTTCTATAATATTTCGTCCTTATCGAAGTTGAAGGAATGATGAACTAGGTTCATGCCATTAATGTACAGATAATTCTTCGAGTAAACTGAACGACAAGTTTGAGGGTGTCGGGAAACGCCTTACCCCCTCAAGATAGGGGTGGACCGCGAAACTTTCGACGGCCAAACACGAAAGAAAAGAAGTTCTCTGGGAGAATTGCAGTCCGTTCGGGTCCGTTGCCTCTAAGAGGGTGCAATAAACGAGCAGATTTTCAACAGAACGACCGACGACTAACGAACCGAAGGGTAGTTTTACGCTATCCGGCTGTTAACCCTAGTTTTTCCTCGACGGCGCGGCGTGATAACTTGCGATACGATCGTGAAAATAGGAGCGATATGATGGTGCCACGGTTATTGACGCGCTATTTTCGTGGTGATATAAACGAATGCGTTATGAAAAATATCGATTTTTCAAAGCGCAAAGCTATAGAAATTTTTAACGACAATCTGGGCGAAATCTGCGACGAAAGAATAAAAATAAAATAAAAATATGGTATGTAAATGAAGTTATGTGTTAAATATAACTGAAAAATTAATTAAAACATTTTCATTTATTTTTCTATTTCAAATTGTTCTATTTATGAAATACATATTAGCTAAACGTTACATTGTTCGTTAAGATCGATGAAACTGAAACAATCAATCGTTTCAAATTAGGAATTCAAAAAGATAAATGTGATAAACTTAGGAAAATGGTATCAGCCAGAGAAAAACGAACTAAATCATTTAAAATCTCGAGGTAACAAATTATCATAAAAATTTGTGCTTCGTGTAAAATGACATTAACAATAAAGGTAAAAGAGCTAAAAGGAAAAGTATCAAGAAACTCAGATCCTGCAAAACCTTTCCTGTTCCTCCTTAAAAATCGCTTTCCTTGACTTAACCTACTTTACCATTTCACGACAGCGATATTTGAATTTCGTATCTTATGCAGCTTGGGTTCAAGTCTGTGGATCGAATTAAACTGATATAATATTCTTATACGAAGCTTAATTCTTTTGAAAAGTTACCAAAAAGTAACTGAATATACATACGCTAATCTGCAATATAGAATCAGAAATTTCGTTATGTGAAAACTTACCCTCACTCACATCAAAACTTAGACTCATATCTCTTTTTGGCCAAGTTTAATGCCGAGATTATCCGCTTACATGCACTTTAACAGTTAAGAATCCGTGCATGTATTCCGCCCTCCATTTCGTTCGTTTCATGCGATCCCCTTTAATCGATCATAATCCCCCGCCGTGTACCACGAAAGGATTCCGCGGAAGATGAATTTATGCAAACTCTTTCAGCCATCGTTCGCTTCTTTTCCGATTCCCTTCTCCCTCCACTCGCCGTGCCCGAGGCTTTCTTCGATGTTCCTTGCAAATGACAGGCGGCGATCGAGCGCAAAAAGAGGGGCAACGTCGTCCTTTCGGGTGGCAATTAATTCTAACTGTACTCGCTCCTGAAAATTTAATTTCCCTTCCACGACTTTAGCTACGCTCATCCACGAAAATTAATAGTCAGATCGCATGTAACCTTCGTTACGGTTCACGTGACCTATTCGATTTTGTAAATAATAAAGTATTAGCCTAAGCGCACATAACCGATGATTTCGTCGGTCTAATTAAAGGTTGATCATAGCCTTAACAGAATTTTATGTATCGATTATTTGCTTATTCGTTAGATAGAAAAAGAAGGATTATTCAATCTGTAATCAGGCTTTGGTCAAACTGACAAAATTGTGTCCTGTGTGTCTAATACTAGACAGCACCTAACACTGGACATTAACTATGTCTTTAAAAAATGCAACGCAACAAGGCGAGCTCACTGCAAAAGGGATAGCAGGGAACCTCCTCTTTACTTTACAGTTTGGACGCTTTGTTACGTTTTAGTTTTTAAAGATACAGCTAATGTCCAGTATTAGGCACACATCCTGTACTTATAAATTCAATCACTGTTCAGTAATAACCTTATTTATCATCACTGCCTAAAAACTGGGATAAATGTTCCCAGATTCAGAGAAAAGGGACATTTTGGAAAGTAAACGTTCAACAACTCAGAGAAGAATGTGTTTCGCGAGGTATTTCGTTCCAGTGCGAGTTCTCCGGCAAATATTTACTCACTGAGAATCCGATCACGATTTCAGTCCATCGCCATCGCTTCCCTTCGAATTTGCCACCCCATTGCGCGTTCGCGCATTGTCAGCCCACAGACACACACACGTCCAGTCACGAAAGTAAGAATTTGAGAACACAAAACCTAGCCGGAGTTCGAACAATGGGACCACCGTCTCGCCCCTGACCACGACCACCCCTCCAAACGACACGCAGTACAGGGGGCAGCCTCTTATCTTGAGCGGTTTAAATGACACCGGCCATTGTCCGCGTAATCGAAGTTTTTCTTCGACGAGCGCCCTTGGAGAGGAGATAGCGCGCGCGAGCCGCCATGATAAATTTTGCTCGATACGTTCTCGTTGAGGGTGTCAGTCCTCCGCGAGGAATCAGCGCGACGACTCTGGCACAATGCGCGAATCCTTCGATCTCTGACAGTGACGAGATCCATCGACGGCCAACTTTTAACGACGTGAGAAGCTTCCAAGCTTTTTGCATGATTGCACCGTGAACTTCGATCGGACGTTCGAAGTTTGTTAAAGAGGGACTCGTGTCTAGGAATCGCAAATTGAAATGGTTCTCGAAGAAGGCACGCGGAACCAGTTTATAGTCCCGTGGAGGGTCACGGGGGCGAAATTGGGGCGAGAGGGTGAGAACGGCGCAGCGGGGAAAGAGGACTAAGGGGTCAACTCGTGCAGACCGAATAAGTCCTCGCTAATTTTAATAACTGAGATTTTCAGCGAGTCATTAATGAATTCGTCGAGCACCTCTAGTTAGAGGATGAAGGCGAAGAGGGAGAAGAGAGCGAAAAGAGTCTTGTACGCTGAGAGAGGGTAAGTGAAGCACCAAGGACTTGTAAAGTGTACGAGGTGATTCAAGCTTTCTCGTGGATGACGTTCATTGATTAATCGAAAAGTAGTTACAATGTTCTATGCGCGAATGCTTCTCCGTCCGTCTGACTTGAATATTTTATTGTCAAAGTTTTGCACCTCTATATAATTTAAGTTTCTCCTCGCTTGTGAAAACAAAATGATGAAAGATATACGAGTTGGAAATTTGTTTTAAATGTAAAAGGATTGCAATTTTTAATTATTTTAATATCTCATAATAGTAGCGAATATGTTTTCATCGCTGACTAAAAAATTGAATTTTCATATTGCAAACCTGATATTTCAGTACAAATTTTGTTTTATAAATCGAAATTTTAAAAAAAAACAGGTAAAAATTAAGCCTTTAATGATCATTCAAAACAGATGGTTGGACCAAGAAAGTTAATATTTCTGAAGTATTGTAATTTCTAAAACCATTATTGTAACTTAAATATTCACAAACAAATATACATAGTTTGTTAAAACCCCCTTCTATTTACGATTAAGATTAAAACCTATTAATTTATAACCCAAAAAGCTAAGAAAACATTCTAAAATACAGCGCAAGTAGAAATGTCTATGGTTAGTCAGACATAGGAAGGATTCGACGAAAAACCGTGAC
The DNA here is from genome assembly GCF_051401765.1 of Calliopsis andreniformis. Lineage (NCBI taxonomy): Eukaryota > Metazoa > Arthropoda > Insecta > Hymenoptera > Andrenidae > Calliopsis > Calliopsis andreniformis. The sequence goes on along the minus strand of NC_135064.1, from coordinate 12,132,195 downwards.
TGTTGGTGGTTCGTATTGTGGAGTGCCGCATTATGGGCACGTAGAATCCGATCGTTGTGCACCGCAATTAGGTGATACAGCTCATTGAACTCCGATACTGACAAACTCCCAAAACTTCCGGCCGTAACAACAGTATGTTTCCCAAAGTTGCACGCAGTAACCATTGTGTAGTTGCGATGCCGACGCCATTAAGCGGTATATCGAAGTCTTCTTGTCAGCGGCCAAATTCCAACAGTTAAAACCGACTTTTTACGTGTGTATCGATAGACCAGCATATTCAGCTCTTTGGTTGCCATCGAGCGTCGGAGCTATAATACGATATTACTACTGAATGAAATCCCAACGTTTTATACTCCATATTCGGTTCTTTTTCCAATAATTTTTAGATTAATATGACCATTATATCCTCCATATTATTTTACATTCTATCAAAACGCACATTGACGATGTTGCAGGTAACAATAACGAACTGAACAATTTCGAAAGTATGTTTTTTAAATATAAAAAGAGCATTTTTCTCGAAATACAAATTTGTTGTACAGTGAGTGTACAGTCATTTGTACAGTGTCCTCAATATTATATACTTGTACTACTGACACTTTACATACCAATATATCGTATTCGAAATTGTTCGATTATTCAATCCAGACTAATTATTCCTTCTCCCAAATGAAACGTTCTTCCATGCTATTGCACATTTTTTATCTAAACGCAAATTTGTAAAGTGCTCTGAATATTACACAGTTACACTGCTGGCACATTGCAAATCAATATACTATACTCGAAATTTCCCGAGTCCCGATCTGGTGTTTCATTTTCAAACTTACTTTCCATTATAAATATACAATCTCAACTGACTGTTACTTTTGCCAAACGACAAAATGTTTCTGCTTGAGCCAACCAGACTGTCCAATTACGAAGCCAGCCCAGCGAGAACACCCAGCATGTCATGCAATCGCGTCCGATGCGTCGATCATTTTTAACGTTCGTTAACCGGCTCCTATTCTGGCAAACGTTTCCTATCAGCACGAATGAATCACGCGGGCGGGACCGTTTGTTCGTAAACCGTGTCGACGGACGTGTTTCCTGTAGCCATCGCCGGAAACAAGGACCGGCGACGTTTTATTGCGTCGACGAGGTTTTTCGTAACGAAACGAGCTTCGATCACGCTGGCTCCCACGCTTTCTCCACGTCAATAATTCACTGGTCACTTTATCAAAACCTCTCTATATCAAAATCGGCCACGATAACCACCGTTTCGTGGTGCTGATCGGTTCTCAGGGGTTCAGCGACAGGGCGAAAGGAGTAGGAGGGGGGGGCTGACTAGTGGTACTTTCAATCGTTGCCAGCTATTCTACTGCTATCGATTTAATTCATTAACCCCCTCGTGGGAAACACAAACCCGCCTCAGGCGAAGCTTGTTTGCCTCTGGAAATAAGAGAGGAGAATACAAATTGTTTGTTGAGTTATTAAACAATTATATTAAGAAAACTTGGTATTTGTAACGTCCCTACTTTTTTTTCATTTTTAAGGAACGTTTTTGGTTTAGTTTATAGAAAGCGTGTGAATCTTGAAGGATTATGTAATAAAAATATTCAATCGTATTGTGATCCTGGAATATTCGTTATTTGACTATTTGTATGAACAATAGATTCTATTTATAGATAAGAAAGTACTGTTTACGTCTTACTGAAAGTGACAAGCATTGCTCCCCTATTTTCTAATATTTTCACTCTTAAAAATTAGAAACTAAACCTAGAAGTTAGAATCGTATTCTTCTGAAAAAGTCCAAACCTTTCTCTCACTAATTATCCATAAAAAAAAATCCCAAATTTCTGTTGTAATCGCCTCAGGGTGGAACACTCCTTCAAGACTCAGCAATTATTATAAAAATGAAGTATGTATCTTAGGTCTCCGCTGACTTCTCCTTCGTTTCACCATTATTGTTCCTTATCTTTATTACTCCTGCCAGAAGAGCCATATTCGCCAAGAATCCAGTAGCTTGCAATAAATCTCTCTTCGAGTTCGGTAAAATTTGCAAAATTATTGTAAAATTACAAATCGAACACGTCGGAGGCTTGACGTTGAAAATGAACCAATCTATCCTCTTGGCAGCATGAACTCAGCTTCATTCAACGTCTCCAACACATCCCATCGTTTGTAATCATACCCTCTAGCATAAGGAACATACCCTTCTCCTGATCCTGTGTTCGAGTAAATCGCAGATGACGTGTCTGTATATGAGATGTACATACACGTATAAAGCTAAATGGGTGAGCGGGTAATAACGTGACGGGGCGAATGTCCGCACAATGGACTGGTCGGACGTGGGTCTCGCCACGATATATCTAGGCACGCGGGAATGGCGCTATGGGGGAGGATATATTTCGAATATATATTTGACCCGCTGCAATCGACGCCTCCGTAACTGATAGCCAGCCGATTTCGGTGGGCTGGCCTTTGTCTCCGAGCTGAATTAAACCAGCATTAAAATAATAATCGCGGTTGGCCCAGCGATCGCGCTCCCACGTTGTCACGATTTCTGCTCCACGACCTTCGCTCCACTCCCTGTGGAACAGGCCGAACTCGAAGAGAGATTTATCGCGAACTACTGGATCCTTGGCGAATATAGCTGTTCTGGTAGGAGTAATAAAGATACGGAACAATATCGGTCAAACGAAGGAGAAGTCAGCAGAGACATAAGACACTTCTTGACAGATATCGTCTGGACTATATCGAAGATCCAATTCTGATGGACCAATCAGTAAAAGAGGACGGAAAATAGTCTGGATGCCAACGAGTCGAAATTTCATGGCGAGATGTCCACATCGTGTTAGAATTCTCAGTTCACTATTGGGCCGAAGCTATCGCAAAATTGAATCTTCGATTCGACAAGGTAGAAGAAAGTATATAAAGTGAGAATATTACCTGAAGGTAGAGTATGGTAATTCTGATGATCGATTTCATAAAACTAGGCGAAGAGCACCGTCTAAGGATTCGAAATCCAAAGGCAGAAGCTCCAGTGGCTATATTTATTCCTCGATTTGCGTATTTGGTTGATGCAGCGGCGAGAAAAAACCAGAGTGATAATGTATCGCTAAAATAGGCGAATATCTGCCTTTCCAAAACTCGCCATCTTTCGCAGGGCGAGAGCGGCAGAAATATACAAGCAACCGGTGATTTCGCGGAGACCCGTGAATGAAGAGCCTGAAACGCGTGCTTTGAACATTTCTACCCATCGCGTATGCCTGTACATCGGCATAAATCCTTGCACCAAATAGAACCAGGAAATTTTCCTCCCTCGCGCATTTCGAAATTGAACCAGCAAACGACCTCTTAGGCTTGGTTTATGCTGGCGGCCCAGTTACGACAAGCGTGTACGTTCAAATGTTATTCAAAGCTGCGAGGCGTGACTGGAGCGCAAACGTTACAGTGTGTGATGGTGGTGTAACTAAATCGTTGCTGTAAATCAAGCTTAAGTCAAGTCCAAACTAGGTTAAGATCACGGCTTGGTTTAATATTACTTAATACGTTTCGAAGAAATTGTATTGCAAATGTTTATCATGATGGACTGCTTAAGGGGTTATACCACCCTGGTAGTGTTAGAATAGACGTTAGTTCTACAAATTTACACTAGAGAAACTGCTTTAGTGCTTGATTATTTAAATGGTGTCACTATTATTAATTTTTGATATTTAATATTTGATAAGTATCAAAAATCAATTATATAAATAATCACGTATATATAATTACGATTATCACTCCTTATGAGACTACTTCGAACTATGAAGGTTCTAGAAATTTAAAAGTCCCATATCTCAGGTATGAGATGTGAACTTATTCAGAAAATATAGAACCATATTTTCATATTGTTCCATTCGATATTATCCTTCGTCCTTTTACAAATGTTTGTAGGGAAAAGGTTTTTTGCGTTCAAAAATACCCTGAAAAGGATAAGAACAGCTATGCAATTAACGTTGAATTCCTCGTTTTCTATCTCTACACGCTCTCAACTTAACAGCAACTACAATACATTTGCTTTTCTACTGTTACTGCTTTTCCCCTTCACGCGATTTATATTCGCCGACTGTGAATTTCCTCAGCGTGTTCATATAAGTGTCAAGCAAAAGTTGCGAGCAATAAGTGTCGCGTATAATCCTAGCTTAACATTTTTAACGCCTACTTGCAGTAGTCAGTGTGAGAATCTCTTTCGTGCAGAATTGAAGGTCCTGCCACCTGTGAACCATCGATTATCTGTCATATAACTATCAAAAAATTAAATTGAAATAAAAATGAATTTTACTATATTTCAAATTTAAATATATTGTATGATAATAATCTTAATAGTCTTTTCTTTTATAATAAAATAATAACATGTATTGTTACTATTCTAACCCTGTAAGAATAATCAATGCATTGAACTCAACTGAACTACTACCTTTCAATTCTTGTATACAGTGCCGTAATTAATGCCTGCATATTTATGAATGGGCATGGTTAATGTTTCCGTTCAACCTCGCCAGAATTTGTCCTCGTCAGGCAAATTTACATATCGTGTACAAACAAATATGATTTTGGCTGTTAGGGTCATTAGTATTGCTACCGCTCAGAAATGGTCAAACCCGCGATAGAATGCATAATGCAAACATAGATGAACCAATTACTTTTCAAATTCGAGAACCACAATCTCAGACAAAATATAACAGCAGGATAAAAATATTGCAGTTTTTAATATTGAGATATAATTGTCTATAACTACGAATCCGATGAACCACTTTCCTAATTGTATTAAATTGCGTTTTATAAGGCACGCAGGAATTTATTCGTACCTTAATTGCAGCTTAAATTGCAATTCGAAACGCGGAATAGCGCAGATCGCACGAGATTCGTAACGCGAAGTGGAAAAAGAAAAACGTTCAGGGGTCGGAGGGTTAATTGCACCCCGAGCCACCCCTGGTCAGAAAAGGGATATTCCCTCTCGATCCGTTCCGCTCGCCGTCAGCACGAGAACTGCACATTTGTCGGAAAAGGATTTTCCTGCATCCCTCGATCGAGAAGTGCGCTCATGAATCGTGCTCACTGAAAACTCTCGTCCCTTCTGGATAGCCGAGATGGCTCGAAGAATTACGAGATCCGCGGAGCCAGGTCGGTAAGTAGTCGCGAATGATATATTCGAAGTTGAGCACGTGGCCCCGGGCAATATTTCACGGAGTTCTCCAGCTCTCGCAGAGCTCACACCACCCCACCAAGGGCCTTTGACATTATCGAGATTCCAAAAGCACCTGGAGCGTTGTAATTTCATTCTCCTCTGGCACCTTTACCTCACTGCACCCGCTCCGTTTTGCCATTTTATGTACACGCGTGTGTTTCCGTAGTTTGAATTGTTTAGACAGATGGCAAACACCCTCGCTGATCCTACCTTTTGTAATGGTGAATAATATTTCTAGAGGCAGACTGTTGTAGTCCAGCACTAATACAAAACTGCTATAAATAGTGGAGTACAAACTATATTTGGCCTCAGAATACTAGTGTCTCAGTAGCACTGAAATGATTTCCTCAGACTTTATAAAATACTATAACTAACGCAAACGACTCTAGGCAAGGGAATTTATCTGAATGTAGAATGTGAAAAACACGTAAGTTCATTTCTGAGTATTACTGAAACGATTTCCTTAGATTCTCGAGGATACTTCATCTAACTATTTGAAATGATTTTCATGGATGCACCAGCGTTATCTACTCTAGATAATAGTCTCCATTCAAACCTAGTAATATTAGTAATAAAGGTTCGGTGACTTATTGGGCTTCTGATGCAGACATAATCTCTTTACTATTTGTAATCTTAAGAAATTCAACTCTACACAATTATTACAATTAGTAGCACTTGACATAAACAGAAAAATTTCAAATTCCAACCAGAACACAAGACTCTTTCTCCTGGGATTAAATGGCAATCGACATCTCACAAACTCTGTTGTCGGGGATGCACAAGCGAATCCAGACAACTCACGAAGCCTTGGGCTAACAACTTGTATGTCCCAGGTTACTGGACTAACATTAGTTTCGCCTCACTATACTTTATCAACGTCGTAAAATAGGCAGAACAGTAACAAATTTGAAGATTAATTTCATGGTTCTTCCACCTTAAATTAAATCCAGCCAAGGAATTCCTAAGAGGGCAAATTGAATTTTCATGAGGACATGAATACGAAAGAAATGAATAGAATGAACTTACGAACGGAACGAAAACAAACTTGTAACAATCTCAAACCTTTGTGACAATTATAGTCTTAGTATTTTAAATCTGGAATGAAATTTTGTTAGTTCAAAAGAGAGTGTTATGCTTTAAACGTACTCAAAACATGTAGAACAGTAAATACGCATAATTCCAATTCTCATTATCACTGAAATGATTTCCTTAGATCTTGAAAAATACTCAGTCTGACTATTTTCATGAGCACACACTATCAAAAATTACTACAAATAATGGAATCTATTCAAATCTAGAATCTGAAAAACACATCCCTCCATTTCTCCGTATCACTGAAATTATTTGCCCCGACTCCGAAGAATACTCAGGTGGAATGTTTGAAATCATTTTCCGCAATCCTATACCTCTACTCATTTCTCCGTTCAATTATCTAACTATGTTTGTCTTCTGATACGCTATCCTCTGTTTCGTGAGAATCGGAAGGGGTGCTGCGATGAGAGAACAGGGACTCATTCCCGGTCTGGATAATTTAACAGTGGCCAGATGAGATAAGGTATCCTGGCGGTCGTTGGGTTGGCGGTTTTGCGGTGCGCCTTACAACTCGGGACGCCGAGCGTCCCGATTTCCTCCTGTAAACACGCTCCGCGATGCAACGTTTGCCTGCATCTGGATCCCGAAGGAAATTTCTAGGCACGGGGCACTGCTTCGATCGTTCCAAAGGAGAATATCCCATGATGTCCAATAGGAAGACGGACGGACGGTAACGTTCCACTGGCGGACGTTTCATTTACGGTTATTTCTCCTGTGGTTAGACCATTTGCGGTTACATCGTGATACACTGTACTATGAAGAATGCTTTATGCTCCGTGCCTCCTAGCGAGGAAATTCTACGATCCAAAACTCTGGCGTGAAAATACTTTGTTATACTCTCCTTTGGAGCTACTTGTTCTTTTGGTCGAAACTTGATAGAACCCTCCTTCTGTATCATCAAGTTTCTTCGATATACAACTGAAGGAAGTTACCAAAGGAGAAAAAAGCAGCCAACGGACCGAATAATAAATCTTTTACACCCCTAGAGAATACTAAATTACCACTCATACATTCTCAAACTTTGTTGGCAACTTCGTTCAGATCCCGCAAATGTCTTATCAAAGTTGATTTGGAAGTTTCCCAACAAACACAAACTGTTGGCATCTTGACGAGTGCCCCTTTTACAGCGGGTAGTGTATCATTGAAGTAAAGCAATACTAACCGATTCGAATATGATTGGTGTACTCATAGATGGTTATTATATTAATTAATTAATATGAAGTAATATTACTCTCGAAGTTACAATCTAATTGATTCTGAAATGACCTATTATATAAAACGTACGTAAGTCGATGTGGAATTTATATATTATTATATATTATGTTGTTATTCTGTTCCAGTAGGAAATAGACTTTTATTTAACACAACCATTGCTTACGTACCATTTTAAATCCAATTTTCTCCGCAAGTAATCATTTTTTGCACTACAAATTTCTTATTTTTCAGACATGAAATGCATTTTGCTTTACTGAAAATTTCAGAAAAATCTTGGTCCTTCAGTGAAAGTAAAAGAAATAACCGAATAAACAAATGTCAGAAAATAGAGAAGGTTTAATGTTTCCTCGAGTGTCTTCACGAAGCGGAAACGTTCTGAGGAACACTACCTGACGTCTCCACTCGCGGCCAACTTCTTTCATGCTTTCACTGAGCCTGTAAGACAGTGACAAATCGAAACGAAATTTACAGTCGAGCAAGATGTTGGCTCGTCCTTCGGTTTCGACATTCTTTTCACGCGACGTTTACATTCTAATGTAAATGACTCCAATTCCAAAGAATAGAGCACTGCACCCTCTGAAATTGATTAATTCTACGTCTAACCAACATTGCATCGCATACATAACCGCATTAAAAAAAGGAATTCTGTTGAATAAAATTTGAGAAAAAATAAAAAAACTACTATTTACCCGGCAGTTATTTTTCCAACTAACCATATTCTGCCGCCATAAAGTGACACGCAACGGTCTGAATCAACGCTTCATAAAGCCACGCAAATGAAGCCGCCACAGATTGTAAATCCACAAACACTGGTGTATCAAAAAGTTTACACATATCGAACGATCGTTTACTCTATGCAACAGCTACCTGAGCAGAACAGAAACACGTATAGAGAAACGTTAAATAAAATGGAATGAATGAAACTCATCTTTCCAAAAAATCTATGATACCTGATTCCCCTCCTTTACATTCTTAACAAGGCAAACCGAAAAACCACCCGCAGAATGGGTTGATTGCGGTTAACGAAATTGCGATAGTGGTTAACAAACTGTTTATTAAGAATTGTCATCCAATGCTCGATCGTTAGCTACCTCTCCAAAGGGATGGAAACTAACGCGTACAATTAAGCTAGTCCAGATAAGTGAATTACGCCGGTGGCCAGGTAACGAAACGTGTTTCTAGCGACGCGAATTCACGGAGCGATGTCTCGGAATTGCAAACAATCAAACGGAAAGTTATACCTCTGTTAACAAAGTTTGGTATACTCGAACAAGGCAGCATCTGGAATTCTGATAAATTTTCATATTCTCAAACAACACTTTGTTGGTCTTCAACGTTTGGTCTACAAAATAATTGCTAAAACAAAAAGGCATGATATCTTGACTATTGTATTATTTAGCAGGCAACCTCATTAACCATCGCTAAAATTACCCAAACAAACAGAATTCGGTATTAATTCCCTGATGAACAGAGTCGGGATGCTGCTGCGAGTGGTAGTCGCGCAACTTTGGCGTGAATCCCGCATATAATTTCCGCGTACCGAATTTGGAAACGGGTTCAGAAAGAACGATGGTACGCGACTCGCGGAATAAGTAGTATCGGTGAAATATGGTCCCGACGGAATCGTTTTTACTGGTGCACTTTATGCGCACCGGAGACTGCCAAAATTTCCCCCGTTTCTCCACATGGCTGCGCATCAAGCGCGAAACAGAGAGGCGAAGATCCAACGAGAATTCAATGAAGACTCTGTATAGCTATTGGGATGACGATGGTAACTAGCGATGCGTGACGACATGAGTGAAAGAAATCTTACAAATATTTCAGAACTGTAAATTACGATGTAATTACATCTATATATAGTAAGTTTTACGAATGTAAGTATTAACTTCCCAGAAATTGAATGGTAAAAGATTCCACTGAAGAATTTTAGTGAAACTTTGTTTTGTAAGTTAATACTAAAAAATGAAATTTACGAAAAATGGTACTATAATAGTGTTTCATATACATAAATGTATATTAATCCCATGTGATACTCACTGTATAGGGTGATCCATAAGTCATTTTTCAGAAAACAGTTTTTGGACTCTTATTTATACGACCTTTTTTCAGCCTTAGACAGAATGGAATATGCTACCAAAGTAGGGCCACCTATTTCGGTATCACTCTATATATTTCAGAGCCATAATGTATAAGTTTCATTCTGAAATAATGAGAACACCAGCATTCCCCTACTTAAATGGACCTGGCCAGACTCGGACACACTCCAGAGGTGACTTAATCATTATCAAAACTCGCTTACTGTTCTCCTAGGAAACTTGAGATCTGAATGTAACGAGACTTGTAACTTGTACAACCTGCTACCACGAACGTGTACCTAGGATTTGTTCTGGGAACGAACCGTCTGTTTAATCGATGTTTAACGATTGAAGCCCATAGAACTCGAAAGATGGCGAACTTACCACGCGTATCTCTTCGAGACAAGGTTTCTGAAGTTCTTTCGAGTAGTTAAGATTTCGGGCTCGCACCAACGATTTGTTTCCGAAGTTGTTCGCCTCACGAGTTCGCAAATATCGGTGATTCAGGAGCAACGTGCGGCTACACGATTGAATACGATTACAGGAGGCCGCCGTGATTTATGGCAGCACCTGGAAACGTTCTTTGCACCCGACTTATGTGTTGCATGAGTGGTTGCGAGAAAACCATTTCCACAGATATCTACTTGCGGCGGTGGTAAGTTGGCTAGCGAATGGCACAGGAATAAAAGAGATACTCTACAGATTCTGCGTGATTCTAGAAATATTACTCTGGTAGTAGAATTATGTCTACTAATTAGTAACGAATCCCTAACATCATACATACATTCTTGTTCAATTATCGAAATAAAAGAACACCTTGGCTCGTTGACATACTTGGTGTCAGTAAAAGTGGTCCTTAGTGATTCTAGTATAATTTATCAAATCCGAATTCATCTGTCCAGCTCAACACGGTACTTCTAACTATAATATTACTGCGCTAACAGCTGGCAACTTACTAGGAACATTATTCAATTGATGATGGAAGAGAGTACACTACAAAGCTCATAAAAATGTAGTTTAAAAATATTATTAGCAACTGGCTTAGGAATTAGCTTTTTGGAGAAAAAGTGACTCCCAAATGGGAATTTTTCACAACTTTAACTACTAAAGCGTTTTTAAATAAATACAAAGAGCTCTTCGTCATAAAATGTGTTCAAAGCGATGTGCTGACAAGTAATATTACATGTATATTTCTTTCCAAAGGATAAACTTTTATCTGCTTGTCTGTTTCCTGATTTATTGTCTCACTCCAGTTGGAGTCTACGTTTATCTACATTTTATAAACTGTCTTATGCATAATAGTTTATATAACCACTTGGATGAGAAAGAGCTAAATTCAGCTTTCACGCTAACAATTTGCGTTTGCTTCCTCCAAGACTAGGAGCAGACAAAATAAAAGAATACTTTTAAGGAAACATGTGGGTATCATGGGTTTCGTATCGAAACAATACTGTAGTTCATTTTAAAATATTAAAAGACATGACTCTGCTTGCTGCAATTATCTTCCACAATGCAATTAGTATATAGAGTTGAAATGGTTACACTAAAAGGGAATATTACCTTAATATGAATCTCTGTTAAGAGGCGAGAAGTGAGATAATGGCTTCCTGGTTACAAAGGGAATACTTGTCGGTCGCACTGTTAATTCGAGATAAAGCATACTCCCCGCTGAATCGTTAGGCAATACATACACATGAGCGTGTATCATACCTGGACCGAGCTAACACACGGCAAGTGAGATTATTTTACATCGGAAAATAACCGCGTAGCTGGTCGGGAAAATTAGGTTCAGATCGTAAAGACGAATCAAGCAGATAAGAAACTGTAATTTAGAATGAAGTAGCTAGGCGCAAACACTTCAGCAGTAATCAATGCTCATCGATGTATAGAACGACATATTTTATATTATTTGTTCCTTTTCCATTGTGAACTTCTTTCTTCCTCATCATAATATGACTTCATAGCTTCAAATAACTATGGCTAACGAATTCTCTTTTCTTTCACTGCATATACTTCGACTAATACGATCTATAGTACTTAAATTACGAGTCCTTCTTCAACTCGAATCTTCGACTGTCTGCGACATCGTTACTTTTCATGACGGAAGGAACAAGGCGTTCAAGATTTGCAATTGAAATGTACTAATTAAGTTATAGGAACAGAGGACATCCGTTGGAATAGGATCATCGAATCTCTGCAGATGAAGGGCGAAACGATGCGAAAAATACGTTAATGAGCCTGCGAGAATAATATCGAAGTAAAATTGAATCGAAGCTTATTCACTGTTTCTTGAATCGAACAATAGTGGCTAAAAATAAATGGCATGATTTTAATTGGTGCTATTGTAGATATGGAGTTATAAGACCAGTGTAGTGGAAACGTCCAAAAATATCAGGAAATGTTAACACAGCATACAGTATCTATTCTCACTCTGAGAAAGTGATGTTTCGTGCTGACATTTCCGGATTGTGGTTGGTCCTCGACAATTGAAGCTTTTTGCGAGCTTCGCCGAGCGCTTTTAGTAGAGTTCTCATACGCAATAGATGGGAACAGTTGAATTTGCACTTTGCCCTCACACGGTCGCGAGGCGTTTATCGTTTTAACGGCTAGAGAAGTGGTGCGAACCGGAAGCCGTAGTTGAAATAAGGGCCACCACAATGTGTCCACTTTGCGATAAATTATAAGGGCTGTCTAGCAAACTCTGTGACAGACCTATTTCGTTAAAAACATTTTCCTTCCATAATAAGTTCTCGCGCGAAACTGCACATAGTCTGTATGAATTACAATGAAGTAAACGGATTTTCGGTCACAAAAATTCTTAGAGAAATGACAGAAACACGGCTCTGCAGAGGCGAACGATTTGAAACAAAATGACACAACCATTCGGAACGCCGAGTTTTCCTTGAAGAACTTCCAGTAAATCGAACATTCAGTGAAATTCTGGGAAGTCTGCCAAGTTCCAAAGAATTTAAAAGTTCGCGAAAACTTAGAGATCTCACCAATCATAGGACCTGTTACCCTTATACAATATTAAAGATACTTACAAACAAACGTACCACGTAAGTTTGGGAAAGAGGAAACTGAGAATAACAGTTTATCTGTGATTGAGGGTGCAGCTGATGATATTCAGTGTTATTTCCTATATTAATCACTGACAAAGAACACCGTCAATTGGTGATAGAATAAAATTGTTTATTAAAAAGAATAAACCTTCTTGTCTGTTGTTGCAGGTCAAAAGCTCCCACGTTAACTGTCAGATATCAGTCTTGAACTTTATTAAATAAAAAACTCTAATATTTTTTTTAATTAAAAAGACTACATACATTTCAAAATATTTCAGTAGATACAGTTAAAAACTAGTTGTAAATGGACTCTTTTCACAAAAGTAGAGCAAGCAATTAAAGCAGTTGTAACAGTATTTTTATGATAAATTGCATTTTCATGAGTCTTGTAGTATACTTTCTCGATTCACGGAGCAATTAGTGCATTTCCATCATGAAGTAAATACAGTACCCAGTGAAAACAAACTTTTAACCCCTTATATGCATACTACCATCACTGTAATGGCTTTTCTTCAGATATTCTTTAAGAACAAAATGACATTATAGAGGCTTCCCATGAGACAAATGAAGTTTTTGGACGAAGAATAAGTAAAAATATTATAACTTATTCAGCTGTTATTAATTAATAACATAATGTAGATATGACTAAATACGTATCTAACAACATCGAAATACCTATCATGGTACTAACAGCAAGAAAGCTGTCTCTGCACAACGATATGTACACCTTCAAGCCCAGATCAGTGCCGTAGCGTAAGGGTTATTCACAAAAGTCATAAAGAAAATATGATAACAGCTCTATATTTTATTCTCGTATCAATGTACACTTATTAAACTATAATGTTCAATCAGCAGTAAGTCTGGTCCGCCTGAACGAGTCTAAAAGTCATACAATAACTTTAGTCACAGGCAGCCCCGTGGCACAATTGTGACAATGTACGGGATTCCATAATAGATGAGGTCGCGTTGTTAAGAATCGGAGGAAGAATATGCGATCCGAAATCGAATCACCGTGCCAGGGGATCTCGGCAACTCGCGCCGAGAGATTTCCATATCCCGCAGCCATCTTCGACCGACAATATCCCCCCAGCTCGTGACTTTAGGCAGTCGTGAAGTACCATGACCGGACGGTTCAAGAGACGTTTTATTTCGACATTATAAGCTATTTCACGTTGAAATGGGACAAATGGAATTGCAGACCCCATCTAGTAGCGATCTGGCATGCCGCTGCTGGTTCAGCCGGTGAACCAACTTGCCAGAACTCGTTTCGATCCAACTCGTGAATATGATTCTCGCAAAATTAAAATGTTCGCCTCGTCGATCCTTCCACCTCTACCTCTTAAACAGCTATTGGAATCTTAAATTTTTCAAGATGTCCCAGCCTTTAGATAACATCTTAATCTACCCAAGAGGTAAAGCTTCATTAAATCACGATCGCAATTCAAAGGTAGTAGTTACTTCATTTTTCATCGTCTGTAGTTTACAGGTGGATACTTGTACTGGAGTATACTGACAGTATATTTGGTTACAAAATATGTAGTTTATTTTGCAAGATTTAAATTGAAATATGGAAAATGATAAATATTTGACGCGATCTTTGTACATTTGGAACATAGAAAAAGTCTGCAAAAATTTAGTAAATACTTCCAAATTTATAGTTTAACACATTCGAACCAGTGACCTATATGCTAAATCACGCAATATCTCTCCCCAATGGCCAATGGCACGGCGTTTAAGTCATTTTTAAACTGAAAAGGCGTTGCCGTCCCCTGGGGACAGTTTTGGCAAAATACTCTGGCCTCGAATATATTAACTGTTTGCGGTCGAAATCAGAGCTATACCCGACAAAAGACCTACTACCTTCGCTGCTCTGACAGCAAAAATTAAGGCTAAAAAATTCAAATGTTCAAAAAAGACTTAAAGAAGTATTATACTTGTAATATCTAAATAATAGTATTCTACATCAAAAGTGTAGGTACTTATTATAATAGGTAATGAATAATAGAAAACGGTTTCAGGGATTTACATGTATCACTTAAGTCAATTTAAAATGAGTCGCTTTTGTTCTGTGCGAATTTGTACTTTCGGATAGGAAGTATGAATCATCATTATGTCTGTGTTATGTATCAACGTAAGTTGTTTTACACGAAGCTATCACAAAATCCTTATTGAAGAAATGTCTGATGATTAATAGAATGTCAGCAGAAAACTGGTCATCCAAAGTGCTTTCGTTTTTCAAATCAATGGGCTACCTGTCCCCAACAATTCTCGCTATCTACGACACAATCAGGGAAACGATCGATACGTGCATATATATGTGATAAAGCAGACGCTATCCTGAAAAAGAAGAATTGTCTCTTCTGTAGGATCCACAGCTCGTATGCTTCTGCTCGGTTGATGTTCATTCCCCTCTGTGTCTCCGGGGACAATACGATGCACTCAATTGTTTCATCGGAGATTGTGAAACATGAGAAACTAGCTCGGGGAGCGCGAAGCTGATGCCACGACAAAGAAAGACTCAGCAGGCAAGTTGGACAAGAGGGCGACGCTAAAAGAATTCTCACCCCACTCATGTCTTCCTCCAGCCGTTGCTGAAATCCATTTGACCAGAGGTGACAATCGAATCCATCCATTTTCACATTCCTAAATGGAATTGAACTTTTTGAAACTGTCGCCGTTTTAGTTCGTTTCTATATGCAAATAAGTCGCTTGACAATGTAAAATAATTCTTGACAGAGTACTAAAAGCTCCATTAATTCAAATAGTATCAGGCAATCGATTTCTTAATCAAAATTGCACTAGTGAAAGCCAATTGCTGCAAGAGCTGTTGACTGATCGATTTCTGGTTAAACGGTAACTGTTAAAGCCTAATTGCTCCAGAATCCGTTGGCTAATCGACTTCTTAATCAAGGTTGAACTATAGAAGCTTAATTACATCAATGGGTGTTGGCCAATCGATATCTAGCTCCCCATTGATCTTCTGTCACGTTAGCCTAAACCAAATAAGTTTAGGGCGATAATAAGTGTTTAAACATTAAAAATATCTTGTCTGAAGTATGAAATTCAATATTCTTACAGCCGAATACTTGAGCAGTTTAATTTAAGTTTATAATATTCTAATTGTGGAAATAAAGTTTTATAGATAATTATAAGAATTTTCCTCACTGTCATAGTATTCGAAATCTGATTTATCAAAGTTATTTGATACTTTTTTTTATCACAGGAAAAAATATGTTTTCCCATTGATGTTGAACGATTTCCTATCGATAGCGATATGCAAATAGTAGAATTTTTATACGCGTGTACATAGCTATTTTTCGTTTGCACAGAAAAATCTCCACGCACCGTTTTTTATCTCGACAAAACAACGAAACTTCCGGTTACCGAAGATTTAAATATAGGTTGTCACTAAATCGATCGAATTACGTGCCGACCAGAAAATTCCGAAAATATAGTTTCGTGTTGTACAATATTCGAATAAAAATATTATCCAACCAGCCCTTTTTTGGACCTAATATCAAATAACTTTTTATATCTCATCTCTCTTCGCAAAGCTTCAAAGCACTTTTTGTTACACCTGCTATTATTCTTCTTCACTGAATATTCCATGGATACACAGAACGATTTTAGTTCAGATTTTGCACTATCCACTAGGAAAGAATGCTCTCCAATGTTGATTAATTTTCTTAATCTCCAGAGCACATCTTAGATCCCCTATTCCAACTTTAATTGCATTGGACCCATAGCGAGTAGGAACCAGAAAATTATTCTTGTCTCGTAGGAACCAATTAAAGACTCCACGTTTTTGTCGAGACCAGATAGTCAAACCAGGTTCAAGGAAATCGAAAGGCCGCGCAGATCTATCTACGACAGCTAGCCGCTTCCAATTAACGTCACGTTTCCGTCGGGATCGTTATCCTTATCGGTGGTTCCCCTCAGTCCGCGAAACGATCTAGAAAAAGTTCCACGATTCGCGAGCAAAGGAGCTGCGAGAAACTTGGACCCACTGCCGGGCTGTTCGTAAGCTGGGGGCTACTTCTTATTCCACTTCCGCTTTGTTTTAGGGCAGCTCGGGGAATCGTAAACGGCGGAACTCAAGGGGCTGCTTCCGGATGCGGCTGGTCGCTTCTTTCTTCCGGTAAATCCGTGCCAGGATCCCCAGGACAATTGGGGATAGGAAAGTTCTCGAAGACTGCACCGGTTACAGGTGATACCAGGGCCTTTCTGATCGTGACTCATCGCGTGAAAAGACGATAAGAAGTGTAATAAAAAGGACGTTGTTGGATCTTGGCGTCGGTGTTCCTCGCTCATGTCCTTATAAAAATTCCAATTATGAGTGCATATGGGGAAAACTCTGTACATATAAACACATCCCTTCTGGCATTTAAGGCGCATGCTCTGTACATAAAGACACATACCTATGAGCATAATGCATGGTTTAAGGTGCGTTTATACTACAAGTTATGTATAAGTTCTTTATATATCAATATATAAAACTTTGTTATATAGCATGTAGTGTAGACGAATCTTCACAAAACTTGTTTTAGAACTTATAATTGAAGTTTCGAAAGCATAACTACTTATATTTTAATGAGCAGTTCCTAATTTTTCAAGATTTCCTGTGCGATTTCAGAGCTGACTCGAAATGTCGAAGTAGTTATTGGTTAGTGCTGAATTTGATCCACTTTAAAGTATGTATATTCCATATTTGGTTCGAGAAGATATTAAACACTAATTAATGCTTTATGTAAATGGTATTATTTATACAACTATTTCTGTAACTTTATTTACTAACATCTGTTATTAATAGCATGATTCTGTATTACAATTTTAAATTAAAAAATAATTTAAATTATCTAATCATATTCGAATGCATAGTTTTCGTAATTTCAACCTTATGAGTTAAATTAATTGTATTCATTTATCTTAATTTGTTCGAAGAAACGTGTTAGACAATTTGTATTTCTATTGAACTTCAATATTTTCGTCGACAACTACTGGTTTGTAATAGGAACATAGAATGTTGAAAGAAGTAGTATCACTAGCTTTATTTAGATTTTCTTAGTACATTTGCTGCAGCATTACCAGGATCGCAGAACAGTAGTAGAGTTTGAAGAAAGAACGCAATAAAGAGGTATGCTCGTATTCACTCACAAGCAGATTATGTTGCTCTGTTACTTCTACTCAATCTTTACAGGAACACAGAATAATGGAAATATGTTCCATTACTTAAGTTATATTATCCTGTTGCATCTGCCCCAACATACTGTGAGTGTCAAACATTATGAAAGTTTTTTGTCTACAAAGAATTGTAAAATATTTTCGAAGTATCTCAGTTTGACAAAAACCAAAAGCTAAAGGTTAAATATTCATCTATTTTCTAAGACTATAAAAATTATTTATAAAAGCGAAGTTTTATTTAACATACTTATTTTACATTCTTTATTGCACATTAGTAACTGAACGTTCTTATTCCACAATGGACTATCAGCCGGAAGTTATAAATCAGTGGCCAGTTGCGCTGACCCAGGAGGGAACAATTTCACTGTCTAGCGAAACTCGAGATAGCTACGTAATTTTGTTTTATCTACCAGTTCAATATCTAAATAAAATTGTTCTTCTTTTCTTCTATTCTCTTTGATAAGTCTTCTAAGGGTATGAGAAATTTTACGAAGAAATATTTATTAATCAATGTATTATTACTTTGGTTATAATTTTCTGTAAACAGAAGTTAAACTTTCAATGTAATATTACTCTTTACTGGCAATAAACAGTATGTATGTCTTCAGCACAATTATCTTTATGCATAATCTCTCACTTTAGATTAGTTGCAACCTTCTAGCATAGTTCTTTTACTTTTCCTGCATTTGTCGCTAGATGGTTATATTTGCAACTTCAGAAGAATTCCACTATCAAAAATATTCTTGATACTACGGAAATTCACAAAATGCAAGGAACTCCATTTCCTTCATCAGGAAATATACACCAAGAAACAGACCACCGTACCACGATAACTCTGGGAAACTTCCGGTCAGGAGTTTCCGACACCGCGGCTTCGAGGAAACTTGGCTTCACCTTCAGCGAAATTTCAGGCGTATCCATAGGATGGGGAGGCAAGGGAGCATGAGGTGGGAACAACTGTATGCACCCAGCCTAGACTAGAAAGAGGAGTTCCTCTGTATGGGGCGGTGAACCAGCCATGGTCCGATAAATAGCATCCTGATCGTCCTGGATCGCACGCTTTGAACAGCTCCATCGCTTTGTCTACCTGGCATCAAATGAACTCGAGGGTCCGCGTAATAATTACTCCACATAGAGGACCTCCTAACTGGTGGTCTCAAAGTGGTCGTTACCGCTGAGACAAAGCTAGGAAAGCCTAATCGTTCGGCTGCTGAGCTTTCAGTGAAAGCACAGCGAGCGCCCAATATTGACTGAATACAGCAGAGTACTCAATTTAATTCATCTACTGCTTACTAATTCGATAAGTTGAAAAACAGATTGTGGTAGTTTCCCATTAGATTTTTTCTTTATTGTGGCAATTTTACTTTTAAATTTCCGACCACTTTACGTCTTCACAAAATATAAACATGTTCAATACACTCACACTTGCACTTGTACATTTTACTGGTAACTGTAACACCACTTTTATTGTACTGCGCGTAATACTTAGATAAATTCTATTCCACCAAAAGGTTAACACTTAGGAAATTGGCAAACAAGGTACTTGTAAACAATTACATCGATCCGTATAAATAGCAGACTAATAACCAGGAGGGAATGGTCAGAAACTTCGATGGAACTTCCATAAAGGAAGTTTCCCGCGAAACTTTCGAACGGACCGCCGCACTTTTCACCCGTTCGAGTTATTGATGAAACCAAGTTTCATCGCCTGATGCTGGAGATATTTTTCAGATTCTCCCCCTCCACCGATACTCGATCGGTTTGCATTTGACTCCAACCCTCAAGGGAGTAAGAGGTACGAATAATCGAAACTGCTAAAGGAACACCTGCCGTCTACAGGTTTGGTTCCTTCGCTGAGAAAAATTGTTCTTTACGATCCCTGCCGTATTTCAAAGTTTTACTTTGCGACACATGATATTTAATAATTTATCTGAAATTTTAGACATAAAATAGTACTTTCAAATAGCTATATTTTATTTTTCAACACACTGGTACAATATTTGGGCATAATAGTTCCTTGAGAGACGATTACACATGAACGTAATATATAAAGTTACAACTTTCACAATAATATTATGTCCTAATCTGTTAAGATCTTTTCGAAGATGAACACGTCGAAATTTAATGCATTATAAATAAAAATATGTATAGGTAGTACATAACTCACTTAGCAAAAAAATGAAGTAATACGAGTTCCTTTCCTTTCCCTTGATTTAGAAAATTGTATGATATTCTCTTTATAATTACAAAAAATCCTAGTTTAAAAATTACCCTGATTCATGATTGTACTATTTTTACAGTAAGTGTAGAATAAAAATAAAATACTATCAACTTTAATTAATGTTCTCGTATATTCATTTATCTTGTAACGCACAGAAGTCACAAAAATCGATAAAAGTTACACACTTCGATATACGAAAAGTTGAGTTATCAGAAAGTAATAAGACCATAAAAACAATCATAATTATTCTATATTCATTCTAATGATCTATATTTCTCCCAGAACATTTAAATCCTTAGTATTCCAAAATCTGGGCTCAATAACTAAATCTTTCGTACTAATTTCTCAACTCTCCCAAACCTGAACACACAAGATGCGTATAAAAGTCTAGCAAACATGTAGTCTTCATGATGTGTAATTGTATTCATTATATTCATAATATGTGTATATATCTTATAACAACTGCATAGAAACTTGATAAGAATACACCAACAATTATAAATATTTATGTAACGACAGTACAAAGAAGTATAACACGAATGATAGAAGATCCATACGTGTCAAACGACACTTTTGATTGTATCCTTAGCATGATATTTATAACTAGGTACGAACTTTGGTCAAACACAATAATAGCATCAAAAATACATCAGATATAGTCGAGATCCGTAAACCGTCGCACCTTAATTTCTGAAAGTTATAGACTATCACAATCTTTGGCAAGGGAAAAGATTGATATACATGTATATATATTAAACACCTTGTGCATACAACAGTAAGATGAAAGACATGTATGTGCCAATAATAGTTCTGTATAAAGTAGTAATGGAAGACCCACGGTACATGTGCGGATACGTGAAACAACTCGTATCGTTTTCAAAGTATGAAAACGCACAAATATATAATTTCGTTTCTAAATACTGGCACATGAGTTTACAATGAAACAGTAGTTAAGCACAACCAGAATCAACAATTCCTTATAGATTATTATATTCACTGATTACTTCCATGATAGTCTCAAGCGATCAATTGACTTATCCTGTTTATAATTCGTAAAATTGATGTGTCTCCTTCTTTTTAGATAGTTAACGTTTTACTGTAAATGCGCAGATGATGTCTTAAATATGAGATTCAAGTACATTTATCAGTCGAAATACCATAGTTAGCCGAATAAAATGCTTGTTACGCATTCTCGCTTAATCCGCAATGGAGGCAGTTTATTCAGCTACGTGTAAGGGCAGTGTCAGCAATAACAAGAAGAGCTGGGAGGCGGCGTTTCGCGCTCGTGGCATCGTAAGACCCTTTGATGAGGCAGCAACGATTTATCCACAGTAGTTTCCATTCGACGCATCACACGATCCAGAAGTATTTCCACAGCGCGAGCCACATTCTGTCCCGTGGCTGCGCTCGTCTCCAAATACACCAAACTGGAGAATACACACGATTACTTTCACGAATACTTTCATTTTCTCCTTTTGTTGCAATTTATACGGTTTCCTTTCTGTAAAGGTCCGAGTGAAAAATAATTTAGAACTTTAACAAGTCTGTCCTCATTTTTGAAAGACACTTGTTGAACAGGACACGATTTTTACGCCAACACCTCAAATAATATAAACTGCGGTATAATTTGTTTCTTTTTTTTTCGTTTTTAATTTGAATTAATGTGTGGCAGTGAAATTTGTAAACAAGTGTCCAATGTTTTTCAATTTATTTCATACTGTATATTGTCCAATGTCCATGTAGGGTCATTCTTTAATTAATTTCATCACTAATTATATGAAATATTTCTTCAATAGTGCAGTATAATTATGTATGAATTATGAAAATGACTGAGGTGCAGCGTGTACAATGTTATTTACCCGTGTTTTTCCGCTAATTCCCGAGCCTTATGTTCGCTCACAACTCGTTTGTCTTCGAGGTCGGATTTATTCCCACACAGAATTATATCTGGATCTTCGCAATATGCGTGGGTCTGTACGCACATAAACATGTATTAATTATGAAATGAAAATCGAAATTTAATATAAAGATCTTATTTGTGTTTATTCGATCGAACGATAATTTGAGTTTTTGAACACAAAAACATTTATAATTCGATGATAAATAGATATGAAAATCTTTGTATTTTTAACATGCCTTTAATACTTTTATTCACTAGTTATATATAAATGTAGTATCATAATACAACAACAGAGATAAAACATTTGTAGCATTTTTATTACTGAAAAACCTAATGCTTTAAAATTAGCATATAAAGGTAGTTTTCATGTCATTTTAGTTTTTACAACTTAGTAACAGACATTCTTGTTATTATCCAACTATACGCCCGTTTTCATGGCAGGTTTGCGTGGGTGTAGTATCCTCTGTTATTTTCTCTTCTAATATGTGGTTTTGCAGATTATAGCTTCTGCTAATTATACTGTAGCAGTTACAATAAATGTTCATTTAACCCAACGATGAGACGATGTTTCGTTATCTAATTCATTCCATGCTTTAAAACAATCAATTTTCCGTGAATATGAAACGTGTTTTATTGCAAAACTCTTCTTAATTCTCTTCACGTATTTTCCATTGTAACATGGTTCTACAGTCTCAGGTTTGGGGATCTCATGTAAATACTTACAGGATGTAAGCATATTGCAACAAATTATGATAGGCTTAATAAAAAATCATAAAAACACAAAAACAATTATAAACATAAAATTTTATTATCCAGAGGTACAAATAAATATTTTTTAAGGACAAAGAAGATTATTGTTGGATAAATAATATAATAATATTGAATTGTCCGGAAAGCTCATAATGATTTCTAGCAAAAATTTAGAAGTGAAATCACCTTACTTGCTTGCAATTGTATTCAATAATATAAGAAGCATTATTTTATTCATTAATTTCTCATCACCGACTGAATAGTATTATAATTACGTTTTCACAAAATTTCTCACTCTTTTGAACATAAACTGCTTCAACCATTTTTCATGTACCTCCTGTGATTAAAATTTTGCATAAACTAACATAGATGATAGTATTAATGTGCCAACTAGACTGAGTAAAATGGATGAGCAAAAACATTTCAGCAAATTTTTCAAATTTTATTGCAAAACTTGCAATCTCTTATTCTGAAATAGGACATCTCTGTATTAGCTAATTAAAGCCAATTCTTCCTAATTATTGCAAGTAGTCAATCAAATTGTACAAATTGCAATCAAAAAATTATTTTTCATGTGTATAAACCAAATGTTTTTAGTTATTATCTTAATACATTCACTATTTTTTTCTACTTCTTCTTGAAAAATATTCATAACAAAATATTTCTCATTTCTCGAATAGGTAGTCAAATATTTCTTTGAATTCAATAACTGTTGCAAACTTGTTATTTTAAAATTTTTTATACTATTAACAATATTTTGTATTACTTTTTACTAATATTTGTATAGACATTTAAAATATTTAAAAATATTTCATTTTTCGGTGTAGTGTACGGTTTTACGATCCATACGATATCCGAAAATATTAATTGATTAAAACTTGCAAAATTAATTCTGGAAAGTATGTTTGGATATTGTAACTTTGTAAAAAAAAATCAACCCTCAAGTATATTAATGCTATTATCCACTGTTGAAAGCTATGTGCTTTTCAGACAATCCAGTACAATACTTTATTAAATTTACAATATTCATGTATGAATATATTAGGTTCTATAATATACATATGTATACAGAAGAATGTAAACAGAATGTAAATTTTGTAAGTGTACCCAAACTTTTAAATAGTTATATACATGCTTAAAACCAATAAAAAATAAACAAAGTTATTTAAAAAAATTTATACGTATTTATGAACACCTTTCCTTATAATTAATATATGAAATTCATGCAGTATAATTTGTTTAAAGTTATGAGTTTTGTATTAATAAACCCCAAACTTGTAAACTACAATTCTACACTACATCTAAAAATTTAAAGATACATTATACTGAAAAAATGCAATAGTTCAAAAATTTTGGCTGGATAATTTCTTTTCTAGATTCATGCAAATATTACCTTGAATTTCTTTTATGATTCCACTTTCTTTTTGGCCTACAATTTACTATATTAAAGTATTACTATAATAGTAGATATGCTGTTAATAAAGTTTTCTAATAGTTTTTTAAGGAAAATGCTTCACTTCTTTTTTACACTAATTAAAAAGTTATTTTGTGCATAATTAACTCAAATCATCGTTCAATAGAATTAGTTTTGAATCATAGTATTTATTATATCAGAACTAATAAAGATAAATACCCTAAGTTGTTCCAGCCAATTTCTGACTTCAAGGAACGACATCTCGTTGGTTAAATCAAAAATTAGAAGGAAACCCATGGAATCCCGATAAAAGGCAGTAGTTAGACTTCTGAACCTGAATATTAATGGCATTAGAGCACATATATGATAGGATACCAATTAATTTTATCATTGCTCATATTAGTAATGATAACATTCAAGGGCATGTAATATCATGCATTACTATACATTGCAATATCGTGTAAGCACAAAAGTATTTTATATGCAATGTTAATGTACTACTAGCTTATGCATATTAGTATTAGTCCAATAAATGTTAATTTCAAATCTGTTTTTTAACAGTAAATAGCACCATCAAAAGATTGTCTAATATACAGCATAATGCAAATATTATTAAAGAATATTCTACGACTACTTAATACTACTTATAGCAGTTATTACCGTTCTTGGCCAGCTGTGTCCCACAGCTGTAAATGGACACGTTGGGTTCTACCATTTGCTGTCTGGTAAATCTGCAATGGTTAAGGACCCTGGCTTACGAATAATACTATACGTATAAGATTAATTTGCATCTACATTATCATATCTACCCCATCATTACTGACTTTGAATAAGCAATCATTCTATCAACAACTACAAATTACTTCTAAAATATAATACCAACACTCACCACTCTCTTCTCCTTGAAATCAATTCCGACAGTAGACATGAAACGAGAATCAAATGTACCGTCAGTATATTGATACAAAAAACTAGTTTTCCCTACTCCGGAATTCCCAAGGGCTAGGAACTTGATCAGATAATCATATTCCATTTTCGTGAATTGATAGTTCAAACAAGACGCGGTTATCAAACAATTTTATTGCAACGAACGCTCAAACTCGAAATTCTTTTAAACATGATTCAACACACGCTTTTCTCAAAAATGATTTTCATGAACATACTTAATTACTTAATTTTGGGCTACAAATTGCAACAGTTATCGAAGCGAAACATGTGCGCCATTAGACACCTGTTGCCTTCGTGTACGACTTCTAAATACTGCACACGTTTCAAGATAAAACTATCGAACTCTATCGTTTTTATTATCACCGTAAAATAATTTCTATTTCGAACTAATACATGACGCAATACGACCGCGAAAAGTAGCCTCAATCGTTCAAAATTCACGATCCACGCCACACGTCGCCCACCACCGTTTACTTGCAAAAGGTGTTCCTGAAAGAATGCCACAGAATCTGGTTACTACTATAGCGCTACCAAACTTTAAAACAAAAACTTAGTGTTGAGTTTAATTTTTGGAATCATGTAAAAATTCAGTTATGTTAGTCACTAATCATTTTCATTTATTGTATTAAAACTGTACAAAATACATTCAATGTTAATATTTTCGTAAAAATCAACAATCAATCTGGTGACTTTTGTTCGATCTAATTGTTCGGTGTTTGAAAATGATAAGTTTATAAAGAGTTTATATTATTGTTTATAAAGAAATCTAACTCTATTTTAAAAAATTATTAATTATGTATGTGAAATAAGTGTGGTGCAAATGGAACATTTCGACTAATGATTTTTAAAGCTATTAGTGATTAAGGATAGAATCAGTCGAGGAAAATGTAGGTGGCTACTACGGACGTGTAAATTCCCGCATTAATTTAAAATCGCAATACGAAGGTATGATGCAACATAACCTATACATTCTAATTAATTTTATTATTATCTGAGTATGATGGAAGCAATTGAGATGTCTTTAAATCATGACACATAAACAGTATCTCCTGTAGTAATAACACCATTTTCTTTCGTTTCTCTAGTTAAATAGATACCGAATCTTAATTTTCCATGAAATTGCTCAGCAAGTGTACGTAATGGTTCTGCTGTTTTTATACCAGTAGTTTGATCTATACATATCATTTGACATCTAGTACATGGCCCAGTTACCTAAAGTGGGACAATTTTTTATTTAAAGAAATATTTCTTTTTCTAAATCATCAATAAACATACCACAAAATTGTTTCCTCCTATAAAAATGTATTTCCACTGTGTTTCCTCAAAGGCTTCACAGCCACTTAATACTATATTCCCTCTAAATCTATCTATAATTGTATCTTTTTGAATGTCAGTGTCAGATACTTTATCACTGAGCCACAAAATGCTTGCTTTGTTTATCAACAAATACTGAGCTTGGCTAGAGAATGATAACTCAGGTTTAATGCTCTCTGCAAAAAAAATATTGAATTAGACAATAACATTGCTTTAAACTTACAATATATATACCTCTCTGTTTATCCTTAAAGTCACTTTGTCTTATAAGTTTCAAATTGGGTAACCCTAATGCTAAACTTAACCACTCAGACACATCTGAACCATAACTAATCCCTTCTACTTTATGTCCACAAACTCGACTTTGACATTTAATTCCTTCTACTGTGTTTAGAGAGTTATTATTTAAAGGAACATTTATTGAAGGCATTCCTACAATATTTGAACAATATTAATATATAAGTAATATATGCATGAACATACATGTAGTAAATGAACTGTCTACCTGGATAATTTAATTGTATAATTCCTTCTTCCATTGATATAATAGGCCTGAGTAAACACAGATTGATATTTTGTTTTTGAGTCAAGCAAGTACCAAAAGATGTTATAATCATCCATTCTCTGTCATATTGCAAACCTTTAGAATTTAAAATCCAAGAACCTGTTATTTTATAAGCAGCACATGATTTTATTGGATATATGTACAATTGTTCTAGGATGCACTTCTTTTTAGTTGCATTATTATCTATAATCGTATTAAATAGCTTATTATTGATAAAATCATTTACAGTTTCCTTCATGTTCTGTAAGTTATTAACAGTTCCATTAGATGTATTATTTGTTTTGTCATGGATTTGTTGTGTGCTTATATCATACTGATAATATTTTGTATGTAAAATTCTTTTATAATCCAACCACCAGTCTGGAATCTTATTTATTTGTGGTCCATCCACAAAACATTCTTTAATCATAAGTAATAAAGTTTGAACATCTTCAATTGTAGACATATATCCAAATGAAATTCTCACAGCTCCTGTTGGTCTACCATTTATTAAATCTGTAGCTCCCCCACAAACATATCCAGCTTCATAATTCTGAAGAACATCTTTATTTGATAACACTAAGTGCCTTTGGCATGCACCAGGATTGCAAAAACAACCAGTTCTTAGATGTATTTTGAATAGTGCTGCTATATTCAATACTTCCATGTATCCTACATATTCACCATTTGAACGTATAAGATTAAATGTTACAATGCCACCTTGCAAATCACAGCTATCATAAACTGTGTCAGAATATAATTTTACAACTGGTTTTCCATTGTTATGGTGGAGAGTTAACAAAGAATAATATAAAAATTTGGCAAGTGAAAAAACATGGTTTGAAATTTTTTTCATTGTAATAGAAGATAGAATGTCAAAACCATGTCTTAAAGACATTATTGAGAGGAATGGTACAGTGCCATCTTCAAACCTATAAAAAAATAAATGTGATGAAAAATTAAGTTTCTTTAAGATGCATGGGTTTTGTACCTTTCATGTAGATTTCGACGTTTTACATGAAACATTTCTGAACTCAGAGTTACATTTACAGTACCTCCACCATAATAAACCTTTTGGAGTACATCTGAACTGGAATTTTTTACTAGTAATGCACCAATTCCAGTAGGATACCCAAACATTTTATAGAAAGATAAGCTTACAAAATCTGGTTTGTAAATAGATAAGTCTAAGTCATTTGTGGATACATAGGCAGCAGCATCAAGTAGGACATACCATTTTATACATGTATCAGAAATTAGATTAGAAAGAATTCCATTATGTATATCCTTAATCCACTTTAGGGGATACTTTAAGCCAGAAAAATTACACTGTGCAGGATATACAAAAAGTGAGTTGCTATTTTTTTGTGAAGAAGGAATCAAAGAAGAATTTAAAGGAGACTTAAAAACTTCAAAGGCATTACTGTGACTCAAACAAGTTATTTTTGCCCCCTTTTTAGCAACAATTTCTCGCATACCAAGAACAGATGTATGATTATCTTGTATATAAACAAAATGTCCTGGATGAGATATAGTATTATTTGTCTCCTCCTTGTTAAACAAGAATGTCTCAGCTACTATCTTTAAGGATGTAGATGCATTGAATGTAAATACAACAGTATACTCATCGGAAGATGTATGAAAGTGATCTAAAATTCTATGAAAAGATCAAAGCTATACACATTAATAATTACAGAAGATATACATTTCAGTATACATGTAAATTTATCTGATTAAATGCCTTACACATATCTCATACGTTCTATGATATCTTGTGTCAGATTAGCTGCAGTCCCAATAGAGTGTGGATTAGCACATAGTGACTGCTGTAATTCATTAGCAACTTGTCTTATTTGAGTATCTGAATACAATGTTGCCCCTGCATGATCTAAATAACATTCTCCTGAAAAATGACGAATAATTATAGCTGATTTTATCCATATTTTGAATTATTAGAAAAGTGAAATATGGTTTACATAATGCTTACCGTTGGTTCTAGAAAATTCATTTCCTAGTCTTTTCGTTGTTTCATTATCATATACCGGCGTGTATGATATCGTGACATTTGTATCTTCCATATCGTAAGTTTTAAATGTATAAACGGACTGATACGAATGTTATGATTACTTATAGCGTACTGGACAGAATAGTATCGGGTGGTGTAGCTTAAGTGCGATTACCTAAGAGGTAATGCAATTACTGTGTCTCTCCTTCTTTAAGCTCTCTAGAACCATGACAAAAGATTTCAATTGACGGAACCGTGTTCCGTAGACGACTTTAACAAAATATCTATATCTAACTCCTTAACAAAACAGAAACATCTTGCAACATCGTATTTTGCGCAAGAAAACGAATGTATGATAAGTCTATTTTAAGTTAAGGAAAGTGAATAAACATAAGAAAGATATTTTGCTTATAACATAATCATTGAAACATTATAAATACATACATGTGTAACTTAATGATATCTATAAGAAGCCTATTCTTTTCGATCTAGAAAGATCGGAACCCTTTCTTATATAATATATTATCATTATACTAGAATTATACAATTTAATAAAGTGCGCTATCGATAGATAAGAGGGATTAATATACAAATTCTACATACATATACATATATACGTGTACATGCATGTGTCAATATATGTGTATTTATATATTCATTCGATTATGCAACCATATAGCATATGTGACGGGTTCAGATAGAAGCAGTATGTAAAGTAAATATACAAGTGCATTCAATGATATACTAAAACACATAATAGGGAGTGAAGGCGTTTGTGGAGAGGCAGAAAGTGAAAGGATTTTTATTATTAAATTTGACGATATCTAGTATATAACAAATATTTAAAAGATAGTTTCCCACGTGACGAGGTGGCCGAGTGGTTAAGGCGTTGGACTGCTAATCCAATGTGCTCTGCACGCGTGGGTTCGAATCCCATCCTCGTCGATCTTTCTCTTTTGATTTTTTATTAATATTTTCTTAATTAAAATATTACTTTAATTTTTTATTTCAAATTTATAATAATACAACATGGTTCTGAATTATTTTGAACACATAATTATTCTTAAATTAGTAACACGTAATATACAATCTGCGGTTGTTTCATACTGCCCGAATAAAGAGCTGATAAGTCCATGATGTGTCACACTATTTACCTAAAATAGTTGTTATTGCTCTATTTCAACAAAAAATTCTTAAATATATATTTTCGGAATTTATACAGAATGGCCTTAATTTACATACTTGAATGATTACCATTGGAATTCATGCAGTTATACGAGGAAATAAAATGGAGGTTATAATAATAAGGACATAAAACAGAAATTGAAGACTAAAAAGAAAAAGAAAAATGAATGATAACTCCCATGGAGGTAGACCCTCGATACCAGACACTTGGGGAAGTGAAAATGTTTCGCCCACTCGATCCTATGAGTTAATAATTCAAATTCAATCGAATATTTCAAATCTCACCACTCAGGAATCAAAGTCTGAATTTCTAACAGGTGAATTTATATTAGAGTTTAAGAAGCAATATTAGAAAACAGAATAAACAATTGTTTCCCTTTCTATAACGACATATACTTGCAAATTTTTTGAGAGACTTAACCCCGACGGAAGAGTATCTACAAATGATGAAGCGTGTAATTGAAAGTAATTCGTTGTCACCTCGCACTACTGTGATACTCCAAGAGCTATATGATAGGTATAAATCCATTAAGGGTTATGGTCCAGCGACTTGGGACACGCAATGTCAAAATATCAGGATATCAGTTGACTCGGAAGCATCCACGGAAGGTAAGAAAGTGGGGATTTCGGGAATTTCATTCTCGATAGAAATATTTTACAAAAACCCTTATACAAGAATTGTATACGGTTTCGAAACAGATGAGTCGTTACTGCAGACATTATCAGGGTCCAGGAGAAATACTACTGGTGATCTGGAGTATTTTCGGTATAGCCAAGAACAAAGGCCATCCTCATCCAAAGCATGCGACACTTCATTGATTGATTCAAAAGAATCTCTCAAATCTGACCAAAGACAGAAATACAGTGTTATGGAAAGAACGTCTCGAAAAGAAATTGAAGAACGACAGATTAGTGCTAAGTCATTTTCGGACCTTAGTTTGACACGTCCATGTAACTCGGAGATTTTCAAGATCGACGATGTATTTTCTAATTTCTCGTTTCGCGAATCAGGTAATGAGAAAATATTGAGGAAGCACATCGGTCTTTGGATGGCGAGAATGAGAGCGCGATCTAGGACTTCTGGGAACACCCCACGTGGAAGTAGCCAAAATATAGGAAACGAAGACACAGCAATGTGATTCCTATTGTTAAGCACAAAAGATCCTAACTTTATTTTCGTTTCTGTACTTCTACTCATCTATTGTTAGCCACTGAAATACATGAAAATAGAAAGTATCGGTTTATCCATGATATACCATTAAAAAGGAATAGAAAGTATCTCTTTATCCGTAACACATCATTAAGAGCTGACTATGAACGCGATTTGAATACAAACTTGAAATGTTACAACATTACGAACTACTTTAAGATTGGGTGACAGGATCACGCCTATTAATTTCTGCATAAACGCGCTA
This sequence comes from Calliopsis andreniformis, assembly GCF_051401765.1. Lineage (NCBI taxonomy): Eukaryota > Metazoa > Arthropoda > Insecta > Hymenoptera > Andrenidae > Calliopsis > Calliopsis andreniformis. The sequence continues at coordinate 12,100,665 of NC_135064.1, read as the reverse complement.
TTTTGCCGCAGGCTGACGTCTCAACGGGTTTGCTTATCTAATAACATAACCAGAGCAATACACTGACAGATGTTACGTATATTTGGTGTATACTTACATGTATGGCTTTATATGTCAGTGCCACAATTCGGAGAAAGTGTGTCCTTGACGGGTTTTACAATATCACGATCCGGCATTGGTATATGTATCATGTTACATAAACGAAGGGAAGGGCACTGTGCAAAAGGGATAAAAAAATGGTCAATGCTGCCCGTATCGTAGGAGCGCTTCATTTTACAATTGAGGAGAAGCGAACTCTTATGCAACTGCAAAGTAAGTCAAGTTTTGCAATAAAGTACGATGTTCCAGATGATGTCGTATGTGAGATATAACTGATAGCCTAATTTGACGATTCTGAGAAATGACATTTGAATAAACGTACGATACCTATGTAGTTATCCTACTCCTATTATCTTCTCTGTGACAATGGCTCATCAAATGCATTATTTTATTGTGTTACTAACACAAAACTAATTAAATTGAATATCTTATAAATAATATGAATATTAAAAGCGTAATACTGTTATTTTATTTACTTGCATTCCAAATAATGTCCTTTTACAAAATTATCTTAAAAATGGCCGAATATGGAACCGGCCGTTTGTTGCATGTACCTACTGAACTGGTGATCTTAATTGTGTCAGTACCACACCTGGAATTTGTCCATGCCCCCTTTTGCCTGACTATCCTTGTCCACCTTCACACTTGTTATTTTCCTTTCTTTAATGATTCCTCGTAAAAAAGTTACGCCCGGTACAGTTTCCCTCTCCCTTGGTCGGCCCATGTCCAATCACATTGGGAACAGTGGCACCCAAAATTCGATTGATCCCCCTGCATATAAATACCGGGTCGAGCAGCGGGTTTTGTCAGAACGGAGCAACTCTTTCGAGCAAAAACAAAATGGCATTCAAGGTAAGCTTCTACGTGAACTCCTTCACCCTTGGAGTTACGGCCACATCGCGAAACGAACAAAAGACTTCGTGCAGCAGTATAAGAGGAAATAAATGGGACTTCGAAGTTTCTACGAAATATTGAAAATCTTTCTTGAAACTTTCAGCGATTTTAATTAGATACTTCATTCAGTACAATTTCAAGGTTTCCTTTGAAAACTATCTTTAGTTCTTAGTCTCTATAATCTAGTCTTTACATAAAGAAATATACTGTTTTAGTTACAATAAATAATTCCTAGGAAATTGAAAGAAGCTAGGATTATTTCAAGAATATTCATTATTATACTTGAAGAAGGACGTAGTCTTTAAAAAGCTAAGAAATATACCTTAGATGTAACATGCAGCTACTAGAATTTGTGTACATTCTTATTTCACTAGAGTACAATTTGATACAGTTTAATTCAAATAAGTTTATCAACAGGATACCAGTTATAATCTTCCTTTTTGCAGTTCGTAGCTCTCGCAGCCTTCTTGGCGGTAGCCCATGCTGGCGGCCCAGCGGCTTACGATATCTCTACAGCATCCGGAGACCATAGCAGCATGGGTATCAGCCAAGAGTCCACCCAAAAAGGCTATGCGGGCCAGAACGTTATTTCGTCCTACTCAAGGGCTGAAGACAGTGCTCACTCTTCAGTTCGTGTATCCAGCCACAGTATCAGCAACGATGCCACGTTGAACTACGACATCAGCCATGCACCACTCGTGAAAGCCGATTATGCTTCACCTGCCTATATCACACCGACTGCTGCTCCTCTCATCGCAAAGAGCTACGCCGCCCCATACAGCTACGCTGCTCCAGCTGCTCCTCTTCTCGCGAAGACCTACGCCGCCCCTTACAGCTACGCTGCTCCGGCTGCACCAGCATCTCTTCTGGCTAAAACCTACGCTGCCCCTTACAGCTACGCCGCTTCAACTCCTCTCTTGACTAAAGCATACGCTGCCCCTTACAGCTACGCCGCTTCAGCTCCTCTCTTGACCAAAGCATACGCTGCCCCGGCTGCTCCTCTCCTAACCAAATCCTACATCGCATCCTCTGCTCCTCTTTTGGCCAAGAGCTACGAATACGCTGCTCCAGCTGCTCCTCTCCTAGCCAAATCCTACATCACATCTTCTGCTCCTCTTTTGGCCAAGAGCTACGAATACGCTGCTCCAGCTGCTCCTCTCCTAGCCAAATCTTACATCGCATCTTCTGCTCCTCTTTTGGCCAAGAGCTACGAATACGCTGCTCCAGCTGCTCCTCTCCTAGCCAAATCCTACATCGCATCCTCTACTCCTCTTTTGGCCAAGAGCTACGAATACGCTGCTCCAGCTGCTCCTTTCCTAGCCAAATCCTACATTGCACCCTCTACGTCTCTTTTGGCCAAGAGCTACGAATACGCTGCTCCAGCTGCTCCTCTCCTAGCCAAATCCTATATCCCATCCTCTGCTCCTATTTTTGCCAAGGGCTACGAATACTCAGCTCCTACTCATAGTTATGCCGTACAGTGGAACGAGTAATGTTTCGGACATAGGTTAAAATCTAAAGTTTTGAACTCAACCGAATGCTGTATTTAGACTTGGAAATATGTTTCCCTTACACAAGATGCAATTAAAAGCGTAATCCCTTTGATTAAAGCATCCAAAAAATAGGGTAAAAACCGCCATCGTTAAGATCGACGATAAATATCGTGTATGAAAAGGCATGTGATATTGCATGTATTTATGTTATATATACCGACTTCTACCGATTGTATTCATTGAACAATTTTTTTATGGAGAATATTTTTTTTACAAAGAATCTAATTAATGCGCCGAAAAAGTTAGTAAATAAAATTTAATTTTTTACCTACTGATGATTTCTTCTTTTCTTTTACATAAAACACGATTTGTGACTGAAGATAAAAGATTGTTTTTTTCGGAATATAGGACACTTATTATTCTTTCAGTCACGTATGTCATAACAAGGCTCCTTTTGTCATCGCTATCTTAAAGTATGTCACAACCTACAATTTCAAGAGAAAAATGGTAACAAAGGTCTATATTTGACGACTCTGGACTCATGAATAACAATGGAAGCACTACAATACGATCGATGACGTACTTAAACTTTATTGTGTTTCATGAAAAGACTTTCACGTATGTACTAATTGTAAGGAATTTTGTATTCTGTGAGACCGATGTGATTATTTGCATACAATGAATGATTGAGCTATTAACTGTATTGACTTTTTTAAAACCTGAAGTGAATTCAGGTTCTACATTCTACATTACTAAATATCCTTACATTCCTCTACCTTTTGTCATTTTTTTTTACTTATTATGATCTGTAATATTGGATTCTCCATGGAATGGACCATAGTGAACATGTTTCTATATCAAGAGTTATATTTTGAGCTATATTGCAAATTCATATTTGGCGCTTTTGAAATACGTCACTGCAGTAAATATGGAGTACATACCTAACCTATACTCAGTATTTGTTAGAAGGTTAGGTAAGCGTACTACGCATGCGCATTTGTGTACGTAAACGACAGTGTGGCGGTGTGCGACGGTTGTGTACAGTTAGACACGTGGTAATTTAATCGTCGAAATGACAAAAGTTAGAAAGGTGAAACGTAGGAAGAAGTATCATGTAAACATAAATCGTAAAAGACTGCGGAATAAGTTACGAAAATTACCAACGATACAATGGTACATATTTGATCTAAAAAGTATTATCTATGATCACATTACTGACAAAAATGTTTGTCAATAATAGACAAGTAGGAATCTAAAAAGAAATTTATATTGTTCACAGTCAAGAATTAAAACAATCATGGGAAGTGACCAAATCTACACGTACTAACTTATATGATATGGGGTTAGCATATAATCCTAATGAAATTTTAAAAATACCGAATGCCAAGAAAGAAGTCATTCAAGATGCAAAACGCAAAGTTATTGATTCTGAGAATATGTCAGAAAGTGAAGAGGAAGAGGTAATTAAGGAGCCCACGAAAGGTCATATAGCAAAAAAACTTCTAGCTGAAGCAAAAACTCCTAGACAAAGATTGTTGAGGTTACCAAATAATCAAGTGCATTTTCTTACATACTTAATGGATAAATATGGGGAAGATTATAAGGTAATGTAATTTTTGTTTTAATTATAACAAGTTGCTTAGCGTTTGCAAACATGCTTTTTATTGTCAAATTAATTGTGTAGGCTATGGCACGTGATAAGAAGAATTATAATCAGTTAACATGGAAACAAATACGTGCTAAAATTAAAATGTTTAAGGGTATCCCTGAGCAATATAATGAATATCTCCAAAGTAAAAATGTGCAACAATGATCAAACTTTCTTTGTATTTAGTTAGAACATTTTTGGAGTATTTGTATATAAAGTATTTAACTCTAAAGTTAAGTAAAGTAACTTGTTCATTATATAAGTACAAGGATAACACAAGGAAAGAATAACATTTCTATGTTAAACAAAATATCATTTGTATTGTTTATATACTATTATATATTGATGATCATCAAAATAGATTTGTATTTTCATTTATATAACCCTTCAAACATTTGTCACTTTGTATAACAGTTACAAAAATCTGTGTAACATAGTATTGCATGATTAAATTAAGATGCCTACTGTGACCTAATAAGTAAATAAATAATTTATTAAATAAATATATGCATTTGAAAAACCAATATAAAAATTACAGTTAAATAAGTGTAAATACATTATACTAAGCAATGTTTAAAAATTGTACATTTTTATTTGTACTTTTTCTTAAATTAGAATCATTTTTTGAAAAAGTTTTGTTTTGGACAAAATGGGCATGAAAAAGTTGGGCAAAGTGCACTGCACTAAGCACACTACCTCTTTTTGTTTACTTATTCTTCTATTTTTATATATAAAACGTTTTTCAACAAACAAAATGAATAATTATGAAATTATGTTCACTTCATGTTACCATGGAGAATATCTTTTTCCTAACTATATCCATGGATGGATGATGCCAAGTATATTCAGTTCTTTCTGCTGGATTCTCAGGTAAAGGTCTTGTTTGACATCCAATTATATCTACTTTGTGCTTATGAGGGGAAATACTTAATAAATCTAATGCTTTTTTAATTTCTTCTGGTCTCAAAGCATTGGGACAATCCTAATTTCATACAGAAATATTAAGATATTGTACAAATCATTACGTAACATATCCTCTTAACGATATTTACCTGCTTGTTAGCAATTACTAAAATCGGTACTGTATCCATTCTTGCGTCATCTAATAAATGTTTAAGAGTAGAAGCAGCCAAGGATAATTTACTTGGATCAGATGCATCTACTACGAATAATAAGAGGTCTGTATCCTGAAGGAAAGCAGTCCAATATTTTCTTGTGGAATCTGCACCTCCAACTAATAACAAAATTAAATTTAATCTAGCTTATGTTAATTTTGGATGAATGACAAAAAATGTACGTACTATCCCAGACATTATAAAAATATGATCCATGTTTTATCCTATAGATGCAGGAACCTTGTGTTGATTTTGGAGGAACAATGTAAGAATTTTCATCACCATTCGCAACACATATTTGATTTATGATAGAGGTTTTTCCAGCTCCATCTAAACCCAGTAGAAGCACCCGTTTTTCATGACTATCATCAATCTACAAAAAAACCTGTACCTAATCCGTATGCCATTTCATATTACCAAATTGCCTTCTGATTTAAAAAAAATAATATGAGTTTGGAGTAAACATTAGCATGAACGTAGCGAAACAGCAACGCCTTAAAATTGACAATGTTTAACAAATTGCATAGAAATATTTTAGGTTATTCTAAGGTAATTTAAATTATTGGAAAGTGTCCCAAACAAAATTTAAATTCTAACCTTGGACACTTCTTCGAAACCTTCGTCTATAGCCAGAAGTTCTCGTTTTTTCCAATATCGGTATGCGATGTATGTACCAATACAAGCGCAACCGATCCAAAGGATCTTCTGACCATTTCGAAATACATATCGTACCATTGTTACTCATAAATGGGTTGTACTTGAAGATACACTGAAAGTGGACTGACTTTCTCGGCTTTAATTCCGTGTATTAACACATTGCAGGACGCGTAAACACTTTACTGTTTGTGATATACGCTTCGGCATTGTTCAAGTGCTGTATTTGCACGTAACTTATTATGCATCTTTACGGAAACATTTGCATGTACGTGAATTTATGAGCAAATTTATAATAAAGTCACTTTCAAAACACTAATTTCTTCTTCTTTCGTCAACTTGGCACTACTGATAAGTCAAAGGCTGGAGATAAGTTCGTTTCTCCTGTATTCCTTTTAAGTTTCTCTTGTATTATATACTAGGTGTCTCGCAAGAAACAATTCTGAGTCGTTTCCTCAGAAATATTAATAAATTGTATATTTCAAAATATCTTGCACACACAGACGTGTATATACAATATGCAACATAACTTTAATAAATTGTACAAATTATTTTTATTACTAAAATATGTATTGTTAAATAAATGATTGTACTATAGAGTTCATCATATTGTATCATAATGAACCACACTTTACGCGATCGATAAAACCACACATGTTTTTGACAGTTTCGTAGTGATAGTTTATTTATTAACTATTGAACAGTTTAATAATCTTTACACTGTTTTTATGTAAAATTATTGAAGATTCGTGATTAAATAGTTTTGCACATTCGTTTAGAATAAGTATTCATTATTTATGGTGATAAGTTGTATAGGATTTATAGGTTAAGTATGAATTCCTTAAAGTGACTGGATTTTCTTATAATAAATGAAAATGGATAGCATGGCCACTGCAGAATGTTTGACTCTTGATTTTGGACCTTTTGAAACTGTCCATCGTTGGCAGCGTATGCCAGAGTGTGATGAATTCGTTGGTGCCAGGTAATTGAGATCAATTTATTCTATTATTTAGATTATAAGTTTCTGTTTCTTCACATCACTTCAGATTATCCCTAATTTTATATAGTGTTATGTGTGTGTAAATGATCATTTTTTTTACAGCATTTTCTCTTCTAATAATCCTGCACCAGTGTTTTAGTTATATTTAGCATTTTCAAACTTCCTTAATTCTTTATGAATTTTTAGTTCAAAGACAACTTATTTGTAATTGTTAGTCAGAGATTGTAAATAAATTATAATGAACAACCTGCAGGATTTTTAATTATTACCAATACGATTCTTATATTAAGTCATGATAATTGTTAAAGATGTTTGATTATTCATTGTTATCCTTTCTTTATTCCTTCCTTCCCTGCATCCAATGTGATATTAAGAAGTGCTTTGTTTATGTATTCCAAATTTTATTGTAATTGTATTATACACAGGCGTAGCAAACACACTGTTGTAGCATACAAAGATGCAATATATGTTTTTGGCGGTGATAATGGTAAAAGAATGTTGAATGATTTGTTGCGATTCGATGTAAAAGAGAAATCCTGGGGACGTGCATTTGCAACAGGAGCACCTCCTGCTCCACGTTACCATCACTCTGCAGTTGTGCATGACTCTTCTATGTTTGTATTTGGTGGTTACACCGGTGACATACATTCCAATTCGAATCTCACCAATAAGAATGATTTGTTCGAGTATCGATTTCAAACTGGTCAATGGACAGAATGGAAATTCATTGGGAAGTATGTTCCACTTATATGATGTTTTCACTTTGCCATCAATAACTTATTCCTTTAGTTAACTTCAAACACAGAAAATAAATTTAAAACTTCTTTCTAGAACACCTGTAGCCAGATCTGCACATGGAGCTGCTGTGTATGACAACAAATTATGGATATTTGCTGGCTATGATGGCAATGCAAGATTGAATGATATGTGGACAATATCATTACTGGTAAGTTAATATGGAGTTAACTTACAATAAGATACAGGGTATGATTTAACATATAATTTTCTCTAGCCTGGAGAATCAAGAGTATGGGAAGAGATTGTTCAGTCAGGTGATTGTCCACCAACATGTTGTAATTTTCCTGTCGCAGTAGCTCGTGAATCTATGTTCGTATTCAGTGGTCAGAGTGGTGCTAAAATCACTAATAGTCTCTTTCAATTCCACTTTCGAGAGAAACGGTATGTATTGTGTAAAAATGAGAGAAAGTTTAGCGAAAGGAATGCGGGTGCAATTGACTGTAATATAATTTCCTCCCTATGATTCACCTTTTCTTGAATCGGTATGTTACTACACCATATGTATTTACGAGATTAGGGATTGATTACTAATTCGTAAATAGAAACATAGACAAGGCCACGCGAAGTTAGCGAAGTACCCCTCTTACTTCTCTGCTATTATGCTGAATTTCGTCTCATCTCTGTGCTGTACAAGACTATACTAATATCATATGAAATCTTATGATATTATGTCTTCAGGTGGACACGTATTTCAACGGAACATATACTTCGTGGTGCTCCACCACCACCAGCACGCCGATATGGCCACACTATGGTCAGTTTTGATAGACATCTTTATGTATTTGGTGGAGCTGCTGACTCCACCCTGCCTAATGATCTTCATTGCTATGATCTTGATACACAAACGTGGAATATCATATTGCCATCTGCCGATAGTCAGGTACAGACATTAAGTGCTTCATAAGATGTACAAAACTTTGGGTATTAATGTCCCTTTCATTTGTACATCTGAAGGTCCCATCTGGTCGTTTATTTCACGCAGCAGCAGTAATCGGGGAGGCGATGTTCATTTTCGGAGGTACAGTTGACAATAATGTGCGATCGGGGGAGACGTATCGATTTCAATTCTCATCTTATCCGAAGTGCACTTTACATGATGATTTTGGGAGACTCTTAAGTGGACGTCTCTTTTGTGACGTAGAATTTATAGTAGGGGATGCAGAAACCAAAATACCTGCTCATATAGCAATGGTATCAGCTCGTTCACAGTTTCTAAGGGCTTTGATTAGACAAGCCAGAGAGAAACGGGAGAAGCATCTCGAAGATGTGTTTGGAACTGTAGATGTACCGGTCAAGGACTTACCTTTATTAGAGGTGAGGCTAAAAGATGCAGTACCAGAGGCATTCGAAATGGTACTGAATTATATTTATACGGATCGCATCGATCCAACGAAAAGAAGTGATGATGGTTCGAGTAACCGTGTCGAAGATCCGCTGAGCAATCGAATTGTACTTCTTATGATGGACGTCTGTCGTTTGGCAGAACAATTCAATATGGTACGATTAGAACAACTGTGCGTTCATTATCTGAAAGCAACTATAAATCACGCAAATGTCTTGGAGGCATTGCACAATGCTACACATTTGCAACTTCATATCATAAAAGAATTTTGTTTAAGTTTTGTTGTGAAAGAAAGCAACTATAATCAAATTGTGATGAGTCAAGAATTTGAGAGTTTGGACCAACCTTTGATGGTAGAAATCATTAGAAGGAAATTGATGCCACCGACGAGAAGCTTCTCTAAACAAGATGATCCTGGCACAGGTGTGACATTTAGACAATTACTTATAAGGGGTACATTTCTTGCGGATACAACATTCCCTGCCCATAAGCCCAGTTTACTGTACTATCTATAATCTTAGTTCCTCCCTGTACTGTTCCTGACAATTCGACGATCTTCGTTTTTGTTTGTTAAGTCGAGAGCGAGTGAAAAACAAGTGTCTTCAATAGTAACATTAGAGACTCAGCGACTACTTGCCTTACTTTATCTTTTGCAAATCAATATTCTATCGCTTGAAAGACAAAAAAGGAAAACAAGATATTTATTCCTCATCACTGTGTAACTCTTGTTCTATCATTATGCGCGCTAACAAGACGAAGGGCATTAACCTCAGAGTTATGATTAGATCTAGCTGTAGGTCTACCAGTGGAGTTAAATCATGGAATTCTAGACAGAGAATACGGTATCTTATTTGGATTTATTGTTCACTGTAGGAACAACACTCGAGCAGGATATGGAGGCGTTTTTGAAGAGTGTTGGTCGAGAATTCTGTGATATAACCTTGATGTTAGATGGTGTGCCAATTCCTGCTCACAAAGCGATTCTTGCTGCACGATGTAGTTACTTTGAAGGCATGTTTCGTTCTTTTATGCCAGAAAACAACACAGTGAATGTAAGTAATTATTTCAATATATTGTAGTATAATACTGTAGTATAATACCATTTGTAGATACAAATAGGAGAAATGATTCCATCTTCCGAATCATTCGATTCCTTATTGAAGTACATCTACTACGCAGATGTTTCTATGCCACCAGAAGACTCTTTATATCTATTTACCGCGCCAGTCTTTTATGGCTTTACGAATAATCGATTGCAAGCTTTCTGTAAACAAAATCTCGAAATGAATGTCACCTTTGAAAATGTGATTCAAATCTTGGAAGCTGCAGATCGAATGCAGGCTGTGGATATGAAGAAATATGCACTGAATCTCATCGTGCATCATTTTACAAAAGTTAGTATTTTAAGACAATGCAACAGTTTTCAGTTTAAAGAGTTCTTTTTATTTTTACTTAAAATAGAATATTATGTTCTTACAGGTTGCAAGGCTTCCGAGATTGAAACAGTTGAGCCGAGAACTTTTGTTAGACATTTTGGAGGCCTTAGCCGATGAACGCAGTGAGGCGCGCACGTGTCAAGATATGACGAACGATTGCTGACGGACTTCCGCCTCGCATCGTTGTTTTTATAATTGGGACTTGCCTTCGCCCTCCAGCTTCCAAGTAAGTGTGCAGTACAGTATATTGACGACATTTAACATTTTCTATCTTTTGGGGCATGGGTACATGGTAGAAGAATGTTTGAAAGGTCTAAAACATTAAATGCGTATGTAAATCAGAGATTATACAACGTATTCTTAATCTTTAAGTACCTTATGACAATGTGTTAGATTTAAACAGTTTTTCATTGTTGAGGAATAGAAAAAGTGTGAATATTATGGGGCAATAAAGCACTGGTTGTGCTTTTTGTTAGATGCTATTTATATACCTAGTGTATTTGTTATTTATTATGAAATTGTAAAGGTATAAGTAAAATTGATATAAGAGGTAGATAGTTTAGAAGGTTTACTAATCTTTAAAATAAGTTTTATTTTAAATTAAATATTACGAACAATTTCTAACCTGTATTGTTATTAATAAAATGCCTTGTTGCGTCCGGCAAAACGATTAATTTCTCTTTCATCGTATTGATAATTACGATTTAAATTGTAACATATATTTAGTTGTACTGTTAAATAACCTATAGATACAAATATCTTATATTTCAGCACAAATATCTAATTTCTGTATGATTATTTAGATGAAAGAATTTAAGAAGAAATTCCTCTTTAAGAAAGAATTTATGTTGGATATTGAAGTAGACAGGTCTTTAATAAATTATTTACTATATTTTAACTTCAATCATAAATGATCGTACATACAAGTACAATCGATATTCTTAATAATAATTAACACTTCAAGCTTAACGCAAGCTGCGCAGATTTTGGGGATTGAAAGAAACTTTGCACGAGGAGCTCGTATAAAATCATTGCTCTTGTTTTCTCTCTACATATTGTTGTCTCTAGTTAGGTGACATTCAATGGCCCGATTCTTTAGTTCAGTCTCTTGAACAAAATATTGCGAAATCGAATTTGTACTTAAAGTAAACGTGTCTCTCCCGCCTCTCGATGCTTCTCCTATACTTCACATATGTAACTGTGTTCTGCCGAAGCTTGTTGTACGAGGGACTAGCGTAATTGTTTCTTCTTCTACGAAAAAGTGTGAATTTCCTAACTGATGTTCTTTTACACCTAACGATCATACCTGCTTTATCATTAAATCACGATTTCATTTTTTATTTTAAGTTAAAATTGTCCACTAGAGGCATCTTAACTTCAGCTATTATAGTCATCTAAACTTAAATCACGATAAATAGTCGTAATGTAATTACACTAGGTAGGCCTTTTTGTTCTGTTCGTCGCTTAGAATTCTAAATGAAGGATAACATTGAACGTGGCCATTTCGTGTGGCCACGCGATTAATTACAAAGTGAAATCTAGAAGTTACACGGCTAATCAAATAAGTTACAATGATACGGTCGTGGTACAAACTTCACGTTGATTTCGAATGGCCCCAATCTAGAACAGAATTGTATATAATAGCACGTGCATAGCATGGGATTTAATTTACGACTATTCGCTCCTTTTTCACTCACCGATTGTAAAATTGCTCGATTCACATTATAGGCACAGGGGGTACGAGACGTTCATCTACTCAAATTGAATCCTCTCCTATTGTCTCTGAGTCTGCATGAAAGTGTGTGCAGCACTTACATACAAACAACAGAAAAACATGACCTTGTTTCAAAACACGACGTATCACGTACACCCTCATTAAACGCACATGGTCCGTAGCAATTTACCTTTTCGGTAGGTTACTTTTATATGCCAACTCTAGTCATTTCTAGAACATATAATACAATCATATATTGTATATATCATAATCCAACTTCTTTCATGAGTACCATATAAATATTTCATAATTAGTTATTTTATGAACAGACTTCTTCCTCAGGTACAATAGATAGTAGCTTTGTTTCACCATAAAACATCTGCTGAGTTAGATGGTAAATTTTTAAATCAAGACATTCACCTTTTCCTCCGCAATGCTGCTCGTTGATGGCATTCTATGTGAAGGTTCTAGCCTCCTTCGTCTCTCTTCAATTGCTTCCGTGTCCAAGTTCATTGTAGGTGGTACTGTTTGCGTCATAGACGAACTTATGTGTCTTGTCTTAACGAGAGGTGGATTCCGCGACTGCGGGATCGCAAACGCTCTTCTGAGAGCCCCTCTCGGAGGTGACGGTGGCGGATAGGAGATACCTAATGATATACATTAGGTGAGCACGTCAACGTGTTGAATATTCTAGTATCTTTCCACTAGCGTGAAGCCGTGCAACTTCTAACAAATATGTGTTAATTATTTTTGACTATCTTTCAGTAAAATTTTCATTGAATTTCTTTTATAGACTACTCCTTTAGACTACTCCTAGTTAGTAGGTTGAGCGCAGCGACAAAAGGAGAATCGATCAGGTCTACTTTGTTTCTATTGGAAGCCTCCTCTAGTGTCTTTTTTATATTTTTAGTAGTGTACATTCTATATTTGAATCATACGTTGGTTGGCATGCCGAGAACAACTGGGTTTGCCGCAGCTCTCAACCAGCATAGTCACTTTGATAAACATGCACAGTGCCATTGCAGTCGGTGTATCACATCAAGCTTCTAAATATATCAGTAAAAGATGTAGTCCCGCGTGTGTAATTGCTACCTCGGTGCCCTGGTGAAAGCAAAGTGTCCTTGCTCTTTGTTATTTGGGGTACGATAAGAAGTGAGTTTGGGGGTGTCGGAGACACAGTTGAAGTTTGTGGCGAAGTAGCTAGGGTCAAGTTTGGCAGCGACTGGCCTAAGTTAGAGTACGCTGGCACTTGGACGCTCAGCGTGTTCGGTGTCGGTGACTTACTCAGCAGATATCGTCTATTATCAAATTTGTTAGGACTAAAATAACGGTCAAATGTTGATCAAAATGAAATTGAGAATTTCTTTGAAAACGTTCATCTATGTCAGCCTTTTACCTTATTTGCAAGGGTCTGTGGTTGTGTCCGGAATTTTCTCCACCCTCTTCAGACGACACGCTAGAAGCACGTGGTGGCTCATTGGTGTCTACGCTAACATTTCTGCTTGGGTTGTAGCTGGGCAGGAAACTGCTGCTTCCTGGAGAAACGCCTTCCATCTCTATGCTACCGCTGGAAATAATTCCAAGCAACTTAGCATAAAGAACTCTGACTAAAAAATGTAGACCACGTACGATGTTTTATACCTGTGGCTGTGAGCAAGACTGCTCACTCGCGACGCTCTGCTGCTTCCTCGAGGCGTTTTAACGATAGCGTCGCCTTCCTCTGCGTCGAAGTCGACGTCGCCTAAGAATGTACTAGGTTGTCGACTAACCGTGCCTAGGCTTATGGTACCACTAAGTGGTGGCACTTTCATGAGGGCAAACTGCTGCTGAGCTTTTCTTATGGATTCCATCCACGACTGAAACCGAATATAAAGTATTGAACATTGGATAGCTGCAGAATACTCTTGTGAATTGTGCAGGAGATGAAACATACCTTCGCCAATTTCGATTCGCCGGCACTGAGAACGAGAGCAGCTGATGCAGCCCCGTACTCGTTCAGATAAACCAATCCCAAGCTACTTGGTTCCTTCAACTCGTGTATACGGATGCGATCAATCACGTACGGTTGTCTTATAATCTTCAAACCACCTCCAACAGTTCCACTCAGCCCGCTGGATGAAGCTTTCTTGGTCGATGGTTTGCAGATCAATAACATGTCCGTCAATAGTAGTACGTGCACTTCCATCTGCGAAATTCAGTGATTAATATTTCATGTCACTGTACTATTCAGATATTACTATCGTTTTGTTACCTTGCTGCTAGCAGCGTCCCTCAATTTCAAGTCTCCTTCTCGAATAAGTATTCTTAAAGATTCTTTAGGGCAACCTGGCATGGGTACTGTGGTGATATCAAACGCGCTGTGAATTTTGATTAGTTTCTCCAGTTCTTCATCTCTAGACTCAACCACGTCATAGTTCTCTATACGGGATGCTGCACTAGCTAACCGTGCTGTCTCCTCGTTCCTCTTCAAAGCGGCGTTCACGGATGCAACAAAGTCGTCCACAGATTTGATCTGAAAAATTTATCATAATAAATTTTTTCTGTGCTTTTCAATGTGCTTAGATTCACAATTGGTGAAGGGATTCCTCTTACCATGTGTGTCAACTCCGCTCGTTGTTCTTCCTGTTCCGTGTTCTTGTGAACGGCTTTGAGGAGTAGCGAGTACTTGGTCAGTCTCTGCATAGGTTTCACCAATATGTCGAGTAGCTTCAATCGGTTGCAGTCCTTCTGGGTTTCACACCACTGATAAATAGACGAATAAGTTAGAACACTATGTAGTCACTCTGTAGTTAACTTTAGTCACTATACTCCTTATAGTTTGAACACAAACCTTCAACTTCTATTTAAAATTGAAAATTCTTTTTACTTTTAAGATATAAATTATTCATCTACTTACTACCAAATAGACCGTAAAAAGTTGATTATCATTGAGTCGATCCCTGCAATACTGCTGGCATCTGCTTTGCTCAGCACAGTATCGGGTGTAAGGCGCGAAAGTTTGTTCGAACGTTTCGAAACCTTGCAAAAGGTGACCAGGGTCGAGCATTTGTCCAGTGGTCCTCGATGTGTTCACCATCATCAGAACGTATTTGGTCCAGAAATAGCGATTGGCGGCATAGATTTCGGGTATGTTGCTAAATAGCTTAGTCCTGTCGACCTCGGTCAGGATATTCGAGGCCTGCAGGCTACAGAGGCACGCCATGAAGAGCTAGATTTTAACAAAAAAGATTTCAAGTACTCTGAACAGAATCGATGAAAGTAGTTTACTACAAATGTGAATAGAAAATTATATGTACTGCTCGTAGATAAATCTCAAGTACTCACATCTGTCACGACCTTCAGTGTCTTAATATAAGCTACTTCTGTTTGAGCTAATTCCCATAAAGCCGTCTGTTGTTGTTGTTGTTTCTCCGTAAGTTGGTCTGAATTATATACAATATTTCGCCAGTCTTCCTCTAGATTGTACAAGGCTGCGACAAAGCAAATTTCAAACACTTTATTACATTTCTTTTTCGTAATTTAATATTCCTCTTTTGTAAATTTCAGCTGGGAACGCCTCAAGACTATGAACCAGTATCAGCGACGACGTCGCAAAATCGCAACGCGTAAACTCCTAAGCAAAGACTACAAAATATTTCAATAAATAAGGCCTTAATTGTTCCTAGACAATTTCGTGTACATTTAAGTGTTTTATAATATACAGTAATTTATTGAATATTAAATTAATTTATTATATAAAATTTAACAGTGTTCTGATTAATTTATATTTTTATAAAGAATATTTGTAAAAAAAACGGTGATTGCGAGTGTTTGGAGATATTTGATTTAATAAGTGGTCAACGAAAGTGAATGCGTGTCAAATACCAACCATCTTCGTTAAGAGTGAGTTCATAGGGCAGTTGAAGGTCTGTCAGCTTCGGTACACCGTGCTTATTGTACTCGTCTAGTTGAGCAGTGAGGAGATCCAATTTATTGCCTTTGGTATTCGTAAAGAAACCACTCCAACGCTGTTTGCTAGCCTTGAGTCCCGCAGCCCCAGCAGAACCCCGGCTAGAAGTAAGCGTTGTGCTGCCACTAACTTCAGAGTCGACGCTTGAATCTTCTGTCGAGACGCTGAAGAAGCGACTGCTGCGGCTTCGATAACTCTACGAATGAAAAGCTCAATAAACCACCTTTGTCCGTTGAGGCTTCAAAGGAATCTCGATGGAGATTTACGATAAGCAACGAGTGCACTAATTGTAAGAAGGACTTAAGGCAATGAGATTGAAAGGGAGATAAAAGTGCGCAAACTATTCCTATAAAAATCACTCAGTTCTCTAGATGACTATCCATTTGAATGCTGACTGTATCCAAGTAGCTTAATTTTGATGATCGAAAAGAATCAGTAATTCCTGCGTGACACAAGTTGTTGCCGGAATTTTACAGTGAGGGATCACATAATCTAAATAATGTGAAGATCATTGAAGTTAAGTCTACAATAGTAATTGGATTTGTCTGTCAATTAATTGTACGAGATTTTTTGAACAAGATTTGTATCATATGACATGTATGTACATTGATTCAGCTTCGTATATTAAAGATTCAAAAACTGTAATTTTTATCACTGTTAGATGAAAAGATGTTTCTATAAAATAAAAAATAACCAACCACGAAGTTTAGTCATCGAAAATCAAAAACTATAGTTCCGTTAGTTAAGTTCAGAGTAGACTGCCGCCTAAAGATTTGTAACATGTTATAATTTTGAAAGAAATAAATTGTGCATAAATAAATAAATGTATTATAAAGTATACTATATTTATTTTTTAGAAGAATAATAGAAATTCATGAATATATCTTTCATAAAAAAATTCATCTTTCTATTTTATGTTTACGTAACATTTTTTTGTTAAGCTACACGAAACTCAAAAAAATTGATTAAGTAATCATAAAAACTAAATTATACAGTCAAATTACAAAACAGAACTCTGTAAACTAGTCGTTCTACCTAAGAAGTATTTTTAACATAAGTCTAATCTTCACTCGTACTCGTGTAATATCACTCCAATATACAAGTATAATATTTCTACTAAAGTAATTGTATAGATAGGAAAAAGCTTCTTTCCTTTGAATAAAGAAAATACTCCAATCTTTGAAACGACACTATACTTAGCAGTGTAATTACCAGCACAACGTTTAATGTGAGAACTATCTCCAGAATGTATAACAATAGTGAATCCTAGTATAGCAGATTGGCATATCGCTGAAATAGCACTTGGTTGAAAATTGATGATGGAATCACGTTTAACGTTCTCTTCGCTGGCAAGTCATTAGAACCCGGATGCCAGTGTAATAGGAGGATTACTATCGACCATTCCATGTGGCATTGTTAGCACCTGATGGATCGTTACGCAATTTGTCTTCGACTGTTGGGTCAAGGTTCACGAAAGGCCGTATGTCGTCGTATTGTGAGTGGTTATTAAAGCCTAGTAGCTGGCTCTCTCGCGAGACCGAGTTGGTCAGAGATTAGGAGAGGATGACGGTCGCGATGTGTGCCAGCTCGCCGATGCACAATGAGCTGCGGGAGGGCGAGCCGATATCAAGCTTTCCGGAAAATGTGTTCCAGAGAGATTACAGTCGAACAGTCAGCGCACAATTCGTTTAAGTTGTTTTCAATGATATCGAGGCGCATCTGTGCTAATTAAAATGCTGGCAGGCTGTAGCAATTGAAGCGAAAGAGGAAGAGATGATATGCGACAAGAGAGCGAAAATAAGTAACAGAAGAAATGAGCTTTTCGAGATATACTACTTGTCGATAAAACGACGGTAGAGTGGTTTTAAAGATTATAACTTAGCCCTTAGACTACCAATAAATAAATGGATATATATCACGAAGCAGGAAATGTATACAATTGGGATTTGGAGCGACTTAAAACTTTTTCTTTGTTATCCTTATTAGTTTTTTTACGTACTCTGTGCTTTTTACTTTTTACTGTTTGATTATATTTTTACAATTGGTGCAACTTCAATTTTACTGTAGATACTTGTTCAGCTACTATGTTTAGCTAATTCTATTTTTAATGTGCTATGTCCTCTTTTTCTTTTAAAATAAATTATTTTGTGTCATGTTGTAACTTTGTTTTTTGACTGTACTACTAGTGGATATATTGCACCTCTGCGAAACAACTAGTAGTAGACATAAATATTCAGGTTTTTCTTAATCCTCAAGTGCATGGTTTGGGTCTGAGGGATTCATGAGAATTATCATTTTTTATTTCTTTTGTTAAATATTTAATAAATATGTGTTGTATAAGTAAACACAGTTCCTAATGAAACTATATTTATTAGTAAAATATAGACAGAATCGTGGTTTCTGAAACCCTACTCGTGCAATAGCAGGAATACTTTTCACCCGTGGACTGGAGGATTACTTGCGTGGAATATCTTCTAAGTAATGTCAATTTTTTAACATGTTTTTCAATGCTGTAAGTAACTAATTTTGCAAACAGGAATTTTTTTTCACTCTACTTAAGAATTTCATGTTTTTCATTCGTAACAATTTTCTCACAGGATCGCGATATATCTCGCTCTTTCTGAGTCTTACAAACATTACTTAAGAAAAAACTTGTAGCAGTAGTCCTACCTAATATACATATAATGAAAAGAAGTTTATGTTCTAAAACTAAAAAAATGGTAGTTTAAGGGCTAATCCACTGTTATGTCAATCCTTGCTTCGATATAATGCATAATGCTAAGCAGTTGTTAACATCACTGAATCGTGTTTCACGGGTTACAGTCATCTGTATAACAGTAGAGCTTTTCATCCTGCTCAGCCAAAGCAAAAGGATTAAAACACATTCAAGCATTTACGTTTATTAATCATGAACTTACCCCACTCGTTTTCCTCAGTGATGCACTTTGGTTGGCCCTCTGATTCGTTAATTTCGAGTTTGCTTTCTCACCGTCTTTGACTGAAACAGTAAAAGCTATCTTGTGATACGTTTTGGAAAAGAGAGAAGAAGAAACGAATATCCGACGTATCGAGAAGGGAAACGCAGCCACTTTTCGTGCTCTTTCTGTCGCTTCCCATATAAACTCTCATTTATTATAAATGTAACGGAGAACATCGAACGAAATCGACGGATACATTTCACTGCAACTACGGAACATTTTGAAAAATTCTCACGAAGTACGACAGCTGGCACTGAACTGGATAGCAACCGTTGTTATTGATATTTGTGACTGACGAAACAAATCCAGAATTTGAAAGTCTGAACACGAACTGTAATATTCCACTCGCGTTTAAGCACCCTATAACCGATCTGCTTTTTTCACACAAACAAAGCAGAGAACGTTTTAAATGTAACACGAAGGGCGGTTATTATGGCCCATAACCACCTAAAATGTCCTTGCTAAATTATTACGCGTGCTTTTATTCACGCAATAAACGATTTACGTCACGAGCACCACGTTTCGCTCGAATGGAGATTAAACCCTTTCAAGCCCTTCCACATTTATAATTAAACATTTGAATATGTTTTGAAGTTCCACAATTTTCCATATGCTAGTTCGAAAAAAGACTACGACGTATTTAGCGGCATATTTTTTTTATTAGAACGTGAATGGGTCCTTTTGAAAAGTGGAAATATGATCTGAGGCAGCCGTAACGTGATATTTTGCTTGCGACTTCTACGAATGTTGAAACGTTACGATGGCATGGCTGCAGAGTGTCTATTGAAGCTATTTCGTTCGAGAAACTGGAGGAAGTTACGATTGCGTAGTTATTCTTGAATGACTTTCGATACGGGATACAAGTACCTCTTTCGCGGTAGTTTCGATTATATCCAACGTTAAGTGCAGTTACATTACGTTTAGATAGCGAGGAAAAATTGGAGAAGTGATTCTGAAGGTGAGAACAAAATAAAAATCGAGGATAAGAAAATTACGATAGAATTTTTGTTTGTCAACCCTGCGGGTTAATGTATATCTGGCATAATGCAATATCGATTCTAATTAACAAACGAAGGCTCAAATGAAGTTTCTTATTCTTAATTTTCTTCTGATCTTTGGACCTAAAATCACTTCTTAAATTCTGCTTTGTCTGTAGTTTGAACACTCTAGAATCTAAAACATGTCAAGACCGTATTCAGTATGATATTCTGAAAAATTACTTAAAAAATTTAATCAGCTGAGTGCCTTACGAACGAATGAATCTAAAGAATTTATTTGAATAACTTTAGAAAATAAATAAATATAAAGTGACCTGAAACTCGTTTATAATAATTACTGTGTTAAGAACAAATTTTTGCTGCTTGACCGTCTTTTGTAGTGATAGGTCGTAATTAAAGAAACCGTTAAAAAATACGTCCTTACACGACGACAGAGAAATTGCTTACTTTCCAAACATTTAATAACCTCCTTGAATGTATGCCACGAAGGTAAGTTGGTTTTTCCAAGCCTGAAGTAAAAGGGCGCATGGTAACGAATCACTATGAGATTGTGTTGATGTAAACCGCTTGTAGTTTGTGCTCAATTTCCCAAGGGCACGACTCGAATTAATGAACACTGAGAATTATACCCTTTCGCGGTTCTTCGCGTTTCACGCGCATGCGATCCTTTTTCCATTCAGTTGCGCTTTACTGTACGCTGTCCATGGTATCTGTGCAACGTTTTGCGTGGGTTTTCGATGAAGATCGAGGCCGATTTCGAAATCGACGTCACACGTCAGACCGTGTACAGAAAGCTGATATAAATAATGTCTGTTATCTATGAATTCTCTGTAAGGACGCTGCAAAAACGAGGATTAAAATAACCATCCTGTTAATAAATAATGGAAGCTTTCACACGTTAGGATTAAAAACTTGGTAAAAACTGATTCCCGTGAGAGCTCTGTTTAGACTCTTTGTAGTCGAACAATTCTGTAATGTTGCACAGATTGTCTGGAAATGTAGATTTTATGGACAATGAAATATTCAATTGTAGGGATTTAAATGCTACTAAAAGAGATTAGAGGCTCAAGCGATACAACTGCGAGATTTAAGTAGTATATTTCGGTTATGGCCAGCCACGATCATAACGTGAATTCGTGGTTATTGCAAAGTTTACTGACTCGATGGAGCACGTATTTTATGCGAATCGCGTACATTTAAATAACCTGAATCGTGTTAATGATCCTACTGTGCAAATTATGGGTGATTGCTTAGCAATGGTAGTTTGAGAGCTATTTTAGTTGTTTAAAGTGGGACTGCTCCTGTGGTATTAGTATTTGCTATAGTAAGCTACATCATGTTTGGTAGCTATTAGAAGTCCACAGAAGGTAAACAGGCATCGTTGAATGGGAATTGTTTTAGTACAAACCGAAAACTACAAATGATGTTGCCTTGAACTTTAAGTACTATGAACTCGTGGTTCGCCACAGATGGGATAGTATATTTGAAGATTATCTATGTCAAGTGGCGTATGCTTTTACTAGTGATGATTTGTTGACGTGGTACAACGTATATTTATTCATATATCTATTACATAAAAAACTTTCATATTTTCAGTTGATGAAATGGAACCTAAATAAAAATTTGTTTCATCTTCTTTGTTTTATTTTATATTATATGAATTCTGTAACTGTTTATATATTTCAAATTTACATAAATGCATACAAACCCACAGTTTGTTCATAATAAATACCTCAAAGAATGTCAAAAATGCTATACTGTCAATTTTAATAGCATGCATCTTCTTGTATAGTGCAGCAAAATTTGGTTTCATTTTATAATACTATAAATGCATAAATATTTATTTAAAGAATTGAATAAAAAATTTTTTTATTATAGAATAGTAGTTCTGATTAATTTTAAATGATTTTGTCAGAATCTAGAAAAGGAAATCAAAATTTGAATGAAATTTGAATTGAATGAAAACTGAATAAATTTGTATGGTACATTTGTATGTAGATTCTATCATTCATGATTCTTTGAACAATTTATTAAATAATTTATTCTTTTAAAAATTCATCAAAAGTCATGCGTCCAATTAATTAAGTATTTTTAATATAGTATTCAATTAAAATTTGATTGAAATCGATTTAGTGATTTACTTAAAAAACAGGTCACGAAATTCGACCATTTTCTATACGAATAGAGCTTGGTCGTGGATTCCCTTAAAAACTAAAGATCAAAGGCAAATAAGTTTGTGTTTCGTTTAAACTACATATATTAAGTCTAGATTAAATTTTAATTACTTTTCAACATTTAAGAAACTAAAGTAAATTCAATCTAAAGCTTCCAAAATCAAATTACATACTTCACACAAATTATACTCCTAAAAATTATAAAGTCACAACCCTAGATTTACTTCTATATGTTTTAAGTAGTACAGCCCGATTCTATTCAGCCGTAGTGACACCTCAGGGTCGATCAAAGTTACGCCCTTTCAGGCAATCCGTTTATCACTCTAACTATCAATGTATACATTTATCATTCCCATATGATTAGGCGGAATCGCTCGTGGCTGTTATTATCGGTGTACTTATTACTCGCAGTAGTATTGATCAAAATGTGTCGGACGCGAGGCCACACGTTCTCTTTAATATCCTATACAGTTCAATTTCCTTTCCCTGGCGTTAATCTCTAACCAAACCAACAGAGTTCTACGTTTCTATTCCGCCAAGCTGTTATAATTACTCGAAACGATATATTCGTGTCGATATGGGGTGGTTCATTTAAGCCGAGCTTCGTTTGGATCATTTAACTTATCAATTCCACAGTCGGCGCGTTATTGCGTGCACTATGGCAGTCGGTCGGTCGTCGATTACGGCCGTGTTGCTTTAAACGACCGCCACCGATCGTATCTACTATCAGTTTTGCATGAATTACAGGTAGTTTGTGCTGTTTTCGCGTGATTGTGTAGGCGGTGCTCTCCTGGATAAATGTTAGCTTTAAGTTAAGTTTCGAAGGTTGTGTGTAGTGCGGGCACGCAGCTGTGAAGGCGAGAATGCAAATGTTTCTGAAGTTAACGAGCGAAGTTTTACTGTAACGAGCAACTTTCGTTTTAATTTTGGGAGTGTTGTGCATTCTTTCGTTTTTGCGGCTGTTATTCAGCTTCGTATAGATTGTAAGGTCTACGATGTGGAAGGGAAGACAAACTTTCTTAACCTTTAATTCCTGATAGATTTCGATCAACCATTAGGGTACCAAAATGGAATCACTCAAGGATTCCAATACTTTCCATTCAACACGAGTTATTTGAAATTTTCAAGTTTCCAAATTCCCAAATCTTTAAACTTTCAAAAATTTAAATTACAAATTTCCAATTTCTCAAATTTTGAACTTTCAAATTTTCAAATTACTTAAAATACAAGTTTTCATTTTCTCAAATTGTTTCATTAGTGACTTGTCAAACTTTCAAATATTCGAAGTTTTCAGATTTTCATATTTTAAAAGTAAATCTTCAAGTTAGTATAATCGAGGTTAAAGTATGTACATAAAGTGATGATAATATTATGTACCAAATCCTAAAACAAATTATGAAATGAGATAGAACATGTATCACAAACGCTTATTAAAAAGTATCTCATAGTTAAGTAACAAGAACAATTTGTGAATAAGAAATTATAGTAAAAATAAGAAACGTATCGCTGCAAGAATGTTTCAGTGGTAAAGGGTTAACCCGTTTTTCGAGAAAATATTTCATGATTTGACTATCTGTGTGACTAGTTCATGTCAATGGTGTCGTAATCGTAGTTAACTTCTACAAGCAGGCAAAACGGTTGAAATTATTAATGTAATCACCTGTTATTCGCAGGTGCTTTCCACCAAGGCTGGAAGTATCCGTCGTTAGAATTGGTAACGGTGCCGAGAAACCGTCGTATACTTCGATGCGTGACAGGTCGATACCTCGTCTTTCACAGGCGGTGTTCAATGCCTCCCTATAATAAACCATAGAAGCATTTCCATTACTTTTACAGCGTACAAACTTTCGTGCCTTAATATACTTCATTTCTAAAAACATCCTCAATTTATAATGTCACTCGAAACTCGAAAGTGTATTATCGTAGAATAATTCGATACCATAAATAGTTTACATCGGTAGCTATGCCGTTATTGAAAACCGAAGAAGCAAGAAAAATGTGATTACAAAGGATACTACGACGGCGGAATTTCCTTCTGGAACTATTGTTCATTCAATATTTAAATAATTTCCATCAATTTGGAGGTCACTACTCATGAACAAGCGTTTCAGGAAATTCACATTAATTTTCCATGAATATGAGACGTTTCATAACTGAATAGTCAACCGATCACCTAAATTATTGAGCGACACTACTGCAGACAAGCACACGTTCACCGTCCGCTATCAGGGATATTCGAAACAGTTAATGCACCGTAATTGTACACCATAATTTAGACATCAATACTCGAACGAAGTTTTCTCTTCATAACTAAGTGATGTACAATAGGCCACGTGGAAGGGACAAATAACTTTTCACGAATTCATTAACGAGGCGCACTGTCTTATCTCTACTCGATACATGAGATTATAACGCTCGTAAAATACAGCTAACTTTGATAAGATTACAGTGGGAGGCTCCCAGAAGCCTACAGCATTGCTCATTATTTACCAGCAAGTATTAAAGGTCGGTCACAACTCCTGAAGAGTATGTTCGAGTATGTTCCCAAGACTGCCAGCGAATTCACGCTTTTCATATCCCCTGCGGCGGAATTCCGCAGAATTACCGTCCGCTGTCTCTATTTACGAGCACGTAAATCGTTCGAAATTTCATTTGCTCGTGTCACGTGTCGTCGGCGACATTTTGAAGAGACGTGAACCGCTGGCGCTCGTTGCGAGAACCGTTTAAGTGGATAGCAATGAGGCGGGAATTGAATGGGGCGATTTAAGGCGGCGCGAAGAAACGTGTAATTTGAGAAACTTACGCCAAGCAAGTTCCCTTTGACGCTGGAATAAATTCGTCCCGGTCCAGGCTACCAGACTCGTCGGACAGGTCGAAGCTGACGCTGAAGTACTCGCTGCTGGATACCTGGAAATTTTTGTATTTAGAATGAGCAAAGTTACGGTGTTTCTTGGCTAACTGTGCTGCTCAAGTAGGACTTTGTTACTAAACGATGAATATAAAATTGGTATGGTACTATGTGAATTATAGTAAATTGTAGTGACTCTATTTAGATTTATTGAAAAAAGTTCAATTTTAATATAAGGGTAGAATATTCAATTGACTAGTGTGTAGCAACGATTGACTAGCTTCAGTGCAATTGATAGACAAATTTTTATCCAGATCTCTTTTTTCATTAGCAATTACGAAAAAAGCTGTATGAGCAAGTTTTATTGAAATTAATATTTTCGCTTTATCAGATTTCAATATAACCTTATGTAAATTTTGGTAACGTTCTTCAACATAGTTTTCCTGTTTCAGAGATAAAAAGTAGATGAGAATTATTTTTTTCGATTCTGCCATGTGTCAAAGTAATAAAATACGTCAACTTATGTTAATAATGTGAACGAAGTGGACTTCTGCATTTAGCTAAGAACTCCCATAAGCCGTGGATTATTCGAAAGTTAAGTGAGGAATATTGTTCGAGGCTGTTAACTCTGCCTGTGTAGTCGGTTTAAAAATATAGAAGAATATTAATGCTATTTGTATTGTTAATTTAACCATTTTACTGTAAGCAGGCTTTGTTCAATTAATTCGATTAGTTACAGTAGCGATGTATCTGTGGTAGTAACGCATGGTATATTTTGAACGATTCTACTGTTACATTTAGAACATCAGTAGTAGCAGATTTGTGTTCGAATTAGAATCAGGCACAAATGTTTAATCAGACAAGTGGACATGGAAGGGCGTAACCGAGCAAATAAACCTATGTGCGTTCGACCAAGTAGAAACATCAGCGTATGATCAGACAAGTAGATATCTCGATGTATGGTTTGATAAAGAGATACATCACGATGCTGCCAGAGAAATAAATAAATCAATTTGTGATCAAACGATTACGTGAAATTGTATATAGTCCAACAAAAAAGCATAAAAGTTTGTTTTAATTAAAGAGTCGAACTGGGATGGCGGGTTGAAAAACGAGGCGATTTTTTATTCATGTATATACCATCTAAAAGACATTACATTGCAAAAACACTAAATTTACGAAAACAATTTTTATTTCAAATCAAGCAAACCTGAGAAAGAAGTCTACTATTTACAGAACATACTAAATTTAAAAAATTAATTTCAGTAAATATTTAAAAAGTAAATAAACGAATTCTTATTTTTACTAACGACTGTATGAATTCATTATTAAATTTAATAAGAAGTTAAAATCCCTATTTTTTATTGTAAGTAATTCAGTGATGAGATACCTTTTCTACTAGCTGACCAGATATTTTTCTAGCCGCGCCGTAGAAGCTTAATATACGACTTTAGGTAATATATAATCCTTTGAAAACATTACATATTTGTCTGTGAAAAAAGTTCCAAAAAATTCTCTCCCTTTTCAACTCATCACTCTGATGTAACCCTTTAATACGGATGAGCTGTTATACGAGCACAAAACTACCGAGTACTTCTGCAAACGGGGCTCCACATTCGTTACCTGCTACAGCTAATAAAATACGAAAGAAACTTTATTTATGAACTGGCTACGTCGTGCATGGAAAATGGATCACGCAGTCAGGACGCACTTTTGAGTATTACTCGGTTTTACAGTTCCCCTTCCCTTTATAGCCGCTCGTATTTTTTTCCATTTCCGTCAACCAATATTTCCCCTTTCTTCCTCTAATAAAATTGTTTCCTTAAAATTCCCGTCGAGACGTTACTGCAAACGCCGCTACTCCTCTGTGTATTTCTTTTCAGTTTAATTTGCCTTCTTTTCGCTTTACTTTTAAATTGCTCGAAATGATCGTGCTTTTTATTATTCAGTGTTTGCTGTGGAGAGACCAATGCTAATGTAAAACGATCTCCACTTGCCAGTGGAATCTTGTATTGCGGGGTAGATACAATGAGGCCGCAAGTAACTGGCCAAGTAGAACAGACTCACGCATAAACAGACAAGTAATAGAATGTCTGTACATAGAGTTAGCTCGCAAATAACATCACTTCTACTGCTAATTTGTGGGTGGGCTATTTGATGGTGGTGCATAAGAATTTGGACAGTTTCACATTAGTACAATATATAAAAGTAGAACCAAGTAGAAATCTGTGATACAGTTTGGCTACAAACCTCGTCTCAGACAATTATACAAGGTTTATAAATACTGATGAGAGAAACATTTGATAGCAGTTGGTATAAATAAAAAAATAGATATATTTCGTGAATTTCCAACAACATAAAGATGTCCAAATACTTATGCATGATAATGTATATTGTATAATGATGAACAAAGTAGCATTTTAGCACAATTACTTGAAACCCTTCTTTCGGATCTTAACATTACCCACATAAAATAGTTCAAGAAAAAACACAAGTTTTTCTTCAATTAAATGTTCTTTCTGCTGTCTCTTAACGAATAAGTCTACGAAGCTATGGAAAGCATTTTTTTAATCGCGAATGGTTTTCGTTTTTTTCTCCTAACGAGAAGAACGTGATAGAACTTAATCAAGCTCGGCTAGGATTCGTTCGATCTCGCTCTTAATTAATAATCCGATTCAGAGAGAGGAATCCTTGCAGGGCAGGGATTTTAATTGTCGTTTATCGAATTGTGCCTGGGTCAATGGACTTCGCACGCTGTCGGAGAATTCGGCCACGAGAGACACCGTATCCTCGGACACGTTCGAAACTTAAATCCACCAAATCGATAATCGCGGGCCGACAGCCAGTCGTTTGCATGATATCGATTTGGCGAGGATTGGGAGACGTTTCACTGATCCCACAAGGGACCCCTAACGCGATTCGGCCTCGCCCATAAAAATGAATACACGTCCGTGATGGAACTACAAATGCACCTGTTATTTTCAATCAAAATTTCACTCAAACCTCTATGGCCAATAGCTCGGTCGATGGAACGAGTATATGAAGTACTTGAAGGAGTGATAATACAGCCAATTATCGAGAACTGTCAGTAGATGGGATCTAACTGTCCGTTGCTTTCCCGCAATCGGTCATAAACTGGCTATTTTCCCATTTATCGCGTTTCCTGTAGGAAGTTTCGATTAGATCGATGAACCTTTTTCGCTTGTTCGAAGTCAAAATGATAATTACATACCACGTCCTCAAGTAACAAAACGAAAACGTACAATTTCTGAAAATAGTGAAACGAAAATTTCTATTTCTATAAATAGTATCTTAATCATTGCATTATGAAATATAAATATACCATTAATTTAACTTTCGAAAGGTTCACATATTGTATAAATTATTTTGAAGCGAGATTAAAGATCTCTGACATACAATATTGACAGCGCGAATTTCTTTTTGTGAAATTTCGCTGGAAATGTCAAGACGAATGACGTGATCAAAGTAGCGACTAGAAGTAGCGACTCAAATGTTTCAATTGTCACTGATCTAATCGACTTTTTCAATAGTACTCTTTCTGTTAGCTATCACAAATGAACAGTGACGACGGCGTTTGCATAATGTCTCGACCTTTCATTCCCTCCAGTGACAGCCCGAGGTACTTTCTTTGATGAGATTTGCGATATTTAATAATAGAGGAATGAAAGGACCATCTGTGCTCTTGACTGGAGAGGACTGTCTAATTGTGTTTTCAATTTCGAATCAGGACGAGAAGAACATGATTCACTGGGGGTACTGAGAATTTTTCCGGAACTACTTACTTTATATTTGCTCTGAAATTGCTTTGCATGTTTCAATTTACAGTTGGGTCGATTTCGTATATTAGAATTGTTAGACGCATTTTCAGCCGACTGCTGGACCGATACGCTTGAACACCAAAGCAATATGATTGTCCATCGAAGCGATAGGATCAAATTGGACTCGCTTGGTTTAATTTAATATAAAAGAAGAAAATTATTTCGTGAATAATTATTGTGGAGGAATATTTCAATTAATTTCATACGAGGTGAAGTAAGTGAATTAACGCAATAGTGTGATTAGGTTAATAGTTCGAAAATTAGGGTAAAGGTGACCCTGGTCCTCATTAGTAGTATACGTTTTGGATCGTAAAGTTCACGTCGTAAACGGTAATAGCCCTCTGACCTTTTCCAGCCGCTTTAAACTTCGGCACGTTTACTGAAAAGAACCCCTTTTCATAGAACACGTGAGCCACTTCGTTCCTTATTTCCAATTTTCATTTTGGTATTTTTAGCTTGTTTTTTTAAGTTCGTAAATAAGGAACGAACTGACCAGCTTCAACTTCACCTTTGCTCTACTATCATGAACTATAATAGCCTTTCGACATTATTTGATCCTCTTAAATTCCCACACGGCTTCGATGCTACTAGCATGATGGGTATTCTAACCCAACCCAGACCAATGGTACAAGTAAATGTGTAGCGATTCTGTATAAATAATAAATTAAGACTGTAAAATACAAGTTTCCGATATAACGTTACATTTTTGATAAAATTGATTTTGAGTTTAACCAAGTATGTGTGCACCGAAGTACAGATACGTCTGTTGAGAAGTATATGGACTGAAGGAACGCTTCTACTTCACAGTAGATAGAGTCAGTGGTCAGACTGTAAGTGCTTCCTTCAATTGGTATATTCCTTAAGGGACATACACGAAAGCAACATTCTTTCCAATTTTCTCGCAAGAAAAATATCAAGGTGAACAGTTCGAGATTCTAATACGAGTTTGTGTAATATATTTAATGTATTTTAATATTTTTTCTTTCTATAATATGACTACGCTCAATATGCAAGGATTGAGAGATAAATATTTTACCTCCATTTTACCAGTATCAGAATTTTAAATAAATTTTTAAAATAGAGCTTTGAAGCTGTTAAGAAATTGCTTAAGTTTGAAACCAATACAAGTTTTTATAATATCAGTTCTCGAACACTATGTATAATACTTATAAAAGATCGAAATATTTCAACTGATTTATTATAAAGGAGAGTGAAACATGCTGAATCGAGATTTTCCTGCCTCCGTGCAGCGAAGACGGATGAAAAACATAAGAAACCTGTCACCTTGGAGAAAAGCCGAAAAGACTGCGCTTGATCCTTTAAAGGTTTCAGTAGTACCGGAAACATTTCTCTGGATCTCTTCTTCAGTGAGACGATAGGAACAGAATAACGGAAGAGCTTGTTACTAGAGGTCAGATTTCTGACGAAAAAAAGACTCTCACCGCCTCAAGGAGTAGTGAGGTTTAATATATTTAAATCAGGACGAAGTGTTGAAGACGATAAGAACGTAACCGAATTAAATTTACAAAGACCTGTACAATTATCTTTCCCAGTTCCCACAGCGAAACGAACCTTCTCTCAATTTTTAAAACAGAATAGTAAAGCAGCCATAAATCGAATTTCAAACTCGCTGGAATTACCGAAGAAAATCCAGGGCTCCAAAAGCATACAGAATATTATGGGGTCAGGAATATAATTCGAACTGTTTGCTCGTATGATTAACCTTCTAACTGGAGGCTATGTGAAAATCACGTTCTGATTATTCTCACTGTTGGATTAACCAATAAGCAAACTAAGAACATCACAGAAATTTTCTAAATAAAACAGAGCAAAACTCGTCCATGATTCTATACAGAAAGTTTGAAAAATCGCCCCCGATTGATTCCTCTAATAAAATGAGCCTCAAGATGAACGTAAATGCCTCGTAATTGTAGGTACTACATGTACCATGACGACGCTTCCTGGAGATACTTTATTGTCCCATTTACCTTGCGTGCCAGAACATAAGGGTAACCAGTACTCCGTTTCACGAACGCATTTCTAGAAACTACCATTTGAATTGCTAAACGACCAATCGTCGCCAAACACCTGGCACTTCGTGAGCCTTTCAGTTTCCCTAGTAATCCCTTCGAGAATTCGTACAGGAGAAGGGGCAACAGATGCGCGGACCATCGAGTAAATCGGACTTCTGCATCAGAAAATCGCTTTAAACATCGTTGGCCAGCCTGGGGATCAAGTTTCGCGTAACTGGGGTACCGAATGAATTCAATAACGGCGCGAATACGCTTTTAACTTGCCCTCTGTGGGTACTTATTGTGCATTTTCCCGGTAAAATTGAATGGGGAGCGAAACTGTTCACCTATAGCTACGAAATTAGTCCTGCAGCTACAGCCACTCGAAGCTCTAATTTAATTAGCGTATACTACATTAACAAAATTTTCGAATCAATTACAATACGGAAAGCGATAAATCAATTCGATTCTATGGTCTGCGGTAGTATCAATTGGATTTGCATGATACTTTACTTGCACGAGGTACTTGTCTATTGACAGTGGTGTAGGTATGTGTACAGTCAGACAGTGAAATTAATTTCATGTCTAGCCTGTATGGGTTTGTTTGCTGTTATTGATCGGGCGAGAAAACAACACGGACACCACGAAAGGGTTACATAAACTGACGGTACTACTAAAATTAGGACAGCTTTTAATTGTTACACCAGTGGGTGGACCACCGTTCTGGCAGAAACTTTTTCCAAGATAACCCCACAGAACATGTACTTATTACAGAACATTTCGAGCTAAATGTGGACTTAGTCTCTTCTATATCTTCTCATGGCCAAGATCCTTAACCCTTATTTACTGTAGTGGAGGCATCATGACCCCACTTATATTTGTCACTTATGTTCGTCATCCCACCACCAGACTATATTCAAAAGTCTATTCTTCTCGCTCCACTAACGGTATCAACGTTATCTGGTATACGAAAAGAATCCATAAAAAATTTATAAAAACTGATAAATTAAAAAGCTGTGAACCTATGGCGTACTATTAAAATATAGTAGTTAAGGATTAATATATACCGAATTAATGGCAATATTCTTTGACTTAATATAACTAAAAAATGTACATAGTTCCTCCAAATTATTTAAATTTATTTATCTAATAAAAATGTCCATATTCTTTTATTTGCAATGCGATTTCAAGCTTCGGATCAGTATTAAGATTATGGTTAAAAAATTGTGGACATTTGGAAATACAACAGACGATCCACTCAGTGAAAAAGTAGCAAAGTTGGCGTTTCTCACTAACCTGTGAGCGAGACAGTTTATGCCTGGTCCGATTTTGGTACGAGCCCTCGGCTGACGCTGCACTGGGCACCAGAAAACGAGGATTACTTTCGACACTTTGGGGGTGGTGCTGTAACTGCTGAGGTTGGTAATGGTGGTGAAGGTGATGGGGTTGCTGTTGTGAGGGACCACCCCCCAGATGGTGTTCCCCCGTGTCCAGCATACTGCTGCCCAGAGCGTCCAACTGGGTCAGTGACCTGGAACGCACCTGCAACCATACGACGGTCCATGTTATCAACCTAACACGTCACTGCGCAACAACGCATTCCTAATCCTAAAACATTAATAGTACATAGTTCAGAAACTGGTGTACCAGTCACCTACGACTAAAACAAAGGAAATACGATAGTATGCGTCCGACTAAGTAGATACGGCAGTATATAGTCAGACGAGATATGGCAGCGCATGTCTCTAAGCAAGCACGCCTAACAATGTGTGACCAAACGAGGCCGCGGAGGTGTGTAGTCAAGTAAGTAGATGCAACAGCATGTGGTCAGACAGGTAAAACATGAGACGACCGAGGAAAGTGGAAAAGGGACAGGGGTTCTGAGCGTGGAAAGTAAAAATTGGGTCAAGTGTGCCCTGTGTTAAATTTGAGAACAGCCCAACGGCGTGGCGCGCATACAAATTGAGCTCACTCGCAAATTGTTTTGTAATTAGAGGGTGCGCGAGATCTTGGTTAATCTTGCCCCGAACGTGGCGAAAAATAAATTCGAGGCTGGGAAATTTCGTGTCGGGCAAGTGGGTCACTGTCGATCGACCGGTTCGCCAGTATCGATCAACCCTCTCGAGACCTTTCGTTATCTCGATCCGCCTAGACCGCCCTCCAATGTTTTTATCTCGTTCTTTCCTCGTATTTACCCATTTCCCTTCGATTCGTTTCGCTACAGATCACTTTTTATCGTCCTGTCTTGGCTAAGTACAGCTGTCATACGAAAGGAATGGAGTCGTGTCAGAAACTCTTACTGTGGCAGCGTTCACGGTGTCAGAGAAATAGCGACGAGACAGTCTCGAGGGATGATCAACTCGAATTGATTTTATTGGAATCGAATCGTGCATGCCTTATTGCCGCACGTGTCGCTCTGAATCTCGAAACGGACACCGCAACGATGCTGGCAGTATACTTTAACGGGGCACCATCGAGATTCACTGGGGAATTAAGAAGCCGACCACTTTAGTAATGCTTATGGTGATATCGAGCACTGAATAATTCCCCGAACGAGAAGCCATTTCCCACTACATTTAGACGCCGAGTGTAACATTATTCGAACCATCGAGTCTGATGTTGATCTCATAGATCGGTAGATAAAATGGTATTATTAATAGCTCTGCTGAAATAGAGGCACCTTCCATTTCGAATGTAAAAATTGACTATGACTATTAACGTCAGTCGAGTGATACATTCGCACGAAATATGACTGTTAATTTTCGTTAGCTATTATTTAGTACCGACACTGAATATATCTATGGTATATTGTAATCCTCCTGATTTATCGTCGAGTTGACGTCAGGATATGATAACGTACTGGTGGTGGATTATAATATGTTGGCTCAGACCGAGCTAGTAGAATACACGTGTAGTAAGGAAAATATTACTGTGCATAGTCAGACGTACCTGGTATAAAAGGGAACCGAGTGTACATGCATATATCAAGGAAACGGACGTATGAGATGATAAAATATTGACAGTGGGATAGTGAAGAATGTAAAAACGACTGTTAAGTGAAGTTAAAATATGAGATCAGTAAGGAGTGTACACCTGTAATTTTTTTTTATTAAGGGAGAACATTCAAGTAACGGGTCAAAAGAACTTGATATCTTTTTTAATGCATAAAACAATGCTTTTACATCCCTCAAAAATGTAACGAAAAAAACTGTAGCCAAAAAAAAAACTCTGTTCGAGCTTTTCTCCTAGATCACACTAAAAATATGCTAGACTGCACGCAAATATGCTAGACTGCACGCAAAGCATAACATTTATTACTTCACAAAAAGCCAATAAATTGTAACAAAAAAAAAATCTTGAAATGTTAGAGAATATACATGGAAAGTGACGCCAAATGTATACAAGTTTTATGTTATAAAAAAATGACCGAAAATCACTTTATTTTAACGTTTTACTTGAATCTCCCCTCTTAAGAAGGTTAAGAGCAAGCATGAAAATATTTACCCCGACATAATTGAAGCAAGTGTTTTTCACGGATTTACGCTTAAGATAAAGCGAGGAGAATTTATGGCGCTTGCTAGGTGGAGCGTTGTTAAGTAGTAGAACAATTTTTCACGAACAAGAAAAATATTTCTCGAGGGGACGTCAGATTTGGAATAAATTAATCTACGAACTCTGTAGAGTGGCAATGTGTTAGTTACTGTCCACGGTTGTGTGTTTCCTGATAAATCAAGTTGCTCGACCAATGCAACCTGTTCGCTGTGAAAAATTTTCGCTAAGCCATCCTCATATTTTACGATCTTTCAAGCTTCACGCAGTGGCCCAACGAAATATGTCTCGATGTACAATACGCTTGTTAATTAGAAAACAGTAAAAGAATTCGAACGAGGTTTTTGGTCGGTTATGTATAGACTATTTTATAAGAAAATGAATGAATACAATTTTACAAGTGAATAGCTATCGTCTAACTTTCAACATTCATGATCCATCTTTTTCATGGGGGAGATAGGTAATTAATCGAAGTTGTTTTTGTACTTTATGAATAACATTGAAACAAGTTAAGCAGCTTTTGAAAGTAGAATAATCAGATTTTACGAGGAAACATCGCTTCAATATTTCCCAGCCCTGTTTGATCAATATTGAAGTACTCTACTTTCAGAGTAGTACTTGTATCGGTAATTACACAAACTTTGCGTTTCATCGATTTACTTTATTATTTCTACTTTATACTTCCATTTTTGTTGCGTGAAAAAAATAGATATGAGAAAAACTAAATAATCAAAAGGTATAATAACATACCAGAAGCTAGATTGACGTATACAGCTAGAGGAGTGAAGTGAAACAAGTTTCGAAGCGTTCGAGGGAAAGTAGATTGTTGTCAAACACATGTTTCAGTCAATATGTCAGGCATTCTATTTTGTAACTCCTGATACGAGCAATAGTTTGAAATTTCTTTTCTATAGAAATATACTTTGACACCAGCCTTAAACTCTCGTACAGATTTACTAGTCACCTCCCACAGGTCATTTACTTTAGCCTGACAGTTTCCACGAATCTTCCAGCTTTAAATTCTTCCCAACAAACGCAGCGAAACACCTTGTCTTTGCAGTTGAACCGTTTCATGAAATTCACAGCAATTCCACGCGGGGCAAATCCCAAGTGAAAAATAAGGTGGCTTTTGATGGTCCGTGTATTTAAATAAAGTGATATAAATTGGAGAAATTTTTTATAGGCATAGAATTCCGCGCGCTATTTTAAAGTGAGAATACTTCGTCATTTTAGCAACGCGTGACCCTGTAGTTTTTGACTGAGCGTATCAGTATAACTCTTGCCATAGTTCCTCGACGCAGTGGTTGCACACTTTACAATAGGCATGCAGAAAAATATTGCACGCGGCGTCGGCTTATTACACCCAACAGTTCTTTATACAGTTCTTTTTTTTTATGACACACGCACGCGCGTATTGGACGCCGACCTGGTTTCTACGTATTGGGCCTCGGTTTGAGAGAAATATGTAACTCATATTTCAAAGGAATTGTAAAGCGCCATATTTTAACGCGCACCTTCTGTTGCGGCCACCGATCGTATATCTTGTTCGCTATTAATTTTTATCCCTATCCATGGAACACATGCCACCCTGATCGAATAATCGCTAAATCAAGGAAATATTTTTATTCCCTAAATTTCGATGAAACTCACATTTTTCACGCAAGAATACCAAAATAAAAAATATAGAATTTCACGTAAGTGAATGACTGAGTTCTTACTGGTCCTTTTTTCAGAGACACCCGTTTCTTACGTCGTCACTTAAAATGCAACTCGCGGTCACTGAACTGAATAATAGGAACACGTCCGAAATCTACTACGTGCATTTAAAACACCTGTCTTCGGGACTCCTTACGCCGTATATTTATGTAAGCATACACACGTGCAGTGATTGTCTTCGAAAAAAAAAGGCTGAAAGGAATTGCTTCAGGATGCTGCGGACCACTGCAGCAGGATCGATTTACGAGTGTGGTTATCTCGACAGATATCTTTTCTATTCGTCTCACAGTATTCTGTGTGTTCTTAAATAGAGTTTGATGTCCAAGAAGATTTATGTGTTAAACGCTATACTTCGTTTTTGGTCATGTGCAATACTCTTCTACTGCTTCGGTGATCGAATTAGAATTGTATACGAAAATTTCACTTTAGTAATTAAAATGTAACATTGTCAATAGATGATAGTTCTTAATTGTTCAAATTATTACTAAATACCTGAAGAATTATGTATCTTAAGTTTTCTATAAGTAATGATATACTTGAAATGAAATACTGAAGTAAGTTTATAGAAAAGGTTTATATTTGTTAATCAATAATATAATCACCATCTTATCTAAAGATTTAATGTTTAACTTACAATTAATGATAATCTTGTTTCTCTATATCATTTAAAAAATGTAAAAATTATCGTATTTGTATTTGAAAGCTGAAGCAAGTCTCTAATTAGGTTCCATTACTCTAATTTTTATAAATTTGTACAAACATCCTGATATATAACCTGATATATAAAAATATTTTTTTTATCTGCTTATGGAACATTTACCTCGAAAATAAATCCCAGGCGCTATAAATATCTTTACTTTTCAATCGCTCTACTGTAATTCTCAAATAAATTAAATTGGAAATAAGTAAAAATATAATTATATGATATTATAAATCCAACAAAATTAAACTAACATGTAATCAATTTTAACTACAAATGTTTTCTTTCTGTTAGTATTCAAATATTTTATTATACACATTAGGATTTCTATAATGAAATGACCAAGTTATTCAAAAATTAATTCAGGAAAGTGACAGGACATCCCAAATGAGAAAAAGGCTTATACTTTTAATTTTTCCTGAAATCCTATTTCACCATTAAATCGAAACAAATGAATGCATTTCGTATTAAACGATAATGAATATTCTCAATTCTACGAAAAAAAATGTTTCACCGCACATAAAATATTTATTTTCTTTCGATTATTTTGCACCTTTTTCTGTGCCTGTCAAATACTCATCTGCCACAATAAAAACGTACTATTATTATTTCTCTGCCCCCAGGGGACGCCGCGTCGTCTGGTCACGCTGCATCCATCGCAGAGACCATCGCGCTACTGTCAGGCTTAATTCGCGTTAGGAGCATGAGAAGCTAGACTGTAAGCGTAACAAAACGTTCGAACCATTAATCAGAGGCGCGCCGCAACCCTCGCCCGCGAAATTACATCCCTTTCACAGCATCCAGCGCGTATCATTCATTGCGTGCCATTCTCCAGCTGCTCGAAGTACTGTGATACAATTATCGTTGGCCCTATCCCATCGCGGCGGAACAGACGAATCGCGGCGTCATTAGCGAGTAATAAATGACAGGCCCGAAGCGAGCGAGAAAATTTCATTAAGCGCCTTTTTGCATCGGAATGTTTTGGTTCGACCCCTACTGTGAACATTCCTACGATTCCCAGGGCGATTCCAGAAACATGGGAACGCGTGAGACGGAAAGTCAACAGGCACGCTGACTTTCGCGGGGCGTGAAGCAAGGTGGCAAGGGGCAGGGAGGGACGTGACATCGAGACGCGTTGGATTCGGTTAATAGGTAATACCGAAACGCAGATGGACACTGGGGAGAGTCGGGGATGGGTTACCAGCCGAAAAGTCAATTCTCCGCGGAATTATCGACGCGATCGGGACGCTGGCTTTTTTTATTCATTTATTTTCATTCGACGCGTCGCCCGGAGGTTGTTGTCCATTTATCAAGCGACGGACACAAGTTCCATGGTGATCCACGATGGCACCAGGGGTCGTCACGAATATATGTGTCACTGATACGTGATGTATTAGGGCTCGCTGCCTTTTCGCCCCGACGGTCTGTCGCGCTTTTCAGAGGAATTGTGAATGATTTTAGACGCGATTTGTTTGCTTTGACAGCAAGCGCTCACGGAATTTTCGGGACGTGGAAGGGAACTTGTGTGACGACGAATGGAACGAAATAGGTGACAGTTTTGTAGGTGGAACTGTGATAGAAATTCCGTTTACGTTACTACTCGTGTGTGAGAAGATCTATTTTGGTGAGGTGGTAGGTAAGAGATACGAAGGGAAGAAGGGGAGATATAGATGATGATGCCAAGGACATTTCGAGATCATCCGAGCTTTTAATGCTCAGGTGGTATGGTGTCAATATTGTGATGAAGTAGTATAGTGGAGACGCTGCAGTGTTTTTATAAAATGATTGATTGCGAGGCAACACAATATTTTAGTTTATCAATTTTAAAAGGTTACTTTTTGTACCATTACAGTCGCAAATATTTTATAACAACAGCTGTGGCAAGCATGAAGTTTGATATCAATATTATTTTATATGCGTAATATATTTTTTATTATAGAATTTACTTGTACAAGTACACTGCGGATGTTAACTAACTGGAAGAGTCAAACATGCAAAAAGGTACAGAATGCATGGAACAAACAAGAATATATAAAATATTTCAGAGGTATT
This sequence comes from Calliopsis andreniformis, assembly GCF_051401765.1. Taxonomy (NCBI): domain Eukaryota; kingdom Metazoa; phylum Arthropoda; class Insecta; order Hymenoptera; family Andrenidae; genus Calliopsis; species Calliopsis andreniformis. Next base: position 12,061,657 of record NC_135064.1, on the reverse strand, counting down.
ATATCCAGTACACGATATTACATTTAGAGATTTTAAACAAACCCTATGTAGGTTACATGCTTTTAATTATGCGTATAAAAATGTGAATTTGTATTAACATCTGTAGTTCATATACGGATATTACTGGTACATTTTAAAGAGCTTTCAATAAAGATTAAAATATTTTGAGCAAAAATCGTTCGATTTATTTCCCTCGAAGAAGTAGCTAATGTGATTGATGTATACTACTAGCTGAGCAAGGTAAGAGGACTACTTCCCTCGCAAGACTAAATAAAAAATCTACAAACCCAAATTAAGAAAGTGATTCCAATCTTCCCAATAATTTCACAGGGTCATTTGAAATCGAGTTTCCTCCTGCTATTCGTAGCAATCAAATCGTGCCCCGCCCTCGTTAATCTCGCCTTAATTGTGGTCGCTAATGCGGCCTGCAATCATGACGCTCTCTAATTAGAAAAGTACAGGCTGCCAATGTCGGGAATCTCGGAAGGAGAAAAATCCTTGAGCAAACCTCGTTCTTGATTCCTTCCGATCAACACCACTGAGAACTCCGTGAAAGATCGACGAGAGTTTCGATTTCGTCGGCAAATAAAATTTCCCTTGGTCCAGGAGGACGCTCCTCCGCGGATGCCCGCCACGATAGATTTGCAAATTCGGTCGCTGTCGCGGTTCACCGAAAGAGGGTCGGCTGGGGGCGGAGGGAGGGCGAAACTTGTTACGACGTCGAATGGAAGTCCCAACAAACGATTGAACGGCCGAGAATCGAAATATTACGGGCTACTCAGGACCGTTGAAAGAACTCTAAGGAACGAGGGGACGAGGGAGTGATGCGCTTGTGAACTGCTTTTGTGGTGGCGAATGGAAACGAGGTTTCCCTTTTCTCCCTAAGGGGAGAAAACCGTAGGCGTTCACTTCGGTTCCGAAGGACGGCCATTCTCGGTCGATTCCCGCTTGAAAGGGTTTTAATTGAAGCTATTGCCAGTGAAAGATCGCCAACTGAACTCCTGCACAGTGGTCATGAACGTTAATTAACGAAAATTTATTTTATAATTGAAATGTTGGGAATCGAGGAGAGCTAATTACACAGGCATCTCGAAAAGTAATTGATTCGTCAATTGCTAGTTCGAAGTTTCTTGTTTCATAATGATGGATTACGAATAAACCAGCAACGTAATTGTGCTTTGAAATTTCAGCGGATTCTCTCTTGGCGTTCAGCGGAAAAGTTCATTGAACGTGGCGCGACTAAATATGACAAGCTTAATTGGCAATTGTACGGCTAACTGCAACACAGGGACAATAGGGCCGAATGCTGGATTAACATTTCCACGGTGTCGCGCAATGAAAACTATTGTTTCTAAACGGGTTACTGTTCTCGGTAACCTCGAACAGTTTAGACTTTTATCCGGGTCATCAGCGCTAATTAAATTGTGAAAACTAAGTGAAACTTGCGTCCTATCCTTGATTATGCAATTCTGAAATCCGCAGTTCAATCTAGCTTGGAATTCCCTCAGTCCCCTTTGACTGTTAGCTCTGCTTCTAAATTTCGAGGTTCCCTTCTGATTACCATATATGGTTATTATTTTCAAAGCATTTCTACAAATGATATTCTGTAAAATCTAGAATCTCGGTCCTTATTATTTTTTCCTTTTTTCGTTCCCATAAAATGAAATATCTTCCTTTCAAAAATTACCGAAATATTATAGGCTTATATGTAAAGCAATTTTTAGTTGGAAAAAGAACTTTTCTGTGTTTAAGCACCCTTCATATTCACTAATTCCCACTAGTTTTTTCCTCGTACCAGAGATCAGGGCTATGTTCAGGAAAATTTAGTTTTTAGTAGAGGAAGTAGAAATAGGAACGATGGGAACTTTTGAAATTTAGAAATTTATATGGTAGAATGAAATTAAAGATAAGAGAATTTTTTGTATTATTTATGATTTTTAATGGAGGACAAATATTCCTTTTATTCATAATGATTTAAGCTACTGAAGCTGGGCTTAATGAGAACAATTTTAAAGATGTTGTAAGTCACATAAAAATTATTCTTTTTATGAGATTTACGAATATTTTTTATATTTTCTATTCGACTTTTGACATTTTCTTTTGCACTTTTCTAAAAATCTCTAAATTATAATATTTCATCTCATGAGACGGTTTTTCATAAAATGTAGAAAAAATGAAAAAAAATGTAAGTATTCGAGAAATTGTAACTGACTTGCTACATGATTCGTGTTTTAAAATAAAACGTGAAATTCATTTTTTATTTGTACAAGAAAAATATGGAAGATAAATTAATATTTCAAGATCCTTGTAGTATCCTTTTGTGAAAACCATTTTCACAGAAACGACCCTCCAGAAGCTTAATCTGGCGCATAATCTGACAGATTAAAACTTTTTTTGTCCATTTGAACATAATCAGACAATTTTGATTTTCTCGTTTCACTTTACTTCACAGTCATACATTTGAGCGTTAAATCTTAGATAACAATAAATCGAATTGCAGTTATTGCATTCCATCGCATAGCAATCTAACATTAAATTGCATCAGTAATATAGTCGCGAGTAAATTTACGCTGACGTTAAGCTGATAACGTCCTTTTTTCAGAATACCTTCTGCGCAATGGTCAGATTAAGATCTGACGCGGTATGCAGAGAACCATAGCGTGCGACACACCAGCTAATTTATTACATTCGCATCCCGCATTAATTACGTACGATTACGGAAACAATGGACTGTTCTAGTGGAAATTATCTGCTGTTGTGTAACGGTGCGAATGATATTTGCTATTAAAAATAAGCTTCTTGCGATAGGAGTGGCTGTCACGTGACAACTGAATAATTAATCACTTAACCTTTTCTTGATTAGTCTTAATCTCTGTTACTAGCATATGAGGCGTGGTAACAAAGTGTTATGAATAATTAACACTAAACTTGTATTTCGAAAATGAAACAAATAAGGCGATCACCTTCGTAGAGAACACTTTCAGCCTGTGCACACTCATTTCAGCGTCAGATCCACTGATCGCAACGTTCCTAGTACTTACTTCCTCGTCTCTGTTTATATAGTTGTGTACATTACCCTGAACTTCAGAAGCTAATTGAAAATGCATCCCTTGTGTGAGATCATACTCGAGAGAATGAATGAAGCTATAGAGACAATATTCACTTGATTTTTCTTCTTGTAATTTTGTTTTGCTATCTCGAATAAAATAGATGATAATGAGAATGCGTTTTCAAACATCTTTTGCAATACAAAGTAATTTGAGTAGATATTAAAACAGTTTTCAGAAAGTGATGAATTGGATTGCGGCCATGGTTCATAAAATGCGATAATACGGAGGTGTTCATAACACAGAGGTGATAATACAGGGGCGGTTAACACCACTGTATTATCGTATTCTATGAGTCCTGGTCGTATTTTTTGTCATTTTGAACAAGGGTCCACTCTACCCGAAACGTTACAATCAAAGGCTGTGACTCTGGAATGACCATAATATGAAAAGATCTACTTTGCAAGAAATTATAGATATACTGATTATAGATAAATCTGACTAATTTTCAAAATAAAGTCATTCTTGGAACTTGGTGGTCTCATCTCGTAAATTTCGCGACATGGGTCACAAAAGTAAACCATCGTGATGCAACCTACATAAGTGTCTATTGAATATTGAGCCAAAGCATAAATATACTAGAAATATTTATTTAGAACCTAGTGTAACAAAATATAATAGTAAAACACTATACTGTGTTAACCTATGACCGTATGAATTGCAAAACTATATTACTGTACTCCGAACGTGTCACTATGCTAATCCACTATACACTAACCTAGATCACTGTACTAGATTGTCATAGTACTATAGGTCACGCTATACCATACTAGGTATGGTACTATAGGCATCTCTATTGGTCATCCGTAAAGGCATGCTAATCTGTCTCGTGAATTCACGGATACTTCACTATGGTATCGCAAGATGACATGGGTCACCCCAGCAAGCCGTCATAGCGCAACGTGGTTCACGGTGCTAATCGAAAGGCAAGGGAGGGCTTGGATTACTGATCTAAGGTAGGGATACGTGCGAGAAAGAATTATACCGTTAGAAGATGACGTGGGTCACCTTACGTGTCTGTCATAAGGAGACGTGGGTCATTCCCTTGACCCGTCACAGCTTGATATGGATTATAGGATTAAGTATCCGCAGGGCGACGTAGGCCGCAACGTCTGACACGTCCGCGTCAGAACAGTGGAACAAGCACGTGCGTTGTCAGACTGTTGCGGAAACTGAGTCGTTGATCCTCCAGGCGAAAAGTGGAAATTAAACGGCCTAGGCAGATAACAGAAAGCGTTGTATATATACATCCTATCGCGGGAAGCATTACCAAGCAACGAGTAACGTCGCGACAGCGACACTGTCCGAGGCTGGACCGACGCGAACACTCGAGCAGATTTTATCGGGGCCAGAATTTGGCGAAGCAACGAGTTGCGGAACGGCGCTCCCTCTAATGATCTGCAGTGAAGTAAATTCTCTCGAGCCCAACGGCCATTAACGCTGTTGCCGCTTCGGCTGCGAGAAGTTCGCCCCGCAATACGCTTTATTTGACAGCTAACGACGGGAGAAACGATAACGATGCGTTCCCCGTGCTTTTTGTTCGTTGAATTGAGCGCAACGCTGGAATTCCGTGCCGACGATAGCTTTCACCAGTGTCAACGAGAGCTGCTTGTTCCTCCAACCAAAAACGATGCCTCTTGTAGTGCCTCTCGGAAATATAGTGACTTCGTAAAAACAGCAGGGGTTCAAGTTCTTCGCGTCTGTGGCAATGAGTGTTTCCGCGGCAGATCGTGTGTCTGGGAACAGCTCGAGAACAATAGTAACTCTTTGGAACCCTAAAGTAACTGTATAGAATTGTCTTGGGTTTATACTGCGTTGATAAAGAACAGTGCCATTTTAGAGGAAGCCAATTTGTCAGGGGTTGTATATTTTCGTGAAAGACTTGGTCTGACTGGAGAAGGACTTGACATTCACTTGGTCTGTTTCTCAGACAGATCACTCTCAACAGGAATTGACGCATCATAAGGCCACACGCATCGAGGACTTAGGCTTCCTGGAAAAAGGACTTTTTGCAGCGTCCTACAGCTCCTACTTGCGGAATTAAGTGTATTATGCCTGTAGACGTTATGCAAAAACCACCCCATTTTTCTATTGGACCTCTTCAAGGCTCACTCATGAACATTTTTCTCTCCAAGCATCTCGTGAAGGGAGAATTAAGGTCTCTTGGAGGAAACTTCCAGAGTGGAACATCTCTCTCTCTAAAAACGTTCAGAACTGTTAGTATTGTATTATACTTTGAACTTTCAGTTAGTCTTGTATTGTACTTTTTACACTTGGTCATTAAAATTATTGTTAATTAAGCTCAAGCGCACATAACCAACGATTTCGTCGGTCTAACTAAAGACCAATTATAGCCTTCAAAGAATATTATACATCAATTGTCTCCTTATTCATTACAAAGAAAAAGAAGCATGTTATTTTCTCGAAGCAACAACAACGTTTAAATACTCAAAATAATAACACTGTTCAAACGAGAGCTGGCAATCGTCATGACAGCTAAGAAAGTAAATGTGGCCAAGTAAGATACAGCCCTGAACCAAGTAGCAGAGGACACACTTGGTGGCTTATACCCACAAGGGTATCTAGTAGCATGCCACTTCAGCAGGTCAGATACTATTGTCAGATGAGAAGGCAGACTCACTGCGCTACTGCCAATTAGAGCCCACTGTCATCTTGTCATCGTCCAACGTACATAAGTCACTACATTTCGGTGGGTCACAATACCTTCTCACTGTTTGCTTTCAGAGTCGCTTCTTCCTCGTTACCTCGTTATCCTATTATTCAACCGCTCGCGGAACCGAAGCTTCATCGCATGGTCAGCTTCCCTTCGATGATCGTCAGCCGAACACACAAGACAGCTTGAAGCTGACGGGCAGTGTATCTGTAGCGGAACCGCATCGTTTAATTACGGTTAAGTCTGTGGGAACGACGAGTATTACGTAGCTCAAGGCTCTCCACGTGCGCGTTTCACTTCCACCTCGCTCGCGGGGAAGGCTCGGGGTGAACGTCTGACGACCTCTCCTTACTATGTAACCGCACGTTGATTTATACTGCTTGCGAGGCAACGCGGAAGCTACTGACGCGGTGAGTAACAGCACAATGAGTTCGTAAATCTGCCATAATCGTTACCATTGCCGCTGTTGGACAGCTAATCAGACTTCAGGATTATAATGCTTCATTTCTTCCTCTGCTTTGGATTAATAGTTTACCGTGGATTAATTGAGATTAAAATTTGATCCCAGCCAGAAAAGTAGCGAACTCCCAAATTGGAATTAAGTTTGAGGAAACTTTGGCTGGCAGTTGAATTTTCAGTGTTTCAACTTGGGAGAGAAGAGACAACTTTGAAAATTCTGATTTTAGCATTTTCGATATGGCCGACGGATGTATCCATCGGATGAAAGTCGCGCCACCAGGCGGATCGTTGGATTTCTCTGTTTTCGAGTAATGAGTGAGAAGAATGGTTCGGCCAGGCGGATCGAGTTTTTCTTTTAGTAGTCTGTAACGAAAAGCTTAATGATGTCTCATTGTGAATGTGGAGCATGACGGCGTATGCAAGAGACAATTTCTTTTTTTCAAGAATTTTGAGAAACTTTGATAAACTTAAAGATTTTGTGGTATAACTATGTAATATTGTTAAATAAAATAAAATAATAGAAAAAATTATGTCCCTTGAGAATATTATCTTTCTCATCCAAAATAGTGAAAACGTGATTTATTTCATAAACTACATATTGTAAAAAAGATATCAAACAAAGTATTTGTGTTTAAAAGTTTACTCTATTTTATATAATAATAAGAACACACCGTAATATTAAGGGCTGTATGCACCCCTTTAGAAAAATGTTCTGTTGAACAAAATCTTTATCCCTACTCTCCACTCACATAAATCTACACTAAAATAAACACTTTTTATTTCAATATCTTCTCTCTTATTAAGTGGTATAGTCTAAAATTCGAGTATACCTTGAGTAGTCAAGCTTTAAATTATAGCTGACAAAGAAACTATCAACTAAGTAATTAAATTTGAAATTTAATCCAATAGAGGTTAGCTTTAATCAAGTAGCCGAGTTTCTTCTGCAGTTTTTAAGCTTTACAATACTTTAAGACTGGGAAGCAAAAATTAAATGTCACGTGAATGGCGGTCTGGAATCTATTCAGGCATTTTTCTTTGAAGAAGAAGCAAGTTCTGTTTGAATGTCGCAATATTATGCCATTTTTTCACGTTACAGAGCAAGAAAGGTTGACATTGGCTTCAGTTCCATTGTGGTGGCATTATACGCAACCATTAAACTACTACTGTCCTAATGTCGGTTGACTTTAGATATTCGTTGCCTGTGGCAATATACATACTCTTGAGTACATACGTATTTTTTTTTCTCTGCTTGCACGACTTTTATCACCCATTGACCCGTAAACTGCTCCCCCAGTTGGCACTAAACGTACAAACAATACAAAGGGCACAATATGTCTGCTGGTATTGTGTCTAAACATAAAATCGAAGATGGTAGAATCACGAAATATAGGAAGATAAAGAATGAAGGATCTCTTTGAAGTTTTGCAATCAGCCGGCCATAAAGAGGGCAGAGTGTTCATTAACTTCACGAGATATTTGACGCTTCTACAACTTTCTTTGACTTCTTGCGACATTCATCTTATCTTACATAGCACCTGTCACAGTTTTTCTTGGCTCCTGTTCAGGGTACTTTCTGTCGCCGTTCCAAATGGAAATATTTCGCGAGATTCTCGTTCCCCTCTGATTCCCTACTTCTTTTTAATACTTCCGTTGGACAGGCTGAGGAACTACAGTCATAAAACAGAATGTCCCATCCTCAATTAGGGGCGATTGTATAGAGGGATATCAGCCAAGAAAACTATATCTTTTTGCATTTTCTTCAATTCAGTATTTAAGTATAACTTTTCACACGAGTAATTAACGAATATCTAGGTCAGATTTTTCAAAACAGATACTGCTGCACCCTTGAGGGTGTTTTAATTGTTGAAGGGATGTTAGGTATTTTGTAATTTTTTTAAAGATTAATAAATGTGCACGTAATTATTTTTGTGTTTAATTCAATTCGGAACTATTTCTTCACAATGATTTTGAAATTATGAGTGAGTGAATTATTTTAAATGAAACACCTCATATATGTATGATAGGAAATGTTAGATATCATTTAATACAATCAAATGGATGTCGAACTGAAAAGGTTTAAAAAATATTAGTATTATAGATCCCTGAAAATTATACACAATCGAAGCTACAACTTTAATCATTTCAAACGATAGAATAAGGACTTAGCTAACAGGGTAGCAGACTTTTGTTGATCCAGCAGGAAAAAAAATATTTTTCGTCTATCCTCTTGCTAGTAGTCTACTGTTTATCTTTCACCCACTCGAAACAGGGAAAATTGGCGCCGAAGGACATGTCAATACAATGTAATCTAGTTAAACAGCCTAAGTCTAGGCCTAAAAAAAGAAAGTGCTTGGGATGACAACAACGCTGAATGCCCCCATTCCCTTTATTCTACCTATATCTCACCCTCTTCCCATTTTGTCTCCAATATCCCTTCCTGCGGTGCTGCCATCGGGATTGGATATCCTGAGAAACCACACAGATGACGAATCAATTTTAGCTGTATGCATGCAAATACTAGTTTTCCTGTCTAGTTATGAGCACAGAATTCAGGAAGGGATCCTGCCTGACTCAGGGAAAATCGGAAACCACCTTCCAGTTATTTCTGGAACGACAAGCCCTATCCACGTCGCAGAACTGGTTACGTGCTATGCGATCGTCATGTAACAGGAATCTGGTTGAACTTCCCACATAAAGCCGTTCAGAAAGTTCGTTCTTTTTTATTGCAGCCGTTAAATATTCAATAATCGAGATCGTCATAAAACGAAAAGCGAAGAGGAAGCATTGAGTGCTAAAACTGGTACAGGAAAAAGTTTCAAATTTACGAGCTATCCTTTCGTGGAGCTTTTACATCCCTCTACCAATAGCGTATTCATTCTTTCAACAGTTGAAGAAGACTTGCTTGCTTAATTATTCACGTTGTCCTCCCGACGAAAAATCGTTTTGGTTACGGGCGATAACGAACGCTATAGTGAGCTGGATGTTTTCTCGAGAATCCTTCAAGAGGTGTCTCGTTTGCGACAGAATATCTTTATGGCGGGTGTCAGCAAATACAGCTTCAACGACAAGTGTTTCTACAGCGATACTCGAAATGGGAATCGATAAAGGTTGCTTTAAGAGGAACTCGAAAATCGTTATCGCCGATTCCAGCGCTGCAGAAGTACGAAGGTATAAGGAGCAATGTAGAAGACTATAAACTAAGGAAGAGTGAGTCCTAAGTTTTAATAGACAAAAGTGTCTTAGTTCCGACGTGACATGCCATAGAATTCGTAGTCGACTACTGTTGGTGGAATTCACTGAACTTTCACCGATAAAACTTGTACATCGCAATCTCAAGCCATGAAAGACTCATCTCGCTCGCGAGGACATCAACTTTTACCTTTCGGTGGCTAGGTTATTCCGCAAAGGCTTATATCGATGTTTCCTCAAAGAAGCCTCCCATAGAGAACACCCTCGTCCGTGGCGCAGGCAATAAAGTCACCCTTGACCGAATTTATTCTTTCTGTTTTCCTATACCCAGCCCACTGTCATAACAAATTCATCCCCAGGTCTTGTGTTGAAGCAAAACACATTTCCCCTAACGCGGCGCTTCCACGAAGCGAATGATTATCGAAAAGACGGTCGGCCTCCTTATCGTCAATGCTGGAATAGTTGTCTCCGAACGAATCTTGCACCTAATAATTAATCGCGTGACAAAGCAACACTTTTTTTGGGCCAAGGCTTGATCGATTGTCGCCGAACGAGCTTCCATTGACACTTTTCTGCCTAGTGTTCTAGAGAATAACGAAGTGGCTGACACCTCTGATTAATGACCACATGTTCCATTCCAGTGGCCGAGGAACGCCTCGTAACACCTTGCAAGCGAGAAATACTGGCATCGACCAAGGGTTATCGATTTCAGGAAGTATCCGAAACTTCTGTCGTCAAACCGTGGCGATGCCGAGCAGGTCGGTAAAACGAGGAATGAGCAGACGCGGTGTCAACAAGAAGGTGAACTACTGTCGAACGGAACGAAAAAAGCTTTATGCAGGAAATGGAAGCATTGGTACTGCCAGTTGAAGCAAGTTCCACACGTTCTTGTTTAAACGATAAAAGGGAACTGCACTTTAAGTACTTCTTAGAATGAATATGTAGTTGGAATATTGGAACAAACCTCTTCTAGAAATTGTTACCCGCACTTGACATCGTTGAATATCGGTAGTCACAAAATTGGGTTCAGTCTAGAGAATCGATCATTTTAAAGAGCTTCTAAATTAAATGTAGGAGAACGTTCTCTCTAGATATTTTTCTTTGAAATAGACAAAAATTAAGGTTACATACAATTCAAAGTATATGAAGGTTTGCTATGAATTCATTTGAAAATAGAACTAAATTAGTCTGACTAGAATGATTATGTCAGTATTTAGGTTGGCATAGATCCGACCTACGACTGGATTAATTCTGTATCAGGGCTATGTTAGGATTGGACCAAGTAATATTTGAGACAGGCTCTGTTACGACAGTATTATATTAGTTCCACTTGGGATTAAGTTAGATTTCTCTTACTTGGACTCCCCAAGAGCACTACGTGATGGTCGATCACTTATCACTTCTCTCAGATGAATAATCAAGAATGTTTAGAATCTTAATGAGGTGTAAAGGGAAGAGGTAACTTCATGAGAATTCTAGTTCTGGGTAGAGGTAGGTCTGGACCACCGAGACCTATTACAGACGTACTATTGTTATTGATTTTGATAGCTGATTCTCAATGCATGAAGAGATATGGCGAAGAGGAAACAAGGTAATACTGTAAGGGAATGGTTCACCCAATGGGTACTATGATAGTTACTTTATTACATAGACGTGCTTCGTCGTATAGTGCTGTAACGTTATGAAGAAGGTACTTTCCTTATACGACACATTCTTCCTCTAGAAAGAATAGCAGACGATAACAGTTTGAGAGAACAGACTTTCTAACTCATAATTTGTAAACCTACCTTAAATCAAACGAGATCAGTCTTTTTGATAGTAAGTCAGGATTTAGTCTGGATCAGTCTTATCAAGATCAAGATTTCTAATCTTGGAATATGTGGTGTCATACATCATATTGTGACGAACAAAATACAAAATTTCCACTTGTGTATTAGTAACTTTCATGCTATAATGGATGTTATGTATCTACGTCTTGTCTTATCTCATATTGGTAAAATTCTTCTTTATTGAGGTGATTCTTCACTCTGGATAACATAGATATTGTATAATTCAATTTTGAAAAATTATGTTTTTCCTTTCATTTAACAACTTTTTTTATTTACCACTGTAACCTGTGTTGCAATAATCTTTTTATACTTGCTTATTGGGTACCTACTATGTACCAATGTTAGAAATGCTAAACTAGTCATTGATGGAAGCTTGTCGTTGAGTCGGTACATAGTTTGCACTTGTGTTGTCACGTAAGGAGAGCTCCTTGGACGGGTTGGCTGAGGAAACACAATGAGTGAGTGTTGCATGCTAAATTTGACCCGATGATGGAAATCGTGGTTTTCTTGGGTCGATTCGTATGCTATGCGACTTTTTCTCGTACAATTAAGTACATGATTTTTTCAGTGACACGAAGATGAAGAAAAGAAAGTACCCACTTGGCAATATATTTTATATAGAGCCTTGAAGCAAAAGTTTGGGTTGTTAAAAGACAAGTGGTGGACTTGAGAGAGCTTAATATTATTTCTAATAACTAGATAATTTTAGATCGACCAGCCGTAGAGTATCCTTCACGATTTGACGATGGGTTCCATTTAATGAAAATTAAGAACTGTTTACATGGAGGATAGCAGAGTTTGACAAACGAGGAAGACCTAATTAACTGAACTCATAATTAGATTTAACGATGCTAGGAAAATTCTGATTAAATGATGGACGACGGAGAAGGTTAAAAACACAGTACTGTAGTGTCCAAGGAAACAAATCACCTAACGTTATATTTCTTTTAATTCTGCAAGGTAGAAGTAACTTATGTTTAATAATCATATAATTCCACGAACAGAATCTGATCTTCATAAAATCCGCATCTAACAGCAGAGACAAAGCAAAATAGAATATCGACGATTATTTACCGTTATTGTGCATCTCTATACCATAATTACAGCTTTACCTCGTGAAACATTTGGTCACATCATTATTTCCGTCTTTGATTTAACTAGTACTAAAACTATAACTAGATATGGAAGTTTAGGTTATATTTGGATTAGGTCTGCGTGGTAGAACTCCAAGCATGCGACGTCAGTGACCCAAATGCATCGAAAGTCGATTGAGTCACGACAATCGAACATTTTGTCCAAATAGTAGTTCCCATTAGTCTTTTCTCAAAATAAAATCACTCGTAACTACCTATATATGAATTTTACATGCACATATAGACAAGACTTTTAGGTTTCAGCCAATTCAAAGAAACCACTTAGTCCCATTCATTCAGCTGCTGCATCATACCCACTGAACATCTCTTAAATAGGAAATCTTCCTTCCCAGAAGCCTCTTAGGATGGTCAACGATTTTCGTGCATTTTTGAAGGACCCACTTTATGCATCCATGTCCTGTCATTTTCTCTAAACATGTCACTGATAGGTACCCTTAACTGACCCGTCTCGACAACGTCGAGCAACTTCCTTCGGGGCACGAAAACCGCTCCAGTGCCGTCGATAACGTTCGGCAGTGACGAAGAGGCAGCGAAAAGGCTCGACGAGAAGCTGGCAGGGCTTTTCTCGAAGGCTCAAGATGCCTGGCAACCCGCCAAAGATTATCCAAAGCATCGTTCCTCCGGCGGCTTCATAACTGAAATGAGCCAACGTGGCTGTGGGTATTGAAACCCTTTCGATCCATCCGTTTCCCAACCTCTTTCCGTTCCATCGATTTCAGAATAAACACTGACGCCTACTCTTCGCCGACGTTGCAAACGAAATGAATGATGCATGCAGACGCGAGCTTGCTAACACTCTGGAATTTCAATCTGTCTTTTACCGTGGCTGTTCATGGACTCCCTTCTTCGGTGCTAAACAAAGATGAATGATATAAAGCACAATGAGAAAGAAACCTCTGGAACTATTTTTGGTATCAATGGTATTTCTCCCGTTAATGCTTCTTAAATTGTTTCCTATTCTAGGAGACGTAAAGGAATTTCGCGGTAGTATCACTTTTATGCATGAAGTCCCGAGAGAAATGAACAACCTGTATGCATGAGTAGCATAAAGCTGGGCTAGGATCATGGCCGATCCGTTGAAACTGTAGAAACCGAGGGAGGAAGGTAGAGGAAGCCAACGATAATAAGAATTAGCTAACTTCACCGTACATCCGGCACAGCTGCCGCGAGTTGCCATAAAATGTTTCGGCCTGGCTGCTTTCTTCGCTGTTCGCTGGCGGCTGTCATCGCGGAACCCCCCCATAAATTTCGTTCCTACTACGAGGACAGGTTCTGATCATGCAATTTCGAGTTTTATTCGTGAATTTGTAATATTAACAGCGGAAAGTTAGTGGTATGCAGATGTTTCTTTAATACTGGGCGCAAGAGTTTCGTGGCAAAGGTAGCTCTTTGACGTCGAATTTAACATGATCGAGTAAACTAATTAATAGTTATTTTCAGCCGAATAGCCTCTAGACATTATTTAAAATAAAGTATCCTGGGTTTAGATTGGAAAATAAACGATGGGACATAAAAGACAAACTCGTGGGAAACGAAAGTTGTAAACTGTGGAACAGATAACCACCCCTTTCTATTTTATTAAAGTAAACAAGGATGGCTCGGTTTACGTACAACGTTTTTCAATCCTGTAACTCTGCGGTATCGTTCACTGGAAGAATTTTCTGTAACATAGATATTTGATACTCTGCTACGACTTCGACATGCTTCGTTTAAAAAATTCAGGAACACGTGAGGAACGTATACGATAATACCGAGAGAGACTCATACATCACTTTCTCGTAAATGATTTATTGTACAGTGGTCGAGTGTTCCATTTTCGCATTTGAAAAAGTAATAGATATTAATGTATAGGAATAATAAATAATAACGCTAAATAATAGTGCAATAAATAATAGATACTAATGACAAGCAGGAAGACGTTACTTCCCTAATTTATTTCTCCTCGAATCGATAAGGGCAACGTCAAGCATCGATGGGCTACATTACTGTGGTAACGTTAACCGAGCTAATTACATGCTCGCGAAGGTTCGTTAAGTATTTCCCAGACACTCTGTTGCCATAAATTTCCACTGGTAGATCTGGTGTCGCTTTAAAAGCCTAGCTGCTCCAAATGGCAGCTGAAAAATCAATTTGGACCGATACCTCGCGTAACGTGTATTACTTCGGCGTATCGAAGAAGCGGAACTTTCAAGGTATTATTTCTTGCTACCCCAAAGTAATCATTCCTCGGGGTCAATTAGGAATCCGCAATGATTAATGATACCCACTCCCCGCAGATCATACGACATGCTCAGACGCAAATGACCCACGAAAGTGTTCGAGTTCAGTCAAATTCCCACGCTAAAGGCAGGAGGATCATAAACAAGAATAACAGCAATAGCGTATCCGTTGCAAGAATGAATACCTGCCCGACCATTCAGGCTGACGGGTCGATCAATTCGACTAATGGATGATCGGTTTTCAGGTCGTCGGTCAGCGTTCCACCTGTCCTGGTTGATTTAGCTGCGTTTACTTAACTACACACCTTTCAATGAAGTAGTACGGTATCGCTTTAATTGGCCATGAAAGACGATCGTTTTCACGTATCAAATTATTATAGATTGTTTCGGCAGACGTTACAGATTTATGCTTCTCCAAAGACCAATACGAAGGCCAAGTTTGACCATGAGGAATCATGTTCGTACGTGATTGAAATGCTGTATATATGTCTGTTGCGGCTTTTAAGGGAACGTTCTAATGATTCACGGAGTACTTTGCTAATCTACGGCTCTGCGAGTTGCAATTTAATTGTAAAATATTCGTATTCCGATCACGATATTCCGAGGTAATTATCTCTGCCTTTGATCGGAGGGAATGGGGAGTGCCAGACTTCCGGACCGTTTGCGAGGAACTAGGTCGGCGTTGGATGACTGCGCAGAAAGTTTCGAGAATCCTTAGGTTGGCTTCACACGGCCTATTTCGGATTGGAACACGTGTGTCGGCTGATAACAATTTATCCGCTAGCTTACACCGTAACGAATTAATATCCGCGGGTATTATTAACTTACACGTTTCAGTCTTATCTCCTGTGTAATTAATAGAAGACGAAGTTTGACGTTTCTGATGACGGATGGAGATGCAAAACGCTAATCGATGTCATTTCTTTCTGTAATCCGTTCGAGTCAGATCAGTAACAGTAAAAAACATTTTTGTTTGGAAACATGACACGTGAGAGACGTACGGCAATGAATTGTGTGACAGTAGTAAATTTTAAAGGTCAGTAATAGTTTTGTCATACTATGAAACCCATCAGAACATTGCAGTCTGAACTTTTTTTTGCTCTGTACTTTTCTGTAGTTTTGGACTGTATTCATATTTGTGGTGTTATATTTGTATTCGCGTTTTGTTTGTTTCGTTGTTTTACATTTACATTTCTGTTTCTATTCTGTACGAGTTTTGTTCGCGAAGCAAAAATTAATAAAATATTATCTATTAAAAAATGCAGTAAATTATCCTGTCTAAGTGCTAATAAAAAAAGAAATTATTTTAAATATTTATGAGACAGATTTATGAATCAATCCTGAAGTACCAATCGAGGACATAATAAAAATAACTTCACTTATTGGGATTCTAGAAGATAAAAATAACATATTACGTAACAGAAAGAGAACTTAATTTGTGATCCGAATATTTTTTCGATTAAATTATAGAATATACATATAAAGAAAATGGTTTGTTTATTGCGTTATTTATATTCATATTTGTGATAAATAATTCCAGAATAATAACAAAGAAAAGAAATATGACGAAACTTTTATGGCGATTATAAAATTACAATATCTAAAGCAGAGTTTTTCACCTGAAAAAAGAAGATGGAGACAAGTAAAAATATGAGGATAGGAAACAAAGAGAGGACTTTATCTTAATTGAATGTCACACGATGGCAAAATTGTTGCGACAAATCTGACCAATGTGTATAAACAATGAATCATATAAATGTAGTGGTATTTAAAACGTGACACGTGTAAATGTTAGTTGTTTGTGTACTGCCGGTATTTGTTGGTTGGTCGGATTTGTCACACGTCGCACATCCAGTTAAAGCTAAAATAAATTGGGATACAATTGCTGGAAACACGTGACCGCCAAAACATTCTTTCTCCTTCTATACCATTAGATAAAAAAAAAAGGGATGTTGTTACCATCGCCTGTTTCCAGCAATTATAGTTTCCCAATCTATACGCGGCTTTAGCAAATAGGGTAAGGAGTAAGGAAGACATAGAGACGGCTGATGTTTAAAAGAGAGCCATATGCCACAAAAGGTTGAGAAATCCTCAAAAAACGTCCCTGTCTCGTCTAAATGTCACCACATGCTATTGTTTACAGCTACTGACTCGACTCATACGAACTTCATACACCCGACTAAAACAGACACGTCCAGTAACTTAGTCAAGTATCAAGTGATTCAGTGGCTTGCCGTGTATAGATACTAAAAACTTGTGTTAACTTGACTACATTTTAATATCTATACACAGTAAGCTACTAAATCACTCGCCACTCGACTAAATTAGTATCGGTGTCTGTCCCACCCTGTAAGAATCACCGAAAGCGTTTCGTATTGCCAGAAGATGAAACACAATACCTGAACACGGCCCATCGGTGGCGACACCACCAGAAAGATTCTCATGGTGGCCTTGAGAAAGTCATCTTGATTGCGGTTGGTCTCTTGCAGACCGGCCTCGGAGATGCTGGCGCTGCTCTGGGTGGTCTTCCGTCGCACCTTACGCCTGATGCTGCCGACTAGCCTTCGCCAATCCTGTCCGGAACCGGTTGCGCCTGCACCGGATGCAGTACCGACACCGCCACCACCCCCGCCCCCGTGGGTGGGCGCATCCTGGCCCTCCGACGACTTCGAGGGGCTTAAGTCGCGACTGGGCCATCGACTTAGGACACCTCGATGAGGGGTGCTAGTCAACAGAGGCACCGTGCCGCTCCCAGGCCCCACCACCGGCTGCGCGCCACCTGGGCAACCGTTGACGGGGTCCGTACCCTCAGCACCGGTGAACCCCTCCACCGGCCCGTCACCGCTGGGCCCGGTTGCCCCACCGTGACCGAACGAACCAATTGCGTAGCGTCCGATTCCGCTGCCGATGCTCAACCTGCGCACTAGGTTACGCAGGCTGCCTCTTCTCTTCTTCGCCCTTCCTGCCTCTCTGTTGTCCGAGGTTTCCACGTTCCGACCTACGTGGCCGATCGGATGGAGGCCCTCCCTGACTTTCCAATTTATGTTGGCGTCCTCTTAGGGGTCGAACGGTCGAAATTATTTAATTGGTTATCTGGCAAGCAAAGTCCTGAGGTACCTGGCACTTGTCAGAGCATATTCCTTGGAGGAGGGTCTCCAGGGACGTTATTTGCAGGTAGGAAGCTCGTTAGTTTTGGCACCACGTAACAGACAGGCTACTTTGCGTCTGGGACACCATTAGTGTCGGTCGGGTTTGATGATCTTAGAAAGTTTCACTGTTTTAGAGGTGCTCTAGATGTCTTAGAAATAGTTAGTCTCTTCTCTTTTTCGTTGTTCTAGTTCTCGGTATGGAAAGAAGTTTCCAAAGTTATTGCCTTATAATTGTGCTAGTTCCTTTATTCCTACTGCGCCAGGGATGATCGATGTATCGGTCTCCCAGTTATACGCCAGGAGGTACAACCGCTGGAACCTCACGGTTCGCTTGACCTATGACAATTCGACTATTGTGGGGTTACGGTGCGGCGTACACTCCAGAAATCCGATTTCTTATTGTCTTCGGGAACTTCAATCCCTCGCGTGCCTATGTGGCCAGACTGTGGCTGTGTCGAAGTCCTTTCGTTTCCCTCTGCGTTTGCTAATGGACCGCGGTAAATATCAGCTTGAACGCCTTTCCAAGGTAGATCAGCCTTTCATTATCTTCGATCGAGGGTTCCTTTCCCGAGAAATGTCGTCTTTCAGGCTTTCTTCGGCTCGCGATAATTCTCTCTTTCGTTGATATTCTAGCCACGTATTCTGGCTTGCAAGTTGATTTTTGAGGAGTCACGTTGCGGCGCGAACTGGACGTTGCATTAAGTTCGAGGCAAAGCTGGATCGACTTTCCCACTTGAGAGTACACGAAACGAGTCTAAGAGACGATGCCACCATTTGCCTAATGGCGATCGAGGACGTCTATTTCTTTAAACGACTACCAAGAGCATCGTGAAAATAGCTTCGACTTTCTGACTAAGTCGATAAAGTGCTTCTATATCTAGATAATGTTCACTGTGAGCATAAGGTATCGCAGAAATAGTAACTTGAGGTCAATCACTATGCCAAAATGATCTTCGAGTTCGTCTCGCTTATTGCTACGCAAGTTCAGGCAGTCAGGTTCGCTGATACGGAATTCAGACTGATTACATTTTCAGGATAGGTTAATCCTTATCCTTTCTCACACTGGTGATATTATTAAAATCCCATTTTTACTTTAAACTTCGACAATCTTGGACTCCACAACTTTCGTACAAAAAGTAGCTAAAACTTTAAACCGTTTCCATCAAAACTCTCGTGGATTTGTGGGTAAACGATGAAAAGTGAATGCTTCTTTTCTTAAATTGTTATGAAACGGTTCCGAAACTTTGAGATCTTTCAGATGTATTCCATTCGTCTTAAATTTAAGACCAATTTTTTTCTATGAGGTCAATCAGTTCACAGAAGAGTAACTTGTAATAAAATATTGGAAGATTCTATGCGAAAAATTGTTTGCATTCCATCAAGTATTTTTAAGGAATCAAATATTTGATGCTCAATTGGACCATTTTCTTTTTCGTATAATATTGCTTGTGGAAGTTTCTTCTTGCTATTAAGTGGCCAAAATTCGCTTGATATGAAGTCGATATTATGGTGCTCCAATGTGATTGGTCTGGTTTAGGTCACCGTGTATTAAGTGTATTCTTGATCTTCTGTCAGATTTTACAGTATGCAAGCCTCCAAGCTCGAACCGCCACTAATTTTCACGACGAAGGTGCGGCAGTTTGCGTTGCTTGGCATCTGTACAACCAACGAATCGAGTAAATATACCATGCAGATGTAGAGGTCTAATACAAAAGTCAACGACCTGAGAACCTGTGCGGAAAACCGAGTCTTAAAGAGCCCTGCGAATTATTTGCGAAGTGGACACATGTTACACGGAGTTGTTGACCCAGAAAGAAACTACCTTAAAGCAGGATGGCTTCCAAGAAAGTGTTCTCCACCTTTTAGCTATTCATAGAGAATCACGCAGGCGTTAAATTCAATTACATTTAGCATCTATGTGCGTCGATACTCTATTTTTGTGTGTGGAATTTCAAAAAAGAAAGAAATAACTTGTCGGTAAAAAATAAAAATTAGATATATCAAGTCTACATTATATTGAAAATTGTCTTTAAATTTAAGTTTTATTTACTGAATGCCGATGTGCTTACATTATGGAGTACTTTTCATGTCACGAGTTCATCTTTAAAGGTATTCTGTAGAATGAATGAACAGAATGAATTTTGCATAATAAAGGACTCGATTTTTATGCAATTTTTTGAAAATGTTAGTATGGTGTTGCATGAAAGAAGTGTATCAATCATGTTATATTATGCACCTTTCTGCACATACAAACATAATAGAATATGTTAATACGAGTACGACTCACGTTTTGTAGAAATAGCCTTGCTCAGAAAATTGATGAGGTGTCCGAGACACACTTGGTCAGGACACAAAAATTCAGAACAGAACAAAAAATAAGGAATGCATAATAATTGCATTTTATTCTTCAGTAAGTAAAAACGCGTTTGATATTGCTTATTGTCTCTCATTATCCTTTATCTATCTGGGATCCCTCTGGCTTCTGTCTATGCTCGCATTCTCCACGTCAGAAGTTGAGCCATTAATATTGGTCTGTCTGTAATACTCATCTATATTCTACCATTTGCTAGTTTAAGATCTATTCTCTGCGACTAGAACTATCGGTCGCCTAAACTACTTTAGAAAGTATGCTCCCCAGATATAATATCATTCATTACGAATTGATCACTCACCAAACTTGAATTTGTATCTGCTGAAATACTGGTCGTTGGGAACGGGTTCGGGGTAGAAATTGTTAGAACAGAATTCCTCAACTTCCTCGTTTCTTCTTTGACGTTCCTTGGAGTCAGACCAGATCGCTATCAGATCTCCGCGAGGCACGAATCGGAGGGAGTTTCGTTGAACAGGCCGCGGGAAAAATCGATTTGTTGACAGAAGTCGACTTGCGCAACGTGAGGCAACTCCAGGGAAATTATTTGCAGAAGTACACAGTAATCAGTAATCACTGTGTTAACATGCGTTTTGCGTTCGACTAACTTAATTTGGACCGAATTTCCAATCAACAATCTATTTGTTGCCATACGTGAACAATTTGCGGATTTGTTGACTGATTCAGCGAAAACCAATAATGTCGCCATGATTAAAATTGAAGTAATCAGCCTCTTTTCCTGGTCGTTAGGCTCGTAATGAGATCCTAGGTCTCTTCGTCTGCAAATGACAGTGATAAGGTGGATGACACTCGAAGATCTTTGAGGACTGGAAAGAACTGACTAATCAAGCGTATGATTCGATTTTAGTCAGAATTCGGACACGAACGGCCATTATAATTCGCCTTCGACTGACAACCCTCCTAATTAGGATTTCATTAGCAGACAAAGGCAGTAGTTAGTCTTACGATCTGACAGCTCGGTTTGACTCCACTCCAACTTTTTCAAGGCACAAGGTATCATCGAAAAATGGGCTAAAAGACTCTATTTGGATAATTCTGCCAATTATCAGATAATCAGCAATCTGGATGCCTCGTTCTAAGATACATTTAATTCTGTGCTTACGTCAGTGACTTCGCTAATTGAGCAAATGTAGAAACATGTTTTAATAATCAGGGAAGATTTAACGGACAGAGGGATTTGATTTTGCTAGAGCAGCAGATAAAAATTTCTGTCGATTACAGAGGGATTAATTGGCACAGTATATACCAACAAATATTCCTCCAGCTCTGCTGTTTAACAATTAGGTTGGAAATTGAAGCGCAACGATGTGCAAATTGGTAACTGAATAGCGTGCTTGACTTGAGAATGTGCTTCATATCTTGGTTTCCAAGCAATAGGTAGAAGAGACATTTATGGCCTCCTACGTCCAACGTAGCCATTAAAGACTCCATTAAAATTCTGTGCCTAGTCCAGTAATAAAACTATCCCCTTCTTAGAACTCGTTCCAAGACTTCCCAACCACATACGTTATTTCAAGTTGTAATTCTGTGCTTTTCAGGCTACGCACGAACCACGTAACTTTTCAGTGGAATAAGAGGAAATATGCGCGGCAGTCTTGACTACTTTATTCCGGAATGCTCGTCAAATTCTTTTATAAAATCGGAAACGGTATAATCTCGCTTTTCCATTTCCCCAGCGCTCTGCTTACTACGGTGTTTCTTCAGAATCTCGACTATGGTACACAGAGCGATTCTGATGTATTTTGGAAGCAAGTAGAATAGACTGAAACAAGCACGACGTGCTTGAAATTATTAAGGAAACTCTACTCATAATCGTTACCGCAAGTTTTAGTTTTAGCGACTTCCAAAGAAATATGAACTAACATGACTTGAAATTCAATACTTTTTATGGTTAATACAAAGTGAACTATCACGAAGTAAAATAAGGCGATGTGACTGTGGCACTTGCTATTATTTCCAAGAAGTACTTCTCCAAGAAGGTAGTAGTAGAACAGTTTCCATAACCTTTACTACATAATTCATAATTATTTGGAAGATATACTTTACACTACCCCTAAGTTTTCTTTTTAAGACTAACAACAAAGTCTGCTACGAAGTATTTATCTTACAGCATAAACGATATAACTTTAATCTAATTTACATATAGTAAAAATATGAGTTCTATGCCGTAGTCTTCAATTAAGCCAAAAATGCAAACTTTTAAACTTTGTCGTTCTGTTTCATAGTAATATACAGAGTGAGCCACGCAACTGTATCAGTTGAATTTTTTTATAAACTATTTGTTACATGAAAAAATGTTTCAAGCGAAAGTTTTTTGATACAGACAATAGCATACCAAAGAGGAGCATAATCTTAGTACCTCACAACTTTTGTTTGAATAGATATAATATTTTATTTGAATAGACTATTGAATGTAATAGTTTACAAGAAAATTCAAAACTGTAACAGCTTTCATTAAACAACAACGAAGTAGTGAAAACTAGTCTATACCCATCCAGAATGGGATTACTTTTGAAAGTGTAAATCTACCCGACCACGTGTCTTATCGACCGAGATTCTCCGCGATATTGACAAACGAACCATGGTGGACGCATTGAATTTGGGGTTCAGGGTTTGTGGATCGGTGGAGCGGTTTGTGTGTTCACGAGCGATGCGATGCGCGTCCGAGCATTGACGATTCTCCGTTCCACTTTTCCAAATATTGAAATCTCCCCGATATTGCTTCTGGTACATAGACCCGGACACGTATATGGATCATCCTCGAATTAAGCCTGGTCGATCAACAAGTTACACGGTTTGTTACACGGGATCACTCGAAGAACGTGTTTCAGGTTCGTGCTAGCGAACTATGTAAATTACCATACATTAATATCAATTCCTATCGTTCGGTATTGATAAAAAGCATCCTAGTAATTTAAATGTAAAATTGTAATATTTTATCTTTTTAACAAATAGGAAATAAACTTTGTCATATTATATCATAACTTTTGCATTGCAAGTGGCATTATTCAGTAATAATATCTGCGGGAATTTTGTTACTAAAAGTAAACTCAAAATGTGTGCAGAATGTAATTAATGTTTGAACTATTTCGCAAAGCCAAGAGATACGTGTTCCTTCTATGGTGCGCTACGGTAATACGATTTGTGTTTCTCTACGGTAGTTTATATTTTATATAATGTAATGCATATTTTATGCCACTGATATAGTATATTTATTTGATCATGTCTTAATGTTTTAGATTTGGAATATGGCAAAATATGAGAACAGTTACCGAATATCATGAAGATATGATTAGTACTGTTTTCTTTAAAAAATATTTTTTTGTTAATTCTCGAAATAAATAGCTGATCCCTGCTAAAACTAGAATTAGTTATAATATTAATAGAATGTGGTACTTGTGAACTAAATGGGATCGGATAGAAATACGAGAAATTGAAACCTCTCCTTCTAAATGAAAATTATATGTCATATGAGACACGTAAACGGGACGAGTAAATATCTTGGATCCGATTTCTTCAATTTACACCGAGAAAGGTCGACTCCCGTATAGCCACAGCCTTAAACCAATTCCTCTCGATTCTACGAAGCATCCCTCGAAACGTCAGTATAATCCGCTTACGAAGTGTATCTAGTCGGCTTAATAACTCGGGAGAGAAATTTTAAAGTCAATTTTGTCCAAGGTACCGCCACCTATCAACATTCGCGAGGGGATGAAGGGAAGTAGTGCTTGTATTAAACGAAAATCTGATCGACCGCCAGGTGGAACGTAATCGCCTCCCTCCAGATCCTTTTAGCAAAGAGTCGCAGCCTGCCTACCAACCCCACTGCACGCTTGCCTCGTTCACTTGCTGTTTCACGTCATTAGCCGGTCACGAGGCACGGCGATTGCAGGATCCTGGAAATCCAAACGACCCTTGGACCCTCTTCTCACACGTGAAAAAGGGGATCACTGCAGATTGATCGGAAATGATAAGGACAGTTTGGAACTGTTCCGATTCTTGGGGGGATTGTGATCTAACTTGGAAGCTTATCTCTTTCGACTTTAGTGGCTCGATGAATCTTCAGTTTCTCTATATTTAAATGTGGGGTAGTCCTTGACGGATCCCATGGAAGGATCCCCATTTTCCTCGCGAAATTGAAAATTCCAGGGATCATTAATTATTCTTCAGAAGGAGAATGTTTGTTATTCGAATGGGCGATGGAAAATAGAAACCAAAAGAATTGCGAAAAAAAAGAGTTTGTGCCTTGCAATCCTGCGAGGGATATCAGTCAAGGGAAGAAATATTCTACCCTCTTCATTTCCTCTTCATTTTATGAATATTTATCTGGATGTGAAGAGTCTTGATTTGTGAAAAAAACTCGTATACCTGGTACATTTTTACGTATTCTTCGGAGAACCATCGAGGGATGATGGTACGACGTTGATCGATTAGGACCCCGAGCACTGAGGAGGGTGAAAACGAATCTCAATGTACTCCACAATTTTTTCCTCCACCTAGCTTTTTCCTTTCTGATACTCAAGTAGATTTCACGTCTGAAGAGATTTTCAGGCTTTTCGTCAGCAAATAACCAGGGAACTAGCTGGCCTGTCGGGTGTCTAGACTGGTTGCTTTCCCAGGGCAAGGGTCGTTAAATTGAGAAACCGCGTATTTTTTAATTTACTGTTTAATTCTGGTGGGCGAACCACTGCTTCGCGCGAAATGGAATCTCCACGAAAGGTAAGCGTCTTCGACTTACGTGAAAATTATATAAACAGCATAAGTGCATTGAAACTTTGCATTTTCTATCATTTTTGGGCATGAGATTTAAAATTTTTAACCATTCCTTAAATTAACAATAAATCAAATTTTTAAATTAAGTAATTAAAAATAAAATTTCCTCGTGTTCGTAAATTATTAATTACAAGACTTAATACTGGAACTACAAGTTCCTCTGCTCAAGAACTTTTTAATTTATAAATTCGAATTTTTTATGAAATTTTGAGATTCATCGAAAGTTTCTAAAATTTCAGTAGGATTGTTACAGAAATGTTTAGGTTACAATGTTATGGTACTTAATTAATCCATTTTTGTTAAATGAGTGGCAACAGTAAGCTGCAATGTGTTAAAATTTTAAACAACTCTTGCATAATCTCCTCTCCACCTGTCGAGCTAATTTTTATGGTTGTAACAATTTCATAGAGTGAGGTACAGAGTCGCCGCCTTCTAATTACACAGCAGACGATACACGCGAGGTATTTAAAGTACTGTCAAAACGATATCGTGCTATCTCCGTGGACAACCTCCATGAAATATGTATGAAGATTAACTCAACGTGGAATGCATAACTAAGAAAGTCGTTCTTCGTTGTTTACCGTAGTGAACATTGTGTAAAGCCACCTAGTATAAAGTAATTGCTACTCTCGATAATATGTCGAAGAGAAAGTGTAAATCCCTTCCCCAAAAAAAAACGATATGGAAATAAGTGGGTGAAGTATCCTCTATTAAAAGAGATCCTTGAATTTTATTTGCCACGCTCCAAATACGATTCTGAAATCTCTCATATCCAATATAACGCTGCAGTATGCACCTTCCCAACTCGTCTTTCGCAGATACTTGACTAACAGTCACGCTTCCACTTCGGGAATTCAGTTGGGAAAGCTTTCTAAACTCTCTTTTATTACTCGCAACCACTTTTCCCGTTCTCTATTATTTCTTTACGCTTCTAACAAACTAATTTTAAGAACTATTTAGCAACTTCCACAGTATTTAAAACACACCAAATTCGATAACAAACTTTTCAATCTTCCTTCTGTTCCGTTCTGAGAAGATACCATAAACGGTACAATTAAAAAACAAATTTTAAGAAATTGCTTGAGCATGCTATGAAGCCTTTTAAGTGTTAAAGTGCTAGAAGATACAAAGTATAAATGGAAAGTGAGTTAGCTTAGATTTAGGTATGGATTAGGAGCATGTAAATTTGAGTGGAGTCTGAAATAATTCTGAGATAGGTATGGACCCAATCCAGTTAAATTAGAAATCACGATCTACACATGGAGTGCTAATAGTTTCAAGTGTTATGGAGAGACAGTGGACGTCAATGATTGACTCGTACTACTGCGATCGCTTCCAACTAGGAGAGAAGTGGTTTAAAACCGATAAAACAATTTCTTCGGGGTATTATGCAATCATAACCTCCTATACAGTGACAAAAAAGAGAAAATCGACTATCGAAATAGGCAACAGTTGAAATACCAAAAAGAAGTCAAAAAAGGTTTGAGGTAATAGCACTATACGAACAACATAAGGTTTTAAGTATATTGCGAAAACAATTAATTAATTTCTGCATCGAATTCCGTAATCTAGCCAAGTATTTCAATGCCACGTGCTTTAAGCATCGATTATCGTGTGAATGTGTTTCGTCTCAGACGCTCGAGGGTGTTCTGAGTCATCTTTCATCGATCATCGCCTTTCAAATCTAATTCCACCCTGGAGGAAAGGCTCCACCGAGGGTGGTACATTTCTCAATTAACTTCTTCTTATCGTTGGCGGAATTCCATTCGACTCTTCTCGGAAATCCGTCCTCGTTCCTTAGATTCACCGAATGGCCACACACATCGAAAGGGACACAAGGAACGTTGACTTAAATGAAGGGACAAATAAACCTTGTGTAATGGAACAATTTAAGTTAAGTACTCAGTCAAAACGAATATATTATACCGAATATTTCAAAATATTCTCTTTTTAGCTTGTTAAAAATAACGCGAATGTTTTTCCTGGAATATTTAAATTTACGTGATCTCTGTGATTCTGTGTAATATATTTGTATTTACTTGCAGTAATTACGATGTGATTGGAGGTAAATCAGTATCGTAGAAATAATTCTTCTGCTTATATTTGCACACGTTTTCATAAGGCAATAATGTTTTCAATCTTTTTTATTGATATCGAATGCAATTTCACGCAATATATGGAGTCATAGAGACGCACAAGCGCGATAAGCCAGTACTTTCCTGCTGGCAATGATTTCGACGACAGTCATAGGAAAAAGTGTGATAGAATACTTGAACCGAAAACGTTTGTCGTGAACGAAAAAAAAAGGTAAACAACGATACATCGCGCAGCCATGACTGCGCAATTTGTACGCGAAACGCGCGTGATATTCGTGAAATATTCATTTCTGTATGCTCAGCGCGGCACATTTCATTGCAAATGGTTTGAGCGCTAATGGCCCAGTAAAAATGGGCGACGATGAATTTAAAAAAAAAAAAAATGGAACAGTAAAATTTGGAAATTCTCGGCAGAGCGTCGACGATGAAAGTAAAGCCAAGGAGGAAACTCGAGCAATTAGAGCCGTCGAAGGAGAAAAAGTTGTTTGAAAAAAATGCAAGATTTCCATCGCTCCAACTCATTTAAATATTTACTTTCGAATCTTCCACTGACTATTTCAAACATTCAAACCTTTAAGCGCAATTCCAAGAACGTAGAGAATCTTCGACAAATACTGCTCGTGCCGATCATCTCTGTAGTCACTTAACAAACTCATGCAACGCAAAAAGAATACATACATAAAAAAGTAGGCGTCTGTTTGTAAAACACAGCCTTCATAATTCACGCAAGCTTCATTATAATAGCAGCTTGTTATGCACGTAAAGTTATCTTATTTCATACACTGTACGCGCAGCGTTTTCGTTATCTCTTTAGGCTTGTCTCCCTCGAAATTTTATCAGTTCGACTACTCGAATTTCCTGGTAGACTTTTGCGCACAGTATTTTATATCGTCAATATTTTCGTGTTGTTCAATCAAGAAGAATCTGTAATAATCTATTACGCTTAAGAGCTAGATTCCTCCATGAAGAATAAATATATTCAGACAAAGCTGCATGGTTACAAAGAAACAGCAGCCTCGGTTCGAGGAAAGAAAGGATTGGCTTAATGCATCGGAGGATTACCGGCGTCGCTGAATTTTTACAACGCAGAAGGAAAAGCGATATTATACCAGAAGACAACAGTGAATCTGTTTCTTTAGGATCGATTACACGACCGCATCCGCACGTTAGATTCGCTTCCTCGCGCAAGGAGCTTCGTGACTTTTCCTTGGCAGATCTACACTATCCTTCCTGGCGTGTATTCGGCTTTAAATAAGATCCTCGTATCACGTACATTCTACGTGGCAGAGAGTGCTCCCACGCGTGTCGCTACGGAATTTAAAGATTTTCCTTAAATTTTATAAAAAATTATTTTAGACAATATTTGAATTATATTTAAGTCTATATAAGTTTCATAAAATAGTATTATTTTATTTGCATTTTTAATGTTAGTTCAAATATTTCAAAAATGGAACTGCAGTGTTTTGTAAATACTTTTTATGAGAACAAATAATGAAAAGTCAAAAATTGCTACGTAAAAGATCAAGTATATGTTACATAAAAAATACAAACAGCATGCACAAATTCAATAAAAGTTGTGCAACATCGAGGTAGCTTGGAGCGTCCGATTACAAGTGTTGGGATTGCAATCTATTTCTTGTAAATACAGCTTCGATCGATGAAGTAAATTTGCATTTGCCGTGAGTATAATGCTCTCATAACGGACTTCTTTACATGCTATGGGAATACTCTGCTTTAAATGCTATCTTTTCAGTTGGAACAGCGTAGACTATAGATTGTAAATGACTCTGTAGGAAAAAGTCCAATAGAAAGAACTGAGACTGACAATGAGAACAATCTTAGTACTGTGAGATACAGAATTGCGTATTGTCATACAGCAATTTCAATTTATTATTCCATTTTATTCCTAATGCTATAAGAGGTAAAAATTTACATTTCTTCTGCAGCGAATATCTTTATAATACCGCAACGATGTACAATTTGTATTGAATTTTCTGCACATGTTCCTGATAATGTATTCAGAGCTTCTGGATTTGTTACGATTTGTTCTATCGAAAAGCATTTAACCCTTTGCAGTCCAAACAATAGCATTGCAGTTAAAGCAATAAGTTTAGATTTTTAGATAAACAGTAAGTTTAGATAATGGGGCATGTTTAATCACTGAGACATTTACTTAAGTTTAATTTAGGAAACATAAGCTAACATTCTCACCTTCAAAAGAAAAATGAGGATAAAAAATTCTGATTTATGAAAATTAGCCTAACTATAATTTAAGTGTTGTTTAACATAATTTTTCGTGAAGTTTAAGGAAAGTACTAAAATTTTGAAGTGGCACATGGGACACTGTGTATAAATCTGCAAGGAGGCATCCAGGTTCATGAATCGCGTTTGCGAAATAAAAAAATCACGATCTCTGTGTTGGAAAAATCACTTACAGTGAAGGAAGCGGGGAAAACTCATTTCCTTCTGCAGTATCATGCTTTATTTTACCGTAAACGATGACAGTTTCCGCTGCGTTTTCTTTCTTTCTGAGGAAAACTTCTTACGCTAGCGACGACATTCGATTTTCTTAAACGTTAAACCAGCCTGTACATCCTTAGAATCCCTTTACCTCGCCAGCAAGTTTAAGACACATAAATTGTCTTAAAAAAGCTAGAAGAGAACAGAAATCTCATTCTTTTGAACTACGTTAAAATCAGTTTCCTGCTTAATAGCGCGGGGCAAAAGAACGTAGAAAAAGGGTCCTCAATTGTGTGCTGGAGATTAAAAAAACAAATACATGAAACAATATTTTTATATTGTTCCATCATAAAACCTTAAAAGCATTGTTTTCGAAGCTTCACCAACGTTTCTATAAAAACGGTTTAATTACTGATAGGTTCTCCCCTTTCATTGTTGCCAAATCGAGAACTCTGTTGATTCAACTGAGGACTCTACGAGAAGCGAACGGAAATGGCGCGAAAAGTTTGCCAAAATGGCCGTCGTCCATTGTCGCGATTCTTTTCCTGTCGAGATTGCTCTTCCAGGGATCGATTTAACTTAAAACTGACACAATTGCTGTTCCTAATGTAACGAAATAATGATAATTAGAGTAGGTTGATTCTATTAGTAAGAATGTTTCGCTGAATGGCGACTGGTGGTTACACCGATGGGAATGAAATCCCGCGACAGGGATAACACTGGTCGAAAGTTACGTCGAATAATAACGAAATGCAGACATCGTGTTCATATTTAACAGATCCAAACTGCCTGTAATTTATGCAAACAGCCGAGGAGATGTTATTAAACCGCTTGAGTCGAGAGCCACGGATTTTCATTAATTTCATAATATAGCGAAGTTGCAATAACTCGCGCAAGGAACTGTGTATGTATAGCTTAGGTAAACGTCTGGTGGTTCGAGGAATGTCTCTTCATGGAGAAAAATGCTTCTTTGAAATTTTTCATAAACTTTTATTCGCTCAGTAATCCTAGCTTTTCCCTTTTTATAGTATCTACCCTGCATCAGTGAAATATGCAGTTTATTTACGAGAAGTATATGACTTAACCGAATGAAAAATACGTATCTTTCGTACACTTTCAATTAGAAGAGTTGTTGATGTTCCAGCAGTAATAAAATGATAACACACAAAAGAGGCTTAATTATTCAAATGAATGACCATTTTATTTGTTTAACCTCTTCAGGGATGAATTTATTGCAGTTAAATAAAATGAATTTAATCCGCTTTTCAATTTCGCTATGTTGGTAGGATTTCTCGTTCTTTCGGCGAGGAATTTATATGTCATAAATATTTATTCGTTATGATGTTCACTAATATTTGACTTTAAAGAAACACTGAACATTGATATAATATAATATCGCTATATCCAAAAAGGTAAAATATTTAAATACGACTTATAAGATAAACCAATAAGTGTATAATATTCAAAGGGCTTTTAATACTTCTATTTGCTCCAACAGTGGTTAATCTGTAGTAATTGGTAAAGTTGTGGTATTTAAAAGTTTAGCTGCTCGACCAATACGTAATCGGGTAACGTGTCAATAATTAATTACTCTCCAACCGTAATTACTCACTTCACGGAATACATTCAACATAATCAAACAAATTCGTTATCGCAGATTTTATTCGAAAAAATAGAGAATATTACATATCCATGCAAATTTATGCTCATTAAATTGTAGAACCATGGAAATTGTTCATTTTCCATGAGTGAAGGAAGAATACAGCCTTCTTTCCCTTATTTTCCTCTTTTCTTGTAAAACGAATTTTTTCTCCATTTTATATTATTCTCTTTTAATCGAAAAATTCCATCGCCCTGAGTGATGAAATTATTGTACAGGGCTATTGTAATATTTTGATCAAAATTACATTACTAACATCACCCCCTGCTGGCCTGCCTTTCAGTTAACAATTAAACAGAAAATACCAAAGGCTGCCTTTATTGTCTGCAGCTTCCATATTACCGTGTTCCCTTGACTTATTAAATTAATCGCTACAAAAACAACTAAAATCTATTAACTATTTTCGAGTGAAGCACAGTGGAATGAAATACGCTGAGTCTATGGAATGCTTCTATCGAGTACCCTCGTTCTCATTTCCAACTCCTCCCATATTCTTTGCAGTATTTATGAAAGGTTATTTTTTAGGAAGATAAGGCAAATACTTTGATATTTTTTGTAGAGTTAGTTTTCGTTAAAGTATGCTTGCATATTCCACCAGTAAAAAAAGAGAAACTATGTTACGTAAACATGGTATTATGAACGCTTCGTTAAAAAGTTATAATGAAAATACGATAATCGGATACTAAATGTTTACTTATCGGAAATTTTAAAGAAGAGAGTTTACTCTGTGTGGATGAATGCATACAGATAAAGAATAAATTCAAGTTTTTATGAACGTCAGTCCTGTCTCGTATCTTCTATTCAGTCTGGTAACATTAGTCAATACTAAATACAATCCGAATAACAATTTCAAATCTTCATCTGATATATACATTTCACTACACTGTACCATACAAAGAACCAATCCACTGCTATTTCATATTCTTTTTAACAAAACATTCATGACCTCGCATCTATTTAGCTAATATTTTCTTTCTCCCATAACACTTTGCATAGAACATTTGCAATACCACGAATTCTGCCCAACCTGAATAACAAATAATAGATCATCCTGAGCTGAATCAATTCTGCATACGAGCATACCCCGAAGTACACAATAGAAGACAATGGCTAGTTCCCTTAGGCAATAGAGAAAAAAAAAACGGAGCCACGACAGATTACGGGAAGAGTATTTTAGAAGCGTCACGTTATTGATTAGCCAGAAGCGTGGAGGACCGCGATCCAGCAAAATGGAGGCTCGCAAGGCCTATAGAATGCCGCGAGCTGGCGAATCGCCGCGAAATTGATAGGGCACCCGCGAACACAGGCACAAAAACGCTTGCCAAGCCGTGCCAACCGTTCCGAGATCGAACGGGACGTTCCGTTCGCGTTTCGCGCGGCGGAAAATGAAGTTCCAGTCGGTCAATACCTGCGTTCGATCCAAGCGCGGCGTTCCACCGCGAAAACTACTGATTTATGCACGAGCCATCCCCACCACGGTTTCTTTGAAAACCGCTCTCGAACGATACACGTGGCGAGACTCGGTTCAGTTTATCAGCGACTAGTTAATTGCTTCGATAATGGCGCTTCTACCTTTTAGATTATTTATCGATTACAAGTTCGTCTCTTAATTTGAGGTGAAGGCAGCTAAATAATATCGACTGGCACGTTAGTTTTTCATGAAGGAAACTTGAATGGTTGGTGGTGATGAACTGGACTAAATAATAACTGAGCATGCTTGAGAGACACATTTTGCTTTTTTATTCAATACCTAGCAGGGGTAAACGGTTCAATGAATGTTAATAGTAGGATTTTTATTGAACATGACAATTTTAAAAGATGACAAATTGAGAGAAATCTGTGGATGTAAAGCAAAACGACTTATCTCGCATTTTCAAAAAATTTGGATTAAGATCTTAATGGACATCTAGAATTTAAAATGTATATTTTCAGAAAAAGAAAAAGGACATTGAACGAATTTTTTCACTTAAAAATAAGGGTTCGAGAAGACACAAATCCATAAGACAGTACTGAAGCTGAAAACTTTAAACGCTAATGTCTCGAAAACACAAATGTGACTTAAGTCGTTTTGCTTTACAACCTCGGATATATTTTAAGCACATTTCTGTGGTTGTAAGACAAAATAACCTAAGTCACATATTTCTATTTTCAAGATATTGGCGTTTAAAATTTGCAGCTTCAGTACTATCTCATGGACTTTTGTCTTTTTGAACCCTTATTTTTAGGCGAAAAATTCTTTTAATGCCCTTTCGTCAAATTTACAAATACATTTATACGTTTAAAAAAATATTATCCAATAATATATCGATATTTTGAAACTATATTTCATTATTTTTGTAATGCAGAAAATTTTTAACCAATTTTAATAAGGAAAGTTTATCAATTAGCCATTAATTAAATGTCCTTATTCTCTTTTTCTCTTTACACGATCTCAAAATTTTTTGATATAACAAAGGAACAATTTAATCCTTGACGTTTTCATCAGATTTATAATTTAACAGTAATTTGAACTTCGTTTGATGGTAAGCATTTTAAATAAACGCTTAAATTTTAAATAAAATTTGTACTTTTTATTTTATAATCATAGTTACGAAACAGGTTCGGTTAAATCCACCCGATGCTAAATTTCCCTTTGTTTACTTCAATTTATTAAACACGGTAAGATTTAGTAAAGTTTCTTGTATTTCAGTAAATCCTTGTTTGGATTTTGCATGAATTAAAATTTTGAATGGATCGTTCCTTGCGCAAGGATATACGAAGTAGTAGGAATTTGTATACAATGATTAAAGTTCACCGTATAAACAATTCAAAATAGTGTTATCTCGCAGAAAGTGATTTCGCTGGAGACACTATCCGCAATTCAACCAATTCTATTTTTAAGCGAAACAAATGTACGTGCATAATACGATCTTAAGTTCGAAATACGATTCAGAAGTGGCTTCCTATGCCGTAAACTTTCGTGATGCTTCTCATTTGCACACCTTGGAACTTAACTTTTTACACCACTGGGAAATTATTTACTAAAACTGGGACGAATCGTTTCCATAAGTTAATCGCTGCGAGAAATTTCGTTTTAACCTTTCGCTATGTACTTTGCACTAACTAGGGTCGTTCGCGGATTTCCGTGACGATCTTCGAAATGATTTTAACGTTTCCTGCAGGGCTTCGAACGAGCAATTCAATAGGACACAGGGAGCCGAAACTTGTGAATCGAATTTGAATCAGGAGCAAACTGATTTGCAAGACAAATATTTCCCGAATAAATCCTGTAATCTTAACCAAACGTGGACGCTCATGCAGAACACGTTACTTCTACACGTTTCGCGCCCTTTTTTCTCGCGCGTTCATTGTTACACTCTGCTTTAGTATGCAGGGAACAAATGAATCCCAAATTGATCGTGAATTGTTTTCAGACATCGTCAGTTTTTTTTGCTGAAGACGGGAAAGTGTCTAGTAAAAATAGACAATGATTTTATGTTATAAATAAATTAACGAACCTTTAAGCAGGTTCTAGAGCTTTATGGTATATTTCAGTTTTGAGCATAGGAAAATAAAAAATTCAAATTTTTTTTATAACATGATTATACTTGATGAACTATTTAAGAAGTAATTTTTAAGTAATTTTTAAAACAATTTAATGTGTTATGAACTTTTCTATAACAAAAAATAGAAGTTTTTAAGCAAACTGTTCCCTGAATCATATCTCTCCTAAAAGTAGTAAACTTGTGAATGGAGATAATAAGAAAAATAATATATAATTTAAGTACGTATAAAAATGTGGTAAATTAGATAGATAATATTAGTCTGACTTTAAAAATTTGTCTATGGTATGCTGCAAGGAATATAGATTTTATAAATATGTATATCTATACTGGCTTCCATTATAATCATATCTGATTCTCTAAAATGTTTATAGCGTGTATAAAACGAGACATATTTTTCTTTATATTTCTTAATGCTTATTGATTTTACATATTTGCCACTAAACCCTGCTTACATTCAATAAAACGAAATAAATTGTTAGAGTATGATACATATGATTTCTCTTCACACTACGAAAGTACAAAATTATACGTGCCTGCAATTTCAAATTTCTTTATTTTACCAAGGAAGTACTGAAAGCAGAAACGAGACCTAATTTAGAAAGGAACGCTTCATACGTTCTCGAACAATGTTTCATTCTCACATCCTTCGCTTCTGCATGATTTAGCGATAGAAATATTTCTCCATTTACGTTTACAACTTCGAAATTCTATTTCAGTTAAAGTCGCTTATCGAAGGATCTATTCTCATTTTACTTCATTTTTTTTTAGTTAGATAGAAGAACACGGAAACCGCCAATGAAATATAAATTCTTTCCAAGTCTCCCAACCGAAAACTTCGCAAATCGACGGATCTCTCGTGTGTATTCATGTACAACAACGCGATCCTTGCGATACAAGACAGAATTCCCAGCGTCCTGTCGTTGGTTCGACGATATAAAAGCTTTTATTTCCGCGCCGCAGGGTGCTCGTTGCGCGAAAAAGACGAAGAAGCGTTTCGCGCTTTAATAGTCTCGCTATCATCGTGATAAATAAAATGATAGATATTCGATCGCGTGTCCGTGAAGCATGATTCGTGTAGGTAGCGACGCGATAAAAATGAAATTCGATCGTCGCACGGAACGATCTGAACAGTGAACATTACCATAAACGTGAAATCGGACCAATATTTGAAAAGTGCCATGTGCCATTATTCTTTATCAACTTACATACTTGCTAACGTTTCCTGAATATTGAAAGTATCTTTCAATAATACTTCGTTTACAAAAATAAGCAAATTTCTTTCTTAATAATTGCACATTATAATAAAAGAGAATTATTTGGTTGCAAAAATTAAATGAAATTTTTGTTAGATTGAAAAGAAAATACGAAGTGTTTCTGAGATTGTTTATGAAGATTAAATATTATATAAAGATAAATAAAACTATTGATTTAAAAATACAGTTATAAGTAGTAAAAATTTCTTTGGAAAATGGATGTGACCATTTGCCACAATAATATGTAATTTGTTAACTTTTTAACGATGGTTATGCTATAGTAAAATAGCTAAAGGACTGCCTGCATTATTTACGTTATGTATGTATAAATGAATATTTATTTTTGTAGATAATTATCGCTGAGAGCATGATAATAGTCTAATAGCATTATAAATATGTAATAAGACCACTTTAAGTTTTGTGTCAAGATATTCTCCAAATGATAAAGTTTTAAAAGTTTAGATATACCTACTTTGCGAATTTGCAATATTTCAGAAAATATTTTCTTTGTGACATTGTACTTAATTTTAATTAATTAATACTACTTTATAAATGAGTTTGCTAAAAATTCTTTCTATAACGATTTGATGTTTATATTACTACTGAAACCTGTATATTTTCTGAAATATTACTATTCTTAGAATTTGTCTGTGTAGTTTTCTACAAGTGAAAACAAAGTTAAGTTTATATATGTATATGTACTTATAAAATAAGTCTTGTTTATGGTCCCCTGTAAAATATACGTAACCCCAAATACGTTGAATACAGGTATCATTTTTAACCTCAATAAATCTTCCTAGCATCCCCTACACAAAACACCCACTTTCTCGCCTTATTCTTAAGTATAGCCATCCAAGAGAATTACAGAAAATTCGATCATATTTTCCTATCCACCCGCATACAAATACTCCTAAAAGAATCATAACGGATCGATATCCTAATCGGATAAAATCAGTGACTCCACGTAAACCGGGGACAAAGACCAGTGGCGGGCTCATAAAAGGCTCGATTTTCCGCGGCGAGTCCTAGGTCAAGCGAAATGTCAACGTTACCTTCGACTTTCATCGACGACGCCATCGCGAGCGGTTGCTAGAGCTCTCTACTCCTCCCTCTACGTAAAATCGACCGACGGTTGTTGCCTGTCTCCTTAATCAAAACTGCCCCTCTCTCGATCGCTGGCCGCACTTTCTCCGTCCCAGAGCGTCAGCAGTCCGCGATCCTACGCCTCCCGGAAGCACGGTGCCTCGCTCTTTTTCATGCGTTTCCTTCTCATCTCGGGACGAATCCGATCGAGGGTCCTGCGTCCTCCGTGCGCCCGTGCGTGCCTCGAGATCAACCCTCGTCGGTCCTCGCGTACGAGGCGATCTCAGTCATCGCACAGCGAGAACAGCGACAGAGGGTTACAGTCGGCACAGCCTCCTCCCGCGTGGAAATGTTCAAAATCGAGACCTCCTATTTTCCTCCCCGTTCTCCGATCAGTCTCCCCTCGCGGGAACGAGCCTCTCGCGTTTACCACCCTACCTATGCGTCTTTCAGCCGGCCAGCCGATTACGCTTCCCCAAAATCGAGAGAGTCAGTCGGGGGACCCCTCCGATCTCCCTCCCCCTCGGGGCCTCGGGGGTGTCGCGGGCCCAAGGGACAAGGAAGGGCGTCCTCGACAGCGTTTCGGTCAGTGGCGCTCGTCCGTCGGCTCTGACGCCGCGCTTTCGTTCTGTTCTCGGGGGCGAGGGCGGCGTCGATCTTACCGGGCTGAGGTCGCGCGTCCTACTAGAGGGAAAATCCGTTCTCCGTCATTTCGAACTCGACCCACCTCCCATGCCGATTCACCACGGTCGGGGGTGGCTCGAAACTGCGCGGACACCCGACTGCCATCCCTCTCCTCGACCACGCGCTCCCACCCCCAACCCCGCAAGGCTTCTTCATTCTTGTCAACCCTCTCTCCTCTCCCTCCTCGCTGTCCCTTTTTTCCCCCCGTCCAAGTAACGCAGAAATTGCTCGCGCGAGGTGGAAAGGTCGCAGGGACGACGCGACGCTTTCGAAGGCTCGCGTTAACTGGTTTTTCGGAGGTGGCTGGAGAGTCTCGCTGCAAGTTCCAGAGGTGTTTTAATTGGGAACCACTCGCGGGAAGTAGGGTTGGGAAAAAGATAGGGCGAACGTTTGTGAGGTTTCGCGATGTTGAAAGTATTTCTAATGTTGATTTGGAATGTACATTATTGGTGGGGATAGACCATTATTGGGCTTGTAATGTTTTTCTTTTTTTTTAGGACTGAATAAGAAGTATAGGTCTTGGTATGTAGCATCTTTTTTTGTTGAGGTGCTTTTCCTTTTCAAGTACGCTACTGTGCATTAGTATTTGGACACTTTCACATTATTGCACTATGCAAAATACACCAAGTAGAATTGTAGGATGTAGTTTTGGATATAAATCTCATCTCAGACGATTATACATGGTTTACAAATACTGATAGGAATAGTATTGGATAGCAGTTAGCATAAAGAAAAAATGTAGGTATTTTATGAATTTCCAATACGTGGATGTGTCTGAATACTCATGCACAGTGGCTACTTGGTTTTGAGAAACGGAGTTGGAAGTTCTAAGAATAGTTAAATCTTCTTGAAAATGTCATCGTTTCTGTAAAAGTTTCCTTCGTGTTATTTTACATTTATTTCAGTAGAGATACGTGAATTTCGTAAAACGTATGTAGGAGGAGACTCAGCTTCAATTGTATAAAATTCCAAAAATTCCTTTTCCCCTCGTAATG
The DNA here is from genome assembly GCF_051401765.1 of Calliopsis andreniformis. NCBI lineage: Eukaryota > Metazoa > Arthropoda > Insecta > Hymenoptera > Andrenidae > Calliopsis > Calliopsis andreniformis. The sequence goes on along the minus strand of NC_135064.1, from coordinate 12,022,939 downwards.
TCCATGTTACAGGCGAGACTTTCAGCAAAAAATTTATCTACACGGGGACTTGTAAGGATTATTTGTTTTCTGCTCATCCAGACACGGTTTAACGGAACGGGAGCAGATTGAATCTTCTCCCCCGTTTCCCAAATCGATATCTAATCTACAATGCAAATTAACGAAGCTCAGAATTCCTCGTGTTTCGCTCATTAAACATCAAGGTCAAAGAAGATCTTGCCGCGTAATAATTTCACGAACGTTGCATCTTCTCCTCAATTATCAATATCTTTTTAAAAGGTACAAGGATACTGGAAATTGAAAATTCCTCAAAGAAAAAAAAAGAAGATTATTGGTCACACAATAATGCTCGATTCAAAATGGAGAAAAGAAAAGAAACGCGTGGATTAGAAAAAACGATAGTGAGCGAATAAAAAAGAACGAGGTATAAGTGCATATTAGTGTACGACATCCGGTTTCCCATAGAACAACAGAAATCAAGCAGCAAATAAAGCCGAACTGTGTAGGAAATAAACAACATATTCGACTCCCTTCCCGCAGGACATCTCATTCCTGAGACCACTCAGGTCACCATCGCGATCGTACTTTCCTTTTACCCTGGATGCTACTTTCCACCCTTCCTCATCTTTCTCACTTAAACTTTACCTCGTTCACAGGGTATGGGGGTGCGCGCGCGCATTAAGCGCAGCCCCCGAAACAAAGACCAGAAAAAGGGTTTGAAATGCGCTTGGCGCAATATGCTTGAGGATCGAGGAAATTTAATTATGCGACAATTGTGATGCTTATCTCTATCCTAATATCTATTACAGTGGAGGGATCTGGTAAGTGTGTTGGGTCATTCTCCTGAATTTATGTAGATATTATAATTAGTTAATTGCATCATATGTTTTGAAACTTTATGATCTTGTTTTCGTCTACAAACAGATATACTCTGAGGATGAATTATTGGACATGACGATAGAGGAGGTTACTGAAATTTCATAAGAGGAAATCGATTGATAGAGGTCTCAAGGATATTTAAAGGTCAATTTTGTTCAAGTAGAAGGCTGGTTCTAAAACTTTTTTCTTGGTACTTCTCTATAGCTGTCAAAAACCTCATGTTCTCTCTGTTTATTTTTTCACCATTTTTTAAGTAGGTTCTTCGTCTATCTAATAAAGCACCCACCTTTATAGGTAAAAGGTAGAATTTACATCTTGAAAGCTTGGTCTTCAGTTCTATATTTTCGCATTCAAATTAACAATTAAGCTAACTCTTCTTAGCGCCCTTCAGGTTGAAATGTAAACATATGGAACTTTGGGGAACAACTTAATTATGTTCATTTGAATAATCATAGACATTTGAGTCTACACTTGGAATGCAAGTTACATTCCATTGTATATGCACTGTGATTAATAATAATGTAGTATGAGAAAACAGAACAGAAAAGAAGCCAAGTGTTATACATAGATCTGTTCTGATTACTGTGTGAGTACTTCCACTTGTATAAAGCCACCTACAATTTTTCTTTCTGATTATTATAAGAACTACGTGTGGTGTATACTTTCAAAATATTGAAAAGAAAATTTGAAAGATAGTGAAGCTAAAAGATAACAATTTCACGAAAAGGAATTATAGAATATCTATGGCGTATGGTATGAAGAGATATCCAATGCAAATTATATTATCAATGTGAAGTAAAATATATGATATGGTAGTTATCGACACTTTTATGCATATAAATGCAAATTTTACGTTTCCTTTTGTCGATCACTGTAAACGAACTTTTTCAATCTACACTATTGGAGTTTCGTTTCTAAGTCAATTCAAATATCATTTGATTATACAAACAGTGACCCATTAAAGGGTTAAAAGAACGACAATACACAGAGAAAATAAATTTCATTTTGAAGTCCTTGACACGACTGACTAGTCATTCTAATGGCTGTTCAATTTCTTTCAACCCTCACATGTTTGGACATTTTTCAATCTGTTATAGATGAAGATAGATCGCTCTATAGGAATCATATCGAAACCTTATACTCCGCCGAACGCTGTATTATTAGTATTATATATAGTATATATATTATATATTATATATATAATACATATAACTCGCTTCAATTAGTTCGATATTTAATCCAGACTAAGTATTTGCTTCAATATTCTTCAGTATCAAAGGAAAGAAGACGGTCGATGATTTCAGTTCTCACATCCAAGCACTTTTCGCTCGAAACTTACTTCGTTAAAGTGTAACACAATAACTCAGTTATACTTCGACCGGTCATTGGTTCAAGCTTGGAATAAACTCAAAAATTTTTAATTAAAGTTGGGCACTTCGAGAGTCTCGCGGGGATTAACCATACCTTGAAAATGATTAAAGGAAGATCAGTGAAACTGACGTTTCATTATCCCCTCTCGTGTACATCCTTATTGCTCTCAGAATTTATAGCAAAGAAAAACACTCCAAGTAAATATATCACTAAGATATCAAGACGCCAATAAAAGATATCACTAAAGATATCAAAAACTTTTAACAAATTGGAAACATTTACGATAGAAACTAAAAGAAGCTACAGGATGTGTTTCGCTATGTTTCATCGATCGGCATGCACCAACCCAAAATTTTCGAACACGATAGCATAAGCGTTGCCCGATATGCGAGAACGATCGAGGCACTCTGAATTTCTGTTCCAGAGGGAAAACCTCTGTTTCGTTCGTTTCGCGGGCAGTTAGGTTTTCACAAAACCCTCCATCGACCAAGACTCGTATGCACGTGTTCGCAAATACGAAACGCCGACCGATCCTGTCGAACTAAAGCGCAATAAGCAACACGGTACGATGGTCACATTGAATTCTCGATGGAAATAAAATTGGTAGAACAGGACAGGCATAGCAGAGAAAAACAGAAGGGAGGCCAGGGCGAAGACGGTGGAACGGGAAGGAGAAATCAGCTGAACGATGTAACTATCATCGCGGAAAACTGTCGAAAGCTCGCGAACCAGATACAGCAGGTGAAATCGAGACAAGAGTTTCCTGTTAAAGGAGATCGACCATTAATGTCTCTATCGATCTGCGTTTCCATTGTCGAAAAAGAAGGCCGAGGCGGAGGTACCCTACCATCCCCCAATCGACGCTGCAACGCCTCTTTGCAAAGGAAGCTCGCGAACGGCTCGACCATGTTTCCTATTCGACGAATTTAATGATCCACTTCCCATCTCCTCCTGTGTTGAATTTACGTCGTCGAGTGTCGGCGGGGGCGCGAAAAAATCGACACGATATCCAGGGGGCACGTAGGCGGCCAGCGACACGGTCGGAACAATAAATCCGCGTGGCTCGATTCTCGTGAACTGAGCGCCACGCCAAGGGCTTTGCGCGTTAATCCTCGACAAACTTGCTCGTGTTCGCGATACAGTTTGAAAGTGCGGGGTAATCTGTTGAAAAGGGATCGAAGAATACACTCGGGGAAACGGACAAACCGTGTCCAGTTCGAGGTGGGCTTACTGACGGAGTAATTTGCGGTTCTCTGTTTTGGGAACGCAGCTGGTTCGTTTCAATTCATTTGTTACGTCGAACGGAACAAAAATCACATGTAACGGTGCAAATCCTAGAGTTGATATATGGAAAACCTAACGTTTTGAAACGGAAGGTTTCCAACGAAATAATAGAGGAAGAGGTAGAAATATGAGATAGGGTAGAAATATGAGACAGGGTAGAAATATGAGACCAAGGTTTTGAGTTATACACAATATTGACATTTTTAAAAATTATTGAAAATTATGTATTGCAAAGCATGGCATAGTATTGTAATACTATTGCATGTATTACTATGTATTACTATCCCATGACAGCTACTGTCATTTAGGGTGCGAACACATTACTGTTACGTCACGTGAAATCATGTTACATATTATAGTAAAATAGGTGTAAAATAAGGAAAAACCTTGGCTCACACTATGGATTTGCTATAGTATGTAATGTCAGCCCACGTGACGTGACAATGTTCATACCCTTATTGTTCTTTTTTAAAGTGGAATTTACTTTAACTTATTTTCTGATTTTGAAAGAAGTACAGACAGTAACTTACTCGATAATAATTGCAATTGTAAAGTATCAGTGAGATTTCAAGATATATTGGGTTTTGAAGTGTGATGTAATGACAAAAAGTAAAAAGACCAGTTGTTAGTAATATGAGATACTAATATCTTTTTAAAATGAATCTATAAGAATATTAATATTTTATAACACTACAACAGTATTATTAAATACAGTTCACACTCTAAGGATGAATTATGGATTCATTGCTTGTTACAGCGACTGTGAGCCAATGAGGATTCTGCACGTTTGGATAGCGAATTTATGTATTTGACTGTTTTGAAACTAAATAAATTATAATTGTATTGTACATTTGTTACTTGTATGCTATTAAAACTTATATATAACTAATGATTTATTTGTCTCAAAAAGAATGTTGTCTCATATTACTGCCCGAATTTTTACTTGTAGAATTTCGTCTTAAATTAGGAAACATGTAAAATTCAAATGTTCTATAGATTCGCAATACTTACGGGATACCTAATTAAAATACTTACATATTATTATCAATATTATCTATTTATTAAAAACAACCTACTGTATTAATATTTTTTTCTATCCATTTTTGTACGCAGTTAAAAATTCTATTCTATAGATTTTACTTAGTGTCCAATAAAATATGTATCATTTATAAGCTGAGTCCATTTACTAAATCTCAACGCGCTTGATTATTAAAGTAGTACTACTCAAACACAGTTATTGCCATTTAAAGTAGAACAGAGTGGTGAACAAATAGATACACTTTCAGATACTGCACCTGTACAAAGTATATACTTATTACACAGATTAAAATCACCGAACAGGAAACGTACAACAAACACACGAAAAGCAAAAAATCCTTGCACCAGTTTACGCTCCCAAAGATAGCTGAAAAAGGAACGTCCGCTTCTGGAATCAGCGCAAAGGTAACCACGAGAGAATTGAGAAAAGAATTCCTGTGCCTTCCGTTTCATGCAAATAAATATGCAAAGAAGCGTTGAAGAAACCTACAACCCCGTATCGCGGCTTTAAAAATTTCCTACGTGGATTCGGCGTGTGAACATTTCAAAGGGAGACGCGACAACGCCACGAGGACGTTCTTTCATAGAAGTCCGCCTATTTCCACGACTCTGAGGGCGAAGGCTCGCACGAGGACACAATTATTAGGAATAATAAGCAGCCATCGACGATTCACGGTCGTTTAATAAAGGTACGGACATACAAGAATTGGAAAAAGACGTAACTTTGGCTCAGTCTCAAAGGCTGAATACGACTGATGCCTGTGGCGGACTTCCTTTGGGCTCGTTCACATGAAAATGCGGATTGTTCATTGCGGGACGTGCTCTGCTGGTCAAAAGAGCCGACGACTTTTTTTCTGCTTTCACAAACGTTACGAATCGACCTTGATATCCTCTTTTTATCGATTCTTCCATCAGGGAATATGAAAGAAATCCCATGAATATTAAATACACTCGAGATACCTTGAGCAGGGACGGCATATTCTTTGAAAAATTATTTGAATAAGGAGGAGAGTGAAGACATCGATTCTGTACGATAATCGGTACGAATATTACACTATCAGCTAACGAGGTCGGTGTCGACCGTGTTTGTTGTCCAATGAAGATGTGAAGTTTGTAGTTACTTGCATCGTTACTACACTTCATCGATTGTCGGCTACCTTCATGACCTTAATTGATAATTCCATACAAAGTGGCGCGCTAAGCGCTACCTTATTGAGATACAATCTGTTTATGTGGCACAGTTACACTATGAGGATTACTACGAAGCAAATTTTCAAGATTTCGATCTACATCTGCAACACTTTTATTATCAGGTGATTAAGAGTGTTCTATCATTTTCAAAGTTTAAATAACATCGTTTGTATTTTGATAAAAATTTCGATTCCTATAAAAATAGAATTTATAAATTATCTTGTAATTGAATTAGAGCGATTCGATGTATACGGAAACACTGACGAATAAAATTATTTTAATTAAGAACTACAAGTAATCTTATTTTCATTTCAAAAGTAAAAAAACTTGCGTGGTTACCTAATAATTAACAAAAAAATTAATTGGTTCATCTAAAATTGGAAACTACATTATGAGGGTTATTATAAGTAGAATTTTTAACCATTTGGACTTTCAAACGATATTTCCATTAGTTAATGAAAATAATTAGACCATTTAGAATAAGAAACTTAAAAATCTTCTTTAAGTAATTCAGTTATATTTATCTACAATTGTGACTACTTAAGAATATTTAACACATAGTTGCAAAATTCGGTGCTTTGTAACAAACAACATTTTTCACTAAAATGTTGTCAATTTTAAACTCTCAATATTTGAAGAATGTAATTTAAATCTTTTATTATTCCCAGGAATTATTTCACAGCGATTATTACAGAATATTTCTATACCAATTTTAAATATCATATGAAATTTCGAAGTTGAAAACATTGTTGAACAAACTGTTGTTAAACTTCAATGTATAAATCCTTTACACGTGATGTAATTCATTGAAGTACGTTGTATTGAATAAAATGTAATGTCATTCATAGCATTCAATTGTAAAAGCTGCAGCACATCATAGGATGCGCTCGTTTCCTGTCTCATGAAATAACTCCAAACTTTTATGGAGGCATTATGGCTGACATATACTACTTACTAACCAATCTAAGGATAGATTGAAGCATGAAAACATTGATATTCTTCTTTTACATTACAAATCTATTATCGCTGTTTCCATTTCTCATCTATGTATTACACATGTTATTAATAAACATGTAATTTTTATTTAAACTACAGACATATATGAAAACAATAAATGAATGAATGGTCATCACTTACCGAGTGATGCTTCGTAGCAAATGGTGCGATATGTAGCAGAGACAAATTTCGAACACCAGCTTTGAAACTTCTCCATTCGTTTCTGACCTGTTGCTCTCTTTCACGTCTGAAACAAAAAGTTAACTGGTTAAATATAAACCCATCAGCAGAAATTCTATAAATACAAAATGGTGAACGCAATTACACCCGTGTATCAGTTACTGGAAATCAATCTCATCCTTTTACGTACAATAATATGTATCTATACATACATAGGTATTCTTTATGCAGGTATAAGTAATACAGAAAAGAATTTGTTATTTTTTCGTTCTTCCTGCAGCAACGTATTCTTGTTTAAAAGTTTAAAAGCAAATGCATGCTTTTTCTGTAAAGTTTCACAAGAAAAGAAATCCAGCAAGGAAATCTATCCGAAAGTCCAGACGAAAAAGCATTCTTCGTATTACGTTAACTAAACATCTTAAACAATTTTTCTAACGTCGAAGGATTCTTACAGCAATTTATCACGCTGAGATTGTATGCCATTTATCACTCCTATCGTAAGAGCTTTTCCATTTTAAGAATTGCTGACGAGTTGCATACGCAACAGCTGATGGTGGATTAATTGAAAATGAAATGGTTTTCGATATTGTCACGTGCGCGCTGATGAACTTCGCGAATGATTAATTCCTGTCAAGTAAATTAATAACGGTTCGCAAATTCGAGTGAAATCTAACAAATTACGGTACCATATATTGCCCTGCGTCTCTAGCCTACTCTTTTACGTAGTATTTCATATCGATTGATGAAAAATAAACCATGTCGAAATATCATTATCCTCAATTTCGATAATTACTTTCGATTTGCACTTTATAAGAAAGACTTTACAGAGGAAAGAATACAGGTAGAACACAATTTCATAATACAAAAATTCATCGATGTACTAACTTGAAACAGCGTAATTTTATTTTCAATACAACTTTTTCTGACAAATGTATAAAGGAATTTTTAACAAACAAGTTTAAAAAATTTGCTCTTGAGGAAATTGCTTGTCTGACCGAGACGATATTAATATATTTGCATGTCAAAAATTAAAAACGACATTCAAATTAGTAAACTGTACGTTTCCTAATCATCATAACTAGATTAAATAAAAAGCATTAGAAATTGTACAAGCATTAATTCGTATTAATGTAACATAGTAATTTAATTTAAATTTTAATTACATTGGATTTCTCTTATAATTATTCTACATACGATTTAGAACCGAGTTTGTGTTATAATTATATTCTTAATAAGTGGAGAAATCTTATTACAGAATCAACAAATGTATTTATTTTGTATTTATTACACAGAAGAGAAACGACGGTTATGAATTGTTGTAATAAGATAAAGTAGAAATAAACGCTGAATTAGATGTGAAATCCTTTAAGAAACGAATTTTGAAGATTCTAATTTACAAAAAAATATTCAGAAAAAAGAATATAATGTTTAGAGATTTCACGCCACGTTACTTAACAAAACCATTACTTTTGGTGACTTTTACTGATACGAAGGAATCTGAGATTAAAAATGGAATATTTAAATACGTATTTACACTTTCGAGAAAATTATGTCAGAAGCTTCATCCTTTCGAGGTTTTTTAATCTTCCCACGAGATAAGTACTGAGATGAAAGAGAAAAAGATTTCGATGAAACTGTATTCCTCTCCTTGTTTGGTCTCAGCTGGTCTTTCTCTATGCTTGTCGATGTATTCGAGGCGTGAATCGAAGAAACGCATTAAGAATCGTGCCTACACATACATATACTCTTCCATCCCGTTTTAACGAAACAGAGCATCTGCCACTGATTAAAACCTCCTTTCCTTGGCTTTCGTGTACCCACCACAGACTGAACCTTCACGAACACACTATGTGTCTATATGCGTGGACCTACGTAGGCATTACTGAGATTGGGTAGGAGGAAACGTTTCCTTCCGTTTTCTCCTCCTTCGAAATCCTTTTAAGGGAAATTAACTGTAGTTGGATCTTACATGGACTACCTGTACGGTGAGTCAAATGACGCTCATTAAACTGGTAAAGATAGAAATTGAAAACATCTTTTAACTTCAACAAAAAATGGTGAATCGACAAATATTTCGCTTAATTCGTTCATTTGTTTCTTTCGTTATTTAGAGGTAGAAACACTTTTGTATCAGATACGTAAAGAGAAGCCAACTACAGGGATGAGCACTGATTTTGTGCTTGAAAAACTCCTACAATTCAATCACTAAAGTACCTAAAATGACTTACAGTTGGCTGTCGCTGAAAGAACAGTTTCGTATACCAGTTGAAATAGAGATTTTGAAAAACGTCAAAGAACCGCGAAACAGCTCTATGTTTCCCCAAAATGTTGTTTGCTGTTGATATAGCAAAATTCGCTTAGAACAATTTGATATAGAACAATAATGAGAATTTGCTTCTTCTAACCAGCTTTTTGGAATATTGAATTTACATAGATCACAGATTTATAGGTAGTCGAACGATTAGTTAAAAATTACAAATATTAGAGTCAAAGCATATCTAATTTAAACATTTTATATAAAAATTCAACCCTCAAAATACAGCTTAAATTCTCATATGTACTTCCAATTGAATTAATGTTTCTAAGACAAAGGGCGAAGGGTCTGAAAATCCTTTTTGCCTCCTGCCAAGTTGTAGAGCTTTTAAAGCAATTATACTTTGTTCCCCATCAACGCAAACTATACTGCCCAACTATGGAGAAAAGCAGTGTTTATTATAAATACTTTACTGCTATTTTGCACTGAAACAAGACGTACAATTCAAAATTATCCAAAAATGCAGAAAGCTCAATTTCACATTCTTCTGTAGTTACTGTCTTTCTCCATAGTTGGACAGTATAGCTAAATGTCAATCCAATTCACCAGAGTGCAAGATCCCTACCAATCTTTTGCCTTCTACGGAATGTCCAGCGATTGAGTTTCCTTTTCCATTGGGGATTCATTAAAACGAAATGTAATCAGCCATATCTTCGTCGAATTTGTACCACTGTTTATAGCTCGGTTAGGAAGAAGAAAGGGATTTCAACGTGCCGGGAAACCAGGAAAGAATGGGCGGAATTGCTCAGGGCTAACGCGGGGGCTAGGGTGCTTCTCGGAATTGTTAGTAACTGGGTCGAACCAATTACGTACGTGGCACGTAAACTTATGCTTTTGTGTTACAAGGTGATTCAAAGTGGTAACGAATGACTCCTTCGTTTCGCGGCGGGGAAAAAGAAAAGCCGTGCATCTTGGAAAGGAAACGCGAAAAGGGCGCTGGTAGGACTGTCAGTGAGAACAAATAATAAATCGAAGTTGCTTGTTAAGGCTGCTTCGCGAAAACTCTTTGAGAACGGGAGCTTTAAAACTTACGATCGATGAAACAATTCTGTTATACCAAGGGCCCAAGATCGGGGGGGAGGCAACGGGTAGTGAGACTGGACTTCCTCGGCTATCAGATCCCGCGGAAAGTTTTGTCGTTTTTTTTTTTTTCTTTCGAATCGTTTATCTTCAAGTACTATACCCAACCTAGGCCAAGATAAGACTGTATCTTCCCTACATCTCGTGATGATTAAAGTGGTTTCAGAACATATATTTCGACTTCCTCATTTACGTATATTAAAGTACAGGCAACCCTCGAATAACACGGTGCTTGAGTTACACGAAGATTCAAATAACGTGATTAAACATTATTTAATAACTTTTCCTTGTAAAATGAAAATTTGGGAACGACTATTTTAAATTACATTTGAAGTATCAAATAACACAATCCTTATACTCGTATGAATTTTCTTTCATGACTACTTGTACTTGATGGTAAACTACTTGTAAACTTGATGGTAAATATTGAAAGTTATGTACGACACAAAATATTCAATTTTATTTAACAGAAGGTACCTACGTATAAACGTAGTCCTTCACATTTTATAATTATAACTGAGCTTTATTAATTTTCATCGGTAGCAGCATGCCAGAACATTCGCGATTTCGGATATTTTAAGTGATGTGAAGTATTAATGAAAAATTGGTGGAATATGTACATCCAGCCATAAATTTAGTTTAATATTCATTTCATATTCCCATATATAATAGAAATAAATTTCATTAAAAATTGACAAGAGAGCCTATGACTTAAACTATTATAAAAATTAAAAGGAATGAAATTCTTGCTAAACAATTTACAACAATAACAGCGTTAAGAAGTTGTTAAACATTATCATATAAAAATCCAATTATTCTGTAATGTAACTGTATAAAAATAAATTTTGTTCTACATTTTCGAATCGGCTCTAGTATACTTCTTCTCCGTAATTCATTTTATATGCATTAGAAAATAAAGTTTATCGAGACAATCAGATTAATTTTAGTTTCTTTTTCGTTGCGTCGATCGATCAACAAGCGAGGTCGCAAACCGTCCTCTTTTTCGTCCACAGTATCGTCTCCTTCGGAATTAATGGTTTCAATAGTAAGACTGCACCCTTTCGTATTTTACCACTGATGCATGTGCAACCCTCCTTCTCTCTATGTACGGGTAATGTCGAAACACGAGTTACGAGAGATTCCTGTTCGCAGGCCCGTAAATCAGCCCGTTCGAAGGTGCAATTTACTCGGTTTCCTTTAAACAAAAGGAGCCCCGGAGATACCCGCCAACTTAGCAAAGCGACTTTAATTAACTGGAAGTCGTTGATAACAGAGTCCATCCCGACTCGAACTGATACTTGGTGGAATTAAGGGAAATAGAATGATTTCTAACGATTCGCCAAAACAAGTAGGAAAGATACGGTCCTCATTCGAGGAGAACTTTTTTTCTTGCAAAATTTCTTGTAACTCACCGTCCCCTTTCTGACTAGTTCGTATAAATATTGACTGTTGTGTTACTCACAGTAATTTGAGATCGTTGCAGTGCTCATCTGTGGCAGTGTGCGTGAGGGCAGGAAGGCTGCTCGCCTGGCAGGGTGGTTTGCTTAAATCTGAAAAGTGAAAGAAGAACGGAAGGCTTTAATATTAATTAACTTCTATCAAAAAACAGTCTGCAGGAAACTGAACAAAACGAATACTAAGAATTGTCTTGAAGAAGTTAAACAATTACGCGCAGAAAAACGTGAAGCTATTGTAAAACTTTCGACTTCTATCTTATAGATTGACGGTGACTCCGTAACTAAATATTCTTAAAGATTAACTCTCAACTGAAAATAAGGTCACAATATTGATGCTAACTCAACCTTTTATGTTTGATATGGACAGTATTCACGAAGAGTTTATAGATATTAATAAATTAAAAAATTAATTCGTTTTCATAATAAAATCGCTGTGACGCCATCCTAGCTAAGAGTTAATACCCAAATTTACGAGAACACACAATATAGCAGCAATAACACACTACATTCGTGTAAAATAGAGATAATAAAAAATAATTCCTTGTAATTTACCGCGCAGGCCTTAGCGACGTCGAGTTAAACAATTTCAGTAGTACGCGGAAGAAAAAAATTAATTGCACGTAATAGCATTTACCTATGGTGGAGTCATAATGGTCGCTGTGCCGTCCGTAGGGAGCTGTTTTACTGAAAAGCGAGTTCACCCGTCGCCTTGGGCTTCTAGCCTGGTGGAAAACGTAATATCTTTTATGTTCGATCGTGACGGTTGAATAGACATGAAAATTAAGGAAGCCCCGTGAGGTGAACAAGCAAGGAAAGGGTTCGGAATGGCGGTGGTTTCGCGGCGAGTTCATCTTGGTCTCGATAAAAGATGCACGACCGACAAGACTGAGGGCGCCTCCTTGTTTCGTGCAAGAATAGACACGGACGGTGAATTAACAGAGCCAAACGAACGGTTCTATTTAAAATCGACCGAACTAATCGACCCTTTTCTAGCGTGGCCCAGGCAGATATCCTTCGCCGTGCTGCATTGTATTGTTACGGATATTTTCATTCGCTTAATGCACCTCCTACGTTCGAACGCGATTGCACACGGCAATGGAGCACACGAGAGTCGCGGTTCAATCGTTTCGCGATATTTTTTAATACCGTGCACGATGACTATTCAACCATCTAACGAACGAATGTACATATGTATATGATTACGTTCAGTGAAAGGTGATTTTCATTCCGAGCTGGCTCTGAATTCATGGAACGGTATTCGTGATTTTTGAATCGTGTACAATAATACTACGGAGGAATGTTAAACATTTTTTCATTAAATGGATAAAGTCTGTCACGTATCTTCCAATTTAATATAAGTCGTGTTGCTGTAAAATGTTAGTGAAAATAACAGTTTGCATTATTATTCTTCTGCAACATTGAGAGGGTAAAAGTGTTTTCCCAAATGTGAATTTAAATATTAGTATTAATTATTGTAACTTAGGGATAGTTAAAAACTGATGAACTTTATATGTACATATACAGTGTTCGACAGAAGGATTCTGCACACTAAAATAAGACGAAAATCGAGAGTAACAAAATGCCTTACTTCAGAGTTATGAATTGCTGAGGAAATGCCTTTCGCGCGAAATGTGTCTGACTCAGGACTTATTCTACTAGCAGCATTATATCTGACTCAGAACTTATTCTACTGACTTCGCTGTGTCTGACCTCGCGTGTGCACGTCGGCAGTAGAACGAGTAATAAGTTAGACACATTTCACGCGTATTTTGGACACTTTCTCAACTATTTCAAAATTTCACAATTTCTAAAACGAAGCCTTAAATGCAATTTTGTCATTCTTTATTTATGTATGTACCTTCTATTGTATCATGTAGGATTACCCCTTAAAATTTTTGGCACTCGTTATCGAACACCTTGTATGGAAACCGTTTATTATGAAAATAAGGTAATTCCATTTTTCAAAAAAATTAGTTTTCATATTATTTTGGCTTTATTGAATCGCGAAAGCATAGATACCTCATTAATGACGAAAATGAAGTTTCTCCATTTTCAGAATAAACGCGCATGTGTACTATTGTCCTGTTATATACTGGAATATTACTTTGATCAAATTAATGCTGATTAAAGTAAAGAACTCTTGTATTTCTTTTATCTATGATTCTATACCTACTTTTCGTGAAATCGAAGAAAAGTTAGATACAAACTGCTATACTTTTTTCATTAACACAAATGAGATTTCACTTTGGACGAGAATTGAGAAAGAGAATTGAGAAAGAGAATTGAGAAATAACCGTAGCTTCTTTATCGTTGCTTGTTTCATTCAAGCTTTACCAAATCGACTAAATATAATCTTCCAAAAGGGTAATAAATATTAATACTCTATTAAATGCAGCTTTTCATAGCAAGACTAATGATGCTTCGAATTAAAATGTTGAAAGAAACCTGATCTAACTAACGAGAAACGTTTTAACATACATTTGATGCAAACACAAATAAATATAAAACGTGTGTAATGTAAAACGGTGATTTATTGTTGAAACAATAAATGGAAATTGCTGTTTGATTTAAATTGCCAAAAGAAATTTTTGATTCATTTACTATTCAGTTGTTTATCTGTATTGATGGGTTTATTACAAACGCTATGGTCATTTTGTTTGTTGATTGATATATGAATATTATATAAATAAAAAGAGATTACATCGAATTTCGAGAAATATCATGAATTTTAAAATAAAGCAAAATAAAATTTCAATCAATGAAACTGTTTCCAAAAATTACCACTTCACCATTCTACATTCTATCTTATCTCAAACTGTAAATTAATTAAACTTGATTCTACAATTAAATCCGCTAAAACTTAAAAGCGCTACAATTTCGCTGCCTCCAACGTATCCCCTCGATATGTCTCCACCAGATTCTCTACCAAACGCAAATGCAAATCTACTTCCTCCGACGAGACTTCACCATCGACTCAATTTCCATTTCAAATTCACTTAAAATCCCATTCAAATTCGATAGGAATACTCATTAAGTCTTAATGGCAAACGAAAGCATTACGCATCGCTTACAGAGCTTGTTGAATTCAAGAATCCCATGAATTGACAGAACAAAACGTTAAGAGAACGTTACCAAGCACAATTTTGTTAGGAACTTCAAATTAACGCGCAACTATACAACCCCTTAAGAAAGACTAATTGAAATGTGATCTCTTATTAGACATTGTTATCCATTAACACCGTGCCCTATCTACAGAATTAAGGTGGTTCGAAACTCCAATGGATAACTTAACCATTATTAATGAAAGCCTTACGAAAGTTGTGTCGGTGAAGCTCTGTGTCCTGGTGACTTGAACCTTCGGCGAAAGCAGTTCCTCGGACGCGCTGTTTCTCGGGGGAGAGGCATCCAGTTCATCGAGACATTCATCTTCTACCAGCGAGACCAAACTGTTATACCATTGCGCGCTGCTGGTCCTGGAGGGCTTTGAGGGCTCGTGTAGGCGGTTCAAGTCTTTGCTGAAGCTCAGGCTGCGCCTAATCGGCTGTAGGCCGCGGTTTATCACCGCCGGTAACTCCGCGCTGCCTCTTATCAGCAACCCGAGTTTTCGTCGCAACGAAGGCTTACGTTCCAGTCTCTCACTTGATCCGACGACGTCTTCCTTTGGATCTCCCGGAAGGTTATCGTCACTGATAGAGATCACAGGGGTCTTTCTCGATCGTCCTGGAAGGAGGAAGAATTTTTGACGCTTTTAAAGAGGAAAATAGGAACACAGTTGTGCTCGAATAAAAGCTTACGTTAACCCCGGATAAATGCTCGTGGATGATCGAAAGGTGTCATCTCTTATTCGAGAAATATTTATACTAACTCCTTATAACTTCGTGTAACTTAAGGGGGTATTCTAGTCTAGAAACTTGAAAAAGTCAATTCTCTTTCATCTCATTTTCTGAAAATGTATGCCCTCGAAAATGTTTCTGCCACTGGATATGAAATTACTGAATTTGCATAGAAATATATAAACTTGAAACGCAATTTTCTCGAAACTACGTTTACCCAAATGGTTGCCATGATATCTCAAGTTCTAATTGTTCAATTGGCTCAAAATTTTGAGAGAATCTTTAGCTTTTTAGTATTATTTTTAACATGCCAAAGATAAAGAAAAGCACCAAAAATCGATAATCTAACTTTAATGTAGTGCCAAATTTTTTGATTTCAATATTGCACAATTTTAGTTCCGACTATAGCCATGTTCATTCTAGATAAGCAGAACGGTCGGAATCATGGCAACCATGAAAGCACTTTCAAGAAAAGAGGCTCTACTGAAGCAGCTGTGTCTATTGCAGTTTTCAATATTCTTACATTAAAAAAATTATGTATACTCCTTCAATATGAGCGAAAAATATACGAGAAAATCTGATACACGAATGTGTTACCGTAAAAAGAAAAAATATGCCGAAGAATACTTGAAAAATTGCGGACTAGACAAGAATACCTCCTTAAGTCATACACTTATACAGGGTGAGTCACGCAACTATATCACCTTTCGTGTGAATTATTTATTACATGAAAAAGTGTTTCAAGCAAATGTTGTTTGGTATCAAGAGTATGCTCCTGCCGATACCAAACAATTTTTGTTTGAAAACTATCTTCATGCAACAAATACTTCTGTGTACTTCTGTCTTCTTTAAATATTACCTACTTTATTTATTTAATTATTGAGAACTATTAATGAACTTCTATACTCAGAAAAACTAAGTTGTCTTTTATAATTTTTTGGATTCTTTAAACAAGATTGAAACGAATAAAATGTATAACTTTGCATAACATTGTAATCTAAATTTTGTTTGAAAAAAATATAAATATATTTCAATTTTTAAACAACCTTCAAAATCTTCAATCTCACAATGTTTTTTTCAAAATACATATCAGGTTGAATACTGTAATAAAAATAAGTTATATTTTTTGTAAAAATAATAAATGACAAAGTTAAAAACATTCTAGTAAATGAATATTGATAGTTCGGTGTTATAACATAGAAAAATACTCTAAAATTGACAATTTAAATAAATCTCTCTGTATTATTTGATTATTCTTCCCATAGTATAAACCGTGTGACGTATGACAGGCAATGGAATGATTAAATGTACCTACACAAAAACGATATTAAGCTACGAAAAAGTGAACAAAGTTGACCAACATCAAATCTAAAGCATCCTACCACGTTACAAACCTTAGGCCTCATCACCTGTCACAACTTCCCACTCAAAAACAATTTTTCTCATAACACAATATTCCCAAACTCTAACTTAATTAATAACTCACAGCTAACGAGCACCGTCAACCATTTCCCTGTCGTGCAACTTCGTTTTCACAAACTAAGAGAAAATCGAATTACGAAGTTAAACAATTTGAAAGAATTTCAAAGTAATAAACACAGTTCAAGAAATTCGCGACCAAAGTTTGCGCAATATTGCGCCATTCCTCCTCCAAAACACTTGTCGGTTTTGCAGGCACTACCTGATTCGGTCCTTGATTCGATGGCCCTCACAGGATTCTCCTGCTGCGCCTTTGCCGCTTTCGCGTCACGGCTGAGGGCTTTCTGGCCAGCCTTCTTCGACTTTTTCAAAGCCCTCTTCTCATCTTTCTTCAGCGTTGTCATCGTGCCAAACTCTCGGCAGTTCACCCCAACGATCGAACTTGGCGATAAAAAAGAATGGAATTCACTGAACCCTCGTTTGACCAGTTGACTGTGCCTCGTATCGCAAAAGGGTTGGCCACATTTCATCCGACGTCGCGAAACAAACGACCGTTTCACGTGTGACTCCAATCACGCGAAGCATTCAAAGCGGCGTGGATGAACCGTCAATAATAGCGGCGTTGTCGGGGTCGCGGCCGTATTAACCGGATAACGCGTTCGAGTGAACAATTAAATCGTTTCTGTTATTGCAAATTTCCATCGGCTTTCTCTGTCGCGGTGAACCTCGATGTTTCGCCGCGATTGTGCGGCATGGATCGATGGGGATGCGTTATGACTGATGGAGGCAATAGAATTGTCACCAGACACGCACTAAATTATCCAGCTGGAACTATCTAATTTTCTCCACTTTTCACGCGTTTTGTACTGTTCACGCAACGAAAATGCACCTTTGTCGCGTGTGTTAACTCAAACTGCGCACCTCTACCACTCAGTCTCGCGTTCTTCCGTGTCTGTCCTTGCGGTACGGGTTAACAACGTTTCAGCAATTTAACAACACGTGGATGTTTCCCAAAAGGGACAAACAGTGTTTGCAATCCATTGGCGCGGATATGGTGTTCTGGGAGAACCCTACGACTTGTAAATAACTTCGTTCCTCTTCTTGTAGCTCATTGGGGTGAGAGATTGTACACAGCAAAGGAATTTTGGTACAATGTGTTGAAGTGCTGTTGCATAATTTTTCCTCGAATCTTCAATTAATCTGGGAATTTGTTCCGATACGAATGATAAATCATCATGAGTGCTAATAATGAGTCAGCAATGTTTATAAATCGTGTATTATTGCCTTCGAAGCGACTGCATTGTGTTGCATCCGTAATTAATTAAGCTTGCAACAATAAATCGATATCGGTAGAAAGGGTGGGACATCGGAATTTATGGGTTATGCTGCTTTTGGGATATTTCGATTCAGTTTAAACTTTGTTCACACTCTCTGTCACGGTTACCCGTAAGAATCTATTTCTTTTTCCAACCGATATATTCACGGTAGATTGGTTGCATAATCTCGGCTAATCAGTCGTTTTCTTTTACATCCACTCGATTTCCTCTTGTTTGCTTTTATTAGAGTTTTAAAGAACTCCCACGGTCACGCGTTGCAACTTTAAGCGCACTTAAGCTGTATCAGCGTACTGTTTTTCCTTATCGTGTTTTCTTCGTTATCGTTGCGACATGAATTAACCATATCCGACTTATCGCGCGGAGAATCGCAAGTTTTTCCTTGGCGTGAAACCGCGACACCTCGTGTATCCTATGAATTTCTTTACTAAAAAATGTCAGTCTGTCCCAAGATCGACGATTCCGGACCTCAAGCCGCGGATCGATGCCTCTATCCTATGTTGCACCGTTAACTTGCTCAACCGTTGAAACTGTGAAACATTATTCGAGCAAATTTTTACTTGACGCGCATTTTAAGCGGAAAATGCAGTTACAGCGAAACGCTAACATATTTATAGTCACGCTCCGTTATCGGCAATTAAGGCTATCGCGAAGGTAAGAGCGTATCGTGGCATTATCGTCGATTTGCTAGGAACGTAACGAGCAATAACGTGTTTGCACCTTGATAGTGCCGTAAATGTACAGGAGTTAACGGATTTAAGACGATCTTGGCTTTGACACTGAAACTACCCCCCGTTCTCGACGCTCGAGGACGATGACACTAAATTAAGAGGGAAGTAGCTGCTATCGATCTCTCATTGGCCAGAAATCAAGGAGATTAGAAGCTAGATGACGGGATAATTGTTCGATCGATCGAGGCAGGATTCGTGTTTTCGACTATCAGGTGTTCCCGATTTTGGTCTCGAAATTCGCAACGGTTAAATCGATGCACCGCGCTCCACATAACACGTTGCCACGTTCGTGAATGCGCCGATAAGGTTCGCTCAAGGTGGCGCCGGAGTTCACTTGATTAGAGCACCGAGGTGGAATCTTGAAAACTATCGCTGATAAACCGTACGAAATATATGTGCCCAGCGGCTAGGTGGAGGGGGGTCATTAAAGAAGAATTAACTACCACATTTTCTGGCTTTGTATTTACGAGCGCGTGACGCAATCCCTAACCATTTACAGGTGTTAAAATGTTTCAAACGAACCGCTCAGATGTTTCCAACGATTAACTTTTCACAGACGGTTTCGAAATTATCTGTGCTACCTAGGAGGTTCCTACTTCATTACTGATAATGCACGGAACCGTTCTTTGCCTCTTAGAAACGCGATACAGTATGATGTTGCAAGTCTTGGTGTATGGTTTCATTCGCCTGGGGAAGAAATAATCTTTCTAAAGATTTAAATAACTAGAGGTAGCATAAAATCGACCAAAGATGGTACAAAAATCCATTAACTGTCGAAAATACATTTACTGCACTAGAAGGTTTCTACTTCGTTACTAATAATGCAGGAAAACGTCTTCGTCTGACAAATTTGCATGTATAATTTCATTCTAATAGAAAATATACATACTGTACCTACATCAAACATACATACAGTTTGTAAAAATTTCATAAACTACAGGTAGCGTAGAATAAACGACAGTATACCAATATCGATTACACAGTAATCGCACCAAAGGCGTTACAAAGATTCACTAACTGCCTCAGGGGGCCAACAGATTGCACCATTCCATTCCACTATCAATATGCACTGGATTTCCGCGCAACGAGTTTATCTCTGCGTTCCCCAGCTGGAGTACAAAGAGATCTCAATCGTTCGCCGCACAAAGCCCAGTCATCATGTAGGACAGAAGGACTGATTACAAATGTGCCCAGTCGATGACCCCTCGCACGTCCACCGCAAACGGAGGAATTGGGAAGCGGATGGGCTTGCTGGGCCTGCTACAGGGTCCACTTATCGAATACGTCACGCTTTCGTGTGGCTTATCGGCGCGATAAGACTCTCTGTTCAGTGCACACGCGAAATTGCTGGCGAATTCACGATAAAAGTATCGGTTCACTTGCGCCCACTCCTCCCAGCAATTCGGCGCGACTTTCGCGAGACACTGGATCCAGCTGGATCCCAACGGGACAAGATCGCGATAGCACGACCTTATCGAGGCGTCACACCGGTAACTTCTGCCGATAACGAGCCGCCACGGTGCGTAACGCGAGCGCGGAAATCGCGAACGCGCGTAACTAAGAAATTAAGGGGACAGGTGAGACGAGGTAAGCGTTTTGCCCGCAACACTGGAGAGGGGGAACGAGCGGGAAGGAGACTAACAGCTGTTTGAGAGAATGAAACACACAATCGGGAAAGAAACTGCCGATCGGCTAAGGAAAAATGTGGTTGTATCAGTGGTACTCAATCGCGATGAACTTACTTGTTGATTTTGTATATGAAGAATATTTTATAGCGAGAATTAGCAAATAGAAATGTTCTCAAGAAAAGGCTTCGAAAGTACAAAATATGTATAGCAAAGTACTTTTGGCTGACATGTTTTGTATTCCAGTAGATGTAATGCAATCAATTAAAGCTTGTTTACTCTTGCCTAAATTGCGTGTTTAGTGAAGTAACTTTTATTTTTTTAATTTTAGATAGAATTCTAAACTTTTAGCCAACTTAACTGTTCGTGTCCTTTTTTTGCAAAGCTCTGTTTCCAAGAAAATCAATTTTGAAGGCTACTATTTTCTAAGGACAAAGCTCTATGTGAAAGTGAATACTTAATGTTCTTTTTTTTCCTTTTATGAAATCACGCCGATATGGAAACTGTATCAATTATGTAGGATCAGTGACCCACGGACCATTAGAACGCCTTAATGGTCATGAAGGACATTCACGAATACCTGAAACCGTGTTATGAAATGTTATGGAACTAATGTAGCTACGAAACGGCCGTAAACTGTTGTCGTTTTATTAACGGCGGCAGAGAAACTCGCTGGCGCATTCGACATTCAAGGGCCGTGAAATAACCTTTGTTATATATCACCAGACGAATTTTATAACCGTTGTTTCACGACGAAGTACAGAAATTGATAGTTTATGAGAGCTTCAAATCTCATAAAGGATGTTAATTGAAAATAAACCGCTGTTTAGTGCCGTTCCGATTAATACTTTGACTTGCTGATCGTTTCACCTTCGCAAAGCGTGAGCGTAGTAACGATGCAAAGGAGAAAGTAATTTCAGTAACAGTAATAACTTAATTACTGTTTACGTGGAAAACGAAACATATTGAATTAAATAAGCGTTGCAGACTGATAATTCTAGCGTCTCTCCTTAAAATCACTATCTTTCCATGAAGAAGATCTTCAATAAATAATTAATCTCTATCCACATACTTCCCGCGAATTAACAAGGTATCCTCAGAAACCAGAGATAACTGCTCATAATAATCGTTCCAAACTAGACGCGCCAGATTTCACATGAATCACAAAAGGTACCGCAAATTAACTACTAAATGTGAATAATTAAATAGTCATATAATTAATATTATCACTCAACTCCATTCAATTATATAATAATATTTAAAACACAATGATGAATAACTAAATTGCAATTAACTCCTATTAAATAAATGAATACGTAAGTCATCGCCGCAAATATAATTCATCCCAAATGTGGGAGGCTAAAGTTTACCAAAATGAGAAATCGTATATCTATGCTGAATTTCATCTTTTTTACGATCACTGCATCGCACATCAATGTGCATCATTACGAAACGAAATAAAGTTTACGACACCAGTATCACGCCGAAAATCCAGCTGTTCACGAACTATACAACGCATCTCTTGGTACACGTGCGAAAATGTCGATAGGAATTGTCTATTTCTAGGTCGCGAAAGTAAGCGGATCGATACGGCCCTCTGTAAGGGAAGACCATGCGGACTTGCGGTACGACTTTTGTCAGAAAGATGCGTGTGCCTCCTGATCCATGACATCCGACGTGGATTCGACCTCGCGGTAGGGACAGCTCGCATTATATTTCCATTTGAATGCCAAATCGGGCGAGCAACTCGAGCCGCCTACTAGGCAAGTTTCGTCGTTTCCTTGACATCCTTAGCCAGTTAAGGACTTGCTCAGGTGTCAGCCATAGAGTCTAAACGCATGAATCGCCGTTCCTCCGAACCGTTCTCGCGAATCGATAAACGTTTAACCTGAATCTATTCTGTTTGCTATTGTAGCTATGCTGATTCTGCAGCACTTGCTCGATCCTACGCGATTTTTTCATTGACAGCAGCCTAGAGCTGACCGACGGTTGCATTGTGCAATCAATGGCACAGCGTTCCCGCGCTATAGATTCAGAGTTTTCTAAGTACGAGTTTGCAGCGGCGGACATGCTTGTAAAAGCAATTCATGTGCTAGTGGCTCACTTTTGTCTAGTTGAAGGTAGTAGAAGTGAGAGTCCATGAAAGGGTGAACCATTTGTTCCAAATAATTCCAAGATCTGGCGCGCACTGTTACAAATTAATGGCAGGGGAATACTGAATACTGGTGTAAGTTCTAACTTTAAGCTCTTGTTCCTGTTTAACCAGGACAGAAGTGTAGCGTGGTATGCAAATACCCGTGGTTATAAAGCAGAACGGTGTAATTCAGATTTGAAAAAAATCTGTGTCTCAATTGAGGTTTATAAGGTAAGAATAATAACCTGGGTTAGGTTTAAACAATAAATTCGCTGGACCTCGCTTTCACCCTACTCTTTCTCTCTCTATGAATGTATATCTATGTAAAATTACCTTTGTTGTACGCAAAAATTAATGGAATAAAAGCATGACAATAATGTACTTTTAAAAGATTAGATTCTACTGGGATTGTTTCTTTAAACTATTAGATTATAATAAAATACAAATACATCGTCTAGAATTAAGATTTAGAACTTCAGATATGAATTTCCCGAAAATAAAAATATTTTATTTGCATTATTTTGCCTTATGATCACGGATACATACATCGTGATACATAAAATATTCAAATTTCGATAAATAAAGGCTGCCTAATAGATACTATATAATAAAAATATTTTCAAATATTAAATAAGTGCCTAAAAAATAAAGTCTGCGTCTAAATTCTGAATGTTTCACCAGCTGTGAAGATAGTCCGTCGAAACAAGCGAAAAAGAGCACAAAATTGGTGGCGCATTGTGTGAACAGATTTGAATGCTGCCACACGAACCGGTGGAACCGGCGCAATTTAGCCACGTCTTTATTACGTCAACAACCTACTTTAGAAATCTGTTGAATTTCATGAAATAAAATTAAATTCACAATATTCAGCGCTCAAACAAGTACGAGAGGTACATTAATTGGTGTGGCGTTGCTATTGTGTTGTTGACAGAATTCAGTAATTAAGGACGCGATTGAATAGACGGTACTTACTCACCTCACATGGAGAGGTAATTGCCAGTAGCTCCCAATTTTCACGAAAATTTAGCGTAAACCATGGTTCAAAAGGCAAATTTCATCTTTGGAGAGCGAAAGATTTTTCGACACATTTTAAACCGATGTTTGACACCTAAACAATAGAAAGTACCAGTTATGTAGTCAGATTAAGTAGAAGTTTGTTGAAAACGAAGCAAATGAGGAACAGTGAAAAGAAAGTTAAAAAAATTAAATCTAACTTTGAAAGTGAAAGGTATTCGATTATGAATACATAATTCATGATCAATTAGTTTCGAAAGTTGTAATTACACATGAAAAAGTTCTCTTTGTAATAAGAATTTGCGCAGATCGTAAAAATATATTTTATATAATTCCACATTTACGAAGAAAATATTTCATACCCGAGTTGCACACACATAGGTTTTTCATAAAATCCAGATGAAGGAAAATTCTATTCCTTCGACGCCAAAAAATTATAAAACGGAAAATTTATCACTATTAAACAGCCCTCTGATAATATCGATTGTTCCATTATAGTTCACTGGTGAAATAATAATTGCCCTTTGATCGATACATTCACGAGAATTTAGTCAAGCAAATTGCTTTCAAAGCCCGTGAACCCGCGATGTTTTTGGGAAGACTGTAACCGACCGCGTGGCGGAACACCTGACACAGGGTGGTACATTCATCCCCTCCAGCTGAACAACACCAATCCACCCTCACTATCCGCAGCAACGCGATTCCATACCCCCTCCCATATTAGACTTTCAGCCGTCTTACTTTGTTAAGTTACGCTCAACGCAATTTAAGCTGCGTATTTGTGGAAACATCTAAGAAAAAGCTGTTGTTTCAAGAAACGCCAAACGCAAAGACAAAAAAGTTATCGCGCATCAGATAGCTATGAGAAAAAAATTAAAATAAAACATAATTCAAATGTTTACAGTTTGTACCGAATAATGAACAATAAAAAATATAGTTAAAAGTTTCAACATTTAAGAAAATGAAAAAAAAAATAATTCTTGTTTAAAAGTCTTTAGAAATGGCGGGATATTTTGGCGCCAAATTCAAAAATCGATACTGACAAATTGTAGCTTACAAAATTTGTAATACCATATCTTCCTGTCAATGTGCTTTGCTGATCTATGTTACTATTTTACGTATGAGTATGAATTAATAATATAAACATAATACGTCGCAATCGAAATTACAAATAAATTACTAATTACTTAATGAAATGTAGTAGAAGCTCAGAAAACATCAAGGAAAAATTTCCATTTTTCTTAGCAACATTTCAGTCTATTTGTAAAAACTAAATTTGAGTTCAGACAGTTCTTGAATACCTATATTAATTTTTTTCGAAACAAAGTATGGATAGAAAGATTTCTACATTTTCGATACAATTTTCCATCAGGATTTTCCTTCAGTCGATGTTTATCATATGCTACGGCTACAGACAAGTATACAGGATACATAAACCTGAAATTTAATAGTTTTTCGTATCTTACATTCTGAAATACCGACTTCTCGAAAAAACTAGTGGTTTTTGAGCGCCCTCTGTGATTTTCGACAAGTGGATACAGGAAACGGACTGTTTTCATCCCTAGTGCTGGTAATGCGAGCAAACGAGAAAATGTTCCTACCATACCATCAATATATAAGGTATCCTACTAAATTATTTTCCTTATTCATCCCTATAATTTCAAGTAATGAGCGAAAATGCTATTTACAAAAGATATGTTGTTACAAAAAACTTATACCAGTCTGTGAAATAGGTTTGACACAGGTATTGGTCGACATAAGTCGATACAATGAATGTGGAATTATTCTGAAATTCAAATATTATGAAGAAAGCAAGTTGCAATTTGATACTCTACTGTTCTACCTTTTCTTTACTTTTCTTTACACATTCTTTTGAAACACATTTCCAAAACGATTAACTTTTAAATTGCTTTGTAAATATGTAGCAGAAAGAGCTTTTTTTAAATAAATATCAAGATTGAGAAATTTAATTTAATCGATCTAACTTATAGTTTGGATCAATTAAATGAACTTTATTTAATTAGAAGTCATGGCACAGGCGAAAAAAAACATTGTATTAATGATTATAGTTTTGAATTTAAACTAAAGAGACAAGTTGTATACGTATGGAGTATTTATAACGTGTATTAATGTGTAATATTATATTACTAATATACTAGTAATAAAGAATATTGCACAAATTACACGAATATTGCTACTCTAATATTTATTTTGACTTGCATTACTAATACTGTCATTACTAACATTATGATTGTACATCTGAATTTGTTGATATGTATATATTACTTTTCATAAATTTGACACAAAATATTTACCTTGATTATGCATATTATATTTTACTGTTATTAATTCACGAATAAAAATCATAAGTACAACTCACTCGGCACATTATACGGAAGAAACACTGTGTACTCACATCTGTTATACGTCGTTTCTATTAAAAATTACTTCTTTCATTCCGTGTTATTATACAGTGAAAGTATCTAGTCTCGGACCTGAGAACACAATGATTACTGCTATTGCAACGATTTCGTATTTGAAATCTATCGCGTGCCATAGGTGGCGCTGATATCAATACGCAAAATGGCACGTATATTTTATATTCATAGATAGAACGTTGGTGTTTTTCAGAATTCATATTTTTATCGTTACAAATTACAAAACGGTGCATAATTTTTATATACAGACAAAAAGATGGTTATGACGTTATAATGTGCTTCTTCAATTAGAAATATGCATCCTACGCATAGCATTACAATATTACAACGCTCCACTGACATGTCATACCATTTTCATCACGAATACGCAAAGGCACTTCATAAACCAGCTAATAATAGTGAATTTCACACACGTTAGATATCTATAATGTCTATATTAATTTTCCCAAATTATTTACTAGAACATAATACCGTTCCTCATTCATCGTCAATGTACGTAGAAATTGACTTTCATGTAATACCATGAAAATTCAAATACGAAATATAAAACATATATTTCAACATCCTTTCATATTACCGTTGATTGCACAATGCTGGAAAAAACTTAACTATTCGATACTTTTGTTACATTTGTTATAAAACGGAGTTATGAAATTGTATACTATAACATAGATAAAACACATGACAAGTAATTATTCGATACATTAGCACCACAGTAAGCGACTTATTACTTTAAAAATGCGGTACAAATATAAACTGCTTAGTTATCATAGCATACTTTATGGTATTAAAAATACCTTTCTTTAACTGGCTCATAAACATTCCATTTCTGAATGTTACTTTACATATTTTGTTATAAATTCATTATCATAAGTTTATCACTCTAACTTTTCACAGCAATATTTTCTGACATTTGACACATTTGTCTCACAAATGTCGTCACTTATCAAAGTATGACTCAAATGAAATATATACATTTCAATTGAAGAAATCAGCTACCTCTGCTAGCTCTCTGTCCCGAGCTTGCTGGTGTGCCCAACGTTCCTCTGCAAGCTTATCACTTAATCCCCATTTTTCATGATAGATACGTTTTCCACAAGTTGGACATTTTTTACCCCCTGTAATACAACATATAATTCATTAATACAGTGTCACTGGAATAAAAAGTAACACGAATAAAATAACTTTAAGAATATTATCTCTTACCATGGAATGGGGGAGTCTTCATGTATGTCACAAGACATTGTAAATGAAACAGATGCCCGCAGTAAAGTCTTTCTACGTGCATGTCTGCATTCTCGTTCATCTCTGCTTCTTCTGGATTTGCTGGTAGACATGCTCGTTTGCATGCCTGACACTGTTCTCGTGGTAAAGTTTTCACAGATCTAAATAAGACAAGATGCATGTAAACGGATATAATATGATATGAGAAATATGAATACAAATTGAAGTACCTTATGAGAAAGGAGATGACAATGTTTAGGGATGGTGATGGTATAAATGGGGTTTGTTGTTTCTTCTTCAATGGTGGTTCTACACATTTCCTACCTAACTCCTTACCTTGACCCACAAGGTAACGAGTAAGTACTGGAGGGAAGTTTGTACTTGCATCTTCTAATCTAAAAGCAACAAAGATTTATGTTTAGTTTCATCACACAGAATAATATACATAAATGTAAATTGACACATACTTTATACAAACATTTGGATAATTATCTGGTACTTCAATTTTTGCCTTGAAATAATACAACCCTTGGTAAACTTTCAGCCCGATACTTGAATATTTCTGTTTCAGCTTTAACTCATCATCATTTTCTAAAATCTTCTTTATGGCAGAGATTTCATCGTAACAGCAAATCAAAGGATTCTCATCAATGAAATTACGGATTAATTTCAGAATTGGGAGAATCTAAAAACACAAGATCTGTATATCCATACATTTTTCGCACAGAAAACAATAACAAAATGTTTACTTGTGCTTTGCCTAATAGTTTTTTGCATTCTTTCTCACACACTTCTGCTAGACCATCCAGTAACTTAGAAGACAAAGATTTACTTTTTAACTCGATCAGCAATGGTGTACGAGGATAATCCTGTGAGAATTGAATGCACGCAATAATTGTTTTGAACTTTGTCCTCCTACAAATATAAAAACCCAAATAATTAACAAAACATGCTTAATTAATACGAATGCTGATAGAAAAGCAGCTTACGTTATTTCCACTCGCACCATTGTGCGTACACAGGACACGAGACGGCTACCATCGACGACATTCTGACAGAGTTTTGATACTTCTTGCAATTCATCATCGATAAAGCCCATGAGAAAATTCCAAAAAATTTGTTTTCACGACCTACACTAATCGGTTATGTTAACAAAACGTACCGGAATATTGGAAAGGATACCACAACATAACCAAGCTGGTCAGAAGGAAAATGTAGATTCCCACAATATTAGAATTATGTCATGCGATCACGATCAAGGTCAACCAAAGATTTTGAATGCCTAATACTTATCTGGATGCATCTATGACATTGCATTTCTTGTGACTTTAAAAATGCAACATATGTTAATTAATGAAATTCAAAATAATAATAAGGTAGTAAGAGTTTGTTAAATTTACTTATAAAGCTTTAGTTCTTGTAAAAAGACAAATTTTCTATAGTATAGATGCAAATATATTATCTTTCTGACCAATCACATGCTATCAAAGATGCTTAGGGTTGGTCCTGCCTTCTTTAAAGCACATAGGATTGGTCAGGTTTGTGATGCATTCATGAGAGCTGATATTTTTTTTAAAGTATTTGCATAGATAATATAAAACATAGATCAGTGTTTGTATGTGCATACATTAGCTACACAATGCACGAACAAAAAACATTTTTGTGACTAAAATGACTTACTTTTCACACAGTTATTGTATACTAACTATTAATTTTACATGATACTTGAGTATTTTGTAAAACTACCTAATAATTACACATTTTTTATTCTATTTGTCAAATTATTAATATTCATGTGCCTTTCTAGTACTCTCATACTCTATGGTCAAAACTTAACCTAATGTGATACACGTGTTTACGGGAAATTTGAAAGCAAAGTAGTACACAAGACCGAGATCGTAGAAGTAAATCAACAAAATCATGCGAAAACCAAGGCAATCATAGTTATCTTTCCTAGTGCATCAAAAACTCGAACATGTCACGAATCTCCGATACAAAGGAAGTGATATTAACCAGTGACAGTACCGGTGAGCATTGGAGTGCCGCAGCGTGGGACCCTCGAACAGGTTCAATACTGTCTACCTATAAAAATGCAGGTGCTCTGGCTCCTAAAACTCTCCAATTCCTTAGCGACAGTTATATCATCGGTGCCGACCTGACGAAGTCACGAATCCACGTTTGGTCGCTAAACAATCCAAACCCCGTTCCTAACCTAAGACTAACGACACCAGGCAAAGTGACCGCTTTAAGTTGCACCCCAAATGGTGCATACATCGTTGCAGCAATCTCCGAAAAATTATTCTGCTGGCAAGTGTGTAACGGACGATTGCTCGGCAATTTGTCGCAGCATTATCAAACAGTGACCTGTTTGTCGTTCAGCAAAGACGGCTCGATCTTCGCCAGTGGCGCCGAGGACGGTTTGGTGTTCGTTTGGTCTTTATACCGCGTTCTAAACGATGAAAGATGCAGCCCTTTGCACTGCTTCTCTCACCACACTCTGCCAGTCAAAGACCTGCAATTTGGGCATGCTGGTGCCCGAGGAAGACTGTGCTCAGTGGCCCTGGATCGCACATGCAACATCTACGAGCCAGCCAGTGGACTGTTGCTGCTCACCCTCGTGTTCGACGTGCCCCTTACGTCCGTTTGCATGAACGCGCGCGACAGTGATCTATTCGTGGGCTGCACCAACGGTAACATCTATCGATTCAACCTGCACGAGCCGCCTCGTGGAATCGAGCACCACGTGCAGGTTAGGAAAGATGGGACCGCTGAAAGCGTTGCAGTTTTCCAGGGGCACAAATCGACGATCGTGTCGATGTCGATATCGATCGACTGTCGGTACTTGCTCTCGGGCTCGATCAGCGGAGAGGTTCATGTTTGGGACATAGCCAGCCGTCAAGTGCTTCGGACGATCGATCATAAAGGGCCAATCACTGCGGCGTTTTTCGGGAAGTACTACGAGAACTTCCGGGTAAACGACCTTAAGCCTCGTCTACAAGTGTCCAGTTTGCAGAGGATATCGGATGACACCGATGGAAAGGAGAGCACCATTGAGATGATCATGCGGGACCGAAACCCCATGGATGTCCTGAATTTCGACGATTACGCGGAACACGGAGGTGATTCTCAAGTATCTGAGAGTCTGTCCTCGAGTAAGCTCCTTGAGATGAGGCAGGAAATTGAGAGGCTGAAGAAGATCAACGCTGCTATTTATCAGTATAGCGTTAAACGTATTTTGGACAAGTCGGATGACGACCGATGAGACGGAAATTGGAGCTCGCGGGCAGCGTATTTTTAAATGAGTTACTTGAACACCTTTTGTATAAAAACTGACTTTAATAAAGAGTACTTGTTGTTATTCTTGCTGTATAGTGGAAATTGTAACTGTTTTTCCTTACCTTACCTTTTTTATACAGATGTCTGTGGTTGTAAGGCAAAATGACCTAAGTTACCTGTTTTTGTGTTCGAGATGCTAACGTTTAAAGTTTTCAATTTTAATACCGCTTTAGGGACTTGTTTCTTCTTAAACTCTTATTTTTAAGTGAAAAAGTTCTTCTAATGTTCTTTCTTTTCTCTGACAATTTAAATGCTATATTGTAGATTTTAATTAAAGTTTCGACTCGAATTTTTTTTAAATTTGTTATAGGTCGTTTTACCTTATAATCATAGATATATTTGTAGTAATAATAGTGTTGTGTATTAAAAAGCTCGTTTTAAAATGGATTTCAAATTAAAGTAGTTTTATAGATAATTTGAATACGGTTGGAACATGTATGTATATATGAACTGTGCAATCTGCGTTACATGTGCTAAAAAGCAAGTCAAAGTACTTTCAAATATTCCTGCCGCTGTTTGGTATGTAAAGTATGCAATAGAGCTGAGTTTTTAATATCCTTCACATTACTTATGTATACGTAAAAAGGTAAATCAGTGATATGAAAT
The DNA here is from genome assembly GCF_051401765.1 of Calliopsis andreniformis. Lineage (NCBI taxonomy): Eukaryota > Metazoa > Arthropoda > Insecta > Hymenoptera > Andrenidae > Calliopsis > Calliopsis andreniformis. Next base: position 11,991,455 of record NC_135064.1, on the reverse strand, counting down.
TCCCTGATTTAAAATTAGTTCAAATCATAAAGTTCCAGCCTATTAGTTCTTTAAAATAAAATAAACCGAGAGTGAAATATAGGAATTCTATTATTACATGAAATGTATCGGCAAATATGTACTGCCAACTTTTTCTACTGAAAATGATAAAATTATTGAATTTTTCGAAAAACATGAGCCTTTTCATAATTTCAGGAAAAAGTTATATCTTCACCAGTTAGCTATTACCTAGATCCTCTACTATTAAGGAATAACTAGCAATAAAAAGGCGGACGTTAACCCTAAAGAAGCATTAACATTTCTACTAAAGGAAGTAGTCGTTCTAATCCCGTTTCAAGATCTCATGAGTAACATAAAAATGATCATAAAAGATGAAGGGAACAAGATTTGAATCAAAATTAAAGGAACCATTAAAAACTCGATTTTACAAGGACAAATACGTATATATACATATATTATGAATACCGATAGTGGTACTGCAACACAAGATGAGTTAAAGTCTACGATTAAATTTCTAGAAGACATAAACATTTACCTTAAAATTAAATTTCAGTGACATAGAGTTGGCTACAAAAGAATCGGAACATATTGTTTCATAATACGTTTTAATTACATAATTGTATAATAAATTTCTGGTAGTGTTTTATATTTATAGAATTTATATTAACACATTGTTGTTGAGAGACGTGGGTCGGTATTTTTCATTTTTAGAATGTTTAAGACGGGAGGTACGAATCGACGTTTTTCATTCTTAATGAAATACTTACACCGTTTTCAGTAGGTGCGTGCATATTTTACATTTTCTGAAAAAAGGGTGATTATAGACACAAAAGTAATACGAAAAGAAAGAATAATAAAAATGCCTTTGAAACCTCGTTTCAGAGTTATTAATTGTTGAGAAAACTCTTGAAATGAAATGTGTCTGACTTGGGTTATTCTACTGACTACGCTGCGTCTGACTTGGCCGCTAGTTACTGTACGTCGACAGTGGAATAAGTTCCAAGTCAGACACATTTCATGCATATTTTAGACGTTTCCTCAATAATTAATAATTCTGCAATAAAGCCTTAATTTAATAATTCTGCAATAAAGTCGTACTCTTAATTTTCATCCTATTTTGTAATGTTATTTTACCCTTGAATTTTCTGACATCTGTTATCAAACACTATATACATCAAATACTTTTAGTATATTAGGAAATTGGTTGCACAATTTCATTGGAGTTTAATATCGCAGAGATAAAATAAATAACAAAAAGGCTGAACTGTAATATAGAATATATAAAATTTAAATCAATCTGTTAAATAGCTTCGTTTTCTGAAGAAAATATGCTAAATTGAAAAATTCTGTATTATACTTCTGATTATTTGAATCATTAATAAATGAATAAATTGTGATATTTAAGCCATTAACGACGGGTAATTTTTGCTATACTTTTCGTGTAAGAGGAGAGATTTTGATAATGTAACTAGTTAAACACTTGTTTCAAATAAAACATTCTCGTTTCTCGTTGGCAACGCATAATTTTATAGGAAGGATTCTCGTTTCCCACAGTAAATGTGTTAACATGTCTTCTTCATTCGTAGTAACAATCTTATTTTCTTTGAATAGTGTACATATTAATTCATTTTAACACATTCCGTGTTTATCTAAACCCCTTTTTTATTCATCCTCTTCTATTCAAAGTGGTAGTAAAATGAATTCATATTAAATGTTTACTCCTTTTAATTATTCTTTTGAAAATTGTCCTACATTTATGAAATGAATCAGATCAGTAAGGTTTTTGATTCTTTTACATTTATTGAATACTCTTTTGATTTCTTCTATAATCTTTTTACTTCTCTAAAAGGCATGAAAGAAATGTTATGATTCAACAGTTTTGCACGCCACTGGATCGTGAAACATATAGAATTCCGTCGCTAATGACCTAAAAGTCGGTCCGACATTAAGTCTACAGACAGAAAAAGAACTATAGACAACAGGTATCTATATACAGAGCTGGTAATTGGTAAAACAAATTCTAAAAATACATGCTCATAGTATTTCTTAATTAAGCTCCGAACAATGTTTTACGTTAAAATATTTCGCGTCGTATTTCGTGACGGGTTACAGCTTCATCTTTCCCTTCCTCCGCTAATATCGTAAAACATACCGTGATTTCGGTCAACATAGAAGAGAAGAATGGGATTAATTATTCGTGGAGCATTAGTCACGATCATAATTTCCACGTTGTGTAATTTTACATTGCCGGATCATGGGTTTCCATCGTATTTTTCACCTTGCCCTAGCAGCCTCATAAACAGCCCCGCTCGTATTTCACCCAAGCTCGTAATTACCTTAAAAAACTGGAATCTCGAAATGGTGATCCTTTGAACGATTAATCCTCTCCGATCGATAGAGTATTTTAGCGCGAAAGAGAAACACCCGATTAAAATAATTTCCATCGAAACGATTCCACGAGAATGGTATGCTTTTATCGCGACTCGACGCTCGTAATACGATCCAATATTGCCCTAGAAATCCAAATTCATACGGGGTGGAAGTTCTCTGCTGCAAAAAGGGCATCTGGCCCGTATCATCTCGACAGAAATTCACTTAGTAGAAGGGGTAGGTTCAGAGGGGAAAAAAAGAAAATAGTCGGGCATTCCTTTGTCACGAATTTGTTTCATAACGTGCTTACAAGCTTCCGCGAGTTATGGGATTCTCTGGCAACTTCAACGGAACTTTTTCATTGTGTCTAACACAATGATTTGCGGGGTTCCGAGAGCTCTCGGGGGCGGAAGAACCAAGATGGCGCTTAAGTAACGCACCAGTTGCGAGAAAGCGAGCAGGAAAGGCGAGCAAACCAGCTTTTCTGCCGGTTAACGAGAACCAAAGGTCTCCACTTTCGAGAACGCTCGTCGCGCGAATCCTCGCCATCGCTCAAGCGTCATGCAGCAAGCTACGGCGAATCGGCGAAAATTTTCGTCGACGAGCGACGCTAACGAAGTCAATGCGATACAAGGAAGTTAATATTGTTTCAAGCGTAGTCTCTCAACACACCTCGCGCAAGTCTTCCGTCTAATACGTTCTTCTAAAGTAAACACGTGTCCTGCCCGTTCACTTAATTAAAACGTAACGCTGAATGATTGATCTTAAGCGTTAAATATGGCGCGTATCAACGCGTCCTCCTCCCCTGCCCCCCGTTTCGTATTCAAATGAGGTAGGAAGAGGCACAGGCGACGATATCGAGCGCGCGAATGAATGCAAATGAAGCGTTTACGAAAGTGCGTCCTGCATGGCTGGATTAAATTAGGCCTAAGACACGAGATAGAAAAGTTTGCATGGGAATCGCTCTGCTGATGGGAATTGATGCCCAACGCGGTCCGTAGCTGAGTCCTACGCTCGTTTTTCCCTGAGAGTGTCGCTCGTTGCATATTGATCGACCGTTTTTATATTTTTATTATGCGATACTCGAGGAATCAGCGGATATCGATGTCGGCGATAACGAATCGGAAAAATATTGTTTCGCATCAAAGTGACTCGAACAGAACGGTACATGAACGAAATCGATACCCGTTTGAAGTCTCTACAGAGGTATTTGCATTTTCGTCGTTCACGAGAGGAGGTAATTGATCATTTTCGCAGATATGATTCTGGGAATTGTTTAGCGGTGGTAAGTACGCCACAGTGGTTAGCTGATTTCAAAGCAAGAGAACAGGAGAAACTAAGATTTGGGTGATGTAGGAACTTAGCGAAACTTCTCGTTTGGTCCACCTGTTGTGAACTTTGATAGATAGTTTACGAATTGCTAGTTGGCTGACACTGCAGTGTTTGGACCTATCTAGAGTAGAAAATCGAACAGATTGGGAATGGAACATTGTAGGACGCAAATTGAACTCTTTATTTTGTTTGTTTCTTGCAAAAATTGGAATATTTCACAAAACAAAAATTTTTGAAGGACTCGTATAATTTTTTTGAGACAAAATTTTCTTATTGATGAACTTGATAATATTTCAGTAGACATTGTAAAATAGTACTGCTTCAAATATTGTTCCATTAGTTTCGAAGACAATAATAAGGTGAACAATACAATAAAAGTTATGTGATTATTTTGTAATAACCAAAGAAACTTGCTTTTAATCTTCTGTTTGAAACTCAAATTTTTTGATTCCTTAAATATATTTGAAACTTCTATGTTTGTTAATCTCCTTGTATTCTTAAGTAAAAAGTAATCCATTACGTTTTTTGAATATGAACTAAATATCAAGCCATTTTTAGGCAGCTATATTATTTAAAATTGTTCACCTTTTTTCATACGCTGTAAAATAATTGCATGGGTAACTCGATATGATAGATTTTATTGTGATAAAATATCATCGCAATTTGCAGTAACTTCGAAAGGGAGTTAATAAAATTTCATAACAGTAAGAAAAGTTAATAAAAAACCATTTATCTAATAAACAAAAACAATAAGTTTAGAATGATCTATAGAATCATAAAAATTTTGATAATCAAATTCAAATCCCGACACTCTAAAAGCAATTACATATAAAAGATAATTTTTGTCCACTACTAGAAATGGTAAGTAATACAAAACTTCTGCTCCCATTTTTTTCTATCCTATTGTATAATCCTGGATACAACGAAAAGTTTAAATCTTCACTAAAAGAGGTGGACATTATACAATGGAATATGTAAATGCAATAAGGTAGAAGTAACTAAACCAGGAGTGCAATTCGTGTTTTTTTAAACCCATCTATTTCATTTTTATGAGTATTTTACTATTCCATATTTTACCTGATGAAAGATAACAGTTTTATTCTATTTCCTTTCGCAAATTGCTAATTTCGCAGTGAAACCGATTTTACAGCGTTCAGGCCTAACTGAAGGGACACAGGACAAATACGATTGATGTGACACAAAAAATACGCAATATGGTAGATTAAGATATTCAAGTGTATACTGCGGGATACATCACGATAGATCGAGTAATGCCACATAATCTGTACTGTTGCAATCACATCACGAATTTATAAATCTGTCTTCGATCTGCGGCGATCGCATAACACGTGCATCTGTGGATTCGGATTCATACAGGCTCGCCAAGCCAGGCTCGCCAAATCACGCACCATGGGAAGCTTCCTTTACAATCACACTTTCAAATATAATGAAGCATGATATATTTTTGGATATTGACCTCATAGAAATTGATATTATTATACATAAAATTCTAATAATATACAGTAGAACCTCGATTATTTAAAATAATTGGGAAACACAGATGTTAAACAAGGGAATTTTTGGGTAATATAACACACATATTTTGATGTTGATTTTTATTTATTTTAAAAAGAAAGGAACACAAATATTTTTTTAAATGAATTATTACAACGCATAAACTGTATCTTGTAGGTATTAACGAGACTGTTACAGATGAGAATAATGTAACTATTATAAATTATTAAAGGGTGAGAAACATTTTAGAGGCGAAATAACTTTAGATATTTATTTATTATTGTTAAGATTGCTATCTAGAATTTGTTTCGTTTAAAAATTGGAGGTTTTGCATATTTGGGTTAGTTTAGAGAAATATGCTCTACTGTAATTTCAGAGATACAAATGTCACACGTTGGAGAGCTGGTTTTTCGAATGTCCGATTTTAAATCTATTGATTACTACTTGTTGTTCACTGTCGAGATGTAGTGTATTTAATATTGTATCAAAATTTCTTCGTGGATTTTTAGAGTGTGCGAATTTAAACCTGATCTGATTAAACATTTATAGATCCCAAACTTTCTTAGCTGCTAAATCACACAACTTGTTCGTAGCAAATTTAATTCAATAAAATTATATTTCTTTTCTTCCCTGTACCTTTAAAATCACATTTTTCAGGTTGCAGAGCTTTCCTTTTAGCAATGTGAGACAAAGAATGCTGGAGCTACTTTTTAGTGGTGGAAGTTGGTTGACTCAAAAGCCTTACGCGTGTAATTTATTTTAATCTTACTACAATGTCGTTTAAGAGAGACATAGTGCATCTATAACAAACTTGCCTCACGCAAAACTTAAATCTTCGTTAATAATAAGAGTTGTTCTTTGGAATAAATTGAATTTAGAAAAAAGAACTTCCTTTACGTAACATCACTGAAATAAACTATCAATTTTCTGGAACTTATGATCTTTCGCAAATAATTTTTGGTTAACGCAGCTCTCGGCGAGAATCGTAAAGTCATTTCACTAACGGGTTAACGAAAAGCAAACTTTTTATTTATGGCCGCACCTGTAAAATAATTATATCGACGAAACTTTAACAGTTTAGAGGCAGTTGGAAATACCAACGGTAATGCATCGTTGCGACTTTTACAGCCTCTTCGAGGAACTTCCCGCTGTATTAAGAATTGCATTTGCTGTTTGAGGCAATTCGGGTCGATTTCCTACTGAAACAACGATGGTGTAACTTGTGAAACGATTTACACCCTCCATTAACAAGGTTACAGAAGTTATGTAAAATTATTGTTTTAGTGCTACAGCTAATGGGAATGTAAATTCTATACAATACAACAGCTTAACAACAAGGGTGGCGTTCAATTAATTGTTAGGAGAAATTTAAAATTTTAGATAATCTAAAATCTAAAAGTAAATTATAATTCATATAAAATAAATTATATAATTATTAAAAAATATAAATTACATTTATTTGATATAAAATGATATTAAAAAGAGAGGTACCGACAAATTAATTGCAGGAATACGGTATGTATATGTATTGCCTTTGCCAGCTGCAGCTATGGTGGTTAATCATTTTGTCCATGTTCTGATAAAAATACCGTGACAAACAGAAATTATTTTAGCTCAATCAATTTCTAGAAAAACGTGTGTGTGAAATCGATTTAACAAATGGAACAATTGCAATATACTTCCCAATATATTTTCACGAGTTCCAACCAAATTAGTTTCAATTTTAATATAATTATTTGGTATTTTAGAAATTCATCGATAGATACGCATATTCGCGGCATTTCCTCCCGAAAAATTGATAGCACAGAGCAACTGTCGACCCAGAAATCAATTCGAGCCTAACTTGTAATTTATATCGAGGGAATGGAACTCATTCCCGCAGTTCCGTGTCAATGCATTAAACAGAGACAGAATTAAAGTGGTTTCTGTTCATTGCAAAATACGATTCGTACAGAACACCGTACAATTTAATTGGAGTCGATATGGTTTGTGCAGAACATACATAACATCTACTGTATTTTATGCACAAGATGATTCTCAATTGCATCTGAAAATTTTAAATTAGAACTCACTAGTTTTAATTAAGCACTTACACAATGAAAAAGGATACATATATTATTTATAGAAATAAGGCAACTTCGAGCTACAAAAAATGTCTTACAATAAAGAATCTAATCTGCCAACAGTTAATACAAAATTACGCATCATTTCTTATTTGGAAGAATTCAACATTATTCCTCCCTTAACTTTATCCTCTTGTACATGATTTCAATAATTCAGGATCTCTAGCTAGAAATTCTTCAAATATTTTTATCTCATTTCTCCATTGACGAAAGAAAATATCGAAGAATAAATCAGAATCATCTTCTCTCAAACACTCAACTCCTAAATCAAATATCGTCAACTCTGAATCTTCATGTCACCTATACTAGTTTAAATCATCGAATGAATCCTCCTTAAGTAAAGAAGCCAATATTTAAATTCTAGGGCCGCCAACGTGAAAGCCCCGCGAAATTCAAACATCATCCACTCTTCATTCAGCAAATTATCAATTCAGTGTGACAAAAGAGTACTTGCCCGTTTCCTCTATCGTGAACTGTCTAAGTTACCCTTAAGTTATCTTTCGGTAAACGTTTTAGCTGAAGTTTCATCCTCGATTGGCACAGGTAATCGTGGTGAACAGAAATCACGCAGGAACATTGCGGGGGCAGAAAATGGTGAGACGGGGGAATGCGAAACGAGAGGGTTGAACCCCCTGGGCTGGGGGTGGGAACCCCAGCAAGGTATAAAATCAGACGTCGGATACCTAGGGACATTCAGTGCCGATGAGGTCGCGTACTCTGCAGCATCGTTTCATCGAATCTCGATCTTCAAGACCAACTGCCTCCGCGATGAAAAATCACCTACTCGTAGTCTTCGTTCTAATATTTTCAACTTCTCTGAACTGTAAGTGTATTCCTTAATTTGGCCCTTGCTGGGCCAATTTCGGCCCAACATACTGATATGTTATCCTTTGTTTTGTATAATATCCTGATTTTTTACGTTACAAAACTATCTCTTTCTATTATACAGTATGTATCATATAAAGCGTTGCAGGGTACTTTTTGTATGTTTAATCAGGTGACCTTCTTATTATAAAAAATGATTCCAGTGTTTTGGACGGTACAGTATAAAAATTCGAAGCCATAACGAAAGAGAATATACGTGTATATAATTTTAACTTTTGAAATTATTTGAGATTATTTTATATGAAAAAGTATTTTTTTACGTTGTTTCTTAACTATTTTTGAATAGTTGGAATGCTATGATTAAATAAAGTTTTCCAAGGGAAATTTACATTCCATTTATATTAACGATGTAAAATAAATTTAATTCCTACTAAAATAAGTACTTAAACTATAGAATGTCCAGAAATTATCTGTATAAAAATGTATAGTTACTATCCCTCTTCAGCGTTTTCAAGTGAAAAGTTCTTTGGAAAATATTCTAAATAAAGCATTACTTTGTCATACTAAACGAAGTTTCTTCAGAAACAGGGATATGAATATATGTAGCATTCTGTATAAATATGAAAAAAGGTGGAAAGCATCTATCTTTTCAAAGCGAACCACCCACAAACCATAGAAATATCAAAAATATTTTCGATTTGCCATATCTAACGAATTTAGAAAAATACCTTGCAATGTTTCATGTGACACACTGAACAACATATAGTTATTCTTTCTTTCATTTTCTTCGTTTTCTATACTTCGTTCAAAAATACAAAGCTTGCATGTCATTATTAACTATCTACTTTTTAATTCTACGCGACCGCGGAATTTCGAATTTATAATAATACAAGAAAAATGTTTAAATCATGAGACTGTAATATTGAGCCTCAAAAATGAAACCATTATCAAATTTGCCATAATTTCACTTTTTCTTCTCTTATTATCATTCTCTTCCAAATTAAATCTATTTAATAAAATATTCTTTTATCGAATAAAAGTTTCAGTTCCGACAAATATGTTCTGTGCTATTGGTAACCCACGAACATTTAACGCATTAAGCATCTGTGTAGATGGTACTGTATCAGGTCTTCCAGAGCAAGTGTAAAAAATTTACGAGACGTTCCTATATAATAAAATACAAGTAAAACTAAAGATACACTTAAAATTCGTCTGAACTCTATCTAATTTTGAAACTTATTCCACTCTCGGCTTGCATTAACTAGGTCAGACAGAGCGATGTTAGTAGTCTGAGACAGTAGAGTAAGTCTAGTCAGACACATTTCACGTGCACTTTAAACGTTCTATTAGAAATTGATATCTCGAATGTAATTTCACCATTGTTCATGTTCGTCTTATTTTGACGTGTAGAATTAATTTAAAAAATTTCTGACACGTGTTATTGAACACTCTGCATATCCCAGTTAACACGTGTTATTGAACACTCTGCATATCTCAGTTGTAGAAAACAAAGTTTACTTATTAATATCCTTAATCCTTTGCGGTCTTAAACTTACTACATTCCTCGAGACTTTTTTGATTCAATTGTAGTTCTTGTTTTTTTTTAACAACTTTCTTAATTTTGAGGAAAGTGCAAAGTAACTACTATTAATATTTATATATACTTCTGATTTCTTGGTATTATACCAAAAGCTGATTATTTGTATTCACTATGACACTCTGGTGGTAATCATTATTTCACACAAAGTTTTCGAAAGGAACGTACTAGGATTAAGTCAAGCCGACGAAATAAATGGAAACGTTGAAATATTAGACCACAAAGGATTAATTTCGTAACTTCATGAATTTTATGAATAAACGATTTTACTCAAACATTTTGATTTGCACGAATTTTAGATTTTCGTTCCCGTACAATTTATCATGAGCAAGCCAGTTTGCACAAATAGCACGAACATATAGATCCAGCCTTAAAACGTAAAGTACTTTTGAGCTAAGTATACAAGGATCACCTTGAATGAGCCTGTACTTTCAGATTTTTAGATAATATTTATACAGTTGGCTACTAATATCAAGTTTCAGTTACGTTTCATCTGATATATTAAATGCCTATCATTCAAACAGAACCACTATCGCGATTTCATTGTCAATTTGCATGTGCATAAAAGTTTCCGCCATTTGCTGTCGTATATTCTATACAGTGATCACGTAGCTAACATAACGTTTATATGTGAACGAACGCGAACAAACATGAACAGAGAAAACATAAACGTCCACGAAAGAGCGTGAACAAACGCTTTACCGACTAATAATGATCGCATTCGCCTGCGGGCCGTCATTTGTTCACGTTCGTTCATCTTGGTTTGTATTCGCTCTGCGACCCATTATTAGTTGGTAAAGCGTCCGTTTCACACTCTTTCGTAGTTGTTTATGCTTGCTCCCATCGTTTTCATTTGTGCTCGTTCGGTAAACATGGACGCTGCATAATATATGTATTAGCTTGCTCGAATAATGTTATTCCATTATATCTGTGGTTGTAAGACGAGACGATGTGTATCGTATTTTGAAAGAAATTCGAGTTAAGGCCTTAATTGATAGTTTGGATATACAATTGACACATTCAGAAAGAAGAAGGGGCTTTAAAAAAATTTTTTCAATTTAAAAATAATGGTTCAGAAATCCATAAAACAGCATGGATATTGAAAACTTTGAACAACAGTGTTTCGAAAATAAAAGCATGTGACTTATGTCATTTTTATCCAACCACACATATACTGGGTATCTTATAATTGTTGATGCAAGTGTAATGAGTCATCACTGACAATGTTACATAATAAGCTGAGAATATTCAAATCTTTTTATAATTTATTTCTTTTTCGACAACATGGAATTCGGATTCTTATTTTGAATTAAATTTTTTAAAGTTTTAATTTGAATCTGCATTTGACAAAATGACAAAAGAAAGGCATTTAGATAGATATATCCGACATATTGTCTTATGTAGAACCAACACTTTATCACTTGTAGCAACACTTACGAGACACCCTACATACAACTCTTTTCTCCTTTGAATTGGTTGATGAATTATTTCGGCTATTCATTTCTGTTCCAATTTCCCTGTTAACCACCGAAGAATAGACGCAAAAGTAGTCACAGGAGAGTGGAGAAGTGAATATTCTGTCTCTTTTCAGTACCATCGCTGGGCCAACCCCTAGATTCCACCAGAGGCAAGACACATGAGTATCATAGTTTCTCGCTTTTCCTTTAATCAAACTTCTTGTTATACCACTCGAGGGTATTAGAGACATTCCGTTTGACCTTATTTTAAAACGAAAGCTGCAGAAAGGATAACTATCGCAATAGATGCCCTCAAAATTCTTTTCTCTATTCAATAGTTAGATTTGTACAGAATGCCTCAACTCTTTTATCTTCCAGAAGGGGAAAGAGCAAAGGCGAATAATAGGCGGGCGTCAGGATTAGTTGCCTATCCTAGAATCGGTCGAAATTCTGATGTGAATTTCGGAAGAGCCAATCGAATATGGAGTGCTGGTTTGGTCCACTATCCCAGGGTTGGCAGATCCGGTCCACCAGTTTCACATATTAATTTTAACGATGTGGTGCCAGACAAGGATTTTCAGTTCTACAATCCACGTGATGCTGATTTAAACATTGCTGATCAGGATTATGAAGGTGAAGCACCAACATGGTTGCAATTTTCGAAAATACTCCTCTTACGGGCCTTACTACAATTCATGTAACAATTTAGTTAACAGTATACTATAATAGGGTGAAAGGAAATCGGGGGGTAGATTATTTTTTATTATTTATGATTTTCAGTAGTAGATAAAAGTTGGCTTTATGGCTGTGGCATTTAATTATAAAGTGTTCGATTACATATGAGAACAAAATTAAGTAACGAAACTTTTGTTAGAAACCAGCTTTTGGTCTGTTTTTTGGCTATTAGGAAACAGTCGCATAATTTTGATTTTTTCGTTCCATCCTAGTATATAATTGACGGAAACTTGGGTGTATACTTGTGAATTAGTTTCGTGAAAAAAAGAAGTTTTTATACTTCATGTACTACATCTATAAAAAGTAGTACTTAGAAGCTGGAAAAAGAAATACAAATGAAGAAACTATTTTTGCAAACTGTGCAAGTGAAAATTGAATCAAACTTTTTTTTATTAAAATACATATTTATTAAATTAGTTTTATTCATATTTTGAAACTGGTATATTTGAAGCCAAAACATTGAACGAAATTTAATAACGAATTATAAGTAAAAATATTAAGGACCTCACTTTTCTAATTTCAATCTTAAAAATTTGATAGTTGCAAAAGAATTTTGTAACTTATTAATATACAGCGTGTTTCAGAATTAATTTTAAAGGATAAATCGAAAATATGGAATATAATATTTTGACATTGAGTTTCTCCTGAAATTTGATTTAAATTTTGGTCGAATACAAATATACTATACACATATGCAGTACAATACTTGGGACGGTCTGGGGAAAGATCGAATCAGGTTGAGATGGGGTTCCAAAAATATCTCACAATTTCAGAATTTTCAGAACTCGAATCATATATCGGGATGAGCTTTATTGAATGTGACCATGAACTCGAGACTCTAACAAATCTCATTTAAGTTCTCAAAATTTTAGGAATTCTGATATTCTTACTAGCACCAAGAATATCGACCCAACATTTTCATACCTTTAATATACAGAGGTATAGTTTTAGGTTCTTGAAGGTTACACGAGCTGCAGTCCGAAGTTCAGCTGAAATTGCTAATACTGCAAAATCTGCAAAACGTGGTGTACACAGTATTTAACAGTTGTAGCAGTCTCAGTTAATTTCGGACTTCAGCCATGGTGTAAAAGGAACACTCTCAGTCTGACCTCTATTTACTGTATCTACTGGACTCTACTGTAAAGTGAAAATGTTCCACTCACTCTGTTTACATCTCAAGCATCTAAAATAATACGTTACTGCATGTGCACCCAGTCAAAATTCAAAATTGATTTTCTCAGACCAGAATATTTTAATCCATATTTTCGTCGTATTTTTGTAAATATACTCATTACTTTTTGTCTTGAACGACCACTGTTAAAACACCACGTACCTGTATGTATGTATGTATTAGATGTCACTTTTACAGAAAATCTCTTATAAGATAAAGCTTCTTCCTATAGAAAGGTTCAATTCAATTTTCACCCACGTACTTCCACCGAAACAATTTCACATCTTTTACCTATACTACAGGACAAAAGTTTGGGATCACTTGAAAATTCTTATTAAAGTTACACCGCATAGCAAAGTATTTTTCACTTGAAAGTAATACTTTTAGTACTAGTAACAGTATTTTTTATCTGATCGTGAGTTCAGTGAAAGAAATTCATATAGTTGTTAGTTATTGTTTGAATTGTGTGGTCAGTAAAGGAATCATCGATTCTTCAATGTAAAAAGTCATTCCAAACTTTCAGTAGTGTATATCTGAGTTTTTACGTAAAAACTGAACAGTATTTACCTTCTTCACAAATAGTACAACCTAATGTAATAGTATTCTTCATGTAATCAAACTTTACTTCGGGGCATAAAATTATTAACTTCTTTAAATATATTTTTATAGTAGTCGACTGGTAAAATTCACTTGAAAATTTAAATTTAAAAAATTTTTAATTTTTAGAATTTTGAATTTAAAATTTAAATTTTTTGAATTTTAAATTTAAATTTAAATTTTTTGAATTTTAAATTTAAATCTACATTTCTTGAATTTTAAATTTAAATTTAAATTTTTTGAATTTTAAATTTAAAAATTTTAATTTTCTGAATTTTAAATTAAAAAATACTACTCTTAATTCTAGAAATTAACCGCTTAACAAGTTATACGTATATAAAATTTAGTATTTTTAGTTTCCTTAACAGATTACAATAAAGTCATATTGATGTATATTTTCGCTTAATGTTTACATTAGCAAAATAATGTAAAATTAGGAATATTTATAATAAACATTTGTTCGGTGCATAGTTAACACTGGGTTGTGCGTGGTCAGATGTGCATTGCGTATTTCTTAAAATTAAGAGTAGCACATTTGAATTCTACTCGTCGAATACTACAAAAATATACATATAAAAAAAGTGAATAATCTCTACTCCAAAGAAAAGTTCAGCCCCAATTTTTCCCGTGTACGTATAATTGAGCGTCCAGTCGCGGATGCACATAGTCTGCGATACTGAGGTCCAGCTCACGCAATATTCTATCAGGATTCACAGGAAGATCGATGACCCCAAAGAACACTGAGAAAACTCTTAAGGATCCATCATGGCTGTTCCTGGATCGTCTGCAGGCCCCCAAGGAGTATCGAGCGTCGCAGAAGATCGACGATAGCAGACCATTTTATTCCTCCTCTCGAGGTACGAAACAAAAAATATCACTTATGGTTCATTGATGTGCCGCTCCTCCTACCCAACTGTTCGATCCTGACTGTTTACCCCCGACGTATCGCGGTTTTTCCCCCTAAATCAAGGACGCAAGTGTGTTTTCGACAACGCGACGAGGCGATCGTGTGAAAATCCATCCCAGTCGGTACGTGAGGCGGGAACAAAAGCGCGTACATGTATCGAGGCTGCTCTGTTGATGCGCTTGAACCAAATGCCAATTTAATTTTTCCTCTCGTACTGCTCGTACTTCTCCCCTCCCTTGCTTACGGACCCCTGTAATCCGTAACATCGACCGAAAAGGATTTGTGGGGAAATAAAACGCGGTTATAATACGGTACTTACACAGAATGTAGCAAAATTTCGCGATCAAAAAACGGATAAACTGTCTGTATGTGGAAATGAGGGAAACGAGCGTGTTGCTTGGCTTTTTTCACAGAGATATTACGGATTTCTCTGATGTATAGCTTCGTGGAAATATTTTAATTTTTCAAAAAATTCGTTTTTAATTTTTTCTGCGAGAACTGGGGAAACAGTGATTTAGGGGTTGTTTGAGTTTAGGATTTACGAAATAATACGTTTGTGCCTTGGTTTATTTTCAGGATTATAATTTAAAGGGGTATGAAGTGCAGTGGCGTAGCTAGAATTTTTTCCAGCGGTCCCTGAGTTTGTTACCTCTTTCAGTACTCAACAAAAGTACTACAAAATATCAAAACGATGTGTAGAAAAATAAATTAACCCTTGAATAGCTACCTTCGGTCACGACGTAGACGTAAGAGATCGATTATTTTAGTTGTAATTATAGTTCGTAAAAATTAATTATTAATTAAATAATGATTAATTACAATCGTCGAAAAGTAAAATTGTGTCTTACGTGAAAAGTGCCATCCGAAAAGGACCGCCCACCTCCCCAGTAGCTACGCCACTAATGAAATAGTGTATGCAGGGTGTTTTGTGTAATCGAAAAATACAAGTCTAAAAATAGTAAAAATCATATTGAAATATTTGATCCCAACATGTAATTCTGTGCATTGTGTGTACGTATCTAGGCTGCAGAGCCAGAATGTAATAAATTCCCTTGTTTTCGGTATAAGCTAATGAATTTTGGCTCTTGGATTCAGATAGAGCTTTGAGATTATTTGAAAATAGCTAATTTCGGACTTGGAATATTCTTCAACTCACCGATTCAATTATTGTCTCGAAGTTGAAGGACTTTCTTCAAACTTTAAACGAAATTATGTTGAATAGAAGTTGGACTAGCTATACATATTTGACCCTTTTCGTTTCAGTTTCGCTGTCAGAACGTCAGTTTTAATGCAAATTTGAAATCCTTCGAGCGCAAAAGGTTTAGTCGACGTAATTTTTGTAAAAGCTGAGAACGTTAGCTTTTTTTTCAGAAATGAAAGTACGTATAGTATTTCTCCAATATTTTTGATTAGAACAAATTGTAAAAAGTTCAAATACCGTACACGTATTTAAAAAAATCGCGAATAGAAATCCGTGATATTTTTCAGCGTTCGATCACGATAAGTATTAGAATTACATTCCATTTTCTTGCAAGCAGAGCTCTGGCCAGTGAGATGAATTTGCATTTGTTGCCATTATGATGAGTATTTTCGTATCGAACTTCTTTCCATACTGTGCAAATTTTCTACTTTAAATGTTCTATGTTTTGAATTGAAATAGCGTGGACTGTAGATTTAAGTGTCCTAGCAGAAACGAAAAAACTAACAATAATAATACTCATTTTATTACAAAATAAAAAATTCATTGCGTAGTTGTATCTACTGTCGTAAAATAATAAAATTATATCAGGTATTAAACTAGATTCTGTATTGATGGTATCTATACTACATACTGCAATTATTGAACTAAATAACATTTACCATACTGTCGAATTCATTTTAACGAGCTTCAAGTTTTTAATAATAGTTCAAACTAATTATTTCATGAACATTTAACTTAAACTGAATTATTTTAAAATACATTACTTATCCTATCGTCCGTTCCCTCTGTTTCTCGTTTTATGGAAGTATTCAGTTTACCATTTGAGCGGGTAAGTTGATAGATATGTACACATATCATAGTTATTTGTTTCAGTAGATCTCAAATCGTTTATAAACGTACCGCACAACTGATGCCATACATAGATACAGAAGTGTCGTTTTTAAACACGAACATGTTGAACAGGACTCGGTTTCGTTACTACTTGCCATTATTCTTATCGTCTCTTGGAAATGTGCAAAACAAGTGCCAAATAAATGAATAGCGATAGGTCAATGAAAGAGTGGACCTCAAAAATGACACACGCGTCACAATAACATATCTTTGTTGGCCCCTAATTAATAACATTTCTCGAATACACGTTGTATTTTGATTTGAATCATTATTCTACAAAAAAAGTAACAGATAAGACAGCTACTTTATGAATCCTGTTTAACCCTAAACCGATGTAATGAAATCACAGCATTTATACTACTTCGCTTTTAATATTAAAATTGTGTAAAACATCAGTGAATTACTTGTAGGTAATAAACTAAAAAGTTGTGAATTCTCTGATCACTAGTATTAATTATTTCTGATAATGGAATTGCAGCAATGAAATTGTATCACGTTATAATACTAGTTCCATGCCAGTTAAGGGTTAATCTACTTTCCAATGTAACAACTTTTCCTATTTTGCACATTGATAGATTCTGTTGTAAAAAACTGTTGTCAGCAGATTACGCTAGCACAAGCAACAGTTCAGGCATCGACAGGTCAAAGATCCCTATACGCTTTAACACCGACTCTTATTCGTTATCGATACTTGACAGCGTTTCTCAACCTAATTCACTCACATTTCACATTAAAACAAATAGATGCAAACAGGATAATTTTACGTTCGATGTCACCTATAACAAGAGCTTAATATTCGTGAAATCATAACATTACTTTCTCTTACTTATGGAAGTTTAGTCGAACAGGTCTAACGTAAGTAGTATAACCAATCATAAAGTATACATTACTGCCATAAGTGCATCGTTTACCTAACTAATCGCACGCTGTTAAAATCTCACAAATTCAGTCGTAAGTTTGTGTAATGAGGACCTATTATCGATTAAAATGATTTCTTTTTTAAATGATTTTTTGAATTTGTGATCAATTTTAATATGCAAAATCGTAGAAAATCCACATAATGTGAAAAATTATACAATGCATATCGAAAGTTAAATACACTTTATAATATTTGAAGGGCGAAACAAATCTATATTTAAGTTCCACTTCTTGAATTGTATTTATGAAAACAGGAATTTGCATAAACATCCCAGTTTAATAATAGTGTCCCATGAGACTTTTTTTCTATAGTGGATTACTGATTGTTATCTCCTAATATTATACTCTGTTATGCTTATCAGAGCTTCCATATGCCCTATATGTGACCTTCATCTATTATGATTAGTCAGCATTGAGAATAAACAAAATAAGAGAGTAGCATCTGGTTGGTCGAGAGCGTGTTTCGATAATTACACATGTCTTGATGCTTGTGTGTATTTTCAGCTCTATTTTTCAACAATAATGTACGTTTCACAGTACACTGAAAATCACTGAGCTTGACGTTGCCATGAAAAGAAGGCTTAGAGAAGGTCTAGCCATGCGAGTAGGGATGAACTGCTTGACTTAGAGATGCCTGAATGATCATTTCCTCCTAGGGGCTTTGCTATACTTTTAAATGTAGATTAAATTCTACGAAACGAAAGGTTTAACGCAACCTTAATTTGATATCTAAAACGCAGCTCTCGTGAACACGAAAGTTGAAATCTAATTTCTGTTCAATTCGAGTGTCAAATTTCAACTATTATCAGATTCGAGCTCGTAATACAACGAATCGATTCGACAATTGGAGTGTAACTGATTGTAAGGCTTCAGAGCAAGATACCTATGCTGACAGAGTAAAGTACGTGGTCTGGTTGGTTCAAAGTATTCTGCACTTGGAGTATCTATTCAGGAGTAGTTCAGGTCTTTATAAATATTTGATACTTCCTTTGGGTTCTTTACCTTATTTATTTATTATTAATAATTAATCGAAATTAGAAGTTCGAAATCATCATTAGAATTTTTACTCGACATATTTCTAGCACCAGTAACCAACTGTGTCTAGATTTCTAGTATCTTATTAAAATCTAAAATTTGTCCTATAATATATCCAAAATCACATTTCCGCTATTAATCCTCATATGTTCGAGGATATCTAAGTTACCTTAGATTCTACAGCCCCTGGCCATCAGATTAGAACCACAAGCAGAAGTTGTGCTTCTCTAATTACAATATTACGTTAGAAATACAAATTGTTCTCAGTTGTCATACCTACTAGCTGAAATAGTTTATTACTACTTGCCTTGAAGCATTTAACTATTGCTGCTCATTAATTATCTTAAACATAACTCTTAGGTATTACAAACATGTTGACTTTTTAATCAGTTTAATCAGTGAGCACCATAACTTTCAAGTAAATTAAAGTAGAAATAAGCGAAAATCTTGCAAATTACATAGAATTTAACTAAAAGAAGTTCTCTTTATATTGACGTTTAAATATTTAATTAAATGTTAAGGCCAGGATTGAATCGTAATTCACTGTTTTGTCTTTTCCTTTGTCTTCATTCCTTCAGTAATATCGTGGTATCATTTTTAATCGATTAATCAGTAATTTATTATTATTAACGAAATGATTAATTAATATTTTATCAAAAGCAGTACGTAACAGGTATAATATTTTAATGCGTCAAATATAATAAAAGCTAACTATATTTTTATATCAAAATGCAGAAAATATATTATTCATCATTTCTCATTACATAAATAAACTATTTATTTAGTTATTTAATAAATACGTATGTTCCAAAAAATATTTATAATATCATTATTATTATTAAATGAATGAATTCAATAATAGTCAAAGTATAATAATTTTACGATTATTCACCGAGTTATCAATCGTTTAGTTATCAGTAACATAAATGATTACTGATTTGATTTCACATTAGTACAGAATCTTTAGTCATTTATCAGACTACATTTTGCCCAACTTTGATTAGAGCTTCTATTCTGAAAAAATTCATATTGCTAGTCTTATTACAAATAACAATCTATCTTATTGTTGGTAAGAAATCTCGAAAAATGAACAATAAAAACGGTCACTTCTACAAAAAGGATATTTCACAACTTTCTTCACTATTTTTAGCAGCTCTAATTTGATGACCAGGGGCTGTAAAATCGTCTTAGGTTCTCCCAGAGACCTTAATACAAAGGATACATACCTGTCAAAAATGTCTCTTCATTAACGCTTCAGCTGACACTTTGATCTGCTTAATCACTTGTTTCAGGTCCAAAAATCAACGATTACACGCCAAGACTGGGACGCGAGATCGACATCGAACGACCTTTCTGCAAATGATGCCTTCAGATACGAGATTCGACGCGTCTTCAGACGGACGATGCAGCGTGGTCCAGTCGGGCTTGACGTTAAAGGATCCTTTACCACCTTGACTCACTCCGATAATCTAGAACTATCAAACGAACTTTATACAAGAAAATTATGTATTAACATAGCTTATCTGTACTCAAAGAAACATGGATTCCAAATACCATGATCTGCATTCGTTTTCGATTATCGCGACCTCGTCGGGCGGCGGCCACGCTCGGCCAAAAGGTTTTCTCCGTCTGAAGAAAGGAAGTAATAAAGCACCGTGAAATTACGTTTCCTTCTCGACGAATCCCCTTCTTTTACCCCCCCACCTCCCGATGACTTTGCCTGTCCCCATTTTTCTTTTGGCGATTCCTCGAATTTTCTCCCTCTCGCCGGCGAATACGTTTCAGCAATTGATATCAGGACACGGAAATTTCCGTGCATCGAGGGTTTCCTTGGAATTGGAAAACGGATGACGATCCTCGTTCAGATACAGGGAGGAAAATGGCGACGGTGAACCGATGGGATGGAACAGGTCTCGAGGCAACAGATCATAACTCATTTCTCATGGACTGATTGGTATCGACTTGTTTCTGATGAGATCAGTCATATCTTATTGTATTATACATGCCAGCAGTAAATATTATTAAATGTAAATATTAAATATATCAGAATTATACAACAGCTCCTATGGTTTTTAAGTTGATGAACCTGAGTGGTAGATTCATTTCTATTTTAAATTACTGTCGTCTGCATTTATAACAATCCTGTAAATGACTGATGTATAAGAAAGTATATTTATTAGCAAATAAGTATATAGCATTTAGTGTAGCTAAACATACTGGCCAGTCAAATCTGTATTTAACAAAGCATATTGATCCAGCTTAATATCAGTACGCAAGTAAAACTATTGTGGATAACAAAGGTATTTGATCAAATTGATTATTATATAGAAATCATGTACATCAGTATATTAAACAATTATTGAATATACAATTAATTCTAATAAGTATATTTATAATTATAAAATTTTGCATAATAAATAAAAGATTAATATTTCAAACGTAAAAAAAATTGATTACTGATTACTTTCCTCGATTCTCTTCTTTCGTTTTCTACTCGTTTTCTACGAGTACCAATAGACTATGGCGATATACTCAAGTGTTCTCAATCATGTTTTTAACTTATCTTTTCTTATAGGTAAGTATATATAAGATGTTCGACAACAATTTTAAAAAGTGACTCTACATGCCAAATTGAGATGGCAATAAAGAATGAGGAAATTGCATTAAAGGCTTTGTTTTTGAATTATAATTGTTAAAAATGTACCTAAAATGCGTGAGGCATACGTCTGACTAAGGGGCTCATTCTACTGCCAATATGTATTAGTCAAGTCAGACGTAGTAATGTCAGTAGAATGAACCAAAGTCAGACATATTTCATGCATACTTTAAACGTTTTCTCAACAACTAATGACTCGAACAAGAAATTTCACACGCAATTTTATAACTCTTAATTTTCATCTTATTTTGGTATGTAGAATCATTCCTTAAAATTTCTGACATCTATTGTCGAACGCCCTGTAGAATTATTATCTTTCCGCTGGTACTATCAGTTCTGAGTCACCCTCTATGAATTTCATCATTTTAAACTTCAGAATAAGTTGGATTTTTAATACCAGCATGTTCTTAATTCCTAATCGTATCAAATTGTTGTTTATTTTAGACAGTAGAATGCGTATAGATAAATATTTCAATGTATACGAAAATACTTTCACTTCTTTGTCTCAAAATAAGGACCCCGTTCCTCGCCATAATTTATTTATTTAAAAGATGGCGTAAGGTAATACAGTATAAACACATATTTTCTACACACTGTTATATAATCCTAATAATAATTTTAATCCCTTAGATATCTCACTTTCATCAGAAATCTTGTATTCCTCAGGCACATATCTTTTTTACTTCATATTCGTTTATTTTCTGTCATCTCAATTTCGCATTGTTCAGCTTGAAAGGTTTGGTTGACAAGAAGTGATTACACAGGGGAGGTCGGAAATAATTTAAGTTATTAAAGAACGTACGCTTGGGAACGATCACTTAATTAACATTAAGAGCGTTTACTTTGTCCGCAGAAAACTAAATTATGACAGTGTTAATTAATATTAAATCGTTCGGAGGTCTTATTGGTTTATTTTTTTATTGTGGTATGATGATGAAATTTAATATCGCTGAGCATAATATTATAATACATCATGTTCCGCGTATCAAAATTACGTTACCGTTCAATTCTCGGTAACAAGCACGATTTATGGCATTATGAGTATGTTATTATATCAACTACATAATCAACTGACTAGTTAATTATATTAAATAATGTCTATAAGTGACTGCACAAATGATATATTCATAAATATATCAGTCTTTTCCAATTTGTCCAGATCATTATATTTCCTTATCCATTTAACGTCTGAAATTAAAATTATCAATGTTACCGTTCAATATAATAATTATCAACGTTACTGTTCGGCATTTAATTGTTAAAGAAATATGATAATATGATTGGATTTAATTCAAAATATTTGATTCGAACAAGATTTAACGAGATCTGTTAATTAGATACAAATTTAAACTAAAAAGAAAACTTTAAATTAAAGAGACTTACAATGAATTCAACCCCTGACAAATTTTACGATTTTCTTCATAAGAATATATTCTAGTAATCAAAAGCGAAACTCAGAACATAGTGCAATCCAGGTTTGGATATTAACTTGCTAAAATAAAATACTTGAAAAATGATTACTTGTATAATGTATTAGATATGTCGTTTGGCTATACGTTGACAATCATTATTTAGCAATGAAATGAAATGATTTTTATTTTATTTTTTATTTTGCATTTGAATAAGTTAGTATTTAAATAGCTTCTGAAATACTTCCTAATGTTATCATGTCAACACTGTTAACAGTGCCAGAGGTACAAATTTCCTTACAGTATCTCACGCACACAAACTCAAACACATATTGTTCAATGAAAAATATATGAAAATGTTTGTAACGAAAATAATTTCTGCAGCAAATATAGTTATACTATAAAAGTTCTCAAGCTCTGGGTTTAATAACGTATTATAGCTAAAATGAAAGTTTATTCATTGAAATAAAATAATAGATAATTCTACCACAACCCTTTATATCAAATTATTTGTTACTTTATTTGAATAAATTTATAATATCGAATAAAAAATTTGAAAACATATTTTTAAATAATTATTGTAAATTATCGCTTTTTATTTTATTTTAAATACAATGTGTTCAGACTTTATGGTACCTACATTGAAGACATTATATGCATAATATAATGAATAATTTGTTACAAAATTCATCACACATTACAATTCTTTTCTGAGAAGTAAGTGAACCCAAAAATCTAACTTTAATGAAACTTTGAGTGAAGGTGAAGCATGATAAAGTATGCAAGGAACAATCTTCATTTTCAGCGAAAAGTCACTCTACAGAGGTGAAATCAGTTCTTAATATTATCACATTTTTCATCATTTAAATAAAAATTTGTAATCATGAAATAGAGTGAAATTTCGGATAAGAAAATCCTTTAGCTTCCTTTAATGTCCGTTTCGTAGATTATTTATTTATCTGTTTTAAATATTTCCTTGCAAAATTTCATTGTCACTCAAAAATCACATAAAAATAAACGATTCCTTTATTTAATGTTTTGTTTTATTTTTTATTGATGTAACGTTATATTAAAAAACAGAAAAATATAATAATTTTAAAATAGATTAATTAAAAGGTAGATCCTATGAAAAGGAACTTCCAACTATGACGAGAAAATTATCTCTCACGTTTTTCGTGTATTTATTCGAGTTTTCAGTAAAATCAAAATTTTCAGGATTTCACGCTTGAATAACAACAGTTATACTTTAGAGAAGGTATAAAAGTGAAATTTCGAAAATAGTAAATTTGAAAATTATATTTTAAAAACTATATATAGATTTTAAAAATTATATTTTACAAGTTAAAAAGTAAAAAATTATATTTTCAATTCTTCTGGCTTATTCAAACGTCAGATTCATTGATAGTATCAGTTTTACTAATATCTCCGTTTGAATATTTGCATTAAATTACTCTGAATTTCAGAAATTGATTGAAAATATGTTCTTTGCATGAATCCTGTATACTCGAGGGAATAAAAAACCGTCTAGAGTGAAATTAGGCGAACACAGGAAGTACTCCAACATTGTTCTGGATCGTTATTATCGATTTTCAAGTAAAAAACTCTCACTACAATGGCTAACTGTGCGGGTGCATCGTCATGATGCAAAACTCACGACGAAGCAATTTCAGGTTCGAGAGTTTTTAACTTCAAAATCAATCACAACGTTGGAGCACCCCCTATATTCGCGTATATCTGCTTAAAACTTCTTTTATTTACTTCGGCAAAAGAGGACACGAAAAAAATCATATTTTTAATGAAACCTGTAATTTCTGAAATTCAAGGCACTACAATGGAGTTATGAAAACATATTAAAAAGACACTAACAGAAATATGACAGCTAATAGTCTTATAGCGGAATGCGGGAGTACTTCCTCGAGAGTACACATATGCCTAAGTATAATTACCAATGCGAGAAAGCAAATGAAATTGGAATTGAGAAATTAAAACAAATATAAAGGTATTCAAAATACTTTTTACTGAAAAATTCAAATATTATAAATAGTCCAATATTTGCATGTATCAATATTGAAATATTTGAATAATTAAAAACTAAATTTTCAATATTTGCAAATGTAAGTATTTGTAACCGATTTTTACTAATAAAAAAGAAACGTGCCAGTTTTCTTAGCTTTTATGCTGTATTTTATTTCACCTTTGTTTTAAGTAGTTTAGTTAAGATTTTAATATTTTATTTTGTACTTATTTGCGTAATTTATTTCAAGAATTTTGTAATTTTTAATATTTTCTACTGTTAGAGGGAAAAATGATCCTTTTCTCTAAAATGTATCTTATAAGGTAAGACAATTAAAAGCTGCCGAATACTTACAATTTAAAAAATTGTCCATCTTATTCTACGATTTATGAGAAGACTATATTGTGTACTAAAACATCATCCAAATTTGAAGTGATCTTGGGAGACAATCTATAAAATATTATAAAATAAGAATAATGAAACACCAAAAATTTGTAAGTTAATAAGAACAGTAATTTTTCAATAGCTTGCAGGAACTACCCAAATAATGCGGATCAAATTCAAATTTCAGTACCTTAAATATCATCATATAAGGCAACGTTTGCCCACTATTAAATATTATAAATAAAAAAAAATACAAATTCTACCATTATATGTTTGATTAGTTCAACGACACTGGTCAGTGTCACGTTTACTCCTAATTTTCTCACCCCCTTCAGGAAAAGAGCCAAGCCCAGTTTCTATAATCGCTCCGTACAGTGAACAGTAACCTCAGTCTCCAGCACTCTTGTACAGACACTTAAAGAGTGATTGGCACCGAGGAAGAGATCAATATTGTAAGATGGAAGGAGAAGTTAGCCAACAAAGAAGTTTAGAACAAACGTGTTACCCTCGACAAGTTTCTTTCCACCTTGAAAATGAGCTAAACTTCACAGTAGACCGAACAACAATCGAACGATAATTATCAGACCATTACTCTCCGACAACGTAATACGAACGGACTATGTATCCCATTTTCGGCTCATCAGCCGTTTCCCGACCGAGATCCAACTTCCAAAGTGCACTTGCAGGAGAAATTAACATTTTGAAACTGATAGGTGCTCAGACTCGACGAAACTCCACGCATCGTCCTTCAACGAACGAAAGGATCGGCTGTCGATCGGGATGAAGTTAGAACAATGACGCGATATATGTAAAATTCAATCGTTTTATTAATTGACAAAGTGTTCTCATAATGGATACCGACGCGTCGGCCACGCTATTAATACATGTACTGGCGATAACAAATATGTACACACGTAGAGTAAGGTAACAAACTAGTGATACAGTTTCGAGAGTTAGTAGGGGAGATAACGCGTTATTTCGTGCTTCCTTCCGCCGTTAAGAAATCTTCGACGATTCTCCTCCGTTTTCCTTTATGTACAAACCCGATTCTCCGCTGAGGTGGATATTGGCAACTAGAAGAGACTTACTGGGAACACGATTCACGTAATGATGGAATCGTATAGACTTTTTTGTATGTATCGAGAGAGCACGCTACGGGACTTACGAAAATATCATTCGTAAGGGCTATTGACAGCTGGTTTAGAAAGTAAACAAGTTTCGTGGGATTATCTAACAGTCTAACTACCCCCCAGATTTTAGTTTTAATTAAACTATTTTGAAACGAATACAAAGAGCTTCTTTTCATTGGAAAATAGTGGTTATATGAAGTTTTTTAATTAATAAAATTGAAGTGGTGACTGATAGCTGATCATAGGGTCTTTTGTGTTTTTTTTATCCCTTAGAACAATAGGTAAAGAAGCTTACTCTTTTTTAATTTGTGTTATTGTAGGTCTTGTAGTGTATTCTCTTAATTCATATTCACATCTATTCGATTTCATCACAAGTTGAATAATGTTCCTTGTTAGGAATTAACTCACCACACGCATTCGTCATCGTACACGCTTCATCTTCTGTGAGAGCAGCCATTTTGTGTGTACGCAGGACCAAGCATGCAAGCCGGGCAGACAAGCGAACGGACTGACAGGGGGCCTGTTTTTTCGAAACTGCGCGCACCTACTCCAGTTTCTACAGTATATGTCAATAATTCGATGTTTACGTTATAATTTGTTAGAAATTTTTTCAAAGTCACGGTTGAAATTAGATGTGGGGAAACATTATTTTAGTAATGAGTATGGTTCAAAATAAATCGAAACTTTCATCGAACATTTCATTAAAGAAATATTTGATTAAACAGAATTCATTCGGGTAATTATGTCAGACAAATATTTGTTTCTCATAATTGGAGTAATACCCAGTTATGGTCATTCGTACTATTTTTTGCAATATTATTTATGATAACATAATATAGGATGTCTGAGCACTACCAATACAAAAGGAAGGATAGTAATTCTACATGCAAAGATAAATTACACTTTGTAGGTTCTGTGTTTCACTTTTGGCTAAATTGAAATTGAATTTTGGTCACGTGTTAGTATAGTAGAATACAATTTTATGCACTTCAGAGATTCACAAAGTAAGGGGAACCTTCTATATTACAGTAGATAAAGTCAAAGGTCAGACCATGAATGTCCTCTTACTGCGCACCCTTCAAGGTCTAAAAAAACTGTATTTCCTTATATTTATATAGGTCCACAATTCACATTCAATTTCCTCAAAAAGAAACGCGATATTAACAAATTTTATCCTGTATTTTTCACTTATTTCTTCATGTAGAATTATTATTTTTCCAGTCGTACAACCGATTCTAAAACATCCTATGGTTATTTTAGTAAACGAACGTCACGAATAACTAAGTATTATTCCAATGTAATATTCGATTAAAAAGAATTATTCAAAACAACTCAAATCATATCTAAATTTTTCTGAAATTATATAACTATAAGTAATCAAATAATACTTAATGTAAATCTAATCAAAATTCACTGATATTTTCAACTTTCGGTATCGCGATGCTATTAACTCTGAAACTGCTCCAAACCTTCTGAACTACCCTTATACAAAAAATAACAAGCTCCACACGATTGCACAAGTGCTTAACCACACTTGAGTTTAATGCTTGGTAAACGAACGAATTTTTAAAAGCTATTTACAGATTGATGTGTTTGAAAATTGCTTTAGTAAACTTTATTAGGTTTGCCCGCAGTTTCGCTGAAAGGAACGCGCAGTTTCGGGACTCGACGTCTCAAGTAACCGAACCAATTCGGACAGACGTAAATGGAATCGAGCAAGTAGTCTCTATACTATTTTTCGATGATCTGCCGGACGTCTTTTTATATACGCACGCGATACAAACTTTCTAGGTCCCTGTATGCATACAATCCTTTTACTCAATGTACACTCGAGGAGTGATTTTTGATGATTAAAAATGTGAGCCATTCGCTTACCAAGTGACGAAAATATAAACTTATAGACGTGTATCTCGCAGCATTTGCGGCGTTAGTTTAATATAATAGTGATATTTCGATTTGGCCGTGTCAGAATTGATGTTTTGGTCGTTATGTATTTTCTTCCTCAGAGGCAGCCAAATTTTGAACTGTTGAGCTACGTTTTATTAGTTTGCCAAAATCTCTCACTCGTAGGAAGTAATACAAAAATACAGTAGGAATTTCCAGGATGAAGTAAAATGAGGCGGGGATGAAAATGTTCTTGATAATAACCCCATGATTATCTATACACTGTCTAACCAAGTAAAGTCAGTGCTTCACTGGACAGCCAACATTCTGACGATGAACCTCTTCTGATGCAATTACACTTGCTTTACACATCTCTTCCACATAGTACACCAAAATAATAGTTAAATATTCCGTTACAGTAAAGAATAAGTAGTATTAAAATAAGGATTCTAGAATTGACTACAGAACCCAAATAATCTACTTAACTGAAGAAAGCAACTACTTTAAAGAAACGATAAAATTAAAGAACACCACAGAAGAAACTATAAAACCTTCAGACCTATCATCTCACAGCGTTTTCCATCAGTCTAACTGTCTCACCTGGTAGGCCGATGGCTCACTATATAAAATCCGCGGGTACACGTGTAAACACTGTCAACGAACACAACGAAAGGACGATACGACCGAACATGTGGGAAGAAAGTGACGGATCAGCTCCGAGACAAACTCTATTGACAGTTCGACCGAAGGGATACGCCCTTTATAGAGAAACGAACTCGTGCGGCGGTTGGATGATTCGCGGGGGCGGAGGTGGAGACAATCGCAGGTCCACATCCGTCAAGGAGAACGCGGAGCTCCCACTGGCCGTCACACGGGGCCCCATATTGTCATAAGGCGAACAGAGGTCGCTGGAGCGCAGCGCGCGTCGCGGTAGCGTCGCGAAGGTAGACACGCTGCTGGCCGATGGCACTGTCGCGCTCGATTTGTTCGTCACGTTGCTCGTGCCGTGTACAGGAATGTCTAGGAGGTCTGGGTAGCAGCGATCCGACGAGTCCTGTGGCATGGACACGGAGATGAAGATGTTGCCGAAAATCCCAGCCGGCAGAACGCCGCTTGTGAACTCTGGAGGCGGTGGAGGGAACATAGCGGTGCAAGGCACAGCTCTGAGGGCATTCACGGAACCACTGCTCACTTCCGGTCGCAGTCTTTCAACAGTAACAGTGGCTGCACTCATGGGGTCGCAGATAGAACCTCTTTCGGCCAGCTCGAGATCACCGGCACTGTAAGCTTCCACTAAGCTGCCATGGCCGCTGCCTTGCTCGTTGCTGTTCCCTGGTGTCGTCGTTGTCACAGATAGGTCGAGAAGCTTCTTCTCCTGATCGCCGAAGCTCGTGCTGCCTTGCAGTTTCACCTTTTCGCGAGCACTCTGTCTACGAGAACCACTGCACACACACAACGCCAATAGAATCGCGGAAATGGAGGCGCATAAGAGGGCTGCACCACCGCCGGCTAGACTGACCCAGAGTAGCCAGTTGTCACTCTGAGAAAGCGTTGGCGCCGTGTACACGCGCGGGATGGCTATATTGACAGTATCCCTCGCCAGGCCGGCGATGTTTTTCGCGTAACACGTGTACTCCCCTGCGTCTCCATCGCTGGCATTGTAGATAGTTAAATTGTTCCATCTGTCGATGAGTTTCCCCGAGGTGGATTGTTCGTTGTAGACCGTACCGACTTCAGACAATGAATAGGCGACGTACGTTCCCGAATAAGTTTGATCAGTCAGTTTGGTAGCGTTCACTGGGCCTCCGTTCAGCTGCCACCAAACCTCAGGCTCAGGATCCCCCGTTGCCATGCAAGCCAAGCTGAGATTCCCATTTATTTCCTCTTGAATGCTACTGGCCAACACGAACACTTCTGGCTCGCAGGCGAACTCTGTAGCCTTTACGTCTTCCCATTTGCGGCCCTCGAGCCGCGACGGAGCAGAACACATTTGAGGCACAGAATACAGTTTGTTAGGGACGTCAGAGATTAGCCAACTTCGAAAGTCCCGCAGCCTGCAATCGCAGCTCCATCGGTTGCCCTCCATGGTTAGCGTCTTCAGACGCGGTAAGTTAGATATCACTGACGCCTGCAGGTACTCCAGCTTGTTTTGATCGAGTCTGAGCGATTCCAAACCAGTGAGATGAACGAACGCCTCACCGTGTATCTCCGATAATGAACATCTCTGCAGCTCCAGGTTCCGTAGGTGCTGCAGAAGAGGGAACTGTTGGCCCTTTAGGCTACCTAAAGGGTTGCCGCTTAAAATTAGAATCCTCAGTCTTTCGTTGCCGAGGAACGTGCCTGGTTCGAGGGCCTTCACGTGGTTGTCGGACAAGTCGATCTCTACCAAGATCCTCATGTCCCTAAACGAGTCTGCGTGGATCTGATGAATACCCGCGTTGCGTAGGAATACCCTTTGCAGATTCAGCAAGCCAGACCGCTTGAAGACCTCGGATTGCAGGGCGGGTATCTTGTTACCTGATAGGTCCAACACTTGCATGTCGGGGTCCAGGGAGGCGGGAAGAGACGTTAGGCCAGCGTCAGGACATAGAGCTGATTTTTTGCCAGATGTCCATTTGCAACGGCACACCGCTGGACAGT
This sequence comes from Calliopsis andreniformis, assembly GCF_051401765.1. NCBI lineage: Eukaryota > Metazoa > Arthropoda > Insecta > Hymenoptera > Andrenidae > Calliopsis > Calliopsis andreniformis. Next base: position 11,960,664 of record NC_135064.1, on the reverse strand, counting down.
CGGTCCAGTCTGGGAACGCGGCCGCTCGAGACAGCAAGGTGAGCGTGCCGAGCAGGAAGAAAAGGGCAAGTAGTATGTGCCCTCGTAGAGGGATGTGCCTTTTTCCTAACATGCCACTGTCCGTTTCTCTTCCGCAGCTGCTAGTCGTTCTTGTGGGCCCCCGCTACTGCGATTAGAAACCTGTGTGATATGAAAAGTACAGATGTTGAAAATTATGGATATGTTTTGTCTTTCCTGGTAAACGTCACTGTCTACTTCAGACTTAAGTCCTAACGTTAATGTTAGTAACGATTTCTGTATTTAATACGTTCGCTATTACTGTCATATGTGGCTGGCGAACTGATTCTGATTTATTTTTTATAATATTTATATACTACATGTGTAATGTATATAGTAATAATTTTCTATCGTATAATAATAGAAACAAATAGCGTTTGCCTTTTATGTTTCTAAACGCTGTGAATTTTTTTCTCAACTTATCATAGTAGCAAACATATTACGGAGTGGAAATTTACATGTTCATGAATTTAGAATTAGGAAACTGATAACTACAGCTAGTCAAATGTCTGCAGAGATGTTATTATGTAAATGTGTTAGTATGTAAACGAAAGATTATTGTCTGTTGTTTCAATCTCTAATTTGAAATGATGAAGTGTCACCTTGTGTCAGTTTAGACCGAGTGACATTCGGATGGAGTATAAAGTATCGCACAATTTGGTACAAGTGATACTCAGCCACAGCAATATTTTAATTGACCGCTTTGTATTTATATTTTAATTTATTAGTGCATGCCCCAATTCTTCTCTAACTTTTTTCATTGCTTTGTCTGTTATCTCCTGTCTAAAATCTGAAGAAAAAAAGTGGTACAGTTTTGAGATTTTACTAAACTATCGAAAGGCTAAGGTTTAATTCTTTTTGCTTTTAGTGCCTCCTTTTTTCAATTATAATGCATTTTTCATTTTTACTGTTATCTGTATCATTTAGTTCGCTCTATTAAGAACTACATCATCTTAGTTTCTCCATATTTATCTATTTTGAAATTTTACTAGATTATTACTAGAATTACCAGATTGTTCAAGAGTTTAGGTTCAATTCTGATTCCTCCTTGTCCTAGTTTCTCCTGTACCAGTTATATTTCTCATTTGTTACTATTATCAATACTTTTTCATCTAATTCCGTCTATCTCCTACTACATCCTTTTCACATTTGTGTACCTTCATCTTTGCTACCTCTACTTTTCTCTTTTCTCCTTTATCACACAATTTGTCATCGTTAGAGACATTCACAAAAATTCTTCTCATTCCCTTTCGATATTTTTATTCCTTTTCCGCGACTCAGGTTGAATAATAATAAACAAACACCCGTAGGAAAAAGCCGCGCTGTTTTGAGACGTATGCAAAATAACCGTAAATTTGCCCGAAAGCATGCGTCCATAAGCGACTAAACACGACAAATGTACGAGTACGCGTTTTGAAACCTTCTGTATCGTTACGGCAGCGAGGCGGCGCGGCGTTTGACCCATTCGTGTTAGCATGTAAAATTACGCGCGATAATTTCCGTATTAACACGCTCTCGTGACCGACACGAGCTATTTAACGCGTCATTGTACCCTATGTTGATGAAAACGTGACGCGTGTTCGTGTGAATGCTCTCATCGCGATAACAATTAAAAATGTAAAAAAGGGAAAAGTAAAACAAAGCGAGAAAAGCTCAAAGAGCTGCTGAACAGCCGGATGAATTGAGAAAAACGGTTATTCTTTAACTTTTTCTCTATTAACAAATATTTCGTCCTTGTCGTCGGTTAATAAAACAGAGAGAACGTCTTTCATTAGGAAGGAAAGTTTCATCTATAGAGAAGTTCTACTTTTTTAGTGAAAGGAAGCTAAAAACGCGCAAAACGATGTTTCCCACTTTTTGTAACTGTAAAACAGGAAAGAGGATGGTTTTTCGACGCAGCGAGGAATTCATGTTATGAATATCAGCAATGTAAACTTTAAATTTCGTTCCATTCAATTATTCAAGCATGTGGTATCATAAAAGTATTTAATTGTAACGAATTCATTGTTCAAGGGACACACATATTTGCATACTTGAGTCGAAATACTATTTGCTTGAAGTATCGATAGAGTACAGTTGCCTACACAATGGATTAAAGACTTGGATTCTGTTATGTGCTCAGATTCTCCTGTTGACACAAAAACGATCGCTATTGGTCAATAAAATCGACAAGACTGAGCGACTTCAAGAGGCTTCGTTAAAAAAGATTGAACGGTTCTAGATAGAAAATCCTTCTTCACTTATCATATTCATCGAAACTAAAGTGATATTTGAATAGCTTCTTAAACAAATCCATTGTTTCTTTATTTATTACTCCGTAACGTTAAAAAACATTGTATATCGTTTACGAACCACTGAAAGGACCTAACCCAGACCTTGTAACGTTTTAGAGAAAAGTCTGTTCAATGATATTGTAATTCATAATTATCAATATTCTTTTGTCAACAAATTTAATATAATATACTACTCGAAAAAACACTAACTTTAATTCTGGATCGGTTTAATATCCATTCTATTAATAAAACTTTCGTCTTTTCGCAAACAGTACGTAATTAAAGACTTTATGCAGCTTTTGTGTTTGTGTTGGTTATGACACTAAGCAGAATTTGAAACTTTCACAATTATCAACAAAGAAGCTTTAACTCCACTTATGAATATTTTAACGAAGTTTAGAGAAATCCTATGAATCCTACATGTGCTGTAAATGCATGTATTCCTCTGTTCAATGAGTAATCTTTATGCGTTTAGAGTAAACAGTACAGTGTACAGTGTCGCCAGTTTCTATCTGCTGTGTAATCATGATTCAATTATTCTGCCTATATCCAAGAAAGAGTAAGCTTCTGAACCAATTCTTACTTGAGCGTCTCCTTTGGTCACCACTAGCCACGCCGTCTGCAAATCTGAATGGGGCCGTCATGCTTGCGTGGACGCTTCCACTGTTTCTCAGGTGCTTTCATTTCGCCGACTGGTCTTTCCTGGCCATCATAAAGCCACAGTCCGCTTTGGACTTCTTAGATTTCATTCTGATCCCGAGCACGCTTTCCCTGCACCCGACCACCATGAGACAAGTCCACTTCCCAGGAGTGGCTCTCCTTGGATGAATGATTAATCTGTAACAAACAACCGCCACGAGGTTATATAATATTTTTACAACCACATATTTTGGACCGAACAGAGACTCAGAGAGGGGAAACGTGTCTGCACGCGTAGAACCTGAGACGTGTTTTTATTTAGCGAAAAACTGCAACAAATTGGAGCAACAGACGCCTCTGATAAGAAAAGGTGAACAGACGCTAATTTCGAACGCCTCTACAGGATTCCACTTGCCTGTCGGGCCGTTTCCTGTCGCTAAGGCATATTAATCGCTGACTCCGCTAATGGCATGCCCGCCTAATGCGCCGCGAAATTTATATCGATCATAAATTAGTCGGGAAGCCGCGGCACGGTAATTTTCAATCCACGATACGACGGAGAAGCGTTCCTGAAACCGTGGGATACAAGGTACCAACGCATCGATGGATCAGGGTAGATGAATTCGACGAGATTTCCGTCAGAAACTCGAAATTTCTCTCCTCTAGATAGGAAGCATTGTAACTCTGGTTTCTCGTACACTCGAATCCACTACGAGGTGAATTCTCTGAGGAGTAGGTATACTTGCCATGAAAAATCTCGCTGACTCTGTCCAATCGTAGTGGTTGAAAAATTAAAGGTGACAGCACACTGTAACACTGTCCCCTCTGATCCCCGTCTCTTTGTTTATCCCCCACGCAGGATAGGTTGGCCTTTTGTTCGAGGAGGAAGACGAGTCCTCGAACAAACAGAGGCAAATGAGACGGTTTCACGAACGGAAGTCCGCAGAAAAGGCGACGATGCACTTGTCAGCTTCTTATCCACGCGTGTGCTCACCCGTTCTCACGAGAGGACACCCCCCACCTGGGCCGCGGGGTCGTCGACTGGCATCGACTACTTCTTTTCTATTATCCTCTCGACTGATTAATCAATCTCGCCGTTTGATACTCGGCGATGAGCAGGTTTCACGGCACGGAGAGCCGTGGTTCTGTCTCGAAACGCAGAAAGGACAGGGGGATGCTGCGTTCCCAATACTCCATCGAAGATTCTCATCCCCCGAGATCAACCTCCCCGAGCCACTGAGCACTGAGAAACCACGAACGAGCACCGACCAGTCAACGGTTCCACCGATCCACCTACTCGAGGCACAGTGTCCCACGGCAAAAGGAGCCCCAACGATTGTTATTTCGAGTATCGTCGCGCGTACTATAAGGAAAGCCCGCAGATTTGCCGCAGAGGCCACCGACACGATGCCTCCGTGTCCCCGTGTCTGTTCCTCTCGCTTCCCCCTCCCTCTCCCGGTCTCCTTCACCCCTCTCCCAGATGAGGTCTCCCTCCCCTTTACTATTCCACCGCCCTCTCGCTCGTCACCCATCGTTGTCCCTTTTCGACGCCCTTGCCGCATAGCCGTCCGCGGGCAGCACCGTCGAATTCTGGTTCAATGAAATCCTCAGCCACCCCCCACTACAGGGGACAACCTTTCGACCCCAGTTACGTCCTTTCCCTCATCGAGATTCCGGTTACACGCGATGCAACCTCTGTAACCGCTCCGTCGAACACGGAATGCCGACCCAGAACGCGTCCCGCTGACGTACCAAGGGGGTTAGACGTTGGAAATGGAGCCGAAGGTTTGAAGCCAGCCCTAGGACATCCGGACTGGGACCTGCTGAGACGCGTAGGGAATTAATTGCCGCCACGGAGTCGGCGGATCGATGGGAGAGGTCGAGGAAGCGTCTGAGGCTCCTAGGGGACTTTGTGACGGAGGAGGCCTACATTACCGACGCAGCACGAACCCTGCGAGCTGAGGAAAAAAAGGTTTCCCCGTGAGGGACTCTCGGTTGGTATCGTTTGTTACCTCCTGCAGTCAGTAAATGAGTGATGAAATAGGAAGGATGGATCGATGGGATTGTTGCATATAGAAAATAGGGTTTTGATGGTAGTTCGTACTTCCTTCTACGTTTTCAGCATTTTATTACAAGAATATAGTATAAACTTTCGTTCGATAGTGTCCGTGTGTATGCATGTGATGTGTCCGTGTATGTATGTGTGTGCTCACGCATGAATTTTTTTTATTATACATGAAGTCGCGTCTCCTTCCTGTCGAACCCCTATTCCCAACCCTCTCAAAAATCGCAGGCCACGATAGTCAATAGCTTTCAATAGTTGATCGATATACGTATAATAATATATATATATATTTTTGTGTGTGTGTAATCTTACGTTTACCTTATCTCCGCTAAATTGTAATCTCTCTTTCTATATATATATATATAGGTATATCTTCATTTTTTTTCTCATTACTGGAAACATACTTGGCAGTTCACGTCTAATAGTACAACGAAGCATTTTCATTTTCTTATCCTCTTTTCATCTCCGTTCTTCGTCCCGAATCTCAACGTCGACGCGCTGACGTGATCTCTGCTCGATCAGATCGACAATCGACAGCCGCGCGCTTTTATAATTGATATGTCAGTGAGTTTAGTTGTTTTAACAGCGAAGTTCCAGCTCATCCCAAGGAAAGCGTAGTTAAAATGCGAACGCCAACCGCCACTTTCGACGTTCGTTGGGGTTATTTCCAGCTGTTTGCTGTAACAGTAAGCGTGAAAATCATGGTAATACGTTTTAGTTGGATCAATTATTTACCGTTAAATGGTCCAATATTCAAAGGTTGGATTGGGTTGAGTTCATGGAACATACATAGTGATAAAAATGGATTCTGTGATCGCTTTTTAGTGAATATTGGTTATATAACAAATATATGATATGAGTAACGACGTGTGAGATAGAAATATTTTAATCGAATATATGATTTTACTGTTAATTGTTAATATTGACAATTTAAATATGCGCGAAACTGCACTTTGTACTTGGTTAATAAGAAAATTTCGCGTTAATTAATCCAACATAATTTTTGCTTTAAAAATTGAGCATATTTTAACAATAATTCTGTTGAAATAAAGCTTTGAAAATATTAGCAGAAATAAAATAATTGAGCAATATGTGGAATATTTACTTATAATTATTAGTGTTCACAAAACAGTGATAATGAGAATTTTCCTTCTAAAGAAGAACGATAGTCAAAATGACTATTAAATTTGAATATGTCTCTAAAGTTCTCAGTAAATTACACAACATTTACTTGAAACAATTTTTTAAATAATACACATATAAAGAGTTATAGAGGAGCAAAGTTCCAGTCGTATTGGACCGAAATGTATGACCAATGACGTTCCTCTTTCACTTGCTCCTGAGCGTCGGTTGGCGCTCTAGTGATACAAGTCAATGATAACTTCTTCCCCCTTAATTCTTCTGTGTATCTTTCAGTAGATGCATTATTTCAAAATCTTTAAAATTTTCCAATATAAATTACGTAAGCTTTATAAGCTTTATAAGCACTATCATTAAATGTATTATAACATTTCTCAATTACAATGTAGTTAATATTCCCCAAAAAGAATCAGAAACTCTCTCTTTGATATCAAATACAGATAACTGTACAAATTTTTCTTGATGTTCAAATGGTCTATATCGATACTTAATTCTGAATTATTCAAACACGATCTTACTTTAAATGAACACATTGAAGATAAATTTGCACTGAAACATTACTTTTACTTCGTCCCAATTCAGTTGTGTCCAATCGTGATGTTTGTCCATCAATTTAGCCTCTTTCTACATCTAGGTGTTCCATTGTTTACGCGAAAATAGAAATACACAGGACGAAATTGGGCGAAGCGCAACCTAGTTTCAGGTTTCAGCGAATATTCAATGAACCTCTCCCGTTTTACCTCCAACCAGCAATAGCGCACACAGTGTTTCATACCTTTGTAATATATCTCCCTATTCATTGTCGGACAGTTTTTCGCACTGTTCGGTTCCTAAGGAGAAAAATATTCAAGTAATTATTGATAACTATACAATACAGTATGCTATTGCTTGCAATTTTCTGTATTTTCCATACCTGAACATTAAAATCAATGTTCGTTCGAACAGGACGATGATGAAGCGGTTGCGGCGGTCTAAAGTTGTTTCCAAGAGGGGCGTTCGGATACTCCTTGTTCCCTTGCATTAATTCTCGCAGGGCGTGAAGCTATAATGTCAGAAAAATGAACATTCAGAAGAAACATCGTATAACTTTTACCCGCGGAAGCTTAATATATTAAAAATTCAATTAAATCAACTAAATATTCTGAAAAACTATGGAGAGACTAAATAAGTATCATTTTCCAGCTTTGACTGTATTTTTTTAGTCTTGTATTATACAGATTTGATTGTACACCATATCGCTTACAACATATGGGAAAAAACGTGGTGAAATTTTCTCCCGAAGGGTCTTTGCTTCAGGCAAAAATTTGTTTTCAAAGTACCTACAAAATTTTAATCACTGTAATAGGATCTACGACCTGGTGATAAACTACAGTATATTCGATACAACCCTTTCCTAATTCTTTTGAACCAACGAACCACATGGTAGTTAGTTAGTTTGCATCCCTTTGATGTCGTTGGTGCAGCTTGCTCCGAAAAACGTCATTTGCAAAGCCTCTAAGTCTTTAGCAAGTATAATCATTCGCATACTAGCCGTGGTGTTTCCGATAAATTTATTAAAATCCGTTGTAAATTTATGCACCTTCGATGTATCATTCACGAAAAGTGGTTGTTCGATTTTTGATCGGAACATGGAAGGTGGTAATTTCGGATGGAGTTGGAAATTTTGAGAATAAACTATCGAACTCAAGAGCTCCTGCTTTATAATTTAAAAGCTCGTATTAACTAATTTTTATGAACCATAAAAAATAGATATTCACTTTTGGGAATACTAGATTTTACATATAATAGTGTGTATTGTAAATAGTTAAAAAAATTAACTTGAAACGCCCTGTAAGTTTTTACATTTGTATCATTTATAATTCTTAAGTAATTTAATATATGTATAATATTATCTAAACTATTCCATCCTTTAATATATTACAAATATGTGTTTGTATAAATCTTTGTAATGAATCCTACAAATTTAAACATATGTTCCTTTGAAATTCTATAATATAAATTTTCTTTCTCTTAAGAAATATTGTCTTACACGTATGTTTAAGAACTTGAGCTATATCGTACTTGAACTCTCCGAATTCTTTACCTGAATTAAATTTTTGATCATATGAATATTTTGAATGTATTTTACGAAACTTTTATTGTATAAAATCTAAGCTAAACTACACTAAATACAACTTCACTAAAATACAACTTCAAAATATCCATATATTACCAAGTATTGTTTTTTAAGACATTCACAAGCATATCTAAAATATAAAATAGCACTAATAGGATCATTAAAGTAAAAATAAAATATATTCCTAAGATCTAGGCGATATTTTGAACATCTTCGATAGGCGGTAGTAATTTTCAATGCACGCTGACAAAAACATACAAAACTGTTTCTTTTAAATAAAATATTGAAACAGATTAAACTTCTTAATAGAATTGATACAAAAAACTGCATTCATGGAACTTTTATAATATATAACATATAACTCTTTATCTTCTTTAATGCAATGTCTGTGAAATTGTTGGAATTTAATCAATTTCCCTACTATTAAAATATACTAAAATGCTAATTCTCTGATAAATGTTAAACAAAAAATGGTGCAAATATATTTTCATTACCATCAGCTACCAATATCTATTGTATTAAATACTCACAAGTGACGATATTACATGTTAAACGATATTAAACGCCTGTACCTTACATCTACACCTAACATCTCTCTATATTTAAAAAAAAGAAATAAAAGAATCTTCTAAAGCAAGTAGCTAGCGACAGTCTATTTGGTCCACCCTGTAACGTACCCGCATTTTCGTCATTAATTATACAGAGATCGCGTTCTAAACGACACCGTGTCGACGTCACTTTTTTCCCCAACAACGTTTTCCCTGGGAGAGACTCTGTTCGCCTTTCGTTTCGTGAATAAATCGCGTGTACATCGTCGAGATTAATTTCAGAACCTGTATCCATGGGGCGCGTTAAATAATTACTTCCCCGGTGGAGCACGAAACATTTTTCACGACTACGATAGCCCAACATGTTCACCCCTTACTCGAAACTTTACGTATTCACGTCCCTATGAGTTTGTCTAAACGTGGAACACACTTTGTGCTGTGCACAATTTTTTCTGCACGTAGATGTCGGTACTTAATTTTCCGAGGAACTGGGTAGCAAGGAAATCAGATTTATGGCGGACGAGGCGGCCTTTGAGTCTGGCCGTTTGCAAATTAACTGTATGCCCTTTACAACGTTGCATTTTCCACTTTTCATACGAGTCAGATTACTCTTGCAGGTTAATTCGTATAATTTCCTCCCCTGTTTTGCAATTTCATTGCTCTCTTCCCCGCGAACGCTTCCAATTATCGAATTGCAGCTGACCAAAGACAACGCGTTTTTATCCCCATTTTCGTGAAACCCTCTATCACCTCGCATCAACGAATTCCACATCGTTTCCTTTCACCCTCGTCCTTTTTTCGTCCCCAAAAAACGATATTTCACGTTTTGACGCGACTGTAACTCACTCGGGGCGAATTAAAACGCACCGCGTTCCAAAATTAATTTATCGGTCGGAAGCGCAACAGCATGGAGGCCGATTGAACGTCGAATCGCGACAAAGGGCGGCCGCGACGCTTCCGCCGGAAGTGACTCGACTTCGTTCGTTATTGACTTCCATAGATCGTTCGATGTTGTTTTTTTTTTTTTTTTTTTTTTTTTTTTTTTTTTTTTTTTTTTTTTCCCGAAAGAGACGCAATGCTTTCGATGTTGTGCGCGCTGTGCTGTGATGGAAATCCATTATTTTCTGGAAGATAATAGAGGTTGTCGATTTTTCGATCACTCGGTATTAAAATATCCAAAGAGGGTTTGCCAATATGGCGGCGACGGCGCGATATGAAACGACGCGCGCGTCTTTGTTTCTCTCCTGCTTCTTTTTTCGATTTTCAAAAGTGCAACTGCACGTACAGTCTATACACGCGTTCCATTTACTTGATTGATCTTCCGGCGGATTTTCATTATGCCACGGCTGAAAACGTCGTTCTTCTTTGGTCGAGCGTTTTATATTCACGGGAAATCATATTCAGGCTGTAATTGAGATTATCGTCGCGCAATGTTCGCAATTATCGTGTATAATGGACGATATAAATGGCACGCGGAGAATGAATTCGTTGAATCGGTTGACCGACCGATTTAAAAATGGTTTTAAATATTCGGCGCTCTTCGGTGAAATTGTTTCCCCGTTTTCGGCACACGACACGTAAAATGCAAATGAAGTGCAGGACGCGTGATAAATTTCGAATTCTACGATATACGAGTGCAATTGGCTAAATTGTCTTGAACGGTCGAGAGTTTTAAGTGGATTTTTGTGTTTGATGTTTATTTGGGAGGCTTCTGCCAAGGATAACTAAAGATTCAAAAATTCAGACTGGATGAATGGAAATTGGTAGACGAACCAAAATAGATTTTGCTGGCAGAATTAAAACAAAGCAACAATCGTAAAGGAAATATTGACGTTCCGATAAACAAATAGAATTCTATTGTTGGCCAATTTATTGATGAATGCTCGAACTAAATAAACAGAAAATGGTAAATAAAATTGAATGAAAAGGTTTCATAAAAAAAAAATTGAAGTACCTTTTTTCTATGCTTTGATCATTCTGCAAACAGCTTATAATCTCAGCTTTAAAAAAGACAATATAGGAAATGAAAAATACACAAATTAGTTTTACTGTAACTTCACGTTTAAGTGACCCTGTGCGAAAAAGTTAATTATGAATGCTCTGTCTACTTTAAATGGAATTACACATACAGCGTGTTCGTTTGAAAACTTTACATTTTAGAAGTAAATATAATACGCTATATTGAAAAGTTGTAAATTTTGCTTGTAATAAGTTTTAAACTTTATCTTTCCCAGAGATAAAGTTTGTCCCAAAATGTTCGAAATGGGTAATTACACACACATTATAGCATGCAAACACTCGAAATTTTGGGAACAATTGCTCAGTTATTTCAATTCAGATAAAATTTCAGTGTGATTTTATTACTGCGAATGCACTATTGTTATGCTTGATAGTTAAATAAAATATTTATAAATGCATCACCACTGTAGAAATAATCATTTTATTATCTGAAGTTTCAAATAAAATAATAACGAATGTTATGAAAAGAGTTAAAATATAAGAACACTTGGAAGATTTGAATGTTGTCTAATTTTACATACTTCTATAGAAAAAAGACTATTTGAATGAGTAAATAAATACTTTTCTAATTAAATCTCGTTTCTGTTGTTATTTATACAAAAATTTGAAACAATAAATAAACGTCACTACACACTATTAATAATAGTAAGAATCAACCTCACCAATCGAAGATTACAAGAACTAACGTCACTGAATAATATTCGTCTAATTCTATTATCTAGCAGGAGCAAGACCGAGCATTCACTTTACCACCCAACAATACAATTTACTCAACTTTACTTCGTATCGTTCGATCTAAGAAGCGAAAAAAACGCATTAAGACATCAGAACGTAATCTCTGGATGATAAAGAACCTGCCGTGAACCAATTTCCTTTGTTCACCAGCCGTGCGTGCTACGCGAAATCATTAAAAGAACATCAGAAACTGCTTTCGTGCGTGAGCAACTGCGATCTTTCAAGTAGTCTCGCTCAAATATAATCCCCTTCCTTCACCAAACACTGACGGAAACGAAATGAAGCTCTAGAGTCCTGAGTTGCTTTCCCGATTGTCCCGAAAAAGGGAGACAACCTTGAAGAATGAGATACGGAGGTCAAAGAGCATGGGGTAGTTTCTTTGTAACACGAGCGTGAAATCGTGCAGCTAAGGGTGCAAACACACTATTATCGCGTCACGTGAACACACGTTACATACTATAGCAAACCCATAATGTAAGCAGACGTTTTTTTCTTTGCGTTTGACCTGTTTTGCTATAATATGAAACGAATTTCCTATAATATGTAACGTGGTTTCACGTGACGTGATAGTCACGTATTCGCACCCTAAAGGACATGGATGTCCGTGTTTTGGAAAGTAGGCGTTCCTAGGTAACGACCTATGCCCCATGTCCTTCTGTAGTAGGCAGCCAGCAAAGTTCAACTACAAAGCTCTCAGTATCAGATCTATGGCATTATCAATAACTTTGGGGTCAATGGGTCAATGTTCGTGCCAGCAAGTGGTTATTATAATACGGAAGATTTAATAGCGCTTTCTAAGTACCCGAGGTCATAGTACTCGAAACGAGATAGATGTGACAGAGAAGTAAGAGGATTATGTATATTGAACTTTGAAACTATCCCTGGAAACATTGAACTTATTGACGTAGAAAGTATCACAGGGATTTGTGATCAACTTCATGAATATATTTACATTTACTCATAAATAGTACAGGGCGTTTAATAATGGATGTCAGAAACTGTAAGAAGTCATTCTACATGGCAAAGTAAGAGAAAATGAAGAATGACAAAATTACTGATGTCTTCATTTCTAGTTATTAATTGTTGAGAAAACGTCTACGAAATGTGTGAAATGTGTCTGACTTCGTGTCTCATTCTACTGACGTTGCTGCGTCTCACGTGATTAATTCACGCTGGCAGTAGAATAAATCTCGAAGTCAGACACACGTTTCGCACCTTTTTAAATATACCTAGTTCGTGTATATTTAACAATCAATAATTTAGAAAGGAAGCCGCACACACAATTTCGTCATTCTTAATTTTGATCATATTTTATCATGTAGAATCACTCCTTAAACTTCAACTGGTAGACAAGGACTAAGGGAATATTTCAGTTAAATTCAACACTGATGCATATCTAATCTAGATCCAGTTCTGACGTTATTAATATTACATCTTGAATTATAGGTATCAAGAGTCTAGGAGGAATATTCTTATCAAAAGTGTAATTAACACTGCTAAAATCTAGATAGTCAAAAATGATATATGAGTGATAAGGGATTTTCTACCATCTCTTGGTTGCCAAATTAATAAATGTCAATGTTACTATATATGTATATACAATATAATTATAATTCAAATGTAGAAGAGGATGTGTATAGAAGCAGAACCTACTAAGAAATTAAAACAGTAATGTAATAAATTTTACCAAAGAATTAAAAATTAATAAAACCATAAACACGCTGTCTATAATAATTTTGTTATTTTCTTATGCTTTACACATTGAATGTTTGAATAGAAATAAAAGAATGTATAAAAAACAAGTGACTTAGCGATAGAAAAACAGCTAAGCACTATTAAGTATGAAATCAATGCAAGTTATTTTTATATATGCCATTTTCACGTGTCTCTTTCTTTATCAATAAAGTGTCACACATTCAGACTCGCTAAATATAAAAAAATAGAGAAGTGATACTTCGATCTCAAACATTAGTCGTGGTCTGACGACACACGGGTACAATCTACTTTAGTCGAATTTTCACATTATTTCTTGACTCAAATCAAATTTTTCCACTCCAATATTTTTATAAAACATTTTATAATGCCAATTCTCAAAAGCCTCGTAAACCAAACACATTGAACAACTCAACAACAACAAAAAGTAGTTCAAATTTAAACTTCTCAGACCCATAATTATTCATCTCAAAAATATCATCTAATATGAATCTCGGAGCAGTTTCATTACGCTAAAAATAAAATTCTTTAACTTATCTATCCATTACAAAGCATCAGATTCGTAATTCAAGTAATCCTCAATTCTCTCTACATCAACACCTCACTATCCAGGCTCTACATTTCAATTACACCAAGGTAATATCAACTAATCTACTTCTCTATTCAACAGTCGTACTGGGAAATCAAAAGGACTACACTTTCCCAACTCCCAAACTTAAATGCAAGCTTTCATTCAGCCCAGGCATCGAGTCAACTCAAGGAACACTTCCCACAGAAATGAGGCTGGGATATTCTAAACTCGAAGCTGAAAGATATCACGTAAACCGAGGATCGACTGAAATTCAGCGTAACTAACTAGCTCAACATTAGAACTGTTTGTCGGCGTTGAAAATTAAGGAGCGTGACGATTTTCACCTGCTGCTTGGTGATGTATATCGGCTTGTTCAGGATGATCCACGTGGTGGTCTCGTGGCAGGCGGGCATCGTGGTGGAACCATCGTACGTCATGTAATATTTCGTGTCTGGCAGGAGTTCTCTCACCACGAAACGCTTGATCTCCATCGTCTGGCCTGCGTGCAATCGGTTACGATCGATAACGACGAGATAACGACGGAACATCGTCAGCCATATACCTACCCTAATTAGCGTTCCCGTTCCTCTGCACGCGCCATCATCGACGCCCGATAGAATTTTCGCCCCGACACGTTCCCAGAGTCGGTTGCATCTAACCGTGGGTTACTTAGCTAGGGTAAAAGTTCGCGTGCTCTCAAGACCAGACGTAATTTCGAGCCGCAAGTTCGCGAGTTCCCGTCGCGATCGCGTATCGAGAACAGCGAGGGGACGCTCTGCAAGTGACAGCGATTTGTGTTCGAGTTTCAAGGCGACGCTCGTTTTCGACAACTTTCTGAGAGACGCTTCTGGTTTATGCTCGCCTCGATATCGGGCCACGCGTGCAGAGGAAGCTGGTTCGTTAAATAGATCGCCCGGCTGACGATGGTTCAACTTCTTTATGTAGGTTGCTGGTCGTAAGCTTTCAAGCAGCCCTTAGTAAACCTCTTAATGGGGTCCTTGTCTAAGCTTCCGCTGAAGTCGCTAGTTCACGTGCCTCGACTTTTCGTTACAACGGTTTCAGAGCAATGACTATTTTGAATTTCGTTTCTTTTTTTTTTTTTTTTTTTTTTGAAACTTTGCTTCGCTGGTGGAGTTTGGTCACCGCAGAAATGATTATTTTGTCGGTAGACACGCACGCGCATTTTCTTTGATCCTGTTCGCGCTTCGTGTATATTCTTTAAAATAATGGGAAGCGAGGAAATTGAACCAATTACTAGTAATCTCCAGCCACTCAAAGAGCGACGGTGTTGCGCGAAGAACGTTACTTCAAAGGAGAATTTAATATCTGGCATCCCTTTGTTGATTAACCTTCAATTTCCTTCGCGAAAACTACTACTTCCGTGGCTTTTTTTTTTAAATCTTTTTGACCTACTCCTACTAAATCTGTGGGGCCTGAAATAATTATCGGCTACTTATAGTAATAAGAGGATTAAATATTGGAGGAACTTTTATCTGAATAGAGGGATTAACTCTCAACTGGAAGAATAATGACCTCTTGTATAGATGTACAGTAAAAGTGTAAAATTTAGTGAATATACATACTTGGAAATAAATGTATGCATTTACGAAATATTGTAATAAAAGTCCTGAGTAAATATAGAAAAACCTACTATTCTCAATAAATATATTCATTTACTGTGTAGAAAATTGTTCCAAAATATTACAAAACAGCGTAATATTGCAAGTCTAATGTTTTAATATATGTTTAAAAAAATGATAATAGAAACTTAAGAACATTTTATTCGATAAATGTATATTTAAAATATAAATCTTCTATAGGATAGTGAACATTATTATTGATGATAACTAATACTGCTCTACATACTGCAACAATAATGTAAACTGTTATTAGGTTTGAACTAAGTCCTTGCTACTTTTTTGTTTGTGCATACTTTTACTAAACCAAGCATGAAAATGTATGCTTTCGCTAATAAAAATTTAAATTTCATTGCTTATGAATACGTTTACTTCTCAAATTAGTATGTATGTGCATACATTGACTAGTAAGCACATTCGGTTCACTGAATTAACACTTTTACGATTTCAGATTATTCACATTTGAAATTGAAAATCCTTTGACTCCTTACACGTTTATGCCCAATTTGCTGAAAAAAGCTAATAAATGATAAAAATATTCTACATATTCTAGACAGTAGCAAACAAAACCTGCGTTTCACTAGAGGGATTTTGTCACTAAATTGAAAAAAAAATGATAAAAATTGCCACTCCCATCTTCTAGGGCTTAAAGCGTAAGCACATATGTCACCTAAAGAACCTCACTGAACCATAAGATATCAAAGACGAATTTCGTCGCTATCAGCTTGTAACATTTTATACGACCCGGCTCATAAAGAACCTCGATGACCCTAAAATGCGAAAAAATTGCTTCTACCTTTAATAGTCTCCGAAGGAACAGCTTGCAACATATAATATGAAACATATTACAAGCATGTACCTCGACAAATTGTATTTTCTCTCCATCTTATTAGCGAGGACCAAAACTATTCTACTCTACCAGTTGAGAGTTATAATAGGCTGTCTCTCCGAGTTCCTTTTTTCATTAAAAGCACGTAATATTGCAATGGGGTTGCAAGACACGCCGAGACTCGAGAGACTGGAGAAACTCGAATCTAGTCTAGCGTCTTCTCCCGTCGTATTAAATTACCGTGGTGCTCGCTCACCTCCGTATCTGATCTGATCCAGCTGTTCGGTGAATACCCGGAGCTCTGGGTTCGAGAGGTCTCCCACCTGAAAGCCAAACGAAGAGAGGATATCTATGACGTATCGCTTGCTGCGATCTTTCCTGTCGTCGGCGATCCGATCTATCGCCTTCGGATTATGGTAGAGAAAGAGAGATTAGACATGTACCTGAAGCAGTAACGACACCGCCACGATGCCCTGCGCTCTGTGCAGAGCATCCGAGAAATTGTTGTATAGCTGAGAGTTGAAGCCGAATATTTGCAACTGTCGGAGAGAAAAATGGGATTATGGTTAAGAATATTTAACGACAAGAGGGAAATAATGTAATGGAAATTAAGAGAAAAGGAAAGAATTTATCCATGACAGTGTGAATTCTTATAAATACTAATGCAATCCTTCACGCTTAGGGTACAAAAAAGAATTTATAGGCAAGTTACAAAAATTGTGAATTTTTCGTACGTTACTGTAAATTATTTTTTGTAATGGAACCACCACGATGTGATCACACTATCTTATAGTAGTAAGAGTATATTAGCTGAGAGTTAATGGAATGGCAAGCGATAATATTATGGATGATATGGCGTTGAGAATACTACTTGAGATAGTGCAAACTTTTTTGCGACTATATAGCTATTGCTCTACATTAGATCACTTGCCATTTCACCTAAATGTGTCCTGAATTGAAATTTAAGTAGTAATCTGATATCCTCTGAGAGGTTCTCGTAAACTATCAAGGTCATCAACAGATTCTTATTCTCTAAATTAGAAAATCATGATTTCTAAAGTCCTAAAATTATAATTATTGTTGAAACATTCACTAACAGAACTAAATTCGAAAACTAAAAACATTTAGAAATTAGGGTTCTATTTTTGAAGATCATAAATACAGAAAAACACGACTAATCAATTTCTAGGTCCGTTTGATAAGAATTCTACTGAAAGATTACTCCAATCGATATAATACTCTAGACTCTAGACTGTCGATAGAGTCCTGCTTTCTAGGTTAAAATCTTAAACACTAATCTCAATATAGGGAACTTTCAACCCGCTCACATCTAAAGAACACAATATTTCGACTTTTCACTTGAAAAGGTGCTGATAAGTCTTATCGTTCGAAAATGATTAAAACAGAAAATGGAAGCTTTTCGTTAAATTAATGCTTTAACTTCGTGCAAAATTAAACGATCTCATTCCTACAAGAATGTCGTTCGATTACAAATAATTTAACCCTCAACAAGTACGGTGGAAATATAATATATCTGTTATAATGAGATTGCCGCGATTTCATAATGAATTACTTTTTGTAAATTATACCAACTGAAGATTAAAAATAACAGAAACACAGGATATTTTACGTATACTACCACCTGGACCTCATATAGATATTTTAATAAAAAAAATGTTAACTAGACATAAATCATCGTTACATACCTCCGCTGGAAACGCATGTCCATCGACGGTGTGCTCGCTACCCTTTCGATCATCCAATCCGAAGTGGAGATGGATCTCATGGAACTGATAGCGATAGCTCAGAGGTCCGCCAGAGATGTTCACAGGATGACGAGTGTCATTATCTACCGCGAACACTACACTGTGGCCAGTGTTGGCGAGGACACCGCCAACTCTGTGCTTGTCCAAATGAAGAGGCTGTAGATTCGGGTCGAACAGGAGCCTAGACGGCTCTAGGTTCACTGGTGATTGTCGTCTGCCCTTATTACAAAGCCCCCAGTCGGGATTGATGAGACCCCAAAAGCCGGGACCTTCAAATCGAAGCAATTAGAGAGTGGAAGTCGTTGAAGGAGCATGGATTAACGCATTACCCGTGAGATCATTAACGAAACTAAGAACTCCAATTTTCGAAATTTGCAGAATTTCGAGGGGAACGTTGCCCACAGAATTGAAGAAATGACATAAGACCGTGGAATTACTACCTGCCTTGAAAGTTTTATAAAAGCAGGCTTTAAAACAAGCTTTGGATTTTGCAAAACACAAAGATCACAAAAAATATCCCAACACCAAGAAAATCTAATTTCGTGTTCGTTGATTGAAACACAAAAAATGATCCTATGATAAAAGAAGAGAATAGATTTAATTATTTATATTAATAATGTTTAATTAGAAAATGCACCTACTAAAAGCAAAAGAAGTTGACTTCATGATTTGTCTATTCGGACTCTACAAGTCTCCTTAAGATAAAACAAAGGGTAAGTTTAACTAGAGACAGAATTTCATTAGCTAAGCTAATAAATCCCAAAACCGAAAAAGAATGATTTTCTGATTTGCTAAGTGATATTTCAAGAATTTTTTAAAAATTAAGCAGACAGCGAATTAACTAGGCAAAGAACTTAACTGGTTACATTAATAATATATAACTAATCACGATATTAATTAATGAGCGATTAATATTGTCTATAAATATAGAATTCCTTACCGGAAATACCATCATAAGTCCACCACGCTTCCCAGCTGACAGGCCTAGATTCTGCAAATAGTTCGTTATCAAGAATCCGCGCGATGTCATTTATGCGCGTACCAGCAGTCCTTAACCTAGAACTAGTCACAGGTCAAGTGACAAGGATATTTGGCCACACTTCACCAAATAACAAGCCACTCGTCTCAATTATACACTTTCCTTGTGCCGAGAATAACAGCAACAGTTGCGACCGAGTACCTCGTGTCCGTCTGCCCAATGACAAGTTCAACACCAGAAGGGAAACTAAACAGGTTAAGAACCACTGATAAAAGATTCACGATCTGATTACAATACCTTGTATCAGAACGATCACGAACACTCCCCAGGCGCCCAGGAAGACGGAACTGAATGGGGCCATTCCTAGCGTTGAGCGGTCTTCGTCAATTAAACATCATTCGGCTTGATTCTGTAGGAGATGACAGAAGAAAAAATGACACAGCTTAATCGAAACACGATGGAACACGTGTCTATCGCGTTCCTTCCACGTGGCAACGCACCATGTCCCCTAAGTTCGTCTCTGTAGCTTCAGAAGAGCGTTCGACCGAACAGCAGGGATCGAGGATGAGGTCTGCGGGCTACCTAAGTGAGAACGTTGGGGAAGAATAAGGATAACATTGGGATCGATCCGCGAGTACACGGGAATGTCAAAGTAACAGCCAGAACGTGTAGACGCAGAGTGTGACTTAATTGACAACGTCACGCGACCGATTCGACACCAGAACTCCAGTTTCACGGAGCAGACAGAGGCTACCGAACTTACTTGCTCAGGCTTGCCGAGGACGACGCGTGCCGGCGCTGATAAGAAGAGCGGCTCAGACAAGAAAGAAAAGACAAATCTGCAGTCATCGTTGTCGGGAAGGAAGCTCGAAAGGGGGCGGGGTTCCTCTACTCGATCCCCCACTATGGTTCGTTCTGGAGTCCACTCCACCCCGTTCCACAGTACTCCAACGGTATATTCTTAGGTCAGGAAAACCCGAGAGTGGACTGCCTTCGAGTACCGATCGATCGATCCCGATCTCGTGTATCGGGGATGTTCTCTAGGCTACGCTGGGCGAGATCGCGATAAGAGCACTTTGCGAGTACGATGACTCTGCTCTCATCGCCCGACCCTCGTTTTTCTTTCGTTTCTTCATTGAATTCCGCCGACCTGTCACGCTTCGACCTATCGATTACGATTGTTTCGTTCAACAACGCGCCTCCTGGCGTCCTCTTAATTCCTTCAAGGATACCACTAGGATACCTAATGAGTCTTAATGAGTTTCGAGTGTTCTAGGTGAAAGGAATTTACTGAGCTACTTGAGGTGCACTCCAGTTATCTAAATAGCGACAAGTCTTGAGGATGTAAATCAGAAACGTATCTTTTATTGGTTACTACAAAACTATAGAAACTCGGAAGGTTTATGCGCCTAGATTTGAGACGTGCATCCATTGCTAAATGTGTAACTGTCTTTATTCCTACTACTTTTGCGACTTTACAGTATTCCTCTGTTCGGGAGACATAAAACTTGCCAGGGATTATTGGATGCGATGCAACTAGTCAACTGTACTTAATTAGATCCTATTAGACATGATCGATATTATGAAATTTGTGAACTTTCTAGCCGACTGATGGGGCTCAGACCTAGAACAATTCGACTCGAGAACACGCACTCCAAGTGTTCCAGCATTACTCAAATATCGCAGACCAAGTTTCCAGTATCTGGAGATGCTCGAAAAGTTTGTTGGAGAAACAAACACGACGTTCTTCCCTCTTTGTTATCTAGCCAACAGTGGAAACCCTCGTCTACAGCGACGAAGGGGACCAAACAACCCTTTTCACCCTTAGCAAAGTGCAGTGACTCGACTCACGGTTTTCGTTGATTCCCCTCCCGCGTCGACTCGTCCCATGGAAGGCGTCCAGCTAGCTTTGAAACAGTTCAACGACACCTGGACCGTTATCCTTCTACAGAAATAGGACAAGGGCAGCAAGAACGGCCATCAGAGGTTAACACTCCTGTCGGGGTGCACCGTACACATCCCGTGCACACACTCGCGCACACGTAACGCACTAAAGATCCTCCACTAGCTGGAGGATCGGGGAATCGGTCGACGTACGAGAATCTCCGGTTATTCCTCCCCGGAAAGACGGGACCCTCTTCCACCTTTCCGTCACCGGTTCGGGGCTGAGCGAATCGCGGAAAAAAAGCGTGAGCGGCGCGAGGAGAGACAGAGGTGAGCGTAGGGTCGACCGCGCGCGACTGGTGGGAGGACGAGCGTGCGAATCGATCGGCGAAACGCGCGATGGTGCGGCCAAAATTTTCGCGTGACGAGTAAACGGGTATGGCTCCTGCGGAAATCAATAAATGGCGATCACAGGGACAGGGATCCTTCGGATCCTCCGCGGCGGGCGTCCTGTACCGCGACTCGATCCTCGGAGGCGAGGCGCGTACCAGCGAGCGCGAGCGGTTTTCTTTCAGCCGATACTGACCGTGGACGACGAAAAGGACGACGTCGCGTTCTTCCACCGCCTCCTCCTCCTCCTCCACCTCCGCCGCCGCCGCCGCTTGTACCGTTCGTACGAGGGAGCAGCGGTCACGACACGCAACCAGCACGGGTCCCAGCAGAGTCGGGATTCCGTGAGGAACGCCGCTCCAGTGGCGAGTGTATAAGCGACACGGGGCAGCTCTTTCGCTCCCACCGAATAATTTTGTTAAAAGCGCGGCACGCCGCCTCGCGAAGGAACGACTGCCCTACAAGAGCCGGACCGTATACGTTCTTCCTTCTCCCTCTCGCCCTCTCCGATCCGTACTCCATCTAGATCTCCGTTGGCTTTCCTGGATGCCGGTGACGCGCACGCGCCGCTCTTCTCTACGCTTCCTCTCGCTCTGCCGAGCCTCGTTCGACCCTTTGCCGAGCAGCTCGTTCCCTCCTTCTCCGACCGTTCCTCGTCGTTCAGCCACATCGATGCTTCCGGCCAGCGGAGGGAGAACGAGAGAGCGTTTCGCGCCTACGCCGCTCTATTCCTCGCGGAGAGGACGTCTGCGCACTTGTAGGACGAGGCGAGGATGGAAGGTCCGAGGGCTCCCTTCGCCCGAAAGGATACGCGTCTCTATACCCGGTCACCGGATACTTCCCTCCACCGACGCGATCTCTAATGAATCGACCCTTTCGAGACGTTTAACCCTCTCCCTAGAACATCCACCAGGATAATCAATGGGCCCGAGTGGATGTTATCGAGTCACCCGGACAGCTGAATTCGTTACCGCGCGTTCGTAGTTGGCCACGTTCCATTTGTAGGTATTAAACGGCTCTATTGGCCATCTTAGACAGCCCGTGATCTGGGGGAGCATTTTTCAGGATGGAATCCACCGCGAGATGCTGGACTTCATGAATATCAATAGCTCCTGGAGGATTAGGCTGCTGATGGCTAATTGGCCTGATCCCCGCTGCTTGTTATCTAGGGCACTCTACCTGCAGCCATTATACTACTTGAACGCTGCTGGAGTTCTATGAAATCCATCGGACCACTTGGAATTTCTTGTCTGAGACTATTTTCTCGTGAAAGTGGTACATACCTGTTTGGAACGGATTAATAATTATCAACAAGTATCAATTACATTCTATTATTTCAAGTTCTTTTATTCTACCTAGAAAAATCCTAGAATACATGAATCTTAAAAACTCTGAGTTCGCAATTGCTATTTGCTTCTTTCTGTGTTAAATCGAATAGGTAATAACGAACTTTTACCGTTTCTGAATCTCTGTTTTTAGATTACTGCTTTCCATATATATTTCTGCTTTCCTCTATCCTCAATGCCATATAACTTCCAATGATATTATTAAAGCATCACCGCAGTATTTGTTTCCTGAAATACGTTGCTCACAGCGTGACAGATAAGCATAACACTTTTTATTTTGATTATCATCATAGCTATCATACGATGCCATCGCGTTTATCGCTTTTTTTTTCCTTCGTTCCCCTCGACTCAACCTAGCACACCGATTAATTCGATCAATCATTCCCGCGTCATCCGCGCTGGCAATGCAATTACGTGCCTTTGATCAGACTTTTCGATCGGTTTTAAGCGACGACGCGACGACAATCGACAACCAAGGCGGAACTCGTTCGATCAGGGACATCGTAAGGTTGTCCGACGACGATGTTTGCCCGTGATCTTTTCGCGAAAAGGTCGATCCGCGGGATGGCAACAGGGGGAATCACGTCTTCGCTGTTGTTGGCGTTCACGTGACCAGGCCAGGATATCTCCGTGTGGATACAGCGAAAAGCTCCCGACTCGTCGACCACGGCGGAGCCGCTTATCGATTTTCAAAGCGGCATTGCCCGAAACGCCTCTCCGTTCCTGCGATTCGTCTGTGCACGTGAAATGAGATATTACCTTTTTCAAATTTTCGTTCTATTTTCTCTGCCATACTTCGTATAGATCGCACTGTTCTTGTCGGTTGAATATATTTCGAACGTCGATCGGACCCTTGTCCTACAATCGACGAGAGAATCGAGTTGAGAGACTGTCCACCACTCATCCTGATAAGAACCAGTCCTTTTATTCGTCTTCTTAGCTGTTAGCTGGGGTGTTCAATGTTGAGCTTTGTTTGGTCAAAGCAGTAATGGAATTGAACTTGTCGTCAGTGGTTTTTTTTCGTAGAATATTGCTTCTAATCAAACTCGTTTTGCTGTGAATAACTAATAGCATAAGTAACTAATATTTAAAGTTTTTATTTCAATCATTAAAAAAATTCTCATAAATCATTCTTTACATATAACACTTTGATATTTCATTCGAAATATGAAAGCAGCTAAAAAGTGGAAATAAAGGATTCAATTTTCATTCAGAGTAGTGATGGTTTAGAACGTACCGCGAGTATTTTTGTTCGCTCTGATATCTCTTAAATATTACTTTAGCTCAAACGGGACACACTATATTTACTATGGCTTCGCAGTACATAAGAATAGACTTAAGTAACCAGTTATTAATATAAATTTTTACTTTATTTGTCACTAAATGTAATCGTCAGAAATTATCCTTACATACAATATCTTTGATAAGTTCCTCGAACTGTTCATAAAAATAGCAACAATGTAAAAATCGAAAATTCAATTTTTTATTGAGAACAATAGATCTGAACATATCACGAATATCTTTGTCTGATCATGCGCAAACATGCAGCTAATTCCAGCAGACGATGCTTTCATGAGGGAAATAATTAGTGAAATGGCATACCACTACTGCGTACCTATTCTCCATCCATTTTCCATCAGTAACATCGTTTATTTGAAATAACGATGACTCAGGGCCAATGAAAGCCGCGTCCCTCTTAAAATAGGCTATAGAGAGGCAAAGTTTCACCGCGGAACCGGAAGTTTCGACCACCGTAGGAAGATCGTGGTCGATTCCCCAATGCATCCGAATGCACGCGGCTGCAACTGATTGCTCGCGTTCCATCGCGCGATATTGAATTCGCTGCGAAACTTATGTTTGTTTTATTCATGCCGACTGTACGACCCCAGGCTGGCCAACTGACGGGACACCAATGATTATGGGTTATCGATGCTGTTCGACGTGGCCAGCTCATGGATATGCAAAAATGGCGTCCCCTTGCCCCCTCCACGTGCTTCCACGCGACGAGATATTGGCTTGCATGAAAAATTCGGTGTTTGACGAGCCGTGGGCGAGAAACGAATTCGTTTTCGTGTCACGGGGGCTTTTTCCTTCCCCACCCCCTTCACTGTCCACTGTCTGGTGGTTGTATTTAGACGTTCGTTGAATCGAATCGAGTAATTTTTCCGTTCCGCTTCCCCTTTTTTTCCTTTCTCATTCCCTCCACTGCGTTTAGACTAGAGGATGTTTTAAATCAACTTCCAGAATCGATGGTGGCTTTTTAATTTGTTTTTGTTGAATTTTTCAGCGATACCGCCGAAAGGAAGAAATAAACTGTGAATCGATTAGATGAAAAAGGAATATTTGGGAAATTGATTGACCCAGGTCAGAAGATATAAACCCGATTCTATTTTTGTATAAATATCAGCAGAATGTTATTTGGAGAAACAGGATTCCGTAAAAGACGTTTGTGACTTTACAAGGGTCCATCTCAAAGTGTCAAGTGTCAAATTCCACAGATTCTTGAAGCGGTTGAAAATGTGCGACCTGTATTTCTTTGCTAAAGAAGGAAATGAACGTCAGAGATAAAGTTAAAAATGGAAGATATACTTTATTTAATAGTTTAAAAAGTTTGAAATTTTACTGCATATTCATTCTCTCCAAAATTTGAGTATCTAAAGTATAGCCCAAAAATTCTAAATAATGATAATTTACAGTTATTATTTTTAATATTATCTACTTATGTATAAGGTAGTGTTATAGTGTTATTCCTCAAATTATCAAAATTAATATCACAAATAAAAGTTCAATAGAACATATGAACCTATACCAAAGCATGAATATCAATTATGTAGATGTAACTAATTCATGTCATAAGATTTAACAATAACGTAACAGAACGCATCTGCAACAGAAGCTGATTTTAGTCAGAAATTTAATACTGTTACTAGCAATGTTATCCCGCTCTATTGTTCAATGAATTGTATAGTATTCATAAAATCGATAAATGTCGTTAAAAACATTAATTAGTTACACTATTGAATGATAGCTATCAGTAACGTTAGTGAAACTAGTATAAGAGAAAATAAAAAAATTGGAAAGAGATGAAAAAAGTGATGTGAAAAAACAAAAAATATTTCTAATTCTGACCTAACAGAGTATATTTTTTAATCCATTTTCACTTGTGAACGATCGTTATACTCTTTGACACACTCGTCACAGCTATACGAGTATCATAGTCCATATTTTTTACTAGTCACAATTAGCTATATATAGCAAATTTCCTTGAAACCAAAGAGGACCTAGAGTACTCTTATGCCTACAGAGAACTATCCTTCACATTTCTTTTGTCTGTGCCTGCCTCAGTTCTCCCAGTAACAATTTTTACATTCCATGTCACTGCAAGAACGAATTTCCAAACAAAGTCAAACCAAATTCTCGTCCATCACTCTGTTAACACATACAATTAATTTGTCAGCATAAGTTTGAACAGCTAATAAACATTTCAGTTGAATTAAATTAATTTTCAAACATCCAAAAATTGTCAACAAACTCTTAAACGACATATGAAATAAGTCATTGCAGAATCAACATACACATATTTACTTCTCGTTTGTGAACAAGGTATTTTGTAGTATGTAGGAAGTACATACTCCAGGAGCAAATTTAAGACAGAAAAACAACGAAAGTGGATCATATAATTATACGTTCGATATTACATTATTTCCGAATTACGACTACAAATTAACAAAAGGTTAATCGAAATGTACATGCATATCATCTTTTTCTTGATTTCATCCGTCTTCACAGAAATTATCTTGTTTCACGAAACACAATTTGTATATTAACTTCTCTATTGATAATGCAAACAATACAGGGTGGTGTTCCTAAATTCATCGAGCTCTCAAATTCTGTAAATAAATAGTAAAGCAATATTCAACTATGCTCTGTCCACAAAGAAATTTTTTAAAGTGGATACAATACAAAACAGACTGTAACTCGACAACAAACTCACATCGGATGTAATAATCAGCTAAATCTGAAACTCATCCCCCTAAATCACATTCTGCTTCGAACAATTTTCGCTTCTGTTAATTATCTCAACTTCAAACTATTATTACTCATAGTCATAAATCTCACCACCCTTAGTTAAAATTATATGTAGATCGTAAGTTATGCCGAGTAAGGAAGTATGTTAGCCTTTAACAAGCAGAACTCTTAGCAACAAACATTTACATTCATTAAATGCTTGATTATACAAGCTATGTCTATTGACATAACCCTCATCTAAATGGTAACTCTCAAAAATCTCAGAAAGTGGTATATCTAAGGATTCGGTACTTTAGTAATTTTCACGCCTAGATTGTCATAGAAGCATACGTTTATACAAATTTCATTAATTATTTTGGTATCCTCATCTTACAATACCTTCTACATACTACAAAACATCCTGCATATTCTCAGAAAAATGTTTACTACGGTGAAGAAATATTGAAATGGTCAAACAGGCAAGACCATCAATAAATAACAGACTTTGGTTAATCGATCATGAAAGTAATCAAAAAATAATCAATTACTGTCCAACTCTGCGGTAAAGCCATCAATACACAAGCGAAAACTCATCTCTTTCGTAGTTAAGCCTCTCTCTTTTTTTTTCACGTCCGAGTAAAAACGAACGAATCACTGGTTGTACCATAAAATGTAAACGCAGAGAGGCAGTCTTATTTTTAGCAGACAATAACACGAGCTGTAACAAAGTAACAACAATGGATTATTGCCGTAAAGGCAATATCCTGTCATCTGTTTCTACTGCTCGCCACGAAATGGACCTACATTTTCTCCGAGCGTACTTACGAGCAATATATCACGAAATATCGACAGGCTGGCATCGCGTAATTAGAACGATGTCGCATCTTAGGAAGCGTGTTACAGCACTCTAATAAAAGCGAGTGTCTCCTTTCTTCGTGATCATCAAAACGAAACGTGGTAAAGAGATTACGAGAGAATGGATGGAACGTCCTCTTTAACTTGTTGGAAATAAAATTTTCAACGTTTCCAGCATTTGCGTGAGAAAGGAAACAAAAGAGGTGAGAAAAGTACCTGCTTCTTCTCCCGGCAGGATTTGTTTTGACGACGGTCATGCATTAGTAATGCAGATGAAGTTACGTCGGCGGCATTTTCATGTAGTTTTCGACCCTGTTACGAGTACAATTTGGCTCGATTTCAAGCTAACGTAGCACACGCGACCGAGTCATTCACCGTGTGTACCTGTGCTTTCATTGATCACTGCTCTTTGATTTTGGAATTAAAAATCGCCGTTGACTCCAATACGGTTTTCATGTGTATTTTGAAACGAGCATGGTTTTTGAACAGTTTGTTCCATTTTAAAATATATGAAACAGGTACTACTGGTATCTAATAGACTGACTCGTATGAAATGTATTTTAAACAAAACTGCTAATAAACGTAATTTCTTCAAAATACCACATACTCAATGAAAATAAATTCTACGTGATTCTATTTATAATTTTCCCAATGACTAACTGAATGTAATAGTACATTCAACATTTAGAGAAATAATAACTTTTGAAATCCAATAAAAATTATGAATCTTTTACATCACGGTTTTACATCATTCTTGACTTTCATCTTACTTTGAAACGTAGAATCACACCTTAAAATTTCTAACACCTATTGCCGAACATCCTGTATATTAATTTTCGAGGGGGAATTTAATGGTCCATTTATTTCATATATTAAAAAGATAATAAATCAAGCACACTAACCTAAATTTCTTCATATTATGTTAAAAGCTGATTAGCTGTATACATAATGGCATGCTGACATACATTGTTTCACATAAAGTTTTCAAGAGAAACGTAGCAGAGTAAATTGATGCTTTTAAATAAATTTGATAATCAAATTTTGATTCCAATCTGAACCTAATGCAAACGTAGTCCACAGGAAATACTATCCAATTGAAGTTCAACGTAATTTGAAGGAGATTTAATGCAATTTAACTTGCGGCTGACCCAGATTTAACACAAATCTCATCTATAATTAACATAGACCTAACTAAAATCTACCTCATTTCAAATCGTATAGATATAATGAAATTATTATTAATACTAATTATTATTAAAACTATTTGGTTTGTATCTGTCTATCGAGCTTTATTATTTGTTAAAAACCATTTGTTAAAGACTACTGCTACTAATTATATATTAATCTATATTAATGATATCTATACGAATATTTATACGAACATTGCCGATATTTATATGTTTTCGAATTTATATTTTTTCAAATATAATTAATGAAACTGAACATAATTAATGACTCGTTTCAACTTTTGAATATTTCATCCGTGCAACCTTCAGTGTATTTCATTATCATCAAACCCTATCATCAGAAATGGTATGAAACCTGCTGTCAGATGACGTCACAAGATAGGAGAGAAACTTTTCGAACGGAATGGCGATTGCCCCACCAACTAATGATTGCTAAGAATCCCCATATCACTCAAAAAGTTCTCCCTCTACCACGTGACGTTACCAGACAGAAGGTTCCATACCATTTCTATCTATCATAAAACTATTATTGCTTCCAACCCCCAACCCAACCAGCTGTATTGGTCACCTCTCGTGCTTGCCCATGGTTTAATCCTTTCCAAAGTTATTCATTCTCCTACAAAATCGAATGCAATTTAAGAAAAAGTACAGTTACATCTTTAGTATGCACTGATACATAAAAACGCATGAAGTTCTTACTCACTACCAATTAATATTATGTTTATTGCAAGCTTTTTCATTGCTTCATTGTATTTTCTCTTGTTCTGCTTTACACAAGCAAGCTAGAATAGCTTGGGTCGTATTAAGCCAGTATGGCCATACTTTTCACCTATGCTAACCTTACCCTTCAGGGGATGTCCACTGACTGAATAAAAACGCCGTAGATATGACTTACTACTGCTAAATCAAAACAGCTTGAGCATCTAGGCTGTTGTGACTTGACTACATGGAAAAGGAATAACATCAGAATTGCCGAAGACTTCGGCCATTTTGGCTTAAGTGCTCGAGTAGATGCAATTAAGTCTCAGCAGCCTAGAGGCTCAAACTGTTTTGGCTTTACAGTAGTAACTCATATCTATGGCATTTCTGTTCAGTAGTATGTGAACAGTTGACATTACTTAAAGCTAAGGTTAGCAGAGCCGAAAAGTACGGCCGTGCTAACAACACGATCCAAGCTATTTTAGCTCGACTTTGTAAAGCAATATTGACGTAATATTTTTTTCGTATACTGTGCAATGATAGTAAGGTTGCACCTGAGACACATTTTGACATAGTAGTAATTTTTCCTATATAAGAGATTCGTCGATGCAATTAGTAGTTATGATTACTTTGCCCAATAATAAGCTACATCTGAAAGTGCGTATGAAATCAAACGATTCTATCTACTGGAACCATATGGATCCACATTTTTTCCAGCTACAACCTTACCGGTTGAATACAGTACATCTACTCAAGCAATTTAAGCCAAAACGGCCGAAGTCTTCCGCTATTGACATTATTCTTTTCCGAGTAATTTCATTTTTCCATCTTATTTCTCTGTAATATAAAGGACCTCCGGTTCGTTGACTTATTAATAAGTAAATAAATAAAATGAATAGCAATAAAACCTTCATTCAGAACCGCCTCATTTTGTTTCACACCTTCCTCTCCATCTGCATATTACTATTTGAAAAAGCTACCATCAGTGTCAGTTGCTCGAGATACCCAACAAACAGAACAATGGTTGAAACACAAACGCAACCTTAGCTCCTCCCCACACAAACCTCGGCACACCTCAAATGCAACGCACTCGAGAACCAATGCGATGCGATTCAACCTAGACCCAGAGGCAACCGCCACACGGCACAGTTGTTGCCGTCGCTTCTCATCATCATTGAGAAAGCGTAGGAAACGCAATACCAGTCACGACATTATGAAGTCCCCGATGGAGCGGGAGCGTGTGTTTGTGTACGTGTGTATGAATATGCGGTCGACGGTCTACACGTGTAACTTGACAAAGAATGCAGGCCACGAAAGCGAAATGCGCACGAGTATATGCCGGGCGGGGAGCAGACAAATGTCGATGGCGAGCAACAAGTGTCGAGGGGGGCCTTTACTTCTGACAATGAGCACAAAATCTGGCTGACTCGGATACGCGAGCCAGCCGACCGTAGGAGTACGACTCGTCACAAAAGCGACTACATTCACAATTAGCGATCACGCAAATTCGGCTCTCCTTTCATTCATCGTTCAAGCGAACCACTTCACCGCGCACGTGCTGTCCTCCTTCCCTCCGTGTACACGCTATACGTATAATCGCCGAGTTTTAATTCAAAGTCGCGTCATGCCTTGGCACGTGTCACGCGAATCGAGCATGAATCAACCGACCGGCCATCGTAATTGTTAATTGGCCGGAACAGGAATTCACCTGGCGACCGATTACGATAAGTGTCGCGGCGCGCGCGCGAACGTTTCGTCAGACCGTTCGTCGTCATTAAATTTCGACCGTTCCACGGGCTTCCAGTTTACGACGGCGGCTGGATCGCTATCGCGATCAGATATCGCCTTGGTATAATAAAATTACCATAGACCGGGGCGGCGGAAAGTTGAATTCACTTATCGGCTGAATGAAATCGTTGTCGGGCGACGAATCACCGCTGGCCCCGCTATGGCTGCAGTTTCGAACGAATTTTCAGTTTATTCGATAAATTAACGCCCGTTCCGTGCGTTCGCTGCACGCGAAATTAATGAATCGTTGTCCACGCTGTTTCCTTTCACCGTCAAGTTAATTATCGCCGCGATTGTCCCGCCGTACCGTAGATCAAATTTCGCCGATGCGAAATGGTCTCGTTCGAAAGGTCATTTCATATTTCATTGGGCAAAGAGTCCCGTTTCGCCCTCGTAAAATTACACGCAGCCTTTATTCAATAAGTTTTTCACATTTCATTTGACGCGAGATTCATCGGCCGTCGTAAAGTTGCCCGTCGCGGAACCTTTTATTCGGATAACTCTTTTCGCTTTTCCGGGAGTTTCATTCGCCGCTGAGCCCCTTGACTTTCCGTCAAAGTTGTGCGGGGATTGCATTTCACGTTTCAACTACCGTCTGTTTCTTCCTTTCTGCGGACGTCTTGACCGTGGTGGGCGTTAATCTCCGTCAACAACTACAGGCTGGCGCATAAGTCACTTTTTCATTGAAATATTCAATAACTTTTTTCATTTTTAATTATTTCTATTTTTTTTTAAAGTACAGAAAATATAGTATAAATAATCTCCATTTTTCATCTTGCAGGCACTGATAGATTCTTCTAAGATACTGTATTGTAGTTTTCAATATTTCTAGTTCCAAATGTTGCATTTCTTTAGAATTTAAATTTTGTCCTCTCGGGATAGAACTTGGCATTTGCCAGTGAGTTCCGAACAATGCATAAGTATAAGGATTGCATGTGCATTGTATTCCCATAAAAGATTTTATAAATTAAAAATATAAAATTTTAAAAAAGCGAAAATAAAACTTTTATTTGTTAAATTATTTAGTTACCAGAACATTTTGAAACATAGGTTAGCTAACATTTTTTTAAAAACCTATTGTTTAAAATTCAATACCATGGTAACTCTATTAAGAGAAACTTCATGTAATTAAATGAAAATTGAAAAATTTTGACTCATAACCATTTTCTCATGAAAATATGAAAGGACTTATGCTATTGAAGAAAATAAAAGTCATTTGTACATTACTCGCATTCAAGAAAAAGTTCCAATTTTTACACTTATCTTAGAATAGAAATAGATACAAATGATTAAAAAAATAGTAGATAGTTATTTATTTTTTAAATAGAACAGTAACGTATGCGCTACTCTTTAATGGGGCTTTGTAATTAATCGTTCTTTTGATTAGATAAGGTAAATTGCCTTGATGTTAAACGTTTTTTTCTTTCTACGTCGTTCGTTAACTTTGATGGTTCATTGATACCTTTTTATGAACGCGTGCTAACGTGCAATCTCTTAACATGCGCAATTCAGTTAGTATAAGTGAAGAATAGAACTGCATCGTTCTATAGCTACAGATGATATTGTCAAGATTTTGTTATATTCTTTATTTCTCGTATTAAAGCCTATTAACCCGGATAGGCTTCTGATAATACTTCGCTCGACTTTTTAAATTTACGAAGTTACAGTAGAATCTAGATTAATCGGCTTAATTAAATTTTCTCTTCCACTCTGAAATAAATGGTAACATATTTTGCTTTTCCAAATTATTACACGAAAATTGTACAAATTATAGTTTATTTGATAAAAAAATATATCTCAAGAAAGTTTTCTACGACATCTCCCACTAACGAGACCATGGTCAGGTGGACATCTAGGAGGGGCTCCTATAATGTGTTTGTAAAGAGATTCCTCTGTGGTTGCCTCTTCTAAGATTGGCTCTTCCGTGGTGGTTGTGGTGGTCGATTGAGTCCACGGATACTGCAAGATCGAGTTAATTCCCATCTGG
This sequence comes from Calliopsis andreniformis, assembly GCF_051401765.1. NCBI lineage: Eukaryota > Metazoa > Arthropoda > Insecta > Hymenoptera > Andrenidae > Calliopsis > Calliopsis andreniformis. Next base: position 11,927,433 of record NC_135064.1, on the reverse strand, counting down.
AAGGTGTCACCAATCTTTTCACTGGCGTTTTTCATCGTCTCCTCCAACATCTTGAGCAAAAAAGGCTTCTCCTGGTTAAAGTGTCCCTGCGAGAGACACGTAAGCATGGCTAGCAAAAGGCACCAGCTCAGCCAAAATCGGTGGACCTTGAGTACCATTTCTGAAACGTTCCTTGTGCTCGGACCTTTAAATAACAATGATCTTTTCAACTCAAGTGCCGCTTAAAGTAACTTCTGAGACTTGAAGCGAAAAACGTTAACTTTAAATTGGTATGGTGTTAGTATCATAAAATATTGCGATCAGATTACTGTGATTTCATTGTGACAAATTAATTATTTATAGTAGTATATTATACATAATATTAAAAGTTCATTACCTGCACACATAATTTTGTTGTTAATAAAAATGATTTCACGTAGTATTCGTAGGAGCAACATTTTAAGATTAAAGAAATATTAAGCTTTAAGTAAGATTAAGAAAAAATTCAGGAAAATTAATTTATAATGAAAATACGTTCATTCTTAAATCCTGTTAATTACCACCAGGCTGAAATCTCATTCGCGATTGGATTTAGTTTCTATGATAAATGGATATCTCACCTAACTAAATCCACTTGTTTCCATTAAAGACAAAACAAATTTTGAAAGGACAAATTATATTATTAAAAACATATCCCTCAACATAACATTTTTCCAGATTACCAGATTACCAATATTTTTCAAAGAGAACTACATTCTTTTATCATCCTAGCGTAATACTTGAGGTCAAAGCTAATCTATTGGTCTATGATAGGACGATCTTAATATGACCTTTAATACAAAAAATCTAGAATACATAAGAGTAGATTATTTAACGAAATTATTACAACAAAGAGAATAGTAAAGGAACTATATTTTAATTTCTTTAAATTTAAATTCATATTAAATTGTCATCAGAAACGAATGAAGTATTCAAAATAGTTAGGTGAGGCCTGTTTCACGTAATCACGGAAAACGTTACTAGTTTGCAAACCGAGAAATTAAGTTACGTCAAATACTGCATGTTTCCAGTCTGTCAGTGTTTTATTGACCCCCACGCTTTCAATCAAAGCTGACCCACTGTTCCCCTGATGTAGACTTCTATACTTCGACTCGGTATTTTCTGTTAGTAAGCTAACGATAAAATCATGCAGCAGATAATCCCATATCTTAAGATTTTATGTAATACATACAGGCATTTATACAACATAATCATTCAAAGACAACCAAAGATTTTAGCATGGGACAAAACGTTACCAATAAAGCAATCCTAGCAATTCAAGTTGACTTAACACACAATGAGCCACCTGTTCATGTTTACAATGTACTGTATGTATAGACTGTTTCGCTATGGGTGGAGGAAATTTGAGATTGATTTTAGATGTGAAAATACGACGAAAATGAAAAATAACAAAGCGACGCTTGAGCTTCAATTAGTTAATTATAAACGTTTCAAACTTAGTAAAATCCACCTGAAACTCGGCAAATTGAACAGTGCCATTGTCAACGCGAAACTAGTGGCAAAGATAAGGTCATGCAGAGCAATGATTATCATAGCCATTGTCTGGGTCAAGTGTCGTAGAACCCCATCGCAACTGTGTAAAACGAGTGCCATCTTATGTAAGTGGTCATGACAGTCACTGCTTTTTTAACCTTTTCTTTCCTCACGTAGCCAAATGGGTACATATCAATCGAAATCAAAATCTTATTTAAGTATTTTATCTATCACTGCTAAGAAATAACAAAGAGTAGAATAGAGATTTAAGTCACATGTTTTTGCTTTCGAGATATTGGCATATATTTCTCGAATTCATATATTTCTCAAACAGTTTAAAGATGTAGTAAAAATGGAATAAAAAGTTATTTGCTATCTGAATTGTGCTTTTTAGAACGCAATAAATACTTGGAGGCAAATAATAGAAAAGAACCAAAAGATTTAATAATATATAGTTTATAAATATAGGATGCTTGGACCAGTGGGGCACGTGCTGGTCTTTAGCCCTTGTGCACTGCACACAACTGCCTTCTATATCTACACCACTGCTGCATATTCTACATCTCAGTTAAGGCTTTAACCCAAATTTCTTGAAAATGTGTCAGTCGATCGTTTTGCCGTACAGTCACAAATTTATATAGCTTTGCGAATTTGTATTTAAAATTCGAAACACATTATAGTAAACGAAATAGCACAGCGTAGTATCTTTTCTTTTTGCTATAAAGAATTGCATCAAAGCCTAGAGTAGATGCTCAGCAATTATTCAATGATTTATTACCCGACACGGAGCGGTTTCTCTCCCTCACAGTCCTTTTTTTCGACACTAGACTCGCGTATCACTGGCACGACTCTCACGAGACTATAAGACCTGTTTCGCCATAACTTTATAGCGCACAAGTGAAATAAAGCCGCAGAACGGGACACCGTCGGTGGTTCACGGGCGAAGTAACTCGTACAAATACTACAATTACTCTGAGAGGAAACGACGACAGCGCGGGACGCTTCTTCTTGTCGGCGTATCATTTTTTATCGGGGTCAAGAGTGCACTCCGTTATCAGTGACGGGAATTTGTATCGGGACGAATGTTTTGCACAGATCTGGCCCACTGTCCCTGTTTCAGTGATCGCTGCTATCTGTCGCTGACCTATTTCGTTCGATTTCCTTCACCAAAGTTACCTGTTAAAAGTTTGCCCAGCTTTCCCTCCAACCGAAAGAAGGATATTGCGATCGGAAGAAGAGTAATTAGTACAGAATGTTTGCCCTTCTTCTTTTCTTTTTTTTAATTAAATGAAACATTTTGTTTCTCTGTCGTCTGTCCCCGAAATAAAATTCAATACGAAATTTCATGAAAACTGTATCGATTTTTTTTATTCTTTTAATAAATGTAACGCGAAAACGTGACCCGTGCTTGTCGCATAAGCAAATAGAAGATATTATGCAAATTAAATGTATGTTTTTTACATTACATTTTATTTTTACAATGCATTATTTGATTTTACGAGAAATAAACGTGGGAATATTTAGAATTAAAATATGAACATAAATAGTGATAGGTTAATTTAATATAGATATCTAAATTAAGGTGAAACAAAATATATTTAGGGGTCGAATTTTTCTGTATTATTTATGATTTCTAATAATGTATAAAAGTTGACATCTGTAATATTCAAGTTGTCAAAATTTTAAATTAAAATTTAAAAAAGTAATACACCTTTTTTAGGAACCCACATCTTAAATATTGCAAATTTAACATTTCTGAAAATTATAACGAATCATAGATCACCTTCTTAATTTAAGTTTGGAACAGTAAAGAAAAAGTGAAACGACGGCTACTTAAAAAGGTAGCCACTCGTCCTCTGAAGTCTGTGATCAGAAATCTACTTCATAATAAATTAACCTTCAAGTGGTATAATTAGGTCAGAAAGCTACCACTAAATTTTTTGTTCATAATTATACTTGTATTAATTAGACCATTGTTTCGCAATTTGAAGACCACAACACCTTTAGGAGTGTTTGCAATATTTAGAGAAGCGTTAAGCCTGAGTTTTCAGTACAGAAAAGCGTTGGGTACTTTGTAACATTTTTTTAAAACATTAATAAATGTGAAATAAATTATTTCGATTTTTCATTTACTTTCCAGATATATTATCAGCTTGTAGATATATCAACGCAGATAAAATATGTACGATCTGTGTCTGACTTACCGACTTATTCTACTGACAGCGTACTTTAGGTCAGGAGCAGCGATGCCAGTAGAATAAGTCCCAAGTCAGACACGTTGACAGCAAATTTAAGACATTTTCTCAGTAATTCGCAACTATACTTCAAAAGTAACACAATTCAAAAAACGTGGTTTTTTAATTATAGCTATAAATCAGTTTGGTAAGTGTACCTCTATTCATTATAAAATATTAATGAGGTAAAAATCAAAATTATAGAATGTATTCAAAGAACTTTTCAAATGTAAATTACAAATTATTTAAATAGTAACAAGAAAATCATTTAACGCAAGTACCACATGACTATTTTTCAGACTAATTATTGAAGTAAGATAACTTCCACCAAGTGAAACCACTCCTTATGTCAATATTATGTATTTAATAAATAACTTTCTCCTAACTTAATAAGTAGCTTTTTACTTCCCCTCAAAAACATATTTTTTGAGATATGTCACTTTTATAATACATATGCAAATTAATAATTCAGAAACGAAGCCTGAAACCCAACTTTATCTATCTTCATTTTCGCCTTATTTTAACATGTAGAATCATCCCTTAAAATTCCAGTCACCTATCCTCGAACACGCTACGTCGTATGACATTGACACCAAGTTTAACATTAACCAAGTGTTAAAATCCTAATGCGACGGTACCACGAATTTGCATCCCCTTCACTGTTTTCAGTTAAACAGAAACGTTCGTTAATTTTTCCCGAGAAAAACGGCGTAATCATTTCTCGGTCCATGTAATGTACACAGCACGGATGCCATTACCACCGTCTATGTATGTGTGTGTGCCGTCCACTCACACGGTGGCATTATAATAACCGCGACGCCACAAAGGCGACAACTTACTTGCAGATTAGAAGAAAAGTAGTACTTCAGCGAGTCTCTTGAAGCGAGCCAGTTTTTACGGGCTGACATTTAAGGTACATGTTTAAAGAACGCGGTGAAACTGCTTGACGAAAGCAAAGCCGCCTGAATGCGTTAAAGATCGCGAGCTTTTTGCGCGCCCAGCTCGACAATTCATGCTCAATTAAACGTCTTAAGTATTGTGCGGCAGATGTTGTGCTGCAAACGTTCACACGTGATTAAAGTATAGGAACTCTTCAAGCTAATAGAACAAGGTGACATAATATACCTTAATCGTATTAAAATCATTCCCAAGTGAAGAGTAATCGATTGTTTCGTATCTTATTTTTTATTTGGATGAAATTTTTAAATTTTGTAATAATGAAGAATATAAAAAATAATCTATTTTTTTTTGTAGAAAACCATTTTGAAGTTGTAAAATCAACCGTTGCGATTCTTGTACAGTCTTGTTTTCTAGAAAAAAAGAACTAATGGACAGTGTTGGTATTTTACTTTTTGTTGTGATAAAAAAGGAGGAGAGATTGGAATTAGTGTAATAGGAGAACACTTTTGTGCCAAAAGAGCATTATTTATGTGATAATAGCGAATATAAAAACGTAATATAATCAAAAATTGATGTTTATAATTATTATGTAGTTAACTCAGTAATTAACAATTACAGTTATTAAATATATAGCAATACAACGCTCATAGGTAATGAAATTATGAAACGTAATTAACTGTCAATTACAAAATGATTTTATTTTTCATTAATTAAATAAGTTAATAAGTCAATAAAACATTAATGAAATACCAAAAATACGATTTTCTTCGAATACTACTCTCATTTCAAATATTCACATGATAATATTGATTACTCATTTACAATTGTAAATTACAGATGTCGTTCGTAATTGCTCACTAATTCCAATCCTGATTAATTGATTAATAATAAGTGATCAGAATACATTTAATTTCTACTCTGTTTTAATCTTCACATTCATTTTAGTACTTAGTTAATTCTCTATTTTTGTCTCTATTAAGTTAGAGTTGCTCACTCTCGCCACTTGTATTATTTGAATTTATAAAGCACAGGCTCTCTATTTTATTACCCAATATATAACTGAAATTTATAGCTAATGTAACAAATATTAAAAAAATAAATCACCATGAAGAACCAATTATTCCTACCCTAACTGTATCTTTTCCTCGATTAGGTACCAAGATAAATTACTCTTAAAACGTCAGCGAACACTATTTAATCTTATATGTATCTTCTTTGGTTGATTTTAAATGACATCAAATTTCAAGTTCTTAAACTCGTTGCACATGGTCTTATTTCAATGAACGGATAGGAAGAGAGAGAACTGCGGCCTTAATATACTCCTCAAATGTCGCAATAATGTGCAAAAAGTAATGAGAATGTTTTAATAAAAAGTAAGATTAGAAAGTGAGCACCCAAAACGTGGTGATTTAGCGTTTATATTAAGCGAGAGAGAGCACGTTTCAGAGGAAGTTTTTAATAAAAGCGTATTTCCTAAGGAGTTCCTTTGCATTCTTTCCGTTCTTGTAGCTCAAGCGAATGCGTGAGCCCTGCGTAAACTCAATACGCTGGAAACAGCCTTAAGGTAAGGCACTTGCGCTATTTAACAGGAATTCTTACTCAATCAAGACAGGAATTTATAGCAAACTTAAAGACTTGTAAAAGTAATCACTTAAAGTATTTCAGAAAGGCGCTATATACAGTCTTACAATTAGACATAATGTTATTATTCAATGTTATGATGACAATTTAAAAACACTTAACTAAATACTAATTATTATTAATCGTATTTCTTTATTAAAAACAAACTAATATACGAGTACTTGATTCCTACCAATTTTTGTAATTAAAATTAGTTACAGAATATAGATTCTAATAGATGGGGAAAGATGCCGAATTTTGGACACTAAAATATTTTTTACTTTTGGTCTAATCTAGGCACCTTGACCAAATAATTAAAAATATTTTATCTAATCTTGACTTTAGGTAAAAATTTACAAATGAATACAGTAAATTATAGCTTAATGAGTGTACTTTCTGTATGTATAGTTGAAAAACATGATGCTTACTTTAGAGAAACTAGAGAACTTACAATTGGGTACTAAAATATCCTCTAAACATTAAATGGTGTTCTATGATAGCGATTACTGCATTAATTAACTCAGTATGTAAGCAGCACATATTGTCTGCTTTACGACGCAAATTGTTTATACATTACACGATACACTGGTGGTCCAACCTAAGCACTACACAGTGCTCTGAAGTCAATATTTAGCGGTTGAGGCGTTTAAATAATTCAAGCAATATTAATGCCTTAGGATACTCCGTGTGTCCTCTGTAGAACTTCAGATCCTATCGAGTTCGTTTGCTACTTATTTGACCAAGACTTACTAAACCAGAAAACGTCCCTTTTACAGAGTTTTGATTCATTTAGTTTTAAATCGTATGGACCACTAAATCCAGATTTGGAACCACTATGCACCCGATCCAAATTCGGCAACTTTCCCCTAAATGCATTCTAACGTTTACTTAACTTTTAATAACGAAAACATTTCGAAAAACATTTCTTCCAAATAGGCACTATATCTGTACGTGAGAGCCAGACTAACCCAAGTTCATTTTTTAAAAATTGAGTTTTTTACAAGATTTTACTACTTTTTTTTCATTTTACTAGAATAACAGACACTTAGTTAACTTACATTCAACAAAAAAAAAATAAATTGAATAGTATAAACTACTTCGAATACTATGCTAAGAAATAGGTAATCGCATTTGTTTTTCAGCTCTCCTGAAAACTAACAAAAAAACACTTGATTGAGATATGTTCCAAGGAATTTCATTCGCCCCTCTACCGTGTTCTTCCCTCAGTTACAAAACCCTCTAATTACTTCGAACAATACGTTTCGCCAAAATCCCTCGAAAACAGCTCGAAAAGGGTCCCTGATTATTTGGCCCCGATGGAGGTGTGTAACACAGAACCGAAACTGTAATATCTTCGAACAAAAAGGCGCGACCACGCTCGAGGTGTTCCATAGAAGCGTAAGAAATATTTTTCCAACGGATTTTGTCCGCGAGTTGAAGTTCGCGCATTATTTCCCGGCTTTCTGCCGGGGCTAGAGAAAGGAGAGGATTTTATCCCGAACTCAGTCATGTGCAACAAAGGGGTATTGATATGGGCCGTGCTTGTGAAACGGGCCAATAGCTGCGGCCGCCATTGTCACCCGCGGCCAGATCCATACCGAAGATACCTGCTGTATTCTTCCAAACTACAAATTCCCCCGGTCAATTTTTTTTCTTCCGCTATCGCTGCAGCGTATCTTTGCACTTTCTGCCCAGCCAGCATCGCGCCACATCGGTTCCCAACCACGAACGTCAGTCCTGGAACGAGAGCAAGATGATTAACTCCACACACCGTTACGAACCTTCAGCCAGCAGGTTCCTTGCTAATTTAAGTTCGCTTTAGAGAAGTATCGGTTATGAATATTTTGCTAATTTCAACCAGAATATTCGGAATTTCGCGCGAGCGGCTCTTTTAGCATCACGAGAGGCGTGAACAGTCCTTTTTCAAGCATCCTCTGTATTTTAAACAACGCGAAAATGGCTTTCAGCGAAGTTGTTCATTGTCAGAAAGAACATTACGGGGATGCTGTTTTTGTGATATTCATTCCGTTAATGGGACGCCGCATATTTTTATAATGTTACTAACTGTAATGAATGCAGTTTCAGTGCCCGATGTTTCGACAACGTCAAACAGCTTTTGTAAAGTACGTGTACGTTATGTGTACGTGTATTGTCTGTGTAGCTGCGTACAATTCTACGTCGTCCCTAAAAGGTTCATGAAGGGATTAATAACGAAAAACTTATGAAGGAATGAATAATGATATAGCAAAAGGAAGGAAGTGGGAAATAAATTTACGAGATTGTGAATTTAGGGGGAACTTTAAATTTGTAAACTGTAATTTGTTGAGTTTGTAGATAATAAGGTTATTAATCTAAAGTACAGTGAAACTGCAATTTTTAACAAATTTTCATTTATGTATGTTGGAAAATTTTTTACTCTAAAATAAAAAACATTCTCTAAGTATGAAAAATATAATTTATTATTGTTTTTTATACTGTTTGACAATGCAGTCTGCTCTTATAACAATTTAGTCTGCATCTCATGTTGTACCCTTTTACATAAGTGGAGTTTACTAAAGAGAGCTTCCTAAGATTGTTATTACCTACACATATAAATAATTTTTTACATTTCATTAACAGTATTCGCACAGTTCTGGCTAGTAATATACAACGTAAATGTGTTTCGTTCGTAGCAAATCATACTCTACAATAAATTTCTGATATTATAAATTTGCGAAATTAATGCTTATAATATTTCAAACCTGTGGCAATATAAAAATTTTATAGGATTATGAAAAGTTTAAAAAATTATAAAAATATTATGAAATTATAAGATTTATAGAGTATATAACAGTCACACAAAACTTGTTACGTCATATCTTAAGATCGATTTGCAGAAATTTATTTATACCTTTTCCCAGATCCGTACCGCTAACGAACTAAATATTTCATGAATGCAACGTAAATGATTCGGATGGCAATAGAATCCCATGAACAGAAAACGATTGATTAATCGGCTAAATCTGTTGTTCGTGCGCCCAGTGATCTAAATTAACATAACGAAATCCGTGCCGAAGTGGATGCTGTTATGCCCGTGACACGGTATTCAAATGACGAACAGATTGTGGGTCAGCGTTGAATATTTTATGAGTTGTTTGGATGGGCGAAGTTGAATTTATTACACAAACTACGCGCACACCTTGAGCTCGCGATATGATACTTGGATACTAACGTGATGATATGGTTCGTTACGTGCTACGAAATTTATAACCATCTAGATTCAAGCAACTCGGCGCCAAAATAATAATTAAACAGAGGCCACCTTATTAACGCAGCCTCCTTTGTTATCCCCTATTTCTCGTCAATTACTTTTTAAATCTAATCAAAAACTTTTTATTCTAGTGATAACACGAGGGAATATTAGATAACCGTTCTGCTTAAGTTATACGGAAATGCAAATTAGTATTTATCACACAGTAAATTATGCTCTATGTATAGCAATGGAACTACAAAGGCAGCCAAAATTATTTATTATATGCTATTTAATTTTTAAACTATTAAATTAAGAATTAAGAAATAATAAATAAATACTGATTTTTTGTATTACGTATATTTCCTAGAACCCATTATTTATGGAAAGTGTTACATGACTTAAATTCAACTATTTTCTAGTTAAATGAATTTGTACAGTTTCGTGATTAAGATCACAACTATTTTCGTAAGCAAATTCGGAAAATTTAAGTATTTCATAAAAATCACTTGGATTGATAATATCTATATTACAAAACTTTCTAACATTATATTCTCTATGAGCCAAAATACATAAAGCTTGTTTGAAAAACTCTACCTCTTCATTCTTCATTCCTGGGGTATATAATTTAAAATTTATAGAAATTGTCAGGGCGACAAAGATGAATGCTGTCCCAGTGACAATAATGTTCGAGTTGAAGAAGAGTTTATGGTTCTGAAATATTTTATCGCATAATAATGAGATATCGGGTAATATAAAAGATGGGATGTGTAATGGCTGATTCGTACTACTTGCATAGACTACTTGTACTTAACTCTCCTCAGTAACAATTTTCACAGCTTCTTAGACATAACTTATGACTATCAGTAAAATTAATTTAAGTAATTGATCGTGAAGCAATGTTTTTGATAATATATTGATAGAGAATGTTGCAAAATTTTCTATCCTTTTTCTGCTACAAAGAGTGTTCGACGACAAATGTTAAAAATTTTTAGGAAAAATTCTAGATATTAAAATAAGACGAAAATGAAGAATGATGAGAATGCATTCGAAACTTCGTTTCAGAGTTATTGATTGTTGAGGAAACACCTAAAATACGCATGAAGTATGGCTGACTTAGAACTTATTCTACTACTGACGCGCACTACTTGGGTCAGACACAGCGAAGTCAATAAAATAAGTCTCAAGTCAGACACATTTTCCGCAAATTTTAGGCGTTGTATCTACAATTAATAACATTAAAACGAACCTTTTATTATATTCTATAATAAGTGTATCCTGTGATAAAATATGATTACAATTTGGAGGAACCTTTAGAGAAAGTTTATACAGTTTTGCAAAGCTATATAAAATGAAGAAAAACTAAAGGGTTCGTCAAACCAAAAAAATAATAATTTTTTAATGTCTTGGGTACCTTAAAGAATTTGTTGGTTCAATTTACATTTTAACAATTTTAATACTATTATAAATTGTAACATTTATTCACTATTAAAAGTTACAAATAATTTTAAAAAGTCGGCCCCTATTATGTAAACGAAAATTACAGCTTCCAATGCTTCATTTCTAACTCAAAAACGCATCCTCACTTCTCCCTCAAATTTTCTTGCAACACATTTCGCGTTTTGCATATTCATGCAGTTAAGCGCGTGAAAAATCTTCACACTTCCATAAGATTCACATTCGCAAGAACAATTCCATGCCACACGTATTTTCTGCTTCGATTTTGTTTCTGGCAATCTTCTTTACACCTACATCGAAATCCCCTTTTCCCTTTTCCCTTTTCCTCGTGGAATATGTCTTGTAGCCCAGGTTTCATTTTCCATTCTGACATGGTTCTTCTTGGTAGAAATGGTTCTTACTTCTCACATTCTTGCCTCGATAATTCCTGCTTCACCTTTCTTGGCGCACCTGAGCCATCCTTATTTACCTTTCATTCCCGCTTTCTCCATCTTCTCTTAATCAGTTACGTTTTCATGTGCATAGAATATCTCTTCTTTGAAACAAAACTCAAGATATTTCAGAGAAACTATTCCCATTATTTAAATGGTATAAAACAATAAATTCACTTGTAATTAAGAGCTAACTCTTCATTATTAACTAACCCTATCCTCTCAACGTAGCTATAAACGAAGATGAAGTATTTCAGGTACGTCACATTAATCAGAAAGCTTGATTTATGCGATTCTTATATAACATCCTTAGTGAAACAGAATACTGAGCGGGCCAAAGTGAAAAGGACCGATATTTTACTAATTTCGAGGGTTAAATAAGGTTATCGTCTCGAGAGAAGTAAGTATAAGAGGTCAAAAGGCTGACCGACGAGTGGCGATTTTGGTCCTTAAGATCAAAGCGCCGCGAAGCTGATAGAACATTAAGTAGCGTGGATGAAGAAAAGCAAAGGCCAAGAGAAATCTATTTACGGGGAAATGGATTCGTTTATTACCAGAGATTACGTAAACCCTATTACGACAGGGTCCTGGGAAAAGAGGTTATCCATGACTATAGATCTCTGCTTCTCGGACTGTAAATAACTCGATTGCGAATGCAAGCATTCGACAAAAGATACCTTCAAGTGGTATCCGATTTAATCCTTACAGAGCCAACGGAATCTTCACAGAAGAATTTCTTTTTTCCAGCTGGAAAATCCCCGTCTGTGCTGCATGCCCTTTCTGCTTTATTGAGATACGGGTATTGGTGGAATCTACGGGACGATTCATATAAAGTGATTGCAAAATAGTTTTCCTAACGCTAAAGAATTGATCAGGACGTACTGTCGAAGTTTTCTATTCAAAATACTTGAATATATCTAAATCAAATTATTATATGAATTTAAAAAGTAAGCAATAAAACAGGGAGTGTTAACGTCAAAGGAACGTCAACACCTGTACTAAATGAAACATCAGATGAACAAGGAAATTTTGTCGTTCTTGAAGTTGAACAGTAAGATCGCTTGTATTTTTTAAATAAAAATACTACCATTTCTGAATAAGAAGATCGTTTACAAATTTCATTTTTATAGAACTCAGAGTTTTTATTATGATATTAATCGACCTTTTAATATTAAAAGCGACCGATCAGTCTTGATTACCTAATTTTATCTACATAACACTAATGAGATCTCATCTATTATGTATAAATGATTACAAAAGAAGAATGGACCCTTTGAACTATAATTGATTGAAGCTAAATTTGTAATACAGTTAAAAATCCTTACCGACCAATTACGTACGCCCTAGTGTTTTAGATAAGAGGAAAAAATAATTACATCTCAGCTAACAACGACCACTCTAAAGCTATTCGTGAATATCTACAGAAGAAAACGGAACCTCATTACTGTAACGACTGTCACAACAATGTAGTAATAGTACATCCTTCTACATCGACAATAACCACGGCTCTTCTAGACACTTATTACAGCTTCCTAGTTCTGATTATCAAGTTAAAATTAAATTATAAGAAACTTATTAGTTTAAAACATATTTTTATAATAGTGTCATGCTGACAGACGGACACAGACATAGAGATATTTAATCTAATAATGAATTGACAATCTAGCAAAAAAGCTCATGAAATTTTTTGATCAATTTAAATTTATCAAAGCCTATAACCTGGCTTGAAACCTCTGAAGAGACCTGTGTTATTCGAGAGAAAGTTGATTCACAGAATCAGAAAATATACTTGGAGATAAAATCGATAAATTTAATTTTAGAAATAAATTCACGTGAATACTTGATCAGATATGACCCCTTTTTACTTTTCCTTTTCCTCAAACACCTTTGACATTTATTAACTATAGCAATGTAGATCCTAAGTTTTTTAAAATACGTTACGGATTGTTACGACTAAAACAGGTATATATTATTCATCAGTTGTTCCAATGTAGTAGTATAAAATAAATAACAATATTAACGTCGAATATCTCTATCCACGTTATTTATAGTGACCCAATGATTTGCCGCGCACTTCTTATACTACTCCTGGCAAAAATTTTTCGATTAAACCCAACAATATGAAGCTATTTAAAAATATTGTAATTTTTGAAATGTAAAATGCTGTCGTATGAATATAAAACATATAGAATTATTAGATAGGTTTGACACAGTAGTATTTTACATTTTCAACAACTACGATACTTTTAACTAACTTCGCATTGTTGAGTTTGATTAAAAACTTTTTGCCAGGGGTAATATTAACTAATCCACAAATAAAATATTACTCTATCACCATTCCTTCTCCCCGTTGTTTTTCTCCCAAAAATTGTTAGTGAAAGTTGAGCGTGTCCAGGGGCTCGGGAACGTATTATTAGTGTAAGTTAATTCGTGTATAATAAGCCCATTAAATCTTCTTATTCGGGCTGGCTGAAGAGACGCCGGCTTCCTCCGTACCTCTTTTTTTCCGCGGGACTTTGAATGGCGTTTATTAAGGCCACGGACTCCACATCGAGAGCCACTTCGAAGCTAGCAACATCGCGGCAGGATCATTAAATGGGAAAAATTACTGCAGCGCGGCGAACTTCCGCTAGGAAACTTTTTTTTCTCTCTCCGCTTCATCCCTTCGCCCCTCTGCTCTCCCTATTTTCGTTTCCCATCCGATTCGCTTTCCGTAACTTTTAATAAGTTAATGATCCGATGGATTCTCTGGATGAGGATGAATTTAAGCCACTTTCTATCATGGATTTCGATTCGAAGTAGAGGACGCTTATTTTATTGGGGATAAATTAATCGTGGAGAGAAAATCAGACCGATTATGATTTCGTAGATTAGGAAATTATCTAAACTGAATATCTGAAGTACTGATGCGGTGCTGGAATATTAATGATGTTGTGGAGTTCGGGGCACTGGGATAAAGTATTATATTAAATTGTTTAGCTTATTCAGGTACTGAAATATTGGAATATCGGATATTGGGTCAGCGGTGTGTTTAGGCTATTGGGGTCTCGAGGTACATACCTGGATATTTGAGGCCTGGAGTATTTATGAAACGTGTAGATTACTTTGAATATTAACATATTAATTAGAATTGGAAGTTGTTCTAATCAGTTTTTTGAAATAATGTGAACATTGTTTTAAAACAAACTTTCGAATAAAAGCATCAGACTGAAGGAGTAATCTGTTCTACTTCTCGATCTTGTAATCAATAGAATGTGTCACATGTTCAGCCTAATATTTTTATTCTTAGGTTTATTCAAACAAATCTTTATGAAAACTCATTTGGATTACGTTCGATAATATGTATGTATTGAATAATATTAGGTTTTAGAAATTTACACTTAATGGATGGATAAATATTTTTATAGATGCATAGAACCAAAAAAACTTTCTGCTATAAGCAAAAAATATTAAATCACTAAAAGCAGCACATAGTAGCAGCACTAAGTAGTTTAATAGCTATCACACATTTAAAAGAAGATAATATTCTTTTAAACATAATCTGTGATTGACTCCAATTTATATAATATTTTTACATTACTTATACAGTAGATATATAGTAATTTTTTATCTCATAATTATAGGAATAAATGAAGTTTGTTCTTCGTATTTATACAAATGAAAATACACAAATTTCTTATATGAAAAAACAAAAAGCAAGATATGATGTGCTGTAAATTCTTCTCGCAGTCAACCATAGTAAAGAAGAGATAAAATAACTCTTTTAAATATAAAACTGTACTTAAAGCGACATTTTACATTTGTCGAGAAAAAAAAGTCGAATCATTTGGTTATTTTTCTGTAATTTGAGGTATTATAAAAATATTGTTAATGTAATATTCTAAAATTCGAACATACAAGGAAGATATTTCAAGGAATCGGTGTGAAGATAGAAACTTAACTTAGGATTTTCTAAATACTAATTAGATTTAAATATTTCTTAAACAGAGGATAAATAAATAATAGAGTTTTCAATGTACATCAGTTTTTGTTCTCCTACTTCCAACTGCGATAATTATTTTAGGGAGGTAGCTGCTTTTCTGAAAGCAATTATTGAATTATTGACAGTAGTTGAAATTTTGAAATGCTCAAATTCTTTAAACTTGAAATCGACAAATCGTTAATACCGAACTATTCAAATTTGTTGATATTGAAATATTCAAACTTTTTATCTTTTTAAAATTTATGTTTTCTGCGAAAAATATCACGTGCAGACTCAACAAACTACAATTATCTACATCGCTAATTGCTTGAATTTACAGGAACAAACAAACTAAGAACCTGAATCAGTTACATTGAAAGCGCTGTACATGTCAGCGTCAAAGTATGTACATGACGCCTATTCAGAGACACCGCGGCAATTAAAACAGTTTACACTAGGCCTTTCGGCCGCTTGTTCCACGAGATCAGCTTCTTGTCGATTAGACCACGCTTCATCGGTTGAACCTAGTAAACGACGTTTGAAATGCAAAGCGACGTTCTGGCATTAATCTCGCGTGTACACGTGTAAACGAGTGAAAATACCCATCGAATAAACGGGGGCTGCTTCGCGCACAATAGAGCTTGAATATTGAACATTCATCGGAGGCGGAATAAGTGGATGAACCTTGGTGGCCAACCCGTCTGTCGGAAATTGAAATATTGAATTTTGTATATATGTACGTATCGAGAAGTGCGTCGTCGAATTTCGTTTAAGCGCTGCTTTATTACTCGATGACATGTGGAACGGTCGAGAGACCTTGCCACAGAAGATCGACTTTAAAAAGCTTAAAAACCATTCCACCGTTTCTGGATTAATTTCATTTCGATATAACTAAAAATTTATACAAAGGAAAATATGATTCTATCAATGAACGTTAAATGTACAAAACAACCAGTTATAAAAACCATTTGCAGTGGTGGCTAAAATGTTGATTTAATGGAAAAATGGAGAAGAAGGATTTTTTACTATTTTAAATGTACTTACTACTGGAATTTCTTTTTAATATTAATTTAGTTTCTTCGAATGAGATTGGTTATTATCGCGTTAATATTCTATTTAATAATGTAATATTGGATAATTCCATTAATAATTAATAAATAATACAAGCAATCAAAGAGAAACGTAGTTATCAATCAAATGTGATAAGTGATTAATTGCGAAATTATTACACTTTCAATCAAGAATAAATTACCAATTATAAGCCAATAATAATATGTAAATGATAATACTACACTTTTGGACTTTGTCAATTTGTGGACAGGCCATAAACACTGAATAACTAAACAGATAAAATAATTACAAGATTAATGTAACAGAATCTATACTTTCCTTCTGGTATAATCCCCAGTTCGAACATTTTCTTCAATAATATTTTTTGGTTCTAGCAATTGTTTTTTTCGTTATATAATTAAATATTACTAATTAAGAATGATTGCCAGTTACAAATGTTGCTAATGGGTAAAGACCAATCTTGGTAATTATCACGATCGCATTCATTAATTAATTACAAATTGATCATAAAAAATCAATTACTACTTCACTCTGATTCGAATGTGCATTTAAAATATTGCAAATATTTTCTATAATATTCTTTACTTTGAGCAACACTTATTATTAGAATAAAGCCACACATGTATCACCTGTTAAAATTAAAATTATTCTCAATTGATAAATAATTAATAATTCTGTATTAAAATGAACAACCGATTGTTTACACATATACGTACATGATAAACCTGAATTATTAAAATGTAATGATTCTTGTTTATGATTAAAAAAGAAGACATACAAAAATTAGGATCTTATAAAGGTACACATAATCTCACCTATTTAAAAAATACTAATTAATTTGTGAATATACAAGCTATTAATTAAACTTTAATTATTATAGACACATAGGGTGCAGATGATATTCTGAATGCTTCTAATAATGAATATTCAATGGATGCTGATACATAGACAAAGAAGTTGTTCCTTTTATCAACATTGGATCCCATTGAATCACTTCAACAAATCACTAATTACATAGTAACAGCGAATATATGTACATTCATTCATTAAATATGTAAACCTACTTCTCAACATACGTAATATGAAACAGTCACGACTTAATACATTTTTCCATCAATAAGCTTCACTGACTGTACAAATATAATATTTCCTTAAACATGCTCGGCTACAAGTTAAGCTCATTACCAACAGTTACCAATAATTTACTTCAAAAAATGTTACAAGCGGTGATATTACGTGTTAGGTGATGTTACACGCCATTATCCTATAACTAGACACTCTGTATTCCGTCACAGGAAACTCGTATACTCATTTCAGGCTTCAGATAATGTAAAAAAAAAAAGAAACTGTAAATTGCTTAACTGCAAAATACGCCTGCAGTGTACAAAAGGGTTCGTGTACCAAAAAGAGAGAGGCGCCAACGAAACTTTTCCCTGGAGCATAATGATCTCGTCGCATCCGCGGCCCCAACAATGAAGATCGATAATTCGAAAAGGTCGAGTAGCCATGCTATTGGAAAAGATTCCCGGAGCAACGGAAATCTCGCCCGCCAGCCACCGAAGAACACATCGGAGACGGTGCAACCGTATTTCAAAGGATTCTGTGACAATTCTGCGCCCTGCGAAAGCTTTGTTATCGCGTCGCCTTTCTGCGGGCGCCTGCTCGCTTTCCCCACGTTCCGACGAGAAGATATTCTAGGTCACTGCTAGCCAAACCGTGCCCGACCCTCCCGAATTCCTGACAATCGAATCGAAATGCTCCAAGGTCCTTCGAGAAAATACTTATGACAACTTAAATCGTAATTAATAGCACAGTGTCGTACTCGTACGTTTTGTCTATAGTATGTATTTTTTGCCTTAATAGAGTATCAATTAGAACATAACAGAACCTTGGTCAACCAAAATTTAATTATCGGATGTATCAACGATGAGAGTGCAGTAGGTCTGAGAATAGAATTCGTGGTGTGATTTAATGACAGTCTAAAGAGATTTAGAAAACTAGGCATAAAGAGTTTATTTTAATTTCGAACTTAAATCGATCTTAAGTTGATTATTCGCGATTCTATTGTATTTAAAAATGGAATAAGGAAATAGGAGAATAGCGAATTAGTGGAATAAAACAGTACTAAAATATCTTAAAATTGGGGTATTTTGATATCTAAGCCAAAAATTGTCTACTTGTTAATTGCAACGATTTGATATTTGAAATATTCTGGTACTTGACGTTTTTGGAAATTATATGCAGTATATCGAAATACTTGAAATATTCAAGGTATCTTCCACGTTTTGAATATCAGGGTATCGATCATTGGATCATAGGGTATTTAGGGTATAGAAATTTATTAGGGCATGAAAGAATGCGATTATTCAGCGTATTTGTGTTACAGGAGCATTTATGAATTTAAATATACAATATGTCTAATTTAAACGTAGTTATAAATTTATAAAGTATCATGTGATGTACTTGAGGTATTATGAAACGTGACTATTTATTTAGAAAGTAAACGTTTTCTATTTACAATGATAATAAATAATTGCTTTACAAAACTAGAAAATAAAATTACTAAATAAAAGCATTTATGAAAACCAATTCTAGAAGCATATATAATAAATAAATTATTAAATATTATGCTTGAAGTAAAAAGTACCATAAGTATGATTAAATTTGTAAAAACAACAACAAAAAAAATACATATAATTTCCAACATACCAAATTATTTAAAACGTACATATTCTCTAACAAAAATGATACCTGATTAAATACTAAACCTTCGTAAAAACTAGTGTTTAGATTAATTCATTTACCACTTTAGCATTTTTAATTAGCATAAATACCAGCAACCATCCAACAAAAATTATACGAAAAAAATATTATTTTGGTCCAAACAAAGCAGTAATACTCACTAAGTATAATATGTGTTTTAATTATACAGGCTACTAGATTTTAAAAGGTGCTTATACATATAAAAAAGAATGAAAAATAAAACTGTTGAAATTGCGTTTGAGGTATTACTTCAGAGTTATTCATTGTCAAAAATCTAGCAGAATACATGTAGTGCCTTTGACGTCGGAACTTATTCTACTGCTGCTACTGCGTCTGACCTGTTAAGCGTGCCGTCAGTAGAATAAGTCCCTATGTCAGAAGCCTTTTACGCACATCTTAAACGATTTTTCAATAACGTATAGTTCGGAAACAAAATTTTGAATACAATTGCAATCTTTTTGTTCTCTTTTTACATATACAATCACCCTTTACTTTTTTGTAAGTTTCACTACATTTGCGAGGATATTATCGCTGATTAACTAATATGCTTACAAGGGTTTCCCATTTCTATCGCTAGTAAAATATCATTATTTTAATTGAATGCCGTAAATTTGAAAAAGTTTCAGCTCTTTGTGTAACATCAAAATTCCCTCTTCCTTGCTTTTTTTCTATAATTGAAACTATCGTGTGTAATAAATCAACAAGTTTTTCTATTTTGTATTTATACAGGATGTAGCAAATATTGCCTTCGCTGTTTTAAAGTCCGATACGAGATCCAAATTGGAACAGAAAATGTCCTATGACGTAGTGTCGGGTCCGCCTTCATTTTACAATAATAATACCTTAAAATTAACATACCTATGCGCTAAACTAACAATCAGAGAATTCTGTAATTTTACAGATGTATTGAAAAGCAGAATTATAGCAAAAAAGTCTTAATACATTTTATTGTATCTCTTACAGTTTAACTTTTATAAAACTTTACAAATCTGAGGTCCATGTTTTATGAACATCTCAGATTTTTAAAGCTAAAGAATTCTCTAATTGTTAATTTAGAATATAGATATGTTAACTTTAAGATATTATTATTACAACATGAAAGCAGATTGGATAGTATGTCATAGGACATATTGTGCTCCAATTTGACTTTCCTACCAGCCCTCAAAATATCAAAGGCTATATTTATTAAACCCTGTATACTGTATTCTTTCATACACTGTATCATAATGTGGTGTAATGCATCTTTGCCATTCTCTATAAAGTTACATAGCCAAAATATAAAATATTAAAATATAGAATTTAAAAATTGAAATTGTAGATACTAGTGTCTTAATATTAACAGAAATGATTCTGTGTAACACAATAATAACCGTGAGACAGTGAAAAGGACACATTACGCTTGTTCCCTGAAAATGCATTAGAGCGTCCACTTCCCCTTTAATATGCATTTCCTTTAGACAGAGCGAAACTAGGAAGAGGAATATTTAGGGACAACAGTCAAGGTTGGCTTTAAATAGCCTTCGAGTCAAGTATGAAAAAGGCCGGAGACGGCAGCTTACTGAAGGATAATGAAAAAAGGTGAAAAGAGCTGTGTCGAGAGCGAAGAAAACTATTACGGGACAAAGAGGAAACGGAGTGGGGCTAGATGCCTTAAATGTGAGAAATGGCTGCGCGAAACGCGAGTGTCGACTGTACGATAGTCTCCGCGAGATTTTTCGGAACAAAGACGAAACGTCGCCAAGCGGAAAATTCATTTTAAAGCGTACTTTCTCCGACCTGCGATGTATTTATAAATGTTATTTTGAATTTGCCCGTGTAGTTTTTCGATATAACGGCCACTCGATACGGAAACCGATTAACGGTACGTCGAAGTGAACTTCACCAACAGTTGAAATATTGCTTTCTAAAAGCAATACCGTTTCTGAAACCTATACCGAGTAAAACTTTATTTCCGTTATTTCATTTGCCGTATTTAACAGCAGCGGAAGAAGAACGACAATAACAATTTTAGACCAGAAATGTTTCCAATAACAGTATCCATAATAAAGTTACATATACTCTAATAAATTGCATCTTCTTTCAAATGGAATAATCCTCCCGACATTAAAACCGTAAGCTTCAGAGTGTAATAAATATCAACGAGAAATATAACATATTCTGAAAGTTTGTTGCCTTTCCTAAATGAAATTTTTTACTGGGAAATTGATTAAATCTGAAGCTTGAGCATATCAATCAATCAATCATTCAATCATATCAATCACGTTGTTTCCATTTTTCAATCTTTATATATCATGCTTTAATATGTTATGAAAAATTGAACTTATGTAGTCGAATGTACCTATCAATAGATATAGCCAAAGCCTTAATAAATAGTACTTATGTAAATAGGTGTTTACGATTTTTTACAGCTTTATTATCAATATAAAAATTCCATTACTCAAAATAAACTTGTAATCTTTAATCACTTCCTTACGTGAGATTATAACAATACTTTGTTTAATTTTTTAAATATGATTATCGAATTATTGCAGTCTATGTCATAAGTCTATGTAATATATCATTGAATATTATTCAAGTTTTTATAGATGAAGTTAACTAGCGATAAAAAAGGTATGCACAAAAATTTAATAAAGCTTTTCCAGTAATTAAAGATTAAAATTGGAAGTGGAACGTCACAAAACTCTATGAAAGTTTCAGATGAGCTAATATTACAGATTCATTGGTAACTAAAATATATAGAACGACAATTTATTTCGCATCGTCATTTCATCGAATTGTAAAGTAAAGTAACGACTCTACTTCGTCGAGTAAATGTTTCGTGAAACTTCCACGGAATCAGCAAAATTGTGCGACTGCAAACATCTGTGCCGTTCAACGCTCGGACATCGTATTTGTCCATCAAGTTTATTTCCGCGTGAACTCAATAATTTATTCTCGCGCACATTCAATTACAAAACTTCTGGTGTTGAAAATTTCCCACATAGAAAAAAGACAACTCGGATCTGATATTGCCATAAATAGTATAGAGTTCAGTGGAATAGTAATATCACATTACTATTTTAGTATATATACTTCGAAAGACTAAGATATTTAAAAAATTAATCGCATTAGAGTTGTATCTTAACTACAAAATTATTTAAAATAGCATTTTTATAGTATTAAACTATTTAGATATAGAATAATTGAAGAGTATATTTGAGAACGTGAAATACTTGAAAATTCAGGTTACTTGTGTATTTACGACTTTAATGATGTATCCATCAATGTTGTTACATGTTATTATATTATTTAAAATATAGAGGAATTGTTTGTATAAACAGTGATTTGACTTTAATAGATGTATTTCAAAAATGGTTTAATTATTCTGTGTAATGGTTATTTATAAAGATTTCAATATGAAACTTACTTTTTCAAATGAGAAACATGTTTCTATAACACTCGTGCACCTTAAGATGTGCTCAACATAGTACTGCACAAAGCATATTGATCGACAGGTGTTGTAATTAACCATTGTTATTATGGTTTTAGTTCGTGTACTTTTGCAGCATAATTTAATTGTCTTCGCATTTTGGTTGTAAATTTGTACGCAAGTCTACTATTTATTCTGAATAACCAAGAAAATATTTCTATAATTATGAACCAAAAAAATACTGTATGTCTTTCTTGAGTGCGTCTTTAAGGGCACAATAAACGAGATATAATAAAAATATACAGTTCCATTAAATATTTAATTATTTTCCTTTACTTGTTAACATGTAGGATTAAAAAAAAAGTATTACACTTTTAATACAAGTTTTTTTTTATAAATGATATTAATCTGAAGCCACAAAAATAGGAACGAGTACCCTAATTGCATATAACAATTTCTATAAATAGGCTAAAATTCATTTGGACATTATACTCGATTCAACTTCAGGCGTTTAATTAAACCGATTGTACCCGCGCTTGATGATCAATCTTTCCCTCTCGACAACATCTTACGAAGTAATTTTTCTCAGACTACTATCAATGGATCCACATTTCTGTGTTATGTGAGAAAGGAAAACGTATGCTCCCGAAAAGATGGCAATCTTAAGAATGTGATGTTAGAAGCTGTACATAATCAAAAATGGAACAAAGAGACTGCTCCACTTTCAACCAATTGTCCGGGGTTTGAAAGAAAGAGACTCTGTAGAAAATCAGGCCGTAATACAATCGCCAAAGTAGAAATGCGAATGCATTTCAATTCGGAAATTGTATTTTCAATCCTGCGACTTTAATTCAACTATAACGCTCTAAATTGCGAAATGGAAAATGCAACAACTCGCCCAGTGTATCCATATTATTTATCACGTTTTCCTTCGTACAAAACTATGAGTTACAGAACGCGTAAAAGGAAATCAGGACGCGCTTCCGTAGGCGAGATTCAATTTAAAAACGAATTTTCATACATTTAATACATGTAAATACGTTCTGCATAATTGAACTATGGGTAATTGGAAAAAACGTATTTCACAGTTCCATTTACCATTACGGAAATGTGGCAATGTGCTTTTTATCTCGCAAATCATCGCTGTATGACATCGATTTCGTACGAACGTCATATACATTTCGAAAGCATCCTAAACTACAGTAACTATATTTCCTTTATCTCGCTACCATTCTATAACATCGTATATGATACACCCTAACGACATCACGATCGTACAATAGCTTTCAATATTGTTTATGAACATCACATTATATTTCAACAGAAGAGGCTTTTATGCTTTTAACAGGTTCTGTTTAAAAGTAACTGGTATATTCTATAAAATCACAGCATTGTGAACTTTTAAATATTATTACAAGATACTCTGAAATCGATGAAATCATTACTTAATGAACGATTGAAAATTATATTATAATTATAGTATATAATGATTAATAACTTATGATTATCTATGAATATGATGAAACAACTGAAATTGGATATATTGCAGTTTCTAAGCTAACAATTTTCTAATTAATAATCGGTTAAGACGATTCCTTAGAAATGTTGTTACTGTTTAATGATAATTTATGGTCATATGCACAGGGTGGCACAGGCGAGCATACATGACAAACTGGGACAGTTCATAGACTCATGTTCTGAAATATTGACTTCTTGAATTCTTTTTTTATTCTTTAAATCCACCATAGGTCAAAAACCACGGTGGATGTAACATCAATTTATCCGTAGGATTAGAACTGTCTGATTACAAACGTAATAAAAAATAATTATTTAGAAAAAGATCACGAGAATTCATCTCTAAAAATAATTTGTTAAGGAACTCATGCTAATTAGAAAGTTTCAATAATTAGAAAAATAGAAATATTAGATTTTATGTGAACTTCCTCAACCATTTGACTTCCTGCAGATGCTTTATCAATATATTATTAATTTTTCAAGACACCCTGTATATAACTTCGCGTCGGTATTATAATTTGAGTTCTTACCACTCGTAGCGCCGCACTCTTATTTCACGCACAGCCACCATTGAACGTGACACAAAAGTGGTAATAGGGCTTTAGAGCCCCAAAAGCGTGGGACAGAAAAAAGCATTGCTTGTCCAGTCTATCTTGTTCCTGTGTACCTGTATCACCGACTAGAGCTCGAAAACCAGTGATTTCTCGAGCCGTCGGTATTTCAGAACGTGAGACACGGAAGTCCATTGAATCTCCAGTCTATCCTGTATACTCTTCTGTGCCTGTATACTCGTTCATGCTTTGCATCACATGATAAAATCAAAAACTGAATTACCAAGAATAGGAAAGGAATATATCAATATTATCTAAAGATGATATTTTCTTAGCCGATTCTATCAGATAAACAAGATACGCATACTACACAAGGAATATGCACTTCGCCCATAAAGTTACATTTTTTGCGTGAATTTACACGTGTCATTCTTTACAATTCTTCATGAATATAAGTCATGGATAAAGATTTACAACGATGTATAGATCTATTGAAAGAAAACGACGACGACTTGCGAAAAAGTGCGGAAAATGTATTGTTATCTATCTGTCAAAATATTTTATACCGCCCAAATGACAAACAATATCGTAAAGTTCGTTTAGATGACGATGTAGTTATTGAAAAATTATTGCCTACTGTTGGAGCAATGGAATGCTTGTTTGATGTTGGTTTTATAGAGGTAACTTATGTTGTAAGACAACAAATACTAATTTCAGTTCCACAAGCTCATATGAATTTATCTATGTGTTTCTTTTTTGTCTAACAGGCTGCTGATTGTCTAGTCTTACCAAAGGAAACATCACTTTTGAAGTTGAAAGCTTTGCACAACTCAGTTGCCAAATCACTTGGCATGACTACATACGTGGCTAATAACATAGATAACTATAATTTGATGCCAAAGTGTTCTACACCAGAGGAAAAACGGTTTTTTACATCAATTTTAGGAAATTTTCATTATGTTCTTCAATATGAAGATCCAGCTCTTCAAGAGAAAGCAAGGAAATTAATTCCTATCACAGAACTTGAAATTGCAACAATGTCACGAATCAGAGAAATACAAAAGTAATAATGTATTTTATAAAACTATCATTTTACAAGAAAGTTTTATTGTTTGCCCCTTATTGAATCTTCTTACAGACGAATTAAACTAAGAGAAGCGAATTTAGATAAACATGTGAAAGAAAGACTAAGTGAAAGTGACATTGATACAAAAGATCTATTCATCATGGAGCTTATGCACTGGTTCAAATATAAATTTTTTACATGGATGGACAATCCAAAGTGTTCTGCTTGTTTTGGAGACTCTGAACATTACCAGGATGTAGCTTCTGAAGATCCTAAATGCTCACGAATAGAAATCCATAGGTGACTTAATGCAATTCAAATCATTAAATATTCTAGTTTAATTAACAAATAATAAATGATACATTGTTTATAGATGTACTAATTGCCAGGCTCTCATCAAATTTCCACGGTATACTGATCCAGAACCATTGTTAACTTTAAGACGTGGACGTTGTGGAGAATGGACTAATGTGTTTACCCTATTCTGTCGAGCGTTGGGATATGATGCAAGATTGGTACATGATGTGACGGATCACATCTGGACAGAGGTGTGTATGATTCTCGTTAAGTTATACTGTCAGAGAAATTATTATTGTCATTATTTATCATTAATAAGAATGTACTATGGTTGTAAATCAATGTTCCAGGTGTGGTCTATGCAGGAAAAGCGTTGGATTCATGTAGATCCATGCGAAGATGTTATGGATCGGCCCTTAATGTATGAAAAAGGATGGAAAAAGAAACTAGTCTATATTATAGCTTTTTCTAAAGATGAAGTGCAAGATGTCACGTGGCGTTACACGTGTGACCAACTAAGTGTGATGCAAAGAAGAAATATCTGCTCTGAAAGTATTTTGTTACAATTTATTGAATCACTGAATAAACATCGCCAATGTTCCAGAGATTATAGTGCCTTTCGTAGAGAATATGTGATTAAACGAAGACTTTCAGAACTTGTTGAAACGATACGTATGCCAGAGGAACAAAATTCTAATGATAAATCTAATGAAACTTATGAAGAACGATCCAGTGGTTCTTTAGCATGGAGATTAGCGCGAGGAGAAGTTACTGAGGTATAAGAACATAATTCATAAAAATTCTAAAAAGGAAATATTACGTTTGTAATAAAAATATTTATAATAACACTTTTCAGCCAAGTCCAGAAACAAGCTATACCTGGGATATTTCAACATATGGAGAAACATTCCACATGTACTATTCCATTATTAAAGATGTATACAAAGTGACTGATATCGACGGCAAGGTACAGCTAGAACTATGTGGTTGGCAAAGTGGAGTTAATAGCATGAAAGGTGGAATATTCCGTAAAGTAGAAAATGACTGGAAAATGGTGTATCTCGCTCGTTCTCCGGGAGAAATTTCCGGTCAACTGAAATGGAATTTCGAAGTAAAAGATCCAAATTTATGTGTATCGACGTTTAGTTTACAAGCTTGGGTCAGGGTGTTTTATGGAGCTAAGGTGACGTGGCAAATAGAGGCATTTTTTAATGATACGGATCCAAGCAAACCTCTAGTATTTCCTATTAAAAACTGCGGCAATTATAGAACAGATTATTTAAAAGGATCTATAAAATTAGTTCTGACAGCAACAGTGTTTGGAAGTCAGGGTGATTCTGCATGGCAACATTCCCAACTCTTTCGACAAAGTTTAGGAAGTGAAGAAGATCGGTCTTTAATAATTAATATTCAATTAAAAAAGAGATAATTATAAAATGAACCTGTATGATATATTATTTCATGATATTGTTAGTAACTGTTTTGTTACACTGCAATATATAAATAAAATATATTACCTATTGATAATTCCTCCTTGTATAAAATAAAAATATATTTAATATGATACAAATACATTAAGGAAAAAATTGAACAAATAATAACAATATTTCATAAGACCAATTACACACATACAACCTATTCTAAATCATATTGCATAATAAACTAAGATCATTATTGTGCAATATTTATTAAATTAAAGGTGGACTAGTTTTGATAAAGTTTAGTATTCGTGAAATGTTTAAATGAAACTACAAAAAGAGGGTATATATGATGTGTGTAAATTTATAAAACAGTTTTGTTTGTAAGTTTCAATACCAGATGGCAATAGTGTTTCGTAGTATGCTGAACATTACGAACATAATTTCATATCATGTTGGCGCCAATCTCGTTATTTGAGCGATTTCTAATTAAATTATAAATATTCGTTCAGTACTTTTTATGTGATAAATAAATAAATTTAGTTTATATTACAATTTTGCTATTTAATCTATGAATTAAACAAAAGTTCAAACAATTACAATTACGTATGACAAAATGTATTTTTTGTATAAATATATCAAAAAGTATGATGAAAGAACAACTACTCATAAATAACATAAATGAAATGTATAATAACTGTAGCATGAACTGAAATCATGCCTCGTTAATTAAAAACTCTCGAGTAAACAATATATTTTCTATTTGTTATTTCGCTTGATAACCTTAAAAGTACCTTTTAAAAAAAAACTTTTAGTTAAATCATCGAATATATAAACGTTCGAAAACAAAAATTGAAATAATATAAATACATCGAGGAATATATTTTAAAGGTTGCTTTTGAAAATCGAGCTGCACAAAAAGTTGTTCAAAGCTTTAAAACGAACGAAACGAAACAAATGTGTCACATATACCGAAAACAATTTGAAAGTATCTTCGAAGAAATTTAAAAATTTGTTTGTTGAGAGTCGTTAACGATTAAAATAAAAACTAAGAAACTATAAACAAGGGAACCACGCCATCTATGTACATAGAAACTTAAGTCAACAACCACCATTATTTGCCTCTGTACCCTCTGTAGCCTCAAGAATTATAAATAAAGTTCCAAATATTTGAAAATCATAGACTTACCATGTTTATTAACTGGCCCAATTACCAAGCAGTGTATGAACTATGCGCTGTCACGAAAATCATTCAAATTAGCCGCTTTCTTAGCGAAATGATAAATTTGCGATGTCGGGCCCAAGTAGAGGCTCTATCCCCACTACCGGACCCTTTCTTCGCGATCGTCGGTCACGGTAACATGAGTAACATCACCAACCCTGGCATCACAGCACAGCTCGGCAGTTGAATTTCGAAACTCGTTTAGGTCAGATCGGTATTCTTCTTTTAACGCCCGCGAGTCGCGACTGATCCATTGATCGGCAACTTTATCTCGAAAACCATTTACAGTCGTCACGATTCACAATGCATGTCTTCATCATGCAACAACTTCCGATGCCGCAGGTGTCGAACTTTTTTTATCCATTCAACACCAGCCTCGAGGAAGAGATGAAGCGATTGTTCGCCAACTTCTCGATCGAAACCCGACCTGCGCCTCTTCCCAACGGTAAGTCGATTGAATAATGCTTGATAATACTTTTCTGTCATTCTGTAAAGTAGAATTTGCTGGAAGTTTTCTTATGTCATTAACAATAAAAAACGATCGATACGAGAGAGACTGCTTCAAGTTGAATTTATGTCTATTAATTTTCAGTCAAACTGTTCTCCACCTAAAGCTCGAACTATTATCGTGAAAAGCAATTTTAAATTTCTGGGCTATTAAATATAAATGTATACAAATTTATGTAGCATGATATTGCGAGATATGTAGCGTATAATCTTATTGCGTCGTAATCTATTTCATAATCTTTCTTGAATGATGAGTTAAACAGAAAATATCTCGAGATCTTCATATCGAATATTTTTATTATATCAATTTCGTGTTATCTTTGTTATTGTTTCTTTCAAATATACCTAACTTTTTTTCTTGGTTGGAAATTTAACAATTTGTCATTGAGACTCTGAGACTTCCCAGCAAATTCTTTTTTTGCGAGCAATTTCGACTTCAGTTTCTCGTCAGAAGTTTCGTGATTTTTTTGTGCTATTTCACAACATAAACTAACATTAATAGTTTCTACATACACAAAACTCTACCCCATCTGTGATTCCCCGTCGTTTCGCCGTAAACTGTCACTAGCCTCATTTGTTTCTGTTCAGACACGTTAAAACACGATTTCACGAAACCTGCAAAAGATCTACACATTTTATTATCTAGCTCATCAATTTGTTATAGCCTACTTTACCTGATTTGATAAATGAAATTTCACAAATGTTATTTCAAACTATTAACATTGTCGTGTATCAACATTATCAACGTTATTGTAAACATCAACAAAATCATGACCTGATTATATAATAATTTGTTGCGCGTGTCATTAAATTGTCATCTGATTGGTCGAATACTTTCGTCGGTTTGTAAACAAACGAATCGATAAGACAAATATTCTTGGTTCTAAAACGTGCTGTAGAGTAGGCTTGTCGTCGGCCACGAAGACGTAGAACTCGTTACAGACGATTCTTAGAACTACTATATTCAGTTCATTTCACTGAATCGGTTAAAAAATATATAATGAGTAACTCTAGAATTCATTCTCATTTTTCAGCAAGGTATTCCTGTGAAAACATACATTTCAAAATTATTATTTTTCGTGAATTCCCTTCACTGGCGTGAATTCTGAAAATATCGTATATCAACCAGAAGAAATATATAATTATAACGAACTTATAGCGATTAACGTTAACAAATGTCATTAGCTTTTTTTTACTTCACGGGGGAATTTTAAGCGTTACTAGTCTTGTTATGCTCAATCTTTATTTATTATGTATTTGTTAGGCACTTTGTATTGTACGTGTCACTTCTACGTAATTAGAAAAGGGAAGGCGATTCTGTTTACTAACTGAAACTTGATACGTCGCGGCCGTTATTTTCTCCCCAAGTCTCTGAAGAGTTTAACTCAAAATAAACGATGCATGGTGATCGGACGTCTTGCGGGTAGATTTTTTTTTTTTATCGAAGCGTTCTTCCGAGACTTTTAACGGATATATTTTGATGCTTTTGAAACTACAATTTTTATTCTCTATCACATACATGGAAGAAAACGAAATGGTACTCCCATTAACGATGAATATGCACATATTGATAAAACAAATTTTTGAAAAAACATTAAAGGAATATTCATTTACATATTTTTTTTAAATTTTATTCAACATCGATTCAAAATTATCATAAATATTTTGAAAAAAAAAAAAAAAAAAACAGCAGTTATTCAGACTGTTTTGATAGGTCTACCGTTAATGCGTTATTTGAAATTTTGTTGTGCTTACTTTTTTTTTCTTTGATGTTATAGTTGAGGACGTAATGGAGGAGTTTCGTCACAATGGTCGCGATTTTGAATATTGTCCAGACCCAGACAGCTCTGCCATTCCAGAGACGACACCGCGCCGCAAGAAGAATAAGAAACCCTTGCCGACAGAATGCGTTTTCTGTAAAAATAATGGCGAAGAGGAAACTTATTACCGACAGCACTTACTGAAGGATGCTGATGGTCGTGTCCTGTGCCCAGTCTTAAGGTACAAAAGTTTCAGTATTTTATTCGAAATTTCTTATTCCATTTAATTTCAATTTCATTTTACATCATTTAATTTACATTTCGTTTCGTTTTGGTTACCCTGTTTAATTACGTATCTTGGGTACCACCTGTAGAGTACAATAATAGTCCTCTTGAAACCGCGTGAAAAAGACTCGAGGTCTTTAGAACCAGGCAAAAGGGGATCCTCGTAACTTATACCATTTTTCTTTTCTGCGGTGTGCAGGGCGTACACGTGCCCAATTTGCGGCGCGTGTGGCGATGTGGCCCACACGGTCAAGTATTGTCCCAAGAGCCCTAAGAGTTCGGGGACGCTGGCTACAGTAAACGCCTTCAAGCTGTTAAGAAACTCGATGGGGAAACGTCGCATTAAGTAGAGGAGCACGTGCCCGATACAATCGTTTCGTGTGAGCTTCAAGCGTTTCCTCGGTATCATCTGCTGGCAGGTAATCGTACCGTTGTACTCTTCGAAGTAAGAATGAACCAAAGCGTTGCGCGGAGATAAGTACTCTTTTTAATATAGGTAAAAACAATCCCTGTCGGCACTGTTTTTACCATTTGTCGATTGATTAGGGATTAGAAATCTCTTATCGTTTGAACCGCGCTTGCGTATATCAAGCTTCTAGATTATGCAGCGGAAGAAATTTGTTTTACATTTCCGTATGAAATACGTTGACAGTCATATTGCCTTCTATTCGTATCATAACGTACAGGGTGATAGGTGTAACTGGAAACCCTCAAAGTGTTGGCAGCATTTATTGTAAATGCTGTTAGCGTTATAAGTGCTGCCAACACTCGTTAAAGGGTTTCCAGTTAAACTGATCACTTCTGTATGCTATTGTGCAGATGTAAAATAAATTTCTGAAAGTAGTTGAAGCACGTGCCATGCGAATACGGTTTAGCAAAATGGCACGATATGTAATCTGGTAAAAGGCAATTTGTTTCTATGGAAATAAAAGTCGAAAATATGAACACATTTTTGATTTTTTAATTAGGAAGAGATTGCCTTTTTTCGGATTTTGTCGTTTATTTTGAGATTCTTTGTATTATAAGCTTCAATTGTAATGCGGATTCTGAAGAGAGTTAAGACGCTGCAACCAAAGATCTTTATGTAGTTTTAAGAATTATTTATATAATATCGTGCCATATATATTCTCGTTAAATATATATACATATATTAAAATTTATTAACAAACAGAATAAGACTTTGTCATCGTTACGAAGTAGTTCGATTTCGTAAATTTGGAACATAAAGAAGACGTATGTGGACACGTGCATTATATCTAAACTTTTATCTACATTTAAGCCAGCATTTGATACTATTTCCTTTTTTTTTAAATTCAGTATATACGTATATTTACACGTATTGACATTACTACAGTTTAACTATATTTAGCATAAAATTCGTGAACATCTTTACCTCGTATTATGGTATTTTTCTAGAGAATTTTAGATGTTTATAAGAAAACAGAATTTAAAGAATCAAACGATTACTGTGATAATGCAAAGACTATCTTTTTTATGAGAGGTATAAATTTCTGACATTTATGCATCCAGATTCCCTGCAAATCGTTTAATAGCAAAACTCTATATATCTTCTGATTTCTTCATTTTTATCTGGACTAATTATGACGTTTAGAAAGAAACAGAGGACAAATTAAATTTTGATTTCTGGATTAATTTATGGCACAGTAAAGATTTACAATACAACGATTAGTATTAGAATGACATTCCATATATTTATAAAGAAAATCGTGATCCTCTTTTATTCGTAACTAAACGTTTGCTTCAATACAGAGACTGTGTTAAATTCAACGTTTAACGTAACTGTACAAACTTAATGTTTAACTAAGTACGTAATTAGAGGAGATTTTTCTTTTTCTTTGAAGATAAACTTCATTATTAAAATGGTTGACAAATGTCAAAAGCCAGCGAAAAATAAAGTTCCTTTTAAAATGTATTCTTAAAAGTTAAGAAACAAAGATGGCGATGTTTGAGATTTAAACTAGATATATACGTGTATATAATATAACGAGTTTGCAGCATTCTCGTTTCATTTTTAACCTATCAAACTCTGGGTTAGTCTTAAGCAAACCTTAATCACAAAAACAATTTCTATGAGCATCATATTGTCTCTAATTACTGCTCAGGTTTAATAGTAGTCATCCCTTTCTCTTCCTGAATACATCGTGTTTTTCGTAGAATTGTAAACACACATACATATGCAAGAAAAGCCTCTCGTTCCTGCGAATCCGGCTGTGAGTCCATCCGAAGGTCATTTGACAAATCTATAGTGAATGCTTCCATATGTTTACCCACCTTCTTTTGTTCGTGGTACTTGGATTGGCTAATGGTCGGATCGACGCTCTTCCCAGGCAGTGGCTTTTTTTTTGTTCCATTTGTGTCGACAATTCTAAAAAAGACACGTGTGATCAGAAAAGGGGGAGCCCTTTGCGCAGCGAGATTGCTGCAAACTCTTTGCACTCTCATGGAACGAGTCGTGCATGTATTTTCGAAATTTCAGTTTTGGATTAGCTTTTTGACGGTAATTGACCGTGAATAATTAAAACCATACCATACTTTATTATATATAAATGTAGAACATATTTATCAATGATTCCATTTTGTATATTATGTAGTTTGTAAGGTTAGGGTAAAAATAATGTTGCAATGATATCTTTAATTTAGGTTTAACTCGGTGTTGCATTAATTAAAAACAGATGTGTTTAGAAGGTAACAGC
Organism: Calliopsis andreniformis; assembly: GCF_051401765.1. NCBI lineage: Eukaryota > Metazoa > Arthropoda > Insecta > Hymenoptera > Andrenidae > Calliopsis > Calliopsis andreniformis. The sequence goes on along the minus strand of NC_135064.1, from coordinate 11,893,510 downwards.
CTCTTTGGACCGTTTTGATAGGATAAAGAAATTAGACATCAAATAGTTTTAGGTGATCAATAATCGTACAATTGGTAACCGAAGAGTTACGAATTGCACGTAATGAAAAATACCTCTTGTTAATCAACAGTGGTTTTTTATCAAATGAAGCTATAGTATAAATTCGACGGTTTCAAAAATAGTAATTTAAATATTTTTTTACGATCTTCAATAGTTCAATCTGTTTATGCACACAGAACACAACATTCACACTCTGCATAGTGTGTTGATGTTAAAATATGAATTTTCACCGTGTTTCAACCGATTTTCACATTGCAACTTTTAATTTGAATTCATGAGAATTTTGATAATAAACTAGAAGAAATACAAGCTCATAAATTTCTATACATCGATTAGCCATGCATTACTACATTCATTATAAATAATGTTCCTATAGTAATAGTGTGTTAGGATATATGTATGTGTTATTGAATAAGTCTGACAATTGCATTAACGTGTGGGACAAATATTGAAACTAAGCCAAAAATGCTTCTGGTCCTTCGAACCTTCGCGACTTATGTCTAACGTTCTTGTTTTAGAACGATAAAGATAAAGCTTTTCTATGTTGAATTTATTAACTTTAGATTAAGCTAGAATCGTGAAGGATTAGAAGTCAATATGTTAAGAATTATTTATCAAGACTGTTAATGCTCGACTCTGTATAGAATAGGTCAAAACAGTAGTAACAAGTATTATTGTTTAAAAAGGCACGAGAGAGAAACGAAATTGCGCTTTTTGCCCTAAGAACATTAAATAGAGGTAATACATTACATGTAGGTAATATTGAGTGTGATTTTTCATTTATATGCAATATAAGAAAATAATAGTTGTAAAAGGGTCTCCTGTGGCCGTTGTAAATTGCAGGCGTCACACTTGGAGTGAATGATTCACAATAAAGAGCGAGATGACGTTATTGTAATTCAACACGAGCGGGAGGTTTATGATTAAGAGTTGCAGGTGATAACGTACGTAATAATGATGGCACAGGAGACCCGACGTACAGAGCTACTTCCAATAGTTATTACGTTGTGCATCCCATACTGATTTTCACTGTCAATATATCCTAACACTTCCTGAGCTTGTTCCATAAGAATTGTACAAATGTTAATTACCACTGCGATTGTCTCTTTATATGTAGTCGCATACTCCACCTTTGTTAGATAATGGTGAGGCACCGACAGGTAAATAATTGAACGAGAGATTTTCAGATCAAGCCAAAGTCGATTTTCTAATTTGATGATAATAATAATGAATGCTTGTTTATTTTGGATTCATGCAAATCAAAATGAATGACGAGTTATATTTTGATTTGGTTTCTACTCAGAATCGTTGCTGATCTTTTATGATGATACTTGTGTGCACTCGCCATTGTATTGTTATTTTAAGTACATTTTGCGTACTACCGTCACAATATATACGTATACATATATGAGTACATATATGTATTTGTATTTGTCATTTTTCATCATTAATGTTATATTATTATTGTTACCACTATTATTATATTATTCTTTATGTTATTTAAGTGTATGTAGTCTAATAATATGTATTATGATATTTTGATGTTTGAAAAAGAATATTTGTACTTTAAATAACTGCTTTTTTATTTTCCCTGTGCGCTTCCTTTTTTATCCTTCGTATCATTCACAATTTTCTACTATTTAGTATGTACTACTGACAGGTAGTATATGTAAAGAATTAACACTACGGTCTGCAATTGCGTCAAAGTTGAGTCATATTATTGAGCTTACAAGGAAATAATTAAAGTTAGTAATTAGTTTATTTTCGAGTGTAAAAATCATATCGATTCTGAGCTTATAAATATCTCTAAAATTGGGAAATAATGATAGAACAGACAAATAACTATCGAATTTCGCTTTAGATATCTACATACTTTTATATTTTGTTATCGATATATAATACATCTTCAAAGAGCATCTTGGCATAATTGTACTACTCGACGTAAAAGAAATAAATGCTTCTTTTCATTATTTAGTTATATTTACGACAATATAATATTACGAACTAGTTTATTTTTATCCATAGCATACGTTTTATAAATTATAAATACTATCTAACTATATTAAAGAATAAATATACCAGTGTATTTGTGAGAGCTCGTGCCGTCGGCAGACATCAGCGTCCAATTGCTTTCGGAATATCGTGTTGAAAATTCAACTACATTGCTTTCTTTTTACACAATTGAAATATTCTGAAATCTATCCATTCAGAATCGATGGAACGTGGCACGCAAATAATTTAAGATAAAAAAGAAAATAACGTTTTACGAATGTAAGTCATTAAAGCTTGCGTGACAAACTGTTTCGTGGAAGCTGGCCGCGTTTTGTATAACATCGCATCGCAGACACAACTCGTTTCCTACGTATGGGATTGGTAGAAGCAATTTAGCTTTATCTAGTCTGTGTTAATTAGTTACATAAGTTTTTTTGACGCTTGCTGTACTGTGAGTCATTAATTTTACACTAATTACAATGTATATGCATATTATTCGTTGTAGATGTGTCTCAGATTGGCACAACGCAATGATAATCTATATTGACACCTAAACATTTTTCCCTCGCTTGCTAGGTAAGTAGGTCAGTTATTGTACTTGTTACGAGAGGTTTTTATAATCGTTTCTGCGCGCCTAGTGGCAAAATTCATTGTAAATGTTTTGTATTGGAATTATTCGATCGATTTTCATTAATAATTGCGCAGAAGTCTATTTAATGAACTTTATGAAATAAGAAGTTAAAAAAGTAAATATAATGTTATGAATAGCATTTTTTAAAATCTTAAGATATATAAATGAACGAATAATTTTATTAGTATTGGTGTTATTCACAAGTTCAGACACCGCTCTTTCTCTATGATATTTTATTCTTATAGGTTGCTCACGATATTGCACGAATTAATTTGAATTGGTGACCACGTAGCATGTTCATATCATAAATATGAATAAGTTTTTTATTTACATATATAGTATTACACTTGTGAGCACATGCATGAGTACATACATACTTGCGTAGCAGCACATACATACGTATATATCTACCATTAATAAGCAAACAACTAAGGACGTTCTAATCTTTCTACATCTTTGAGCTCATCTGCAATCTATGACATAGTTACCTCTGCATACTCGTAAAAACTAAACATTTAGCCCGTGCAACAAAGGTAACGATTAACTTCCTATCTAAATCTGGATACTCCAAGTATGTCAGGAAACACCGACACATCCTGTATACATAAACGTCGACTCACGTTAAAAATCGTTCAATAGAGAACGAACCACTGGGTAGGAAACAAGTCATGTCGCGGGTTTTTACGCTGTTGTGCGTTGCCTTAATCGCATTGAGTTTAGAAACGATGTCGTTAGAGAAACAAAACCAAAATATCGCAAAACTATGGGACAAGTTGTCCCGCAGGAAGTCACCTCCCCTCTTCCTATTCCATTTACTGAAACTGAAGACACACGTGCAGAAGATAGAGACAATCCCAACCAGTCCACCACCTACGAATTGTGTTTGCGTACCCTATTATCTTTGTAGTATCAATGGCACAGTCACCACGGATGGTATCGGAACGATCGACATTCGGTAAGTTAAGTATTTCTTATTGAAAGAAAATAGAGTTTCAATTAACAAAGTAGAAATCTCTAATTGTGATCCAGATATCGAAGATGCACGGGAGATTTAGAAGTATGTTGCCGCCTCGTAAATGCAACAACTACTACAACTACAACTACAACTACTACAACCACAACTATGAAAACAACAACCAAACCTACGACCACGACTACAACCACTACAACCCCATCGACCACCACAACCACGTCTACTCTTCCACCGGTGATTTTTCCAACCACGCAGGAAGTACCAATCACTACGGTCTGTGTTTGCGTGCTTCCGTCACAATGCGACCCAAATGGTATCGTTGGAACATCAGGGGAAGGTGTGATTAGTCCTCGTTTACAGAACATTCAGTGCCCTAGTAACGATCAGGTGTGCTGTAAACCATCCAGTGTAATCCAGTACACGAATCCATCGGTCGCCTCGCCACAGATTTGCGTGTTGTGTGGGGGTACGATCCAGTGCCTCACTCCAGTTGCGATTTCTGCTAACCTTGGACTCGTGAATCCCGTGGTGACCTATCCTCAACAAACATGTCCTATTTCCAACACCTGTTGTCAGGGGACGAATCCAGTGTATTCAAACGGGATTCCAGTGGTAGTGGGACCTATCAAGTTCCCTGGCACGCCCCAGGCTTGTTACTGCATGAAGAGTTGGTTGTGTGCTCAAGGAAATGCGGTTAGTTTGGACAATGCTGGGGCCATTGATCCCAGATTCTCCCAGATTTGCACATCCGCTGATGAAGTTTGCTGCCGAGCTATCTCGATTAACGGGCAAAGAGGCCGCGATTTGTCTACGGATGTAGCGCAGAACATAGTAAATGGGGAAGCTTCGTTCTCGCAGGTCGGATGTGGCGTTCAGAATAAAACATTCGCGCCAGGTAGTTTTTTGCCTCCCTGAAAACGCCTGAATGGTTGCAATTAAGGGTAGACCGTTCGACACATCTGGTTTTTGTTTTTACAGCACAACCTTACCCTGCGGATAGCGGACGAACATATTTCGCAGAGTTTCCGTGGATGGTAGCTCTTTTAACGATACAACCAGATGGCAAATACCTGTTTCAGTGCGGCGGATCCCTAATCACCAATTCGGCTGTCCTTACGGCTGCACACTGTGTCACTGGGTAAGTAGGACAGCGTCGTGAATTGGGGGATAATTAAGACCTGAATGACTTTTTTTAGCCGTGACAACAGCAGATTAGTGGCACGTATCGGCCAGCTGGACTTGGAGAGCCAACCTGGCAATCAGCCAATACCTTATCAACAGGTTAACGTGAAAACCGTGATTCCTCATCCGCAGTTTTACAGCGCTGCTTTGTTCAACGACATCGCGTTATTAATTCTGGACAAACCAGTTAACAAGAGTGCAAATGTCGTTCCTATTTGTATAGCGCAACAGGGGTCGACTTTCGCAGCAGGAGCTAGGTGCCTGGGGACAGGGTGGGGAAGAAGCTCGTTCGGTGAGGACACAATAGTTGTTTTTTTTTGTTAGTCTCTGGATTTTTGCTGGATTCCTTAATTTGATAAATACAGGTGGTACGTATCAAACCGCACTGCGAAAGGTGGAGCTGCCTTTAATTGACAGAGGCGAATGTCAAGCTCGATTAAGGACAACGAAGCTAGGCTCGTATTTTCAGCTGCATGGATCGTTCATTTGTGCAGGAGGTGAAGAAAATAAGGATACGTGTAGGGGAGACGGTGGCGGTCCCCTGGTCTGCCCAACAGCCACTGGACAATACTTTCAAGTAAGCAGAGGGGTTGTAAATAAATTGACTATGTTAGTGAATTATCTGCTTACCTATAGTTTTTGTTCACCTATATGTAAAAAGCAATTAAACATGATTGCCCATAAATGTTACAGTAACTGGTTTTTTTACTCAGGCTGGGATTGTGTCTTGGGGAATCGGTTGTGGCACGTCGAACGTACCTGCTGTCTACGCAAACGTCGCACAATACACACAATGGATCGGGCAACAATTAGCGGCATATGGAGCGTGAAGTCCTGTGGTGACTGGTGACACTAAACAGACATTTAGTCATCATCGAACAGTATTTTCGAAGCAAATTCATGATTCATTTATCTAGTCCTTTTTGTCAATTGTAATGTATGATGTATCAGTTAATAATAATTATTAACGATGGTCAAATAATTAACGGAAAATAAAGGAATCTTACCATATTATAGTAAGACCATTTACGAAACTAACGATAATTATGTTAATTAGTATTTTTTCAAAGCTATTGTTTAAAGTATTGTTTAAAGTCAGTCGACATTTTATAAAATTTTTTTTAAAGAATTGTAAAAAAAGTGAATTGATTCGAAATTTGGCTACTGAAAGATTTATATTTATTATATCATTCATCATATACGCTATATAGTATATTCTATGTTTAAATTTTGCCAAATGTCAGTACAGAAATTTTCCAAAAAAATATAATTTAATTATAAACACAATTAGTAATATAATACAAATATAAATGAAATACTATGTATTATCTTGAACCGCCATGTTACCGAAAAGTTTGAACAAGTCTAACAAGTCTTCCAATAGCCGTGATCGTCTAGTGGTTAGGACCCTACGTTGTGGCCGTAGTAACCCAGGTTCGAATCCTGGTCACGGCAATGTGCACAAAAAGTCACATTGTCACGGTGGAAGTTTGTTTTTTTTTCTTTAATAATAAGTATACCTTTCGTTCATATTATGTTATAGAAATATCTATACTTTCCACTTTTTATATTTAATTTTGTATACCCTCGCATTACACATGTACTTTACTTGAATATACGCTGAGTATCTTACATCACCTTTAAACAAAAATTTTATTCATAACTAAATATTTGTACTATTTTACTAGAAGAAAATACCGATTGCACCTCTATTTCGATAGAATGCAAATTTTAGCATATTGCATAGCGTGCCGTGCAACATGATGCGAGTACAGCGATACGAATTATCGCAAAATCTGCATGAGCATTTAATAACCATTAAGTGATGCGCCTTATTGTGACCTATTTTTAGTGTGAAACGTGTATGTGTATTCATTCTTTTCAAAACTGCGTTTGAAATTTATTGCGACGGCGATAGTATCTCATTCCTATTGATACGACATCTAGCGGAAGATGGAAAATTTAATGCGCGCTGGGAGTCTCGCGAAAAATGTAAATCAGAATGCAATATGTAGTTAGCTAATGATGAGAAAATTCAACTTTTTTTTTAATTTTAATTTCACCGAGAATAATTAGCCAGTTCCTCTACCTGTATTCAAAACTGGATTTTCTTATCTGTAACATGTTCTGAGATTCTTGTTTGAGGACCATATTTGACCTTAACATAGAAAAAGTAGCGAATTCCGAGAACGTATCGAATGCTGAGCACGTTTCATAGCAACGACGTCTGAAATTAAATACTCGGATATGTTGGTAACTTAAGAGTGAAGAAATGAAAAAGTATCATGAGTAATACTACTTTTATCAACAAAAAAACTATTTAGTACAAGTGTCCTTGTTTACTTCCATAGGACCTGTTTCCACGAGAAATATAAACCAGACAAAAAGTATTACAAGTGGAAATTGAGTCTTTTCGTTTCAAAATTAATTCTTATGCCAAGGTATTCATAATTTTCCATCGATTTTACCTCACAATTCTTAGTTTGAATACGATATACGCTTAACATAAGCTATCATCAACTACTCAAATCTCAATGAACTCCATATTGTAGATACCAATTAGGGCTTAAAATCAGGACAACGATTTGCTAATATCCCTCAAAATTCTCTGTATGATGACATTAAAAGGAAGGTTAATCCCTCCGTTACCCGAATATTTCCAGGAAAATTATATCAATTCTGTAATCGAGGTTCGCACGGGGAATACCACCTTTCTTGTGCGACCTATAAGGCTAAAGCCATCCTGCTAAGAAGCTACGCACACATGTATGACGACACAACGATGAGAAATCAAGGAATCGCGAGAACGAGTGGGGGAATTCTCATATGTGATCGGGGCTCAGCTCTTATATCTGTAAACGAGCAAATCGCAGATCCAGTATCCAGTGTCCAGCACATTGCATACGTACGTTGCTCCTTGGAGAGAAGCTTTGTTGCTGAATATCTGGGATTAACTCGCGGTGAGTAGCCTATTGTTTTCGTCACTTCAGCAGTACTCGAGGGTTTGGTTCAACGTGGACGATCTGGAGGATTCTAAAATCTATAAGTTAAAAAAAATAAAATAAATTGTGATCGTGGCTTTAGAGAGATATTAATAGCATCTTTGTAGTAAATATAATTTACAGTAGCCCCACTCGAAGCTTCCTAACAAAATTCTAAACAAAAATCGATACATTATTGGGATTTTGGACGACTGTTAATTGAACTATAATGAATTTACAATTAGGAGATGTCTTCAGCAATAGTTATTGTGGTTGACCGAGGTTCTCCAATACGAGTTTCGTGTTCGTACATTGAACCGGCGGTTGCATCGATCTTTCTTTAAGTAGACCTACACCTACAATAAGAAACAACTATAATAGAGTTCAGTGATGTTATTGGCACGTGCTTGTGGGTTTCGGTAACCAGTTTGACGGCTGATAGTACTTTCATAATGGTCTCGTGATCACGAAGGCCAGTTTCTGAGACAAAGGTCAATGTCGAACATCTTGAATCTTGGCTTTGCCGTGATGCTGTGGTCATTGAATCAAGGAATGATGCTTATATAATTTTTTTCCAAAAAAGAAAGACAGCGATTCCTTTTCCTTCATTCTTAGTTCAGTACGTGGCTAACCTTTCAGTGAAGTTCGTTTACATTTAACGGTTGCGAATTGGATTGTTGGATACTTTTCCTTTTGAAAATCCTTTGACTCAGCGCTTGTACGTATTGCGTTACTCATGATGTGTATAGTATACTATATATAACATCTTTGTATGATTGCGATAAATTATGGAAATTTCGAACAGGAAAATTGTGTTATCAATACGCGTCTCTATATTCTCGTATCTCACTTATTTCTTGACCTCATACTACTGTCAGTTTATATTTAAATATACAGAATCTCTTAGTTATAAACTCGTCACTGATTGAAATTACTCTTTCGTTTTTTCCAATTTCTAGAAAAACAAGTTATTGATGCGAAAATTATCTTCGGAGAGATGCTTCTTATTTTGTTTAAGCGCATTACTTGCAGGATTAGGAGTTTGTAGCGTGTACTTATTCAGAACAGATGCAACAAAACGCGTCGAATACCCAAAATTTTAATTGAGAGTGATTGGTCCTCATTTTGATATTGAACTACCCTTTCCCAGTGAGAAGCTAATTTATAAATTCCACTTTATAATATAATACAATCTTATTTTAACTTCAAAAGTAATAAAATATTTTTTTAACAAGAAGCTAATTTATAAATTTTAATTTTATACAACTGATAATTATTATAATATAAGCGATCTTATTTTACCTTCAAAAGCAACAGAACTTTCTTGATTATTTACATAATATCATACATATAAATGAGTATTGAAGTGCACAAAATATAAATATGTTTTGTAGCTGTTAAATAATTTGGGGAAAAAAGGGTTAAATTAAAACTCATGTGCTCTCAACCATGATTGTTATTGCTCCGTTTTTTATCGCACGATCGTAACTAAGTATTCTTATAACCACTTTTTCGGTTTTGGATTCTTTTAACCCATTTGCATCATTAGAACATATATGTACTGATCAGTATTTTCAAAATACACGTATGCGTTTTCAGTCCATTTGCGTCAGTAGTGAACGTTCCAATTCAAATAGAGTCACGAATTTGCATAGGTAGTTCAAATAGGTTTCAATAGATTTGGGCTCCATTGATCTCGAAATACTGGGTAATGGAAATTTAAGTGAAATAATTTTGTTGGAATTTAAAAAGCACATTTAATGATAAGGACATATTTTTTATTTTTCTATATGATGCAAATGGATGAATTATTATTATATATAGTATATAATTATTATAGAGGTACTTCCTAGGAAAGAAAAATTCAAGTTTATATGTAGCTTCTCTATTACGCAATTTTATCAAGATCATCTTCCTCCTCGATCTCTAATTAGAAGCAAATATCAACGTTTACGTGAGTATTCATTAAAAAGAATCATTAATATACGGGAGCCTTAAAGATATTACAATTATCCTACAATTTAAAAAAAAGCTTCATTCGTATGGTTGAAGCAAGGTCTGATAATTCAAGGCTACCCCGCGGCTAAATTCTACCTTGTCATACGCGTTTAACTTGTTTTTCAACATCTCGCATCACCGGTTTCATCCATGGGTCCATGAAGTCATCATTATTTATATAGAAAATAAAAAGAAAACAATGTATGATAGTGTAATAGTCCACTGATAATTTCCCACGATGCATTCAGCAAAATGGCCTTGGAATATGTTGGATCAAAATATTCACAACTTAACTTAGTTAACTACACTTTGTTTAACTAAGTGTAGTGAAGTGTGATAATTGCGTAATTTAATTTGACCTCTGGCTTTGCGCGAAGTTGTTTCATAGAGAAGATAAGAAGTCACTTTTTGTTTTTTTACATGAATGTTTAAATCGATGATGGATATTGAACGATTTGAAAAAGAGTTGATCAATTTATGTGTATCTGCACTGTTTAAAATAAACAATATATAACACGTTAGTATAGGTCCATAAACTAATTCTGAAGAAGTTACAGAACGTTATTTATAATGATAAACGAGATTATATTTTTTCTTTCATTTATCTCATTTTAAGCTTTCATATACATATACATTACAATAATAGCACATACAAATATAATACAGAATATTTTTATATCATTACAACTTTAGGAGATGTTTAGGTACCTTTAGGCGGATCACACTGTAAAAATACTTGTAGAAAAAGAAATCTACAATTTATTATATATTATTAATCGTTATTAAAAAGAAAATATCGATTTTTCAGGACCACCAGAATCACAATGTGGACAATACCAATGACGCTGGCTCTGCTCAGCTCTTGTCTAGCAGTGCCAGCGCCTCAGCAAAGCAAGCCAAACGTCGATCAGGGCCTAGATTCGTTAATAACAAATGTGTTCGGCACACCTCCTTCCGCGAACAAACCATCAGTAACAACGGATAATTTGAGTGATTTGATCTCGAGCGTATTTGGCAATTCACAGCAGACTACGACTCCAACAACTATCCTGGGGACAGATAATACGAAAAAGCCGAAACCTGATGATTGCGAATGTGTGCCATATTATCAGTGTCGCAACGGGACCATTACGGACAACGGAATGGATCTGATTGATATTAGGTCCAATTTTAACACTAATATACGTGTGTCAGAAAAGGAGTGAGTTTTTCAAAGACTAGTCTCTAGGGCAAACTCCCTGCACTATTTTGACGATGTATTTGGTATACCATGGATATAGTGCTTCCCCGATATAGATGTAGGCTTTGTGTTCACTGGCGAATTTATAGCCGTAGGACAATTTTTTTAGATCAACCGTCTGCTTACGGTATCCCACTTTTGTGAACAGTACTTGAGAGAACTATCAGAACTTGAGAGAATTATCATATTATATTATATACAATTTTGTGAAGAGAGCTATCCTCTTGTGAACAGAACTCCAAGTAGGCTGTCGTTTAGAGATCGGGCTCCAGAAGTTGTTTAACGTAGTATTTAATGACATTCTTCAGTTGTAATGGTGGAACAAATATTTCGGGTGCAAAAATGTCACAAAAAGACGAAAACGCTGCAAGAGACAGTTTTGTCCCAAGTCAATTCTTTTCTTTCCTAATTTTTAAAGTTACGTTTCTATGTATGTTCTTTTACACATAAATGAATAGTTCTTTTTTGCACAGTACAACCCGAAGGCAACCTTTCACTGTCAAAATTGAAGTAAAATATAAATTCTCGAAAGCATAAATAATTGATCAGTGAAAACTGAAAATTATATTAGGACAGAAATGTTACCTAATACATGGATATCTTTTAACACCATTCAAGCACTGTACGAAATATTTTTTTGTAGTGTCTCAACTGAAGAGGATCAGATGACCTCTTTTAGATACGACAGCCTCCATAGTGTCTAAAGTCCTTGAAACCAAGTACATACTTACGTCAAGTACCTCTAATCGAAATGAATAGTGCATGCTTAACAGTTCTTCAGCTAACAAAACACACATTTTCTCTTCTTATATATGTTGTACAAATTGTTCATTTTATTTATGCACGCCGCATGAGACTGTCTTTATTATAACCCTTATTACGTTAATATTTTGTATACGTCACCTTTATTCGTTATACTTTCCCGAATTTCTTAAAAGTGTCTAAATGTTTGTAAAAGTGGACACATGTTTGAGATCAATTCATTTTTCTATGATTTATGTTTATTCTGTTAACGATGACTCAAAGAAAATGAGATAATAGTTCTAAGATCTGATGAAAATAGGTTCGAGTTTATAATGAAAAAATATTGTCATTTGCCGTTGATTGTATATAGTACAATTACAATATCACAACAGAAATGACGTATAAAGGCCAGGCGCACACAACCGACAATTGGTGAATGACAATTTTCTATCCAACTATGAAGAGAGGCAGTAACCATAGAACAATCTCAAACTGAATTGTTTGCATCTTTGAATAATTTTGAACATTTTGCAATAAAATATTTGTAATAGATATTGCTTTTCTCCATAGTCGGGCCGTTTACAACCCAAGATATAATCACTGGAATCACACATGACGACAACAACAATCCTTCTTTTTTTACTTGATAAATCAAAAGACAGTTGATACATAAAATTCCTAACAATTGTAACCCAGTCTGTAATTAGCCTTTAGAACCGACAAAATTGTGGTTTACTAATTGTCGGTCATGTGCGTCTGGCCTAACCAATAAGGGTTAATGCAATTGTCGTCTAGTTGTGTGAGTGTGTGAACTTCTTATCTACTTACACAATGGAGGGTAGTGTATATAACATTCTTTTTTTATGCTACAGAGCCTTTGGTCCTTGCGAAAATTACTTGGATGTGTGCTGTAAGCCACCAGACAAGATATCAACCGGAAAAAGAGATCCAATTCCCATTGCGAGAAATGGTTGTGGACAACGACATCCTAACGGTGTTGGATTCAGAATTACTGGAAATGTAAATAACGAGGCTGAATTTGGCGAATTTCCGTGGATGGTAGCTATCTTAAGAGAAGAAGTAATAGATGCTAACAAGAAATTGAATGTCTATCAGTGTGGTGGTTCGCTGATCCACAAACAAGCTGTGTTAACAGCCGCTCACTGCGTGCAAGGGTGAGTTCATAATTGGACGATTCTAAATAGTTCTCATCAATTTCTCTTCTGTTCTTAACACGAATAATTTTTCGTAATAGAAAACAACCATCTGAATTGAAGATTCGTGCAGGAGAATGGGACACGCAAACGACACGCGAAGTTTTCCCACATCAAGATCGCAACGTACAAAATATAATTGTTCATGAAAGATTCCATAAAGGAGCTCTTTTTTACGATTTTGCCATTTTAATCCTATCCCAGCCAGTTGAATACGCAGAAAATGTTGATATTGTCTGCCTGCCGGAGCCAAACCTAGTCTTTGATGGATCTCGATGCTTCGCGAGTGGTTGGGGCAAAAACAATTTCGGTAAGCATTAATTACTTTCGTACAAAGTTTCAGGGGAATAACAATTAGTTTGCTAAATAAATCCTTGGTTGATCAATAGAAATTTGAATAGAAAAATATTCCTTAAATTAATTAAAATGGTAAATATTTCAGCTGCAGAGGGTCATTACCAGGTAATCTTGAAGAAAGTGGAGGTGCCAATAGTACCGCGCAATACGTGTCAGAGCAGTTTACAAAAGACGAGATTAGGAAAGTATTTCATACTTCACGAGAGTTTTATTTGCGCTGGGGGTGAGCTTGGAAAGGATACTTGCAAGGTACCTCGAATTTATATAACTGCAATTACATGCTCTATATTTTTATATGATATGACCATATTTATTGTCACGTTTCAGGGTGACGGTGGAAGCCCCCTTGTATGTCCCAGTCCGAAAGACCCCAATAGGTACGTGCAAGCAGGCATCGTAGCGTGGGGAATCGGTTGCGGTGAAAATGGTACTCCAGGTGTCTATGCTAATGTTGCCTATGTGCGCGACTGGATTGACGAGCAAATGGCTTTCAACAATTTGGACAATACCGTTTACAAATATTAAGATAGTACGAAGATGAAGATAGACTGACTCATGTTCCAAGTCATTTCATGCAAATAACAATATCATCATTCATTATAGATACTCTACTGTACTTTTATCAACATAACTTTGGGAATAATATTGTACGTAACGATAATTGTATGGTGTTGTATCATTTGTAAAACAACCTTGAGCCTTTATTATCAAAGAGTTTGCTAAGCCTTTACTGCTGCATATAGTTATAGTCGCTCGACTCGTTCAAATGTGCAGAATACAGTTGTGCATATTGGAAAAAAATACATTTCCATAAAAAGAAAAAGTGGCCTCGACGTCTACTTGCAGCTACAGCTGTTTTGCTCCCTGAAGTCCTTCGGCTTAACCCAGCAACACTTCAATTTTCTGAACATGTGGCTATACAGCTGATTGGGAAAGAAAAAGCTAGCGGATTCTTCATTCACCCTCTCTGAATATTCGTACAGGGAGGCAAAGCTAACGGTAGAAATTAACTTTTGGGTTAAATAGTGGGTCGTAAAGTAAAAGTGACCCGTGTAGGAAAGTGGCGAGCGCACGTGTCTGGCGAGTGAAGTGGTTTATGACTGCGCCACTTGAGTTTTTCCAGACATAGTGCCGCTACGGTACGCTATTGTATTTCCAAACCCTAACATCTATTACAAAAAGACGAGTCTGCCTCTCGAAAAGGTTATTACAAATAATCTTTGGCTAAAAGATTGCTTACACATGTTAGGACGCGTCTGTTGTTTGTATTCTTATTCTTTACAGTGACACGACTTTCTCTTGGTTGTATTTATAATTTAATTTAACCTCTTACAGTTCGTTACAAAGTATGTACTCTACGGTGGGATAAATTTTTCGCCACTAGTGTCTATACATGTCATAATTAATATGCGAAAGTAGCTTATATGTTACAGCCATTATCGGGAAAAAATTTTGCAATTGAAGGACTCATAATGAAAACGATCCTTGTCAATTTCTGTCTTTTTCTAGGAAAGCACAATACATACTCTAGTATGTAGTATCTTGTTCAATTAATTAATGTTCTTGATGTTGATAAAAATAAGATGACGTTGATAAAAAAATTCTTTTCATGATTACATGTACCACTTGAAACAGTGCAACTTTGTCGCAAGAAGTATTTTCATAAAACAATAAATGAAGCAGATATTTAAGTGATCCCCCATTCAATTCATCCATCTTGTATATTAATATTTGTCACCATCCGAGTATGGATACATACTTTCTGAAATGTTTGCATTCGATGTAATTTGATATCTCATAGACAATTGAACTCGTTTTTAAGTATTTTTAACAATTTATCTATTTCCATTGTACATTTGTCTATTTTAGAAAAACAATAATTTGTTTCTACATGTAACATGTTTTCATGTTAACAAAAATAATGAAAATATTGACGATGTTCAAGTTACAGTAAGTCAAAAACGTCTGCACACTTTGCTTTTAAAATAATATACCTAACTATATACCAGAAAATGACGTGTTTTTAGAGAAACTGACAAAGATCTTTTTAGGAACATTCCAGTTTTTTTCCATCAATATTTCGGAAGGTTTGCCCTTCATTTGTCTTTTCATTATCAATAAACGCAATGTCACGACGCACTCTTCTAAAATATTCCATACAAACATACAATAGTGAAGATCAGTATGTATGTGTTAACAGTTTTATTATAATATTCCAACAAAATGCAAAACATTTTTCATAGTTTGAAAACAAACGGTCTTTCCCAATATCGATTCGATATTAGCGGAAATTTCAGAATTTTTTTAGTTTATTATTGTCTTATGCACCATTGTTATATGAAAAATGAGCATACAGATGCTATTTTGGTTTACTTTAGATATACCTAGATGTAAGCGAAACACCTTGTATAGACTATAAAACTATGAATATTTATGTTCTGTATACGTAACTGAGATAATAGTAATACGCATTCTAAACTAATGAAATTACTTGTGTTTCGTTACAATTCACACAAATACGCATTTATTCAATCTTTGTACAACATAATATGAAAGAGAAATAATTACGTCATATGCATCTTTAACGGCTCGACTCTTGCTGATCCACCAATCTGTTTTATTCCACCATTTCTTTAACTTCTGTTGTGTTTATGTTTTCTCCTTCTCTAAGGAGTAAGCTCTAAGCAGAGATTCTCAATTCTGACAGTTTAAAGTGAACGTACGAAATATATCCTATGATTATTTAAAAACACGATTGCACATAAAAACACTACGAATTTTCTGCAATTTATGAACCATGATATATTGCAAATTTATTTATAAACCATTTTTGGAAGATATCCCTGGCATCGAATTTTTAGGCAGAGAAGAAAACCTCTGCTGAAAGTAAACAAAGTCCTTTTATTCGTGAACACTTTTCACATCGAAGGTTCAGTTCGGATCATTCGGATTGGCTAGTAGTACTTACAAGGTAATCAAGAGCAGGAGCACCTGAATGAAACGTGGTACAAGTAAACGAGGGATTCTAATAACATTATCCAAAATAATTCATAAAAATTGACCAAAAAGAGAAACTATTTTTTAACAAAATAGTGATTGAATACGCAATTTTAGTGAACGTTAAATCAACAATATCTTGTATTGTTGTTTTTTTATTAAAGTAAAGAATATATTGTATAGTGAGAAATACATCGTGTAGTATACTACTAAATTCAGGCCAAAAACATTCGAAATATTATTCGTTGAAAGTTCGAAATTTGACGAAGTTTATCATCTGTAGTAAGATTTTAGATTTGAAAACTTCAACTGTTTAAAAAAATGTGTGAAAAGTTTTAAGAAAACAGCAGAAAAACCCCCACCACTACTACTTTCGATATATCGATATACGAACGCTTGGGATTCTCGCTGGCCTGTCGCACGCTTGAATATTTTCGCGGTGAGACGCAGAAGTAAGTAATGTTTCGTGTACACGTGAGTTTCGTTGTGGACACTGGATTTTATATGCTGTTCAACTTGTGACTTTAAAGTCGATATAAATATTCGAGCAGAATCGGTCTTTCGTTTGTTCTTCAGTAAGGAACGATTGAAGATCGGTAAGAATGACGCTTTTTACTTGCCACAAAGGCCATTGTTTTGTTAGACATGTGCTTCTGCGAGAGTATTTAAAGCTTTAAATCTTGCTCGTCTTTTTCGCCAAAATCATCTGAAATTCATTATATTAGCGCTTGCTTTCATAGTGATTTAATCCTTCGCATTTTTTGGATAAAATGACAAAGTAAACTTTTTTTAAAAACACAAACGAATTTATTATCAATTATACAATGACGTTCGCTAATAATATTGCTTAAATCAGATTTAACTTTTCTGAAATTAGTTTTTATGTTCTCATTATTTAATGAAACTTTTTTTTTTGTATAGATTTTTCCGCGGAATTAATGTTGTAGAAATGATTCTAGCATTAGTGCAGTGTGCAATTTATATTTATAGTAGAAGAATATTTTAATATTTGTTATGGTATCACGAAAAATTAACTTTTTTCCCTAAAAAAATTATTATAATTGCATATTGATCTTAATTTCTGTTTGTGTCATCAGGGTGTGATGTTTACTTTTGTATGAAAACGATTTAGTAACGCAGTTGTAAGATTTAATTGTATTATGGGCTAATTCTTAATACTGTAAGAGAAATGACAAAAACAAGTAAGAAGACTTGCCCTCAAGGCAAGAAACGTAGAACACATAAAAAGAAATGTCCTAAGGTTGAAAATGATAGCTACAATATTATAGACTTATTACAACAAAGATACAGAAACATTTTGGGTCCTAAAAAGCCCCTTGTTGTATTGCAAAGGGTATCAATACCATCCATAAGTAATAAAAATTACAATAGTCAAGTGGACTTGCATATTAAGTCAAATAAAGTTTCTAAGGAAATTAAATCAATGTATCTTGAAAAAAATGTAAACATCAAAGAATCAGATGAATTTGATTTCTCAATATTCAATGAAAAATTGGAATCGGAAACTGTACCAACAAATAAAACTATAGAAACTAAACATAGTAAAAGTAATAATAACATAAAAAGATTAAATACACATGTAGAAGTATTCAAAGGTAATTATAAGGCAAAAAAAGGTAGAAGTAATAGTAACAGAAGCAAAAAGAAAAAATGTGCATCAAATCGTACCAGTATTACCGAGACTACAAGTACTACCAATTCTGAATCTGAATTGTTGGACACAAAATGTGGTAAGTACTATAATTTTCTTTCTTTCAATAAGATTATTGTTACCTATAGGATTGTAATAAATACTGAAACTATTATAAAAATATAAATACAAATTTAATAATACACTTTATATTTTATTCTGCCAGCAGACGAAACAATGGAAATAGAAACATTGAGATATGAGACACGACTAAGAAATAATGTACAGCAGGCTGTAAATTATGATGAAAATTTAAATATAGTATACAGAAATGTGAAAGGAAGACGGAAGTCCTCAACAGATTCAGATACAATTTCCACAACTGGATTTTGGGAATGGAATAAGTCTATTAAAACTGATGATATGAAATTAGAAAACGAATACGATTCTGAAGAAAATGTTAAACGAATTAGAAGTAAAACAGGGAACAGTAAACAGATAAATTCTGTAAACACCTTACATTATGATGAAGATCTATTAAAAACAATTACTCCTATGAATGGTATGGTAAGTAATGGAACAATAGATGTACAAGCGGCAAATACTGTCCATAATCATGGTGCAAAAGCAGAAGATACATCTTTAATGACTGATATAGAGCAGGACTTAACATTAAAGAACCAACTGAAAGATTATGAAAGTAAGAACGCGATAGAAACAAAGAAATTACCATTTGCTATTAAAACAAGTATTTTAGATTTGAGACCAGTTAAATGTAGTACAAAACATGAAATACCAAAGAAAGATATTAGCAAAAATATAGTAGTTTCTGGTAAAGATAAAAATATAGAACAGGAAGATTTTAAAAATATTGCTTCGGCACAAAAAAGTCTTCCAGAAATAAGTGTCTTTAAATCGACTGATGTACAGCATAAAACTACTAAGAAAAATATTTCAAGTGTTACAAATTGTAATTTATTGGAAAAAAGTGATGAAAAACGTATAGAGAACTCAGTAATAAAAATTAAAGGTTCTATTAAAAGTAGTAATGATGTACATGTGAAAACAAATATAAATGAACAAAAATGTACGTTAAAGAATATTACATCTAAGAATAATCCACTTGTAGCTTGTAAACCTAATGCTACAAATAATGATACAGATACTGCATTTTCTTCACTACCTGTGTCTGTTCAAAATTCTATATTTCGTACTGATATTAATACTAATGAATCTTTAAAAGAAAGGAAAAAAATATCTGTATCAAATACAAGTATGTTCAATAATAGTAGTGTTACACAAGCGGAAGAAAAGTGTAGTATTGTTAGGGAACAAAAAGTTACAAATAAGGCAGTACTAACTACAAAAATAAATTACATGCCAGAATCCCTAGATGAATACATAACAGGACTGTCAAAACGAAAACACTCAAATGATAGTCCATGCATTACTAATGAAAACACAAAAAAAATAAAATTAAATAGACATCATTGGCTGCAAAGTGTTAATGTTACATGTGAAGACAGTAAAGAAACTAATACCTGTAATGAGTCAAGTATTACGAAACCAAACATTGATAAAATAGTACCTAAGATAGGAATTACAAATGTTACTCAATCAGATATTCTTACACATAATGAAGACAATGAAAATAGAAACATACAAATTGTAGAAACAGGGAATGGGAAAATAACACCAGGTTTAGTAGAACAGGAGCACATTGTGGCTCTTAATGGTACTACTAATGTACAAAATCACAATTCATTGCAAAATCCTTGGAAGTCGCAAGAAATACCGTCACAAATGCAAAAATTGCCTACGAAGGATGAATCTTTGATTTCAGATCAAACAAATTGTAATGAAAGTACAGAGGATTATGAAGACGAGGACGACAGTGACTGCATTTCTCTGTTTGCTGACTCAACACTTATAGAAGAGTAAGTATTTTTAATTTTATTACAATATTGTAAATAAATTTTACAATTGTAAAAAAATTGTACAATATTAGGTGTGTAACAATTTCCAATTTATTTTTACAGGTATGATGTTCCAGTTACATCTATTCCACAGAATTCCCGTAATTCAAAACGTACCAGTGAAAAATCTTATGTCATGACTGACAATGTGTTTAAAAAGTATTACGAAAGTACCACATCTGAATTTAATAAAGCGTATGCTACTTGTAACGCAAATAACTGTGAAAATAATACTTTAGAGGAAAAGAAAAAGCCAATAGCATTAAGACTTGGGAAACCTGTTACTAACGAAAAAAATCCTGTGTTAACGAACAAAGAGACTTTTTGTTATCCACCACCACAGAAACAACAAATTACAAAAACAGGAACATTATTTACAGTTACTTTTCGAGGTTTCTGTTTCAGTTTCATAAAGTATGCCAGATGTCAAAGAGTAAATTGTCAATTTAAGCATGATGTATGTATAATAATACTTAGAATTTAAACTTCTTTAATCATACAGAGTAGTCATGAATAGCTTTGCAATTTCTTTGAAGTACTGCTTAAAATGTAGCAATATTATGTCTGAGTATCATCCAACACTCTAAATACTTTTCTATTCTCTGCTTTACGTTATTTAAGACACGATTTAAGTCTATTTCCTCAACTTTATTCGGTTTATAATAACGAGAACTATTTAATAACATGTTCTTTTTTCCTATTTTACAGTCTCTACTACATTTGTTATCGATATATACGAAGAATGAAAAATATTTCTTTGAAACAATAGAGCAATTAATATTACTGAATTATATCGAATTTGTGATGAAATTTTATTACTCTTTAGTATATTATTTTTCCGACATAACATGCATATTAAAAGTACTTAAAAAATTATTTGAATTCCATGTCATAACTCATAAAATAGGTGTGGAGAGCATTGCATTGCTTGAGAGGAGAGGAGTTGTTATAGAACAGTTTTTAGGACATTTAACAGCAATTGTCAATATTAATGACACTAAGTTTGTAAATTGGATTTTAAATCTGGTACAGGATCGCATACGTATTTACCTAAGAAATGGTGAATATTGGAATGTATTAAAGCCATTAATAATTAAGATAGAATATTTAGATTCAACAATTATTGAAAATATTTTACGAGAATGTTTACTCACACGAAAGAATATTCAAGATATAAAGGAGTATGTAATAGATAAAATTAATTCTGAGAATTCCGTCAGTCAAGAACTGTTAACATCCTTTAAGAATTTACTTGAATATACTGCAAATGAGAAACAAGTGATAAAAGAAAGTACAACGTTAGAGACTATTGATAGTATTAACTCTCCTACCTTGAGTAACGAGGTAAATCAAACAGATTTTATATTACCTATAAGTAATGCTTCTGAAGTAACTACTCCCAAAGTATGGAAAAATGTAGCCAATAATACGAAAGAGCCAAACAACAATAATAATACTACACAAAATGAAAATAATTTTATCACATTACATCCAATAGGTAAGAATTCAAGTAAAGTGTCTTGTTTATTATCTGATTTTCATACATTCGAATATATTATATTTATTATCGTATTTACTTTCTAGATGATTTGCCGAAACCATATTCACCGTTATCTAGAAAAAGATTTTGGAAATTTTATCTAGATCTGCATAGTCTTCAAGAAGGACTAAAACATGGCGATCGTAATCATGTTATGAAAATTCTTAAGTCAGCGGATAAAGAGCAAAAGTCATGTTACAGTCGTGCATGTTACCAAATTCTGTGCAATGAAATAAAATCTTCTCAATTCCATTTGAGTGAGCTCGTATCGCTTGCAGGTAATGAATAGTTCAGTGTAACATTAATCGCGGAATCCTTGATTTATTACAAAACATTTTTTCCTATGTACTTTGCTTTTTGCAAGATTGGTATTCTTTTTATTTTAACATTTTTGCATTCGATTTTATACAGAAGATACAGAAGAAGGTGATTGAAGTAACTAAACATAGATAAAATTTAATTACAATAATTTGACCAATTTGTTCTCGCATACACTACTCGACAAATATTAATGGTAGTTTTCATTTGAAATAATTGAGTATATCTTAAAAAAGATATATGGTCCTAGTAGTTTAAGAAAAAATGTAAATTTTGTATGAATGAAAAAATGTTTATTCTTGTTTTAAAGTTTTATTGTTAAAAGTAAGTTCTCCAAAAACCAAACGAAAAACAATCGATTTGACTAATAAAAACTTAATTGTATGTGAACCAGATATGATCTAGTATTTATTAGTATAACATTTTCGTTGAAGTATTAGCATAATTAAATTATGATAAGCTTTTTATCAGCTATTATTTTTGTACTAAAACTTAAACAAATAAAATAAAAGTATTTTAAACAAATATTGAAGCTTTCACAGACCAACGCGAATTTTCCGCAGCGGTTTTTTGTGGCAACCTCTTCGTATCGATATCAATTTGTATGTTTATTTTCTCAATTCATTGCGAATTCGCTGCCGCTGAGGAAAATTCGCGTTAGCTGCGAGAGCCTTTGGCCTTCATTTGCAATTATACCTAATGTCGTGTCTTTTTTGGACATTACAGTCCGATACGGAGCAACAACTGTAGCTTATGAAATATTACTCGATGTAATGAAACACATCTTGGCTCGTTTAGCTGAGAACGAATTTTGGATACTAGCATTTAAATTACTTAAAAATATTAATGTTATACAAACAGTGCAAAGTTGCTTCTCTGAGTTCGATGCTAGTACAGTTTTATTGTTTACCGAGATTTATTTAGCAAACCGACAAGCCATTAAGGCTTTCAAACTACTTAAACGTGAGTTAGAATTCTATTATCTGATACGAGATAGATACGAAATAAAATCAATTTTGACTTTTACAATTGTTTCCAAACATTTCATTTTTTACAGAAACTAATATTATTTATCCTGATCGTAATAAATGGAAACCACGAAATAATGCGAAAGACGATTACATCAGAGCACGGATAGTAGCTCTTTTGTTAGATGCATTTTGCAAATTCTCTCTAGAATATGCATTCTTCCTCTTCGAATTTTTAGTTATTAACCAGAGTAGTAATTTTTATCCAGTAGGTAAGAAGATAAAGTATGTATAAATGAAATAAATGTGTATAAAATTTAATCACTAACATTTATTTTATTTTAGATCTTTCGCGTCCCGCGAATAAAATAGTATCTATGACCTTGTTAAAAAAAGACCATGAGATGATTGTAGACGTTACAAAACTAATTGATAATTACAGCATTATACTTAATACAGTAACGTATCGTGCGTTAATCACTGCATTAGTTAACATTGATATTGCTTTAGCTAAGCAAATGTATTATAATGCAATTGGCCTCGGCATATATTCTGACGTGAAGGTAGGTCAATAAATGTATAATAATTTATACGAGACAACAAGAAGTGAAGTTGTATTTGCTAAACAGCGCTTCTTGTTATTAGTTTTATCCAGTGACATGTATTATTGTTAATTCTGATTGGACGAAGGAAGAGATGTATCTCTCGATTTTGAATTTAATGCAACAACTTTCATCGAATATTGGACACGCGATGGATCGCGTTAATGCGAAACAGCTTCCAGTACATATTGTTTTTCAAGTAAGTAACACTTCCTGTACAATTACATTTTCTGTGAGATCTATGACTAGACTGCGCTTTTTTATGCATTTATGGAAATTTGAAATATGTAAAAAACTACAGAATTCATATAACATTCGAAGACAAATTATAGTACTTGAAAGATGACGCAAATTTCTGTAGCTCCATTTTTTAAACTGTGATTATAAAAATATATATTTGTGAACAATAATTATTTATTGTTTTAATTAATTTCTTTCTTACAGAACGTACCTTCAGAAAAGCAACTTAGTTGCAACGAAGGAAAAAATCAACAATGTATTGAAAAAATTAATGAAAGTAAAATACTAATGAAGAGCGTGTTAAGAAAAAAATTTAGTCCACCTATTTCAATGCTAAAAAGAAATAAGAGTATTTTTAAGTTAACTGGTAAAAGTATTCAACAGTATTTAATACGTGAATATCATAAATAATTTCATCTTATGTTTTATTTTATATGTTCATCAGTAATACTGACAATTTTAACAATTTTTTAGTATCCAAATATGTAATTTTGGATTAACATTTCGTAAATTCTGTTATATAGAACACTTCAATTTTTATTTTTTTGACTTGGTGATATAATAGTTGAAACCGAATCATTGTTATAATATATATATGTATGTATATTATTTTTATTATTTTAATTTTATGACGAATGCACTTATGTTTCTTTTATACAGAATTTTTTGTTGATTATAAAATGTATTTCAAATATTTGTGTTAAAAATTATGCAACAGAAAAAACATGTTACATACCAAAATGAATTTTTAGAGTTATAAACTTTTACAGTTATTTGTAATAATATCTACAAATAAGTGTCCACACAGTGAAGTAATGTGAAATATGTTAACTGAAGTACAATACAATGTAATTTTGGTTCATTTTAAATACATTGATATTTAAAATTAAACATCTTTTTCTCTTCCTTTGTTTTTATAAATAAAATGCAATGGGTATTCTTATTCTTACATAATTATGTAATTACAAGCATTATATGCAAGAATAAAGTATAAAATTGTGTAAAATCAACAATAGTGAAAATTCTATTACTTTTTGTGAATCATCACACTGTAAACGTTTGAAAAATTAAACATAATTATAGAAATATGTATATACAAATAATTTACTGCTAATAATACTCACAGTTTGTTTGAAATAGTGTAATATAATTTAAGTCAGCTAACAAAAAGTTAAAATTTCTAACTACTTTTAATAAAAAAGGTCTCGTGTGATTAATCAAACTCTGGTATATCGTCAAAGGAATATCCTGGCACTTTTTGATATGCTAAAATAGCTACCCTCATATGGTAAGCACCTGGTATAAACATTAGAATTCCTAGAATTATCACTGGCCACATACGGTCTGAATACTGTAAAAGTAAAAATAAAATTATTCTTTATTCCAAAAAATATGTATTCTTTGCTTTAACCCTCAGACACAGGACCTGAGTTATTTTGACTCGATGCTGTAGTAATAATCAACAATTTTGCATTTAATTTTTAACATTCTAAAATAAATAATAATGTACTTAATATGAAGTATGTAATATACTTCAGTATGGTAGGGATAGTGTATGCTTTGATAAAAAGAATTTCACAGACACTATTCTGTATTACAATCAGCGAAAAAGTTTACATAGACAATTTTGTTCCATAACGAGTTCTACATTTAGTACATACTGTATATCCAACTATCAGATGTACAAACTGCAACCATGGGACCTGTAAATTTATGTTCACTGCTGCTATGTATGATTTAAAAATGTGTTTTGAAAAAACTAGTTAACAAAAGTATAAGAAAACCTACATTGTGTGTTTAGGTTCAGTTTGATTTCTTTTTGGTGGCTGGTATAAGGTCCAATGTCCAAGCGTTAAAGAATTCTTTCTATAAGGCCTACCTTTGAATCAATGTGTCCACTCACTATCAAGCTACCCATAATGAGCATGATAGTACCTCCCACAAAAAGAAGAGCTGCTAATGTAATGGCTTTCCATGGTATTTTTACAGGTGGACTCACAAACTGTTGAAAGATTATTATATTTAATCACTGACTATTTTAATACTCTATTTCAGTTTACTTTAAACATTTTTTCTACTTTAATAAAAGTACAATTCTCATTATAATAAAGTGAAAAGAGAGCAATTTAAATTTGCTTGAAATATAAATTGATGATATCTGACCTGAGAATCAACAAACCCACTGTCAGTTTCTGTAAGCTGTGTATAATCCACGTTGTCGAATTGTCTGGCGCCAAGTTTCCTCCTTGACATACTCACTTTGTGAATATAATCTACAAAATTGACAAAATACTTGTGTTACATATTTTTCAATTAAATGTTACATATTTTCAATTAATTAAATATGAAATTAACGAATCTTTACTATTGCAAATTTCGAATTTGTAATTCTACATGAACAGAAACTAAAAATTAAAATTCTAACGACAAAATTATCTTTAATTTTATTCTTATAATTCTATACGAGTATATGCCTTACCCAAACAAACTATGCCCATTAATCGTTATTCTCAATTGTTCCTTCATTGTTAAATACTCGTACGTGATTTTTTGTTTCTCAAGAAAAGTAATGAAACACGTAAACTGTACGTAATAATCGACAATAGTTGCGATCTTAATTATAAACATTTTGCATCATTCTCTACGCGTTTTGCTAACAAATTTTCGCTACTAGTAATATATTTATCGTACAAATTTATTTCAACTATTTTGTAATGTAAAGTGATATAATGTACAGTGTATAAATAATACATGATTTAAAATTTATTTAAATGAATTACGATTATAATTGGCAACTGGCTAAATTATTTGAATGTACCGTTGTACATACTATTTCCAGTTGGTGAAATGTTCCAAGCTAATGGTTGAACATCGCAAGACATAGGCAATGTGGTCCTATTAACTTTTATGTCATCAACCCGTAGTACAAGATCTTTAATCATGAAAGATTACTGATAACGATTCAACTAGATAGTCGAGTCTAACTTCGTTATCTTCTTTCTTTTATCTGATAAAACTGGTGTACAAAGTGGAGGTTATGTTTACGTTTGATGACATAGTCAGTACAAGACGCATGCGTGAACGCTGAAAGGAGGGGGTTAAACAGGGTTAAACTGCGTGGCGAGGGATAATTCAAACAGTCTACATGGAATCACAATGTACCTATACTAAAATCAAAATATATCGATTGCTAAAACATACCTGTGCCAAACCAGCTCGTCCACATATCAAGTAATGATCGTGAGCCTTTTCTATTAGAATATCATTTAACCGAGTTTTCTTTTGCTTTAGCTAACGAAAATGTTACACAATTTTTTGGTCAAAGCATACGTATATTAAATACACTTCGATAACCTTTTTTCACGACATATTTCCTTTCAAATTTTGTTACTTTTCTGCACGTTATTCATCTCAGCTCAAACAGTTCCTATTGGTTTTTTAACATTTCTATTTGGTTTCTCTCAGAACTATCGGTCACGTATAGGATTCGATCAAACAGATAGCACACATTTTGGTTTGACTTCCGTTGTCACATGTCGAAGTATGTGCTAATTATGCAAGTCATAAAGTGCCAGGCGAATTTTCGTGAAGATTTGAAACGCAAAACAGGTTTTGGACTAATGTTGCCTTACGAACATTAATAATACGAATTCTATTGGTGGCATAACAATTGTCTCAGTACAGTTGGTGGCTACGAAACATCAGACCCGTAAAAAAGAGAGAAAAGGCACTCTTGCTCGCTTAGTCAAATTTCTCTTTAATTTTGGCCTGTTTCGTCCACTTGCACCTCTCCCCACGAATCACTTAATTTACGACTTTGATATAATCCCCATACAGTCCCCACCGACTATACGCGATGTTTGTTACACGCATAGGTAACTTCAACACCGAGACTGTCGGTCACGCTTCTTCTCATTCAGCCGGATCGATCCATGAAAATGAAGAGACGGCGGGTAGAGGCTGTGTTTTCCTGCGTCGCGACGCTAAGCGCAGTGCCGTACAAAAGGATCAGTCGCAGTATAGTACATACATATTTTCCAAAATAAATATATTTCATATATGTTCCAATGCTCGTACGTTTATATATTTTTCCAATAAAAGAATGATTATTTCCACACGCCAGAATGCCTCATTATCGCAACCATTTTTATGTATTAACTGCACGATCACTGTTCAAATGTTAAGCGCATTGCGCCAGTAATTAACGGAACACCGTGTCGTTAAGATGAAAAAAACAGAGGGTCGAAGGAACGATGTCTGAAAGTTATACACTTGGGCAGAAATTGCGTGCTTGTCGCAATAAAGAGAAAGGGGCTGATAAATGTGTCGATGTTCAGTGTTATCTCTACGAAAATATCGATCTTGATGTTCCCCTTACCAAACTTTAGAAGCCCAAATTTTGGCCACAAGAGCATTCGATAATAAAAACAAATCTATAAGAATAATATTAACCGACTACTTATTGTCAGATATCAATTAGTGTCGTTATTTTTCAGGAAGCGTAAGATGCTTTCGTCATACGTGTTCAGTAGACCCTGCATTTGAATCGTGCTGATGCACCACGTGGAACGGGCACCCAGCGTTATTGGTACGCTACTGAGCTGACATGACGCCTGCGCAATGGCCACCGTAGCGATGTTCGGTGCACGAAGGGTAACGGTGGCCCAGGGGCGGCAGTGCGGGTTCAGGGGGCGGCGAGGGCGGGTGCCTCCGTTTGAACTACCCCTTGACGACAGCCCGCGGCCATTCTCACCCTCGGCTGATCTCGCGCCGTGGTATTCTCGTTTCTCCCGATAATCGAGTGTTCGTTGTTCGAAGACGACTACTTCTGGCTCAGCTGGCCCAAGGAACGATCAGGTAAATCGATCTAGCGTAATGTGTGTTCTCTGTTGCACCCGTTAGGGATGATCCGCGAGACTGAAACGAACCGTCTAGAAACGATCTTTCACGGCTGCACATCTCTCGAGGGGCTTGTTTATTAGGCGTCTCTCGTCTGAATTATTTAGAGCTTCCTATTGTGACGTTTACCGGTGCGTTTTCCTGCGGTAGCCTTTACGAGTTCACTGGCTCTGCTTCAGCTTGTCGGCTGTCTCTTAACCATGCATCCAGGGATGCTGTGAATCGCGCCACGTCTGGATTTACGTCAGCGAGCCTGGTCGCAGTCCCAAAGCCGTTTGTATGTTAACTTTCGATTGATTTGACGCTTCTGTTGATGATACTTCGGTAGCCTAAGCCTGTGATATACACAAACAGTGGTCGACATTCGGTAACGCGCTTCTGTTTTGTCAGTCTGTTTGTGCATCAAAAGGAAGGAAATTAGAAACCTTAGACGAACGTTGATGGTCTGGTAGATTGCCTGGGTCATCCGTATTAAAGAATCAACAGGGTTTCTTTATTTCATTACCTCAGTTCAGCTCTATGTTTCGAGGCCTTAAATTAAAAGTTACTATATTACTGAAATTAGGAACTTGTACGTTTCTATTTTCATGCCCAAATGTAAGGATTTTCAAATTTTGGAGTCTGCAGATTTTGGGTACAGTAAAGATCGAAGTGCTAAGGTGTTTTAAGTATCGAATATTCTAAATCTTCAAGTACCTACTATTATCTTACTACTACAAATCTCACTACATAGGCTTATAACGAGAAATAGGTTCTTGAAATCAACTTTGTAGCGATAGTTTGTTTTTATATTGAAAAAAATATGTGAGACGTCTTTAAATAATTCACACTTCAATAAGTATAGCAACGATCTTATAACGAGGAACATATTTTTAAGGCCACTTTTGTACTAATAGCTTGTTTTTATGTCGACAAAAATGTATAAGAGTTGGATCTAAATTATCGAAGCAACAATAAGTAGCGCAACGGGCTTGTAACGAGTACCACGGTCTTCAGATCATCTTTCTGTCGTTATCTTGTTTCTTCTTTGTCAAAAATGTGTATGAGTTAGTTCAAAATAATTCAAACGACAAATAAGAATATTTTCAAGCTTATAACGGAAAACATATCTTTGAGGTCAACTTCGTACTGATATTTCCTGTTAGTCTCATCGAAGAAGAGAGTAAGTTTGCTCTAAATAGTTCCAGATAAGGTTATAACGAATGTTACATTTTACATTCATGTTTCTGAGTGATCAACTTCCGTTAAACTCTGATCATGAATGTCCATATCTTCCTGATCAGTCTCGCGATTTTCTTTCACTCACAGGGAATGTTTCCTGCACGTCTGTTGAATTAATATTCATTCATCACTTTCTAACAAGCGGGTTCACTCTTTCCCAGCGTCGAAGGTCGAAGCTATTAACGCGAACGATGATGGATACGAGTCTGACCGGGCATGGACGCATTCTACTTTATGCGATAAGTCAAAGTCAGACCTTGAGGGTGCAGGTACTGGCAGTTGTCGAGTAACGAGAGGAACGCTCTGAAGTTCAAAAGTGCCTACAATTATGTAACTACCGAGTCTCGTAAAAATGTTACGCGTATACCTACCTGTCTGGTGGTGCGCCTACCTCTAATGATTGCTAATGACAAGCCAATTTCCTCCACTTTCGCTTCTGCCAATGCTTCGCCGGAGATCGACTGTTTCAAAAGCCTTTCTAAAAGACTCTACGGAGTAATGAAAGCGAGTGTTGTTTTGAGGACTCTTAATGGAGTTGATGATAGATGAGAAGCAGTTCTTGTGGCAGCCTAAGTGATTTTGTGCTCTGTGTCCTTCTGTAATTCTGATCTGAATTTTTGATACGTTGAGTGCCGTGGCATTTTAGCTTCTCGATAAAATCCCGGGAATTATTTACAGATTGAAATAGGGTAAGAGTGTCAATCATTGTGTAGGGACACAATGCTGACTGATTACTGTGGCCCCCTTTCGGAGGGTCAAATAGCAATCGGTCAGCACACAGTAATTGGTACCCTTACCCTAATTGCATTTAGACAAAAAACTGATGATTGTGTTAAATTCTTTGCAGTTTCAACTTTCTAGTCTTTCATCGTATTTTAAATTCAGATTGCATGGTATGTTTACATATTTGATGAAAGTTCCAGATATCTTGGGTTACTGACGCCCCACGCGGCATTCAACGTGTTATTCTTCCCTTCGAACGATTCGTAATGCACTGGCGTCTGATAGTTCGTGAATTAAGAGAAATCAGGATTTTTGCATTAAATGCATAACTTTAGTAATTTTGTAAATCATAATGAAATATAGAATGTTTCAACTAATATGCTAAAAAGGATGTCAATTATCCTAATATTAAATACAGCCAGTGTTGTATACTCTAAATGCAATCAGTTATAATTTCCATTAATTTTGTTATGTTGTGGTAAATTTCGACATGATTTGCAACATTTCATTACTAGCGTTGTTCTGAATTCGAGTGACTCCGTAATTTGGTATTTTGTCAGAGTCAGCAGGTCATTCACCAGCAGTTGTCAAATATTTTGACAACCGACCTAATACATATTTCATGTCAGATAGAATAGATAGTATAGACAGGAAGACAAGAGAGACTGAGCTGTGCTTGCGATGGTGCGTTACTCGAGTCACATCAAAAGCATCATTTCCCGAATAATCAAAATTATATAGATATTATTAACCTCACAACTACAAAACACGCGATTCGCAGAGGTAAGCATCAATTACGACAGTTCATTTGGCACCTTCGTTTGACCAAATTCCATTCGATCTTTTAAAAACTGTCGCAACGCTCGTTTTTTGTTTTTAGTGTTTTGAACTTCAGCTCGTTTAATATATAGTTTTGCCACGAGGGAAATAACAGTACTGTACAGAGCTGGTAAGGTTGCATCAGGAAAAATGCAGATCTATATGATTACTGTAGATAGAACCGCCTGATATCACATGCATTTTCGGGACCTAGAATATTATTGGCCAAAGTGGTCGTAACTACTAATTGAATCGACGTACCTCCTATATACGGAAAAATACTTCTATGCCAGCATGTACCTCAGATGCAACTTTACCAGCTCTGCACGGTACTGATCCTCGCTGATTTTAATGAAATTTGGCAGGATCATAGATCCACATATACAACAATCCTAACCGGAATTACAACTGTAGATGATCAGCCAGGTATGAACAAAATAAATGTAAAGTTTAGAAAAATCGGGTAGGCAGGTATACTCGAATAACAAAACAACTGTGAAAATTCCTGTAGTCATTATAGTACTTTATAATACTCCTAGAAAAAATGTAATACTATATTCGTATAGTAATTAATATTTTTCTTACACCCTAAGATATATGTACATACATATTTCCTAAAAAACATTTTCACCCTTGCCACTATGCCACAGTTGCAGTTGCTATAATTCCTGTTACGAATCTTGTACATGTGGATCAATAATCCTACCAAATTTCATTAAAATCGATGAGGATTAGTACTGACATTTCCCCCGTCAATACTTCAGAAGACGATAAACGTGTGGTATGGAGGAAGAAGTCTTCTGTGTAAGTATCCTAACACTAAGCCATCTGCGGTCTCCTCCCCTTAAACTAGTAGCTAATTATAACTTATAATTTATAAGTATAACATATAATTTATATTTCATATCTCAAAAGAGATATAACTGTAATCACGAATCAATATCTCTGAAACGAGATAATAATTTAAACTAACTAATTTCGTATGGTATGTATACATTTTTTTAATTCGACCAGTTTAACTCTTTTCCAAATATTCCGATGAATTCCAAAGAAGGTAGAAAGCGCTTAAACCTCTATTGATAATGTTACTATCCTTGGCAGCGACGCTGGTACGCAATAATTTCAACTAGAGGGTATAGCAAGAGATTGTACTCGTTGGAAGAGCTACTAATTAGGCTGAGAGTTATTAATTAAGAGACACTAATGTTTCATTTCAGAACTTAGTTTTTCAGCTCTGAGAGAAGAGTAACTTTGTTATAAATTATTATTTCAATCGAAACTGATAGGTGATTCTGCAGTTTTAGCTACCAGTGTAGGTTGTTTCATAGACTGTGGAAAATACTGCAGTGATGAATTCAAGACATAAAAATAATAAAAAAAATAAAAGAAGTTAAAATTAAGTAGAACTGCTACGCACAATAAGTAACTTGAAAACAGTCATTTTGGACGTACATTTAAGGCTCGTTCAGTTTAGCCAAGTTACTAGAATTCAAGTATGGTAGTACACATCAATTCTGTATCTGAGAGCTAACGCGACTCAAGTCTTTTTTTATTATTTTTCAGGAGAGCTGAAAAACAAATACGATTACCCATTTCCTAATATAGTATTTGAAGTAGTTTATATTATTAAATTTTCTTTCTAATATTAAATTTCCTTCACTTATAACGTAACTTAACTAAGTTCCTATTATTCTAATGAAACGAAGAGAAAGAAATAAGATCTTATAAAAAATTTAATTTTGAAAAAAAATGGACTTGGGTTAGTCTGGCTCTGAGGTACATAATTAATGAGTACTTCAAGGCAAGGAAAAGGTGAAAGGACCTCAACTTCACTGGAAGCTCGAAAGCATATTTCAAGTGAAGTAAAATAACACGCTCACATTATTCAAGTTGCCTTAAATCACTTACATTCAAGGCGCTTGAATTCAAGTAGCCTGATGAGCCTTTAGGTGAATTGTATTTGCTATCTTTGCGTTCTGTATCCACTCCTGAAATATCTACAGAATCCCATACACTGCATAATAGCCTGCACAGAAACTTTCAATATAAAATTACAATCCTTTAAAAAAGCATCAGCATCGGGATACGTGATTAACAGAGCGTTTTTAAAAAATCGAAGGGTGAAAAGGCAAGAGTACCATCGAAGGGGCACATAATGGGCAGGCACATAGAGTCACGTGTTTTATGGGCGGCGAAGATTGAGCCTGAGTTGAAATGTTCGCATCGCTCACAGAATGATCTCTCGGTAATTAGTTTCAGCATGGAGTGCCCCGAAGCGATGGAACAAGGCCGGAACTTTCGTCTGCTCGCCGAGGATGAATTGTCTCAGCTCTTGGACTTCCTTTCCGGCTATTTGCCTGAATCCTTGAAGGTGCGTGCACTTTTGTTCTGAGAAAAATAGTTCCCAAAATTCGGTGCCTTTATGCCGCCTCGGTCCAAACTTTCCCACCCTCCTTAATCACTTTGTGATCAGTTCATCATGAGTGATGTGTCTCCTGGAAACCTAACTTGCCTCGTTGAGGTCGATTTATATTTGTGCTGGTAATTACGAAACTGGTCCAAGTCAAGAATTTAAAAAAGTTTAATTTCTCACTTATTTTGTAATGTAAACCAATGCAATATCAAATAAGTAATAAATTCAATTTTTTAAAATTTTTGACTTGAACCACTTTCATGATTACAGGCATATTTATATTATTCGCTCAGGAATGAAATGGTTTGGTTTATATTCGGCTACGTCAGACGTGTCTGTGGTCAGGCGCAGCGTCGAAACGCACACGTTTTTCAATGTGTACATGTAATATTCTGCATTTGTTTTTTGATTCTTTCTATGAGGTGTGCGTTGGACGCATCGACTGGCCGCAGTGTCAGACGCGTATAGAAAATCCCACCAAACCGAGAAGCCTTTCATATGAAGACCCTAGGGGAAGAACTTGATAAGTCACATTTTCGTAATTTTATGAGAGACCGATTTTAAATTTCGGAGGGTTCTAAATCAACCTCATGTTTATAAAACTATTTTAATATTTGATTTTTGGTTTATACGGGAATTTTTAATTTACAACTTATACAGAAAAATAAAATTACTAGATAGAAGATGTTAAGCAGTTAAAATAAAATAGTAATATTAATACTGCAAAAATAATAATAAATTTTAGTATTATTAGCATTTCTATTGAAGTTTCTAAAGAAAGTCTTTAGCTGCTGGGCTGCAAAACACTCTTAAATCTTGTAAATCTTTAAACTTCTCCTTAATCAACAAATTTTTCTAGTCTATCAAGAATTCTCTCTCTTTGCTTCGGATAATTAAAATACTCCATTTTAGCTACCAAATGACACCAAAAAACAGAAAGTTGGAAAAATGGTCTTATAAAGCTCTTCCCTGGAATCTTCAAATGTTATTAGTTATAACAATGCATTCGTGGGAATAAAATCACTCTGTGTTCGTTCGGATAATATAGCATAAATCGACTTTAACACGTGTGAATAATTTTCTCCAAAAGCTTATGCACGATTTTCATTTCACCTCGAAATCATCTGCACCAGCGACAAGTCTGACAATC
The DNA here is from genome assembly GCF_051401765.1 of Calliopsis andreniformis. Taxonomy (NCBI): domain Eukaryota; kingdom Metazoa; phylum Arthropoda; class Insecta; order Hymenoptera; family Andrenidae; genus Calliopsis; species Calliopsis andreniformis. The sequence goes on along the minus strand of NC_135064.1, from coordinate 11,858,621 downwards.
GATATTGAGAATGCTCGGGTTCTCGAAAGGATTATAGCTCTAAACTGTGTTTAAACGCGGACCTTGGATTTCGGAATGCCGTTACGAAGGAACGTGGATCGCAGAATGCATGCTATCATTAATAGACTGCGGATTTTTATGCATTTATGGAAATTTGAAATTTGTTAAAAATTACAGCCATTTCAATGAATACGGCTTTTTGGCGGTGAAATTACTGATTTCATAATAGCTAAAATCAGCTTTTACAAATTTTTGTATGAATAAATAAAGAAATGTGTAAAAAGTTACGAAATACATATATAGAATATTAATATACAAAAGTATAGAAAATATGAAAAATAGAGTGCAAATTATAATATTCGATAAATGAAGTAAATTTTTATTTAGGTTCCATTTCTTTAACTGTTTTTATGAAAATACGAAATTGCATAAGAATTCGTAGTTTGCTGAAAAAGTACAAGTTCTTATGGAAGAGAAAATGCGATGATTTAAAAAAGACCTAAAGATTATTTTAGAGTTAAAGAGGTTTTCTCATTGGTGTGGGAGGAAAAGAGCTGTTTTTTAAGAATTTTTCACAAAGAACATAATATAAGAGCGAGCAATTTTAAATTTTCTACGATATATTAGGTACTACATTTGAATATTTTCTCTGTTCGTGAAGTGATTACAGTCGGCTTATATGAGATACTAAAGTGTGGGTTACGGGTTACGAGAATGAACACATCCTCGGTCCTGTGACCCGTATGTAGGTCAGGGCAATTTTAACGATGATATCGGACGATATTTCCATCAGATTATTATTGAAGTACTGACAAAATATGTTTGAGTATTGTTACTAATGGCGCGTTATTTATCTATTTTTATTGGACATATTTAATTATTATACAAAATTGGTATTTCTTTTTTAAACATAGAAGTACACCAGGACACTTTTAGCGAACTGTGAACTATAAACTAATATGAGAATTTTAAATAAAGTCTTTAATAAAAGTACAACTCGATTTGGTATTAAAATTGAAATAAATTATCTAAATATATGAAATATAAACTACTTTTTTTGTAAGTAACAAAAATTATTTATATTTCCCTTGAAATTGCAGTATTCTATTCTTAAATGATCACTATTTTAGAAGTTTTTTGTTATAGAATACTTATTACATATCTTCAGAAAATTCAGTTCTAAAATTTTATTTATTTTTTTAATATTACTTTTATAGGTTTTATCTCACCATCTTTTCACCATGAATAAACTTTCCTTAGAAGTAGGGAGTAAGGAAAATACCTATGTATGTATAGCGTCTGTTGTTAACAAACAAGAGGCCCTGAGTAATCGAGACCCTAGTTAACTGTTATCTACTTATTCGAGGTTCCACTCTAAAGTTTCTATTTTCCTAGAACAAAAATTCTCAAAACACAACAATTTCTAGAAACATAATTATTCTGTTACACGAGAGTTACTTATCCACCGCACCAACTCATATCAGAATATTAAATTATTCACCTTTATACCCTCCATGCAAAAACATCCCAAAGAACCCCTTTTGTTCACGCGCCAATAAGAAAAGTCCCTCAATATCGCGAGCTTGCAGTCTTTAAAAATGCACGTCGCGATAAAGAGACCCGAAGAGGAATTTAATACGAACAAAAGCCGACACCTGCTCGCGCTTATTGCCGCTAAATCATCGCCTCGGAGGCAGAGGCCTTGGAGATGCCTCGCGTTCTAACTTTCTATTCTAAACTTGGAACGCGACGGGAACACGTTTGCAAATGATCCTTCATTCGAAAGAAATTTTATCGAGGTGAGGTAAGAAGATTCCATTGGACGAAGTCGTCCTACAAGAACAGTGACACCTTTTCTGAAAGTACACGAGGGCGTCCTCGCAGAGGATCCTCCGTGCCTCTGACGAAAAACTTGGACGAGGAATGGCGCGAGTTCCTCGCATGGCTCCCGAGGGAGAGATTCAGGATGGCCGAGTCGGGATTATCGGCGCGAAGGAAGCGATCCTCGAGTAGTATTTCCGCCCGTAACCCCGTCTAAGTGTCGGCCGTTGCGCTAGGTTAGTGTCAAGGTCGCAGCTGGTACACGCCGTTTTATGCAGCGACCTTCCCGCTCTGATATAGCCGCCTCGCCTCGTAAAGCTGCACGATCGCGACGCGATTCCTTTTTCTCTTTTACCACGAGCATCGCACGGATGGCTAGGCGCGCACGCTTCCGCCCGAATTACAGGCCGTTTGGCAATCAGGCGGATCAGGTGTGCACCGGTTACACAGAGCGCGACGTCATCGTGCGCAACCTACTGCGTAACAGCTGATACTACCTACTTTTTATCGCTTTCACTGCCGTGACACGGTACGGCCTAGCGTTTGGTTTAAATGGTAGGAGAGACCAGGGGCAAGCGTAACAATTTCAGTTTTGGACTCTGTGACTTCTAACAAGGAGAATACACCGTGAACCAATAACCGATTTCGATGAAACTGATTATAGTGTATTTATATGTATTTTTGGAAATAATTTCTCGCTTCAGAAAGTCTTGAGAACATTTTGTGTTAGGAACTATGTATATGTAGTATCGTTTGATCTTGTTCAGGTTTTTTTATAGAGATGAATTGAGTGAAACTCGGTGATGTGAAAAATAGTCTAAAACCATATTTTGAAATATTTGGAATAAAATCAAATTTCAATGATATCTTCATCACCAGTAGTAATAAATTGAAATGGTAAATTTCCTCCAAGAAACGAAGTAATTTGACACATTAATTTAAACTTCAATTGTAATACAGTTCCCCTTTTTACCTTATTCTTTTCCTTCTTTATTTTCTTCTCACCGCGGATAATCATTATAGACAGTAGATACGACATTAAACTTCAGTTAAAGAAAAAGAAAAGTTCCTGTTTAAAAAGTTAGTAAATTACAGCAGATGTGTGTTAAAAAATAGTTCATGAATTAAATGAAAATTAAAAATTTTTCATTTGCATCCCTCTTCTGGCGAGGGTGTGATATATTCATCTGTTTTAATCGCAGTCTGACAGACTCCACGGCCATATTAGCGTTTTAAGATTGGGCATCAGTCGTTAGCTATAAATACTAACTCACTCGACTGATACAAGAATAATAATGCAACAGCAATGTAATTGCATTTCCATGTAATCATTCGAGCGTTTCACGTTGACATTTGACAACGAGGTCATACGTTGTATGTATAAATTGTTTCCTGTTACATTGGATCTTCGTTTCTACAACGTTACACAAGCCTTGCAGCATCATCGATCGGGCGCAGTAGCTGATAGTCTCTCGACACAGTCTCTGACGCCGATCGCGCGTAAATCCTTCATTAAAACTGTGTGTGTTTTAACAATTGCCTTTGTTGGTTCATCAAGTGAAGTTCCAACATTTTCACGCGACCTGAAACACGACTATCTCTCGATATATGTGACAGACACCTGTTAACGCGAATGACACTCACACGCTAGAATGCGGTAATCGGTCAGTGAGCATGTTTACGAGAGAAAGTTGTTATAAACCTCGTCTACCACTCCATTACGATTCCTCTAGCGTTTATGAAAAAATTGATGTCTTTCATTCTTTCTTTATTAAAATTATTCTGTGACTATCTTTTGTCGTTACTTTCTCTTCTATGTTTTATGTGATTATCCTAGGTAACAGAGCGTAAGTTAGAGACTTTCGAAACAATTTACAATTAATACTTCGTCCTTTTCTTTGGTATATTAAATTACGTTAACTAATCTTCAATTATATTAAGTAATTGTAATAATTGTTCTAAATTACATTTTTATTAGAACAGGACATTTGAAAAGTAAAAAACAGATATGGTGAGTCTCAAATTTGTTTGTGTAGGATAATTAAATTCACACGTTCGAATTTAAAAAATTTCTGTATTAAAATTAGAGAAATTGTGTAATAAAAACCGAAATAGGAATAGATGAATTTCGTTACAATAACAATAAGTATTAAATATACTCCATGTACGTATACTCCAAAAATAGTGGTTTTCCAAAAGCTGCACCACGTATATAGGCTTCCCTTTTAACACGCTCGATCTCTACCACGACCCTCATGTTGGCAATGACGTTAGGTGATTTGCCTATTTTCAGGCGGGGTTTACCAATTTTTAAATACTTCTAAGGATGAATTTCCCAAAACGTTGAAACCTCGAAACCCAAAAACGTTTCGAGAGTTTTAAATTTAAAAATTTTACAAAGTCTCGTATTTGAGTTTTGAGAATTTAAAAATTGCTGGCTGCAATTTCACAGTTCTACTTAAAAAATTTTTCCAATTAATTTGTCAATAATTAGTAAAATAAACAGGATGTTCAAGCTGAAGCAAGCTATATAAATATTTCCTTTATTTTTAATCACACAAAAGCCTTTCATATTATAGTTTGAGTGGTTTCAAAGAAGGATTATCCTGAAAGAATAATCTTTTGTGTAAATCCTCTAATTTAGAAAATAAACTCTCTCATGACATAATTTTCATTTCCGTTTACACAGCATTTTTGCAAGCAGAAATGCATCGTTGTTGAAGGATTAGTACACCATTAACCGATTAACTTTTGTTGATCGTCTATTCGATCGTTATTGGTTGACAAGTTTATAAAAAATAACTGATCACAGAACTGATTAAATTAAATGAAAAAAATTCACGTACAGTTTCGTTATAATTAATCTTCTCCTTTTTTCAACGCCTGAAATTATACTTTCACTTTTCTTACTGTAGCTGAAATCCTATATTATTGTAGTATATTCTAAGGTAAAGCATAAGAACATTTTATAATATTTGACATGACAGACAAAGCAGAAAGGAAGACTTGTCACTCAATATTTTCTTACTTCCCTTTTTTGTGGCTTCAAAGCGGTATTGTCACTAGTGAAACTTCTTATACCGCATTATTGTCCCCTGTACACTGTATTTCAATTGTGTGGGACACATAGACACAACTTGACGTCAACGAGTTTTCATGCTGTAGTAGAAGGGACATAGATTGAAGTTTGGACAGTAGAGCTCTTGAGAGCTATGTATCATCATTTTCAGGATTATTCAGTTGTTATTAACAAATCACAAGACCTGTCATACGATTTAAGAAATCTATGGTATTAAAAAGTTAACTAAAGCAGAACAAATGTTCCTGTTTAACTGAAATTCTATTTTCCTTTCGAAAAAGTAAAAATTCCTTGTTTAAGCAAAAGTTTACGGAATAAAAGTTTAAGTTAATACATTTTATTTTATACCTGCTTTTCTGAGACAGAAAAGATAACAATAAAAAAATACTGTTTTATAATCAATTGAAAATTTTAACAGTTTCATTCGATCTTCAAAGTAGTTACAGTAGTTATAATATTCTTAGCTTTCAATCAAACAAATTTGTCCTGGCGCATTTTGTCATGTTAGCAAAAATAACGAACATATTGGAATATACAAGACAAAAGGAACACCCTGTATAACTCCTGCTCCAATATTTGAAACATAATTCGTATTACGAGTGTGACTTGCTGTTATAAGGCAAGCGGTTAAACATTAGTCGTGAGAGAAATGTACACTAGTAGCCATACAAAGTGTACTAAAGTGACAATATATCTCGTTAAACTCTCACACGAGCAATAATCGTCTCTTCCTAAACAATAAAGGCTTGATTTATCTCTCTGATATAAAAGTCTAATGTATAACATGGCGTAGTTTTCACGTTTACAGCGAGTCTACGTGTACAACAAACAGCATCCTTAAGAAATGGCGTAATTTTATTGGCCTCTACTATAAATTATAGCAGAAGTTTTTAATTCCCGTATCTCGTCACGGGAGAAGGGATTCTGACAAAGGAAGCTATGTAATCATACAAAACAATGCTACAAACTTTTAAGAATACCTATGCAGAGAGCGGTAATATTATTGCTGAAATTTCACGCATCAAAGACCACCATTGCGTAACAATAATAGCTGTGGTCGACATTTATGCATTGATGACTTTGGTATCGCATTACTGGAGTTCTGGGACACTAAATAATATTGAGACTGCTGGAGTAACTAGTAATGGATTAAAATCGTAAATCGTTAACATAACTTCCGGTTGTCACTTTTATCTACTCCTCCCTCATAACTCTCTATTTTATTCTACTTATACAAACACAGACTTATTACAGCATTTAATACTTAACTTAATCAAGGAACTAATTTCTTCCATTAATAGTATAAACTGCTTCAAATTCATATACTGAAGTACTGTGTTAAGAAATGGATGATCGTATTCATTTTTTTGCTCTCTCGAAAAATAAGAAAGAACTTGTCAGGATGACTTTTAGGTACAGAAATAATCTCAGAATTATATGTAAAATGCATAGAGCTACATGCTGGGATGAAATATCTCAAAATATGGTTTTCGAAGTTGTACTGCTCAACTCTAACTCACTGTGACTCAGTGGGCAGTGATTGTAGAAAGTGGCGCGAAACTGATTACGAACAGTCTCCGGTTTGCATCAGTTTATCTCCCTCTTTCTCTCCCGCGCCTTTCACTCTCAACTCGGCGAGTTATCGATCTAAAAGAGCTTTGTTTCTTGCTCGCCGACGACTGGCGGGACTGCCGGTGTTACGACTGCTGGCCACGCCACCTTCATTCCGGTACCGATGCGCAAGGTGTAGCAGAGTCAAGGCCAGGGTCGCGTTTCCGTCATCGCCGCTCGATCTCGTAATCTCGACGCAATATCGCCAAGGGGAGTTCTCGATACCGCAATCGTTATCAAGCCTCGATTGCTTCTCGGCTACTGCAGTAACTTGTCCCTGAATTACCTGACCTGCGAACGTGACGTTGGTGACACTTACAACTTCGATACGGAGGAATCTCGATTTTTGTTTAGATACAAGAAAGTGATGTGTACAATTATTAGGGTTTATAGAAATTTTGTTCCTTTTTAGTTGTTCTTTTTTTTGGTCAGAGTATTTAGGTCCAAATGATTACAAATTGTTTCAGTGAACTTTTATTGCTCATCATTTGACAATTATTGTTAACATTAGTAAGACGAATGACTAGTTTGTTAAATGATTAGTTGGAGACAAATGAAGCTGAAGATTAAATTAAACTAAAAAGTAAACTAAGGTTAAACTTGAGATTTAAGAGAACTCATCACGAAAATCTACGTACATATATAAAAATGGTGTACAGGCATTTTAACATTTGTTATCACTTAATTCAAATAGAGAGGTAAAGAAAATAGATAAATTGTATATTTAAAATAAATTATATACATATTAATTTTAAATATAAAAAGTTAAGCATGGATCAAGTGCTTTGGCACTAAAATTTCAAAAAATTCAAAAAGTGAAGTTAATCACTTTGGCCTGTGAACGGACCAATTAACCCTGTACCTATATGTACACCAAGAGCTGATATAGTGGTTCCCCTGTAGTAGCTTTTCTCAATTGAATGTTTGGAATCAAGTGCCATTAAAGAGGATTTGCTCAACTCAATATTTGAGACCAAGTGCTATAGAAATGGCTTCTTTTCTTAGCGGTCAAACATTTTAGTGACGCGATACCGCGACGTTCTTAGTCCCATAATAGACCTTCGACTGTTGCTATGTACATTTTCCATTCCGCAATATTTTATGCTACTTCAGTTATGAGACATATTATACAGAAGAAGTACTTCTTCTCAACAGAACATTAATAGATACGAATTATCTACTTTAAAAGTTGGTAAGGTAATATGTGCATTATTACTCATAATTATAGATTATAGGTGGTATTATTTATTTACTTCAAATCTTATTCTAAGTATCTTAAACTAATGAATTAAAAGTAGAAGTAGATAATACATAAATTCCAGATAATACATACTCGAAATCTGAAGACGCTGGTATGAACTCTAAAGCAACATTTAATACAAATGAGTGGTCATACAAAAATTTAGAACTGAAAATACACAAATTTATTTCGAATAATAAATCATCCATTGATTTTCAGTTATTATTTTCTGAAGATTTATATTCATTTGTTATAGCAAAAACAACTTTCTAACAAAAATATAGTACGCCCACTCATAAGTGTTTGCTCTCAAAAAGTTATGAATAAGAAACAACGATAAATGGAATCTATTGTTTTGTAGTGTTAGATTATTATAGTCATGCCCGATAGATAGGGTATGCAGTTATACCCTTGAGGCAAAGTTCTGTCCTGACAGCTTTGTGTACTTGTGTACTCATGAGGGACTCATCGTTCGCATTGCCTGTCTCCACCTTTGTCAGGCGTTACTACAGGCATCGATTAATAGATATAATCGATTTTACCAATAACGAAAATGTATGTGCACTATCTTTACAATTAAATCAGTGAGTTGAAGAACAGTACAAGTTCACAAACCACATTCTGAGATATTTGCTCTCAACCTATAGTTCTATACATTTTACACATCTGGACCCCAGAGCCAGATCGTATTAAGTCTACTTTTTGTCTCTGTGACTTAAAACTTTGGCACTGGGATCCAGACATAATTTTCAGATTATTTGAAAATCTAATTTTGGACTTATACTGTTCTTCGACTTACCAATTTAATCGTGTTCGAATAAGTTGGCTCCCAAGTCGCCATTCCTTTCGGGTGCCAACTCCTGAACTGTGCACAGTGCACGAAGCTGGTGCAGAAAAGGTTAAGAATACGACATTTCATGTGCACCAACCTAATACATACCTATTAGCTGTTCGCGCCATTTGAAAGACTTCACGATACTTCATTGGTACTCGTGCCTTAAACTGTAATGTCTAGCCAACACGAAATGATTGCGCATAAAGCTCACGCCATTTATCCTGGAATAAAGCTGGAATATCCGGCATAAAGGCAAGGTCAAGGTCGTCTCTGAACGTGTACACATGGTATCGTGTCGCTTTTTCGAATCCGCAGTGAAATCGATGCTTCTTGCACGCCTACTGGTCGCTGAGAGGATGCTTAAACGAGCTGCGGCTGAAAGAACCTCGATAATGACTCGAAGTGGCTCTGATGATAGCACTCCTAACATTGTGCGTCCTCTTTTTCTTCCTGTCCATTGTTTGACGGGAGATAGGAAAGTTCCGACACCTTGTTCTATCTCTCCCCCTTTGATATCGTCAGGCTTAAAGCCCTGTTTGTTACGACTCCAAAAGTCGAATCGATTTATGAACAGAATTACTGACTCACCTGCTCTCCACTTTCACTGTAGGCTCGTACTTAATTAAGACTAACAGCGTTTACATATTGACAATAAGGCTACTAGGTCTGTTTATCCACAGCTATCGCGCTGACGCGTTGTTCTATTATTAACTTTGTGGCAGGTGAGTTAGGTTGCATGACTTTTAACCCACTCCTAACCCGCGTCAAGTTCATTCAATCCTATTAAACCGATTTCTGCAAGCGCCTCGTTAGTCCCAACAGGGCGAACTTCGTGCCATCTTTGGCCTCTGGAGCTTACGTACAGATTGATACGAATGAAAAGGAACGTTTAATATTTAATAAATCTATAGTCAAATGCCAAACCTCATATGTCACTTTTTTTTAAAAATCGAAATATGTACTTTTTCCATGTGCATCTAAATGAGATCTATCAGTTTGCAAAAGATGATATTTATGTATGTGTCGCATAGATAGCAAGAATAGGAAAAAAAAGCAAGGTAGAGATTCATGAATTGTGCGAATATAGCTATTGGTATATCTAATTTCAAAATCGCTGTGCTGACAAATCAGAAAATCATGGCATATCAAGTTTTGCCATCTGACAAGGGAAATGTTCCTTTAGCTATCTCTGGGGAATAAATCTGCAAAAGAACTCGATATTGATCTAACTTCTTGGCAGAATTAATTTTAGACGCGGGTGGTGTACGAAATTGGAAGGGCCTCCTCGAACGAACTCGAACTTTTAATATCTACCTGATATTGCGGTTTAACTTTGGTCAGTGAAATTAATCCCGTATGCACATCGTATACTGATCCGACCCCGAATGGCTTCTCTCGAGCGCAGCGTTTCTTGCTTAAATACGGCAAATAAATTGAGACAATTCGTGCAGCTTTCTCATCCACGTTCTTGCCGCTCTTTTCGAGATCCAGCCGCCGATATGTAAATGTCATGCCGGTTGCACATCACACATGCCGCATGCGGAACGTTTTATTACGGCTACATCTGTGCCTCTAGCTATTTCAAAAACGACAGAGCGTGGCCTCTGCTTCGAAAGGTGCCGAGAAGAGCAGGTTCTTTGCTAACCCGCGTGTTACTGGGGTAGACTTTTGTCGCATCAGTAGCGAGACAGGGTACTACATACACATAAACGTCAGTTGAGGATAGCGAGCTAGATTTAAAACCGTTACTTTTATATTACTCCGTGTACTATCTTGATGTAATCACTTAAAGTCGACGTAGCAGTACCTCGATTAAAGAGCTCAACACAAGAATCAAAACTGAAGCATCCTCTTGTTGCTTAGTTTTATTCTGATGTTGAACTATTATTAAATCATAGTTCAGGTCTCGATGTTCTACTGTAGACTTATTGCCATGATACCGATTCGTAGTAAACAGACTCTGACTAATTGAATCCCGGTTAATTTAAATTCTACTGTAACTAAAAATAAACTTATACTAGCCATTAACAAGTATTTTCTATAATAAATAGGAAACAAATGAAACAATTTTCTTGTAAGTACCAAGAAAATGAAGATATTGAATTTAGATGAAATGGTTTATTATAACCCTTTCATGATGGTAGAATTAGTTCTCAGTACATTAGTGTTGGATATAGCTGATATTAAACGCGAAAAGGTTAAATATATTAATGTATCTAACCCAGACCTAAAAAATAACAATTTTAAATTATCTTATGTAATATATATATATAATTTATTAGCGGTATTTATTAACATTTATCTTATAAAAAATTTCAAAGCAAGTGCCCAAAGAGTTAATTCTTTTTAGTCGTATTAATCTATTTTAGCAAGTCAACAATATTGTGTAAAGAGTGGACAAATTCCGCAAATTGAGTCATTAGTGCCAATAGAATAGGCCAATATTAGAATTAATAGAAACAAATGGAAATATAGGTACAAGTAAAATTGGGAAAGTTTTAGTAAAAAATGATTCCTGGGTGTCTTTAATACCCCTCGTTGAGACTAAGATTAAAATGTTTCAACTAAGATTTCATTGCGCAGAAATAAAGCGTAATAGAGCAGGTGCTCGTAATGTCAAATGCATGAGTAACAAAACGCGCGCAACTGTGCGCCTTTCCCAGGATATGCGTGTTAAAATTCTGAATCGAACTGACGCGTGAAATCGCTAGAAGGTTTGCTGAGTGTATCTCATATTATACGCCATACCGTCTAGAGCAACTGTTATATAAAATCTAGGGCAAGCTATATGTTCCGCAATAGCGTCCACTGTCGATTATTTACTTACTTTCAAACGGTAGGTTGTTACTGGTTCGACGGCTTGTATACACACCCTGTCGCTTAAAATTGTAGGACTGATGAATGGAAGAATAATGGAAGAATGGAAGTATGTCTAGTTGAATGTAGACTCTTGATTGTCCGAATTAATAAATGGATAAGTTAAGACTAACAATGAAACAGTTATTTTCTGGTATTTATTGATTTTTATACATACATGTACACTATCGGCCAAAATTTCAGAATCATTTTATAATTTCGGTAAATAATGATTATTCTGTTACCCTACACAGTTTTAAAAATAGCGATTAATTGTAGTAGTTTAATATTTTTCTGTTATAAAAAACTAACTATTGTTGGAAATTATAACTTCGATATAAATGTATTTTGCTATACTGAATGAGAATTATATTGGTATAGATAGATATGTACTTGTACGTGAAAGTAAAAGGTGTATGTAGAATAATAGTACTAACCTAGTAGTGAGTCACTACTAGTGACTAGAGCCACGTGTGACGAATGCTGAAGAATTACGTTTTTTTTTAAAACTGTTTGCACTTTATGCGTTCTTATCGACATTACCATGCGATGTAGATAAAAATATTGGCTTTCTAAATTTGGTTTTCAGGGTTTTATAATATGCGAAGGTTGGAATTTTTTGTACTCTATTTCAGCATTGACGTAACAGAAATTTATATTACAATTAGGGAATTCGAGATTATAAAATCTGATGACGCGTGACGTTGACTAATGAAGGAAATTTATTATAATATGATTGTACAAATAAGCAAATTTTTTAACAATGGGATATTACTTTTTTTAATGCTAACTTCTATATATCCTATGTAGGAAGAAAGTATTTCTGTGAAGAATAAATATAAAGGATAATAAAATCCAGCATAATTTAAGATTCATGAATTTTATATCTTTTTAATGAGTAGATCATAACTGAGCGAAATAAATGAAATAAAACTATAGGTATTCTTTCTACTCTCTATATTATTTCATTTTCTGTAGCTTTGAATGCTTCCAGATATTTCATCTCACTATTCAAAAACCATATTTATTATATCATGGATAATCTTCTTATCAGCTGAAAAAGTTTCACTGATCTGAAACTATTCTTTTATGTAAGCCTCGTTACGATTGTTAAATTAAATCTAAAAAACAGACTTTATGAGACTACTATTGTGTCCTTAGCAAGAAAATTTCCTAAAGAATCCAATAAAAGCAATTTTGTCCAAATTGCTACAATGTTTCTATTTTGAAACATACGTTCATAAACAAGACTATCAGCATTCAATTTTAATACCTGTCATTTAAAAAAAAAACGATATAAGTGACATTTTCAAAAAAATTTCATTTCACGTTTTAATTAAAGTTTGGGAGATAGCATTTGCATTTTGAGCAAAACGAGATTGAATTAAAAGATTTTCCTTCTGAAATATGAGAAGATGTAGATCTATAATGTCATACTGTGATTCAAACTTTGAACATTAACTGACTACATACCTATTGGGTATTCGGTATTTGATAGTTCAGTTGAACGAAGTTCTTACATACCAGATTTTTTATTTAACACTTAATCATTGCCTGTTTACTTCATTACTTATTTAACATTTCACGCCACTTGCCTATGAAGGACTTCGTATCTATTTTTGAACCTTATTGTAAGAATAGACGCAAGAAAGCCAATAGCTGAAGCAATTTGTACTGCTCTATTACAAATATCTAGTCCACCAGATATTACTCTACTCTCTAACATAGCTGTACTGCTAGTAACATAAGTCTAAGCATTGTTTTCAAGTTTGGTGGTAGTGGTGATGCATCTCTGTTACAGTATAAGGTATTTCTTGGTTTACCAAAGTTTCCGTACACTTTTCTAGTGCACAAGGAAAAGGACACTTTCTATAGGAAGCTATCGGAGATAGGTAGCACGTGGCAGTTATTTTAAGACCTGGCGTCCAGAGCGTCGCCCGCGGCTAAATTCCTCTTTATCCTGCTGTTTCCTCGTAAATTTCTACCCTTTCATTCCAAGACACTACTCTACTCAGCACGTAACGTGAGAGGTACCTTCCCTTTAACTAGCCGGCTCCTGTATTCTAATTTTTCCACGAGATGAAAAGCTTCCCAGGTGTTTCATTCGCGGGCCTATTGCTGGATAAATGGCACACCGTGACAAGAATATTGCTCATTTTGCACTTGTGACAGCGTTATCGCAGCGAGTAACCCGTTTCAAACGGAAGAATAGACTCTACGTTGTGCTGGAAGCTGTAAACGTAACGCTATCTCTCTGTTTTGCAGTTCCATCAAACTTTGTTGACCTACACGCGGGACAGAGTATGGGACTTTCATTTCTACGTGGCTAACGGCTGGCCCGAAGAGGCGATCTGTTTGCATTTTCCAGGGATGACATTATCTGTGAGTATAAAATAAGTTTTCGTTTTAGATTACGCTTCGAACTGCGATCGATAACGCCTCCCAGCGGTGCACTCGCTACATCGTGGGCACAATCCCGTTTCCCTCGAGAACATTACGGGAAGATATCTGACATCACTCAAAACAATTTTCCTTCCTTAGATAAACGTTAGCGACGTTCCTGCATAGTCACGATCCAAACAAATTTTCAGACAAATTGATCCATTTTAATGCTCTTTAAGTATAACTCTGTTGAATCCTGAAAGGACTAGAAAATACTATTACGGTCCCGAAAGATTCAGCGAGGCTACTCAATTCGCGAACAGACGTCGTAAAATTGAAAAGAAGATATAACTCGCGTGTATCCTTCACATTTATCTTGCTTCTGCACGTATCATCCCGTGATTGGCCTTGCACCCCTTGCAGTGCGGAGAAGTTGGCCCACATCCTTTGCTGGCTTTTCGCCAATCTCTGCTAGCCTTGCCAACCCGTTTCCTGACGTTCACTGGTGACTCCTCTAATCTGCTCCCCCCCGATGACTGTAAGCTCTTCAGCTAATTAACACGTTCGCGATTTGTCAATTTGGCCGCTGGTCCTCCCAAGTATTTACCAGTGCATAAACTAGTAACCTCTGATATTCCCCAGCAAATTACACAGTAGCGTTAACTCCTTCACCCCCTGAGTCACAGCTTGCAAAACACCAGCCAGTGTCTTACGGGACAAAGCTTAAAGCGTTATACGAGACCGGCGATAAATAATTCATGGCGCCGGCCGACCTAAAGCCTCTCGCAACTTCCCTCATTCCTAGCGCCGTCAGAGGACCAATCTTTCCTCTAACTTGATCGCTTCACCGGCTTTCAGCCTCACGGTTTGCTCTACGAGAGCGTGGGTGTCTTTTGTCCCAACGACCGGCTGGAGCTGCTTAGGCTGCTAAGGGAGGAGGACATTCTGATCGACTGGTCGAAGCCACTCTACATCAATTTCGTCCACTACAACATCGCCGAGGAGCTGACGTGCCTTTACGAGGGCACCGGTACCATCGAGAGGGTAGTAGGCGATGTTTTCGCCTGCGATAACCCCCAGGATGTCGACATCCTCCTGGACCCTAACGAAGTTGGCGACCCCGACGTGGAGGTCCTCCCGCTGAAGGCGGAGCACGCCGAAGGCATCCACGAATTGTACCCCGCGAACGACATGGAGTGTCACGAGGTCTTTCTGCGGCTGATCAGGTCCCTGCCAGCGGCTGGGGTCTTCGCCAAGGGCCGCCTGGCCGCCTGGATGGTTCAGTCCTATTACGGAGCGATGTTCTCCATGCAGACCAAGCCGGAGTACCGGAGGAAGGGTTACGGAACGAAATTGGCAAGGTAGAAATGTTTCCTTTTGAAAGTAGACTATAATATTGCGATCCGTTTCACGGAGATCTCGTCGGGAAGAGGGTCGAAAGAGACTCGTCAGACTCACGATTACGAAATCGTAGGTACCTCACGAAAAAGGTGGCCGAGAGAGGTTACCAGCCCTTCGTGGTGATACGTCCAGAGAACGAAGCCAGCCAGAGCCTGTACAAGAAGCTGGGCTTCAGAAAGCTCTACCAGACGGTCCGGATGACGTTCATGCCCTCCACGTGGGAGGAAATGGAAAACGACACCTGTCACATCTTGAGGGACAACATGGAGAACGCATTCAGGCAGCTGACAATCGAGCAGAAGGTGGTCGATGCATTTACAAACGAGGAAGAGTTCATCATCAACGAAGAAACCGTGGACGAGGTAGCTGAGAATGAAGTAGAAGACGTTGGAGTAGTCGAGGAGCCCAATGACGAGCAGACAGAAGAGAATAAGGACCTGCAGGAAGAGGAAGCTGAACAGGAACCTGAGGAAAGAATAGAGGTGACCGAGTTGTCTGTCGACGACATCGCCGAAGAAGACGAAGAAGCTGACGACGCTGCAGAAGAGGTAAATGACGAGGGACCTTCGGGAAACGCTGAGGAAACGTCGAATGACGATGGTAGTAATCAAAACGATGGAGGAACAGAGGGTGGGGACTCGGAATAATTAACCACGAGTCCGATTATTCGATAGAAGGTCCATGAATAAAATTATGTCGCGTTACTCGCTCGAGAGCGTGCTTTTCCCTTTTTGCCAGCTAGAATTTATAAATCCAATTTTTGAGGGAAGACTAAGATGGTCAAAACGTTGAGTATCATTTTGGATTTACGAAACTGGTCCCAAATACGTCCGAAATAAATAGCAGTTCTCGTAGAAAACTGTCGTGGTAGTTTTTATAACGGAATTCTATTCAAATCAGAACAATTGAAAGTATCAGTTGTGATAAATGGAATTTTTCACACTTGATCGATGACGAGTTCTAAAGGGGCGGTTTCTTGCGAAAGAGCTCTCGAGCGACATCGACGACGAACGAAAGAGAAAAAAAAAAAAAAGAAGAAATTATTTTACGAAATTTAACGACATTAAGGCACCACGTTCGTGCGAGGCTTCGATTCACGTACGAAGAGGCACGATTCTGCGTACGGTTCCTCATATCAGACTGTTTGGAGAATGTCGTGAAGGTCTCAGGAATCAGCTAGTTGTATCCTTTTGGGTTGCCAAGGTTAAGCGGTTTCAAAGTCTATCCATACCGTGTTCGGTATTTTCCTGTTGTACTTGGTGGATTCATTATTTCGAATGTTTAGCATTGTATTTATCACGATTGTATATCTTCGTTGTATATTCAGGGGGTTGACCCAAAATCGATCGCTTATTCGAAGATGTAATCATGTCACATATGTGATACGTATTTTTGTCAAATTGTGTAGGATATCAGCGATTGGTGGCAGAACTCTAGTAGAATTCGATATAAAAAAATACGATCAAAGATGTAGGATAACATGTTTTTTCCTTAGTTTTACATTTGGACAAAATGCCTCTGAGTATTGGTCATTTTTATTCCAATTGGAACGTATTTAAAATAATGACGTACAGCTTAAAAGCAGAAAATATCATAAAAAACATTTAAGAAAGTATTATTTTATACTTTCGATTTGTTTGTTTTTCTTCTTGCATAAAATTATTTCAACTAAGCTTCTGCCAACGTTTGACTGATAGTCTATACTCCTGATGAATTAAATTTTACCCACACTATTGCTAGTATTAATACATGTCTACAATTATTTAATTCCACACGTCTTTCCTACACATGATTGACTGTATTGATGGCGCATTAGTGTGGTTACAATTAGTTACGTCAGGAGTACAAATGGATCGTGAGCGTCGTTGTTTGGTAAATTGAACGTAACTACGAAGAACATTCTTGAGGAGTACAAATTGTATTGGATTTGTTGTTGCACAAAGGAGAAGGCTGGACGCAAACGACGAGCGTGTTGGTTACTCGACGTTAGTTTTTTAGCAGACAGAATCCACGATAGACTTTGAATTACGATAATCATTCGTGTCGAAACGTTGAATCCTATTAACAAAAGGGCGACCTGTCGTCGCGGGACGCGCGAACCCCTAGAAATTTGCGCGGTCGATTGATCTGTGATTATAATTTCTCTGTATAAAGTAGCGGTTCGAACATAAAAATCCCGAAGCCTCGTGCGACCTCGACACGCTTTCCTTCAAACACAAGTAGAAGCAAATCGCTGTGCCGGTATGTTCGACCAAATTCCAGGATTATCAATCGAATTTAAGAGATAGTACTTGCATTAGAAACTTAAAATATCAACTCCTTGCGAAATTATACTTTTAGGAAAATATTTTCGTTTTTTCTGGAAACCGATTTTTATTCAAAATGGAAGCTTTATGGATGCATACATGATGTGAATGGATAATACAGAATTCTATTGCATGTCCATGGAATGGCGAAGGAGAAGATTTCTGATTTAAATAGATTTTAAGTTACAATTTCAAAGAAGATACTTACTACCATGAGTATCTTCTTTATCTATTATGTACGATTTTTGTATTAGATAAATCAATTTTAAGATTCAAAAGGAAGACAATATTCTTTGGCTAAGAAACAAAATAGCAACTGTAATTTATTATTATTTGCATACTTTTCAATTTTTCTAAAGGATACTACATAGATAAATAAAGAATACAGGATGAGTCTCACAACTGTATCACTTGAATTTTCTTTAACCTAGTTGTTGCATGAGAAAATGTTTCATACGAAAATTGTTTGATGTCAAGAGAGGCATACCAATGAGGAGCATACCTTCGACACCAAATAACTTTCGTTTGAAGCATTTCTCCATGCAACAAATAGATTAAAAAAAAATTCAAGTGATACAGTTGTAAGACTCACCCTATATATTTATGAACAGAAATCTAACAGAAAAGCCTACATTTTGAATAAAAAAAATCGATTTTCAGATATCCATTTAATAAGAGCATAAACATTGAAATACGTACACTTACCCTTTTTAAAAGGGAAGTTCAAGTACAATGAATTAGAAAACAAAAGCCTCAACATTTTGAGTCTCTAATCCAATGTAACTCCTTAATAAGAAACGACCAGAGTCATAAAATGGATCCTGATGCCCC
Source organism: Calliopsis andreniformis (assembly GCF_051401765.1). Taxonomy (NCBI): domain Eukaryota; kingdom Metazoa; phylum Arthropoda; class Insecta; order Hymenoptera; family Andrenidae; genus Calliopsis; species Calliopsis andreniformis. Next base: position 11,840,259 of record NC_135064.1, on the reverse strand, counting down.
TAGGTTAGACGCACCGCTGCAGCGATCGGTCTAGCGTGCGAGCCAATGATAATAATACTAATTAGTGACGATCTTATGAGTAATATTATTATTAGTTACAGAATATACGTGTATAAATATGAATATACCGCGCGCAACAAGGGAAGCTCGGTCGGCCCGGTTCGTGGCCGATGAGAACCGTTTCTATATAGAAACTGTATAGGTAGCCGCTATTTGTATCATTTTTTCTACGTTTCATAGACGCGACTTTGTCGACGTGACGGGTTTAAACGCGTCGTAGAGAAAACAGGTTTGAAAGGTCGTGGCCGGAACGACCGTGCGATTCTTCGAAGGCCCTCGAAGCCTCTCCTTTATTTTCGATTCTCAACGTTTCCGGGGGCCAGCTGTGATATTTTCCCCACTTCACACCTTACGCTCTGATCGCAGTATCGGGTTCATGGGGGAAGGTCGGGATTTAGAGATTTTGCGCCTCGAGTGAAATTGCGACCAAAATGCAGGACGTAAATAAATCATGAGAACGAACTTAAGGAATTTACTACAGTATTTTATTCGCTATGAACTTGTCAATCACTTTTTAGAATTATTGCTTCGTTTTAGTCGTGAACGTATTAATTGACCTCAGGTGCTTGTATCTTATACTCAAATAAGTCCGTTGTTTGTAAAGAGCCACGAGGTCATAGCGAATAACTGTGCATATTGTGAATTGGCTCAAAAATATTCAATCTCTTAAATCTGTAGATTAGTCCTTGCATCTGTAATTTATTTACATCCTGTGTAACGACCACGGAGAAATCTTAAGATATTAGAGGATATTATCATTTTTTTTAAGCTTTGAGTCTGGTTTCACTCGAGGAGCACTGTGTCGAATCGTGAACTTCCCTGGGTCGGATTTAGGCGAGAAGTCTATTGTTGTTAATGGAACACGCCGAAACTCTTTGAATTCCACCGATGTTTTGCCACTGACACGTTTAGAGGAGCGATTCAATTTGTTTCGTCGTTTTTATCCTTTCGGTCATTGACCCTTGGAGGACCAACGGAATCGATGTTGGCTATAGTGCGAGTAATAATGCGTTAGGGGAATTGTTGACTTCAATTGCACGCACATTGGCAAGTTTAGCGTGAAAACAACGTCAATTACTCTGCTGTCGTATCCTTTTTAAACATTTCTACTTAATTGCATCCGGTGATTAAATTCACGCCTGATTTTAGATTTTGAATGCTGTAGATCGACGTAAATAATTTAGCTTGTAAACGAGCCTTAGTTCTGCGATTTCGAACGACCATTTTTTCGATAACTTCCTTGTCAGTGTGCACTGCCATTGTGGTACACGTCAACGCGGACTATTTACAGTAGTCGTTAACTGAACGTCGAAACGGGTTCGTGCGTTTTCAATCAACGAGGGTGGCATAGCGAATCAGCGAATTCTATAAAATAACGAGACCCTCACAAGTCCATTGGTACCACTTTCATAAAACTCTAGCGAGAAATAGAACACTTGAAGCTTTTTATAACAGATAGGTCTTTACAATCCTTTACAATCAAATATAAATAGTAAAAAGCGATGGGGACGATTCTCGTTCAGTTAACGAGGGTGAAAGGCTATCAGATAACAAGGGACTATTGTATCTTCGAATTCACCAGTACGATTGGGATTTTAAAAAATTAGACAAAGCAGCAATACGAAACCTGCTCACTCCCACAAAACAATGTATTGTACAAGAAGATTGCTGTCCTCTGAGCGCGAGGCATCGCGTCTTGTAACTCAATATGTTGCGCACGGTTACCTTGACCGCGTTATAGAACAAAATGCACCGTGTAATAAAATTCGTTACGTAATTCCTATTCCAATTTACATCGTTAACTCGCGACAGATTGAACTGCAGACGAAAACAATCGGTCGGTTAAATGTGCGCGACAACGTTCCCCATTGCGTATCAAAGTAAGATAAAGAATCGACGTACATATTTTCCTGTATATCGCTTGAACCCGTTAAAAATTCGCTCCGTCGTTTTTAACAGTAACGATAATTTTTAGAATCTTACCTGAACCACAACATTCCGTCGTTGTTTGGTACACTGTCTTACACTATGCACAAGCTTCGATGAAATCCACGGATTGGATGCAAATGGCTGTTACGAGAGACGCGAATTTCTTGGTCGAGGAACGTGAAATGAAATATGTGCTGCATTCTGTAGAAATACATACAGGGTATTAAAAAAAAAATTAGGAATTTGGAGCAATATAAAATTTTGTCTCGTTACAAGCTTACGAATCGGAATAAGTTTGAGGAATTTAAAAAATGTAAGAAACTGATTTTTAAGATTACTAGAGGCAGTAGCAACTTCAATTTGCTTTCTCATAGGACTGGAGCAGTTATATTGAAAGAAGAGTATCAAGAAAACGCGAGTACAGTATTTCCTTGTTATAGTCTTGTTATATGTACCAAGTTGGAAATGATTTAGAATGGAAGAATTTTATTTGCAAACACTGTCACTCATAATTTTTGAGAAGACCAAAGTGGGATTCTATGAGCATAAATTGACCACGATAATGAATTCCACGCTATAAATTCGTCAGTGAGCAATGAGGAAATACTGTATACCATCAAGCTTGTATCGAAAGAACACTTAGTTCTCATTAAAAGCTATAAAAAATGTTTAATCACTATGAATTTGAAATTTATAGGAGTTTCTTCGTAATGTATTGACAATTGTTTTCTTTACAATTAACGTAAATTCGAAAGCTGTTACGTCCACTTCAGTTTCTGACACATTTGTCAATTCTTAAAGTTCTACGTCCTTCGATAAGGAGGTCAATAAGGCTTGGACTATTAATACAAATGCATCACCCATTTGACTATTTTATCACGAGTATGGAAGAAATACTTAGAATCAATTAAAGGTTATGTTACGATTTACAAACGCGCTAATTTAAAACACAAGCTACTATTAGGCCAATTGTAAATTACTTCAAAATAATGACATCGGAAAACTGAAAAAGAGACAGCAGGAGCACTTTGAAACATGCATACATTAATTTATAATTTGCAAGTGTCAGTCGCGGAAAACACGTGAATGTAAAATCAAAATTCTGTACCTTATATCGCAAGAAATGATTTTAGGATTCATTTAAACATTTTTTATTTCTCTTGATGAGCACTGTGAGGTCCTAAAGTTTCAGAAACTATTTTCAACGACCTATAGGTCTGCAACTGAGAACAATGAAATTTCATAGATGGAACAAATTCATCGTAGTTCCTAAATTTTGAACTAGGTAGCGGAGGTGGCTAGTGTCGCTGTGACGTCACGCCTGTTCCCTCCAAATTGGTTTTGTCACGCGGTGCACTTGTCGTTTCGGTTCCTCGATTGCGTCATGTCAATTACAATTTTGAGTGTAACAAAAGTCATTATTCGCATCACAGTAATTAATGCTAGAACACTGGTTAAAGATTCTATTCAGAAATGAACGATATACAAGGATGTCAAGGACTTCTCTATTTCGTCTTATCCTCGACTTGGAAGACTACGATCTAACTAACTGCATGCAGGTGAATTGGCATTCGAGACTCGTTGCGTCCACTATGCGAATAAATCATCGGTAGCTAGAAAACGAAGGTAACAAATTTATTCATTTTCCTTAATTAACGTAGCTACCATACGCATCGATCGTTCTAGCTGCAAAAAGTTTCCAGTTATTGGTGATGCGTGCATAATTCGCACAAAAGACTTTCTCGTAATAGCCATGCAACATCTACCTATATCGTCCAAGTTTAAGCAAGTCGATTATGGAATTATGCGTTCTTTGCTTTGACGTTGGCTTGATGCAAAAATAATAATAATAATAATAATAACAAATGATAGTTGCAAACAGAAACGAGAAAAATTCAAAGAGATAAAATAATCGTATATAGATATATTTCCATACTTTTGAATCGCTAAATTTTGATCAGCACGATAATAAATACGTATCAATGATCGCATAAGAAATACATTCCTCGTGTCTAATAGTTTGTTTCGTTAATTTCCTTCGTTATTTCTGCATCGATCCAACGACTTAAATTTTTTCGCACAATGCGCCGCAAATGAGCTCGCCAGTTCGTGTACCCCTAGGCGCTTAATTTCTCAAGCGTAAAATTATTCTCGATTCTAACCTAAAAAGGTGATCGACGGTTATCGGTCGTCTTTCATTTGGTACGCTTCCGTGAGCGTTTTTTCACCCTTTCCATTAAATTGCCGTAGCGGCAAATCGGGAAAAGCGAGCAAGAAAATGAGTTGACGGAGGAAAAGCAACAACGAAGTAATTACCGCAATTAAATCTATAACAGCCTGCGTCTAGTTTCGTAACCCAAGCACTGTGCGAATCAGTGTCTCGCGAGATAGGCCTAAAATCCGTCTGTCAACACCTCAATTGACACGTTTCTTCTAACGCTTACTGTAAATATATACGATATACATATATACACATATAAATATATATATGTATCATATATGTATTATACATATATATATATATATTCTTCCCGTTTCCTTGTGCACGTTGCCTTCCACTTACACAAAAAAGAATCTGTTTCGAGCAACACTAACACCTCAGCCCTATGAAATACGAAAGTTATAAAATAAAATGAATATATGAACGAAAGAAATGTAAAGAAGAGAAAGATTATATCGCGAACACGAAGAAATATCGTGAGTTGATTAATTATATACGGAGCGATAAGAATGATAAACTGGTTCGGCACAACAGCGCGCGCGGAGGGGCGTGTTGTCCGCTCTGCCAGTAGGCGTCGATTCGTAGAATAAAAACGCTAATTTTGGGAAATATGGAAACTGGACATGAGCTTTTTGGATAATAAATGGAACAAACAAATATGATTTTTCAACGACGGTGTCATTTATTTCGTACCCTTTTACCCGCCGAGTCCGAGGCTCATCTCGTCGATACATAATCACTCACAACAAAGCAACAAACGTGGCAGCACTTACATACATCGAGCATACAAATTCTAGCGACTCGCGGTGCACGATCGACGCGTTACGCAACCCACGACAGCGTAAAGTAACCGTAAGACATCGTGCTGCTCGCGCGACACTTCAATCCTCGATACTGGGTAACTGTGGAATCCACACAATCGAGTCGTCGCGCACGCAGAGACACGAAACTTCCCTCGAATGGTACGACGATTTCAATCACCAACAGCACAAACAATTCCCACGTCGAATTAAGGTTAGAACACTGATATCGGTCCCGAGGAACTCGAGCGCGACGCGAATCCAGCGGACCCCTTTTGTCGCGGTCGCTCTCGCAGAGGGTCAGAGTCGCGGAAGGGCGTGATCGCGACTGGAGAGTACGTGGTATCGGTAAATGTGCGAGAAGATGAAGAAAATCGCAAGGAGATCGCGGCGTTACTGGTGCGAGCGGTCGACGAGAACGAGGAGAGACGACAGGTGACTGGACGTCCGCGCCATGCGCGTTGGTCGCTCGGGCTCGGGCCTGGTCGCGCGCGCTCGCCAACGGTCGGGCGCCTCCGGCGGCGAGTGGTGGGGCGAGCAGTGTATCCGTGACGTCACATAATTAGAGTAAATACAAAGTAGTCTTGATGGGACAGCGGCGTGCGCCGCACCGTGAGTCGCTGGTCCGCGCGCGTCAAACCTATATCGTTTCGATACACGCACACCGCGCTTCCGTGTGTAGCCCGTGTTGTATATCGCGCTATGTGCCGTCAGTGTGTGTGTGCCAAAGGATCCTAGATGACTGTGGGAATAATAGTGAGTGACAGCCGTGCAGCAAAGAAATGGAAAAGATAGAGGTGAGTGAATATTTTCCACGCACTTGTTGGCTCGACACGTCGTTATTTATAAATTAACGAACGCCCCGCCGTCGGTCGCGTCAGTGTCCGAGATCGAAACGTGGACACGGTAGCCGAGTCCCGCGCGGTTTTTACACCCCGCTCTCGCCGTTCATCCACGAATTTACCACGACTCGTGGTTCTCGGCTACTCGTCCGTAATGCAGAAGTGACAGCGTGGTGACGAGTGGGGGTAGGGGTAAGCCGGGTGGAGGGGATGCGATCGTGTAGTGTAGTTAGACATCTGGCAACGAATGCAATTGTGTGTATCTTCGACGTGCTTACACTATTAGACGGACTGATTACTCCTACCGTACTCATCCTCGCCACCCCCCTTCATCCCTCCGATCGTCCGTTATCATTACGCCGTCTTTCTCTGTTTCATTTTCATTTCTCTCTGTCAACTTTGTGACTCTACTTTTATCTCTCTTTTCTCTTCCCTCCGCGATGTCCCCCCCCCTCCTCTACCTCTCTTTCGCTCTCGGACGTTTCTTACCCCTTCCCCCGCTTTCCCCGTGTTCGTTGTCCTTCTCTTTCTCGTTGGTTCGTTCTCTATTTCTATCTCTCTCTTTCTCTCTCTCCGTCTCTGTCTCTTTCATTCTCTCCCTCCCTCCCCTTGGTTTACATATCTCGCTCGCTCCTCCTCGCTCCCTCTTTATCTCCGCGTATTTATTCTTTCTCTCTTTCTCGCACTTCTGCCAGCACACTTTGTGCCTCTTTCTCTCACGTTCTCCCCCTCCTCCCCTCTCTCATTCTTCTCTTTCGTGTTCTTCTCTCATTCTTAGTTAGTGAGGTATTTATAGATGTGCCTTAACCCGATTTAACACAGCCACCTCGACTCGCATTGTCCTAACGACGATTTAATGAGAAATTACATCCCCCCCTTTCCCCCCCTCTTTCTTCGTTGGTTTCTCATCTCCCGCCGAATTCGACGGTTCACGGGTTTTCGAAATTCTGCCTCCACCTACGAATCTCTCGTCGTTCTTTTTCTCCTTTCGTTTCTTTCTTCTTCGCGAAAGCATATTCTCCTTTTCTTATATCGTGGCGTTCGAATGGCATCTTAAAAAAGAGCAAACTTGCACGCGGAAATAATACGCAACTGCCACACTGTAAGTAGTGTGCACGCGTTCACGAGAAGTCAAATCGATAAGTGTTTCCTTTATATTTATTAGGACGAAGTGTTACGGCACAGCGGATGAACGAAGTGTCCCCCCGCTCTCGCCGTTTTAAAGGATATTTCGTGCGCGGGGGAAGCGTTCATCCGTGGAGTGTGAGAAGAAAAATATATTTGGGGTCGTTTCGTGGAAAGCGTACAAGGTCCCCGGGATTGCCAACATTCTATGCTCCTTTCCTTCGTTTTTTCACCCACTTCGGTTACACGAGTTTGTTTATGTGGCTGCTTGGATGATCAAGCCTGCGTTTGTTTATTTATCGCCTGATGCGTAGGAATGACCGTAAGCTCGGAATGGTTGCGACTGATTGCGATATTTCTTTTCATCTGCCTCTCATTCTGCTCTTCCCTTTTTTTTTTTTTACTGTTTTCCGATTTTTATGTTTCAATTGACGAATCGAAAGCATAGGCTCGGAAATTAAATCGATAACGCGGGGTCGCGTGTCACGGCTGGTAATTATGTTGTATCAGTGGCAAACGCGGTGAGCGTCATTTTTGTTATCGTAACTCGACCGAGAAGTACATAATGCGCACGAAATGCTCTCTATTGTCTTTTCTTCGTAACGAGGAAACAACAAACTCCTCGTGCAGTTTTTCGCGACGTCTTTGCCCCGCCCCCTCCACTCGACTCCATCCCCCTACCCTGCCCTCCCTCCAAACAGCCTCGCTAGCCGGGCAACGACTTAAAATATTCTCTCTGTCTCTTTTTTCGAGTAAAACGTGCTCTTCCAAAGGGTTGTTTAGCGTCTGTAGAAATTTTTGTTCCCCCTTTCTTCCTTTTCTTCTGCTCTTCTCGTCGTTGTTGAGACGGAAAATAGAAACTGCAAGATGTGCTGGTGGTAAATGCAATAATAATCAGTGCACCAACGAAAATTCCTATCCCCTAGCGACCTCTATACACGAGCGTCTATGACGTAATAAAATTATATATTTATAGGACGCGATGCTATTTAGAGTATGATAAGTGAGGCACGGCGAAATGTTCATTATGCAACATTCAATAGACTTTATAAACTAAGTTACGTTTCGTGGCAGGCTTCTACGTGTACAAAGTAAACTGACAATATAACGAATATACGTCGACCCGAGCATGCCTTCGCAATTTGGAGAGAAATTTCATACCGTCCAGTCTGCGATTCAAATAATCCACGTCGAATTGAATTTTTCGAATTTCGGTGATTTCATTAAAATTTCATAAACGGTACGTTTGAAATTTAATAATTCATCGAGTGGAAGGAAGCGTTGTAAATAATGCGTATACGTTTCGTTTAATAATTCCAGGCATAGGATTAAATAGTACGCGGATAACGATTAAAATACATAATGCTTTGTCCTTGTGGACCGACGAACAAGCGTTGTACCTACGCGTTCTTTATTTTCCCATGGACGAGCGCGCGCGTGATCGCGATTGGGCACTCATAAGAAATAACAGAACATTTATTTCCCGTCGGTCGTAATTTTCGCGGGGCGTTCTGTTTCGTCCAACCGTCGAATATATTTAATACGCGTTTTTGCGCGATTTTTCACGCTCGAGGTCGCAGCGACAATTTTCCCCAAAAATTATGTTCGAAATCGTTTCGATAAGAAATCTATTTCTGCGTTTGGGGGAAATTGCGTCACGGCTGCGGGAGAGCGGCTGACGTCGCGATATTTACGTTTAAGGATTTCAATATTACATAAATAGACATGCGAGCGTGTGCATGTCCGCACGCGCGCGCCTATGACATCTCTAAAGAGATTAAACTGGGAATTCAGTCGGTTGAGCAGTAATTCATGGCGCCGATAACTTTGTCGTGGCCTTCGTGTACACGGGCAAACAAAAACGCTTCTCACGGCAATCATTCTACTCCGTGTGATTTATGTAATTTAATATTCTCTTTTCGCTCTTGATTCTCTTTCGTTCTCGTACGCACCGCATATCGACCGCAAATATAGCACCGATAAAAATACTGCTTCGTAACAAGTGCTTGCACGACAATTATATCTCGCAGATTATTAATTATATCTTGTTTTCTGGTTAATAATTATTAATGCTTTTTCTGGGTGTGCACAATGGACTGAAAAATATCCTGTGGACTGAGAAAAATTCATTGCTATTTAATTATATAACCCATAATTGATTCAACGTTCTTTTATTCATTTTTAAACCTACGATTGATCGAATTGACAATGCATTTGTGTTGGGGTACAAGATATTTTTTATCGATTGTACGTACAGTCAAATCTTTCATATTATTGTTATTGTGTGTACGATAGATAATTCACAGATTTGTTCATTTGTATTCAGAACATTACTTAACACGTTGACTGCCATGGCACTCATATGTGGGCAAGAATGATTACTTGATTGTGAATTCCATTAACTTATATAATTATCAATGATATATGGTAATGAAATATTATGATCATTGTTACTAATAGGAAAGGAGCACTATAACATAAATACAAAAATTTATTAAAAATAATTTTTTTGAAGTTAGTATTACGGGTACACACACACCAGCAATGTGACTTATAGAAATTTTAGTGAATTTACTATAACAGTCAACGTTTTATTTGTAAGCACCAGTATGTCTCATTTTCTTCTATTTGTCTCATTTGGAGTTTCTCCGTTTATTCATATCCAAGTTCTTTAATTTTAATCAAAAAGTATTATACAATATTTTTAGAAACGTACATTTATCAGATTGCAGATTCACACATAGAGTCATTTTACTTCTTTCAAATACCTTGATTTTTTTCTGACAACATTGACCATACTTTTTCCACATTTTCTCACTCCATTGCATCTGTAATTATAATTGGTCTTCGAGGTTCACGCGTGCATACGTCGATGCATACAGGGTGGTGCATAATATTTTAAAGACGTTCGCTAAAAAGTAAGTTATTTTCTCGAAAAGGAAACATCTGCTTTTGTGTCTGTTTTCTCTGTCATTAATTTACTGTGTAATCGGCCGTGCATGGGATATTTCGTTACACGCGGTCGCATACTTTACTCCGTGTTTACACGTCTCTCTCCCCCGGGCTGCTCGTGTATCTTCGCGCGAGATCGTGTTGGTGCGCGCGCGTGACACACGATGCGCGCGCGCGCGCGCACACGCTTACAGCTCCAGTCAAATTCAACGAACCGAAGCGGGACAGGTGCTTGACTGACAATCCTGGCGATTTGTATCGCGATAGTTGTACTTTTGAAAATATACACTTCAAGAGATCTTTCCCAGTGAGCCTTAAATTTTCGGTGCCCCGATCTAACGTCTTACATCTTCCTAAATCAACGCTATCACTTTTCGCGCAATTACGGTAATAAGCGGCTCACGAACGAATTCATCAAGCTTATCTACTGTCCCGTGACTCCGTTTGTTCTTCGAGCTATAGCTTAAAATTTTATTGTCTCCTGCTAGAAGTAACGGTTCGAGTTTTTTTTTTTTTTTTTCTTCCTTACAACGTTCGTTTACGAGAAGGCAGTTGGGAGCGTGCACATACAGAGAGTGTTTGTTTGAAAGTGGATTCCACCGATAAAGAAACGCTCCCGTGTATTAAGGATATTCGTCTAAGTTTCTTACCCTGCCTACCCCTCGCCTACTGCCGCCAGCGTTACCGCTCTTTCCTGCTAACGACATTAAAGGAAAGTACCCCGTTGCTGCGCGCCTTAATGGAATTTACTTTTGTAGCTTCGCGGAGCTCCACCCGTACCTTACAGAGTAAATTGCACCGCGAGGGCGGATCTCTCGAAACAAGTGTCTCGATTTGATGCGAACAATAGGACACGTCGCGACGATATTATTTCGCGAACCGAGTGTGTAATCAAAGGGAACAGAATTCCTGGTACGGTCCTACCTTGAGCCGCAGGAACGTGAAATTTTTAATGGAATCCTGATCGAGGTTTCCCTTTCTGTTGGTCGTTAAGGCGCATCCAGACTCGAGGCTTTAAACGGAGCATGATTAATAGTGGTTTTTTTCACGTGGCGATGACGGAGAAAATGATGGTTAAATATGCATATCGTGTATGTATTACAAAAGTGATACAACGGGAAAGAACATGTTGTTGAAGGGAAACGAAAAACTATTTATGAGCTTAGGAGGAAATTATTTATTAAATACATAATATTTATATAAAGGATTGTAGTATTTGATGAATATTATCTTATTTGAATAATTAGTCTAAAAAATAATGTGTTACTTGTATTAAATGATTTTCTTGTTATTCTTTCAATAATTTGTAATTTAGATTTGAGGAATTCTTTGAGTAAATTCTATATTTTTGATGTTTAACTAGTAAAGTACGTGTGCGATGTACTTGCTTCCCAGAGTCGCTATATATTTTAAGAATTGTAATAGGCTATTTAAAATATTTTTTATCGCAGTAGATACTTTATTAAATATTTATTTAGGTAGGAGTAGGGATCTTTGTAAGGTGAATAACATTTTAGACATGTTTTCTATGACAGAAATAGTAGAAAAAGTTATAATATTGAAACTGTATTCTTTTCGTTTTTAGTATTTTTTTTATTTTGTGCAACTTCATGCGTGATTAACCTTTAAGAGCTATTATCGGGTTAGTACCAACTTTGTTTGATACGTGTATAACAAAGTACATAGAAGAACTGATCTATTTTAAGATAACGTTATCATCGCTGATAGCGTGCATGAATATCCAAACAATTAGTGTTACCATTTGCTATGTTTCTTCTAATAATATTAAAATTAAATTCACATGGGTTGACATTTTAGTCATGACAATCTTTAAAGGTTAATTGTCTAACCGTAAATTCGTTTAATTATGAATATTTAAAGCAATATATTTCAGAAAATATGACAGTTTTGATCTCGGCAGAAATAATAAATTAAAAGAATATTTTAGTTAAAACAGAGTACAATGTAACAAAGTTTATGTATGGATATTGCAGATACATTACAATGTACAGAATTTGTTTCATTAAATATGCAATGAGTTATAAAATATGCATATACTGCATACATTTGTAATACTTCGGAAAATACAAAAGCTTCAGAAGTAGCAAAAATATTATATTGTTTCGAAATGTATTAATTCAGTATTTTAATTTAAAATAATGGGGTATATGTTTACTTTTGGGACGAACTGTACACATACATATGCAGGTATGTGTATGCTACTGATGATGTTTATTGCATCATCCACAGTATCTAGCCGTGTGTGTGTAGTATGCATCATTTTTATAGCAACACGATTGATAAGGATGATGATATCAACCTTATTTTTTCCAAGATACAAATCTGTACATTTATAATACCTAGTGTAAACTAATTTAAAACCTTGAAGCGATAATATTTAAAGCATTTAAAAATTTCACTGTAAATAAAATCCCCCCCAAATAAAAATTATAGAAAATAAATTTTTGAATAGTTTGTGGCAACTCAGAAAATTTTTCTTCGTAATTTAAATATCATAGAAAACAACTTTTATTAATCATTAATAATCATAAGTATTTAAAAAACTCTGCCCTCATATTTTGAACTTACTCAGAAACAACAAAGTGCTTTCTTGATTAAAGTTATTTACTCAAGCTATTCGAATACTTTTGACGTTACCTACTTATTCTAACAAAATGAATTTTTCAACACGCATCTGCATAAATCAAACTCATTCAGTCTATTCTATTTGCGCGATTTCGTTTCTCATACGACATTTAAAGACAAAGTATGAATAATGTAGAAACGAGTACCTACTATCTCGAGGTGCATCTCTTCCTAGTGTCGCATTACACTTCCACCTTCGAGCCACGTTACACACGCGCTCCATTCGCATTTTCAGCCATGAAAAGTCATGGAACGGTCCCTTCCTGGCAGTGAAAGCCACCAAAAATATTTCACACGCGGAAACGCGACATCATTGGGTTCCAGTTCGAAGTTCAAACCTGGACGCGGCTTTAGATCGATCAACGAGTTTGGATTCGTGGCGATCGCGTGTGGTAGGGCACTCATCGAAATAGAGAGCCGATAAGAGGCTTTCGTTCGATCAAGATAACGGCCGTGAACGAGAAAACGGTTACGTCGAATGCAACGCGATACGAGCGCAGCGTTTAGAAGAAACGCTGTCGACGATGATAATAACAATAATTCCTCCTGGTCGGAGCCGTTTCGAAATAAATTCGTCCCATGGCTCGCTGTCGCTTATGGTCGCTGTGGAAACTTTATACTCGAGGAGGGAAAGTCGTTTTCGACTCTCGATTCGCCTGGCGTGTCTCTTGGCTCGCCTTGCACTTGCGACAATTACAACGACAAAACTGTTGTCGGAGGAAGTTTCGCGAGAGAGGAACGCGCTGTCGCAGGAAGAGCTTTGATTCTTTTCGAAATATTTCAATGAGATTTCAATGAGAATTTGAACCTTGTGTTGTGGTCTTCCAATTGTATTCATATTAGTATTAATAGATTAATTATAACTAATGTATTTACCTTGTTTTTGTAATATTTTAAAAATTTCCTTGAAAGACTACATCAAAGCAATTGTACGTATTTTATACTATTTTATAACTAATTCGAATTAGATATTCCAACGTAACATTGTTTAGACTCGTAAATTGTAATTGTGGCACAGTAGTTTTTGCTCTATAAATAAATAGTATAGTATAAATAGTATATCCAATAAAACGCGATTTTCTATAATACAATTCGATCTCTTTCAAAATTAGGAATTTCAAAATTTATTACATTTATTTAAAATTGATTTATTTCTTTAAAATATCTTAAAAATTAGAAGCTTGAAACTATAATTAATAAAAATAGTTGTTTTTATAAAAAACTATCAAAATTTTTAAATTCAATTTTTATCGAATTTTAATATGGAATTATCGAATTATACATATTTCGAACTCCTTAAAATCAAATCACGAAAGTCCCTATGTATTCGATGATCTCTACATATAATTCATAACTACACGTTTATGAATTATTCGCGAATATAAAATAATTTGTCGAATATCTGTTCCTTCATAGAATTATATTAAAGTAAAATATGTGCATATATTATTTATTTAAATACGTACACAATTTTATAAACCTACAGACATTACGCGTATATAAAATTCTATTCCCATAAAAAAACCTTATTCACGAATAATTCATTTTTCCCGAACGTTATTCAAAACAGAATTTATTCAAATAACGCCCAACTTTACCAGTGTGTACCGCGGTTCTTGCCGCGGGACTGCGCGTTGTGCTAAAATTCTAATCGGCAAAATTAGTTGGGAGGGGGTACAGTCGCGTCGGAGAGTCTGGTTGACCGCGTTTTCAAGTAGGAAAGTTATGAAATCAATTCCACGCAGGATCGTATCTGAGCGTACGTTGTTTCTGGTCCAAAATGGTATTACAGTATTTCCTCGTTGTGATCTTGTCGCTGTGTTCGCCATAGCTTGCAATTAATTCAAACAAGCGAGTTATACTCCAATATATCTACAGTAACTATGTGCAGTTATTTGTGCCTTTAATAGAACTTTAAATGGACTGCCATGCATGTGTGCTTTCTTTGGAAACGTGTCTTTCACCATGAACTCGCAAATGAATCGTGAGCTTACAGCGAGGATGGTCCATACGCTTAGATAGTATAAATAGTAGTGTCTTTTCCTTGCCTCTTTCACACTTTAATCAGTTTCCTTATTAAATTCTATAAATTAATGGCGAACAGTCGGCGGTCAGGGGGAGCGACAAGCCGATAATTAATATCGTGGAAGTTTGAAGCTATCCTAAATAAAGGGGAAACGAATTAAATCGAACAACCTCCAGTCTCTTGGGGTTAATCAGCGTAATACGGAACGCGTAATTGCGTTTACACAATTAATAATGGTAATCAGGCGACGCGCGGTGTTTCAGCTGCGTTGGGGGAAAAAGTGCCATACGGTGACATGAACGGAAAATATATGAGTGATCGGTCGATGAATGCTACAATTGTGGCCCCGATAACAACGGCGAAGTCTGTTATCAATATATTACTAATACTGTTATCTTGCATAAGTAATAGAAGAAATACTTGCTGGCGAGCGTGTTGAAATAAAAATACAAAATGCGTTTCAATGTGATATATGGGAAATAATAGTTCGAAATGTTTTCTATTTTAAATATTAGGTAATTGCGTTCTGAGAAGAGAGGAGGTACTTCTTGGTCAAAATTAATACACATAATTGGGTTGATTAATTGGAATTAAAATTTATTTTTAATGATTTACAGTAAACTGTGTCAAAAAAGCATAGTTAATTTACTTAGAAAATATAAAAAGAAAAGAATAAAAGAAATATCAATCAAAATCATTAAATTAATTTAAATATAGTGAGAAACATTATTATATATTTCTCTTTATTTGAATCTAATTTTAAATTGTTCAAATACTCGAGTATCGATGAATTTTATTTTTATATATTTTATCATTTTGATTAAAATTAAAAGTCTCTTTATCGTCGCTTGTTTTTGCATGTTGATGATTCTTGTTCAAGAGATAAAGCACAAACTAAAAATAAATCTTATTTTTCAAAATTTATAGGCTTAAACTATTTTACTTATTGCTTCCAATTTGCGAAGCAACACTTGTTTATAAAAATAAAATTGTTTGTAAAAAGAGTTGCAAAAGTGAATCTCAACATATAATTACCATGTTCAGCAATTATCTGGCTTGTCATAAAAAAGGGAACTGTCTTTTACAGTGTCTTGTACTTTTTTTAAAGCCATTTGTAACTGTATGAAAATTTGCTTACATTATAAACCATTGAACCTGTTTCGATACATGAATATGTAATATGTACCTGCAGAGTGATTGTCCATAAAAGGTAATCAAACTTTAATTTTCAACTTAATGAGATTTTCTTGAGAATCGCTTTACACGGTAGATCTGATGATGAGATGAATAAACGTGCTCTTAAGAACGCTGATTTTAAATCACTGTTTTTGATTATAAAATTATCTGATAGCAGTGATGGATATTTTTGAGTATCGAAATTTCTGACAATTAACATTTCAAGAAAAATAATTTCTAAAAACGTTAGAGTTAGAAAATGAGATTTTGTTCCAGAAGTAACTTCTTTCAGATCACTGTGGATTAATGTGAAAGAATTTATTCCATTCGGACGAGGAGGAAATCGTGGTGATTCGTATGATCTGTCGATCGAAGGAAATCATTGAAACAATTGACCTCGTTTAAAGTATCGTAAAGGTGCCTTACATGGGAGCAAAAGTTGCGTTCAATCGTGTCGTGTTATTGATCTCGAAGGATAGACTGCAAGTAAATAGAAGGGTAATACGTTGATATAAAGTACGCGTTGCAATGTGGCGTGCTGAAATGCAAAGAGGACGTTTAAAATGCATTTATTCGATGCGCTTCGACTTTTTCAAACTAATGAATAGCGAGCGAGGAATCATGTTTGCGACAAAAGAGAAATAGAAAGAAAGCTGTGCAACTATAAATACTGGGGGCAATGAATGGATATTGCAGTAGAATCTGAATACATATTACTTACGTAAATAGTATCTTCGATAATTCTGCCATTGAATGGTAGGTAGCCGTGATTACATAGCAACTGGAATAGACCTGGTTCTTTGAATCAAATTTAGACGCGATTGTTAAATGAATAAATGTAATATTTTATTCAAAATAATTGCACAAAGAATGTGTAATTTTTTTCAGTAATATTTTGCTATTTGTATATTAATCAACTGATTGTTTTACTTTATTCTATACATCTGGCTACGTGGTAGACATTAATTTTAACAAACAATGCAATATTAAAACAGAATATGATTCTTTTATCTGTTATTTTAATTTAAACAATTGATTAAAACGAACATTTATCTTGAAACATTTTATTTTATTTTGCCATAAAATTTGTATTTTGCCTGGCTTTTTTTAAAAATATATTTAAAATATAAGAAATATAGTAGTTCAGGAAAACAAGTTTATTACTCTAAAAAATAAATGTTAACTTTTTTAGCTTCAATACTTGTAGGCATTTTTAATCCCGCTTTTATAACGATCGAGTTTCTATCGTGTATTTTCAATTTCAAATATTTCAGTTTAATAAACACTCCACCGAATCGTTAACTATATTCTCTAAAAAAGTAATTAGAATAAAAACATTTCTTCTGTAACTTATTTAATGTTTTAGTGATTTGCATGTACAAAGCTTTGCTTTCTCTTTTGAATACTAATAACTTTACATCGTCAGTTCAGCATCGTGAATTCAGTGTGTTAATGCCAACATTTGCGAGTGTAGTTACTGCGATTATCGTTAAGAGCATAATAAGCAGCGCAACAGTATTTGCTGCGACAAACGGAACGAGTATCGTGCTCGCTAATAGATAATTTCATTCCATGTTTTTCAAACCACTCGTTGAATTTTTCTTTTTGCTGACGAGGTAGCTTTTGCGAACGCGTTGCATTTTTGTTGATTGCATTCTTGGACTCCTTTGTAGCATCTACCTAACATTGTTCTCTACGTAATCAAGTTTTATTATTTTCTGATTTTTATGAGAAATGGTAGCTTTAATTTGATACTTTCCGCTGAAAATATTTTTGGCGCATATTGACCGTAAAATCTAAGCGTGAGTCACATCTAATTATTATTAAAAATCATTTACTTAGAAATATTGGTGAATAATTGTAATCTTGCCAGAATAGATCGCTACTAATATAAATAGCGTGCCAGTAGAGTTGGCAATGAAATGCTGAGGATTAACACTTTGAAAATCGTATATTTAAGAGATGACAGGTAAAATAAATTTTCGTTCGATATAAATGAAGAAGCTTTTTATAAAATATTTAACAGTTTTTCCCAAATAATTTAGAATAAATGCTCAAGTTAAATAATTTTGTCATCGAGAAATATATATTTGAAACTATTCTACTAAAGTTCAATTCTGTTTTCACATTTAGATATTAAATACTTCTATGATCGTCATTTAAATAAGTGAACAGAGCGATTGCATGCATTTACGTTTAACGAATAATTACGAATAATTATGCATAATAACGAATAATTACCATCTCGATAAAATATTCAGTTAAGAATTCATTCATCTACCTAGCTCTGTGACTGTAAGACAAAATTACCTAATTGTAAATCACATGAACTTTTTTTTAAATGGATTTTTACGTCGCAATAACTGCACATTCGAGATACTAGCGTTTAAAGTTTTCAGCTTACATACTCTCTTACGGGCCTGTCTTCTTGAACCCTTATTTTTAAGTGAAAAAGTTCTTTTAATGCCCTTTCTTCTTTCTGAAAATATCAATTCTAAATTCTAGATTTTAATTGAGATCTTAACTCAAACTTTTTTACAATGTAACATACCTAGATCGTTTTACCTTACAGTCATAGAATTATCCTCCAAAGACAAAAACTTGTTAAAACAATATCAAATAAAGCATAACTGTAGCGCTCATACACATGCCTGTTTTAGCTCAAATTCACTTTCGAATGGTAACTGTTTGCAATGGGATACATATGTAGGTAATTCGACAACGTGAAGAAAATTGATTTCACAGGAACGCTTGATTTATTTTTATCCGTCTGTTATTGACGAGAGTCTCGTGGAACGAAGATCATAAAATAAACCAGTGTTTCCTCGGTTTTCACTCGAGACTTTTATACTCTGTACTCGTAATCGCGACGCTCTTTAACCGAAGCTTCTCGTTAAATCCCTTTGGCGTTCTACACCTCTTTTTTCTTTTATTATTTAACGTTCCGTACTTCCTCTTGCCTGATTCGTTTGCCACATACTTTCATTAACGCGCGGTACTCGTTAATTTTGTTGCACCGAGAGAGGCCTGCCTTTCAATGCGACGAATGAATAATTTATTCGTTCGCGCGAAAGAAACGTTAGTAATAATCCGCGGGGGGGAAAATTAATGCAGAGCATAATAGCCACGGATAATGCTGTGTTCGCGAAATTGCCGACAGTGACAACAATAATAATAACTCGATTTTAGAGAAATTAATAAATTCGTACGTTTCACCGTCTCGTTAAATTATGCACGCTGAATGTCCATTACTTGAGTCGCGGGATATTGATTTTCTGTATTAAAAATGTAAAACGTTCTCCATAAATGCTCTAGAAACTGTTTTTACCATTTTCAGCGAAACGTGGAACAGTGAAATTTTGATAGTTTCAAAAAAGGGACTAAAATGTGTGTGAAATTTCAGAATTAAAATTCGAGAAGTTATATAAGTTTGGGAAAAAAACGAAAATTGTAGAATATTTTAGAACAAAGTATGCGTGGATGTAAATCAAATATTTTATACAATATAACTAATTTATCAATTAGATTCTTTATTTTAATTAGAAAATACAGTAGCTTGGAAGATACATTTCTCCTAATTTAATAATTAATATTCATATTAAACTATTAGACCAATTTTGCCTGCTTTCAGAAGTTATAATTAATAAATACATTCTTTAGTAGAACGAGAATTTCATTTCATTTTTATGCGTGCCTTTTCTAAACGAGTTCCATAATTCCATAAAAATCTGAAAAACCGGAACTACATTTCTGCCGCTATAACTTTTTGCTATGTTTGCTCTCATAAGCAATCATGTCCACCATTTCATAATGGAACATAACAGACAGTGCAACTTGCTAGAGTTCAAACACTATTGACAAGGATATAACGAACATTACGACGAATAGATGTACATTCGCTCGCATAATTTCTTGCAAGAAACAAAAATAAGAAAGTCGATCAGGGTGAAGAATTGAAAGCAGATGGGGGCAAATTTGATTTGAATTTTGGATAAGAAATAATTATTTGAAATAATTTATTCCGGTTGATTATGTCTGATACTATTATTTGAAATAATAGCAATTTCAAATAATAAATTATTTCGACATTTTCTTATTTCAAATTCATGTTTTGAAAGATGAGCGTCTTCTTCCTGCAATCTATTTGATACATTTATTATATACTGTCTTAAGTTACTTGCACACATAATTGAAGTTTGTCCGATAGTTACAAGACTTTCTGACTTCGTAATACCTGAGCGGTTACTAATAATAACACTGCAAGCGAATTATGATACCGAGGCTGTGGATATTTATGCATTTAAGGAAGATTTAAATTTGCAAAATAGTATGAAATACACATAATATGCGAGAATATCTGAAGCACATGTTATAATATTATTTTTTGAAGGTGGACAAGATCTACATTTACATTACATTATATTAATCGTATTCAATATTGTACAGTAGAAACAATAAGTAGAAGAGTATTCAAATAATTATAAAATAAAGTAAGAAGTTATTTGAAATAATACTTTTAATAATGTAATTTTGAAAATAAATATAGAATAAAAGTGTTTAAATAAGCACAAGAACATTATTTGAAATTATATTTCAAGCAACATACTTTTAAATTATATTTCAAATAATATAATTTCAAATTACAGTTCAAAGAATATAATTTCAAATAATATAATTTCAAATTGCAGTTCAAGGAATATAATTTCAAATGATATTTAAAGAATATAATTTCAAATTAAATTTCAAATAACATACTTTCAAATTATATTTCAAATAATATACTTTCAAATTATATTTCAAGGAACATAATTTCAAATTATATTTCAAATAACATACTTTCAAATTATATTTCAAAGAATATAATTTCAAATTATATTTTAAAGAATATAATTTCAACTGTGCCCAGGTCTGATTGAAAGAAATGAAATTACCGTTTCCGAATTCGAATAAATCTGTCTTCGAAGAGGTGAAAACTAAATTCGTAACACATACTATGGTCACGGCGAGGCAATTTAAGTGCAGCCTGCACTTGCTGCCCGTTATTTGCTTTCTGAGCGGACTGTACGTGCGAGTACACAGACGCATTCACGCGATTAAGTGTATTGCTTCTTTCATCTGGCTGAAAACGAAAAAGTTTGAAAACGAGTCTCGCTACAAAGAGAAGGAGGGAAAAAGGACGAACGAGAATGGGAGGAAGAGAGAGCGAGTGGGGTGGGGAGGGAAGGGGGGGAATAGAATGAGAGACGTATAATGTATACGTGTCCAAGAAAAAAGAAGAACGAGTGTGTTAACTTGATTCTACTTTATCTACGTGAGTTATAACAGGCGTCTCTTATCTCTGACTGTTCTTAAATGCATTATCGAGTAAACAGCGAATAATGTTACAAAATTTAACGTGGCTGTCAGTTTCCTGCATGTGATTATGTTCCGTTTCGAGAACAGAGGGAACTAGTTTTTTCGTGTAACGAGTGAAATCCAAATGCACAGTCGAGCACCGAATTTCCTTTATTCTTCATGCACGTTTAATATGTATTTTAGACAGATACGGATGTCTAGGTAATGACGTTGAATTGTTTATTAATTAAGAGTGGAAATGTATTAGATAAAGGAACAGTATTTTTTTCCAATTCGTAAAAGAAAAAACGTTAATTGAAATATTGTGTTAGAAAGTCTATATACAGTTATCGTGAGTGTGCTAAAGATAAAGAAATTGATTTCTATAAATATACAGTTAGTCACGGAAGTCTATGTATATTTAACAACGTTAGTAATTTTGTAGAAAATACGAAACGGTCATAACTTAATTATGTACGATACTTGTTTCACTTATTTGCGACGTACTAATTATTACGTTCATTAAATATTACTATTCATAATAATTTGTAAAATTTTATAAAATGTTTTATAAAACATTTACTTCCTTTTTAAAATGTTATTTAAAAAATATTTGATTCGAGAGTTTATTTTTATAAAAATAATATTTTATTCTGTATTGCATATCTGAAAGTCTACTATAACAAATTTTTATTTTATTTGATAAATTTCAGAAAACATAAAACGTAATATCTGTGTAACAGAAATACTGAGCTCTTTAATAAGCAATGACAATATTATATGAAACTAGCTTATAAAAAAAAGAAACAGTATTTTTAGTATGTCTATAAAACACTCGCGTATTTTTTCAAGATATCGTAAATTCACAAATTAAACACAGATGTTTCGAACAGACTGTATAAAACTAAATATTTGGGTCGGTAGATACGATTAAATTTGATGATCGTACTTTGTATCAGACGAACTTTATCACGAAGAAGCAATAATAGTTAATGGTTAACGACGTTCTCTAGTTCCTAACTTTGATAATTACTAATATCAAATTATGCCATTTAACTGTTCTGGCAGGTGTACTATATTACGTCACCTGAAATGTTCGTGGTGTTTAAAGTAACTCATTCCATAAAAATGGGATTTATGATATGGTAACGAGATGAGGAAAAGTTGTTAAACAAAGTAATAACTGCATTATTAACATAGATCTCCGTCAAAATATTTAATGTTGAGTTCCGTTTCAAAATACGCTGCAAACTTTTCCTATGGCCTAAATTATTGTTAAACCGTTGTTGTTATGACAAGGATAGATTTACTTTGAAACTTCAGAAGCGCATGTGTTTTTTATTAATAACAGTGTAGTAACACGAGTGCACTAAAGCAGTAACATGTTTTAACGATAACATATTAATAATAATAATCGCAGCGCCGTTATATTAATCAGTTGCTAAAAATAATACGCGAACTCACGCGCTCTCTCTCTCCCCTCATTCCTTTTGATCATAAATTTACTTCATACATAATTGTATAGCTTAAACAACTTCGTTGGCGAGTTATCAAGCCACGCGAAATACGCTACTCGAACTCGGACTTCAAAGTCACGGATTCCAAAAACACAGTGGCCTTCTATATTTTACTAGAGCTGTTTACATATTTAACATTACATTACGCTCTGGCTGTTTTTATTTTGCGCAAACTAAGCAGTTGCTCGTTGTGTTTTATTTGCTATATTCGAGTTATATTAACATTCATTTTTTAATGGACTTTTTCATATATTAATTATGGAGGACGAGTTCATTTTAATTTGTCTTTCGAACATTTTTGTATCGATAAAGCGTTTGTCTTAATATTTGTCTTACGAAATGAATTTTATTCATCAGAAGAGCTTAATTATGATAGTAGCGTAACTTAAGAAAGTATAGTAATGTTAGGATGTATGCATTATAGTTCAAATAAAAGTTGCGTTTTGTTAGTTTTAAATGTACAATATTAAGTGCATTAAAGGAGTTATAGTCGAGTAATTAAACCTGTTAATTGACCATTTTTACGAAAGTACTATTTTGTGTACCATTAAGATGTGTCAGGTAGTAAATTTAAATGACTGGCTATTACATACTAGAAATTAGTAGACATTGATAGCCATTCGTCATGCGTTACCATTGGTAACAGGAGAAACTACAGAAACTCTAATTTAAACTTAAATTAGTTTTTAGGATTAGTAATATTTTAAGATATCTAATAATTTACGTAATTAAATTTGAAGTATTTATTCTTTATTTTTAATTTAAATAAAATTTTCTTAAATTCTTTCTATGTAGTAATTTTGTTTAGAAAATTATATTATACGAAAAATTCCTTTAATAAGTGTTTTAATTTTATATGCTAATGTCGCATCAATATGTGTATGTACGAGATAGAATATTCTTCATTCGTCGTTTTATTAATAAACGCAATATTTCTAATGCCATTATCCGCCATACGTCCGATATTATGACGTATTCATCGCTGTGCGTAATAGTCGGTCGAGTATTCTTCTGTTAAAGCTTATTATGTGTTATGTTAGCAACTCTGTCACATATGCTAATATGTAGAATGCAAAAAGGTTTCTCACGGATAGGGGACAAACGATCCTTCACAATGTTGATCCGATAATAGCGGATATAGTTGGAATATTTATAAAAATACTTTTTCAGCTTCTCTTGTAACACCATTTTTCTATACAAAGTTATTATATGAAACCACAAATAGAGTTTTAATTAAGAATTCATTTTATTTTTATTACTTTTCACTATACAGTATTCAGTGTCCTAAATGGAAATATCATCTTTGTATAGTTAGAAGGTATTTAGAATGTTATTAGAGTATTTCCTCGTTATAAACTCATTAATGAAGGTATTCACTATATTCTGCAAGTTTATTAATATATGAAGTGAGAGATGGTATGAAGACAGAGAAAGAACCTGATGAATCAATTTCTTTCGATTTTCTGTTTTTAATGTCATCTGATAACTAAAAATGTTTCAATGTGTCAGAGATAAATAGATGAATAATTGGACAGGTTTCAGGTTGCAACCAATATCATAACAGGTGTAGAGGAAAATAATTTGACAAGTCCAAGTGAAAGAGGTAGGATGACCTAATGTATTATAGATACAGTAGAGCGTCGAACATCTGAACTGAATTCTCCTCGATATTTGTTATTTAAAATTTTGGGTATTTGGAGTACTGACAATGTAAGTATACAAGGACTTTAAGTAAACTTCAAACTATCACTCAGTAATAGTTTTAAAAAAAAGCTTGACCGTGAATTTTGAAGCTAGCGTGAAGTCCTGCTGTATTCTCTATTCGCTATAGTATCTCCTACAATTCTCCACAAATGACCGCTAAGTGATCGCTACTAGCCTCCACTAACAGCCAGTAAGCAACATCAACGACCGTCAGTGGCCTTTGATAATGAATCCAAGCTCGCTTATTGCCCCTGCACCGAAACGCGTGCGACACACCGCTTGTTATCTTTCGCCAGAGGTGTGTGCTCATCTACTCGGAGTTCCTAATTCCCTCGTCACCCGATCCCGCGGGTCTTCAACTCTTCAGCAAGTGAGCGTACTTGCGTATAAACTTTGCGCATCCTTGACACGAATTATCGGGCCGTAATGAAACAAAGCGCGTTCAAAGCTCGCGGCTCAAAATCGTTTAAAGCAGACACGATTATCCACAGGTTTCGTATAAATATTCCGCGCACAGTTTCTGCATTATTCCGCGTAATTCGTCCTTTAGAACGTCGAAGTGCACTCGAGACCGAAGCTTATCCATCCTTGACACGAATTGTCAAAGTGTAATCAAACGCTCGCTTCGAAACGGTGACTACAAAAATCCTAAGTGCGCTATGTATTGCATCTGCTCGCAGAGTAACTATGACCATTTACATTAATTGTATGGTTCAATCGGTTATTCTTTGAAAGTAGTTTTTCACGTCCCCTTGATAGTTTACTTGGAAAGGTTGACTGTTTTTAATACCTACTTGGAACGACACGTAATCCATGTAAATGAGGGCTTTATTGTACGACTATGAATAATAGTCATTTATACGAGCATATTAACAAGAAGCTCTGTTGGGAATGCTGAAGGAAAATGATGGTAGATTAATTAAAATAGCTATACATTTAGTATTGAGGTTATTATGCATCTCTTGAATAATATTTCACCTATTGTGTAGTAATTAAAGTGTTGGATGGGCATTATTCTTACTGAGAGGTTTGGTTTAAGAGGAATTACAAAAATTTTTCATTAATATGATGAGTAATATTTTGAAAATTTTTATGTAATTTTATTTATATTCAAGACATCTTTGGAAATTTTTTTTATTCGAAATAATGAATAGTAGGCGAAGTATTCAAAACGTTTTCAAGGTTTCGTCAGACTTATTTGAATAATGACTTTCATTTGACCCGAATCTAAAATAAAGAATTAAATTTCAAAAGGATGAAGATTCTTTGACGCATAGAAAAAGTAGAGTTGTTTTTGTTCTTTCTTTAGTCGTATTAAAAATAATAAATTTTATCCGCATTAATATCTTTCTGAATTTTTCTATTCAAAGTATAACACATTGTAATCTGCACAATAACAATTTCAAACACTGTTTTTATAATTGGATATTCCTAATGAGAATATTCTCTCAAATACAATAATACAATACAAATAACAAAAAGAATATAAAAGAGTCTTAACAGTACATGTTACAAAAATTTGTATTTTTGTAATTATAGTCTAGAAAAAAATGTAAAAATAGGAAAAAAAAAGAAATTAACTGTATTATGCTTTAATTTTAACGTTCCATTAGTTGATTTTCATTTATGAACCAGAGTAATAACTCCATTTATCTCAAACGACGCGAACAACTGTTTTTATGTATCTATTGTAATACGAAAATTGATTAGAGCAGACAAATAAATTGTCGATTACTGTGCAAGATATCTAATTGAATCGAATTTTATTAACGTTCTTTAGTCGACCTGATCGATGTATAGTTAATGGTTACGCAATGGTAAGTCCCACGTATATTAACGCGAATCCCTGCGTATCACGGATCTTGACACGATGATAAATCCATCAGCGTCGATTACGATTCGACGATACAACGCTGTATGTTAATAGGCGCGCAGATTCTGCGTTTCCCATTGGTAATGTGCCAAGATACCGAGCGCGTTCTAGTGCCTTGGATCCGTACCGTGGATTGTGAAAGTGCTCGAATGTTTGCAGTATCAGGCTCGTCTTTTTGGTCGTTTTATTCATTCGACGTGGAGAGCTCAAGACCTGGACCTGGCACAAGGCGTACGAACTCGCGAACGTAAACAAGAAATATCAAACCGAGCATTTTTGGCGGAGATATTGTAATCGCGAATATCAGGGTTTGAATGGAGGGAATTGTCTTAAAAGCAGAACTCATTTATTTCTTAACGAATGCTTTTGAATGACTTGTCGTGTCTTCACTTTCTATTTTAAGGAGGTCTTCTAGGCTAGATTGTCGAAAACTGGTGTATTCGTGTAGACATTTTTTCCTTGTTGAGGAATTAGAAAGGAATATTTTTGCAAAGATTACATTTTTATTTATATATACTTAGAGAAATTGTGTAAAATTTAGGAAATTAAAATGTTCATTACATAATGAAGTTCTGCAACGCGGAGATTGATTCAAAGCTGACGCATCAGGAGTATTTATGTTGAGTATGAGTACGATTGTGCCTGAGGCATAGGTAAAAAAATATTGTCTATTTAAATTTTAAAGTATTTGAAAGAAAAGACAACAGGGGTCATACTATGAAATGGATTAATTTCTTTACATAAAAAGTGATTGTAGATATTGTATCAGAAAGATATATTTGCTTTATTCGTGTGCAAAATGTTATAAAGATTGCTTCAAATATTTTCGAAGATTTTTATGATGCCATGTTGGGAAAAGAGATTTCGACAAAAGCAACTTTAACTTTTGTGATTAGCTGGTATCATGGAGTCACAGTATTTATACAGCAATTAAGATTTTAATATTTAATATGAAAGATATCTGTGAATAACTTACAGGAACTGATATATTGGAAAGTTGTGAATATTTTATATGCTACAGTAAACCTGAGCACATGTGAAATAATATTTGAAATATTATATCAAGTAACACATTATTTCATTTTTATTTTATTTCAAGCGATTCGAGGTCTAAAGGAGAGACAATATTCACAGAGACTTCCATTGTGATATGATGGCTCGATTATGCAAGCAAGATATAATTTTCCAAATATATACTTATTTTGCTGTCTGAAATAATCCAATAATCAAATATTTTATACTATAACTGTTATTTTAATAATTATTTCCTCTCCAACAGTTGAAATAAAGAAATTAAGTAAATTATGTATGATATAAATTAATTGAAATTTCTGTCATTTCCACTAATTGAACATTTCCCTTCAGATAACAATAATTATATTCATATTCCTAAAGTCATGCTCAGATAATATGGATAATCAAAAATAACGAAACTACATATTTCAAATAATTATTTTTTATCTTCATTTCAAGTAACATTTGCTCAGCTCTGACAGCAAATCATTTTTGTAATGAGATATGACTAATCCTACCATATTAAGTTACACGTAACACTAACTCTACATCAACTGAAGACTACAGTTTTACATCTGATTTGATTAGTATAGCTTACGAAATCACATAACTCAATTTTTTTAGTTTTAATGTTTCCTTTTAGGACAACGCGTTTTGAAGACATCAAACTTCAAAAAACTAAGTATAATTTCGTTGAAATTCTAGGCCACAAAAGCCTCTTAATAGTATAATGTCCAGTGTCGTTCGGTGGGCCTCATTTCGTTCTTCGGAACCCATTATCAACACATAATTACAGCCCTCCGATCAAGCTTATCAATGCTCGCATCCAACGCACTGAACAATAGTCCCCATCGTTAGCTCGAAATGTGTTTCCAGCTTTCGTAGGACGAGTATCCGCGATAAAATTGTCGTAAATACCATCCGCGTTATCAGATTTACCTCGAGTCTTGGCAGTACAATCCCGATATCAGTTATAGTCGCAACGTTTCCCCGATATCTCCTCACCGACATACATATTCCACTTATTAATCATCGTAATCGCGAGTGTTCGAAAACTTTCATGTTTAGTTCGTCTTCTTGCCCTTCTCTCCCTTCCTTCCCATCTCATATTGTCTTGCTTTGGCTTCACGCCTCTCCTGTAGCCTCTCATCCCTTCCTCGACTGGACAAGGTAGATTTCAGTCGACCAGGTAGACGCAGAGGAACGCAGCCAGAGAGGAAAAAAGTAATTGGCAGTAAATTTTCTCAGGTCTAAAGTCTTTGTGGGTGTCGTTGACGCTTGCATGATCGGCTCTAACGAATGCTCGCTTCCTAATCCTCTGTGGTCGTAACGTTAGGTCATCTGGTGAGTAATGCTGTTTTACGACCCCGATTCTTCGTATGACAATGATAATAGTGTAGTTGCTTTCAATCGATGAGAAAGAGTTCCCGCAAAGTCCACTTTCCTCCTTCTGCCTAACTTTTTGATTTGTTTCACTTACGACCCAGTAGCCTTTGGAGGGACTTGGGTATTATGACGGTGAAATGAATCATGTTCCTTTGTGTTGAGTTGCTTTAAGTTTCGTGTTTGTCTATAGCGAGCAATATTTTCCCCATTGTGGAATAGAAAAGTTTCTCTATTATTTATAAGTTGAACTTTTTCTGGGATTGTAAGATTTTATGGACAGTTTGTAAAAGATATGGTTTTTGTTACCACAGGTGATTTAGAATATTTTTAAAGTCAATAAGAAGTAGAATCTCGATTAACCGAATTTCGAATATATAAAATTTTGTTTACTTAGGGTTGCACACATTGGGTATAATAAGTTATTACTAATAACAATGAAAGTACACTAAGAAGAGTTTACTGAAGAAGATAAAGTTAGGCTATCTAAAGAATGATTGAGGTTTCAATGCTTTGAAATTTGAATCTCGTAGTATGTACTTCGGATAATGGAGGTCCTGTGGTATTGAAGATTATTTATGATAAAAAATACTAAATTCTGTTTAAAGAAATTATAAATATTCATTTATATTTTATTACATTGTAGTTTCTATTTATCTTCATTAATAGGATTCCCAAATTCCGATGTTCTAAAAAATATTTTAAATGTTCATAAAAAGTCGATTGCATATGTGTTAATGAATTTATCACACACTTTTTTCGTTATTAGTAAAACAATTTTACATAATAAAAGAAACAAATGACTTTTATTAAAACCTCATTAAAGAGCAAGTGACCTAAACGACTATGTAAATTAAACATGAGTTAACTTCTGTTTAATAGCACAATTAACACCTTTAAATAATTCAATCTCCGCTCATTTTTAAAAAACGATTGTGCATTAGCATAGACTGACATAATGCACAGCAATCGATAAATTCAGCTTCTCCTATTTCTGCCTCAAATCTCTTTCACAATTATTGGCGTAAAACTTACGTCAGATTTAATGTTCTTCGCAGTGACTGATGAGCTGTGTAAATTGATAAATCTCAATTCGATACGCTTCCTATTTCCATTCCTTTTCTATCGTATTGGCGCTGGCCAACAAGCTTCGAACGTACCGCAGTAGAATTTCCAGTCGAAAAATTCGAGCGATTCCTCAAGTCAATCGCGCGTTGATCGTCCATCACGCTTCATGGAAGGTTTGAAAAAAATTTCGCGAAAATGCAGTGCGTCGCTATCGATATTTTTAGGCGTGATTCGAGGTCGAAAGGAGAGACGATACTCGCCGAGTTTCTCATTGTGATGGAACGGCTCGACTATGCAAGCAATCGACGTGAGAGAAGGAGCGTGCCACTGTCAGTCGCGCTTTATCGACACCGTATCGTCGGTCTGTTCCGATGATCACGACTTATTAGAATTTTTCTTCTCGAACGGGAAATGCAAGGCGAAAATGCATTATCAGACGACAGGGACTTGATTGTTTGACTATTTGGATACACGTGAGCTGATAAGATAATAGGTAGGAGCATATCCGTGGTGGGCTGGGGAATACGTAAGCCACTAAAGCACAAATGTTTGTCTGTTTTATTGTATTATCTATGTTCGTGAATTGTTGTTGGTTTGGTTGATGAATTAGTATTATTATTTGTATGACAGAGTAGGAAAGTTTCACTTTGTTACGTCTCAACTAATGGAAACTTTTTTAATATAAGTAATAGATAGTTTTACGTTTATATTAGGTCGTCTCATAATTAATATCATAGAAGATTGTTTTATTTCTAAGATTTGAAATCATTTGACAATTAGAAGTTAATCATTGAGAAGATTATTATTTTTTAAGATTATTTTCATTACTTTAGCTTTACTTTCAATCAGTTCTACATAAAGTAGATAAATATTAAATTTGTATCTGTGGATACTTGTTAAACATACATTTCATCCAAAGATTATGGAGAGTCTAGCATCCATTTGTCTCAGGTGGCACAATTTTCAATTATATTACTCATATATTTATAATTCTCCATTGACAATAGAATTTCATTCAGGCATTACTATATAGGTTGTAGATATAATTTCTAGAAAAAGAATTAGAATAAATTGTAATACAATATGATCAGTTTAGTGCAGTTTCATGAGTGAACGAAGATTATGGTTAGAAGAACTTGTTCAATTAATGAGGGTAAAACATTCCAGTTATCGAGGGACTGTTAAAGTGATCCATATTTTTCCATAATTATAATTGTGTTTTCTGAAATGATGTTTAAGGAAATGTTGCACGTTTTATTTCTATGTTTACAATCTTTCCGAAATCGTCCTCGTCTAAAATGAAAATATCTATCGCAAATTCATGAAGGGAGATTCGAGTTGGCCTCGCTAATCGGGTCAAGCAGAAAGCACTACGGCCAGCAATAAGTCTCGTTTACGAGTAGACAGCAAAGATATCCAGTCCCTCCTCTCGAAAACTTTCTGGACCGACAGGCAGTTTCTATATGGTCACGCGAATGTCTAACAGTTTTCTTAGTACGATACGTTTGCCAACTTGGCCAAGATTTATTGTCATCACACGAAATGTGTAGTATCTCTTCGTTATAATGTTTCCTCTTGGACTTGGAACAAAGATTGACGTATAAACAATTTTCTTCATTAATAGGTATGTTTACAAATATGTACATTTTGACAGTACATTACACGACTATTTTATACTAGTTAACAATACTTTCTTTGTGTTGCTTTTAAAAATTGAGTAAGCTTTTTGTGAATAAATCTTTGACTGAAATATTTATAGATCTATTTTGCATAATGCTTTGGAATTTTTCATTGAGTAATTGGGTTTCACATTGAAGAATCTTCCATACTTAAAATCCAGGAAATTGTTTAATTGTTTTTAAATATCTCAAAAATGTACTCGAAAGGGCCTTCCAACATCAAATTCATATTTCTTTTAATTTTAATTTCAGATCAATATCATACTATGTGAGTCCTTGAAATATCGAAATGTATTCATACACTGACCTATTTAATACTATCTATCAACCTCGATTCTATACCAACTTCGACCCAACGTTCAACTTCTCGCTTCAACTTCACTGAATGAAATTTGTGAGCGCTTTGCAGTCGTACTGTGTTACAAAGTTCATTACTGTCTTCTCCATCAAGTTTTTTCATTCACTGTGTTCCATCTGTTGATTTTGGTTGCCTTTTTTGTGATCGATTTCACTTCACTTGTGATAACTTGTGATCGTAATCACTTCAAAGATGGATTAGCTGATCGACACTGATTAAAATTTCAATAGCACTCAAAATATGAAACAGTCGTTCGATATATAGTTGGTATGATTTATAGAAATAAATTATCTTCAGGATGATGCTATTCGTACGATGGAATCATTTCTCATTTTGTTCATACTCGAGATAGTCTTTGGTTTGAATCGGGGACTAAAAAGATTAACATTTAATTTTGAACTGATTTTGTAGATACACAAATATTTGCCTGCAGTCTCGGGACAAAAAGATTTTGAAACGCTGACGGATGCAAGAGAGATTCTGAGCATTCTTCTTCAAGGATCTTTCGTTTCATTTTTAGTAGGAAGTTTTTACGAAACTTTTTCCCTTCAACTTTGTCGGGAAAGTTCGTTTCGCTTCGCGAATACTGCGCTCTTCTCTATTGGGATTTTAATTTTCGGAAGAGTAGGTAGTAAACAATACCAGAATAGGATGCGTAGTGAAAATTGTTGTTAAATTGAGTCTACTTCGTCGTAAACAATAAGCATTTTTTAAGTAAGATATTTGCTGCTGTATTTCCTTCAATATTTGTATGTACAGCGGAAGGCAAATTTTTGATGAAATGTTTTATCTCGTTAAGAGATTGCATCAGAATGATGAACTGACAGGTATGGTAATTAGTAGAGGTTTTTTCTTAAAGATAAGTATTAGGTGTTATTAAATTATTAAAGCTATAAATATATTGAAAATTTCATTAAAAATTTAATTAAACTTAACTATGATAAAGTTTAGTAAATATAAGGGTAATCTAAAGCAAGATTAAACGTTTTTTCTTGGAAATAACAATAGCAGAGAAAGTTATTTGAAATTAGCAGGTATTTATGATAACAAAATTTTTAATTTTGCGTAATATATTAAGCAAGTTATTTTTAAATGAATGTTATATTAAATATTTCTCTATAATTATTATTGAAAGTGCTGATTTCTAGTCAAGAGTACTTTGTCATAAATTAAAACTTTGATGAGAATTAGCAAATGATTTCAAAGGTTTAGTCAATGGCGTATCTATATAATAAGATACAAGTTTATTTTAGTGGAACTTAGTTGTGACCTCAATCCTAGTTTTGAGCAATACAAGAAGTTTCAATTCACCACGTACATACTCGTTTTCACAGTTTCCCAAACTTACGTAGCTTTATTTCTTAAGCCATTGTTTTAACGTATGAGTCTATTAATATTCATATTTTTAAGAAAAAAGAAACTGTTGTGTTTGATTAAAAGCCATTCGATCAAACAGCTGTCCTTACGAGTGACATTTTTTGCGAAGATAAAGCATTCAAACGGTATCAGGTATATATGTATATACCTCTTTTTATCCCACTGGACAAATATCCCCAAATTAAGCTCAATACATCAAAACTTTATAAGAAATCGATCGAAATGGAAATTGAATGCGAACAATTTAGCCTGACCACGCGCTATATCTTTTGTTATGCAATGAAATATTTGCCTTACAATTTAAATTTGATGTTTCGTCGTAGCCAGAGATATCTAAAAGCTAATTCGACCTCGTTTTTTTTTATCTCGCTCCGGACGGAGCCATGAATCACAAGCCACTTGGACTTTAATAAAACCATCTTCTTTGTGTTTTATTTATACACAGTATGGTGTTTCCCTCAAGACACTATTGTCCCTTCTCTTTTTATGAAAAAGAATACATGTATAAACTAGCTTTAGCTGACGGCTGGCCAGACGTGTAACTGATATTGCGATTGAAAAGTCAATTTCTATTGTAATTCGCCTCCACGTCAGCTGTTGCGTTGCTTTCCAAATATCATAAATTGAAAAAAGAAGAAGAAGACAAAGTCGATCGTGAAACCAGTCACTGTGATGCCGTGATCTCATACCTCTCTGAAATCTCGTGCAGGAGTCGCGAGAAAGCGATACGTTCGCGTTGTCGTTAATTACATGAAAATTATAGTAATCTGTGTTTCAATTTCCCGTCCAGGGATTGTTCGAGTGTTAACAGTGGGGCAGACGTGAAAGGATGAATATTGAAAAAAATTGGAGCAAAATTTCTAGCGAGTCCACAAAAGACTGAAAGTGGACTTCGTATGAATGAGCGTTGCTTCTTGGATTTTGTTTAATCTTTTTAGTTAACCAACCCCATAAACATGGATATAGTGAGAATTGCTAGGAGATCTTCTAGAAGAGTATCATCGATTCAGGTATCTATTAATCTGTCCGTAGCAGTTTTAGCACTGTGTCCTATTTAAAGCGATAAATCAGTTCCTTGGCCCTAAAAGGATTAAACTAATTGAATAAGTTAAGGAAATTGTTGATCCTTTTTTGAAAGCCTTTTTTGTCTAGCAATTAATTTTGTTTACTGCTCAGAGATAGTCTTTTGCTCCCCATAAAACACGTACTTTTGTGAGTTGTGTTACTTTCATTGCTAGTGTGCGATATAATGTGACCACCCAAGTGTCCTGCATCTCGTCAGCCATCTGCTAGCTAGATCAAATCGTCTTCAATTGGTCCCAATAATCACTATGTCTATTGATTACTCCAAAGGTGTTCAAGCTTTGTCTCCCCTAGTTTCTCAGACTGTTCCTAGTTCCCAGTACCCTATGGGGTTTGGCATACTTGTGAAAACACTGTTGACCTTGTCCCAGGTTACACGCCATGGGCCAAGTAGCCGAATTCAATAAACCTGTGTACATACAGGGACAATTTTACTTATCTGTTGCGTTGGAGGATCACACAAATGTGGCGAACTAAATGATCCTTTTTGAAGAAAAGAAAGAGAATAGACGATCTATGTTTTCATTACTTTCCTGAATTTGTTACATCTCTGAAAATCTCTTCAGCAGAAACAAATAAAGAAATATCGATTGCTTGAATCTCTCGTAACCAGAGTTACCTCTTGAATCTCTCATAGCCAGAGTTACCTCTCGAAGCTCTTGTCAGAGCTTCCTGGGGTGGGGGAAAGTGAGTGGCGCGGTAGGGGGAGTCGAGCAGAGCGGTGGGGATGGAAACCCGATAGAGAGGTCCTACGTAATTACTGCTGGGAATTGGACAAATGGAAAATGCATTCTATTGTTGTGACAACTTCCTGTAAAAGGGGAGCGGTGTACGCGTATTTGTCTGTTGAACTATGCCCTTTTGCGTGCACAAAAATTTTCCCGAATAAAAAAAAAATAGCCATGAGCTGATCGCTAACATAACTATTATTCTACCATTTGGAGATCTATTGTCGTTCGTCTATTCACTCGCAAAGCGAACGTTTAAAAATTGAACGACCACGTTCCCATCCCGAGGAGAGCTGCAGAGCATGGATTAATATTAATGAGTTGTTAATGATCATTATTGCCTGTCGACTCTTTCTTCTGCTTTTTCATCTTCTTTCTTCTCCCTTTTCTTTGTCCCGTGTATTCGTTTTATGCCATCGCGGGCAAGAATTTCTGATCGACGAGAAGTTTTAATTAACCCGCGTTCCATATTAATTGCAATATTTCTTTCGTTAATGTTTCGTGAGCCCCAAGGCTTTTTTAATTACGTGAAACTATTTATTGAGATGAATTGCACGCAAGCGATTCAATTCTGTGCGATTGAAGCTTAATTAGATTTATATTCCAATTTTGTCAGGCGATGCGCGAAACAGAAACACGCATAGGGAAATCGGTTAGCCAGAAATCATCTAATATTAAATCAATTCTGGGTTGAAGGATCTTCAATTAGTTACGCAGTCATTCATAGACTAATCATCGCTTTTGATTATTCGGATGGAAAAGGTACCGACGAGCATCGACGATCAAATTTCGATTGAAATGCATAAGTAATATACGTATAATTTTTCTGTAATCTAATTTTAAATTATCTGACAATTCATGATATGTTTTATTTACCAAAATTTCGATACCAGGTAGTTGACACGAGTATAATTTAATTTGGGAGAGGCACCGACGAATTCTGAGAATAAGATATCGATTTACTTATATAAAACATAACTAATAAATATATAATTTATACACATCATTATGCAATTATTTGAAAAATTAGTACATAGTATTTCGTATTTAAGTGAAATTAAACGTAATTATTTTACTCCAGTAATTTACATTAATAACTAAAAAAGGTGTCATTTCATATAAGTGGTTAGATTTTACTAATTATTGATTCGAGTATTAATTAACTCGAATTTCGGTTACGATCATTATACAAATCGTAATAGAGCCTGACACGATTATCCTTCAATATAATATAGATTTTTGATAATATAATGAATACCATGGCGAATGAATATTCATCGTGAAATTCCCCGACAAGAAAATACGAAATTTCATTGTACGATTGATAGTGATCACGTATTAAAACATTTTTTTCTAATTTTAATAAATTTGCTCCTGGGAAGATTAAAATAGCAGGTTATCGGCTGCTAAATCGTCTGTTTATCGTCGAAAGGTCCGGGGAATTTCTAATTAATTCAACAAATAGGACTTCCTTAGAAGACGTCTGAATAGATGGACGCGTAATAACCATCATTGAAATTTTCTTTTCGATGGTCGGTCAGCGGGAAACCGGTTTCTCAGCAGCCACGTACACCAACGATCCCCCAGGTGTCTCGCGATTATGCTAGAGGTCGAGACACACGCTCTATCCAGCTACAAGCTCTTTAAATAATACTGTATCCGATGGATGGTCGCCATTGCTCGCAGGCCAGGCCACGGGCAGGTGGAACCTTCCTCATCGAGCCTAACAATCGATGATTCAAAAAGAAGTAAATTCTCTTGGTCTTCACCTTACTCAGTTTTAGTGATGCAGACATATTTACTGAGGAACGTTTGTAATTGTATGGCTAATTGAAGATTGGAAATAAAAGTGACTGTAAGAGGTACTTAAAAAAAATTGCCTTTATTTCGTAAAAAGGATGTTTATATGAAGGCCAATCTCAGTAAATTGTGCTTCTCATAGCTTTAATTTTGTGTCTTTTAAAAGTCTAGTTTTCATTCTTCAATTATGAAAGCCTGAGTCAGAAATTTAAAAACAAATTAGGTTTATCACTTATTTTGTAACGTAAATCAAAGCAATGCTAAATATGTGATGCATTCAATTTTTCTTAGATTTTTTACTTAGACCACTTTCATCATTGGTGGCACAATTAACAGACAATACATAATCCTTTCACTGACTAAAGTAACTGTCACTGGTTTCATTCTTCTGTGGGCTGCATATAAAACTTTATAAACCTGTATCTTATGCTCTGTAAGTTTGTTAGAAATAAAAAATCATGAAATTATAATGGCAAGTAATTGCAACAATTTTAACACGAGTCTGCTTATTGTAGTCCAAGAAAAAGTTTTGGCAGAAAAACTTCGGTTGAAATTTATTATGATCTCTTGCAGACTGTAAACTATAACAGCCCAATAAAATAATTTCTCTCGCATCGTTACAAAGAATAATAAATGTGTGAGTCGCTGTGTTAAACTGTTAATTTTTCTGGCGCTGTTGGCTGCAGTTACTTTACGAAAACAAAACTAAAAATTAATTTGTTGGCTTTGAACATTAAACTCGTTAAAAATAAAATTTGTTTTTCAATGGGGGAAAACTCGCAGCTTTCGTTGTCTGTACGTATTTAACGAACCCTTTCACCTTAAAAATGAACGTTTTCCAAGCTTGCTTTTATTTGGTCTAAGGTTTGTTAACTTTTTGAATCATTCAGAAAAAAATAAAGTACTGTTTCGTTTCATAATAAATTCTATTCTCGCAAGCTCTCGGCCGGGTTCATTATAGTTCTCTAAAATTTTTAACGCGCTACGAAGTAACTTACAACTTTTAGATCTGGGTTACTCCGTTCTGATCGTATTCTTGAAACTTGGAGCGAAATAAAAGTACGAATATCAGCCAAAATATCAACTTGGTTTAACTTTTAATTCCACTTTATGTATAACTTGCAATTTATCTTGTACTGCAAGCTGTTCTGCTTCTAAAAGTTTGAAGGTTTTAGAAATATAGTTGTGTACGTGGTTCAAGGAAGGATCGAAGACTTTAGGAGCGTATAGCTCTCATTAAAGAGAGAAGTTTATTTAAAGGGTATTCGTGCAAAAATTATATTAAAACTACCGAAAGATTTCTTCTGTATTTTATTTATCAGTATTTAATATGTTTATTTGAAGACAAAAATTTGTGTAAATCTCAAAACTTGTTTTGAACCCACCATCTCGAAAAAATTAAGGTGGGACTGGAACTTAACTTTTAAATTTCCGAAACTCCCGAAATTTATTTTTTGATAATTTCTTTAGAGTTGGATACTTTTTTCTTACTTAGGTCTCAAGAAATTTCGAATCACGGAAAAAGTGCAAAGTTTCGACTTCTCGAGACTCGAAAATTTCTTAGATTTCGACATCTTAACAAATCAATCCCTGGAAAAAACAGAAGTACCTAGTGTTTTTTCTGTCTTGTGAATTACTTTTACCTTGTTTCACGCTGAATTTGTTTACTTAGCATTTTGCAAGATTTATCTCTTATTTTGAATAAAATCATTTAAAGCGACACTAATTCGACCTCTTATTTTATTTAAACACATACAAAAACCAGAAATTAAGATTAAATAAAATTAACTAAAACTAAATTACCAGCAATAAATTGTTTGAAAGCAGTCGACTGAAGAATTCCCTGAAGAGTTATTCAGAGCTCAGTTACAATATCTCGAGCTAATCCACTCGCAGAACTCTCCGTGCTCCAATGCTTTTTTTATTCGTCCAGAGTTTGGATGATAACAGAAAGATGACTTATATTCCACGGGACGTTGAATTAACTCGAGAACAATCATGCACACGCGTTGCACACCGACAACTTTTCAGTTCGCACGGTCACTCGCAACATGCACTGCAACACGAAACGATACTCGTTTCCCTCTCTCTCTCTTTCTCCTCTCAGCTCTTCGCTGTCGCCTTTTCGTTATTTACTTCGTGCTGGATCAACCGCTGACACGAGTTATTAGGGACAATCCTATTCGTTACGTCGCTACTCGAGTTAGCATAAATTGTACTGTTTGATAGGATCTAGACGCTCTCGAGGAGAAAGTTCAACTCTGTTCGACTATTGTCCCGGTATTGTGAGGAGCAACCAGTAGTCCTCCTGTTGGGATTCTGTTTAGCCTCTTCTCTGGACGCAACTCATCCGCCCTGAATGAACTAGAAAGACTAGTAATAGGTACTCGCTTTTATCATAAATTTAAGCTGTTGGCACAGTTGAAAAAGAATCCTGCGCTACTTTCAGTGGAGGTCTAAACAAGCGAAAGAAAAAAACGTGCTGAGCTAAATTCCTCTCGAATTATTTCAAGTTTTAAAGCTATCGAGATATGGGAGTATTAAATGGCGTATGTAGATGAATTGAAATTTGAAGAACACTAGAAGTCAAGTGGAATGTGTCTCAGCTTTGATTATAGGTATTTACGTAACCAGTATTATATGGTAGTAATTTATGTGATAGTAGATAACGCAATAAGTAGTGAGATTGCTTACCAGATTTTATATTTTGAAGAATGTAACTTAGGTGTAGTTAGATTATTGAGTAAGCTTACATTAGAGTAATTTAGCCTTTTCATATAAGCAATCGAGTGTTTGAATAGCTTACTTCTATTCTGATTACAAATCATAGGTTTCTCATTTTTTAACTGAAGTTTAAATTAATGTGTCAAATAACTTTGCTTCTTAGAGAATTTGACTCTTATATGACAAATCATATTATAATACTGACATCATGCCAATTGAGCGTTAAATAGTAGATTACACAGTTTGATCAAATACAACTGTCTGATGTAGCAGAATCTCGATACTTGCATAGAGATTTTGCTTACACAAGTGACAACTTGACAGAAAAAATAGACAAGGTAAAAAGTGATAAAGGAGAAGTGGTAGGAACGCCTCCTTGATTGTCTCGATAACTGCATTAGGTTTGACACTTGCACGCATTCTTATTCCCCTTTTTCTGCAATGGTGTACATAACTGCTACAGTGATAATACAAAGTGATCGTAATCTGTTGAAAGCATTGCACAAGAATGATTTATTCATTACATGCCTCATCTGTTCTATACTTAATACTTTGATCCTCTAATCGTCTGTCATCATTCGCTGGTGAGGTATCAACATTACTTTGCTTAAAGCAACAATTGAATATTTGAACAGCTTATATCTATTCAAACTATAAATCCTAGGTTTTGTGTTAATAAAACTAAGTTTGCAATTAGAGCACAGAATATTGCTCAGTTGAGTGTACAGCAAAATCAAAGTAATTTAGTTTCTTAGAAAATAATTATCAATAATTTATTTCTGCGATTGAAAACATTTATTATATTTTAAGGTTGTAAATCGTAAATAAACGAATTAAGTATTTACTTTCCTTCTAGGGTTCCTCAGATTTGAACATTTCGTGCGAGATGAAAATACAGAACTAATTATTTGAAATGATGAGGTATTTAAACTGTTTTATTAGTTTCATCGTGAAAGTAGTTTACATAACAACTAACTTTATTTTATTTCACGATCTAATAATCACTTTCAAATAATTTCTTGCTTTAGATAACTTATAAATACGATAACGATTGATACACCGTGTATCTGTGTGTATGAGTCACACATACGTATAAAAAGTTGTGTTTGTAACACAGTTGACATAGTAGAATCAGAGATTATTTGGGAAATTACTTTAAGAAACATTTATTTAATTAGAAAATAAAATAAAAAAATTCTTTGAGAGACAAATAGTGAAATTCATTCATTTATAGAAGCAGATTAATTACCATTATTTCAAAATATCTTCTTGCTGAATAAGATGCATTATCTACATAATCATTCTTAAAACATTTTATGCGAATAATATTCACCACTAAAACTGATCCTGTAAAAAGCTTTCAATAGCTCGATTATCCCAAGATTAAAAGAAACCTTCACATATAAACCAAGTGAAAAGCGATAAAATTTAATGAACCACCTCAATAACTCTAGAAGCCCAAATAAATACACGTCTCCTTACCTCCGTTTCTCTCTCCAATCATCAAGGTTTCACCATCCCTGTAAAACCTAATTATACTCCACGAACAATCGTTACCATTCAATTTTGTGTCCGAGGAAAACGCGTCCCATCACTCTCCCATACAGCCTTCATCGCGCATAGCAAAAACCCGTCGACTCGCGACCCCTTAATCCGCGAATTATAACTTGATCTCGCTTTCGAGCGAGGTAAAAACGAAAACATCGAGGAAGAAGAAAAGACGCGAAAAGGGAACGAAAGGGAATCATAATTTTCACTCGTAATCATCGCTAAAGATGATCGTCGTTTGTGCCCGCCTCGCCACGTATGTACCTACACGAGTGAATCGAGTTACCAGCGATAACTTATCTTCTCCGTATGCTCATGACAGATGCGATTACCTTCCACGCTGACACGTATCAAAAGTAATTGCCTTTTTCCGAACGGTGAAATATCGGAATTTATATTGACTGGTCGAGACGAAGGTGAAAAAAGAGAAACAGCAACCCCCCCTTCGTTTATATGGCATTCCATCGATTATGCGGCCCGCGCTGCCGCAAGAAATATAATGCATCGACGAGTGAATGCACTCACCTAAATGCAACATCATTCGTTTCTCTCCGTGCCCTCGTCCGCCGACAGAGCTGGTAAATCGAAAGAAAACAGGATTACGAGAGTATACATCATTGATTGTCACGATTTTTGAGTCTCGCTCCTCATACACTCATTTTATCGCTTTGAACATTATGATACACCGTCCCCCCCACTGTGTCCAGCGAAATTAACGAGTTTAATTGATTCTAGGTAGAAGAGTAGTACCGAAGCCTTTCATTGCGACAAAATGAAGGTAATGCCACCTTTTTCGTCAGTATCGTCGACGTTCGAAAATGGGGTAATGATCTTGTTTTTCAATTTTCTCGGGGTGATTTTGCTTCTTGAGCGTTTCTTGCCCCGAGAGTTTAGACAGAAGTAAAGAAATGGGTGTAGTGGATGAAGTTAGGGGGTTGAGAGGAAGCCACGAGTGCGAGTTGCTCGCATTGTTTTTTCGGGTCCTGGGGAAAATTAGGTGCTGAACGCGGCCACCACTCCGTGCTTTATCGACGCTTTTGCCTTCATGAATAAAAGATAGCGCCTTATCGGGGGAATTAATAATGCTTTATGAAAGATACCGGCTATTTGTTCGCTTTTATAGTTCGCTGTCGAGAGTATCTGTCGAATACTTGAGTACGTTATTTATACGACGCTTCCGTTCTGTTTATAATTTTCTCTGTGCTCCAAAAAGCTAATCTTTTTCAGTTATTACTTTTTCTTTTCCTTGCGGTGCGAGCGTTCACGTCGATCAAAATTATGTCAGCGATTTTTGCGATGACTAGCTTTTCGGGAGAGCAATAAAGCTGTAGAGTTTTGTATGGGAGCGTTTTTTTTGCGTTCTTTGTCTAATTTACGACCGTGATGGTCGAAAAATTATTTTCTCTGGTCGATATCGACGATAGACTGTGAGTTCGGATTTTCCCTTCTAGTCGAGCTTCAGTTTTGGCAGCGTGCTTTTAATGAAATGAATTATTAATACAGCTATTATTTTGGGCAAAAATTTACATCGTAAATAGAATCTTTATTCAGTGATTTAATAATGACTACATTTTTAACAAGTAAATAAGCTAGATGAATTGACATGATATCCTCATAATGACCTGCCTGAAAGTTAATTGATGTTATTTTTGAACAATATTATGATTCTGATTTTTAATCGAAGATTAAAGAATGAAAACGTTTCGGAAACGTGACTATTTTTGCTTATATTCACTACTGTGAAATAACTAACACTTTGCTTGGCAGCTGAATAAACTGCAAATAATCACTTCTATTCGCTAAAAATTTTATCTGAGTGTGATTCATAATATAACATCATTAATAACTGCGTAAATTAATGTTATTCATAATCGTGCAAATATGATTGTTAGTCGAAGGAAGTGTACAACTATCTTTTCAGGGTCCAAGGTTGAAAATAATAAATACGTACAGAGCGGCGGGTCACGTCAAA
This sequence comes from Calliopsis andreniformis, assembly GCF_051401765.1. Classification (NCBI taxonomy): domain Eukaryota; kingdom Metazoa; phylum Arthropoda; class Insecta; order Hymenoptera; family Andrenidae; genus Calliopsis; species Calliopsis andreniformis. The sequence continues at coordinate 11,797,320 of NC_135064.1, read as the reverse complement.
TGTTATGAGTTATTTATACGAGAAATATTAAAAATAACTAAGTCTTTTTTGTTTCAAAACCTTTTTCAAGTAGTGGAAATATGCTCTCCATATTTCTTTTGGAAAAAAACATTTATGTAGATTTTTGGATAACCTTTTCTTTTTCGGAACAAGTAATTTTTATGCAGTTTTAGATATTTTTATTTATTTAAATGCTGTTTTTTGTGTAAAAATATTTAAATAAAGATTATTTTTTTACAATGTAGTCTGTAATATCAGTGAATTAAGTACATCTTCCATCCTACCATCTACATTTTAGGTAGTGAAAATTTCGAATGACTTAGTAATAATGAAAATATAGAAATAAAAAACTAGAAATAATAGCGTTCATTTCTTCAAATATATTATAATAAAGAAAATCACAATTATCAATGGAACTATGAACTTTGTATCAGGGAAGAAATATTATTATATCTATAATGTCATCGTAATTAAAATTGTTATTGATTATAAGCTTCTTACTTGGGTACTGATCTTTATTAATGTGGCATTAAATCGATTTATTCAATATCTTATGGTTTAATGATTTCTCTAATCTTAATTTCATTTATACAAAATTTATTTATATTTGTTTTCAAATTTTTCTCTTAATTAAAATGATTAATTACTAAAATGTTAATTTTTCAGTATTCTCTAATTAAACTAAAAATACATGTTTTTGTGTCAATGTACTTTTATAAGTGCTTTGAACATATTACTATGTCCTTAATTTGTGTGCCCTGGATAATGTTTTTATGTAATTTTAATACGGTCTTTTTATTCGAAATAGAAGGAAAATCAACATTGAAAGTTTTAATTACACGATGAAACGTTATTTCAAAGTTATATAATATTAAATTACGTTATTCAAAATTAACGTTAAAGTAAATTGCTTAATATTTTGAAATCATTTTAATTAAAAAAGAACTTCTTACTAGTAAGGACGTACTTATATATAAAGTATGTATATTATTACATCTACAGATTCGTAGATTTTAAAAGTACGTACTTATTCTGCTCTGATTCTATAATATTAACCGACTTTAATATAATTTAATATAATTTAGTCTAGAAGTATAATCATGATAGTTATTAATTAATTTGTTTTTTACAAGTGATTTGATTAGACCTCTCAAAACCATAATGTGTATTTTCGAAAAGACATTTCCTATATTTTAAAATATTTAAAAATGCAATACTCTTATTTGTTCCACAAGAATGAATACTTCAGTTTAATCAAACGAATTTCTTTCTTTATGTCTCTAACATTTGTACAATTCTTCTAAATATAAAGGCCTCATTAATGACCCAGCACCCTAGGACTCGTATGCCAGTGAACCTATTAACGAGTCTGTCAAGGCAGTCCAACTGAAATATTCCATCCCGTTCAAGAAAGCATCGATCGCGGAAAGCGGAAGCCCCGCGAAGGTATCAAAACTCATTCCATCTTGGAATCTCACCCTCCGATCGGTAGAGCAGCAGCGTCGCGATTAATTTCTTGAAAACCGCACTCTAAAGTTATTACAAAAGCGCTCGCAGGGATTTGTGATTTCGCGTGTCTCCCTCCGAACTGTCAGCCGCCCACTTTTTGAGTGTCAGCTTATTTAACGGACCGTCCCGAGTGTGTACACACGTACTCTCCAACACACCAGCCCCTCTTTGTCTCCCTGTTTCGCCCCCTTCGCCGCCCGAGCCACCCTCTCCGCCGCCTCGCCTCCGCCCCAGCCGCGCTGGATTTTCTCCCTTTTTCATCCACTGTGTCTTCTTGTTCCCGGGACAGCTTGCTTTCGATGCTTTCGAAGCTGCTGGAAAAACCTTTACCCGTGGCCCCGGGTTACTGCGTGTGCATCGAGATCATTCAACCCCGAGGCTTCATTGGGCACAGTGCTTCTTTGCTTCAACCATGCCGCTGTCTTCAGTGTTTTCTGCGATTATTCGGGGGAAACGAGTTTCATGCTTGTACACCGACACCTTTTGCCAGATAAACGAGAGTCATTGGCGGATGTACTATACGCGTCCCACGAGATGTCTCCTGAAATGCAGTGCATCGAATGCTTTCCAGGGGACTTCTGGTAAGACACGAACAGTACATGCATAACTTGTGATTGTAACTGTTACGCAATGTGAGTCAGTTATAGATTTACGTTTAGGTAGGTAGAATCAGGTTGCTTATAGCGAGAGAATTGGTTATTTATAGTATTATGTAAAGAGGTAAAGTTACTTTGGTTTTTCAGGGTGAAATATGAAATTACTATTTAGACAGATTTAGAAAGTTCTTTCACTGTTTAAGGAGTTCTTTGTTCTCGAGTGACGTAGGCTACACATTATCTTATGTTTTATATTGTATCACGCACTGTTACGAGAGAAATATTAATACATGCAGAAAAAGCAAATATCTCGGGTCTGGCATCAATCCACACGTCACGCGTCGATTGGCAGCCAATCCCCATTGTTTTTTTTTTTCCATAGCGAACTATGTGTTGGTTTCTTTAGAGCTGGGACGTCTGAAAATCAATGTATTTTGATACCACAGGGCAACAAAACAGCAAATATCGTACATTCCTAGGTACTATTTTGACCTAGATTGTCGAGATACTAGATTGACTTAAATGGTCTTTCATGTTAGTCTATAACGCAAGTGTTTGAATGAAACTCTACACTGGTGAAGATTTAAAATACGCTTGTACTGTATCTGCGCTATTTTTTAAGCATTAAACGGAGTTTCAGTCGATCCAAGACATCCCACGCAAGCGAAGCTGCGGGCGAAAGCTAGATCATAATATAGTTGTAAACACCAGTAATAAGGAGTGGCAGAATATAATCTAGACTCTAATACCTAAATAGTGTGAAAAACACTAAATTCAGGCTATTTTCAGTCCATTCTGTGTGATAATGTTAATATGAATTATTAATAATAGTAATACTCTTATTATTCTAATATTGGTAATATTATTGATATGAAAATGTTGTACATTAATAGTTTATGTAAGCTTAACAATAATAAATTCAATAATACTAATAATTTTAAATAAGTATATTTCACTTTTGAAGCTTAATTAATTTTTACAGCAAAATTAATTTTGTTTTAATACAATTTAAAGTTGCAGCATTTATTTTGTTACGTTTTTGCATGAAAAAGTAACATAAGCATACAAACGAGAAAAAATAGTATTATCTTACGTAAAATACGAAAGCACTCTGCTCAAAGTCAGTAATATCAAATTTAATATAAACTTGCGAAGTTACGAAGTTTTTATAGAAAATAATTTTTGGAGTTTATCACTCTGTTCACACGTACAAATTAAATACAAATTCTGCTTTAGGGGAGCTTAAAAAGTGTGTCATATAATAGGAATCTCAGTTGCTCGTAAAAAATAGAGTTGATAACTTGTGCAGATGTTAAGGTTCGACACTTAAAAGGATCAGCGACTAATTAATAATAATCAGACACACTTTCGTTCTATTTATTCTAATTACTAATTACATTTATTACTTGTTGATAGAATGCAGCCGATAAGGCTCGCTCGCAGGTATGTACTTCCTGAATTGAAGATAAAAAAAAGTCCCCTTGATCCAAATGTTGTCAAAGGTGTACGAGAGTGTATATCCGCTCTCGAGAATAACCGGATATCAAAAAAGGCTGAAATCCACGGCCTGATCGATCCCGTGTGCACTGGCGGCAAGGGGGAGTCGAGTTACTTTCACTTTATAAGGCAACTTCTCAAACGTGTTTCTCGTGACTATAAATTCTCTTGAATTTCGGAGGGGAGATATAAACCAAAAGCAATTATCGTAAATGAAAGTTGAATTCAACATAATTTTGAGTCCCGAAAGAAAAACGTTTATAGGATGACCCCAATGATCACTGTAGCGCCACAGAAAAAAAACTGTAGTTGAATCGCTAAATATAACATCTTGCTTCGCCGCAACCCTTAACTGGTCGCTTGTGGTCATGGTTTATTATTTATAAAATATATTTCCTAGCTGGATATTTTTAAAACAAGCTTGGGATGAAATTGTTTTAAATAAAAAATGGGAAATAGTATTTGAAGCGATCAACTGTTTTCGCTACTTTATCATTTATATTTTAAAGGTATAATATAATAATAAGATAAAATATGAAATAAAACTTTTTTAAATTGAGATTGAAATGGAACAGAAAGGTAGAGATTTATTTTGTTTGTATGTGACAGTTACTGAAATGGAGTTATGGAAAATGTTCTCGATGTTTGTTAAATAATTAAATAGATATTACGAGTGTTAAAACAGTGGCATATTCCATACAGTTAGATTTATAAAATATTTCAATATGAAACAAAAATGTTTCAATTGGAAATTGAAAATTAATTATAAAAAAGGCTGTATGTATCAGAAATGAAAATTTCGAGGAATAACTTTTTAGGTAGCTAAATATTTATTATTAAATGCTTATTATCAATATTTATAATTAATTATATACTTATTATTATTAATGTGTATTGAAGCCTGTTTGGTAACATACATTACTACTTTATATATTTGTGCAATATTTTTATTTTAGTATTTTAAAATCTCATTCATTTATAAAAAAAAGGTTAAATATTTTTTTTTATAAAATACTGTAAGATACAGTATCAATACTGCTATGGAAATAATACTTAAGCTTCTATTGCACCAAAGTTTCCCTTCACGATATCACAGTGACTGAAACGCAGCTTAAACTGAAACCAAGGGATGTTTTCCTTAAATCAAGTTCGAATCGCTAAACGAGGAGGAAAAGAATTCGCGAAGGGTTAAATGAAAAATTCATCGCAGTCGGTGATTCCACTACATGTAACTCATACAATTTAAAATCAACTCGGCTTTCAACCGCTGTTTAGAAAGAACGATAGGAATAATGGTGAACAGAGGTCTTGAAAGAGAAGCGTACCGAATGCAATGCGCGGGAGGCGGGCGATGCAGCTTGGGCTCTCTGGGGTTGCAAGGGTGGGGGTTCGAGGGACGAGATTATTCTGTGTATCGGAGGAAGAGAGAAGAGCGAAAAATAACGAACGATTATATAAATTAAGCTGAACAACAAGGGGCGAGGGGGCCGAAATGAAATCATCGACGATTGTGCAATAATAGGCGAGCGAGTTCCCTGCAGGAAGCTGAATTCATGCAATTCGAACAATCTCCAGGGACAATTCTCGTGTAATTCGAACACAAAGTAATGCCTAGGCATGAATAACGTGCTACAATAAGTAAATCCGTAACGCGATTGTGTTTCGGTCGCTTGGATACAGGGTGTCAACACACTGCTGGCGCACCACTAAATGGGGGTAATCTTACCAATGCTAGAACTTATTATTAGAATTATAGATGGTTTACGTATATATATTTCTTGTTAAAATGATAGACGTTTAAAAAAGTATATAATTCAGGGAAATAAGATTTCTTCATAATTCTTTTTATCCTACGTGAATTCGAGATGAGCATAGTATTCTTCATCCTCAACCACTGACAGCAAGTTTTTTTGTACAATAGTAGCGAACACAATTTCAACACTCGCTAAAAATATTATTTGGTAAATATGAAAATAACTATGAACGTGATATCTAAATATATTTAAATTGTTATATGAATAAAAATATTAAATAATAGAGGGAGTTAGATTTTTAATGATAAATAACTCAGGTGATTACTTCTCATGTAACAATTAAATAAAAAGCATTCATATTTGTGCCATTTCAATGGCTTGTATTGTACTAGTGCACCTTATATTTGGAAAAATAATAAAACTTGTATTAAAAATTTCTATAATTAATATTACATTTCATATATGTATAGAAATAAGATACGTGTATTAAAATTTTGTTTAGTTAGACAGAGGTCAAAATTTATGTTGAGGCAATGATAAGAAACCTCTCATTCTACGATAGCACTTAATGGTTGAAATAATCAAATCTGTCATTTTTTTTTTATTTTAACAGCCGTGATAAAATCTAAATACCAAATTTAAAAGTGTTCTTTTATCAAGTCAATCGAAGAATTTTGTGGAAGTGTTACGAAAAGTCCATCTCTTGTTATTAAGTTATTTCTTAATCATGATAATGACTGACTTGTGTGGCTGTCAAGCAACTAACTTTTTTCTATTTGTATGGTAAAAGATTTTTTTTTAAACATTTTAACGTATTCTTATTTATTTCTGAATGTGTTTTTATAATCACTTTATTAACATTTTGTACGTAGATAGTCTTAAAAAAGTAGTAATAATAAAAAGTATATTTCGCATAAACTCTAATTTTTAATTGATTGGACTGCTATTAACATTTTTTATATATACTCTATGTATGTGTAATATTTTACTTGTTATAAGCTCGCCATTAAATCGTAAAAGTGGATAAAGTGACAAACTTGTAAAAATAAAAATCATTTTCTTGAGACCAAGTTATGTATCGATTACATATTTTTGTTTCGTTAAAATATGTAAAGTAAAAAGAAAAAAAATAATGCTAAGAATTACAGGAAATAACGAGTTATATCACGAGAAAATACCATACATAATCGTAAAACATTCGAACTCACAACAGTGTAAGAAATAATCTACGACACTGATAAACCCAAGTTACTCTAACGTTTCTGTGCATTAAATCAGTTTTACGATAAAATTATAATGACCTCACCACGCTATCCTTGGTACAATATTGACATCGCACCAACTGAGGGTTAATTATTTAACCATATCGATTGGCGGCGAAGAAAGCAATATATTTTTTACATCAGGAATAATCGAACGTTCCGCTTGACAAATTGCACGATTGTGCCCGAGCATCGAACTCGATTGATTAGCGAAGTAATGTTATTGCGTAATTCACAAATTAAACGATAATTTCATTGTACGGATTTCAGCGTAACGAGCTGTGTTAATGTAAAATCGAATCGAGTCGACAAACAATTCCGCTCTACCTTCGAGCTGCTATTCCATTTTCCTCTGGGTATTTAATGATAAACACGCAGTGAAATATTGAGAATTAATCTACGTTCTATACGGGACTTTTTTTTTCATTCACTCATGCTCGACGAGCTCTTTTCATGGCGCATGAAAAAAAATTGTTTACATACCCACCGAATGGCCACTGCTCGTTTTTACCTCTTCCTTTTTTTTTAATCGTTCGAAAAAAAAAAGAAGAGATTGCCACGTTCAATTATGCATCGTTCGAAGAAAAACAACGAGATCATTCTTCAAGCGACGATCTGCAACGCCGAAAATGCCTATAAATAAACGGCGAACGAATGCATTAAAGTTGCACGTCACGGAATAACCTAGATTCTTCGGAGCGTTCACCGGTCGTGTGTGTATTTCTTTCGTTCGTGATTTAATAACAACTAAATAGAGAAAGAAGAGTGGGAGGGAGAAAGAACGAGAGAAAGAGAGAGGGGGGAGACAGAATTTCAATTTGTTGCTGGAAACTGGCCTACCGAGAGACCATTAAGCCCTGATAACAATTACGATCACAGTGTTGTAACACGTAGAAACAGGTTGCCCTCGATGAACAAAACGTTTCTTGAAAAATGTTGATTAGTTTTCCGTGTATATTTGTTTTCTACCGCTTCGTACATAGAGTAGTGGCCAACAGAATTGCAACACTCGTTGAAGCTACTATTTGTTGAATGTGAAAGTAATTATAAACGTGACACCTAAATATATCTAAATTATTATACAAAGCGAAATTTTAAATAAAAAAGAGAATTAGGTTAACGAAAAATAACGCAGACTATAATTCTTATGCGACAGTTAAACTAAAAGCATTGATATGTACATATTCGCAAGATAATGTAATTTCAGTGACTGTGACTGTATATTGTATATGCATTAGCATTGTATATATGTTGGCAGTCGAAAGTTTGGAATCATTTTTTTTAAATTAAGAAAAATATAGATTAGTTTATTAGTCATTCTATAGTGACGACTGTAGCTACTTGTAATAATTTATTGCATTCTTTTTGATTTTGGCTTGAAAAATATTGGAATTCTGTATCTGAGAGCCAAACCTGGCCTAAGTTCCTCTTTGTTATTTTTCAAGAGAACAGAAAAATAAATACGATCACTCACTTCTTAATATAGTATTTGAAGTAGTTTATTCTATGAAATCTTATTTATTCATAATAAGATATAAATCCTAAAATTAAAACAAAGTAGTAAAACATGCTATACAAAATTTGATTTTGGAAAAATATACTTAGGTTCATCTAGATCTTAAACACAGAATTATTATTGAAAATAATAATTTCGAACTGAATGTATTTCATTGTATGAGCCTTTCAAAAATCAAGATTAATTGTATCTTTTGCAAAATTTTTAATTGTAGGTATAAACACGTGATCGATGATTAACTTTTCAAGAATTTAAAAAGTTACTTGCATACTTATATCTATTGAAATCAGAATTAAATAATAAACTGATGTATGGCTATGAAATAATGTTTGATACATTTATGAGGGTAGTCTGACGAATTATTGGCTTTCACTCAAGAACTGAACATCTAAAGAACAAAATAATTATTTCTTAAACAATTCACTATATTATATTACTTTATTTCTCTGCTTCATACAATCACTTTTAAAATACATTATTAATTTATCGTATTGCCATTCTTCTCTGTTTTTGTTCTGCTGAATTGATCAGTTTGGAATCTGAGCAACTCATACAGAATAACTTAAATTCGAACTAACAAGGATTCCAAACTTTTTACTCCATCTGTGAATTGACCCGATTTCATTATTATTCGTTATTAAAACTTCATCCGAACGAAATTGAGGTGTTCTAATAATTCAGTGATAAGAACGATGGCCTTAATCTCAGTCGTTATTCAGCTAAATAAGTAGAAGTATCGTGAACGTGATAAAAGGAAAAAGAAATAATATTGCAGATAAGCAAAGTGACTAAATTAAAATCATACGTTGCGAAATAACCTGGATTCTTTCGAACGCTTAGCAATATATTTCTTGTGGAAGGATTCAATAATAATACGATATCGGATCTATAAACGTGAATGCAACGCTTGCTCTGTATTGGAACGCATGCGCGGTTGCTTCGTTGACCATCCCCTACTCTATTGCGAATCAACGACTGCCTGTGATTGGGAAACAGAGACCCGCGTTGCATTATCAATGTGAAACTGCGTGTGGATGCAGAAACAATTTTTACAACGCTTTGAATATTTGTTTAGACAGTTTTTTTTCATCGTTTTGAGTTTTAGATTGGAGAGCTAGGTCTATTCATTCCAATTAAATGGTTTTGTATAGATATCGCAGATTTTGTAGATACGGCAAAAATGAATAGATCTTTATTTGAGAATTCATTTTGAACCTACGCGTGGTTTCCAAAATTTTGATTTAGGAAATTGAAATTACAGTTGAGAATTTGAATTTGAATTTGAAAATTCGAATTTGAGTTTGAATATGCACATTTGATTTTTTACGACCGAATTCCAAGGTAGGAATTTAAGCTTGAGGATTTTGATTTGAAACCGAAATTTAGGTTTCAATATGAATTTAAAAACGCCAATTACAATTCGAAAATTCAAAATTAATTTTCAAAGTTAGAATTTAAAGTTGAATGTTTCGAATCAAATTTAAAGGTTTAAAATTAAATATAAGTTTGAACATTTTTATTTGATATCGAAATTGAATATTAAATTTGAGTTTGAAAATAAAAATTTCAATTCAAAAATTTGAATGTGATTTCGGTTTTGACCCCAAAAGTATGATTTCATAATATTAGTCAAATAAAATTTAAAACAAATAAAAAATAACGTTAAATAAACTGAATTTAAACTCTGAAATTTGTATTTGGTTTTGAGTTTCAATTTAAAAATTTAAATTTGAATTTGAACAATAAATAGTAATTTGAATTTAAATTTGAATTCAAATTCGATACATGGAATGTTGCAATGTCTATGATCATTATAGAAACAATAATGAAACGTAATTATTGTAGCACGTTTGTATCTGCGTGGCGTCAGGTTGCAGCATCAGCGTTTCTATGGTGCATTATTGCTCATACAATTGCATCATTAAGATACTATTTAACCGGCCTGGCGATCCCCCCCCTGCCTTGTACGACTCGTGCGCCGTTTAAAATTAATTACCTGGAAAGTTTCTTTTAGAGGAAGAAAAAAGTGGAACTCGTTCTCGCATTCTTCTGCATCGGCCTCGAGATTCGAGCGTTGCATTGTGTGCGATACACTCGTCCTCCTGAATTATTCATATTTCGGGCCTGTGCAATAATAGCGATCGTGATTAATTGCAAAACAACCTCTTCACGATGTTCTAATATAGTCGATGTGGGCTCCTTCAATTGATAATCGTTTATCAATTAATACCGACGACATGTTATCACCCTAAAAAGGATGAAGGTGAAAGAAGTGCTTGCTTTAAAAAATAAAACGAAATTTCGTTCGCCAAGACAATGTTTGCCCCCTGTATTATTATTTGACTTTTCACTAAGACACTTTGCACGGTTCAAACAGTATTTAATCCGTGTTCGAATAGAAAGCAAAGCGAATCAGCGTCCCCGATTAAATTAGCCCCGTCGATTAACCTTGCACGCGCTTTAGACGATTTTACAGCACATCGTTGTAATCGAAACACCGTATGATTTGTTCATTTTGCAGTTCGCGCTCGCGCGTCCGCTGGCTTACCTTTTAAATTCACGTTTATCGAATATCGTCGCGTCTGTTTTTACAACGTCCGTACGCGTTTTCGAAATTAGTTGAATTCTCCGCGCTTTTGTTTACCGATCTCTTCGTCGCTCTGAGCCGTGCCCATTATTTTTCAATTGCCTTTTCATTTCGACGGCTTTATTGCCCCCTATGTATTATCGATAACCGTAGTCGGAGAAAGAGCAAACGCGAAAATATATTTACTGGGTCCAGCATTCTTTTTGCAGATGTAAAGTTAAATGTCTTATTATTCTTACTTGCGAACGTATATCTGTGGTTGTAAGGCGAAATAACCTAAGGTACTTGACCTTATTTCTGTGCTTTTGGATTCAATTATTTATAAAAAAAGACCTTTTGCCTTTTTAATACTTCTTTTTAATCTTATATGTTAATAGGTAAACTTAAATAAAACAATAATTTCTCAACTTATGTGTAAAAGTCCCTCTTTTTTTATGAACGATTTTAATGAAGGCACAGAAATAAGGACAAGTACTTTATATTAAGTTATATTCAGTTAAGGTCTCGATTGAGATCTAGAATATAAAATTGATATTTTCAGCAAGAGGAATGGGCAATAAAAGAACTTTTTCTCTTAAAAATAAGGGTTCATAAACACACAAGTCTGTAAGACAGTAATGAAGTTGAAAACTTTAAATGCCAGTGTCTCGAAAAGAAAAACAGTAGGTCATTTTGCTTTACATCTACTGATGTAATATAGAGAGTGTTTTCGAAATCGAGGAACAATCGAAAAAGATGCGATTAATCATTGTCAAATAAAAAGTTCTATCGTAAAATATTAAAAAAGATATTAAGAAAATATTTATTACAAAATAAAATCTATTCATATGGACCTTCGAGGACAAAGTCCTATTTGATCAAAGTGTATTTTATATTTTCGACTTACTTTATAGTCATGAATCACCTCTTTTTCGGTTACACAACGATTTTGGAAGCAGTCTATATTTTCCTTTCGTTTCTGTACGCCTACGAAAATGACAGAGGAAGGCCGTTCGCGGTAGAAAAAATCTGTGAAACACAGAGAAGCTTGAAATGAAAACACGGGACGTAAAATGTCTCTAATTAAAACACAGAACTTTGCGCGTGTCTCGTGCAGCTTATAACATTAACAGAAATTATTACGAAGGACAGTCGTTGCGAACGAGAAACATCAAAAAGATTTATTAAAGAGGCGTTTCAATCCGACTGCTAATTTCACGTTTCAGACTCTAACGGAGTGCAAGAGGCGAAATAGGAACTTGCTTAGCTGTACGATAGAAATAATTCAACTAAGCGAGTTTTTGTCTGTATAAGTAATTAATATGCATAGACGAACTGGGAAGAAAAAGGAATAGGGAAAAGGTGTGCTTTTTCTTTCGATAATAATCGTTACACCGTATTTACATAAGTGAAGATTTTTCTGTTATATAAGTATAATTTTATCATTTGTTTGTCGTCATTAATTTCTTATGCAACTTAAATATTTTATAACTTTATAAAATTCACGATAAGTTCCGATTTTATTCAACGAACTGACAAGTAATATAAATTTCGTTTATATAAAAATAATTTTGTATCCAGTTTATTTCTTTTAATATCTTTATTAAATTTACTTATTTTAGTTAGGAATTTACGGTGACAAAATTTGCTATCCTATTAGTACTTTTCTAAAGCAATTAAGGTAAATAAACTTAACCTATTAGTACTTAAAATGATTAAATTATTTTACGCAATCAAATTGTAATATCTAAACAGTAAAATGAAATTTAAAACTTTCACGTTGTGCAGTAATATTATGATTAGACGTATAATCTAAATCCGTAAAAGAACAGGCATAAAATAATATTTATTAGAGAAAATGTCACAAGAAAATTATTTTTATTCAGCGAGATACATCGAATTTAATTTTATTCATTATAATCTTTATTTCTCCAAATTAAGATCCATTCCACCAAAAGCCACACTTTTCCTGCATATGATTTTTACAATTGATATAAAGACAAAAACAAATCGACATCGAATTTAAAAAATCGACATTAAATCTACAAGAATAATTTATGTCTTCAGTGGCCTCCACAATAAAAGATACATTTTACAATAAAATAATCTTCATTTAAAGAGGTTACAAATATTTGAACCATAGTCACATGACTGCTACTGCGCATGCACGATCGCGCATCTAGCGGTTTCCTCGTGCCTATTCAGACGTCAAGATTATCTCTCGGTTTTTATTCACTTTTCCCTGTAACAAGAGTTCAATTCTTCGTCGTTGAACTCAAATTTGATTCCCATAAGTCTCAGTATTACGGTTTCTATGTTTTCCCGTAAAAAAGTCTGTTTGTGTGCGATAAAAGAAAGCTCTAAGGTACACGAGGAAACACCGATAGGATATGTTGTCAGGTAGACAAGTAATCAAACATAAGTAATGGACAAGGAACAGCGGAACTGGGGCACAAGCGGAACGGACAGCAGTTTGATCGTGGAACGATATGGAACGAGGAACTTAAGTGTCACGCTTTGAAATCCGTGTCGAACTTCTATTTCTCACGTTAAAATACGTCATTTACAAGCCTTCAGCTAAAAGTCTGTCTCAAACGATTTCTCGTGAGCCAAAGTTGTCGGGAGAGTGTTATCTCAGAAAGTCTTTCACCGTGCGCGTGTAATTTCTCAATATTCTCTACCCACTCATCAATTCTACGTCGACGCTGCGTTGAGCCCCTTCGCGTGGCGGAAAAGTGCGGCAAATTTAAATCGTGTACGAAAGTGACGCGAAGCGTTCTTCAATGACAGATGGCGACTTTCTTCGTGAATTATCGCCTTTGAAGATGCAATAGGTACGTGTATTTTGATTTTAAGTAAATTGGGAATATTAATGCATTTATGGGAAATCGAAATGTGATAAAAATACGAAGTGCATATAATATACTAAAATATAACTGACTTAAGTATAACTAATTTACATTTTTTATATTTTTTATATTTTTAAAATTAAGAATTGTTAGCATTTTGAAAATTAAGGATTGTTACAAGTTTTAAAGTTAAGAATTGTTATAATTATTTAATTAAGCATTGTTATAATTTTTTAAATTACAAATTATATTTGATTGAGCGAATGATTTGAGTAAATGGTTGAGCATGGTCATGTCATTTGTGCTAGTTATTCTTTTATCTGTTCTGATGTTTGTTTAAGTGTGAGAATGCTCTTCTGATTTTTATTTGCATTTCCTTAAAATCAGTGTTTAAATATGTTACCGATATTTTCGGTAACATATTTTCTTAAGTAAATCGTACATCAATCTTCACAATTTTTATTTTTGAACATGATTTTATACATTTGTATATGAATTAACAGTTACGTCATTTTAAATGAACGACACTATAAAATGCAAATTATTAAATCTTTTTGCATTGTATAGTCAGCTTCACTAGTGAACAAAACTGTAGTTCTTGTTTGAAGAGTCTCTTAAATTTACTCTTCCATGTCCATTATATGTTATTTGTAATTATTTGCAATCCTCACATTTATTTTTATTTTTACGTATACTTCTATATACTATAATATATAATATACTTCTCAAATATTTTAAGCACTAACTAGCAAAGTGTTTTATTGTAAATCTGCTTTTTCAACAGTATCAAAAATAGAAGACATAGTAACGCTCAATAATCAGATTTTGTAAAAGAAATAATCCAGTAAATATAGTATATTCAATTACCTCGTTGCTAAACAAGTATTACCAATTTTTCAAATAATTTCCTTCATATAATATCTTCTTAAAGAAGCTCTTACCAAGTTAAAATATAAACTGAATAGGAAGTTTTACTTAAGAGCTGACCTGGCATTTCAAAACACGATCGATTCCATACAGTAGCCAACGAAGGCTCTGCTATGAACTTCAATAAAGATAGCAATTTAAGGTCTCTAGATCCACCAGATTTTATTACGAGCTTCCTTGTACCTTTAGTAGTTGCCTCGAAATCCGTCGAACCAACTGTCATTGTAATACCGCGAAGGGCGAATTGCAAATCTCCCCTTTCACCCTCGGAGTTAATAAAACATGACCTCGAAGCTTAGACGAGACATCGCGAAAACATCGTCTATCAGATCAAAATTGTCTTCTTCGCGTTCCGTGGCCTCTCCACTGTTTTCAATTCAAATTGAACCCTCGCTTAAAGGTCGAAATTAATTCCTCCACGCACCTTCCAGGTCCCCTCTTTCGCGACCAAATTCGAACGAAATTGCACGTCAGAGCAAGCCATTCTACGAGAATCGTCTCTTCTTCCGCGAACACGTGGGATTCCCTTCGCGCTCCTCCGCGATCGGGCTTAAAAGGGGTTCTGTACTCGTTCGTTTCTCGTTCGAGTGGATTTTGGCTCTTGGATTAAAGACAGAACTGATCGATTCGTGCCTTCAGCCGAAGGATAGGGTTCTTTTTATTAGAAAGAACTCTCTGCTCGTTTCCTCGGTTTAAACGCTGATTTCGCGCGAAATTCTTAACAGCAGGGAAATAGGAAGGGAATAAAAAACGACATGAAATACGTATCACGACACTCTCGCTGAAGTATCCTGAAATTGTTGTTTCCCTCCTCTGGTTTGAGAGATGAAAATCGAGCGTTTTTTGTTCTCGTTCAGCGTATTTTCGTTGAGGCGTGCGCACTGTGTAAGGGAAAAGAAATATATATATTTTCCTCGTGCTCGGTGGCGCCCCGTCATTTCAGGGTTTTGTATGGGTGTAACTGTATCGATATTCGTTGAATAAAATAAGGAACACGAAGGTGTATAACGCGGAAATAAAAGTATCCTTTTACTGGATATTTGATGAGAAGTCTGTATCATCGTAAGAGCTCTTTCCCTCTGAATGGAGTCTGCCACGGCTCGTCGTATATCTTGATTACCATTCATTCCGCGGCTCACAGAATTTTCCCCTGCGATAAAAGAATTCGTTGTTCTGAAACCGAGGATTTCAGCCACCCTTATCGTGTTCACATTTTTGCATTAAATGGTGAATTATGTTGATGAGTTGGAACAAGAAAGGGTATCGTTATACATTTTCCTTAGTCTCGATTCATGGACAGTTTTGTTCAGAGGTTGATTAAAAATTAATAGAATGTTCTTCGTTGTAACCTGTTTCAACTTTCAATATCGTTCAGTTTGAGTATGCTTCGAGCAAAGTAGTGGGATTGTTCAACAGGAGAAAATAAAATTAAATCTATAGATAATAACAAGAGTTTTTAATTATATAAATGGTGCAGTGAAGTAATTCTGTTTTCCTTGTACTAAAAGAGTGCTTGGTATTTTTTAATCATCGGGACCTATTTTCGTTAAATAAACGAAATGAAACTAGAAATTGAAATAGAAATTGAAATAGAGATTTTCCATATCTAGCGGAAAAAGAAAATAATAATTGAGAAACGCAGAGTAAAAGGTACCAAATCAATATCAATTCTCATTTTTTCAACATTGAATCAGTATTTTATTTGCATTGAATTTAAATATAAATATTAAAGAATAGAAATTTTTGAAACAGAATTTGTTCATATGTATATTTTATTTTTATGTACTGTTTGTAAATAATTCTAGTTCTTTAATATTTATATTCGAATTCATTACAAGCATGATATTTATTTAACGTTGAAACAACGACAATAGATAAACAATAGATAACAATTTAGTATTTTTTATTGTATATTAGGTTTTTAATTTACTTCTGTCTAGTGTAGTTAGAAACCCAATATCTCTATTTCTAGTTGTATTTCTATTTTAATCTTTATTCCTATTCCTATCTTATTGGATATTTAACGAAAATACGTACTAGTGAATAAAATATACGGAATGCTATTTCAGAATCAGGAAAAAGAGACAATTCTATTACTACCACACCTTAAATAATTCACATACCTATATTACGTTATAATAGTGTTATTTACATATGTTACATGCTATTTATTTAAATATTATTGACATGAATTTCGATAAATATTTAAAAATAGTGAATAAATATGGTAAATTCAGCAATTCAATTTAATTAAAGGTTTAGTGTTTATTATTTAAATAACATATTCCATTTAGAACAAGTTATTTTGAAATAATTAGAATTAGAATACTTTAACATAGAAGTAATTTTTGTCTGAATTATTTCATTATAGATATTGCTACCAAGTAAAATAATATTTCATTTTATTCTGTAACTAAATCAGTATTTCCTGAAATTATTTCTCGGATAATTTATTATTCTAGCATCAACTGTGCTAGGAATACACATTTTCATGCAGTAGTTCACACATTCATATTATTTATTATTTTATTCGTTAAATTTATTATTTTAATAAATAAATAATAAAATTTATTATTTTAATAAGTAAATAATAAAATTTATTATTTTAATAAATAAATAATAAAATTTATTATTTTAATAAATAAATAATAAAATTTATTATTTTATTCGTTATATTTAATCAAAATAAAAAATTGTCAAAATATTACATTTTGACATAAAATAAAGTTATTTTTCGTATAAACTTCTACAAGAAAAATAATAAAATATTTTTAATATTCCATTATATCAAATAATTATTTGTTATTTCCATTTTAAACAAAACTCCCCAAATCTGGCACACTTTTGTTCAATCTCCATAGTGTATCTTAATAATCATCGTTAATTTGTATCTCAGCAGTCATCTCTGAGAGTTTTCTTTTTACAATGACTCATAAATCTCCAATTACCATTCATTTTCAAGTCGCTTTCAGTCTATGGAAACGACTTTACAAGGTTTTCACTGTGTTTGGAGACCCACTTTCGGGGACGAATCTTGTTTCAAACGCTCTATTGTATTAATCTTCTTTCATCGTCCTATTTGGGATCTCCCACTTCTTTTACACAACTGCGGACCATGACGGCGACTGGGCGCAGACCACAATGTGGTTTTTCAAGCTACCATTTCCTGGTATATAAAGCCGGCAGAAACGCGAAAAAGATTACGTCGAGTCTAATAATTATTTGCGTACTTTGAGATCGAAGCCGCGGCGAATCTAGGCCAAACGCCGAGGATCACAGAGGCCGAAAACGAGGTTGCAAAATTCCCCGGGAACAAAACGACCGCGAGCGGGCTGACACCCTGTTCGCGCTAAACGGCGAAATAAACGTTGATTATTCTAAAAAAGGGCCAGTCAGAGGCCAGGACCCAATTCTATGGGCGCTTCGAAACCGGTTCCATTTTCGGAGCCATCTCCAAGGTGACTTCTGATCTCTGGCGCATAGGGACCCTATTCACGACCCTGCTCGACAGCTCGCGAGAGAATCACGGACCGATCTCTCGAATATCCCTTTATTAGCTATAAACTTCCGTTGTCTCGTAACGAGAGGAGCCCTTCGAAATGATAATAATGATAACTCGGGGCTAATAATAACGTGGCGAACGAGGGGGAGGAGAAAAGGGGATGATACGGGAGAATATGAAGAGGAGTGGTAGAAAGGATGTGTCACTTTTGCCTCGGTTCACTCTGGAGGGAACGGAGAATTGCTCGTTGAAATAATTTCAAGCGGACATTGATCTAAGATAACTGTTTTATTATGTAGAAATATAGGAATATAGATATATGGAAATATAAGAACAGAGAAGTATAGGAATATAGAAATACAGAATATATGGAATATATAGAATATATAGAATATACAGGATATACAGGATATACAGGATATACAATATATACAAAGAATATAGTAGAGAATATAATGCAGAATATAGTAGAGAATATAATAGAGAATATAATACAGAATATAGTAGAGAATGTAATAGAGAATATATGGAAAATATATGGAGAATATATGGAGAATAGATAGAGAATATATAGAATGCATATGAAGAATGTATAGAGAATATATAGAATAGAATGTATAAAGAAATGGAAATATAAAACTACAGAAGTATAAAAATGTATAAATACAGACATATAAAACTGTAAAAACATGGAAATATGAAAATACAGAAGCACCACAATAGACTAAAATAACATGAAAGGAAGAAATGAGTCCTATATCCTATATCTTTACTTTGCAAACTTCCACAGTATTTTAGTCGTCCCATTTCTATCGTACACTTTTATGATTTACCTTATTTTTATTTTATTACCTATATTTGTTGATTCCAGAACGTTCAGGGTGCCTCAAAACCCAATAACCCAAAATTTCTCGTCCGTTCTCTTACAATTTATGCTCCCCAAAACGCACAATTCAACAGGAATACGAAATCCAAAACCCTGAAAAATAATGCGACTTCAGACGAATAAAAATCACTTGAAGTGAAAATTCAATATTCTCCTTACTTAATAGACCGAAATGAAAAACCAGGATTAAAAAGTGTTCAATCCTGAGGGCTGAAGCACGCTCGTCACTTGAAATGAAATATCATCTTAAGTAACACGCGTGTTCGTTTCGAACGAGTAATTGCTTTCTCCGTACGGGAAAAATGTTTCCGTGTGCATTATGAATTACTTTCGGTACGAATCTCTCGGCGAGTTGCAGCGAAATGCGCGCCACTGGTTCCGATCGAAACGAATGGCCCTCGAGAAGAATTTGCGGGGTCTGACGGCAAGCAACCAGTGCAATTAACGTGAGGGTGACCCGATAGTACGTTTGATCCCATTTAAAAATAAAAATAAAAAAATCAATCCTCGCCTCGGAAGGTGTCCATATTTCGTCGATGATAGATAAAATTCATTATAGGAAAAATACCTGGAATCTCGAAGGGTTAAATACATGCGCAAGTGTACCTAACCGTCGATTCGTATTACCGAGGGGAAATAGTGTGTGTGCATATACCTCAGTCAAATTCCTCGTGTATATCGTGTATCGAGTGCGCGTACACGTGTCTAGAACCATGTGTGCGTTCCTCTGTGTTGATTCACTCGCGTCCACACACGTTACTTCACTGCGTTGTACGTAGCGCAGAAGTAGTAACAGCCTCGAATCGTCTGAAATCAGAATACGATCAGATTTGGCTCTATTTGAACGAAATCAACCAGGTATCTTGAAAAAGTTTAAAAATATTATATGTGATTTGGAAACTTTATTGATTTTCGTGGGACAGAAATAACGAAAGTATTCGAAAAAATTCTTGAAGGAAAAGAATTGAAATTGAAATGTTATTTGTTGTATCTGTGGAAAGATTGAGGAGAAAAGAAAAGTAGGATTTAGTGAATTCTATGAAAAGTTAAAAAGGAAAAAGAATGGTATCGTAAAGTACCCATCGCTACTTTGAGGACCCTCCGCATCGACTTGTGTGCATATGTAGCCTAAAGGCTGTTCCACAAACAGCGTGTGTGCAATGGGGATCTAAATCCAAGTGAAAATAGGAACATGTGTATGAACGTTGTGTATCGATTTCAATGCGACGCAAGATGGGTATGAATATATTTTGAGCCAGACTGTGTGATGAATACGGTAAACCCAGAAGCCACATTTTATTAGTATTTTCTATTCCATCTTCTCGCGCGACCCCCCTTGGTCTCCTATGTCTTTTAATTCGTCTGCATTTCAAATTTACACGAAATAACAGGACCAAGGAGTGCGTTTAATTAGTTGAAGCAACCTGGGAACGCGACAGTGCCGAATGTTTGAAGAGGTTAAACCGTTTTCGTAGTGTTTGGCTTACAACAATTGGCAGTCGGCGAGGACTCATTCGAGATGCACTTTAACGCCGATATCAACTGACGGAAACGGAATAAGTCATTCGACCAATGGAATATTTACTTAGGGAAACTGTAGGCTGCTTGTGTAATAAACCCATCAAAAACTCCATCTAGCGGGCTAAGAACTTGCGTTCATCTAACCCAATATTTAAATTTCAAGTGAACGCGAAGAACCACTGGCGAATAGTCGTTAAATGGCGAACTAACCGAGTTCCATTTACAACTCTAATCAAATTATGCCGGCAAAGTCGACCGAGCTGAAAATTCGATCGTTAAAGCCAGCTTTTTGCAATTCGTCGTAAAATTAAACATATCAACCGTTCTTCCAAGAAGAAAAGAGAGGTAAAAGAAGGAGACCATATCTCTTCTCGCTGCCATCCTTATCCCATGCTATTATTCGCTTCACATTAGTAGTTTCGTAACATTGATCCGGTTTACGAGCCTCTGCTTCCCTTTCCTTCTCCGCCCAAAAAAAGGAGCGCAATGAATATCGTCCGAAGACGAAATAGAAACAGCGAACAGTGAGCTCTCTTCAGTTATTCGTTATTCGTGCGTTCGCTTGTGTATCGGTCCTTACAGCCTCGTTCAAATTACATAGTCAAGTTACTTGAGTTCGAGTCACTTGTATTCAAGTAGCTTGATGTCAAGTTTGCGCTCACACAAGCCAAGTTACTTAGAGTCAAGTGGTTTGAATACAAGTGTAACTTGAATTCAAACTGTCATACATAAATAATACAAATGGCATTTCGAAAGAGGTAATGCATGCTGGTTATTTGGTTATATATTTTTTAAACAAGACGTGCACTTTTGACAGCTTTCTTGAGGTTCACATGTTTATTGATTTATTTGAAATTTGCCCTGTATGGTACAGTACAGAGTATAGAGTGATCAGTTTATCTGGAAACCCTCCGAGTGTTGTAATTGCTGTTAGCATTGTAAATGCTGCCAACACTCATTAGAGGGTTTCCAGATAAACCGATCACCTGGTATACATCATGGTGTAAATACGGTGTGCATTTCGAGGCAAGGAAAAGTTTAAAGGACGTCAACTTCACTTTAAAGCCTTGTTCAGATTAGTCAAGCTACTGGAATTCAAGCAGCTTGAATGTAAGTGATTTAAAGCAACTTGACCAATGTGAACTTGTTATTTTACTTGACTTGAAATATCTTTTCAAGCTTTAAGTGATGTTGACGTCCTTTGAATTTTTCCTTGCCTTGAAATATATTTTTTTACGCCATTTTTATTATTTTTGCATGACAACTTCAATTGAAGTTACATTTGAATTCAAACCACTTGAATCCAAGTAACTTGACTTGTGTAAACACAAACTTGATATTAAACTACTTGAACCCAAGTAGCTTGAATACAAGTAAATTGACTAATCTGAACATGCCTAAACGAAACAGAAGCTTCAAGGAATGTTTCAAAACAAATAAAATAACACGTTCACATTGGTCAATCTGCTCCAAATTACTCGCAATCAAACCGCTTGAATTCAAGTAACTCGACTAATCTGAGCAAGGCTAATGCGCCGAGGTGAGTCACTCGTTGTGGCGGTAGCTTTAAAGTGCTTAGTAAAACTCATTCCAGAGGGAGACAGATGGCGCGGGGCTCGCGTGGGTGGAGGGAAACGGAACTATCGGAGTCTCTTGGAGAAGTATCATCGGAAAAAGAGAGACAGATACGCAGGGCCACGGACACAGTAACAAGAAGGAGGGAAAATGGAAAAAGAGAGATCGCGAGAGGGACGCGGGAGGGCTTGGACAGCTTGGTATATATGCGATTACACGCGGCGAGGGTATACAATGGGACACGGGGTAAGAGGGGGAGGAGAAGGGGACAGAGGGGTGCATTGCCCCATATCCCATCTTTTTTTTCGATCCCTCGGGTGCGCGCAACTCGTTTTTCTTTTCTGAGCGCTAGTCGGAGACTCGGCTCGGGCAGTTTCGGAAATTGTTCGATTGTAGTTACTTTGAAACGACTTTCCTGGAGTTATTTGAAACATGATTCTTTGAGGGCATAATACTCATGTATTTTTCTCTCTTTCTCTCTTTTTTTTTTAAATTGGAGATTAGAATTGAATTGTGGTTTTGATTCCGTGATAAAGATGAAACTGAGAACATTCGTTGAATTTTTGATATTCGAATAATCAAGTACTCAAATATTATTCGAATATTGAAATATTTGAATAACACTACTTGACCGTGCTGCATTTCTTGATTGGCTGTAACGTTAAAAAACAAATATTTAAATACATATTTAATCACTGTACGATGTAATCGTACAATATAATATTCTAATCAACAAATGTCTGAGTAATAATGTTCCAGTACTTGTGCAAATTTAGCTTGTAGTTCAAACTCTCATTAAAAAAGCAGTAATGGAAGTACTTGAATATTTATGTAATCACCTTGCACGCAACAGCATCATTTACTTTAAACTTTTTACTTACAGTTAGTATTGTACTTTTAAAATACACTGCTCATTTAAATAGAAAGAACAAGTAAAATTAAATTACTCGAATTCTAACTAAATTATTCGAATAGACGTTCTTTTTCGGTTACACCTATAAATAGCTTCTGAATCAGAATATAAAAGCAAACTTGCCTTTTCCTTCTTTAATTTCTTCAGCTTTGTTCTTTAATCATTTAATGTCGAAAAACAGCACAGAATGAACAGTTTGATTATGTACTTATTTATGTAATCGATCGATTGTTACCACTAAATGTTCGAACAGTAGCTTTTTTGTTTTCCTCGTCAATTCTAAACGAAAATGTTAAAATTTCACAATCTTACGTAAACGATGTTGAATAAGCGTGGAAGTTACCGACGTCTCTTTGTCTAGCGTCTCTTCGCTATTACACGACGAGGAACAAGTTAATTCGTCGTTTCATTGGTAAGCAATTACATAATGGATCTCATTGTGCCCACGATTAAACGAGAGAAATATTTTTTTTTCTACGCTTTCGACAAGAGAACTCTCTTTTTTATTAGTCTGCTTTTATTAATATAGCTTTCGTTTGAATATTCATGAGCAGACGGAACTTTCTGTATTTAAAACGTTCGTTCTTTATTTCATGTAATTGCTAGTGCGCTCGTGATTCCCACTCGTCGAAATTCTGATGAATCGAATTCTTTGTTGAATGTTAAATTTTTATTTGCATCGCGGTGGAATATTCCTCCCACAAAGAGGAAAATCAGAAAGAAAAGAAGATTAAAAAACCCGGGTAGATATCGTCAATAGAATTAAAAAATCGTGAAAAATTTTAATATTGTATAAAGTAAAAAGACTATAAATTCTCGGCTTAAAATCACGTTCTGTGTAGTTTTTCCACTCTAATTCTTATCATTTATATTTATGTAGATTTACCTAAGCAGATACACGCGAAAAAACCTTTTCCTTGCATACTATAGTAACGCAAAGTGTACAGTATATTTTTTCCTATATTTATATCAGTCTCGGCTCTGAATCAAGGATTAGAAGGCAACACGTATTTTCTCCCATGATCATTAAACAGTTCTCATTCAATTATCTGCTGTGCCTTTCCGACAACAGGGACACGCACGCTTCCGCCAATTTACATGTAATTTTATTTATGATGAACGTCATGATTAATCAGGAAATGAACGACACAGATACGCAGCTATAAGCTACAAATGAAACATACATGGGTAGGAGCCAGGGAGAATCGATATTTTCGTTTCTGCCGATCAACTAGAACATCTGGATGATAATTAGCAAAGTAAAATATCGGGTTGGAACGAAAGTTCTGCTTGTTCCTTTCTTAAGCCCTTTTCATTCCCAACTCGACAACGTATTTGAGATCGTATCTCGGCCTCGTTTTAATTTAAACGCAGCCGCTGTATTTCTGAAAATTATTCGCGCCACGCCAGTGACCTTTCAACTGAAATACATTAAGAGAATTAATATGTATAATTATTTTCGTTTCTGAAAACATTGACTTATGAATCCTTAATTATTTGATGTGTTACGATGTAGACTCGATCGATGCTTAAAAATGGGTTTGAATATGCGCGTAAATATGGAATATCATTGGGATTACGGTATTTCCATTTTAATTCGCTTCAATGATTCAAAGGTTTTGATGAATAATTTCAATGCAATTTAGAGACTAATAGAAAAACTTTCATCTTCTGTTTATTATAAGATCGATTATTTATTTTTATGAAATATTTTGAAAGAATGTGATTCAAATAATTTTATACAGAATGTAAAAAAGTGGTAATCAGGAAGTTCAGAAGTTAATTTGCGTGTTTTGCTCAGAGAAATAATAGCAATAATAATTATTAATAATATTTCGAAAATGAAATAAACAACATAATTTTCAAATAATTTAGATGAAGAGTGTGTTGCTCTTTAAACACATAAGCATATGTAGATTGTAACGTAAAATAGGGTACATGCGAAGGTACTCAACTGTCGTCATTAATATGTATGCGCGATAAAGTATAGTATGAAATGTTTAAGGTAGAACTTTAATTTTATGTGGAAATATATATAATATATCATTATGTTTAAATATTTAAAATTTACTTGTGGCATACGAACATCTATTTATAAAACATTCTAGTATTGAATTATTCAAACAGTAGTAGATATCTAGCTCTAGCTATACATATTACGAAGTATATACTATTCATGAACATAAGTCAGAATATAAATAGATTGTAAATTAATCTTTTTATTTCCTTTCTATATTACAATATTTTAATAATGACTTGCAAAAATTTCAATGTATTTCATTGTACCTTATGTTTCAATTAATTACATGAATTTCAGTACTATTTCGATATAACTCACTTAATTAACATCGTTATGGCATAACATGTAATTTAATTAATGTACAAACTAAATAGAGTATTTTGAACTAGTTCATTACGAACCAAAAATATTCTATTGATTGATTGATTTACAAAAACAATTTCATCTAATTTCATCTCCTCACATGTCCACTTTGTTTTTACTATATTTCTATTAAACCTTCAAATTTTCCCGAACTTCGGTGTCAAGGTACGCGCACTTATCGATCGAGATAACCAATCAGGTGCCATGTTTCCCTCTCATACTATCACTTTCTACTTTGTTTATTCCGGTTGCTAAGTAATCATTCCTACCATTTCTTGATGGAACAAGCCATACAAAGTTCACTTGTCGAGGTCACAGGAATCAAGGTTTCACTGCAATCACTTTGCAAAATCAGGCATTAGAACGTAATCTAGAAGATGAGAATAAAACGAACTCGCGGGTTTTTTTTTAAACGAGAATCGCGGTTATTTACATTATCACATTCTTTTGCGCGGTTTTAAAACGTTACGCGCAGCTTATTTCTTTTCTTTCCTCTTCCCTTTTTGTTCTCGTCTCGTCCAGCGTTGCCTTTGGTTGCCAGAGGAAAAACGGGCAACGGCTATTACATAAAACCTGAAAAGACACAACGGTCGGAGAATGTTACGGTACTTTGCTGAAAGAAATGTGAAGGCGATGGAAAGGGAATCAAAACGATAGCTTGCTGTTTATGAGAGATATGTAATTACCTCGGGTCGTGCGCCCAGTTGGGAGGAGAGTCTGTCCTATTAATTTAGGTTTCATCCTCTAACCGGATTTCTCTCTGAAGTTGATTTACAGGCACTCGTGGTTGATTGGAAAATAATATTTGATCATCCTACAATTTTATGAAGATTGCTTTGTTTGTAAACAAATTTATTTTTCCAATTATATTTAATATATTATTTTTAAGAACGTCTACTTCATCAAATTAAAATGTTAACTGAGAAACAACATTATTTATAAAATGATTTTACAAGAATTCCTTTTTATTTAGTCTTTGAATATGTAAAAAATTTTGTTATAGAACGTAGGAAATGCCAGGGAAATATGCAAAGTAATTACCAAGTCTGAACGTAATTTCTCGTAGTGAAAAATGTATTTTCTTGGAAGTTCATATTATGCTTGTGTATTTATTTATTCATAGACCATTCATACTGAAAGTGTTAGGGTAGAATAATATTATTACACGTGAGTATTAGACGTGTATTTAACCCTAGACTAAAGCTCATATTATACATATATTATATTAATAATGCTAATAATATCATAGAACTATATTTAACGAAACTAGTATTAAATGGTAACATTATTATTATTATTATTAAAATATATAATTATATAATCTCTAAAAGGATTATTCCTGCACCTTCCAACGCCAACACTGCGAGCCATGCAAAAATATTACCTTCTGAATTCATAAATGAATAACACGCAATAAGAACGACGTGATTTTTCAAACAATAATTGCACCCTTTCTACAGTATCATTATTTCTCATTAAGTCTGTCTATTAACGCGAGTTAAAAATAGAGGTACTACAAGGGGTCAATACTTCGAAGCAACGCATCTTGGAAAAATCGGTTGCCCGCAGACGCTTACTTCTTCGCGCGATTAGCGTGACGCTACTCTAACCATCAGAAGACACAGTCCCTTCCTCCCAATTACAGAGATGAGGCGATATTCCATTTATACTGAGAGTATTTCTGCGCGAAGTAATCATTTCGCGCTCCTGCTTCTTCCTTTCCCCTTCTGCTCTCCCCGACGCTTCCTCTGATTCATTTTCACGACTGTCAACGATTTCCCGACACCATTCGAGCGATCTTCGCGCGAGAGGTATCGCCCAATTCGGGCCTTTTCACGCGACGTATCGAAAAGCTCGTTGAGGTTTTACGTAGCAGGGGGAGGATCGTTTTTCTGCTCATTAAGTTCATAAAGTCATTTGCCTGACCTATTTCCGACCGAAAAGCGGCGGCAACGGCAAGACGGCGGGGAATCGATTTTTAATCAATTAAGGCCTCGTTGCGAATTATCCCTCCCCCCCTTCGCCAGCCGATAAAGTTATATTCGCGCGGTCTTCGAAGGAAAATGGATTCCCCCTGTTGTCGAATTTAATACTCGGCCAGTGGATGTTTGAAGTAACGAGGCAAATTTGCAGCCGACCGTGTCGAAGTGTATCGATTAATAATTCAGTAGCGCAACGACGGTTTGTGCCGGTCCCAATTAATATTAACAATCCCCGCGAGCTGCCTGAATCAATTAACAGTGGTCGAAATACGCTGGAAAGAACAGAGGGTGAAGGCACTTTCTTCGGGACGGTTCTCTCTTCGTTATTGCGGTTTACGATGAGCTAACTGTTAATCGGGTCATTCCTTAACCAGGAACGCCTTCAGTGTGTACATACTTAGGAATTGTATATTTTAAAACGACCCAAGGCGACTTAACTCGTTTTGCCCCGTGTTGAATTCTAAGTGCAATTTAGCTTCGCAGTTTCTTCGTTCAAGCGTTGACGTCGCGTTTGATTTTTACGAGGAATAAATTTGTTTTGACTGACGCGGTAGTGTTTTCATGCGTCGAGTTGTCTTCTGGAATTAATAGGTTAAACGCTGATACAATTGCACTGATGCGCCTTCCCCCTTCCCCTATGTCTGTACGAGCGACGTTGTATATAATCAAGTATTAGTTTGATCGGGCATTACAGTCGAGTGTGTTTATGAAAAATTATTTATCTTGTATTCTGTGGGTGAACAGAATAGGCTGTTTGATAAGTTAATTATGAAAGATAATGGATGGCTGCTTTATTATACAATCTATGTATTATGTATCTGAGTTTAAGAAATATATAGTATAGTTTTACGTAGTATGAGATGACTTTTCCGAAATATTTCTTTCTTTGTTATTCAAGTAAATGAAAAATAAAATTCAATATTTTTAACATTTTTATTTGTTATATTAAATATTGAAATATCTAAATTTCCAAATATCCGAATATTGGAAGCAGATATTTAATAAAGAATGAAAAATGTAATCATGAAAGAATGTTGATATTTAAACGTTAATTTAATTTAACCAAAATTAAATTTTCATTAATAAAGCTATCTTATTTCTTAATTTCACGCACGTGTACAATATTATTATGTTACATCATATCATCTACATACATTTTAAAGTATTATGTTTGTATATATTATCCGGAAATGTTATTGAATACCGTAATGTATTAAAGGAATAACATCACATTACTTCCTTATTAAATATTTATTATTGTTGATAATAACACATAGTTATCCGCTTACAACAAATTATGCTCAACATACCAATGCCTCCAATAACAAAATTCCCTGATCAGCCTAACAATTAACCAAAACCCGTCACTAGACCTCATCAGAATCTTGTTTCTCAATACTCTAAAAATATCTAACCAATATTACAGAAAATATAGAAAAATCACTTCATTATAAACCACAAACGTTTATAGCTACATTCTTCTAGCTCTACAGTTCCTTCCAAAAATCGTCACTCTCTCCATCAAGAGATGCCCACGTTTTCCCATCCCCTCCCTTCTAAACCGAAACTAGAATGAAAGCACGCTGAGCGCCACTGTGCATGACCGACAACGAGCATAAATAATAAACCGATCGTAACGTTCCGCGTGTGTACACGAATAAAATGTGCTCGAACGAGGCATCGACAACGCGCGCTGAATAATACATGCGCCGCTGTCGCTCTCGATGCTACGCGGAGAAATATTTGGCAGGGGCGATAGAGGCGAGAGAAAGAGCGAGAGCGTGCGCGCGCGCGCGTAGGCCAATGGTAATTGGAGTGTGTGCGCGGGTAAATAATGAAGGCAGAAACGCGCCACGAAAATCCATGCACAGCAGATCAAGTGACTACGCGTGGACACGTTGCGGGAGTAGATTGGCGAGAGGAGGTGAGAGAGGGTCGTCTTTGGTTGCGACTGTTGCGAGAGAGGGGCGAGGCAGAGAAAAGAATAGGGAGAAAGGGGCAAGGAAAAAAGGAGGACCGACGGAGAGATGCAATTGCGATATCAATGGCGCTTGAGTTTTGCAGGCGAGGCAGCTGTGTGTTGCGAAGAA
Organism: Calliopsis andreniformis; assembly: GCF_051401765.1. NCBI lineage: Eukaryota > Metazoa > Arthropoda > Insecta > Hymenoptera > Andrenidae > Calliopsis > Calliopsis andreniformis. The sequence goes on along the minus strand of NC_135064.1, from coordinate 11,767,992 downwards.
ACGAGATTAACGCTATAAATACCATTGGTGACCGCGGTCAGCCTATGACATCTCCGCTTGTAGGAAATTCTTGGCCATGACTGTACCTTTAAAACATTGGAAATAGTTATGGCAGTGACGCTCATCCGATGGCCAACTGGTTCCCTGCTGTTTATCGATTCAATTATGTAACGTGGACGCGATTGACAGCGGGAGAGCGTGCAGCTTGGATCAGTGCCGGTCATTAGGGAACTTTCGTTTAAGTGGTTTAACTGCGGTGAAATATGTATTTCTAATGGTTCATGGGGAATGGCTTGTGATTGGTCAATTATGGTATAGTGAAATTCTTGCTTTGTGTAATTGTGTTTGAAGTTTGATAATGTTGCGAGGGATTTGTGGCTAATGGGAAGTTGTTGGGTTTGGAAATGAAATTCTGAATTAGGGATTTGTGAATTGAACGATGACGCTTCGATGCGGTTTAAGTTGTGTACGTGTTCTTTACGTGCACAATTGATGCGTGCCTTTACATTGAATGATTAAGTAATTAAGTATTAAAATAGAATTGGCGATCTCTGCTGAAGCTGTTTATTTTGGTTTATATCGAAGGAAATGTCTTGATTTATGAGAATATACAGTAATCCCTCGTTAATGTACAAATGTATCGGCAGGTTCGATATTTAATTGGTGGAGAATTATTTCAATACGGTTTTGTGTTGACATTCTATGGATATTTTAGAATTCTCTAATAATATTCTCTAACAAATATTTAAATTAACGTACACTTGCTCTTTGCAGGATACGTACTAAGCTTATATGAAACATAGAAAACGCTACTTTAAAATGTAGGTTTAAGTTCTTTTTAAATATTCGAGAAGACATCTCAAATTCTTGACTATATAAATATTAAATATTTCAGAAATGTTATAAACCACATCCTATTTCATTTAGAAAGGGTAATTAAAAACTGGACATAAAAAAGTTTACGTGCCATTAAAAAAATTCTTTTTCCATAAAAAGAGTAAATGTGTCAGACCAAAAAACAAAAGATTGTTTTTTATTTTTATTTTTTGTACACACACATATTCTTTGTATATTTTGAAACTTCAATTTTTAGTACATACCACCTCTATTTTATCTTTGGCCTTCACTTGCAAAGACGAATATTTCAATACAAAATAACTATTTTAGAACAGTAATAAAATATCATAAGTATTGCAGAAATTATTATAAATTTTTCCTCATAGAACATATTAACAAACTTTGATCATCTAACTTGGAGGCACCCTGTATAACAGAACCGTTGTCGTAGACACTAAACTTTTAAAGCTTGGTAATTGAAGTTTTCTTAGCCCCGTGCTGTGGAATTGTTAAAACTGTCCAGCGTGACGCTAACATAAAACGCAACGACGTTAACATAAAACGCAACGACGTTAAGTTTAACTGGTGGTTGTGACCACACAGACGCGAGTACAGTGAATGCCATCCATGGAAAATTCGTCGTTCCCTACGGAGTCTCCGAAAACAGCGTGTCGGGATTATGAGAATACGGGACCGAGCTGCTGGATCGTTGGTACAAGAGAAAAGGTTTCTTTCTCTGGTCAATAAATCGTGGATCCTCTTCCGCGCGTCGCTTTTACCCCGAAATCCGTTCGATTTCAAATCGACCGTGTAAATAAAAGCAAAAGGAGGAATGGAACCCTCTCCGCGGGCTGCAAAGTAGACGCGTCCGTGGTGTGAAGTCGTCGAGTTAAGCAAAGAGAGACGCCGCGCAGAGGCCGCGTTTTTCTCTTTCGCTCCGGCTGCCATTGGATATTCTGAATTACGATAGCAATCTTTTTCACTGCCTGTGAAAGCTCGGAACGACGCATTTGCAATTCAATACCGCCGTGATGTTTACGCACGTATTAATTCGCTGTTCTAGGAAGAAAAAATTGGGCCATTCTAGCGGGGAAGAATCGGAAACAGCGAGGGCACTAATTGTTAATCTTTTCTTTAACTAATTTCATGAACTACGTGCGTAGAGTTGGGTGCTACTTGGTTGAGCTTTTAGTCGAACAATTTTACTTAATTTTAGATGATAATTTTTTAGATAATAGCTTCAATAAATAGTTGTTTGAATAAACGTACATATGTGCTAAGCTGGGCATGTAAAATACTTTATTGCGTGATTTTATAGATATGTATGTATGCTTCAATTTCAACTACAACTTTTTATGAATAATCACTGTTTATTACTTATGAATAACTTGTTTTATTCTTCATTTTTATTGGAATATTATTCGAAGCAGAATTTATTTAAAAAAATTTAGTCGAATGTCATCCAACTTTGGCATTTATTAATATACATATGTATAATTGAAAAATACAGAATTTTTCTAAATCACTAGAGGAATATATTTGAACGTATTATTAATTATGTCAGAATTTTTTTTTCCGAGGGACTTTAATTACCTTTTAATTACCACAGTCGTTAAATTTGTGGAACTTTATATAAGATATGTATTAAAAAATATAGGTACAGTTTTATTTAAAAAATATTTTCTAATATTGCTAGTAAGCAGAAAATAATTCATTTATCACAACTTTGGTACTTTACCTTGAGACTTTTACGTAAATATCTACTCTTCAGTTAATAATATATTAAAAAATATAGAAGCTTCACTAACTTCGGAATATTGTATTATTATTTAAAATTAATGATAACTTAGAAAGATATAGTACTTAAGAGTCGTGTTTACAAAATGACATTGATTAAATGAAAATACAAATGTAAATAACGAAGAGTAATACTTGGTAATCGTGTTTACAAGAAAGCATTGATTATATAAAAGCACAAGTGAGATTAAATTTTGATAGTTGCATTGTAGTTTTTGAAGTTTGGTCAATAGTAGCGTAGAAAATAAATAGTTCAACACGGCCTCTGGCATGTCGAGCATCGTTGAGATAAAATAACTTGCCTTGTGTGCCAACTTTGACAGTATTTCGACAGGAAACAAAGTAGTGACAACTAGATCAATATTTTTTCGTAGCGATTGAAGTGTTAACTATTAAGATTAATAATATTTGAATAATATTATAATATTTTGTTAAATTCTTTGTAAGAAGATAGCAAAGTTAAGTACAATGTCGCAAAAAGATCCTTGAACAAAATTGCAAAAAAAATTATATATCGAATCTGCTTACAACAAAGTATTAGTAAATATAAAATACGAGGTCACTAAAGTCATTTTCATTTTACAAGGTTTGCTCTCTGTTCAACTGTATCTAAGGGCAAGCTGCCAAAATCGTATTACCAAAGATAATTTGTGCTATATCTTCCCTTTAGTATTGATTTATACGCGAATTCATACTAAATATTATAGATAAGATATGTGCTAATACAAATTTAATCATTTTCGAAAAATAAATTAAAACGTTATAAATAGTCACTGATTATTCTCTTGCAAATTACCAAGCAATTTAATTATTGCAAAATTTCAAATAGCTTGAATAATTATTCGAAAGTAGAAATTTTATGAAGTTGTTAAAAGCATTGAAAGTTTTACAATATTACAAGTCATCTTTAAAATTTAAATTTTGTATAATCTAATTACTTAATTGAGCTTTTACCTATAATTCTGATACACTTTACAAATATGTATTATAATAATAATGATACTATCTCACATAATGTAATTAACGCCAAGTAGCATTCGTACTGATGCAACATTTTTATCAAATGTATATCTTCCTCATGATACATTATTGAAGTTATGGTTTAAAGAAAACAACATTGTTGAGTTATTAGAGATAATATCAATTGCTAATTTTCTGTATTTGTATCACATGCAAGTTAAGATAATGAGAAAGTTTCTTGTTTACACTTTTTAATGTTCACTTAAATCTTATCTGTAGACACCGATAAGAAGCAGATGAATGAAATACGATTTAGATGATCAGTATGCAAAAGGCGGTCCTCCTTTGGATACTTTTTAATAACAGAGATGTGAAATTCACGCGATCGTTTATTCATCTCTTTACGACCGTAATTCGTGAAAGTTGTAATTTCCTGAAATTTTCTCAAGATAAATTTTCCTCGAAACTCGCCATGAAAGAAGCTCGACGATAAGAAATTTAATCCACCCCCTCTTATTCGCTTTTCACTCTCGAAACTGAAAGCTTTTATCCAAATGGTATTTTCGAAATCGACGCGAGCCAGCGATAAATGTATTGCAGATGGCGAGACAGAGGAATAGAGAAAGAGCAAACGGTTTTTCTAAATTTGCCATTTCATTTGGCGAGGTACGTTTCCCTGCCCGTATCGCGGCTCTTTAATTACTGGGCACAGCTTAATTAAAATATACAGAAAATTAGGTATTCCGTGCGCGTATGATGAAACAGATATCAGAAGGAACCTCCTTTGCGAGTGTTTCTTTGGTATAAGTTTGAAACAAATTAAATTGCATTTGGTAGGTACATGCGTTGAAACAAATTTAAAGGTTCTTTTGGCTTTGGCTTTGGCTTTGGCTTTCAAAGAAATTGATTTCTTTCATTCCTTTCATTTTTTGAAGTTTTAAGTTTAAGCGTTAAAAATATATCTCGGAAGCATTGAATTCGAATTCAATAATTTGGGGAAATATTGAATAAACTGGTAAATGATTCTATACATATCCTTAGGAATTGTATGTCACATAGTGAATATGAGAAATATCTAATTTTAAATATAAATGGTTGAGCATCAACCAAGTATTTTGGCGCTAAAATTTTTAAAAATTCGAAAAATAAAGTTAATCACTTGTAAATAATTCATATTAGTAGGTATCTACAGTTTTATTTGGGATATAAAATAGTAATAACAAAAAAATCAATACTTCATGATACTTCATTGTGACTGATACATTTCTTAAGAGTATTAGTATATATACATATTTTGATGAAAGAATAATAGGTATTAATCATCTAACAACGTGTATACATAAATATCTATACATAATTTAGAATCATGACAGTCAATAGTTTCTGAATAAAGAAGCCTTGCGTTTTTTCAACATTCTGAAACAGAAGAATCAATTAACGTTATCGTTCTCACGGTTAGAGGCTGCGAAAACATGTTATCTTGATTCTTTTTCAATAGATCTGTTTGCTTTGTCATGAAAATAGTGGGAAAGAATATGTAGTATTAAAAATTATTATCATATTTATATTTAGCTTTATATAGTGTATTACATGTGCACCGTACTAATCATGATATAATAAATGACCCATGAAAGAAAAGCACGTAGCCATATTACATTGAATTGGAGCATGTAAAGTTACTAATCACATATAAGAGGTCTCAGAACTGGTGGTACAAGCGGGAAAGAGGTGATTCTACATGTAAAAATAAGACGAAAATGTAGAATAAAATGTTCTGATATCATGGTTTATTTTTGAGAAAATTAACTTTAAATTTTAACCGAGCACAAGTTTAGACATTTGAGAGATAAATGGACAAAAAGGAACACTTCTAGCTCACCGTAAAAATAGTCAGTGATCGGACTGAGTGTTCCCTTATCCTCTATATCAAACTCAATTTTTCAAAATCAACAAAACATGATATTGATAAAATTTGTTCTATATTTTCGACTTTTTTTTCCTCCAAAATCACAGATTTTTCGGCTGTACCAGCAGTTCTGGGACGCTCTGTATAATTAACTTAGTATTCCTCTGTTTCTATCAAAACATACCAACTTTTACGAGGTAATGTTACAGTTTAATGTTCATGTTTACTGACTGTTACTTGGATATGTACACATGTACAAGTTTATTAGTATTATAATAATTGTCCCAGTTTATTACCCATTCATGAATCAAAACATAAAATCATCCGCACATAGCTATATATATACATCCGCTCTATAATTACACACATCTAATTTAGTAACGTGATGAGAGATACGAAATTTATTAAGATATACTATTGGTTACACCAAACAATAGTAAACTGATACTAAGGATAACTGCTTTGTTTACACAGAAACATTAAACAATCAAAACTGTTAACACCTGAATTTTCTCCTTTTAAACTGCCAATTCGTATGCACCGAGCCTGATAATGATTATCGAATAGAAATCATCTAAAACAGGTGTGCTTCGATAATGAACCACCGAGGATACAGGAAAGAAATGAAACGATAATTCAGCTGAAATACTAGTTGACCACCTATTGGTGCCACGAGATCCAGGCAGTTACGAAAAAAATCAGTTTGACAAGCGATCACGCGTGATTGATGCGCGAGTGCATCCCGCGATGCACTTCTGCATTCGAACCTGCACGGAACCGCATCGGTGCCCTCGCATGCTTCGTTAATCACGCACGTTGACGGTTGAATCTTGGCAAAAAGAAAAGGTACGAGGGGGAGACGGGGGAGGAGGCATAAAAGACGAGAATACGAGTCGTTGCTCGGTCTGCTGTTCGCGCAGAAATTATGCGTGGGACTGTACGCGCTGCATATGCGTTTCCTTTCACGAAATCGTTTTTTCCTCACCTTTCTTAGAATAATACACGCATCCTCTTAATCAAATAACACCAATGGCTGGAAACGCCGATGAGAATTATGCGCTAAGGTGGGAGGAAGTGCAAAGTCAGAATTTTCTTTTTTTCTCAGGTATTCATGAATTTTAATAATCGATAAATGTTATCTTTTATGATGGTATTTAAGCTGGTGAAGCCTGAGCTTAATGAATTAATTTTTTGAGACGCATGCGAGGTACTAGAATATTATTCTTTTAATGGTTCGGTTTTATAAGCTTTTTATATTTATTTTTTTTATTCTGTATGGACCTATGAACTCTTCTAAGGTCGCTACAAAGTGCGCTACAATTTTACTACGTGATACGATTTTTGTAGAACGTATGAAAACAGACGGAGAATTTTAAGTAGTATATACAGATTTAAATTGTTTTAGTACAGGATTAATTGTTTGTAGAGTATTTAATAGAGTATTTAATTGTTTGTTTATTTTACAAAATTGTTCCGTGGAATGGAATAAATAATGGTATCTAAATAATGAAATAGTTACGAGATCAAATAATGCAGTACATCCTTGAAATAATATTCCAAATAGGTTTATAATGTTATTTTAAACGTGTGCAGGTTTGCTGGGTATCACATTTCAGCTTCATTGCTTCTTTTACGGGGATTTGATGTCTACGTTATTTTTTTAATGAGTAGGTTTAATGGCGATCGACACCTGAGTCATAAGGAAAAAACTTCAATATAATTTACAATATATTACTGCATTTTAATTTTAAAACAAGGTTTATGCCTCTCAAGCACTGAATAGTATTCTTGAAGACGTCTTCCGATGCTGGGACAGCACCCAGATTAATGACACGTTGTCGCCCACAAATGTAAATTAAACCAAATACTTTTCTACTCCGAGCGATGAAAACAAAACGGACACGAGAGTTACATAACTCGTGAAAAATGATTGCGAAGCTTCTCCAGGAAATTGATAGCTCCTTTTTATTATAGTCGGCGCGTATGTATTTCGTTTCCCATTCAGCCTCTCGAATGAGCTCAAGGCTCGACCTTAAAACGAACATGGAAACGTTCATGATTGAAGCACTGAAATAAAATATTCGCGATTGAAGTACTGCGAATTTCCGTATCGATCTGGCAAGGCTATCAAATATCCGGGACACTGATTCCTGGCGGACGGAAAGTGAATCCAGGCTGTTCGACGAGAGAGCCTCTCTGTCGTTCGCGAGGCGTTCAGCCAGGAAACAAAGGTGTCGCTGGTAAATGGTTTTTAAAGAAGCACATTGTTACAAATGAGGCCCGGCGGGCATGTGGGATATGAGTCACCTAACGACTTGTTTCACTTGACGAACGTCCATAAAACCGAACTGACGGCTCGCGAATGAGCATCGCCGACAACCGGGGCTCGAAGTATGCTCGGTCGTTTTGCTGACAACGGACGTTGTCTTATTTTCGTTCGCTCGTTTCCATGTAAAAATAACAGCGATAACTGTCCCACTGCTGCGAAACAGAGGCCAGGAAGGCGATGCACTGACGATCGCGTGCATTCTAATCGCCACCTGTGCGACTGTTCAAATAAATGGAAATTGAAAACGAGTTTCTTGGAGACAGGGAAAGACTGTCATGTATGAATAATCCTGGAAGAAATAAATTCCAAGTTGATTGTTTGTGATAGTTAAAGGCGACTGGGTAGAGAGGACATTCAAGTTTCGATGTCACTTTCTTTTCAACTTTCTTTCATTTATTATTTATTTAGTGCTAAGTATTTCGTATATTTTAAGAAATACTGCAAGACGTAGTAGAAATATTAAATTGTTTATAAGTTACAAATAATTGAAAGAATGACGATATACGTATATTAATTAGTACATATATCATTTATATGTATGTATAAGAAAACATTAATGTTAGGCGATCAATAAGAAATGTGCTACATATATCGGACTCTAATAACCTTCTATGTATTATATACGTACGTATGTGTCTATATCTATTTCAAACTCATTAAAATAATGGATTTTTAAAGAAAGAACGCGTTATATAAGGATGTAATATTAATTTATATTTTATTTCTTAAATATATGATATAAATATTGTTTTCCTATTATAAGTATAAATGTACAAACATAAAACTATTAAAATTCCAATATAAACTGTTAGATGATGAAAGTAAGATTTCAGATGGATGATTTAGCTCCTAGACTCAATCATGAACAGATTCAATGTAGATTTACAAAAGTTTACAAAATTGCTTCTCATAAATTAAATTAATCTCACATGTGTACAAATAATCTAGACAATTGAAGTATTCTAAAAAAAATATGAACCAAAATTCTACCCTTGTAAAAAAGTATAGTCCAAATCGTATTACAGGGGATTCAATTTGAGCCTTAAGCCAACAACCAGGTATAGAAATATTTCCTCTTGAATGGCAGTCAATCGTGCACCCAAAGTTCTAAATACTCCAGTATACCACAAGGAAGTCCTAAGATCCTTAAACAAAGTCCTCAAAGAAAACTGGAACGACTCCTGGAAAAATTCTCGGAACACGAATATACATAGCATCAGGAAAAACACTTATGAAGCAAGTCTAGCATTATGTTTCGACAGGAAACTTCAAGTTGTGATTACGAGATTGCGAATTGGACATGCGAACCTCGCCCATTCCTTCTTACTTACGAAGGAAATTCAGCTATTGTGCACCATTTGCAACACCAAAATCTCGATGAAACACATCATTATCTCCTATAAAAAATACCATCGCAAAAGAAACCTGTACAAAATCAGCAAAAATCTCAGAGAAGTGATTAAAAATAAGAAATCATCTTCAAATGTTGTAAATTTCTTGAAACATGTTCAGCCATTGAACCAAATTTAAGTTTTAAAACCATATCCAGCAAATCATGGTTGCTAATGACCCGCAGGGGTTAATGCAACCTTAAAAATTCAATACAAAAACAAATCGTGCACCGAAGGAAAAAAATGAAAACAGAAATCTGTCAATTTTTCGCTAATCGATCGAACTGTTTGTTTTTGTTACAGTTATTGGGCGGTGCTTGCTTCAGCCACGGCCCATACACATTCTATAAAGCGGTGAGGATAGGGAACGGTCGCGTACTTCGTCTCGGGAGCTTCTTCCTGACGAAACTCTGGAGCGATGCCGACCTCGTCAGCATTGGAGAGCTTCAGCTGCTGTGGATGGACAGCCGGGGGCCTAATCAACCTCTGGCATCCTTACGGTTATACTTCTTGCCGGAGAACACGCCGGATGGTCGAAGGGACACGCACGGAGAGGTGAGTCTTATTAAGCTTCTTATTCGACATGTACAGTTTTGTTCAGAAATAACGTTTAAGATGTCAAATGTCCCAGAAAATGGACTGTTTAGGTGTTTTTATACATGTCCCGACACTTTAATTGTGTCACTATAGCTGAATATACTGTTCTTTTTTTATGTTATACAAGATGAGTGTCACAACTGTGTTACCTCAATTTTTTTTTGTAAACTAGTTGCTGTATGACAAACTATTTCAAACAAAAGTTGTTGGTTTATTGTTGTTAATAGACCGACCACCTATTATATGTATAGGAAAAAGTTGTTCAAAATCTTGTCGTCTATAATATCTATATCCAAAGATCATCGAAGTTGGCGGTGGTGTGATTAATCTGCAGGTTCACCAAAAACAATTATTAAATTGTGTACTCCTTTCGATAATAAGCAAATTTCGTTTGAAACATTTTTTCATATAGCAAGTAGTTTACAAGAAAATTCAGGTGATACAGTTACGTGACTCACCCTGTATATTAAGTACATTAGAATTCAAGCTTAAAATTGAATAAAGTTAGCGTTAGTGTTCAAGTAGCGGGGCATGGTAGGCTACTGGCACGTTTCCTTTATGGCGTGGTAAATTGAAGCATCAGGTAAAAGTGTCACCTAATATAAACAGATAAATCGTGATCGTACAAGAAGCTGAAGCCCTCATTTTCCAATATTTTTGTCACTTCACTGCTCTAGTGTTCCAAACATGTTCACTTTACTATTTAACTTTACGACCACGCTATATTTGTAGTCTAACTATGCAATTGCCCAAACAGTATTTTGTGTTCTATTCGGTCAATTATAGGCCTGGGAGAAACATGTAGAATTAATCACAGGTTACATTATTGCCTATGCATTTGTACTAGAAAGTAAGATACCTTTTCAGCTTATTGTACTCTAGTATCGTCAGAGAGAAATTGCAACGAACACTCGTTTATTGAGTATATTATAGAGTTCAGGTTTGTTCACTTAACAAGGCGAGTCGTAAAGTATTTTATGCTTCAGTTTCTTAGTCAACTTCATTTATCTTGTTGGTATACGAGCTAATTTGTAAGAAAAGTTTTTTTGCTTCAAACAAAACTCGTTTACTTGACAAGAGAATTTAATATTTATTAACATAAGTATAAAATAAGAAAATGAGTTCGATCGAACGTTATATTTACTGTTCTCCTAATAAATTCACTTATTTTTAAATACTTAATAGAATATGTATGAATTACCATACTTTAAACCTTAAACAATTAAGTATTTAAATATTAGAAAACTACAATATTTAAATATTAAAAAATCTGAATACACGGGCATTAGAATCTCCAAAAATTGAATACTAGAATATTAAAATACCAAAAAGATGTGAATACTTAAATACTGAAATATTAAATAATTTAACAAACGATTGTAAATAATGAAAAATTTGAAAATAAGAAATCGTTGGAATTGCAGAAATCAAAAGAACTGGCGGAAATAATATAGTTACGCGTGAAAATTGTAACTAAAGAGAGTCACTTCTGTAAATAGTACTCTTTTACTCTTTTCACCTAATCCTCCGAACAGAACTGCGATCTCCTCTCAAATGAGGTTCGCGTGCAACCTCTAACCCTAACCAACAATAAGTACACTCGGGCACTTACGTATTATTGCATAACCATAGGCACTAGCAACGAGTTTGAAACTTCGTTTCAGTTTGCGGCATTTAGAATCGGATTTGGCGGGCATGTAGTCCCACTCTAAACGCGGTGTATTTGATCGAAATTATTTTTGAACGGTTCGTAGAAACAAACTTATATTCGTTTCCGGCCGACTTGCTCCGTACGGCAGCTCGATCCCCGAGATAGAAGGTAATGTTTCAAGCAATGAATCAGACGGATTGCTTCATTGTTCTTATTGTGAAAATAATGCCGGCAAAGTAATCTTGCTTTACGGCCAGACCGGGACATAAATAGTTGTGCTAGAAAATAGAAAGTAATATTTAAAGTAATAAATCAGCTGGATTGCTTCATTGTTTTTGTTGTGAAAGTAACGCAGGAGAAGAGCAATCTTGTTTATACCGAGCGCCAGGGCATGATTTGTTAGAACTACGAAATTGAACGAAACATTCCGAATGACGAATCCAGTGGATTACTTGAGTGATATTTTTTGCGTCGTATCCGAGCGCAGTCTGCTTCCATAACGGAATAGAAAGGAATGTATTCGAAGCGATAAATCAGACAGATTCCTCCGTTATTTTAAATTGGATGGATTATTTCAATATAGCTTTTCACTTAATTGTTTCAGATAAGATAACGAGCAATCTTTCCTCCACGAAAGCATTAAATGTGGCCCCTCGATATCAATCGTAGTCGTGAAAAAAATGTTAGAAAACGTGGTGATGTCGAGAGGTCATGGCAAATCTAGAAACTGTTATCGATTCGACGTTATTTTTATATATCAGAAAATCAAAATATCTCTCGAAAAATCGTGTTTTCGCGAGAAAATCGTAATTGTTGTGTAGAGAGCAAGCATAGCGATTGCATTCTAATTAGAATAATTTAAAAGATCATCGAACAGTTACGAATGTCGTAACGCTTGAATTTTTCTATCTACGCAATTTTAGCGAAACGATACAACTTTGATTTAATTTATTATTTAGTCACGTTGCACGGGGAAATTACATTATAGGATAATCCACGTTGAAACCACAGTGCTCTGTTATTTAAATAACTGACAATGTTATTTAATTATTCATCCAATTATTCTTTTTCGACTCTAGTCAAATATTAAACGCTACAGGATTCGAGCATATTGTTTTTATCGATTTATACCGTGGTTTTCTTAAAATATACGGCGAGAAGTTTTTCGCGAAGTAATTTCGCGGTATAGGCTCACGAGCTCGAGGTTGTTGAAGGAATAAAGCAACATATTATTGGACTGTTACTTTTGATACAAAAATTAGACCTCTTCAGTACTATATTTTAGTAATTTTATTCTGAGTTTAGAGTTCCATTAGCATTTCCTTGTCACCCTGAAATTACTGGTAGATTTAAAGAGATACGTTTGCATAAGAAAAATGATACATATGGGCCAGGCTTAAGCAAACTTTATTTGCAACGAAGATAAAAAATAGTTTTTCAAAGTAATGAATTATTTAAACTATGTTTTATTATTTTTATCGTAGTATAAAGAATGCAAAATTTTTGCATACCTATGATAACCAGGTAATGAAATAACTGAGTATAAAATTATTTACTTGTTTAAAAGAAGATATGATACTTAATACTTATTCAAAAAATTATTAACGTAATGTCTAACTTTGGCAAAGGTATCTTCTTAGAATAATGAAATGAAATACAAACATAATAAAACTGATATATCATAAAATATGAAAGCATTTGAGGCTTGAAAAAGAGGGCTCATATAGGAGGACATAAAAAGCATATAACTTTACTGGATTGAATTTGCTAAGAGGATTCTATGATTTACTTTCTGAAAACGTTTGGGATTCATAAATCTTGATCCAAAGCTTGTTTAATTTTATTACGATTTGCTTCTATTTTTCCTGTTTACTTTTCTTTCAAGGTATACGTATACAAATAGGTATCTATGCAAATCAATATCAAACAGTTCATTCCATTGGTATATATTTAGTTTTACCATCTTTAGTAATAGGATCATTTGCAAAAAGGGAAGGATGCAGTTTATTAGAAACAACAGTCATTTCAAGCAGTGAATTGTAAATTGTAGATATTATTTTCATATTTGAAAATTGAAAAAAGAAATAATTATTAAAATAATCCCAAATTATTTCTTTAATAAAAGATATAATAAAAGAATAATTTAGATGAGATAGTATTTCAAATAATATTGTCTGAAATATGTCCAGATTTGCTGGAAGGTACGTTCCACCTAATTCTGTAGATTTAAACAAAGCCAAATGTTTTTCTATTTTATTTCTTACATTTATTTTTCTTGTAGGATCAGTCAATTGTACATGAATCTCAAAAACTTGTATCTTTTCCATTTTAATGCTACAGATTACGAAATTTCCCGTGTTAAATCTAGATATAATAAAGATATCTAACAATAAATAGCGTCTTGCTATATCTAGCGACAAAACAGCTGGTCAGTAATATGTTGATTCACTTATCTATTTTAAATTTACTTATCTATGTATTCGAGGTCCCCTATTTAAAAAAAAGTATCTAAAAACGTTACAACTTAGTAGTCTGATTTCTGAATTCTTGAGAGAGTCAATGTTACACCACAAAAAGGTGATAAATCTACTCTTATGTCTCGTCTATGTTTATAGTGCGTAAGAGGCACCTGTCAGTGGCTGCTTTATGTATCAATAGCTGTCTTTATTTCATTGAAAACGTGAGTGAGAAAACACGAGGATTAGTCTTATTACTTGCGATTTACAAATGAAAATGGTGAAAATAGTAACAAGTTGAGAACGAAAAAATACCATAATTATAATTTAATCCACCGAGAACACAACTAGGAAATGCTTCTTTGGCGTCGTAAACCGGTTTTACGATTCTGTTTTTCCACTCGTCTCGAACAGTTTCATCGACGAAAATCTCAGTCTTTATTCCACCCAAATCATGCGTTCAGTTTTTTCTCGTAACGAGCACTGGTAAATAAATTTCAATTTTCTTTTTTGTGAATAGCTTGCTGTGCCACAGTTTAGCAAACGCGAAAGAAAAATATTTTTATCGCTACTATTTTTATGTTAAAGAAAATAAGTAAAAGAATTATCTAGTTTTTGATATGATAAATAAATGCGTGTCTACAGATATGATATCAATGCATTTTTTATGAGCAACGAAAGTATCACTCTTCAGTATCAGTTTTATAAAAACAAGCATTCATACATATTACCTAAGAAACCTGCACCTATTTGCTATGATTGTAACTTGATAATGACAGCAGCATAATCAAAGTTTTTGTAACTTAAAATTAAATATTGGATATTCGTTAGTTAAGGGTTAAAATAATCTAGGTTAATGTCCAAAATAATTTAAAATAGTTCGTAGTTTGTAGTCACTAATGACCCAGAAATTGATTTAAAATGCATTTAAAACACAAGGAAAAAAATAAAATTATCGCGTAACAAATGCTCGCGAGCGCGCGCCTAGCCTAATGCATTAGTGTCGTTATTATAAACCGAGTAACCTTTGATACGGACTGTGGAGCAAAAATAAACGATAATAACGAGTGGACGATGAATCATCAGATAATGAGATCAGATAATGGATACTTTGGTGACATTGGAGTCGTTCCAGGGGCAAATTACGAGAAATAAAAACAAGAGATCCATTGCAAGAATAAAAAGGATAATAGATTCGTTGGAAGAATTTGTAGTACATGTTATTTATCCAATTAAATTTCTTGCCGAGAGAATATAATTTCGTGAGTTGCGTGATACGTCGTACTAATTGGTGATTTCATTTTAATGTGCATCGCGTACGTGAATGTACCGCTGAAAATAACTTGTACCTCGAATGCAGTAACTAATATTTTTAAAACTTTTTTTGAAGAAGCTAAAAAAATTGAGAATATTGACCTATAATCAGCTGAAAAAATTTTGGAAATTTTTAGAATTTGAAGAAGCATATAAATACATTTTGCGTGACATTGTTTAGTAATGTTCTACAGGAAATTATTTTTATCTAGTGTTGTTAGATATTTGTCTAAAATATTAAGTATACACAATTTTAGAATTATATTATTTACAAAATTTGTTAGTGTAGTTTTTAATGGAGCAGAGTAATGATTTCAAGAATTTTGTTGCTTGAATTATTTCATTATTCTTTTATTTTATTTTAAATGTTATTTTTGTTTTTCAAGTTTTTTCTGTTTAAGTTTGCTGTTTGAAATAAAATAACGCGTGAACTTAAATTTAAACAACTGTGTTTTCCGTATAGACATACTTTAACATTGTAAACAAACGAAGCACTGTAGAATATTTGCGATATTCAGTCGATGTTAAATAATTCTGCAAACACAAAGTTCCCTCGTGATTTCACGCAATACATGAAGGGTCGTCTATTTTAATGAATTAAAATGATCTTCGATCCGCAGGAAAAGCAAACATTAACTAGAATAATAATTCCGCGTGTTATAATAACACGATTACCAGTGACCACGATACCATTCGAGGCACATTCGTTGTACTTGGAATCAAATTCACCTTGTATTATGCTAACGATATGCTAATGGCTCCTTCTTTAACGACCATTTCCTTTTGCGAATTTGCTTTTCATTCCTCGAGTCCTCCTCGCCAACTATACCTACCCATCTAACGATATTAATTATGAAATATCATAGCTACCAAACCCTTTGATACACAGTGTCCATGTAAAATCAGAAAACTTTGAACATTTGACGAAATTCTCTGTAGTGGATATCAATATTTTTTTATAATCTTTTTATCTTGTACAGTGTGGTTTCAATATGAGTTCGATGGTATACTCATGTTTTATTAAACCTGTGTATTCTTCTCCTTGGTCGTAGCTTGCAAGGAAACAAGTTCATGTTACTAAAACTACATTTATATGAATCGGTGAGTTTATGAACAGTACAAATCCAAAAACCACGTTTTGAGATATTTGAGCGATACGTGCACTTCTGTGCATTTTACATATCGTGATTATAGAGCCAGAGTGTACTAAATCCACTTGTTTTTTGTGCGATTTAATACACTTTGACTCTATGGTCCTAGTATCTATATTTTTGAAGCTATTTGGAAGTTGCTAATTTTGGATTTGTACTGTTCAACTTATCGATTCATATAAGCTGTTCAGAAGCTAAAGCGATTAAAAATCCATTTATGCAATCAACGAGCTGAGAACGAGTCGAGCAAATATACATATTAGCAGAAAATCACAAATACATAATTACAAATGATGAAACACTATCAATACGTGTTTCGTCTGTGGAATCGTTGGGCTTGGTTCGTGCAGGGCTCATCAGTTGCATAAATGTAACTCCAATTTTTGAATCTTTTAAGATTTTAGTGCCAAAGTACTTGGCTGATACTTAACATTTTATATTTAAAATAAATACAAATATTTTTGTTCAGTGGAGTTAATTGATTTGGCAAATGAGAGGCTCATATTAGAGAACTTTTGATCCACAGATCGAGTTAATCGACCTCAACTCGTCCAAAGTCGTTCATATGAATAGCATTTACATTAAGTGTAAACCTTTTAGTCAATCAGCTTGAGGTCAATCAACTCAATCCTCCGATTAAAAATGTTCAAAAATTAATGTGAGATAGTGTATAAACCATAAATCGATCTTAAGGACGAGTATCTTCTATTGTATAAACGTCTAGTTAAGGCAACACTAATCTGCATTGTCGCCAGAAATTGAGGTCAAAGATAATGCGTAAATATCGAGGCTAGTCTCGTATGTCCGATTTATCAGTGATATGCTTTCGTATTTCGGATTTATTATCGGTAAATTTGAATATGAAATCGCTTAAAATCGTACATAATTATGAATTTATGCTGGCGTATAAACAATCGTGAAATGAACGAAAAACGATGCTCATTAAACGCAGGAGAACAGCAAATCAATTGAAGCAAGCTAAACGAATGGAACAACAAACGAACAGAGCAGAGTAGAACAATTTATGGAATTTCGTATCATAAAACGAAGCATAGATTTATTTGCTCTCATCCTCCATTCTCCTTTGTGGAGAATCGACGGGGAATGAAACATATTAATGTTATCAATTTTTTTGCACGCATACTCTCTGCGCAATTATTTAATTAAAATGAATAATCTCATTCGTATATTACATTATTATCGAGTCGTGAAAAGGAAACTGGTGTGTATCCTTTGGATTCTCGCGTTCCGTTTGCATAAATCTATTAATATGCATAGCCTTCTAATCAAGCAATTTCCACTGGTTATTCTGACGAGAGAATTACGATGAAATCGTCCTTGTTATCGGACAAACACGTTCACGCATCAGAGCAGCCGATACAACGCGAAAAAAAACGAATCAAAAATGTGAAGTGGAACACTTTTTTTCAAACTGTTTCGTTTCTCAGAAAATTGGGTTGAAGTGAAAATGGATGTAGAACAAAGGATTAATTTTTGTTGGAACATCAAGCGACTATATAGAGTAGTTATAGGAAAAAATGAATTATTGGAAATAAAATGGAATATTTATTTAAGGAATTAATATAAATTCTTGTTATGTTTAAAATGGAATATTTATTTAAAAATTAATATATAGTAATATAAATAATATAAGTTAACATGAAAATATCTACACTTTAAACTATAAAAAATTATCAACAGTGTACGTACATAACATTCAAAGGTATCCCAACTTTTACTTCCTCAAAATAATGTCAACTGGTTCCAAAAACATGCTTCCAAGAAAAACTCGTTCAAAGCGTCGAGTTGTTACAGTAAATATGAAGTTGCAGTGCAGTAAAGCGACGTACTTTCAAAGAACATGTTTCCTAGATTTCAAACTATAAAAAAAAAAAAAGGTCAAAAAGGAGAAATCGGTTTTTACCAAGTTCCATGCTACATTGCCTCCTTAAGATCAAAATGAAAACTGATTGCACGTTAGGAGAACTGAGGGACAACATTATTGTCGGCTGAAGGGGATTTAACGTCCTTTATTACAGGGCGGAGGAAGAACAGAATTTTCTGAGGTTTTCGAAATATTATGCTTCCACCGTTTGCGACGAACGTTCAGTGTAATTTATCATGGAAAAGAGAGAAAGATGAATATATTATTCCTGCAATTTTCATACTCGCCGGTTTTCATTCAAAAACCATATTTGTAGTCTCATTATTTTTTGCTCTTTCCTCGTTGAAGTTCGTCTGGAACTCTGCGCAGCTTCGTTCCCGTAATTCGTTTTCCGTCTTCTGTAAATATTACTTTCGTTTCCTCGTTCTTTACGACTAGTGTAGTCGAGATAAAGCGAAGAGGTAATTGAAGTAGTGGGAATAGATTCTACCAGCGCGAGCCTCTTGAATGACTGCTTATTGTTAGCCCTGATGCAATTATAATTACCAATCTCTAAGAAATTATTTTTACATTATTTACCCGCCAGCTCTCTGAAATTGATCGTCTTTGGCCAGGTGCGCAGGGTGTAATTTAGTAATGTAGGAAAGAGTTCAACCGTGGATTCAGTATTTTAAAAGATCAATATCTCTAAACTTATAAGCTTTTAAGTATTATTTCAGGAGGATTATTGGAAGATGATTCTTTAATGAATAAACTTCGTTATTCGATGAAAATTGATTCTTAAATAATTGCGTAGGAAATTTAATTTCGAACGATGATATTTAATTTATAATAGGTATTGGGGAAATTTTATGTTATATTTAAGTATTTACCTACAATTTAAAGTAGCTTTTTTTATTTACCACAATGATAGATTTATTTTGGTATAATTGTTTGCCAAATAAGTATTTAAAATCGGACTTTTAAAATAAAAGGATTATTTTATAGGTTTGGTATGATAGTATGCGTTATTTATTTATAATATTATTTTCTTTCAAATATATTCAAGCCTGTCGTTTCCATTTAAAAGTGTCTGTCACTTTATTCAGAACCGTAAACTGAAATGAAAAATTATTTTTTTTACAAAACAAAGGTACATCTGTTAAATATTAGTTTTTATATTGAACTTTTATTTAAAGTGACACATAAAAAATCGACAAGTATTAAATTTATTAAAAGAATTAATTTTGTCAGCACTACGCTCACAACTACGCTCAATATTAAATGAAAACTCAAAATTTGTACCACATTTTAAGCTATGAAGTAATCTTTGTTGATGCTAGTTTAATAATCTTATTTTGGCAAGCTGGAAGTTACTTATAAACCAATTTCTCTATTTACATTCAATGCGTCATTGAGAAACTCATTCACGGTATTACACATATGTAAATAATAGAAGTTAATTTGATTTTATGATCTACGTTGATTGGACATTTTTTACTTCTCTCGCTGGGTACTACGAGTCCTTAAAACCATGGAACACTTTTTTTTAACACCCTGTATATCCACATGACCTCGTTTCTCTGTTTCGTAGCGTGAAATTTAGTCCTTGCGTACTCTTCCCTACATATTACATTACACTCTTCGAGATTCCCATCGTAAATCTCAGCATTTGAGTCTCTTTATTTAGTCAGTCTCAACAGATGAACGTATCCAGTAATTTGCAAAACTGATGTTGGCGAAGGCCATTAACGACGTTATACGAATGTCTAATATTAATTTGCGTACAAGCTGCAATAACATTAACATGCAAATTTGTTATGTAAATGTGGCATTGTCGTTGGCATCTCTCGGCTAGCTGCATTGCCAGCGAAGACAAGGGGTCCAGAGATTTCATTGATTGAAACTTCGCGTATCTTGAAAAACTCTTCCACCCTTAGTGAAATTTCGCTGATACGAGGTTGAGGTGGGGCGTATGCAAAACAGGAACGCGTTTAAAGGAAAGAAGGGTAGGTTAATACGAGCGAGGCGGTAATACACAGAAAGAGAGAGGCAGATGTAAAAATGCTACGTGAAGGGGTCGAAGGGACACAGGCAATCCCTCGCTCAGTGTTAGGGGTGGATTTGGGGTTGGCCACCTCCTACTATCGAGACATTGTCAATTAAGCACACCCTTTCGCTCGTCATTTTCACTGTTTATAGGCCGGTTAGCCCGAAAGGGACGCACACTGCACGCCAGAAGTGGATTATGCTCCTCGTGTAATATTCTAGAATTTGATTTTCCACCATTCATCACTGGTACTCGTATAGATACATAATTGGAACAAGAAGCAAAATTGCGTCTGGTTTCTAATGACGACAAAAAGTTACCCTTTGTCTGCGAGATTAGTTCTATAAATGATTTCTAAGGGTCCTGTTAAAACAATTTTTTAAATTACAATGCTACAAAGGTATTGAAATTTTTATTGTCTATTTTCTGGAATGTATTTTAAAAATATTCTATTCCGTTGAAGTAAACAGTATGATAAAAAATTCTTTATTTTTATTTTTTTAAAAGTGGAATTCATTTTGAGAGAACTACAATAAAAATTTGAATTGCATCCACTGAAAATATAAAATTATAAATTGCTATTGTGTGATGAATTGTCACATCTATTTTTAGTGAGTTTGCGACAGAGTTGATAGAATTTTAATTTTCAAAAAGAATAAACGATGTATTGGAACAGAAAAAAATATCGTGAAATTCAATAAAGTAATATTTTTGGAGTAGCTTGCGACATATAAATATACATTGAATAATCGTCCCTAAATAAATTTCTGAATTACAAACGTTAATTAGCTTTGTATTTTTCATGTTATTATACTATTCCTTCTTTTTTAGACCCCATTTTACATTCAAATTATATTGTCAATTCATGCAAGAGATATTGATTTTTCTATTCTTTTATCCTAATATTTTAATACATTTATCGAATCTCGTTACATGCATATATTCCCATCGGAGGGCACATAATAGCTATTTCGGTAAATGGAAAAAAACACGTCCCAGTTTGTTATTATTTTAAATCGATAAACGTCCCCGTGCACGCGAGGTCCACTGTTAAATCGAATCACTGTGCTCGCAATCACGAGCGTATTATATTGCACGCGGCATCGAGCAACAAATTGAACTCTCATCCTTGGAAATATTATTTTAAGCGACTTTTGATCCCCGTACCGCTGCGAATAATTTCAAAATTCGAGAATCGTACTTCTGTCGCTTTTTCTCCTCTCTTTCTGCCCTGAAAATCACTCAGACCCCAATAATATGTTCCATGATTAAGAACAACGAACGCTAAAATCAGAACGAGCAAAAAAGTGTTCACAAAAGAGGCGATTGAAATTGTTCGTTTCCTTTTTCCTGGAGAGCAAAGAAAGAAAATAGATCGACGCGACCAAGAAAAATTGCGTTCGATTTCGGAAAAGCGGTTTTAGAGAAGAGACTGACACGTAGGAAAAAGAGAATTTTGCCTCGGTAAAAAGATGTCCACGTAACTGCTGCCGTATTGACAACCATCGATCACTTTGCGAGGAGAAAGGAAAAATAAAATGATCGAATGCTCGTCATTTGTTTCGAGCTCCGAAAGCGTCACATTCTTACATATTATGTGGCGACTCTACGTAGAAATAAGTATCCCCGAGCTCGACAAGGTTACGTTCTAATACTGTCCGCTGAAATGACGTAATGAATAATGCATTCTCCAGTTTAAATGTTAGTTTTATGAAACGCGACACACGTACACGCGACTCAAGACCAGGGACGAGCAGCCCGTGTTGATGTCGTTGTGATGCGCATTTCATGTTCTCTGATCGATTGATTAGAGAAACCGCTTATCGCGTTCGAAAACTGCAGGTGTATCGCAAATGCTCGTGCAGTTTCTTCATACGTAGCGACTAAGTATGAACATTGAATTTCACAGAAATCGAAAGGTTGTTACAAACGTCCTGTAATTTCTTTCTTCGCTCCAAACTGTAAACTAATTTCTGTCGATCCATCGACGCAGTTCGCCTAATTGTTCTAACGCTGTTAAAGGGTTGAAGCAAGTTGGAGTTCTGAAACATTCGTCTTTTGCGAAATTTATTGCAGTTGAGATATAGTTTAAACAAATTTGTACTTCTTATAACAAATAATATATATAATTATAATGTGATGTTGTATGTAGTTAGCTTAATTGGAAAACCTTGTAATTCCAACTCTGTTAATAAGTAATAGTTTAGGACTTTAAAAAGATTTTTAGTTATTCTTTACTGATAAATAAACCCTTATAAATTAAAAATTTTTTATGATCGTTCTAATTCCATTACTAGAACTTTTTTATTTATTTATATATTTATTATAAAAATATTTATTTTTATTTATGTACAATAATACATAGAAGCGAAAATATATGTTTTTATCTATGTAGATACATTTTGAACGTTTAAAAACTAATTTTACGAAAGTTGCAAATGAATCATTTTTGACCCATTCGATCCTTCTTATGTTAAATAATATATTGAATCTTATTTTTATTATATCAGCAAAATGTTAGGAACAGAAATACATAAGGAGCTTCAGTTTAAAAAAGTTTATTTCTTCCTATGAAGTTTATATAAAGAATATTTGTCATGTAATATTTAAAAGTTTAGAGTTACGATGTTTTCTAATTAAAGTGACGATGTAACACAATGGTTACATAGAATACGTGAAGTAACAGACGAGGCACAGTTTAGCTATTTTTAGACCTCATTTGTAATAATACAGGAACATACGTAATTGGTAAACCGCGAGAATATTTTTCTTTTTTCCCAAAGTTGCCTTTTTGTTCGAAGTGACGGCCTTATATAGTGAAGCATTCTATTATGTATGATGCAACGCTGTGAAGAAACTCCATCTCCCAAGGACTTAAAATTGGATTTTTAAAGAAATTTTTTACTTGTGGATATATTGTTTATAATGTCAGTATTTTTTTTTTTTTTAAATTGAAAAATACGTATATGATAATAGTGAATTTTTTTTTAATTGCACTAAAAATTTGAGTCTGTTTTCTACATCTTCAAAACTACATAAATATTTCATTAATTAAATATACTTGAATAGATATATTCTATGTTCATAAATTCATAAATAAGAATATTTTATAATTTAAAATGTATGGTGGGCAAACATTATTTACAATATTTATATCATCCAGAGGAAAACAGTATATAAAATAATAATTTACAAATATGGTAATAGTATTACCAAAGATTCGTGTCATAGGTCGTTACTTCTTGGGTTCTAGATATTGACGTTTCAAGTTTCATATAACGATTCTAGAGTACCTACATATTAACCTTGTTCCTTATTTATTTAGAATTCAGTATATGCGAATTCGAATTTATATTAAATAGAAATTTATTCATCTAAATCTTATAATGCATTATTTTTCTTTATTGCATTTTTGCATTAATCTTCCTTATAAATGCATAAATATCCACAGTGTATTTACTACATTATTGATTTTCAAGATGAGAGACCCTTTTTCACTGGAATCTCTTTTATCCAAAAATTCTATCTTCAAAATTCTACTTGAAGCTTGAATTGAAATTTTTTCCATACACAATTTACGTCATTTTCCTTTATCACTTTTTAAGTGTATTAAATTCACCATTTTTAATAAAAATGCAAACTCAGAAAAGCTGGATATATTTGTACGCTTCAAAAGTTCGAAACTACCGTACATTTATTCATTAAGGCAGCCATGAATGTTTCAGATCTCAAACTTGATGTAATCTTCGAAACGAGCCAAAAAGAATTTCTTAGCGAAAATTTGATCCATTTTAGAATTACTAATCCCCTGAACGGTCGAATTTACTTAGAGAGTCTGGAATTAAAATTTAAAACAAGGACGTCCAAGTAACTGGGAACTTCGTAAATTCGGAATTAAGTTGAGCAAAAATGGTGCTCGTAGCAATTACGACAGAAAAGTTTAATTATCTCGATCGCAGCGGACCAACGGAAGAATAACGAGCCACCGAGCGTTATAAAACAGATATTAGTGTTGCCTGGCCCCAGGAGAAACTATTTCGAACATAATTCAGGGAATCGACGAGGGAGCCGTGTTTGGGTATCCCACAGCCCTTTCTGGGCCTCGGAATAAATTAAAACCGGGACGCCCTGCAGCTGTCGGATAAACATTGTTCCTCGATAGTCAAGATGAATCGAACCTTTCCGATTGTTCGCGCGTGTTCATCAATCACGTCAATTACACGCGACACGGTCGAATCGCGATAAATCGTTCGCATAATATGTCTACACCTTTCTGTTTCGTGCCACGTGAATCGGATGATGTCTTTTTAATCGAGTATCCGCGAGTCACCTTTTCCCACGTCGCTAATGCGCCATGAAAATTACTATGCATTGGCTGCTCTAAAAATTAGAAGAGAGAAATAAATCTCTTCCTTCATCCCTTATGCTTTGGTTTACGTGAAAATGGTAGAGGAAAAGGGAAATAAAGGAGAGAGTGGAAATATGAGATACGTACAGTGAAACCTCGATTAAAGGACTATTGAATATTCATAGTTTCTATTATGTAGGATTATGAATATTTGGTGTAATATGAATAAGAGTACAGTAGGACATCGATTGAAACTTGAAGAGCTATTTAACAATGGTCTGCCAAAGATAATAATTAAACTAATCATCAAAGGGGTGCTTGAGGTGTGAAATTATGTTTTTGGTTCTAGAGTGTTTCAGAATAGCTATAAATAAAAGTTTGTTTAAAAAGATCTTGAATTATTTCATGTGAACTGTGTTACGTAAACATAAAATTTGAGGATTTGTAGAAGTTTCAATTTTTTGTTTACTTTTCGTTCGAAAAAATAAAAACCCGGCTATATCTGATTTAAGTAGTTATAAGAGACAGTATTATTTTGGAGAAAAATAAACATTCTTTGTTATTTTTTTTTGTACAATTATTTAATACTTTAACATTTAATGAAAATTTATTTTCATACTAGCACGTAGAATTTGTTCAATGCCATTTTTAAATAAATTCAATTAATTTCATTGAAATGAAAAAGCATTTACTTTACTTTCTCAGCGTTTCAATTTTGTTGAGCCAAACGCACTGTTCAGTCAAAGGGAATCATGCAAATTAGCCTTAAGCTCTTGTCTTGATGTAAGCAACGAGCTTCTTCGTATTATGTAAGAGAAGATACATTTCTAAGGTCAATTCATGCGCTGGTAATTCTTATTAGAGCCATATGTAAAATAAAATAAAAAAGTTATTCCAAGGGTGATATTTCAAAAATTTTACTTTTAATACATGAATTATTATACCCTTATTAGGAGGCTTAGTTGTAATTAGATATTTAAAAATTTGTTTTTAAAAAATCATAATGCAGAATATTAAAAAATTATATTTAAAAATTTGTATTTGATTCTAATTTGGTTTACATTTCTCAAAATTTAGAAAGAATGTAAAACAAATTCAAAGATATTAGACTTTACCTGAAGCTTAAGTAGATTCAAAAATGTGGTCCGTAGCAATACTTTCTATATTATAATAATAACAGTCGAGGAAGTAGCTAGGTATAATTCAAAAACATTCCACCTCATGAATTAGGATAAAAAAAATCCTTACTATCTGGCTTCGCAACGAAAATTCCTTCTTCAAGAATCTTCTTAAGAACCTTGGAAAAGTAAACCACCTTTGAGAAGTTCTTTTAAAGATACGGCAGTATTTTCTCACCATAAGCCCGCGTCAGAAGATCGATACCAAGCTTATGGCTTGTAAAGGGCACGGTTTCGATGTTGCTACATCATATTACGACGATGGCTTGCTTTTATCTCACGCAGAAAACACAAGGGAGAAGATCTGAAAGCGAAACTTGTTTACTGGCGAGTACTCCCAGCAAGCGTGTCCGATCCATGTCAATTATATCCTCCATCCATCGGCGCGTAGGAAGATCCCTTAACAGATTTATTAACCTAATCCAGCCGAAGCGACGAAAATTTCGTGGAAAATGGTGCGTAACCGTGAACAGGCAAAAAAGAAACGCGTCGCTGAAGGGATTTGGCGACAGTAGACAAAAGGATCTACCAGCGAGAACATGCAATTACCGTCTCTCTTTTGCACCCTTTTCACCTCGCTACGCCTTTCTCCCTCTCTGTTTCGCCGGTTCGCGAGCCATGTTTCCATCCATCCAGCTCTGATTTCATTTTATTTCCTCGCAGCGAGTCCTCTAAAAGAAAGCGGCAATTACGGACAATTTCTTGACTCGGTCGCGTATAAACGCCGTCGCGAAATAGAAACGCGAGAAGGGACTCGGCGCGATAAGCGTCCCGACGCCTCCTCTGCGAAGACGGCCCTTTTCGCGGCAGGTTTCGCCTGTCTTTCGCTCCCTTGCCTCGGCCTCCCCGTTCACAGCGTTTTTCAACGTTTTCCGGCTGGTGCCCGCTGTAAATCCAACGTAATGAAGGAATTCTTATTCATGCTAAGCTGTAACAAACTCTTCCTCCTTCTGCCCCTCGTCCTCGTCGAAGTGAAACTGTGATCCCGAAAAATAAATGATACTGGTAACACGGTGTCTTAAGGGGTTGATTATGTTGGCTCGGAGGTATTCAAGATTTTCCTCGCGCGGTGGACTTTTTGCTCAGTTTCATAATGGTCTTTTTTCTGATTGTGATGAATGGGGAATGGGCGAGTGGAGGATGAAGGGAGAGGATGTTTCAATTTGGAGAGAGCATTTTTAGGCGGTTTTTGGAATTAAGGAGTAGTAGATTGAAGAGTTTGATTATTGTTTGCTCAAGTTTCGGGAAGGTATGGAGCTTTTGTATTATTATGTTGTGTGTTAACTCTAAAGTTACTGAAGTTAATGTATATTTATTTTTAATGGTATCTGATAATTGTAAGATTTTGAGAAACTAAATAATTAACAGATATAGTTACTTTCTTTAGCTAGTTATTTTAGTTAATTTATATATTTTAATAAAATATCTCAGATAGTATACGAAATCTTGAAGACGTCTATTTTATGCCCATTTCATGCTTGAACGTCTTACGACATCATCTTAAAAACTTATGCTTTTGGCCATCTTAAAGACGTCTATTTTTTGTCTGAACGTTTTACAAATTGACTTCATACACTTTGGCTCTAGGCTTCATATATATTTTTATAAAAAGAAAACATATATTAGTATACCTTGTGTTAGATGAGATCTATCTATTAGAAAAGTAACTAAACGATTATAATTTCAACCAATTAAATCATTCGAAAACGTCTAAAGGCGGAGCGTTATCCCCACCTTGTCTATAATTGAACACATAGAGGGCGACACTTCAGAGTCTTTATTGATACAACATATCTACTACCGATGAAAATTCAAATAATTTTCCACTATTCTCCGCATTTTTCATCTTCCTATCAACCAATCAACAAGTTTTTTACCTTGTACCGTGGGAAACATGGAAAGGGAATTAGTTTAAACGAAATTAAAGTTTTGTTGACTAGGAGCCAGAGGACAGAGTGCTTGTCTGAATGTTCTACACGCAAAACGGGAGTCGTGAGTTTTATTTTCAGTTTCATTGTGTCGTATTGAACCACGTCGATTGATGCACACACGGCATTCATGAATCGAACTGTTAGTGTAAGGGTGAGCTGAGGGCATAAAGTAAAAAATCAACAAAACAAAAAATAAGAGCAAAAAAAAAGAATAACGGTATTGTTGAGCAGCGTAAATACAGATGGCAGAGGAAATACAGGGACAAACAAAGTGTTCTTTCGCATGCATTCCATTGCGATCGAACACACACGCGGCGAATGTATTTCATTGCATTCCGTCGGAAAATACTTGACGCTCATTTCCTTCCGAGAAAAAGAAAAAACCTTCCTCTAGAAACGATGAAATTTATTCGTGCTCGTTTCTTTGCCCTTCAACATTTTCTTCCTTTCTCGAAGAGAACGCGATTTTCTGTCGTTTCCATACCACTCTGCTTTCTCCTTTTTCACATGGATTTAAAATGATTCAAAATATCTACTACCTGAATAAACGTTAACAATTTTTTAAATTAAAATTGAAACACATGTAGATATGTTATTACGTTTGAATAAATTTATTTCTTGCAATTGGTATTTTAATAGTTACCTGCTTGCACCATTTTTCAAGGGTTAATGGCTTTTAGGGAAATCTGGTTTGCATTAAAAAAAAA
The DNA here is from genome assembly GCF_051401765.1 of Calliopsis andreniformis. Classification (NCBI taxonomy): domain Eukaryota; kingdom Metazoa; phylum Arthropoda; class Insecta; order Hymenoptera; family Andrenidae; genus Calliopsis; species Calliopsis andreniformis. Next base: position 11,739,525 of record NC_135064.1, on the reverse strand, counting down.
TTAGGAAACTATCCACGTATTAGCGTACAGGGTGGTTCAATAATTCATTATTTTAAATTAAACTTAACTTTTTTACTAAATTATTTTGTTTCAAATTATCCTGGTTCCTTTAGATGTACTTATTGCAATCTGTAAATTAGGCAATGATTTATTTCTTGGAAAAAAACTTTCGAGAACTCGTTTTCACGAAAAAGTAACTTTGAGTGTGCTTAGATTAATAAAGTAGCTGTATTGGTGTCATCTATTTAATGATAACTTAGTGTTGTCGTAATTTTCTATTAACATATTTAATTTACATATATTGAAATTAAAATTCATAATTAGTTTTGTATTATTACCACTACAAAAATATTGGTGGCATTTAAAACTATCTTAATTCAACAGCTAGCATTTTTTAGTAAAATTATCACTTAATTAATTCTTATGAACTGGATCGTTTGCTTTAAGAAATAAAGTATGCTCCCAATATTCGAAACACAATGGGTCAAACCAACGATGCGTGTACCTTGAAGTGAATGGAAATCATTTAGGTTCTCATAACAGGAACAAACGACCTGCTCGTAGCGATTTCCATTATTATTATCGATATTCATCGCGAGATTACGAACGAAAACAGTCGTCCAAGAGCTTGTGCGCCGTTGTTATTATTTGTTAATCAGGAAATTGCTGACGAACAGTTCCCTGCTATCGTTATTTAATTATCGGGACGACTTTCTACTCGTTGCAGAATTTTCTCGTTTTCTTGCAACGTTCAGCGTATTTCCCACATGCAAATCGTCACGGCGTTACAAATTATCGTATCCTTCGCTAGCTTTCAGCGAATTTGTTAACATGCACACAATCGTATAGCAGAGCACGCATCGTATTGTATCTGATGTCAGAGATAGGATCAAATGTGTCGTAAATAGAATAGAATTTTGTACCAGTGTAGTGATTCAAATGAACTGATTTTCCTCTTTAATTTAGTTTTATTTTTGACAGAGATATTTACGCAAATTTATTTGTAATAAAATTTCAATAAAACTGACTTTTAATTAGAACGAACGAAAAGAAATTGGATATTTTCAGTGATAAATAAAACAGAGAACGTAGAAGAAAAAATTTAATTTTAATGCACAACTGTAAGCACATAATACTATGAATTTCAAGTTATACAAAAGAAGGGTATCAACTACTATGTCTCTCTCTCCCTATTTTCACATATAACAATATGTAGTACTATTAATTGAACTAAAAATATTTAAATGATTCAAATATATCTATTTTTAACTTTTGTTTTTGGAGGATATTTTAAAAATAACATCTTTTACATGAAATATCGCACATTCTTTTTTTTGTAGTGATAAGGTAATTGACCTCGTAGCCGATCAGTATCTAGTAGCTGACCATTTCAATAAATAATAAGATAGCATTACTTGAACTTTGTCAAATTGATCACACAATAAGTTTAGATATTTCATTGTATCATACAACAAATAAATACTTTCAAATCATTATTTACTGAAGTGATGGACTATTGGATACTGATCCAGTATCGATTCAACTACCTTAGATATACATAGCTACTAAGTTCTTCTTTATTAATGGACATCATTAATTTAAAATTTAACCGATGTAAATCGACTATTAAAAAAGTCCTTCCTTTTTCTTCACTCTAAACATATTTTTTCGTTAAAAGAATTGACATCTCTATTAACAAGCTTCATAACGCTAGAGTTAACTAATTTTGTAAATATAAAATTTGCTGCCACTCTTAAAAAATTGTATGTTTTCAATTTGACAAATATTCTCACAGAGTGCAACATGTAACCCAATTTTTAACGAATGACACTATAACTGTATCAATCGAAATTCACTTGAATTTGTGAGCCTCTGACCAACCTAATGACATCGCCACAGGAAATCTACTTAGCCTTCATAATTCATCGAAAAATTGCAAAGAAGTTCCTCGGCGTCCCCTCGTCTTTCTTCTTCGATCAGGTCCCGAGGCACGCGTCTACTATGTTAGAACAATTCAATGTTCTAAATAAAACCCATGTAACGTGCACGTGGTGGGCGATTGTATGGAGAACGATGAGGAATTCGCGATCGGGTGAACGTACCCTTAAGCCCTTCACACACAACGCGATTAACCCGTCTGCAGCGTTCTCCTCAACCACCTAACAGCTAACAGCCTATCCGTCTGCCCCTCGCCTACGCCCTGAAACGTGGCACATTTTATCAGCGCGAAAAGTTGAGGCAAACTTCGCTCGAGTGTACTGCTCCAAGTTTATTCTATTGCGCCTCTGTGAAAATGATTAAAGGACCGCAACCGTCACCTCCGAGGAACGGGCGGGAAATAAATGGCACCTAACGCTCGTCGACTAACTCTCTGCAACGTGACAAATCGTTTTTGATGTGTTCTAAGTGTCTCCCTTCGGGACTGTTATCGAATTTCGAGCAGCTTGTCGGCGAATCGGCCTGATAACGATGAAAGCCGAATCAGTGGGAAATATTTCGGTGGACCCAACTTGATGTCGCTTTGACGTCACGATATGAAAAATATCGAGTACAGTGTTTTGATATAGATTGACGGCTCATTGATGAATTCGTAACAAAGGACATGTTTTTGGGACATGATCGTGTTGATGATGGTCCACTTTGATCTTGCTGAAAATGTGAGGAATAGTACATGCGTGTGTGAGTGTAAAGCTTTTCTGCTGTGGATAGTTTTAAGCTATAGTGTATTAGCTGTGAGCTTATGATGAAGAAATGAGGCTGTTGTTGAAAGAAAGTATGCTATTAGATTGGATATTGGATTTATATTGAATATTAAGGGTGGTAGGAAGACATTTTCAGTATTTTTTCGAATGATTTCCTTATTTTCTGTAATTCTATTTCTGTGACACTGTCTTATTGTAAACTCATTGTTGCATTTATTAGGGTATATTTAGAACTGCTGTTAATATTATTGAATAAAATTAATTATTGCAATGTTGAGAAGTGTTTTCAATATTATTGAAGAATTTTCATATTTATTGATCAGAACATAAGTTCATTCATATTTATATTATTTAATATGTTTAATTGAAAAACAAAATTTGTGCGAGTCTCAGAGTCTTTATTTTTATTTATCGATTTATTAATTGAAAAGTAATAATTTCAAAGAAATATTTTTGTCATCCAATCAGTATCATCCAAGTATGAAATTAAAAATCTCAATTAATCGTTGAATCACGATTGTAATTATTTTTTATAATTACATTCTTTAAAATATGATATTTTATCATGTTGTAATAACTTAAATATTCCAATTACAGACTTTTCTTTTGTGCCTTATCTTCTCTTTCTGTAGTATGGAAATTGTGTTCGGTCTGCTAATCAACATAGAATTTTTATCATCTTATAAAGATTAATGAAAACAAAAATTAAGCGCTTCTTTTATTACTGTACAAATTACAGTTTTAATTGAGTGCTATATTTTCTTTGTGTAGAACTTCACAGGATTTATTTAAGTACAGCAGCTTAAAGTGACAGTAATTCGGTAGTATATCAGATTATTACTCTACACTCTACGTTATGAAATTATTTCCATTAAACAAATTTTCCTTATTATGCACCGTCACTCACATCTTCTGTAAGATCGTACTAGGCCAACACTATATGAGTTGACCTTTAAACGCGTTTCTCACGATAAACTCGACAGTGAGCTATGTATGAGGATGTAATGAAGAAACACTATAGCTGTGTTTTATAAGCTTGTTGCTAGTATTGAATCATTAGATTACAATAAGTAAAAACTACATATTGGTGTGATAACCTCTACACATGTACATGTTGCACACGTATTTAAAAAATGAAATAACTCAGAATATTACGTTTTAGTAAAAACAAACAGCAATTTATAAACTTAGAAAAAGAATTATTTACTATATAAATAATACTGATAAAAAAAGTAGTTTTATCTATTGAAAATTATCTTACTTGAATAATTCTGCTTAATCTTTTTCTATACATGCATATTTTTCAGAAAAGTCTACATATAAGTATGGACAGAATCTAAATATTTAATTTTTCTTATAGTACAGAATTTTCCAGTTATAAACCTTTCTTTTCTCTTATTCGTGATTTTACTAAAGCAAATACTATTTAGCTGTCAGCGAGTAAACTGGTTTTAGAAATATGAGCACTTATAAGCCCTTGTCTGGTAACAAGTCCCCGAGCTTATAACGAAAGATTAACCAGTTACGTTCATAATAAACATATCTTTGCAAATTTAGTCTGTTCTTATGTGTGTACATGTTTTTCTGCATTCGTTGCATACTTTTTTTACAACTAGACTAAAGAACGTTTTTTAATCCTCTACAATGCCATGTAACTTGAAACTTATATAACGGTACGTATATCATATCTTTCAAGTCTTGTTTTACTTGTTTCGTATAAACTGTTTCATGAAGTTCCACAGAAAAAACAGCTTGTATATTTTAAACCGTCTTATCTTTTGAACGAATTATTTACGATTTAGAATTTAACTATTAATTTATGCCCGACGGGCGAAGCTGCAGATTTTTTGAAAAAGCTTGAACAAAAAGTTCATTATTCATAAGTGATTCTTATTTATTCGGAATTTTTATTCGAGCATTGGTCAAAGCAGAATTTATTTAAGGAACGTTCAATTTTGCCTGTGAGTCATGCTTACCATTTCACCGTGATGGTAGCTTCGGGGTAATAAATGAGGAATTTACTTATTAAATTTTATTTTCATGCGAAAAAAGACCGAGAATTATAGAGAGTTAACATGCACTAATCGCGTAATACAATATTGTTTTTACGTATCTTCATTTAGCGTGTTTAATTTTTTATATTTAGCTTACGTTCACTTGCATGTTGCGCAATCTAATCACTTGGAACGCGATACTCGTAAAAATAGGATAATGCATATAATTTAGTAAATAAATGAAGGAATAGATAAGCGTATTACATTTTCACGCGGGAATAGCGAAATAATGTTCATGAGGTAACAAGGGAAATGGGCCGAGTTGATTCGCTAATCGCGCCGCCAGTAATTCCATCGCGTTTTAAATAAAAATATTACTTTCGAGTAAAAATGCTTAAGATGGAAATGTATGCAATTAACGTTCGCTACGCGAACAAAAGGGAATAAGACCAGCGGGTAGAGGGAATTTCATTTAAATAGTGACCAACTGTCCCGTAAAATTCCTACTCTGTGCTTCTTTAGAAGTATTTTGCAGCGAATTTCGTTGTGGATTTTCATTGTATAAATTTTTTCAACGTACAACGTCGCGTAATAAAGAGTCGTGAATGAGTAACAACGAACGTAAGAGAACGAAAGACATTCTTTTTCGAACAATAGAAAGTTTTTACATGTTTGTACTGGTGAATGGCTGCCAAACGAAGAGAGATACAGAAAAATCCTTGACTGTGCTCGTTAAAAATCGCAGTTTAACGCGATTCGAAAATGTAATGGCTGCAAGATTGCTTCGTAAATATTTATTCGTCCCCTGTCCTTGCCTCGCTCACGTGGGCACATTGTTGAATGCTAATACAGTGAAAAATGTAACCAAGTAAAAACAGAGTGTGGATATTAAAAGGGTAACAAAGACACCTTCCAACTCGCTTGAATTTATTAAGCTTTATTTAAATACAAACGCTCAGAATAAAATTTCAATATAATTATCTGTTTTATTCAAATTCATGCGGGATCGTATAAAAGCATAAACTGACTGTAAATAATTACGTAATTTTTCGTCCCGTTTAAACGTCTGGGGCTGCAAGGCAAAACGACCTGTGTCATATTTTCAAGAAATTCAAATTAAGGCTTTAATTGAGATCTAGATTATAGAATTTATATTTTTAAAGGTTCAAGAAGATATAATTTCATAAGATAGTACTGAAGTTGGAAACTTTAAATGCCAATTATTCGAAAACATAAATATCCGAACTCAATAGGAAAGAGAAAGCAGTAATGTCTCATCTGAGGACAGAACACTCGAAGATTACACATGAATATGTATTAAAGAAAACGAAACCCCCTGCTGTAATAACTGCGAAAAGCCCATAAAGAGCCATCATCTCCTATTTGAATTTAGAAAATTTAAAATCCAAAGACAAAAACATGGAATCAACCCAGATACAGGTCTAACCTCACAAGAATATATAAAAAATACAATCAATTGTTTAATAGAATCAAATTTATTTGCTAAAATATAAAATCGAAACCGTCTCTAATAATCTACAACAAAAAAATAATATGACGTATTTATTATTTGTAATACACACATAGTATAATAAAGAGTAAGGGTCATTTTTTGAGATTTATTTTATCTGAGGTATAATCATAAAAAATAGTAATTTCAAAAAATCAAATAAAAATTATAGAGTTGTTAAAACTTGTAAGGAGAAAATTCTGTACATAATTTTTTATAATAGTTTGTCGATGTGTTCACATTTTCGATGTCTTTTGAATAAATAAATCTGAAATAGTTCCTCAAGTGATTTAATTCTGTGGAATTTGAGTGAAACGCGAAATCATTTCCATATCCAAGAAATAGGCTAGGTATGAATCTTAATAAGTAAGAATTCATGGATCAATGTTGAAATAGAATTTACAACATTAATTATAAAGATAAAAGCCTAACTAATTAATACCTATTTGTAATTGAGTTTGCATTAGGTATCATAAGAAAGTAATTAAAACGCTCTATTAATTTTATCTTTGGTGAAAGGAAACCTTTTTATTATTCATTATAATAGACTATCGATCCAAGAGAATTACCTACCTAGAAGTAAATTCTGTCTGAATATAAAATACTACTACAGTATTTCCTCGATATTAGATTACCACTATTTCACTGTAATTTTAAATTATTTCAAGCAAAAAAGTTAACTCTCGTGGAGTGTCACTCATATCTTTAATAAGACCAAAGTAGGCTTGTGAATTATCAACTGACCTTAGAAACATATCCTTGTTATAAGGTCAACGATTTGCGAGTCTATACTGAGAAAGGATTATAAAAAGGATATAAAAGGATAATCGAGCCGCTCATTTACTAAATCCACATTACTAAACAAAAACATTCATATTTGTTTCAAATAAAAAAATTTAAGCATCAGTCAAGTGCTTTGGCACTAAACTTTTTAAAAATTAAAACAGTGGAATTAATCACTGTGGCCTGTGAACAGCACAATTGACCAAATACAAACACTTACTTTACAAAAAAAGAAATACACATGTGCAAAAATTTAAGTAAAATAGCGACCGCAAGAAATGGTTATCAGTAGACTGTGGATTTGTATGCATTTATGAAAATTTGAAACATGTAAAAAGCTACAAAGTGCATACAATATTTAAAATCGTAGAAACTATGTAACATACTGTGCAAATTACAGTATTTACAAAACGAAGGAAATTTTGATTTCGATTCTATCTCTTTATCCGTGTTCACGAAAATATGAAATTGCATAAAAATGCGCGGTCTAGTTACCAGTCGAGTCGAGTCTATTCATTTGCATATCCACTTGTCAGAAAAAAATACAAGCAATTGAACCTACGGAGCGTGTTGACCATATTAATTCTACTTTGTGCTCGGAACCATTGATTGTATACACGCACAAAATCGATGCAACGTTTGTAAAGGCTCCTATTCAGAAGCGTGACTTACATAACCAGTGCTGGCGCACAGTGGCAATGCTTCATATAGATACGACTCGTAAAGCCCGCACGAACTGGTAGGATCGATTTGTTTACGTCGATTCATTTCTTTCTGTAACAACAGAACCTTTCTCTCTCCCTTTCACACTAACTGTTTACGCACGCAACGTAAATTCATGATGATTTTCTCGCGTATTTTTCCCCTCATTGAAAACAGTGTTTCGCTTGCGTGTCGCGTTCAATTATCATTCTACTCAGGTAATGTCTCGCTCCATAATGCACGCGATCGGCTCCGACAGGCGAAATAATGAGAAAAACATTTAATTAAATTATTAGCCTCCTAATTAACTAGACGAATTGGTTACAAGCTCGAGCTTCGTTTTATCTCGAACGTAGAACGACCGAAATAGATGTGTACTATGTAATTAAATGTGATTCCATCTGTGTCCCATCGAAGGGGTGACATCAGTTCGAACGTAGGCGAGCCATGAATGCGTACAACAATAGTGTTTGTTATACAGGGGCCCTGGGTGAGTGATCTATTTACCATAGTTCCTTGTTTTCTCAGGATTGCCCTTTGAAATTTTTATTTTAACAAACTTTCAATTATTCAAGTCCGAGTTTTATGTTATCAAACTTCTGAAGGTAATACTTGGGCAAATATTTCAATTGGACAAATAAACAAATATTTCGATGGAATATCCAAGTTTGAACTGTTCTAATATTACAAATTTGAAAATCTTTTTATTTGTTTCAATTTGTGAATAGCAAGTCCTGGAACAGAATCGTCTATTATTTGCTAATAGTTTTGTTAACCAGTTGTCGAAAATCGTGATTATATGCGGGTGATTCTATACTATTCGAGTAGAACACAGATTTTGGACACTCTGTATAATGGTCTAGTGGACACTATGCGTTTCTGCAGATTTATGCGAATCCAACGCGACGTATGCTCACAGCGGATGTATTAGAACACTGTCACGTAGATATGGAATCGAACTGGAGGACCGTTTGCGAATTGGACTCGATCTGAGCACTTGATTCAGCGCATCGAATGCGAGCGGAACTGGAACAAGTATGATTTGTTGGTCTGAACGGCATGTCTAGGCAGTCGAAGTTTTGATTGCTTTTAAGGCGGTGTAAAGATTTCAAGAATCAACCAGAAAACAGTCTAAAACTTGGTAGTTTTTTTTCTAAAAAGTGGAATAGAACCATACTGTCTTTTGGAGTGAAAGAAGAATTTTATGGTCTGTTTAATAACATTCTGTATTATTTCTAATCAGTTGTCAAAGTTTGCAAACATTTTATGTAGGTATTTATAATATTTTTAAAAACATTATAAGTCGATAGAAGTATTTAGCTATTAAAATTAGAACGATTTTCGAAAATTAATGAAATTTGCTTTTAAAAGAAAATTAGTTTAGGTAATACAGGAACATTAAATTTACTCTCTAGGATGCATCAGAGTTTACAAAACTAGTTCAATAAACTCAAAGTATGCTATATACCTTGCAACATACCTTGCATCTTGCAAAATACCATTATTTCGATAATATTACAGGTATCACATTACCTCACATTTATTGTGATAAATTAGAAGTCTAGTTATGTTTGCAGAAAAATCACGATATTATTTAATTTAATTTTCAAGAAAATGTTGAATATGTAAAACATCTCACCATAAAAGATGTTACTCTCCAAAATATATAACATTCTCAGAATACATATAAACTGTTATGATTAAAACTGTGGGCACTTCAGCAAGCGAATCACATACATGAATAATTGAATTCCCTGCAACGAACACATTCCGCAGACACAGCAGTACATAAAGCAACGACAGCAACGATAGGAGTGCTGTAGAAAGTAAAAAAGAGAAAAGTGCTTGTTGTTTCAGCGTACGTAAATATCCTTGATTAATTCATTTAAATTTGATAGATATGGACGCGCAGCAAGCGTAATGAAGATTGATTACGACAATTTTATATCTTGACGTAGAAGGTAACATAATACAGCAGTTTGTAATTACATTATATTACAGTTTCTTGTGTATATATATTTTGGTCATTCTTTAATTACGAATCGACTGGACTCGGTGAAAAGCTCGTTCGAGGTAGTTCTGTTTTATTACAATGATACAATGTAGAAAAGAGATGGAGGTCAGGCGTTTTCGCAAGAATAAATACGCACGATTATTTAGCAATGAGAACAAACGAAGCATATATTTGCCACGTGGAATTACCATTTTGCGTTAAGACAATTCAAATAATGTAGTTTTTTACATTCTGTGTTTTTCATTTAATTCAAGCAATTTTGATAAACACGCAGGTATAATTTTTAATATTACTTTGTAAAGCTTGATATTTCGCGACGAAAACAAAGAAAACGAGACATTCGTTTTTAATCGACAATTTTATCTGCGCCAATGCAATAAAATGTAAAATATCACGTAACCAAATAAGCTCATGCAGTTTTTCACGTTATAATTAAAACACATATTACATGAAAATCAGTTTATTCGTGAGAATATGCATTTAATCTTCCTCTCGTAAAGAGGTAATAATCCAGGTCAATTAATGAAAAATTCAATATTTTCTCATTCAAAAAACTGGTAAACTTCTGCTGTCATAATTAATGCAAAGTCAGATGAGATTATTCAGTTATCTCTAGCTAGAACTGTGTCCACTAATTATTACCTATTAATCAATTACTTCAATAACAACATGGGTCTTAATATTTACAAAATTTCTTTCTCCCTTGACAACGATCGAAATTTTATTAACATTTAATTCTTACTAATTTTATTGCTTTTTGCACATATTACATATTCAAGCTTGACAAATTATTCATATGCATATTTAAAAAAAAAATTGTAGAAGCATTAATTATTGTCACACATTCTAAACACGCAACAATATATTTTATATTAAAAAAAATATTTTAGATTCAATTCTTACTCAAAATTCAAGGTATCTACCACATGTATAAATAGTAATTTCGAAGTGTTCATAATAATCATATCACCTACAGTACTTTAAGCAATACCAATTATCCGATTTTTTTAGTAAAACTACAAACACATGCCTTCACATGTACACACACGCAGTGTCTCATAATTCATAGCACAATAAAAGGGACACATTGTAGATAGCAATAGGAGTCAGGTTTATCCGCATCTGTAGCTATATGATGTTGATATGTTGTTGCTGCAACGTGGCTCGCATGGTTGCTGGGGACGTAGGGTCAGGGAGAGACGAAAGGGACGGCGGTGGACCACGGGGGTGCCGAATAGAAGCTATAGACCAGTGTGTAGAGCCACTCTGTAGGGGTATGTGGAGAGAGAGCCAGTGTTATTGGTTTTTGTTGCGCATGCCCACTGCCGCCGCCAATCTGGCGAATTATTAGCCAAGTTTAACCGGCCAGAGGTGAGATAGATTATGACAGGAGTTGGCAATTTAATGGCTCCCGCTCCACTGTTCACCATTAATTGATTAAATTCTTCCTTTCTTTTTTTTTTTCTGTTGGGGCCGTGGCTCGAGTCGACGGGCCAAAAAATCAATCATTGTTCGTCATTACGATTAATCGGAGCTGAGAAAACTCTCCGGCGTGGCCCTTAATGGACTGTTTTATTAAATTTCGCTCGATCGTTTTCCCTATTTTTCATTCTCCAATGCCCCCGTGGGACAAGGGACGAGGGAGAAAAATTGGCCAATAAGTAGACCGATCGTACGATCGAATTCGTGATGACCGCCGGATCTCTCGTCTTACATAGCGTTTTATTGCTTTCCGTCGGGCTCCCGAGGAACCCGCTCGATGGCACAAAATGGATTTTGATGGGTAATCAAAGACCCGATTTCAGGACTCGCTGAAACGAACGCAAAGAGTTATGAGCAGCAGCAAAGATGTTATCTTTAATCCAGCGAGGGCTTGTACCTCTGTCTGCGTTTACTGGGTTAGAGTTATAGGAACGATCGGATTTTGGCAGCGCAATATTTTGAGAAGTGCCATTTTCTTTTTCTACGACCCGAGCTATATATTGATGCATCAATTAGTTGTTGTTTAACCTCTTGAAATATAAATTGTTGTATGAATGAGGTCACTTTTGGAATTTTAGGTCGCTTTATTTTCGAGAGAGCATTGGGGTGGATATTGGAAGTGAGATATATGTAAATTTGGTTTAAAAATTATTTTATATGCTTATTCGTCAATAGTTTTTCGACTCTGGGGTATTTCAATTTATGAATCCATATCAGACAACGAGACTAACACTAAAACTAAATGCATGTGTTCTATGTATGTGTATTCATTTTGCAATATAATTCAAATTTATACTTTTTGCTATCAAACATTTGCACTGAAACCTCATTCATGTCAAATAAATCTAAAATATTATTCACACTAAATTTAGTCCACATACCGCATATTTCACACTCATATCTGTGATTATAAAACAAGATAATACAAATAGATATTAGCGTTTACAGTTTTCAATTACAATACTGTCTTATGGACTTGTGTCTTTTTGAACCTTTATTTTTAGATGAAAAAGATTCTTCTAATGTCTTTCCCTTTTTCTGAAAATGTTAATTCTATATCGTAGATCTCAATTAAGGCCTTAACTCAAATTTTTTGAAAACGTGATAGGTCATTTTGTTTTACAGCTACATATATTAATAACAATACAAAAAGAATATTCTGCTCTCTTTCTTAAAAATTCTATCGATCCTTTTTTTCAAACAATTCTTTCCTTATTTCGAAACTAATTAATGTAACAACGTATACTCTAGAAGTATATTCCACTTAAAATATTAAAGAAACGTGAGCCGACATTTTCCACCTAATCGATACTGTAACTAAATCGAGTGCCTGTCATCTTCAAGGTATTACGTAAGTAATAATACTTCTAAAGCGCTCTTAAAACTATAAAGAATTTCATACACCTCCGCGAGGGTAACTGAATTATTCAGACATTTCCGACGACTTTTATGAATTTCATCTGTCCATTAAGAGGGTTCAACCAAATTAACGCTCTCGCAGGGACTACCGAAAGCGAACGAGCTTCGAGCATCGCGAGCGAAGGTGAAAGTTTGATCTCTCGGTAAGAGCGAAAGAAACGAATCACAGAGCCTGGGACGAGGGGATCGCCAAATAATATCGATGACGATAATAACGAAAAGTGGGAGCGGGAAGGGTACATATCGGTCCTTCGAAGCGACATTAACCTTTAAATTGCCACAGGTAGAGTAGCTGGGGACGATCCTCGATCTCTCGAAACCCTCGACAGGTTTGGATCCGTTTGTGTGTTTGCGTTCGTGCATTTTCGTGGCGAACGGTATGTGTCCAAACGGCCGATAGCCACGACCAGATGCTTAAGGCGCGTTCACACGCTCGGCCCTGATCTCTGTGTGCGTGTTTACCTGCTCTCACCATTACGCGCGCGACACGGGACGCGTTCATGTGGGATTTGTGGGTTGGACAGTTGGCGGCAACGCTTTCGTTCTTGGTTTACTTAGACGAATACAGAGTGCCCTCGTGAACGCTACAATGCCAGTTGAGTAAAAAGAGTCACTCTCGTGGAGTTCCTTTTTATTTTCGTCCACCAGGCTCGAATCACTTTTCCACGACTCTTTTTGCCGCGGTTTGCGACCGCTGCGACTCTGGCGCCCCCTTGTTACCGATCAATTAGTATTATCAACCGGAAGCTGGCTTTTTTGCCCTCTGGCTGGCGTTCTAGCGGTACATAAAATTTGATTTGCTGTTTTGTCTGTGGGGAGAACTCGTAGGGATAGAAATAAGAATATTTTCACTGGAAACTCTTGTATCGTTCTCTTTTATTGTATTACGGAGTCTTTCTGCTTTTTTCTGATTATCGTAGTTACCTTTTCGCGGAAATTGCTAACATTATAGTATACTTGTGGTGCGTCTTCGCGAATTTCTTCTCATTGTAATTGGGTTTGATAATGATCTTACATTTTCTGTAGAAGACGATTTAATGGTAGTAACCGTTCGTGGAAGTATTGTGCAGAAATAATAGAAGCAATTCGTTGATGGAGGAACTTCAATTATGCAAGGAAGAAGGGGCTAGTCAATTTCCCTGGCGGGGACTACGAAGATAATTTGTCCTGAAATATTTCTCTTTGGTAAAACGGTTTTATATTATGTCAAGTCGACTATTCAGCCCATTGGGCGACACAGAGCAGAGTTACAGCCATCTTTCTTCAAGGTCCTCCTCCTCCTTCTCCTTTATGGCCTCGTCCACGTTCATTCGCGTTGCTTTTACCGTGCTGCTGCACGGTAATTGAATATTTGACGAGCACCAAAAGAATCTGACACGCTGAAATCGGCCGTTAAACAGCGTTCCTTCGCGTACGAAATTGACGCGTATCGCATTCATTCTTGTGTCAATAATTGTTACACCAATTTTATCGCCACTATTCGTTTAGAATTCGAATTTACGCCGTGATAGTATTGAACGATTAGCGTAGTTAGAAATTCGAGTTTATATTTCGAATTTATTCAGTGAGCAAACGCTCGAAAGTGGAAGACCAAAAAGGGGAGAGAAATTTTAGAGAAACTTGAGAAAGTAGCAATGTATTCATTTTAATTGATAGTGGAGAGAAAGGTATTCGTAAATAACTATTTCTATTTTTTCAAGAAAGAAAGAACGTCGTAAATGTAATATCTATTTTTTAAAATAGTAATAGAGATAGTAATTAAAGACAGTAATTAAAATTAAAATGTTTCTCTTTTCAGAGAATATTTGATACCTTTAATTTAATAGTTTCTACTTTCTTTGTACTAATGAAAACGAAAATTAATGAATTAAAATTAGATCTTTGAAAGAATGGTGTGTCTAAGTGTTTATAATGATGTGGTAAAGTACACAAGAAATAAAAACCGTACATAAAACAAATACCACGTGAATCTGCCTACAGATATTAAACAGTACATATTTGCCTATGATACAACCGCTGACCGAACTGATATTTTCGAATAACATTTTCCAACATGCAAATCTCGTTCCCCCTATTTCTATTAAACCTGTTTCAATTTTTTCCCATCTCTGCTTTTTAACCATCGTTTCGACGAAATACCCCGTTACTATCGTTATCGTCCTCTCGAGCGAAACAAAAAAACTTCCTCCGAATTCCAGTCGACTGTGTCGACGCGTAAATGTACGACAGAGGGAAAGAGTTTCATGAGGAAAGTAATTTTGCGCGCTACTGTACATTACGTGTTTAGCTTGTATAGCTGGGTGGGATTGGATAATTCTAATACACAGTCGCACACGTTGCCTGTGTAGTAACCTTTGACCAACTCCGCAACTGTGTATGGACTCTCCCTAACTGGGAATGGAAGGGATCCCCTACCCCGAACCGTTTCGTCCCTCTTCCTCCCTCAAACGTTATCTCGCACTCCTAACGTCTCTCTTTCCCTCCTTCCTCCTTCTCCATCTTTCTCTACTGCCCCTCTCTCTCCATCTCTGATCCTTTACTTCACTATTTAACTCCTTCCTCGTCGTTCAACTTCTGTTTCGTCGTGTTCCTCTCGCTTTTCATGCCCCTCTCTGTCCTTTTCTTACTGTCTTCCTCACTCTCGCGGACACCAGATCGCTTCATCCTCGTTCAACCTTCCCCATTGATCCCAGTCCTCCTCAATTTCTCTCCGTTCTTCCTAGAGGATCGTTCTTGTTCCTCCCTCTCCGCGGCAGCAATAGGCATTTAGGTCTTTCTTCCCCGAGTTCTCAAGCAATTTAATCACACAATCGTTTCGAATATTATTTAAACGTAAGAATGTTCGAAACAGCCCCCTAACGATATCTCGAAAATAAATAGGGCCACCGAGGGTCTACCGCCGAAGATTACGTCGCCCCTAAAAATACTCTAATGCTTGGAGTTTTTACGCGAGCGAAATTTCTCCCGTAGCAAACGTTCCTATCGTTTCGACTTTCTTTTATGAGTCCTTCGAGATTTCTGGAGGCAGTTATGCAATACAAGGACTTTCGAGGGCTGTTCGCGTCCGAATAAAATCCTTGCCCCTTTGGAACTTTTGTTGCGCGTTCCAGACGAAATTCGAGACGTTTTTAATCCGTCACTGGTCTATGACAGCGGTTCTTCGCTCGACCGATCGTAACGACTGGCCACCGTTCCGTCCTTTCCAATGAAAATAGGAGGAAAAGTCCTCGTGTTTGTGGCGTGTTCTCCAATGGCTTGGAATTGAGCAAACTTGAGTGTCCTTTCAATTGAAGAAACATGCTGGGTGTAGTTTCAGTAGGTGTGTTGTTTAAGTACTCCGTTAAGTGATTATTGAAATTAATTGATGATTTGAGATGGTGTAGACTTTTATATCCATATTTTATTTTAATATTCATTCCATTAAACAAAAATGCTTTCAGGGTGGGCGTAGATTAAACATGAAATAAGTCTATTTGTAATCAGTTAATGGAGGAAAGTGTAATTATTTCACATTTAAGAGGAAGTGAATCTAGAATAGTGAAATAATGAATAGCTTTTTATAATTTCTAATAATTATCGATTTTTATTCCCAAATTAATTATTGGCAAACGAAATTCCATCATTTAAATACAAATATTCAATATCATGAAACGAAATATCAATTACATATGTTCTATTTGCGTTAATCGAGACTGCAAGCCAACAGTATTTTGGAGTATCTATCGGAAATATGTGCTCCATATATTTTGATGTATAAATTAATTTGGTGTATTTAAATTTATTCTTTTGAAGCAACTATTTTAATTTGATACGTATATTTCTCGTTTCATAACAATTTTAAAGAAATACCATCTGTGTTTACATTACTTCACATTACTCACGATTAATTAAACGACAGATATTACGTGATTCATGAATAAAATTTGAATTCTCGTTAAGAGGATTAATCACGTAATAAATTATTTAATGAATCATTCATGTGACGCGAAACCTGAGCCTTTCCAACGTTTTAAGGAAATGAAAGAAAACTGTACCTCTCTTGAACGATTAACGAGCCCCTGTTTCGCATGAGCACCACTGGCCTGTCTTTGCCAGCCCTCGGAGATTGTTTCACTGACACTCGTCTCGGGAAACACATTCAGTCCTCGTCGTGGGAGTATCAAGTTTTTTTCAACGATCACATCACGCCGATTACCGTGTTTACTATTAAATAATCGTTCAACAAGGTACTATTAACACGTTAGGTAAAATTGCCCTTTGTTTCCTAAACGTGAACAAAATGCGCGATGCACAATACACGCGTTCCCGCGCGTTCCTCCTCTTTTTTCGCAAATTGTCTCCTCTGCGAGCGAATCAGTCTCTTCTCACGAATGGATTAAATTTTCAGGCCGGTGTCTGAAAGCATTTATTTATTCGGTTTGTTCCATTCGCAACGGTTTTCAGTTTATTTCACTTACGAATGGATCGAGCCAATTGATTCCGTTTGAAATAGATTTTAGCAGCCCGCCGCTCGATTTTATTTACATTTTTATTTCGGCTGCGTCGGTCGAGATTTCAATTTCACCGGGAACGTCGTTTTTTGAATCGTGACAGTATCCTTGCTGATGGATATTTCGAAAATAACTACCAATCGCTTGCATATTCATATGGTTTTCGTTAATTGAGAATATCTCGAACGATAAAAATATTTCGAAAAGGATCTCCGGTTTTTGGCGCTTCGCAGAGTTTCGAGCTTTCGTACCTAAAGAAGTATGCATAGGCGGGGAGGAAAAGTAAGACGAAAGTAATGAGAGAAATTGAAGAGATCGTAGCTAAAACTGTCTGTGTCAAAATTTACGATTTTGAAGCAAAATTATATTTTAAAGCAAAGATAATTTTAATCTATACATATAAATACCTATAACTATTTTTTTAACTAGAATGGAGCAATAGACATGTTCTGACGAAATGGCAACCACGTAAAGCAAACAAAATTTCAAAACTCCTTTATTCAATTTTAGAAATCCACATCTTTTTTATATGTTACACTTTAAAAAACTGCAATAAAAGATTAATGTTTTCACCCCTGCAAAGAATACCTCTCAAGAGATGCAACAGTCTTTTTTTATTTTTCTAGAAAAAGAGAAAAAATTGACAAGGATCGTGTTATTTATGAACTCTTCGATTTATGAATCTCTCGGTAGTGGCGGTAACTAAAACGACGATAAAAACGTTAACACGCCCTATTCGCGTGTATTTAGCGGTACGCGATTGAAATCCGGGGATCAAGTGCCGTGACACGCCTAAGTATGCAATCCCCTTGGAGGCAGGTTCCTTTTTCATTTTATCTTAAGCTCCCGTACATAGAAAAACCGGTTACTTTTGGTTCGTATTTTTAACAGTGATGCTTCATGGTGAAATGATTACTTGCGCCGACGTGGGCGAAGTGATAACGAATTCCCTATGCTCTGCGCCGGCACTAATGTCCCAGCCTTTCCTTTCCTTTGGCCCCGAGACAGCTTACTTAACGCATTATCAATTACCTTATATTGCACGTAGACTTTAATCCTTCGACTGTGAATGACTCGTATACATACATGGCTTTTAATAATTGTTTCTTCCGTCTCGATAATGATACATTATTCTACATACAGTGTTTCTTCTCTTTAGGATCAGAGGAGTTCATAGCAATGAGTTTTTTATGAAATTTATATATAAACACAGTTAAAGAAATAGATCCAAAATAAACATTTGCTTCATTTTTCCAATACTGTAATTTACACTCTATTTTTCATATTTTGTATATTTTTTTAATATCTCATGGTTTGCATTTGCATCAGTTTTTGTTGTGACGTTTTGTATTGTCTGTGAGACTGATTCTAAGCCTTGTGTTGGGTTGAGAATTGGACTCGTGGATTGTATATTTTTTTAATATCCACATAAATTCTGGAATTTCTTACACGTTTGAAATTTCCATAAATTCATTAAAATCCGCAGTTTAACGATGAGTTTATGGTGATGGAATTGTTTTTAAGGTCGATTTACGCATTCATAGCATAAGATTTGTAGGGTTCGCAGCTTTATCACAGGTATGATACACACACAGGTTTATCCGAGATATGAGTAACAGCGTATAATAAGCAAGATTCATTTGCCTTAAATCATTTCGAGACATAGCAAATATTATTAACGCTCTTATATCGTGAGAATACTGTATCGAGGTAATGTGAATAATTCATGGACATTATGGACTCGCATGATTTGTGACGCAAGGAAGTGAAATTTGCTGGACTTAGAAATTCAAAATCAGGAAACATATTGAAATTCAAGGGACTTGCAAATTTAAATAGAAAAAATTGCAGAATTTGTACTTTTCAAAAGTAGACTTTGGGGAACTTGCAACCTTCGATAAATCAAATTTTAGAATTTACGTCTTCGTATAAGTACGTAAATTTTAATTTTTTTACTGGGGCAAGTTTGATTAGAAATTGGCATTTTTTGGAGACACGATAAAAGTTTAACGCCACTTGCAATGAATTACTTTATGAAACAACAACAGTGTAAATTCGACTAACGTGTCGAGCAAAATGTGCAAATTTGTAGAAGCTGTCCACCTAAATTTGGGTGGCTCGCAGCTACGTTAATTCGAGGGAGGTTATTTACTCGAACAATTCCGCGAAACGAGACTAGGTATAATTACAAGAAATATGATATAGTAGGGAAATAAAGCAATCTACTTTATATAATTTATTTCCCTTGTTCCCGTCTGTCCGGTCCGGTCTCGTTTCCCCATCGAACGGGTCAATAGCAAGCGTGTTTGAAACAGTGCTTCCGATAATCGTCGAACGAATCGAAAGCACGTTCGTATACCTATCTGTCACTCATTTATATCGTATTGTTCTCTAATGAGAAGCCCCGACAAATGCAGGGAAATTACAAATGTAAATCGATTGTTTAACTCTATCGGATGAATGGAAGCCTAAAGAATCCTTCCCGCGACGGAATTTTATGTCCTCGTCTCGGCCCTCGAGCGAACCCTTAATAAGTTCCTCTGCTAATCCCGTGACTATCGAGAGTTAGTCGCTATTTAACATTAACGAGGCACGTTTGGAAACTCAAGGCAGAGTTTAATCATCACTCCGCCCTCGTTGCCGCGACGAAAAAAATGAAGCTTAATATTTCTCTCTGGCACGGGGGACAAAGGAGCAAGAATAATCTGACTCGCAAACGGTAGAACATGAACTGTAACGAGAAAAGCGGGACTATTACCGAATAACATTCGCATCAGACGTTAAAGCGCCGCGGAGCGAGTGTATCGATTAATAAACCGCTAAATGTCAGCAACAGTACGCCCTCCTCCGCCTCCCCCATTCGCCCCTTCGCCAGCTCTGAAACTAATAATATTGCAGTCGGTACGGCATAACACTATTTTGAAACGCAAGGCAATACAGGAAACAGTGTAACAGAGTTCATGTAATAATGCCATGTTGCATTATTCAATTACGCGAGAGAGTTCGGGTCGGGAAGATCGATAGCGGGTTGAAAGTAACAAACGCCGCCTCCTCCGCCTCCCTCGCCCTCCCTCACCATCTCCTTGGGCTCATATTTTTATCGTTTACACGGAACGATATTCCATCGGTCGAATCGGCTCGTATCACGGCTTATGCAGCCAGGGAATATTATGCGCTTCAGATTTGAACAGGGACCGATCGAATATCAGCTGTGAGCGGAAGATCGATGAGGTTCGCTGAATAAAGCGGGGAGAAGACAGTGGTGCGTGTGACGTTGCTTCTGTTCTTGGGCGTATAATTACCGATAATTACGGTGAATAAACATTGTCGGGTAATTGGTAAACGCGATCCAGCTAGAGATACAGTGGCGAACGTAATTGTGCTTTCGTATTATGAATAGAGAACGAGTACTTTGTTAATACAGCGACGAGGCATTATTCGTAACGGTGACGTTAGACAAGCACGAGAGTCAAGGGGAAGGAGGAAGACAGTCGAGGAGATCGCGAAAGAAGGGAACACTTTTTTTTTTTTTTTTTCTTCCTGTGGCTCATCGTCGAAGTGGATGGGATATTAGATCCTGAAACGGGGCGTACAATCGCGGTTTACGCCTATGGAGTTCGCCCTGTCGTCCATTAAAAGTCATCGGCCCTTGTCTCCCTCCGTGAGGAGCACAAAAACCAGAAAACGTAAAAGGCACGGCACTCGTTCGAAACCAGTTCACGCTCCGGGGGAAGCTCTGCATGCCAAGAAAAATAGATCGTTAACGAATGAAAGAGGGAAAGGGTAAAAAAAAAGGGAGAGAGAGAACGCCTCCTCGGGAGGGGTGGTGACGGCTGGGGGTCCTAATAAGATTAACCTGTCCGCGTAATAATGAACGCGATAATGATGAGTACGTCGCGCTCGAGATCATCAACGGCTGTAATCGTCACGCGGCTCGTCTACAGGATCGACCAACAGTGGCGGATGAATGAAAAGGAAAATATTCATTTCGAGTCGCGATGAAAAATTCGAAGACGCTTCCGCGACGCATTTTACAATCAGGGATGTTCTAACCCCCATTCGACGAGCTTTCAATAGAGCATTCTTCGCCTATATTGCTTATTTTCTTCCTCGCTGAGCTTGCAGGGTTGATATATAGCGTACAACCGAGCATTCAGCGGATTCGAATATTATAAACCTCTACGATGTATGGTGGGAGGAGGGAGAAGACGGTTGGGGAGGATAAATATTTACAGTTAAGCACTGAGTTAAATTCAGGATGTTTCAGGTTAAATTAATCGCTTTAGTTATCACGAAAAAATTAATGACTATCTACTTGGCGATTAGAAAAGTTTTCTCAGGCGTTATACATAATTTAACCTATAAAGAGAAGGGGATTGTTGAAAATTTTGGAATTTTATTTAAACAGTGACTCAGAGAAAATATCTATACGTAAATCGTGTTTAATATTATTCATGAAATTTTTGTTATCGCGAATGAAAATAATGTGGCGTCGAGGAAAATGAAAGAGAAAAGGCTGAACGGGTTGCCGTTAATTAATTTTCACGCGGCAAGTTCTCCGAGGTTATGTTTCTTTGGTATTTTTCAATTTGTCGTGTTTCCCTTTTTAATCAGTGCAAATATTGATATACGCTCGACTGATAGAGACGGAAACGTGTGTTTTCAATTTGTAATAAGAGACGTAATTAACAGGAGAGATAAAACGGTTTCGTAATCTGCTCGAATTACGTAACACGATTATTATTCAAATCCATGCAAATATGTGTGTGTGCGTACGTACGGAGGCGCGTGTTTGGTTGCACCGCGGGCAGGAGCGAGCTTTTCACGTGATCACTTGAAAACCTGCTTTATTGGAATTCTATTTCTGTTGGCGGCGGTCTACGCCAATGCGCCCTCCCGGACTCCAGCTCTCGCTTATGTAGAGAGGGGGAGCACAGTATTTCTAAAGTATCTCTAAGGCCTCATTGACCCATGAATCGTTCATCTTTGCATACCTTGTTCCTGATTTTCGCCTTTGACAGTGTAAATAGCCAGTCGATCGGATTGATCTAAATTTATGCGAGCCTTTCAACTCGACGATTTATATTTATTTATCTATCTGCGTACATTTATCGCGCTCGTATTGGATACGGCGTAATAATTATTATTATATCTCCGCGTTTGCGTCTGACAGAACGATTACACTAAAAATATTGTTCAATTTCTCGTATATTTTCCACCTCTTTTTTTTCCTCCCTCCGAGCGAAGATGAAATGAAAAATGAAATTGTAAATTGCACATGCGAAGGATCGCAATATCGTTTCGAAAGGGAGTTAAAAATGCGAATATCCGTAAAAATGTACGTACCTATAGTATTTCACTGCTGCGTGTTTTCGTATTTTCGAAAAATTAACTTTAATTTGCTTTCCCGTTATCCCCGCTAAAATTAATTGAAATCAAAGTCAATTAAAACAAGGATATTTGTATTTTACAGCGACTGTACGGACCCCATTAAACTTTATCGAATATGTATACGCGCGCGCGTGCACATGGTAATTACACCAATTCTACGTGAAACCGCGGGAAGGGAGGAACGGCTAAAAGAGCGCGTCAAATATTAATATTTAACATTATACTAATTTAGCTTTCAAGATAATACTGCGCTGCATAGCGCAGAAAGAGGAGCGAGAGAGGAAGAGAGAGAAGAGGAAATCGACTTACAAATTACGGCTCTTCTCGTACTTGTATCTTGTACATGTGCCGTATAATACTATAATGTATGTATCTAATGTAGGTATGTAAACACATATATACCTATATATCCTATCTGAGTTGGTTGGGAGTACGACGCGTTTCCATGGTAACCCATCCCTCCTATCAAATCTTCCCCCTCCCTCGCGTCACTTTTCGTCCTTCTCTCTTCCCTTCATCCCTCTTTCTCCCTCAATCTATCTCTTTCTCTCCCGTTCCCTCTCTTTCACTCGCTCTAGTTATGCCCTCCCACTCTCCCTCTCTTTCCCCCTCCAACCTCCCTACCACCACCTCCATCTGCCATTCTGTCTCTCCATGTGTCTTTATCTCTCTATATTTCTGTTTTCCCTCCCCACCTGCGCTTCTGTCCTACTCACAGCTATTCGTTCGAGCCACATGTTCTCCTTCCTTCTCCCTCTCGGTTCACTGCTCGAGTTCGCCCTCTCGCTTCCTCCCTCCTCTTTCCCCCGCCGTTGGGATACCCACCCTCGTGTCCCCCCAAACCTTTTGCCACGGGAAGAAAACTATTCATTGTCAATACTCGAGACCCCGACTCCCGACCATGAAACCAACTTTTTTCACAGGGGGCTGAATTCCCATTGCTCGTGTGTGTATAAACATATATGCGTGTGTTCGTGTGTTTATATATATATCTATATATATAGGTATGTATGTATGTATAGGCGTGTATAGACGTATCCTTTTTGCTTTTTTCAAGGGACGATAATGACTTCGGGGATGATCTTTTGGGGCTGCTTTCTCCCCTCGCGCGAGGGGTGTATTAATAAGACGATTTGATCTACGCCCACGATTACATCGAAATACGTCTCTCTTCTGCGAGATCGTCCATGAATAAATGGAAATGGGTCTTTTTATTCTGGCACAGGTGTAAGGGAATATAGGTTTCCTCTTTTTTTTTCCCTTCCTCGCCTCGCTTGTCTTCCCTTTTTTGGGGGGGCGCCATCGCATCGATGGGAATTCTTCACTCTTTTTTTCCGATCGGGGCTCGTGAAATTTGCCCGCCACGAGTCTTGAGGTAGTATCACAGCCTGAGTAAGTGAATAGAGAGACTGGAAGCGATTATGACAACCTGATCGCGGTTAATCGTGATTAATCTGGCCGCGTCGTGATTTCCTGCCTTCGACGAACCATAAATCGTATTGTCGAGCAATTTTCCGCGATCGTTGGTCGTATAACGTGCCCCTGGAATTTTGCTAGAGAACGTTATTTTCTCGTTGTTTCATCCCTTCTTTCCTTCTTTCTTTTCGCTGTCGCTCGTTTTCGTGTCTTTATCGAAGAGATTGCGAACTGTGGATTTCGAAAGGGGAGACTGATTTATGTTTGAGCACGGGAAATGTTGAAATTGCGTTTTAATACTGAACGGCCGTAACTAAAGTTTAATTGAATTAATGTTGTAATTTGTGCCTCGAAGTTTCTCTTTCGGGAGGAAGTCAGGCACGTAGAATAACTTTGCATGAAATCGATGAACGAAGGAGAACAGTCCGACTCCTCTTCGTGTTAAAAAATTTCAACGAACTCGCGGAGATGAAATTCACGAGAGAATAAGTTTGCCCTCTTAAAAAATGCCAGAGTTGCCTAGAAAGAACGCTTCTTGCTGCTTTATCTTGATTTCTTGGAAATTGTAAATTGCAATAAGGTGCTCCGACAATATTGGAAATAAAAAGGTTTATTTAGCAGGTTTAATTATAGCAGCTCTGTTTACGAAATAATTAGTGTAACATTAATTATTGATTATTGATGTAACAAATTTATTTATCATTGATTAATATTGTAAATTATTACTTTATTGACAAATAGGTAGAAATATTTCAGGTACTGTCATTATTATTCGAGCAAATTTAAATTCTAATTACAGCGGTAACAAGGTTATTTATGAATCATTTATTATGCTAATATTTTGTATCAATTTTTATTATTGCAAATTAATATATTATTGCTAATAGAAAGCTAGCGATATTTTAATTATTAAAATTAATTTCTTTACTAAATTTAACCATAACAAGTTTATTCATAAATACAAATTTAATTATAAAATTTGTAGCATTACTAAAAGGAAAGTAGCCAGATTTCGATTATTATTAGAAATCAAATTTGTTTGCCTATTTTAACTATAACTAATTCATTTGTGAATTATTTAATATGACAGATTGATATATCGATTATTTATTAATTCAGTTTAATTTAATGATTTATCAGTGGAGTTAACACTTTGATACAAAAAGAAGGGAGATACAGAAAACTTAATTATTTAAATGTAATTATTTAAAACAATAGTTACTATTATTTTAAGGTTTTAAAATAAGTATAAAATACAGAAAATCATTTGAAAGATTTGAGAAGTATAAACCCGTATTGTACTAACGCAATTCCATAAATCGAAAGCACCCTAATTCATCACTGCGAACCATGACAGAGCGGCAATTAAGCTACCACCACCATTTTACATCGACGTGTGTTTGATTTTATCGCGGCTGTCAAGTGCTCCGTCATTGCAACGGATTACGCTAGGACAGAAGAAGAAAGAAAAGGAGAATGACGACAGGCGGAGGGGAATATTTATTAACCTTCCGTGTAATTGTAGGAAAGTCATTTCAGACGATATAGAATCGAAGGAATGCCGCAGGTGTTAACCCCGGAAGAATGTCCAATTGTTGCGCTGACTCAGAATTTCGAAGCGGAGATTGGAACGATTCCAAAAATTGTTGCCACTATTTGAAACTTAAAACTCGTCGAATATTATTTATTTCAATTACTATTTCATTTCAAAATTTTCACTGAACAATTGAATATTATAAAATAACTTGCCCAAAAAGATCGGAGTAAAGCAGTGGCGTAGGGTAAAAGAAATTTCATGTGACAGCTGTATTCAATTGGAGAAGGCTAAATCGCTTAAATAAGACTAGAAATCGCATTAAAAAGGAACAAAAGTGGTGTGTATGCGTCCTCGCCGCGTCTGGACCACCACAAATTAATTACGGAGTCGTGCAAGTGAGTATCAAGAGAGAAAGAGAGAGAATGACAAAGATAGAGGGCAGGTCTAGCGAGTGAAAAAGAGAGAGACATCAAGAAGCGTGGCTGAGAGACGGAGACAAAGTACGGTCTCGAATTCCATGTACCCACGTAATTCACGTTAATTGGTATTCAGAGGGGTTACCCGTAACAAGTGTGTCTTTTGAAAACAAGCTGGATCCAACCTGTCCAAAGGCAACAGCTCTTAAACCCGGTTCCTTTCCCTTCGGTTACTCGCTACACTTTTCCCGCCTTTTCTGTTTGCTAGCCTCAGAAATCTTTTAACCTAACCTTTCGAACGAAGCCAAATATATTATCTGTGGAGTATATATTTATATGTATCATCAAATATGAGATAATATGGTTTTGGTCTTTCAATTTAGGATTTCAGATTTTATACGTGTAGTAATATTCGTAGGAGTTGTACATTATATTTTTACTTACTGAATTTCGAGGAATTTGACTTATTTAAAAGTGTTTGCGGAATTTATGGTTCAAAATAATAAAATTTGTGAGAAATCAGGTTGAAAAGGATAAAATTCAAGGATCCTGTAGCTGAATGAGACATGTACTCATTAATGATGAAATTTATGAGACTTGCAATCTTACGTAGCAGTATGTACTTATGAGACTTACGGTTCTAAAGGATTGAAGTGGACAAACTTGCAATATTATTATAATGTTATGTAATATTTATGCTGCTTACGGTAAAAGATGATACTATTCGGGAGACTTGCAATTGAAGAGGTTAAAATTTGTATTTATGAATCATGAACTTTGTGGGATTTGAAATTTCATTTGGCAATGTTCATAGAAATTGCTGTTACGATTATGTGCATGATACCCTAAATATTCAAGCAACCCAAATACTCAAATTTATAGGACGTTCGACCTTATTTAAGAATGTTCACGTAAATTAAAATCCAGAAGATAATATTTGTGAAATTTTCAGTAAAAAATGATCAAATTTATGGGACTTGCAACTTGACTTTTTTACAACTGAATTTATTGAAATGAAAAAGATTTACTTTATTTGTTTTTCTTTCCTTAGTTTTTTATTGAGGATTTTTGTGCTAAGTATTCAATTTATTACATCTTGGATCTTAAAAAAATGAAATCTGTGGGACTAGCGTTTGGAAATGATAAACTTTATGGGACTTGCAACCCAAAATAATAAAATTCATGCAACTCACCTTCTAGAATAACAAAGTATGTAGAACTTATGCTCCAAACTGACAAGATTGATGAGATTTGCAATTTTGTATCTCAAGATTCATGTGGCTCATCATAAAAAAACTGTCGAACTTGCAGCTTTATAGATAATAAATTGTATGATTCAATATATTTCAATCGAAATTTATGAGTTTAATGCCATAGAATTTACATTCTTAAATTTCTAAATTAGCCATATCAATTATAAATTTTCGGATTTGCAACATTAAACCTGACATTTCTTAAGACTTGCAGACCTAAATCGACATGTTAAAAATCTGATATTTCTCACATAATCATTTCAAGGACTTGCAATTTTAAACGTGACATTTCTAGGGACTTGCTAGCCTAAATGGCGACATGCTAAAAGTCTGCTACTTCTCTTACAGAAGTTCTAGGGACTTGCAGCATTACGTGAATAAAGCATCGCAAAACTATAGGAAGCCTTGTTGCCTGGAAATTAAAGGCCAATACAGAATGCATCTTATCGATTATCGCAGCGTGTTCACTGCGCGATGACGCAATTAATCTTTCTCGTAATTTGTAGTATGCGACATACAGATTTGACACGATGGCAAAGCACGGGACACAGAGCTCCAACTTTCGAGAGTGTACTACATAATTCCCTGCCCGACACGATTTAATATGACACTTTAAGTTCGTACGATAAATGCCGGACGTTATCTTTATATTATCCTTATCAAACCGTGTTCGTCGCAGCCGCAGAGGTTGCATTAGCAACTACAAATTCATCGCTGTAATTTAATACACTCCGTTAAATAATCAGCTCAGAGGGGAGAGAAGAGGGCAAAAGAAGGTTAACGGGAGAACGAAATTCATCGTTATTATGCAATATTCGACAAATCAAATATTTGCTTTTTTATTAGAAGGGGAGGAATAGCGGGCATCGTTAACATCCCGTGATGACGTGACATCACATTCTTATTCATAGCACGATTAGTCATAATGCTCTACGACGATTCGACTAATATTCTTTTAGTGGCTCAACAGTCTCGATTATTCTTATTTGCCGAGTCACTCGAGCGTATTCCTTTCTTTAAACAATGTGCCTGTTCTACAGTCTTATCTATTACTTGTTAAGTCGTGTTTTATTTCCCGCTTTTCTACGATTAGTTCCACGGTTTATGGGCATACAGTATCTGAAAGAAGTATTCACATATACGTTCTATTAATTTAATAATTGAACACGTTAACAAAGCAGTACAATTTATAAATGATATTATAGCATTTTATTAAGTATTAAGTAAAAGTTATAATGTATGGAGTAGAATTATTAATTAACAAAGAATATGAAATGAGGTAGACCAATGATATTTATATGTTAAGTTATTTTTAATTGATATTATATGCTAAATTAACTGTGATATTTTCAGGGTTTTTTTTTCTATTTTTCAAGTAATATATTTTTTAAATTATTTAAAAATTTTGATGCTAGGAATGTTTATAATAATGCAACATGAAGTGTTATATATAATAACCATTTTTTAGCTAAATACAATTTATATTTTTCTACAGTCTCTTTCAAAACTTGCTTTTGAAATATTTCAGGATGTATATTTGTTCATTCCTGCATCGAAAAAGAGCAAATGTAGCAACTGAAATTTCACACTTATTTTTCTACAATTTAAAAATTATACATTATACAATCGTAACTTTTATATATATTTTTATAGAATATATATAATATATAAACTGAATTCACTTATTAACTCTGAACAAATTTAATAATTAAAATAGTACTATTCAAGGGTACTCAAAACTAAACTCTATCCAATATTCATGTGAAAAATCGCCAAACTTCATGACCCATTTTCTCCTAAACCGCGGAAACTATTTCAGCCAAAGATTAATTGAGTATTCTACTAGTAGACTAAATTAGTCAATACTTTTCCAATAAATCTTTTAGAAAAAAGGTTACATTACTCCTAATAAATTTATATAAAGCGAAATAAATGAACATTTTTGTTCTCCAAATGCAGCTGCTCTTCAGATTCCTTTATAGAGCACGTTCAATAAATCATTATAAAAAATTCTAACGAATTTGCTCTTCTAGGTTCCGAACAGTAGGCCAAAACAAATGGAAAATCAAATTTTGTCTTAGTGCTCATAAAACTAAACGACATTGCATTAAACTATGCCTAATTTTTTTTTACTACCTTATTGAGTTGTGAATTTCCTTAATCCACGAAGTAAAAGTATTTTTGGCTCGACTCGTCTTGTAATACTGTTAATTACCTAGGTATACCCTTAAACCATCCTTAAACATCCTTAAGTTGACTTAACGGTACAATAAACTTGCAAGACACGCAATTTAGAATTACGCTTAAGCTGACAGTTAGCACGTTCAAAACCAGCGAAAATACGACGTTCTCTTTCGTCCTCCTCTGCCATAATCAAATGTTGACCAAAGAATTCTTCGGCTTGATACACGATTTTAATGTCGAACGTGTTCAAGAGGCGCAAGGAATAGCCGGAGAAAAACGTAGAGGAGGAATGGAAATTGGAGTTAATGCGAGCCCTCGATGACAAGAGGGAACAAAAGCAGCATTATTTGGGAATTCAGCTCGGAGGCCTCGATCGATAATAATCTTGCGCAACCGTGCATCCAGCGAAACTGTAATGCGAAACTTCCTTTCGTCAGCTTTGAACACTTTCCGAAAGGAAACGCGGTTGTCCACTCGATAATTCGATTTAATCCACGGCCAATCGTGCTCGAATTATATCGTGGAATTAAGGGCCAAGTTTGGAAGTCGGTTCGAGATTCGGTGCCAACTTCTGCCTTAGTTGCACGTTCGAGTCCATTCGGTAGGGCTACTGGCAGAATAAATGATTTATATTGTAACTTGGGTTGAATAATTGAGGACTTGCTGATACAGAAATTTATGGAAGTATTATTTTTAATGAACTACCTTGATTATGTACCTTGGTACCTGTAGTCGAGGAATGGGACATGTTAATTAGCTGGGCGAGTAAATATGCAAAATGATTTTATCGTTTATTGAGTTAATGCATAAACGCGGTAATGGTTATGAAAGTAATATGTAAGTTATATGTTTTTCGTTTTATGATATTTCGGGTCTCTCTTTATTATATATGAGTATTATAAAATATTTCATGCTGGAATGAAACATTTTGCAAAATAGATACCCACTTGGTCTAGTATTTATTCTCACACATATTTTTCAAAAAATGTGGCTCTTTATACTTTAAGTAATTTGAAATATTTTTATAATTAATATGGATATTAAAAGTTATTAACGCCAAAAAATTACTGAATTAGCAATTATGATGAAACATATCTAATCAGATTTTATAACTAAGGCTGTAATTACATTTTATTAACTCTCACTAATGTTCTAGTTTTTCTTCTTCTTATAAATATGTATAGAATCATTTTAATTTAAATTACTTTCATAATTACTGGCTTAAACAACTCTATTCTTCATATTAACTTCTATGAAAAAAATTTACTACGCTGTGAATATAAGGTTGTGTTTTTTCTATTATACTGTTTAACATTTGTAGTAAAAGTAATTAGAATATTTTTTATTATTCTTATCAACTTGCATCTTCGTTATTCATGTACGTACAAGATGTGGTTAAAGTAATGTATAGGAAGTACGACAATTAAAAAAGAAAGTTAATTATAATTGAACTTAATTATAATTAAACTTCTTTCTTTTAAATTCAGTGAAAATATTCTGTTATTAAATTTCACCCTATTTATATGAACTGAGGAGAAAACGTGAAAAGTTTTTTATAGAAACTTATTACTAAGAAGCTTCTATTAAAGGTCCCTCTGGAATATTGCAGATATTTAGAAATGGGTCGAGGATTTCATTAATTTAAAGGATGAAGAATTCTTTCAATTGAAAATTCAATTATTATTTGAAATACGGCAAAAGATAGTCGCTAATAACAAGAAATATTAATAATATCAGGCGTAAGAGTTATTAATTTTTATATGCAATATCACTAAGCTAATAAAATAATTTTTGCTCTATTCAAGCAGATTTCTAGCCATCTCCTATCATTATATAATAATATAATATAATATAGTAGAAGATAATATAATATAATAATAATATAATATGAACTACTACAAAATATATTTACTGTTGGACGTATATACAGTATTGTATCATCTGAATTTTCTTGCAAATTATTTATTATACGAAAAAATGTTTGAACCGAAAATTTGAAAGCATTTTCTTCTTTTATATGGTCTTC
This sequence comes from Calliopsis andreniformis, assembly GCF_051401765.1. Lineage (NCBI taxonomy): Eukaryota > Metazoa > Arthropoda > Insecta > Hymenoptera > Andrenidae > Calliopsis > Calliopsis andreniformis. Next base: position 11,708,206 of record NC_135064.1, on the reverse strand, counting down.
CCGATACCAAACAACTTTCGTTTGAACCATTTGTTAATGCAATAAGCAATTTACAATAAGCAATTTACAGCACATTTTCGTTCCAATATTTGCAACAATCCAGGTTCCTCTTTATCAGATTTAAATTATATTAAACTTTAATTACACATATATTCGTGAAGAACAATCGCATACTTTAACGCAATTCACAAACCGTACTTAATTCGCAATTTTCATTAGAATTTGTTTAAATACAATAGTCTCAATTAAATTTCCGTTGAAATCGCTCGAGCTTTCTGAACGAGTAATTAGCCATGTATGAAATTTATTAAACGAATGTGAATTAGCGCACGGTTAATTAAATTTGCATTTGCGAAGCTTGAAAGTTTGCTCAGAGGTTGGTGGTCTTCACCTCGCTTGGATAACAAATCAGAAAATTCACCTAGCGTACACGTTACGAAATCTTTTATTCTCGATCATCTTCGTGAAATTTCCAGGGAGCATGATATTTCTCGAGAGTGACTTTGAAGAGCAGGAAACGTTCAGAAAACAAGTTTAGCTTTTTCACGAACAGAGGTTTTTCTTTCTCCCCTAGGATGGAATGTTGAAACAATACATTGTGCGAGAATGTATCAAAATGAGACGAAAAGAAAAGGGAAGCAGGAAAATTGAATTCCTGCAGGAAGAGATGATTTCAAACAGAATTTTTAATTCTTTTCAAAACGTGAAGAATCGACGGAATTTGTTCTGAAATACATAAAAAAAAGTTTCTTCCACGTCCAGCGTAATCTAACATTTAATGTTCCGCAAAGTAAAACACGACTGGAGTGTAACAGAATTGCGACGTTTCTCGGCAATGAAATTGCCCGTTTGTTCAAGAAGTTCGTATACAGAGGCTGAGGCGAAGTACTCAAGAAATACTCAATTATCATTTCTTGTTTTCTCTCATGATATTTACTTTTCTCTATGGACACAGTGAAAACAATTAGGGATTGAGTATTAAATAGGTGTAAATTTAAGAACACAATCAAGTTGTATTTTCAGTTCAGAATCAGTTTGCTAAAAGAGTGGTTGATGCAGAAAATAGGTAACTTTTTAGATATCTGAAAGTAAGCTATTTTTATCTAAAAGAGTGTCACTTTTCAACTGTACATGCTTGTGACTATCATTTTCACAGGTTAATTCAATATTTTATTTTAATGGTTTGTATTATTTTAATAGTAAATATTGCACATAAGGATTTTATTAAAGACCCCGTCAATGACACGAAGACTATTAGTTAAATTGTAAAAGAAAAGAGATGTTTTTATGTCTAAATTCTAAATGATTGAGTAATTTCTGCGTCAACAAATTTCAAAGTGATTTCCTGAAAAATTTAATTTTCTTGGCTGTATTACTCTTCTAACAAACCGAGGATACAAAAAATTTCCAGAGAAAAAGGAATTACTCGCGATACTCTACTACACTATAAGTACTAAAATACCTAATTATTAATTCTTAACGAGTCCTTTAAAAAAGATGAATGCTTGTCTTTATTCTCTCAATGCAGGTTTTATTTCATAAATTTCTTCATTTTGTTGAATCACCTTTTATTCGAATTTATCACAGAAAATTTCATTATATTTGCTTCTTTAAACTCTGAGAAAATAGGTCAAAATGGCTGAAAATTTAATTTTCTGAAAGAGCCATTTTTCCAAGAAATAGCAGCAATCCCTGTGACACTAAAAGTACAAAGCTAACAAATTGATCTTTAGGAACAAAACATTTAAGTTCTTTAATTTATATACAAAACAATTTCAAACTTCCAACCAATAGTGTATATACACTACCGTGCACAAATATTTGGACATTTTCACATTATTGAAAATACATGAAATACGCTTCTTTATTTATACTAACTGTTATCAAGTGCTATCCTCCTAAGTATTTGTAAACCTTATACAATAATCGTCTAAGATAATGTTTATACCCAAAACTATGTTAGAGAATTTTATCTCCAGTGATTTTATATATTTTCAATAATAGGAAAGTGTCCAAATACTTATGCACAGTAGCATATATATGCATACTTATCTATTATCAAAAGTGACAATAAAGAAAAACTGATCTTTTTACATTTTTCGGATCGTACGTTCCTCTAAGTAAAAACGAAAAGATGAGAAGGCTAGGCAGAATGGGGACACAGCTCGCGGTGGAAATCTGGAGTAAATCTCAGGGAACTGAAAGGCGTTCTTTAATTCGAGCGGCGCCACGCCAAGGAGATACGGATCTTCCCCCTGGCGTGGACTTCATTTCGAAAATCATAGCTAATCGAGCATTGGGGCGAGCTCGTTAAAGCGCCATTCAGCCCTGCGAAATGTTATTTGTTTAACAGCGATTATACGCGCGAGCTGGCCTGCTCTCTCTAATCGCTCATGGTTCCACCATTTCAACTTCAAAGTGCGTTTCCCGCGCGATGAACTCGCGAAACATCATTAACCCTTCGACAAGCTGCGCCACCCTTTTCGGACTTACCTTTTTCTTCTCTCCCCTTTGTTTCGTGAGTGGAAAGAAAATGAAGTTTGTTGACCCGCGCAGCCCACTGTAACAACCTCGAAGCAAGTTACCCTTGTAGACAAACGTATTTGGAAGCTCCTGAGGGATATAAGTTCACCAACGTATCTAAAAATATTATCGTTACTGTCGGGTCATCCCTTGAGTAATGCTGCTTCTAAAGATTATGTTTCTCGGTAAAAACTAGTAAAACGTTCGATATTTATTTGCCAGCGGTAAATATTCAAAATTGGTGACTACATGTTTCGAAGACAATGGCTCGTGAATTTGTTTACGAGAGATTGTTCATTTTCTTAATTCGCAATCTTAAGAAATTTTACTTTTTATATTAAAACTGTGGAAATTGTACAAAATTTGATAATAATAGCAATAGCAACAAAAATAATGATAGCAACACTAATAGAAAACAAGTATCTAATGTTATTTCATTCTTAAAATATTCCTCATTCTGTAATAAGCTCTAACAGTCACATTATTTCCATCTGCAATAGTCGTTGCTAATAATCAAGATGCAGTTGATGCGACGTTAAGAAATTCCTACAAAAAGAAGTAGAAAACCTTGACAATTGTAGAAAATAGGATTGCAAATGTTCGCAACTATCAAGGTTTGTTCAGTTATCGTTACGTTTATTTGTTTCTCTGAAACAGTGTTAAACTTCTTTCTCGAGAGATTCATGCATTTTTCCTCGCTGAAAGAAATTGAATTCTAACAGTAGTTACGGAAGGGATGGACGTAGAGAAGTTCCGACGACGAACAAAACTCGGTTGACAAACGTTTATAGGTGTGCGCTAAAATAGAAAAAATCGCGATAATCGCGTAGAACACATTAGAAGTTAAAAGGAAGGAAGACAAAAAGAGATTGGCGAAGAAAAGGGAGGAGGGTGGAATGAAGTTTCTTTCAAATAGATTTCTCTTTAAGAACTCAGGAGAGCTGCTTGGATCCTCTCCTCTTTAGAATGAAGATTGAGCTTCGTCATGGATGAACGTTTTACGAATAATAAAGTTCGCGACCGTTTGAAAATGTTTCACGAAAATAATATACTGGGCGAGCGAATAGTAATAAGCAGCACGAACGGGACTCGCTATTTAAGAGAAGAAATTTTTAATTAATTCGTTGGTTTATCTTGAGGAATAAGAGGCTCGTTTAACCCTCTTACCTTATCTGTTCGGGGAGTGTTTTATAAAATATACAGGCTTTTCTCGCTTGCGTGCTACTTGATTCGAGCGAATGTTTATACATTTTTGTAGAACTTGCCTCGAATAACTTTATCGTCGGCGCGTTGAATTAAAACAGGCAACGTCGAGTGTACGAGGGCTTTAGTATTCGCGTAATATATACACACAAGACGCGCGCGGGCGCACACATACGCGTACCGTGCATTTCTCTTTATGAATTCTGCATAGTCGTGAACTTTAACGATTTTCCCACACGGAAAAAAGGTTCGCGATGAAAACTGGCAACCTCTACAAACGACGAGTTTTCCGCGTTCTCTGCTATCATCTAATCTAATTATTGCCCGCGAAATATTTCTGCGATGGAAAAACACCGCTTCCGGTTGAAAGTGAACATTAAAAATGATGCTCGTAAAATGATTAAAACACAGTTATGCAAAAAATATAGAGCACTAGGAAACTGACTCGAGTAGAGACGGTTCTTCGTAGATGAAGCAGAAATTTCGGTGAAAATAAAATTGTAGGTGTGTTTTATTAATAAAAATACACCATGGTTAAATAATTGTGATAGAGTGGATATTTAATTACGTTGTTAACTCATTTCCTTCGAAAATCATTCGATCAGCCAGATAACGTATTACGTTGACAAACACAGCGGCGATTAGTGGGACGTTATACGCCAATGGTGATACAGGCGAGCCTGCAGTCTGTTTAAACCCATTGGCGTAGTCTGTTATTCGTGTTCCGCAGTGATGCATACACGGAGATCGGATCATAAAATCGCGGCCGCACAATTTATGATTTACAGGTTGACAAATCGCTTCTGGCAACCAGCCTACGCAGCGAAATGCCTTCCTTCTTCTTTTTTTTTTCATTTAGCTTGGATATCAATTTCATTACATTAACATTTGATCGCTTGTCTTCGCTTGGATACTGTACCTTCTGACTTATACATTTCATAACATTATTTATTTGACACGCAACAGCCATGTAATTAATTCAATATTTTTCAATCATTTCTTTCCCACGTATTAGTAGCATAATTTGATCAGGACTATATAACCCTTGTTTAATTTATGAAACGAGAACTGTCTTTCTTCGCCTCGATTGTTCGATCCCACTTACGTTCGATTCAATTCAGTTGCATTAAAAGAGGAGAGAGTAAATGGAAATTTTCTCGCAGCGAATTCGTCTCGGGGAACTTCCTGAAATTTCTGTCAAAAATCAATCTTCTGAAACGAATGAAGAGAAGGTAAATTCGAGATCGACGAAGATTGAATTTGTATACCCAATTTGTTTGACTTTTTTCTGCGAAGTGACGAAAGATGGAGAAAGGTTCAGAGTGTAGAGCCACTGGTGCATACGCCTATGTACCGTCCTTGGCAGTTTGCCGTGCAGCGAAATAATTGTCTGTCAGTGCTTGGATCCCCGCTTACCTCTGGAGGCAATATTTATCCGGTTAGCTCAGAGAGGGTTTCACAATAATAGGAAAAAAGGTGACCCTCGCTATTCAGGCCCAAAGCGGTTATTTCTCACTATAATTTAATAACGGCTTGTATTTTGATAACGTTATTATTTCATGCAATTTCAAAGCGGAGGAGTTCTTTTCGACGATTTACACGTATCAAATTAATTCGAAGGATACGACCGGTTGAATAGCATTACTACATGCGACAGTACTTGCGCTCAAACGTGAAGCGTGAAAATTTGTAATAGGAAATAATAATGACATCGATTGCTACAGCAACTAATGTCATTCCACAAAATTTTTAATTGAAAACAAAATTATCGTTGATTAATTCAGTTGTATTACGCGTGTAATTCAGTACGCGAGACGTAATTAGCATATTGCAGTAACTGGTTTAGATCCTTCGATCATTTTTTTATCTTTTTTAATGAGGGAGATATTAATTTTTTGTTGTCCCTATTTTGTACATTCTTATTAAATATTTAACTCTGCTGGTGATTTGTAATTTGTATATATTATACGAAGCACAATATTTATTACACTTTTTTATCATTCGTATTACGTATTAAATGCAAACAAAAATTTCGCGTTCCACGAGAATATGAATTTATGATCAAGATTTGTAATCTCGAGTTTCTTGAATATTAACAAACCATGAAGGAACGAATATCTAACATTCGTGCTGGGAAATTAACTATTTTCAGTGGTCGTGTTTTATGATCCATCGTAGTTCATATGCTCGCCATCAGATGGCTTTTCATTCTCGTAAGTTTTCCACTTGCTATAAATTTCGATATGGATTCTCCGCTTAAGCCATAGACGAGGTACACACATATAACATAGACCTATCACCTTACTGGAGTTGTGTTATACAAACTAAAGTACCGATCTCGTAGAAAATCCGAAAATTATTTAATCCGATTATGGAGTAAAGTTAATGAACAAACATCAAACTCATTTCCTGTTGGTATATTAATAAATAATTCAAAATAATTAAAACTGAAGGAGGAAATTAAATGTAAAAACATTCCTTCTCCCTTTTTCTCATTTTTCATCGCTATATTTAGATTTAATTTAATTTCGCCTGTAATAACATAGCAAACATTTTATGTTAAATGATAGCTTTATTGTATATTTCGTCTGTTTATTTGGTATAAATTCTAGATAAGTCTTTTAAATATATGTATACTATCGTTCAAAAATGTGGAGCATTCTTTATTACTTCCATAAAATAAGCTTCTCTATTTCTATCTATACATATATTGTTGTATTATCAGTTTTTCACTGATGTATTAAAATAACATTTCATTTAAAATATCGTTAATATTGAGATGCCTGCAAAAATTAACTCTAAAAGTAAGCTATTATTACTGTAATATTTCACATTATATGCAGTACTTTATTTTTACTGAGCTGTACTTAATATTTTAATTTAATAATACAACTTGATTACTATTAACATTTCAGTGTAATATATAAACAATATTTGACTAAAAACTGCTATTATACAAAAACTATTAATATTAACTAAAATAAAAAGAAGATAGCATATTTTTGTTCTTAATTGGTTGAGTAGTTAATTTTCCATCACTAAAAGTTTCAAATCGATTTCTTAAACAGTTTATTTTTCTTATTTCTGTCTTTTTCATAGCAAACCAATGATATCACAAGTATTCCTTAAAAAGGTTATAAAAAAGATGAGTTTATACAGTCATAAAAAACTAGAAAAACCAAATCATGCGATTATAAAGAAAAAGGAATACTCTTTCGCGAAGAGCTACTTTCAAACTTTATCGTTTTATCGTTTAAGAAAAAAAAGCTATGCATCTTATACTAACTTCTGCTTTTAATTATAATTAGGTACAATTTCGCAACTACAATAATAACAAAACTTTTGTAACCGTTTATTTACTCGAACGAAACTTATTTCTTTCGAAATCGCAACATGCTCCAAACTTTTAGGTGGCTGTGTATAACCTAACATGACAAGTCTATTACATCCCAGGCTCAAAATGAAACGTAGCCCCTCGGCTTCTCTCCCATTCCATTTCCCCTTTTCCTCCGCATTATCACGTTACAACCTCCAAAGAGCAATCACAAAAACGTTCGAACTCTTTCGACCTTCCAACGATCTCGTCACACGGGTGGTCGTGAGGGCGCGCGCGCGCGCGCGCACGCTTCTTCCTCGCGCGCTCGTGTGTTTACTCGTTACGTTATAAATTCAAACTTCAAGCTCGCCGTAAATATTTATGAACATACGTGTCAGAGGCAGTAATAGGATGCGCGTGATAAAACATGATTAAAGTACAATAAACATTTATAATTATAATTGTAGCAAGGGGATGTTTATGTTTATAAGTTTCTCAGCGACAATGTAAACAAATTGTTTTTAACACATTATCTTTTCATTCTTGATTGTAATTTTTTTTTCTGCTACGCGTTTCAATCGATACATTCTTCCTACTATTCGCACGAAAATGTCCAAACGAGTGGAGGGGGGGAAACATTTTAAAGGCATACACACTGGTTAGAGGTACATAAAAGCAGCAAAACGTTAGTGTGTTGTTCATAAATGTAACTGGCGTAGTTTGTTTCTCTATGCATATTTTTTTTACCACTGCAATATAACAATATGTCGTTTTACGAGAGAAGGGGGACGGTAATTTTCTCTTATATTCATGATATTTATTGTGGTCCACTTTTAGTACCAGCTCCCTCTACGTGGATTTATTTTGCCATTAAACTACGCCAGGGTGGGCGTACATAACGTAAAAAAAAGAATGTTAAGTAATAGTTAGGTCAAACTATAATGGGTCAGGGAAAGAAAAATGAATGTAATCTCTCAAGGTTGTTCGAAAGCTCCGAAACCTTCGGTAGATTTTATTCAAACGCATGTGGAATATTCCGTTGAACAGTGTATTTTATGTTACACGAGTCAACTTATTCCCATCACTGAGTCATAACGCGGCTGGCTGTAAAAAAATTCAATATTCTGCGGAAAGGTGTAGCTGTGGGAGAAAAGAAAGAGGAAAATAAGATACAAGTTCTAAAATACGCTATGCGTGGGAACAAGGTTGTACGTTGCTTCAGCGATAGTAAATAATTTCGCGACCACAATATGCTTTTATTACGACTGGCATTTTTTAAAATTCCTTCACGTTCTTAAGTGTACTGTCTTGCATGACTATCGCTGGAATTATTACTATGTGGCATCCTTGTTTCGCTCTTATCGCTACTTGTTGCCATGCAAACGCGCGCGCTATGTATGTTCAAAATTAATTTACTCGAATACGACTAACTGGTAATAATGGCGACCTAGCTGAAACTTGTAATTTTGATTATTTGTAGAAAAGAGGAGATAACTAACAAGCTTGAAAGTAGTGAAACGTGAACAAAATTAATCGAATTAAATAATATTACTTTCCAATAATAAATAATATTGGAAATAATTAATATTATTTTCCAATAATATATAATATTGGAAATAATTAATATTATTTTCCAATAATAAATAATATTGGAAAATATGTATTTACATACTTTGAAAGAAATGTAACTCTGCACAGTCATATGCATACGTGTATGTAACAAAAATGTACGTGTTAATATTTTAAATAATTCTATTCTTTCAAACTTATAAAAATAATAAATCTTGGAATTAAAAAATTCTATGCATGCTATTTTCTCAGTTTCATAATTTCAATACAATTTAATCATCAGAAAATTGTTTACTTGTTTCAGAAGATAATAGTTAGTATGAACAAGTTTTTATAGTTTATATTTTAATTCAGAAAGTTTTTATAAAAATTCATCTCGATATTGAGAAAGCAACAATGAACTGTGTTGATAATTACATAAACTCATAAAAGAATTACTGAAATTGCATCGATTATTCTTAGTGTCCAGCAATGATGTAATAAACCTTTTACATAAAGATGTACATCAGTAAATGCTTCCTTCCTTAGTGCAATTTACAAGAACTCGCGATCCAAGAATATTTAATTCATAGTATTCCATACTCAGGCAATTTCAAACTTCGTAAAAACGACATTTCATATGCAACAACCTAACATTACACAGCCTTTTATAATTTGTAATATTCGTTCGTTCCATCCCAAGATTCTCTGCCCATTACTATTCATCGTTGCATACAGGTGTCGCCGGCTTACTCATATATTCGAACATGCACCAATACGCGCATAATTACACGTGACAATGACAAAACGAACAGTGACGTGTTCTTGCACGCTCGTGTAGCGCGCTTTATCCTCGCAAGTCAGACTTGCGAGTCGAAGAAACAATAAACGGACAAGCGAAGCAAACGCGTGACGGGGAAAGTTGCAGCAAGTTTTATAAATAAAACCGAACGAATTCTCGACCGACGAGTCTGATTCTATGAACAAAACGTAGGAAAAATGGTTCACTATTTCTTGTATCAATTATTCCCGAAAATAGATATATTTTATTTTATTTTAAATATTTTATTTTAAACTCGCAAAGTTGGTTTTCAGTAATTGGGAAAATCCTGGGTTCCCTTGTTTTGAATATTATATTAAATTAAATATTATATTATGAATATAATTAGTGTATTATGTATGAAAATTAATTTTCCAATAATTTAATTATTGTAGCTGAAATAATTATCTCCAGAATTTGGTATATCTTTGGGAATCACCAAAGTTGATTTATATTAATTAGAAAACTTTTTCCTGCGTAACTTTCTCTTCACAATTATTTTCTATTTGATACTTTATTTAAATTATGATTAATGTAACTTCTATAATTAATGATCTGGTGAATAAATTGTTAATGTACAATCTAAAAATTAATATTTTAATGAGTAAATTTCTAATGTATAATCTGATATCTAATTTTCTAGTAAATTAATCGTTATAATTAAATAAAATTTTGTTGACAATAAATAAGTTTATCTGATGAAAATTTGTATGAATTGTGAAACAGATTTAGATTGTAATGTACTGCGATTTGAAGGGGAGAGCTTAATTTATAAAGAAACAGCTCAGTAGCTCCTTATTATCCGCAGGAAAATAATTAATTAGCGATGCGCTCTCGTGTCGGCTCTACAGCTGGTGCAATCATTCTTTGGCTGACTCAGCTGCTACGTAGCTGAAAGCGTTGCGAAGAAAAACATCAGCCGTATTAAAGATAAGGAAAAAACGACACCAGGCAAATGGTTATTGTTTGGCATCAATCTGAAAGAACTTCTCTCTTAATTTTCACTGCGGTCAAGGGTTTTGATACTGGAGAAACTCCTTCGAAACCCTCCTAAAACATTATTTTTAACGATTCTGTAATATTTATAATTTTAAATTGAAGTTAATTCATTTCGAGTATTTAAATTTTTTGGTATTTTAAGGTTTCTTTTTAATTTATGAATTTTTAGTACCTACAAAAATTATGGAAACGATAAAAATGACTGGAGTGGAAATTTGTATAAAAATTCATTTTATGAAGTTATACTTTCTGTTTTATTCTGTAACCTTTAATAATTTTATTCATTATTTTCTTTCCATTTGTTTTTCAATACTATGTATGTTTTATCTAGATTTAAGAAAAAATAGAGATTAGAATTTAATAGAAATATAAATAAAGATATAGATTGCTAGTTTCGATTAAACCTGGAGTATTTAAATAAAATTCTGATAAGATAATTATACTACACGTAGGTATAAACCTGCATCAATTACATGATCTAATCAGCAATAACTACAAAATGATCATATATTATGTTAAATTATTCGAGCAATTTATTCGTTTTTTTTAAATATTATTTCATTATTTGGTATCTAATAAGATAATTCTTTTTATATAATTATTTAATAACTAATAAAATAGTTCTTTTTATTTCATATTTGATGTGTTTTAGTAAGTCTCCTGAAATAACTTACATACTATAAGCTACAAGGAAGTTTCTTGTATTTATTTTGAAAGTAGATGTGCTTCATCGATAATAAATTATCTTTCAGATGGAACGTCCGAAGTAAAGATTAAAACAAAATTATTATTTCGTTATTTGTTTAAAGTATTATATTCCTGTTTTAGATATATTTAGAACAGACTTCCAAAGTCAAGATTATCTATGATTTCATACAAATTATGTTCAACTTATTGGAGTAAACGTTACATCTTTGAATTTAGCGAAAATGGAAAAATTATAGAATCTTCGAGCTCCTGATGTCTCCTTCAAAGTTAGTGTAAATAGATAATTTCAAGAGAAAGGAAGAAGAAAAAATCCACGAGGAAATAGTTTCATAGACAATTATTTATTAAAATAAATAATTACTTCTATCTTAAATATTTTTTAACCAGATCTAATTCCCATCGTCAATAAAGGAAACTTTTTCACTAATCCAAGAAACTTCGCTGGATAACTGTTGCAAAACTCTCGTCAACACGCCAGCCATTTAGACTCATTCAAACTTCCTGTCTATCAGAGCCTGTGCACACGTTGAAAGTTTACTTAGAATCGAGACTAACAGAATTCGACTAATCTCGTGTCGCTCCGTACAGGGTACATAGTTGATTATGTACGTACATATGCCGCGCGACGTTCGCGCGCGATAATATATCACTGCGTACAAATAATCGAAAACCGTAACAAAAAGACATCATACATAGATCCATAAGGGCAACGGGAGCCAGTGGCGAAACGCTGAACGGAAGTGGCGTGTACGTATCCTATTATCGTTACAATCCCGTGCATATTTTCGTCCTTCCTTTTCCTCTACCTGCGAATCGCAGCGATATTTCGCCCCTGAGAAGTGCACGGGCGTAATATGCATAAAACATGATACGGTCACGCATACATCACACAATACGCCGGATTCCTCGAACGTTGCCAATGAATGTAGCCACGACTACTTTTCGACTGTACCGTGCGTACAATCGACGAAAAAAACATAGAGCTCTAAAGGCTTGTTCAAATTAGCCGAGTTAGTTCAATGCAAGCCATCTGTATTCAGGTAGTTTGATGTCAAGTTTGTGTCCACACAAGTCAAATTGCTTGGATTCAAATGGTTTGAGATCAAAAGTAACTTGAATTCAAGCTGTCGTACGAAAGTAATTAAAATAGCCTCTGAAGAGGTGGTGCATGTTGGTTACTCGGTTATGTATTTCTCAAACGAGACTTGCACTTTTGACAGCTTCCTTGACGTTCACATGTTTGTTGATTTACTTGAAGTTTGCTCTGTATGGTACAGTATACATCAATTAATGTGTATTTCAAGGCAAGGGAAAGTTAAAAGAATGTCGACTTCACTTGAAGCTTGAAAGGATATTCAAGTAAAGTAATGTAACACGTTGACATTGTTCAAATTGCCCCAAATCACTTGCATTCAAACCGATTGAATTCAAGTGGCTTGACTAATTTAAACAAAGTTTAATGCAACTGTACTACACCCGATGTGGTCAACTGTAGACTCAACTAGACTAGGTAGAATCAATCATAGCTTACATTTAGACTGTGGATTTTATTCATTTATGAAAATTTGAAATATATAAAGTGTTATATCAAAAAATGGGGAAAATATGAAATAGAAAGAAATATGGAAACTAGAAACCCAATTTATACTATTTGAGAGATGAAATAAGGTTCCATTTTTTAAACTGTATTTATAAAAATATAAAATTGTATAAAAATCCGCAGCCTTACTATGTTACTAGCAATTGATTTGTGTTTTCAAAACGTAAGATATTTTTGGGTTGGGAGTAGTCACAGTCAGAAAATGCTTTATGATTTAACACAAATGCGTTATTGATTTGATGCATTTCAAAGTTGCATAGACCGCGCAAAATCAGTCGTAGGTTATATTACAATATAGGTTACATTAATGAAAAATGGAATCTCAATGAAATTTTGTTTGCTGTAATATTTTTCACAAAATTTCGAATTAAAAGAAATAAAATATGAAGCAAAATAAAATACAGTTGCGCATTGAAGCAAATTGAAAAATATTGATTTCAGAAATATGTCGGTAAATTGCTGCCGTGGGAGCATTGATGGAATGCAAATAATGCTAGTCAATTTAAAGAATTTGAAGCTAAATAAACGTGTCTACTTAACCCTCCAAATATTATATCACATATATTGGAAGTTTCATATATTTTTGCATTTTATACGCGTTTTACTTTTCTTTGCAACTATTTCTGTTAGAACGCAAAATATTTTTTTAGCAATTCTACACCCAGCCAAATAATACAAAAATGAAAAAGATACACATCACACAAATACACAGCTATTGATTACTAATTCAACCAATCGCAGGCTAGAAATACTTACATACTCGCCTAAAACCAATCATAAGTTACATTATTAGTGATGCACTTGTGTCAGAGGACGAGGTATTTTTAGGCGCACCGTTGATTGCAAGCAGAGCTTCTTCGAGCTCCCAACTGCGCGCGCGCGCGCGAACACACACAGGGCCCGTGTCCTTAAAGCGGAAAAGATTAACAAGCAAGAACAAGCGGAGCGAGCGTATTGAATTCAACACATGGAGTCAGAGCCGCGTAAAAATCGCCGCAAACACACATTTATAAATGCGCGTCGAGCGCAGGCGGGCGGAGAACAAACGTAACCTCCGAGGATGAAAGAATTTCATTATCTATTGAAGGTTATCTCCGGTCACCGAATAGAGCCCATCGTCGTTCATTCAGGGGCCCATCTAATTGCCAGAATTCCATTCATCCTATCCTGGTCACTCTAACGATTTGCCCTGGGTTTCGTTATTGTTGCTCGCGCGTGTGCAGTCCTCGCATTTTGTTACATCTGTAGGGGTGAGGTCGGTAAGACGCGGCAGGGGATGAAGAGAAATGCCGTGGGATCGGAATTTCTCGAGAACATTATTATCATTTGAAATTACGCGAGCGATTCGATTCACCGTAATGCAGTCGCATAATTTCCTTGGGTAGTGTAGCTTTGCGCGCGCGCGCACGTTATGGAGCTGCTCTGCGTAACGCGATACTCATATTTGCGCATAAATGTATACTTATGGTAGTTAGTAGAATACTTAGTTGTAATGCACTAGAATAGTTTCGGTTAAGGGTTATCGTACTGTCAGGATAAATTGTGTATAGTATTGTGACGTAATGAAGATAATTAATAGAACATTAAATTGGATACTGGTTTCGCTATCTTGTTTCGTTGAAGACAGAATTTACTTCTGTTTGTTTGTATACGATATTTATTTACACGTGTTGTGTACATAATAAATAAATAGAAATGTATTAATGGAAATTTATTAAATTGAAGGGTTAGTAAGTTTGAAATAATAAACAATGGGAGTGCGTTCTTATCAGCATATGTGTACACTCTGTCCGATCGATAACGAGTTTTAAAACGATCTAGAGATAGTCTGACGACCATTTAAATCCGTGGCAAGCTCGATCGAATATCGTTATGATCAAATTGTTCCGAGCACTCGGGTAATCTAACCTTAAAATTCCTCTCTAAATCATTCAAAGATCAGAGATCACGGGGCTTCAGGGATTCTCGTTGATAAAATATACGGCGTAAAATGAGATAAAATATTTCTGTTCGAAAATTCTCATTTATATTTATATCTATATTTAATTCATATCGCGTATTTGCTGCAACAATGATACAGTTCAAAAATTCGTCGTTAACTGTAACTCTACTATTGGCACGTACGAAATACTAATACTACATATTTTTCTTTGAAAAAGATAAAATAAAATAATTGTGTATGTGTGTTTCTTAATATTAATATAGAAATTAATAATTTCTTATCCGTGTATTACATTTTCAATCATTTCCAAATTAAAATTTAATAATAATTGCCATTTTTGAATTATTTTACCATTTCTGAAAAAAGACATATATTTAGAGATAAAGTTTTTATTATAGAAAAAACATTAGCTGCTTGAGAAGCATAACCATTTAGGTAATATTTCCATCTCATTAATTTCTATTAAAAAATTGTACTTACAGCACACAATTCGAAAAGGTTTGAGAATCAATTTAAATCGTATTAATAACGCATGCATTACACACAGAATAAGCCATCGCGTTTTTTTCTTTTTTTTAACCAGGTTACATTAACGGCCTGTAAATACGGAATTCATAATTTCTTCGAATGTATGTACACGTTGTGTGTGCAGCTTTTCAAGTGGATACACATCACGATACTGAAAGTTATTTATAATGCGCCGTTGGTCGTGGCCGAGGCTCAGACGCGAATTGTATATGATGGAATCGTGTGTATGATAGCTACCACTCGGGTACAGTGCCATGCAAAAGTCGCTCGATTAGTTTGCTCTACGGTCTTGTCTTTCCTTTTCGATCCCGTTGCACGACCATTTATTATTGATGTTACCGATCCTTCACCTTTCCTCCTTCCCCTCCCTTCTACCCCCATCGCCCCTTTTCTCCAACATCTCTAACCTTCGTCCTATTTAGCATTCATTCGGCACTGTCGCCGTTTCATTATCGTGTTGAAGCGCTATCGCTTCATGCACACTAATTACATCAGCGAAGGAGGTAATTTCGATCGTATTTGTCGAATCTTGCTTTTTATTGTTTCCCATCCTCTGGAATGAAAATTAAGGTAAATCGAGTTGGAAAATTTCTGATCGATCTGTACCGAGTCGGAGCAGCGAGCAGAGAGTTCCGACGTAATGTTTGTCGAAAACAAGAGGCACCTTAACAAAGGGACGACATATCCAAACATTTGCGAAGCCTTTCGAATAGAATCTGACGAAAGGAATTTTTTTACAATGTAACGTAAATATATTTTGAAATTGGTCGTTTGCAGGCATGCTGGTGACGTGTAGATGCAATTATGTGTTATATTACTAACTGTGTAATAGAGTTGGAATGCAAGATATGTTTCGGTCGAATGTGCGACATTAATGACTATGATTTGGATGAATAATGGTCAGTGTAAGATAATTACATGTAGTATAAATTATTGGATTGTGGAAGCGCGTCAAAAAAGAAAATTTATTTCTGAAGAAATTAATCGAATCATATTTCATGTAAATAATGAAATTTGTAGAAATTTAATTTTTGTGTACTGTTCAAACAAGTATTAATATGAGTATCATCGAATAAATTTTTATTGCGTGAAATAGTGAATATTGTATTTTCAGATAAGGATATATAAATATTTTAAATAGGTACTATAAATATATTATTCCATGTTAATGAATTTGGTCTAAATTGAATTTTTAATAAAAAAGTATTAAAGATTAAAATGAGCAAAGTCAGATTTAGTAACACCAAAAAATGGTATTAAAAATGGAACACGTCAAAAATTGTTAAAAAACACTCAAAAAGTTTAATTTTATTATCGAAAATCAATATCTATTTAAATAACATCCAAATAAGTATTTTTGACGTTTTTAACATCTCAGTCGCTCAAATATCAAATTGATTGATTAGATAAAGCAAAAAATAGCGACAATTAACGATTCAATAAATAATGTATTTTAAAATTCAGCTCAGATACTAAATTTTTTACTAGCAATAAGGACTTAAAATTCATCGGAATGATTTTAGACTTATATAAATTTCGTTTAATTTTCTTCGTCTTGTAAATGGTAGGTACGTGACTAACCCGCTTGAAGCGGCATATTCTTTGTTGGAACATGTTTAAAAGTATATTATAACATGATAATATAACATATTTAAAAGATAAAAATATAAAATACTATTACACGCATATTTACTCTATATTAATATGGAACATATTCCTTATCCATGTATTTATAGAGAAATTAATATCTAATTACAACTAAAAGAAGATGATATAAATGCTAAACTATTTCTGAACAATTAAAAGTAAACATATTTACTGAGTATTTTTATTGAGCACTCACAAGCAGAAAAATATTTCTCTTTTAAGTACCTGTTTTCTACCGAACTATCAAAACAGTTTTATTAAAACGACTGATTTCTTATGCAGGTTTTATTTTTTATCAACGTTATTTTTTCTCAGTTAACGTTGAATAATACTACAAAAATACAGATGTAAACAGTAATTTGTTTAATTACACACTTCTCGAGAACTTGTAATTTTAACATACTATTAGAAATAAGCATCTGCCTGTTAACGTCAGTAGTCCCAGTAGATATTAAAAGACAGTAAAACGGTTTTTCGTTTATAGAGAAGTAATTAAATAACCGTCATTAAAACTGGTTATGTATTTCTGTAAATCCTACAGAGTTCTGCATTACATACTGTTCCATATTTCATGCACTTAGGTGCTTACAAAGTCGGACAAGAATACGGAAAAATCGTTAATTGAAACGCTGTTTATAATACGGAATTATTCCACCATTCCACGAAATAATTTATTGACGTGCAAAATGCGAGGCTTTTTATTTTGGAGCGCGAATGAATATTTAACTAAAGAACCGAGCTTACAAATGGATCCAGCGTGCGCGATAATGCTTCATTATTCAACCTTATTATTGTAGAAGAGCCTCGGCTGTAATCCAGCCCCAGTGGTTGTCAACCTTGCTCGCGATCCAATGAAATGAAATTGTCACGAGAGAATCGAATCACTGGGACTGAATTGGTTGTCAAGCTGCGAAATTTCAATAATAATAATAATACAAATTCGTTGCCCGACGTGGAATAATACGATATTTAAAGAACGTATGGACCATACTGAATAATGTATAGAGTATTTAATATTTCATTGAATTTTCGTGTATCGAATATTTTGTTTGATTTTCCTCCGCGCAGGCCACTCTGTATTTTCCATCGGCTACAAAAGACTTTTCCCTCATTTTTGTTTCCCTTTTCGTGTTATAACCAGAACCGTGAAATCTCAATTTGCGAAAATAGAGATGGCTTATCATCGTGTCCCGTTTCGAACCACTCAGTTTATCGTCGCATTGATTGCGCGCTACTGAGAGCAATGCCGACGAGCCAAATGCCGAATCGATGGTCAATTTCTATTACGAAGCCCGAATATATGTACGAATGACCCGTTGCACCTTGCAACGAGGTTAAAGGACGGCCGGGTCAAATCGATAATCCGTTTAATACACCCCCTCCTGCGTCTCTTCCCTAAAAGAGGGTGGAAAGTGTGCGTACAATGTTTCGTTGTTTGGCGAACCATGTTTCTAGATAGTCCTGTACTGGTCAACGTTTATCTTTCTGATGTTGTAAAGCCTTGTTCAGAGTAGTCGAGTTACTGGAATTCAAGCAGCTTGAGTGTAAATGATTTGAAGTAACTTAACCAATGTGAACCTGTTATTTTACTTGAAACATCTCTTCAAGTTTCTATTTCGTCTAGGGACATTTACATTAGTCAAGTTAGTTGAATTCAAGTGGCTTGAATGCGAGTGATTTGAGGCAATTTGAACAATGTGAACGTGTTATATTATTTGACTTGAATATCTTTTCAAGCTTCAAGTGAAGTTGACGTTTTTTTAACTTTTTTTTTTGTCTTGAAATATACATTAATTGATGTATACTCACGTCACGTAAACTCACGTTATATAGTGTAGTAAATTTATAGTGTGAGTTGAAGTTTTTCCCTTGTTTTAGAACTATTTTGCTATAATATGAAATAAATTTGCTATAATGTATAACGTGACTTCACGTGACGTGCTAACAGTGTTCGCATCCTCTGGGCTTAGGCCATTTATAATATAAAGCAATTTTGCTATAATACGTGACGTGAAATCACGTTGCATATCACAGCAAATTCATGGTGTGAACCTACGTTTTCCCCTTGTTTTAACTCTACGTTATTATAATATGAAACAAATTTGCTATAATATGTGACATGATAGTAATATGTTCGCACCCTTAGTTACATGTTGTTTTGCTTTTGTTTTCGAAATATTTGTATTTTAGGTTTTCTATTTCAATACTGTCTTATAGACAAAAATCTTCTTAAACCCTTACTTTTAAGTGAAGTTCTTTTAATGCCTTTTATTCTTTTTGAAAATATTAATTCTGTGTTTTGGATCTCAGTCATCAAAGTCTTAACTCGAATTTTATGAAAGTGTGACATATGTCGTTTTGCTTTATTGCCACGGATTTAAGCTTCATAATATTGATATTGGGTTGAATTTGTTTTAAATTACACGAATAGTGTATTACACTTCGGGAGTGATGTTGCATTTTTTATTTATCTGTTTGATTGGCATTTTATGACGTTAGTCAAAGCTATCAACGTTAATATGTGTAGCCGTTTCCAGTGAACTGTCCTTAATGGTAGATTATTGGAAAACTCATTACAATTCCAGAGACCAATATTTACGATTTTTTAATTTCAGCTAGTATCAACTATAAATTGTCCAAGATAGTGTAAAATAAATGTGTGATTTTCTTCAATAATGATGAGTTACTGTTAAAAAATAAAGATAATACTTGTCACAACAGTTTTAAAAGTAAACAAGTGATATATGTCGCGTCGTATTGAATAATATGAGTATAATGTATAAATATGTATGAGATAAAATACAGTTGCGTCGTGAAGCTAATTAAAATAAAGAAAATATTGATTTCATGAATATATTGCTTCAACGGGAGCATTGATTAATTAAAAATAATACTTTTTATTCAATAAAATGTAAGTCACGTACAAGAATTAATCGGGTCAGCCGTTTCCATCAGTTTAATAGCCACACATAAAAAAACTCAGTAACTAAAGTTAAGCTTGTTTTGACCTATTTCACTGATAAAGAAAAATCAATTTAAATCTAATTATTTTATTTATACATTCCTATAAATTAGATAGAACATCACTCTATCGACAAAGTAATGTATTAAGTGAAGTATTATCTCATTATAGGCTTATTACTATTTTTAATTTATATTAATTATTAATTACTATATTGCACTCTCATCCCATAAGAAAACTGTTACAGGTGGAAAGTATAAAATGCTTGAAAAGAGAAAAGGAATTTTAATTTTTATTTATTTTGGTGTATACTCTATATATAATAGTGTTCTGTTTATATTAGGTACGTACAATTACAGATAAATAGTTAGTATGCAGTTGATTTTTTTCTTACGCGTATCGAAATTAATAAGCTTGAGAATATTTCGACATACGTATCATATACCAGTTTAATATTGTATATAAAAAGACGAGGTCAGATATAATTTTTCTATCCGTTGCAAGGTTCATTCCAGGTCAGAGTTCATTATAGGCTTATAACTGTAAACGTTAACGCATTGACTGCCACGCGAGCTCTGGGCGTTATAGCAGAATTTTCATTATCGTAATCACACAATAATTAAATGTTAAGTAATGTGATTAAATGAGACCATATGCTTATCAATAATCCCCACTGGTGGTCACGCGTAATCAGTTACACGAGGGGAAAATTAAAACTGATGAAGAATTAACAAAAAAGAAATTAGAAAAATAGTAGCTTCAAATAAACTTATAAAAACAAGTTTCAAGCATTATTGGATTTTGTCGTGAATCTTTGCGTGTATTCATGTGCATGGTGCGAATTCAATGTAGAAGGGAAGAAAAGCTGGGATCGATAAGAGGAGGACAGTTTTGATGCTCATACCATTATCTTAATCTCATTTAATGGAGCGTTATAGCGTCGTGAAACATTAAGCATTATGTATACACAGATTTAGTTGAACGAAATAATTCCTTCGAAAATTTGAAGGAATATCTTATTACGTGCATAAAAATATTCTTTTCAGTTTTATGATATATTTTTGTCGCCATGGTTCGCAATACAAATAAATGACATCAATTTAAGTATAGTGATCTCAATATAGTAGAACAGTGACATCTATGTCTACAGTAATTAAGCCAAGTTAACTGATTTGAACTAAACACAAAATGAATTTACTTTTCTTGTGCTATTTGTAAAATATTAATAATAAAGTATTTGAAATAATTCATTATTTCAAGTGCTTATTTGTTACTTTATTTCAAAGTAAATGTACCCAACCTTGATACACTGGCGAAGTTTGCATGGAAATCTATAAGACACCCTGTATAATCAGACTGTACACATTTTGTTATCCACCCAATACATACCCTGTTTATTCTCCTCCCTAAGTAACCACGTCTACCATTTCTTTAAGACGTGTAACCGACATGGTTCGTCTTCAAGTATCTACTGTATTTTACTGTACCCTAGAAGAAAATTACAAAAAGGAGTGTCTGGGGTCCGACGCGCTTTGTTAAGAGTTACGTACGCCCCATTCGATCGATGCACGAAGATCGCTCTAAACGTCTCGAGAGTATTTTGTTGCGAATAAGATCAAAGGTTAATCCGATTGCTGCGTGAGATTAGATTCTACAAAGAAGATTTACGTCCGTGCACCTTTATTTCCTCGTCCACTTGCGCGCTTTATTAAATCGCAGTATTTTCTCCATCCTCCGCTGCCTGGAATGGAACTGATCGATGCGAGAACGAACGCGCGTCAACTCTCTGCCAAGCCTCCACGTTAGCTTGCTTCTATTAAATATTGTAATCCTGTTACACGCTATGCTAGTCATATAGAATGCTCAGAGGGAACGAACCACTGTTGGCCAATAAAAATTTAGGAATCCTTAACAGGGTATTCTCAATGGTGAAAGGACAGAAGAAGACGTTTTTTAGGGACTTTTTTGCATGAAGGATGTACGAGTGAAGGTTTTGAGATTTTAATGTAAGATTATATAGCGTATATTACATGTACATATTAAATATTACAAATATATTTAATAATTTAGTATTTTATATAAATATTTAAATAACGAATATATAGAAATATTTTTATATTTTTTTTTCGTTGGACAATATGACTATCTATAAAATATGACTTATGTAGAAATATTTAGTCGATTTCGAGTTTATAACTTCGAAAGATCACTGACTATTGTACTACAACTACATATATTTATGGTATGTATGTGTAACACTTATGGGAAAACAAGTGCCTGACTTTATCGTAATTTTATGGAAGTATATATTTCAGTGAAGTAAAGTGGGTAGGAAGTTTACCACGCGAGGGAAATATTCTGCATTTTCGAACAATACCTGTTCTGATGTATAAATGTACAAGTTATGACTTTTAAAGTAACTATTCAATTTTAATTCTTTGTTTCGATTATGTTTACATTATTTTCCTAGCAATAATTTGTTATTCTAACAAAATACTTGCAAAATAAACCTGTTGCATGATATTTATTACAAACCGCTATTTCTTACCTCTATTGTAAAATTTTGTCATCCAGATATGTGTGTAGTCAAATTTGATTCTAAAGTAAAAACATTTTATTTTTTCAGTTGATTGTAGCATTAAATTTAAAAAAATAGATTATTTTTGCCAACTCAAGGAATATTGTTTTTAAAAAATTACGTTTCAAGTTTCATAGATATTTGTTTTGTAATTGATGATAATTTTTACTACTTATTGTTGAAAAAGAATATTCAACACCCTTCAGAATGCATCTAGCCTAAATATCGAGTAACCTAAAAATCTAGAGAACAAACACATCGCAAGAATGGCTAATTTATTGTATGAAAGAGTCACTAAAGGTTTTAATGAACTTTATAAAACAGTATTTGGATTCCTTCAATCTAAGAAACATCAAGGCCTCTTTCTATGCTGTTCCAAAGGAAGAAAAAAGTCCCATTCTATGATCATGGATCCGCGTTTTCATCGCAACGAATTCTTTAACAAGCTCCCAAGTTGAACACCGTGAAAGTGGTCAAAGCATTCTTAAGAGTAATCTTACTCCTCAAGTGGGGAACGTTCATTCACTCCTGATCCAACTAGTGGATCTCCACGTCCCCTATTGCCAGAGTTTCACGACATTCGCTTCATCGTCTTGCAAATTGCAATCTCGTAACGTTAAAAATACAACCATAGGATAGAATTATTAAATCCTACACAGCAATCGATCGTGTAATTCTTTCGCGTGGCATGAGCAAAAGGAAATAATCAGGGACTATTTAATATTAAGACTTACAAAGGAGCGGTATTCTGCAAATTAAGCTCTGACTTTGTAATGAAACTGTTTGAACACTGGCTTTGAAGATCGATAGCCTGGAAGCGTTTTTATCACGGACGCCACGTCCACAATAAAATATATTCGCTTGCTCTTTTAACGTAACCAAACAGGAGTCAAAGGTGGATAAAAAAAGAATGGAAACACCATTACAGAAAAATCTGAGTCTTTTTATCGATGAGAACACGTTCTTTCTAGTGTCTTTTGGGACTTGCTGCCTCCCAGGAGACCCTCGATGGCCACCGCCAGGGGCTCTCATTTGGTATTAAGGGAGTGTTTCAGAGTTTCAATTGAATTCGATATATCTATCCTTATAAGAGAAAATAACATAGAGTGACTTCCATTAAATATTGAAATATCTAAAATAATATAATTTTAGCTTCTCAACTTTATGTTTTAAGAAAATGTGGCACCAGCAATGAAATAATATTACATTTTATTATAGTATGTATCTACAATATATCGATGTTAAAAATAAATTTTTGATTTATTAAGCACAATTATTTATAAGTTAAGTTTATACTAAATAATATTTGAATATCAACAAGAATCATTATAAGTCATATTTTCAACAAATTTGAATAATAGATGTTCTAATTGAAACCTGCAAAATGGTTTGGAATTCTTGGTTTTAAAAACAATTAGTGTACAGATAGGATCACCTAGGAAGTCACTTTAATATTTTAAAATTCTCAGAAATCTGTATTTGAGTTCTACCTTGGCTTACTTTATAATAAGGCTAAACAAAAGAAGTAAAGTTTTCAATTAAAAAAACTTCTTTGCAAAACGAGAATATAAGGAAATAAAGTCCACAAAACAAAATTGATATTAAAAACTTCCATCATCAACGTCTCAGAAATAAAAATATGCGGTTTATGCCTTACGACTACAGATACCTTCATGAATATTTTTTACTAGTTAATTTTGAATTTTGATCGACTCAGACTAACAATATTTTGTTTTCTGTTTCAGGTAAGTTAAATCTGCTATTTTAAGACGCCGATGGGAGAGGTTCCATGATCAAGACCGTCGGTAAGTGAGATTTGTGCGTAATGGTTGCATTTTATATGCAAATTGAAATGTATGAGCTTTTTCTTGTCGAGAAAATTGGAAGATAAATTAGTTTGCACTCTGACATGAATGTATATCGTGTCGAAATTTCAATTTTTGTTTCTGTTCTCTATAAATGTTTCGTTTAAGAAGGGCGTCTCTGTCTTCAATTATATAGGAAGTTTCTTAGCATGAATTTGTTTCGAGGCGATGCACAACGTGCAATTAAATTCTCGAGAACTTGCGTTCGAAGTATAAAAATCGAAGCTCCCTTTCTGTCTCACTCTATCCCGCCCGTCTCTTTCTCTGTTTCTCCTGGCGCTTTGCTGTTCCCTGAAACGGGTTGGGACAACTTTGCATAAACTTGATAAGTCGAGAAACCTAACTCCTTGCCGCGTAAAAATTTCCAGTGAACTCTCGAGGAACAGATAGAATTCATTCTGGAAATAAGGTCGTGTTCTCGAATAATAATAAATCTGCCTTAATAAAACACTTCCGTGATTCAACCCCAACTTCGACTGAGGAGGAGCAAAAAGAGAGAGCCCGAGCTAAAGAACTTAAAATCCTCTTTCTTCTCTCTTCGCCAGACATTCATGGAATCTTTCCGACGAAAAAGATCAAACTAAGGGACAAAAGAGTATCTACTAATTATTACATTGGAAATGATGTAAAACCGGTATAAAGCTGGGTTTAAGTCTTTTTATAAGTTCTTTGTCGAGAACAGTGGGGAAGAGTTGCCAAAATAGTACTACATGAGATATTTTATATCAAATTTTTTATTTGATGCTGACTTACAATTTAATATGAAAAATCTAGCTCAACGTAGCTTAACGTTTAATCTTTTAATGCCTAAGATTCTGGAAACGCAATATTTTAGACACTATTTTTTAAAATGAATTTATATGATTAAATTCTGTTTTTTCATGTTACTGTTATGCAAAAAAGAATTTCAAAGATAAACTTAATATTTGTTTCATTACTATTTCTTTTCTCTGATCTAGATTGTGAAACATTTTGAAAATTGAAAATATTGAAGTATTTATTATTTTACTATATTTTATTTTATCATCTAGTGTTATCAGTAGAGTACATCAGTTTTTTATAAATCACAGACATTTTTTGTGGATCGTTTGTTACAAGTTATCAAAGCATATTTAATCATTTTAGGATTTAGTATTACTTCTATAATTATTATACTTATATATGTAAGAGCAACAAAATTTGATATTGATTAAAATCTGTGAACTAAGCCTCTTAAGTATTTACGTGTAGTTTTAATGCAGTCTGTTTATCTATTAATTATACTTAGTGTATTATACATTATAGTATAATCAATATTTTATGAAAGCATTAAAGGAAAACTTTAAACTTTGAAGACGTTCAAAACTTGCCAGCATTTGAGACATCAAAATAAGCACAAAAAGCGCTTAAGACTTCCAAGTTTCAAGACGTTGAAGACGTTTAAGGCTTGTACAATTTTCTAAATCTTCAAAAGTTTTTAATTTCGAATGGCATTTAAAGTGATTCGAACTAATTACAAGTTTTCCCATCAGACAGTGTAAAAATAAATTTAAGTGAGAGAAATAATAAACACGGCTAAAAAAAGCAATCGTTTACCACTATATACATTTTATCAATAATAAATTGATAAAAAGTATCCAATATTTGACGATAGAGTCTGCTGAGAATTAATTTGTCAGATAACGTACATGTGACAAGCCCAATGAGTGCCCACCAATATCCTTCAACACGGTTCAATAAATTCTATAAAAATACCCATTTAATCGTCGATATACAATATTCCATAATAAAAATGCAAACGAAACAGCATTATTTCGTTCTTATCAATTACAGTGCTTACAAATAATATCAATCAAAATTCCAATCCTTTAAAACCTATCTATTTATGAATTTTCTGCTACATCTTTCAATATTCATTTATCTCACATATTTACTATTCCACTTAATTTCTCTCATATTCAATGGCAGAAATAAGTAAACGTACCATTTAACCCCATACGTATTAGGCAACTCTCTCATATGTAGAAACTTCGCTTCTACATTTCTACGTGTTTGTTATCTAACAATTCTTCGATGCAACAAATGATTCTCATCTCTCTGTTGATTACTTAACGTACCACGGAATAATACAATCGAACGAGCGAATGAGTCATAAAATTCTGATTCGATTACGCTCCGTGACTTTCTCCCGGTGGTTGGCCGCTCGTAACACTGCATACAGGATTTATTAAATTGTCATCGGGCTGGATATCGGGTGAGAAAAGAGAGGCGATTTTATTGCGAGCCTGAAGTTTAACCTTTGAAGAGTATCAAAATCGGATCGCTGCTGACAGTACCCATTGTTCTCGTTTCTAATGGTCGTGCTGTGTTCAGCTATGGAAGATTATCTTCGTAAATTTTAGTGTTAACTTTATCTTCCCTTTTTTCTCGACGGATTGTAGGGAGCTGCAAAATCGAACCGTTTGTGACCTTTCACGTCATGTTTCATGCGTTAGGTTAACTTATTCATAAATACGTTAATACATATTGAATATTGGAGTTTGATGTTTGAGCTACGTACTACCTCCTAATTAATGTTCTTCTAAAAGCAGATTAATCTTTTATACCTAAGTGTTTTCTAATAAATCTTTTTCTAAATTGTACTTGGTGATTTCCAACACCACTAAAATTATGCCTCTTCTAAAGTAATCACTTTGGGGATGAAAATAATAAATAATGCGGATTTCGCGTATATTTATAGATATCAAGAACAGATAAAGAAGTATTTAATTTATATTTCGTATTAAACCACATTTTATGATTAATAAATAAGGTAGAACGTACTTCACAAACAATGGTGTCTAATAAATAACATTTTTTCGTACACTTACATCCGTGTTGGATATTATGAAGGAAGTTTAATAATAAATCATACATATACACATTTAGACTTTTATGTTCTCATATATTAAAATGATTTTGTCATTATATCAGCAAATTCACAAAATATTTGAGAATTTTAAACTGAGTAAAGTTTCTTGAGAACTTCATAAGAAAATGTGTATTTTGAAACCTTGAATAAATTATATAGATCATTTTTGAAATTAATAGTATAGTTTAAACGTTACCTATCAGAATAAACATAGGTATCATACACAATAGTTATGGGTATAAGAAATAATTTTTTAACGTTTTTTTATATTATATAAATTCCATTTCTCTGTTATTTACAAGAAAATAATGTATTTCCATTTCATATTTCTTTTTCATTTCAAAATAATAGGCACACGAAATTTCAGTCGTCCGAAAATTTTGTACACGATGTGAAATCTGAAATTTACTACAATGTACCATACTATATTACGATATTTATAAATAATGGATGCAAACATGATGGATTGACATAATTCATTAAAAAAGACGTAAATTCCTGACAGCCAAAAAGCAAGCAAAAATAAAACTTGTTGAAAAATAATGAAATCACTATCTACATGAAAATACAATAAAAAGATATTTACTGAATTCTTCACAAAAATGATACGTCTATCAGAAACCTAGACATTGACTTCGTGATCACTGTCAAACGAAAAATCACGAACCAATTTCTCGAATCGTTGAATTTACATTTATTTCGCGAAACTGCTTCCATTTCTTGATCAATTTTATTTAGTGAAATAATTGTATCGCGATGGTTGAAATCTTTCACATCGTTTCGCTGTTTTTATTTCGTTGACATTCGCATCAAGTCGACGAGGTTACCGTTCTGTTATTTCAAAGAGTAATCTCCTTTCGCGAAAATATTCGGGTCTCGGTGAGTGGACTTGTTATTCGCTGCACGTTCAATGGGACACTTAACCCTTTTATATTCAAATTACTTTGCTTGTACGGATCGGGGAGAAGGGAGGGAGAGAATGGGTTTTCTTGTTACACGTTGACGTGGCGTGCGAGGGAAGGTACATACAAACTTTTTCTACCTAGATATCGTGAGAGTTCGTTAAAAAATTCTGCGCTTTTTCCATCCATTCGATTTTAATTCACTCCACCGAGAACAAACAATATCCATGCCATTTGATACTTTTTATTCTATTTGTTTTTTAATAATGCCACTGCAAAAAGTGTACCGATCGTTTACACGAATTCTATTGAAGTGAACATTGTAAAGATTCGATATTCTTTATTGTGTTCATTAAAAACGAATATCGCTGAATACATTGTGTTATGTTTATTGAATGCTTAACGCAGTGTGTAGACTAAAATCCAAAATTTTATTTGCGCATGGTGGAGAGGAGTAAACCGCTCGTTCTACCAGTGGCATTGTTAAACAAAGGATTAACGAATGTATGGTAATAAAATGACTCGAATTTAACAAAGCTCGAAGCCGAAGCTTGCGGCGCATAAAAGTGTTGGCTGTTGTTGGCTGCAATTTAATTACCGATCGATGCGGCAATAAAACAGGAAATTAACTGTCACGGACAGGGAGGCACAGTTGTGTGCGTCATAATTTATAGTCGATTGAATTGCATTTTTAAAATCCATGCGGTTATGAATAATTGTAGAAACAATTATCGTGTCTGTCTTAGCGTATCTCGTTTCACGAGCCATTTATCGCGCAACTTTTTTTATTTTAATAGTGTATGTATTTTTAATACGAAATATGAAGTAACTTATTAAATATGAAAGGTTATATGATTCTCCAACGTGTTGTTCCAAGTCTTGGTATTTTCGTCATTCTATACTCTAAGGACATTTTATTTTTTTATTTTATTTGAATATTCAAGTACTCCCTCTTGAAGTTACAGCACAGGCAGAAATCCAATACGTTAAAAACAAATAATAAGTGAAAGTGGAAGCAAAAGCGAAATACAGCAACACAAAGCAAAAGAAGGTATAGAGATACCAACAAAGCAATAAAAATACACAGAAGAGAGAAAAAGAAAAAAATGAGATATGCGTAATTGCAGATCCTACTATTTAATTCCTTCCTCATTACAAATTTCAAGGGTATAATTTTCAATTTTACTATATAATATATGATTCTTTTGCTAATGCGAACTTTAAATGAATAATTATAGGGTTCATTAATTTTCCTAACAATGCAATATCCAACAAAAGAGTTTCTGAACGTTACAAATTTCAAGCAGATTATTATACTTCCCATGCATTCATCTAATAATGCAGGACCTGAATAAATCGCAAAAAATTCCAGTAGTTCGTTTGTTATATCGGGAAAATCCACATACCATCTAAAAATTTTACTAATAAGGTATTTCATCTCTCTTATTTTTCTTCCCAGTACTTCAAACAATAAATCAATAATTCAAATACTTTTTACTCTTCCTACAAATCATATGTACATAACCAAAGTAACTATGTATATTCAGAGAGTATTAAATTAATCTTTCATGTTAAAACAGAGGAAACAATCGTCTATTTATCGTCATGCATAAAACAGTTGCAGCTTTACGAACAGAAATACGACCTCGGTCGGGCGCACAATAGCGTTGATTAGATAATCAAGTATTTATTGCAACGATCGAAATAACATACAGTTGGTCAGTAACTGGTGTATAATATACCTGGATACGTGTCCGATCTGTGTCGTCGAAATGGAAGAAAAAAAGATCCTGGATGTCAATGGACAATAATTTATCTTGTCCTCCATTTACGCGATTATTGTTGCACAGGGAACGTGTCAGTCTAATACGCGCATGCACACCGCGTCATCGGCACAGTAATGCGTGTCCATTTGTACATGCGCTCTGAAACGAGGCGTAAAGGTAATAGTAGGCGAGATATCTGTTTCCACGATCGTAAACATGCTAATTATGCCAGAGAATTACGGTCGAAAGTGGATTTGGATCGACGAAATTGCACCATGCGAAATATCGTGATTTGATATATGGACTCTCAACGCTTTCCGTTTTTATGTTCACACGTTTGTATCATGAACTCTCGATTAGGCTATCTCCAGCTCGCGGATATTGCTATTTACGAAGGGGAGTATTTAATTATCTGCAAGGTAACTACAACTTTTATTTCAATACAAATCGAAAATCGGCGTTAATATCATTATTTAGTATAATCCCCTTGCTTTTCAATACATTTGGTTCTTCGTTGTAAAAACTTCCTAATATTCTTAAAAAATTATATTTTTGATTAAGGAGTGAGCCACATATGCAACACTTCCTTTACTCCTTGGTCTGAGGTGAATTGATGCCCTCTTAATACCTTTTCAGACTAAATTGTCATTGTTGATGAAATATAGACCCATCTTTACAAGCTATATAATGGAAATGTTCACAATCGTTTAGTAAGAAAATGGTTAAAAGTCAATCATTCGCGGGAAAATTGATGTTTATAGTTTTTTGGGACTCATATGGCCCAGTATTACCTCATTTTGCTTCTTCTATCATATGTATCAAGATAGTGGAGGAAGCTTTGTATGTCTGGCTCACTGCTCAGTTAAAAATGTTACTTTTTAGGGATATAAGAATTTTTTTCAATGATGGATCAAGTACGCTAAAAAGCAAAAGGACTATGATAAAAAATGATATTAATATCGATTTTATATTTATATTGAAGTCAAATTTATAGGTAGTTTGCGAATCATTATGAAAGTAGTCTACGTCAGAAATCTTTCCATGTATTTAATGTTGTTTCGATTACATCACAAAGGAACTGATAAATTTAACTTTTTTAGATCTTTGATTTAACACACACTCAAATTTCAATAGAGTCTACAGTTTGCATTGTATGTAATCTTGGCTTCATAAGTTGAGTTTCTAATCTGAGAAGAAGTTCAAATAGATTTCAATAGGTATGAGTTATTATACTGACCCTCAGAATAATGTACTAGTTACACTAAGTGAAAAGCAACCCAGTAGTGAGACTGGATCATTAGAATTTAGATGTAATAATTCTTTCGGAATTTAAACGTGCATTACTGTACCTACACAATTATTGACTGACCCTCGTAAAAGTTCCACCTGATGCCCAACAATAGGCATTTAAAAAAAAGCCGTGACAGTATGTAATCGAAAAGAAGCATCAACCTCTTCTCCCCTCTGGCTTTCATTCTTCTTGCTACTTAGTTATTTACCATGTGGAATTACAAAAGAGGAAGGACAGACCGGAAGGATGCTCCAGAAATCTTAGGAACCTAACGGACAAGAGGAAAATGAAACAGAAGCGGAAGCGAGAAAACCCCATGAAAGGGGATTGCAAGGTGCAAAGAGATTGCCAAGCGCGCCGCTCGAGAAATGTCAAGAAAGGAGATATTGGCGAGAAGGGCAAAAAAAGGGCGAGAAGGAGACAAAAATTAATGAAAGGTGTGCGAGCACAATAGAGACTCCGATATCGGAATTTTCATCATTTGTGATTCATTATCGTTTGTCTTCTTTCAACCAGATCGTCTTTGTTCTTTTAGTTAGTCTCTCTTGTTAGGAAGTCAAACAAGGTGTCTCTAATTTCTTTTAAGTGGTTACGTCAGCTTGGGAGCATAAAATATTCGGTGGCTTTCACGAAATTATAGTTGGACTGTACTTTTGAAATGTTCGTATATTGAATATGTGCATTATTTATAGAATATGCAAATTCTATTCTGAAGATTCTTAGTTACGTATGACTAACTATTTACTATATTCTTCACTAGGTTTATGTAGGAATTTCTTGCCAAATTGTGGAATATTCAAATAACAATAGATAAACATTTCTTTTTATTTAAATATGATCATTTAAATTCTTAAATCTTGCAGACTAACTATAACTATAATAATACAATTACAACACTTCTTGCAGAAGTCTATAAATATTTCAGGCTTTCAGCTTGATGACTTGGTGTAGCCTTACATGTCAAATCTTCTTCGAATTTCAAATGAAATTTACCATAAGAGCATTTGCAACAACAGCTTCAACAAAGCGCTATTATCAACCGAGAGTTTTTCCATTGGCTCCCCTGTAAGATCGAAGATATACAGCCACCAGTAATTCACTTTTTGCGGGAATAATTTCTTTTCAATTATCAGCCCCTAGCGGCCGCAGCAGCGGAGAGAGTTTATCGTGTCAAGAACATAAACAACGACTGATGCATTTATTAATTCCAGTAGTTCCACCGCTACGGCTCGCTGATAATAGATTTAAATTGGATATCCTTAAATTGCTTCTCGTTCGGACAGATCGCTGGGAGATTCTCGACTCGCTAACGATCTTCTTTCCGTCCATAAATTCATTTGCAATCTCCAAGACGAGTCGTAACGAATACGAATCAACGGTTGCCATTAGCCAGCGAGCATCAGCCCGATCTGTGTTTCTTCGCGTTGTCGATTGTTATTTTATGCGAACACTTGTCATCGCCCTTTGAAATATGCGTCATCCGCGGGAACATGTTTCCGCGGGCTTTTGAAAAAAAATACATCGATCACGGAACGTTCGATTCCAGCCCGCGAGAAATGTCGAAGAATCGATTGGAGAATAGGACGTGCTCTGTCATGTTTTTCCAATACTGTCGGGACCTTTATTACGTGGGTTCCTCTTTCATCGCGGGTCCCGCTAATTCGTGTCAGGAATTCAGTTCCAGGACTGCGTTATTCAATCAGAGTTCAATTTAGACGAAGGATCAGTGAACGTGAGTGATCGTTATTCGTATTCAAATGCAAAGTGTTCGCTGTTGCGCGTAATGAACACTGGAGCTTACGGAGAGGGGAATCTTCAGGTTGACACCTCGGCATTAGTGTGTCAACCGGAGTCCGATGAGGCAAACTACAATTGCAACATGTCTCGACGAGAATTTCTACATTCCTCAAAGCCAACCCGTCTGGAAGCCAAAACCGCTAACAATGGGACATGGCTGAACATATCTCGCGTGGCATAAGCGGAAAGTACTATTAAGCTATACCTATTAGACTAATAGACCAACGAAAGCAGAAATCAATTTGGTTGGTGCAAGGCTTAGCGTGAAGAACAAGGTTAAAGCAATTAAGTTCTCTTCCGAGGTTACGTATTAATTAGTTTCTAAAAGAGGAACATAAGTTTGTAAACGCAGAAATCATGATAGAATTTGCCTATGAACCGTTCACAGGCCAAAATGATATCACTTTCTGAATTTTGTAAAATCGTAGTTTCAAAGCACTTAATTAATGTTCAACTTTTCGTATTTGAAATAAATATGAATATATTTGTTTTGTGGTGTTAAGTGGTTTAATTGTAAATAAAAAATATGAAAAGTTGAATTTACCGGTTATTTAGTGTTGCATCGATTAATATTACAAAATGAGTAGTGATTTCAATTTTTCTTAAATTTTGAATTAGATATCATTTTCATAATTACCAGCAGATATATTTAATATGTATCTGTATAAATATAACTTTTTTACATTTTCTTCGATAAATATGTAAGAATAGAAATATACTTGTAATAATTATTTTGGTATCATATCATATCTAATAAATGTAGTTAATAAAATAACACAGTTATTGATTTTGCATTGAAGAATATGTCTATAGATACAACATAATTTGTGCTATACTCTCTTGGCAAAATCCAACGAAGAGTATAGAAGTACAAAATTCTCATTAAAAATATGAATCCGTGTAAATTGGAGTAGGTATTATTCTAGATATTACGATGCAAAAATTCGGATTTATCGATGCGTAGGGTATTTAATTATTAAAATGAATTGTTGAATGCGTCGGCGGTGTGATGAAAACAAATCGAATCTCGATGTCACAAATCACGATCAATTTAACGATACGGGACTGTGTTTCATAGATAAAATTCGCGCGTCACGATAAGAGCACCGAGTGGTAAACTCGACGAATTTCATCATTCCCTGATGGACGTTGTTAAAGGGAGAATAAATCCTTCTGCAGGCGATAGACCAATCGGGAAAAAAGGGAAAACGAAGAGCAATTAACCGAAATACTGAAATTACGCGTTGATTAAAACACTTTTGCGGTATGATTTAAAAGAACACGCGTTGATTATGAAACTTTCAAACAATATTCAGAAAAGATAGACATCCTTATGTTCTCATAATTAGAATGCAAATATGCTATTACTATTGTGTAAACTTGCAGTGAACTCTAGTAATACTTTCACTCGTTTAAATTCCTATTCTTCTGCCGCTACAATGTATAAATCGTAAATCACTGCAAGTCCTAATGAAATAGTTACAAGTATCGTCAATTTTTTCATCATTAGTAACTTTATACAAATCCCTATAATTTTCGATAATTGTATTGCCAGTGCAAGTCTCGAGTAAATTGCTGCAAGTTCTGGGAACTCTTTTATCATCATAAGTGTCATCTCAGTCACAGCTGATGCCAGTTATTCTCCCGATGCAAAGTAGTAGGAAAGTAGTTGCAAGTTATATTAATTTTTTGTTCACGTTACACAAATTGCAAAATTCCAATTAAGACACTTGTTAATGCAAATGCTAAAAGAGGAGCTACTAGTTATACTATTTTTTTTACCATTGCAGACATTATCTGGGTTGCTATATCTTTCATGAATATCTTATTATTGCAAGTCCCAAAAAAATAGCTGCAAGTCCCACTCATTCTTTTACCAGTACAAATTCCAAATAAATTCCTATAACTTCTATGAATTTTATTTACTCTTGCAAGTCTCAGAAAAATAGTAGCAAGTCCTATTAACATCTTAGTCAATACAACTATCAGTTAAGCTAAAAAGTGCTAGCTAATTCTTTCGTCAATGAAAGTCCTAGAAAAGTTGCAAGTCCTACTAATTCTGTTACCAATACAATCGTCACATAAGTTTCTATAATTTTCACAAATTGTGTACTTTTACAAGTCCCAAAAAAACATCTGCAAATCCTATGAATTCTTTTACTGTAGCAAGTATCAATTACTTATGCACGGCATGTACAGTAGAAGTTAATAGTGTCTGCATAGACACACGTTCAACCAATAAAGTTACTCGATAACTATAATCCAGTTATCTGAAATAACTGTAGCCGAACCAAACTATCCCCGCTGTTGTACCACGAGTGGCGTTCACGTAATTAAAGAAAGAACATTCGAGGCAAATAATACCGAACATAGCGTGTTGCTGCACCAGCACCATGGAATCACGAACGATTGAAATAATATCCGGTTTAATAGACTTCACATTCCACCACACAGTAGAACAACTGAAACTGCAACAACCATAGTTGGAATTCGATTACGTAGAAACAAAGTGCAGCAAATCTATTTGGATCAAATAGATTTAAATGAAATTAATGTAAAATAGTATACATCCTGTGACCCCACCGTACCAATTAAGAATTAATACACTCTGGCTCTGGGGACCAGATATGTAAAATACATAGAACTATACGTTGAAATTGACTCTCTAAACTCTCTAAACTCTCTCTTATCTATAAATGTAGTTTTCTGACAATATATTTCAGTATCATCAAAATCCCTGACGTCGAGGTACAAAAGTGATCGAATTGACGCAAAATGGCCCATACTGTTCTTCATCTCCGATTCATTTAGAGTTCACGATCGCTCACTCTTCCTTGGGAACAGAAAATCAGGCACAAGAGGGACTCGCATGCGAAACACTGTTAGCAGAAAATTACAGTGAATTACGAATAATCAGATAGCGTGAATCTCGCGCATGAACGACAGAACAGGAGAGAAAATAATGTTATTCCCAGGTTTATCCCATTAATGAACGCTAATACGTGTTAATCGATTGATGTATGCTTCTTGAGTTACAGTTACGATATACCTAAATGAAATTCAGACACATCCGAAATGCATTTGATTAAGACGAATGAACAATTAACGTATCAGTAATAAGCAATAATGATAACGGCACCTGAAGTGCATCAGCGTGAAATTGCTCTGATATAACAATCGTTGATTTTTATACTCCATGACGCTGTGCAAAAGAGGCAACGTAAAATTGAGTCGATGATTAACAGAGCTCTAGTACCTGCGCTTTCAGCTGTAATGAGTAACGCAATTTGCCCAAGAGCACATATTTTTCAATTACCCTCCCCTGTCCCCCGTCTGGGCAACGAGTTCATTTCTCCAACTGTTTAAGCCTCGCTAATCTCTGCAGGTTACGTTTTCTCCCATCTTTTTTATTAACTTTCTTTTTTGTTAGTCGCACGTGCTTCTATATATATTCTCGGGTGTTCCCCTCTCGCTCGTCCCCCCTCTTTCCCCGTCTTTTTTCGACGTGGATATATTTCATTGCCGGTAACAGATGGTGTCCTTTTCTCGCTTTTCGTTTTCGTCCCTCTCGCTCGCACGCAACCCACCCTCTCGCGCTCGTTTTATTCTCTCCGCAGCCCTATAATGCGTGTGTACGTTCCATACAGGCGTACGTCCGTCTGGCCCTTTTGTGTCGCGTGTTAATCTTTGTGTGTAGTGGATAGCTTGTAAAAAAAACACCGTCGAGGAAGTGTAATCAATGAAAACTGAAATAAAACGTGTTTCCAGTCGGACAAAATGCACCGAATGCAGCCAGTTACTTA
This sequence comes from Calliopsis andreniformis, assembly GCF_051401765.1. Taxonomy (NCBI): domain Eukaryota; kingdom Metazoa; phylum Arthropoda; class Insecta; order Hymenoptera; family Andrenidae; genus Calliopsis; species Calliopsis andreniformis. Next base: position 11,671,518 of record NC_135064.1, on the reverse strand, counting down.
TTTTGTAAACATTTGCGTTTTTGTGTTTCAAATACGGTGTTTAGTCGTTATGGACTTGTGAGTCGTGTGACCTACGAATTTATAGGAGGCATTTCAGTGTAGCGATGATTCTATGGTGAGTTATTTCGGTTTTGTTGAAGATGAGGATAAATTAAATAATTCTGGAAAATGGAGAAGGCGAAGGGGAGTAACGATGAGTTTATAACGGGGAAGTATTGTATATTCTCTCTTTAATTTGTATGAAGTATGCGCTATTGCTCAGAAGTTTGGAGAGTTTTATGATTTTAGAAGAAATAGTATTAAAAATATAAATTAGAATTATAATATACGCATTTCTTAGAAAAACAATATAAAGTTATGCGTATTTCACAAAAAAATCTTTCTTTTCTCTTTTCACTTAATTAGTCCAGATTGTTAATTAAAAGATAATTCCTATAACTTCCTCTCAGTTGTTTGTAAAATAAAATAGTCTGAAGAAAGTGAATATCAGAAATACGTATAGCAGTAACGTTCTGTATAAAATAGGCTTGTGGAAACTATGTTTCCATAACTTTTGTTTCACCAGTACGTATTTCTTATTCCTACGTACTGACAAGTTTCTCCCCGTTCTCCACTGACTCAAACTTTTTATTGTTCAAAATCTAGTTCATATTTCATCACCTTATTTACCTAAGACATACACATAAGGATATTACAGCATCGTAGCAACCTCATAAAATAAACCACTTTTTATTTACTTGCATGGAAAATTTTACTGAAGTTGTAAAAGGTTCTAGAGTTCCTCTCACCAGTATCACCCTGAAAAACATAATAAACCTAAATAAAAACGCAGTCGTGTAAAAAATGCAACAGTCAAGGGACTACGCTACCCTTCCAAATTTGACGCGTAAACTGTACTCAAAATAACTACAGAGTCCTATATAATATACTAGACTGCGAACTCCTGTCCTGTAAAGTGTACAAGTTCGTCTAAACTTGTGTATTTTAATACTTACGAGTATCCAACATAGTACTAATATTCTACATAATTATAGAAGTTTCTACGAAATACGACCAAATTCCCCAGAAATGGAGCACCAGAGGTTACGCGATAAGGTTGAAGGGAACAGTCTTCACAATGACTTACTCATCAACCCGATCATTCATCCCAAGTAGCCTCGAGTCAGCGCATCGTTAATCAAACGTTACATAATTTCACGAGTCATTACAATTATTCGACATTAATTGAAAGATCCCGCTGCTGAGTCGCGCAGAAATCCCCTCGACCGATTTCACTTTTCATCGTTCATGAAGAGGCGCATCGAGATCCTCCACGCTTGTAATGATCGCCCTCTAACGTCTATCGACGCTGTGTTTCGCGGTCGCCCGAATCGGCCCTCCGACGGGACTGTAAACGAAAAAAATTTGACAAGTCGTGACAAATTGAATGGATTCGAACCGTGTTGCGAGGACACAAATATTGCGCCAGCGTTCGGGACAAAACATTGCCAGGTCGGGGATGCTGGTTCCATAATCGAGGCAGCAGGTGCCACGGACTCGCCGACTGGGAAACAACTGGCCAAAGGAACGGTCAACGTGGAATGCGGTGCAAATACAGGCGTACATGAATATATGCATACGGTGTCGCGGTGGACTGAAATTAAGCTGGTTCAGCAGTGTCAGTTTGACAAAAATATAGACGCGATGCAAGGGTGATGTCTTCTGTACTATTACCCGCCAGGTTCGTTATTATTATATTTTTATGGAACGAGTGATCGACTGCCGTGAAATTTATTATCTACGCGATGGTAAAAAGAGAAAAGCTGCAGGAATTAACGGATGATGGGTTTCGAGGTTTAAGAGGTACTATTGGACTAGGAGTCCGGATAAAGCTGGAAATTTGGGAAGTTTTAGGAGGAAAAGGTTCGCGTGGAAATTAAGCTAGATTTTTTCTAATGAAAGATGTAGTTTGTTAAATTGTAGGTATTAATGCTGGAAAATGGTAATAATTAATGGAGCTATGCGATTCACTCCTAATGAGCTTACAGAGTGTAACTTCACAGAACTGTATTTACCTTGTACCTTGAGAACTTTGTTGCAAATGTGAAAGTCAATATGATGATAAAACCTTTGAAACGCTTAATAAGTTATAAATGTTAACAGTTAACCTGCATCAGTCCAAAGTGAACTCACTTAGAATTTGAATATAGAGTTTCAGTGTCTTAAATATACGAAAATTTGAGAATTTGACAATTTTAAGGTGTTCATGTTAAAGAAATAGTATTGAGGTTCTTGAGTAACTCCACTTTGATATGCTAAGAGTTAAGGGTGTCAGGAGTATCAAACGCGATAACTGTATACATGGTACGTTAATCTTGCAGTATCTCCAGTCATCCATTTACGAAACGCATAACAAAGTACAAGCTATTCCTGATGCCATACAAACTTCTACTTAACCTTCATAAAACACATGTAGCATTGAGTACTGTCTACAGACAGCGCATCAACGAAATTAGTTTTAACGATTCGTTAGATGGCTCGAGGCTTTCGCGCGCGCACTCTATTGATTGGTTATCGGAATAATGGTCGACCAGTGTGGCTAATTCACGTAGCTAGTGTTGGTAATTCGTGGTTGTAGAGTCAGTAATTCGGCAGTACCAACATATTGGTGCTTCCAACAACGATTCGAGGAAGAACACGATCGTGAAAGTGTGTTAATACCGCATAAATTCTCACTGATGTTTTTATAACGTCGAAAACCTTCAGCCCCAGGGCTTCCCTACCTTTTTTCGATAGTTATAATAACATGCTACTGCCACATTAAAGTGTTAATCCCTGCGCGTTTATTAGTATTACGGACTCTTCAGTTGATGAGAAAATACTGTTGGATTTTCCTGTCAGAATGACAACTACACTTTATTATTCAAATATTATACATAAATTGCTTGATAATCCTGAAAGAGAGACAATATATACGCGATTAAACAATAAATCAGTTTTAGTGTTCATGTGTTCTTCTTATTAAGAAATATTAAATATATTTGTTACATTCGCTGTCTAGATACAAGATCACTACTTGAAATCAGCCAGGAGCTTAAAAATGCAAGAAACTCGTTTCTAAAAGCAAGTCCTTGGTTATTAAATTTATATCGAGATAACATTACAACTTGAAACTATTTCAAATAATAGAGGTTTGAGTTCTTTCACTATTACTGAATTTTTCAATAAAAGTAAGCTGAGTCACTATAATCATGCATCGATCTCAGAAATAAGTTTCTCATTAGTGGTCTTATATCGAGGCAATTCTGTAGCTCGAAACTATTTGAAGCAATAGACTTTTACTAGTTCACCCTGTCGTTCTTATTTTTGATAAAATCAAATAGAGCTAAGATAATCATGCATTGACTTTAAAAACAGTTCCTTGAGTGTTGAGCTTATGTCAAGGCACCAGTTTATCATTACAGGTAATACTGTTTATGGAGATTGCTTGTCTCATACAGCAGAGAGATCTTGTCCCGTTCAATATCCATGAAATTCATTGGTCGAATCGTTCCAACTGAACTATCAAATCCGATCAATTATTATTCGCCAATTGCGTTTCTAGTAAACGACACATTCATCGGGGATAAAGAACAAAGAGTGACGGGCTCGTAAAAGCGATTCCCCTGTTCTATCCCTGTATTTGACATGCATACTTGCATGTCATCGGTCGTGGCGGTGCAAGCGGCTGCAGAGAAGTGCACGTGCACTCGTCGACAGCCACTACAATATAAATTCGTTCGAATGGCGCCCAATAAAACAAATAATAATCCTGGCTGTACAACCAATATTTGCCTGATCGGGAGCACGCCTCGCGATTCTATCGCCTCATTGGAATAATTACCATCCATTTACGCGATGCTTATATTGTATTTCGACTTATTGTTAGTTTCGTTTCCACCACTTCCATGCGCCAGCAAGTGCACTTCTGTGTTATCGTTGCCCGAACGGTGAGTGCATAATTATGATAAAATAGTTCTGCCACTCTGTTAATCGTGTTCGTCAGTTTCTCGATTTCCAGGGATTTCCTGCGTGTGTATTCGAAATTTGCGAAATGGGACAAAGTTATTCATGTTTTGGAATTACACGCGATGTAATTTCGTTGAAAGCATTTCATTATAATGGAATAAATAGGTATGAATAGATATTCTTCGTGTTACTACTGGAAAGCTGAATGTAAAGAAAGTAGGTATTATGATGGCGTAGGATGGCACAAAAGAGAGCATTTGAAAGTGACTTTATTTATACAATAAATTAGTTGCCACTCCTTTCAAATGGGAAATAACATGTTCTACTTCTTTTATCTTCCTAAGTTTTAAGAACGAAGTTCTAAACATTATTTTATCATCGTGTGTGTAAGGCAAAGAGATGTGAGAAAATTGCGGTGATAACTTTTACTAATTCTTTTGTTTTTTTTAGTCCCTGAAAATAAACTATAAGTTTTTATTCTTTATTTTAAGTCTCTAAAAGAGAGTTACAAATATAGTTTAATTCTATTTTTAATACAAGTCTCAGGAAGAAGATTGGAAGTCTTACTAATTTTTTAGTCACTTTAAGTTTTCACAAATTATTATATAATTACAAGAATTACAACTCTTAACCAGTTTTTTGTTCTTGCAAATCATAAAAATGAAGTTGCAAGTCCTGAAAATTATTTTACCAGCGCAAGTGTCACAGTAACACTTTTAAAACTAAAATCTCTGAAAATAGGTCAGGAATTCACTAGTTTCGTAGCCATACCATTACGAATTCTCAATAGGTAACTACAAATCCCGCCAATTTTTCCAACCTTGCAAGTCTTAATGAAAAAACTGCGATTCCCAAAACTTGTTTCACTATTAAAAATGTCTAACAAAGAAATACAAGTAGCGCTATTCTTCTTCCTAAAAAAGAAACTGCAAGCTCCAAATTTACTTTACCAGTAGAATTCTCCAACAGAGAACCTCAAATCCTATTAATATCTATTTTTATAGTTACAAGTTTTTCTGACATATTCCATTTGTCAGAAATAAAAGACTATAATTCTCATGTAAGTTCTCCATTATTCCAATTACTCCAGAAAAAGACGGCAGACAGTATATTAAGTATTTTAAGTCCCATGAATGTTTGCGGTGTTATAAGCTACAAACAAGTTCCTGAAGCATTAAAGAACTGAAGACCTCATCTAGAATATTTAAATCAAAAATACTGTAATAGTTACGGTACCTAAAAACTAGCAAACAGTCTGTGAATCGACCAACATATTCTAATCAGCATATAAACTGCTGGTTTAACGGGGAAGGTACATGTAAGACAGGAAGATCTTTAATGACAGCTGGAAATCTCGTCCCTCTTGATGTCCACAAGAACGGCGATAAGATCGTCGATATTCCCAATGCCTATAGAGTTAACTCAATAAACAGGTTTGCGCACGACGATGCAGATCGTTAAACCACCATTGAAATCTATATCTCATTGTTACTCACCACGTACATGTATCCTTCCTCTGATCTACGTGGTCTGAATTCGATCGCGGATGTTATTCAATCAGATATATATTAATGATGCATCGTCGCGCGACTTTTTCCCCGAATTCCTTTGGCTCATTACCATAAATAAATCAAGCGAATAAGTGATTCGAGATAAGATTACTTTAGATGATATAAAGTACAGTAGACACTAATGTAGTCAAAATTCAAACACTCATTATTCGAATAGAATATTTTCTAATTGTAGGTTCTAATAACAGATACTCTTCCTTGTTGTAAATATCTAGGTATGTAATTTTTACAGGCAGTGTATACTTCTTTTTCTTCGACAAAATAGATTCTGATCATGAATGCTGATTATTTAATATTAAAGTATTTACCTAATTGTACGGTTTTCATAAAATGAGTAAAAAGAATAGTGTCAAAATTAACACAAATATATTGAAAATTACATATTGAAAATTATGTGCAACATGTAGGTCGTAAGATTCATGTCCACCTCCATTCGAAAAATGGATAATAGAACACAAGTTTGATAACAATAAATATCAGAATCTAAAAAAGTATTAAAACTATTAATAAATTTCAATTAATATTAAGTATTTTGTATTTTCTGTTGTGCTGTATTAGAATTGAATAATCTTTTAAACATCTTCCCAAGGAGTTTTAATATTGGATACTTATATCTTGTTCCATCTATACGTACATCTGTCTCGTGCTTTTATTACTGCTTTTATAATTTTGGATATCACGATTATTAGTTTTTATATTGGGTCAAATGTTATATTTTTATACTGTTTCTGGAATTTATAAAAATGTTTAAAAACTGTCTGAAAATATCAGAACGAAATACAGTGAAGAAATATCCTGTAAATATTTAACAATTTTAAGAAGTTAGGTAAATGATTCAATTATTCATATCCATATAACTAGAAAACATATAAATTTATACATACATTTGCAATAGAGTTTCTACAAAAAATAATTCATATTTTACATTGCAGAGCAAAATTTTATTGAAAATAATATCTGGAGTGTATATCCAAAAATTTATATAATCCAGCAGCTGGAAAGTATACATAAGCCATAAATTTTCTAGATTTCCATTTAAACAAATAAAATTCACTACCAAAAAATATAATTCTCCTGATATCCGAAGACTCATGCCTCCCTGTTAATTCCAGCAGGGAATATTCCATGCACCCTTATTACTTTCATTACATTTTTGTTTTATCCCCCGGCATTTTCAGGCAGAACGAGAATTTAGATTATAAATCAGCAATGGGGAAAGGCGAGGAAAAAAGAGGAACGATAAAAATGATTAGACGCACAATTTTATTAAAATTTCGGGGCAAGGTCTCCAGCGGTCTAATAAAGTTTCGCGGGCTCGCTATTAGCAGCGAAAATGTAAATGGCGTGCAGCTTGATTCGCGTTTACGATAATTATTTTGCATTGTATGCATAATAACGAAGTGCTGCGTGCATGCGTGCACTCGAAAAGTTGCCTGAGTGGAACGTATACCGAGTGACATGGCTACAACCGAATGCATGATTCATGTGCCAATTATCGTTCACACAGTTAAACGGGTTTAGTGCCTTATACGAGTGGCAGCGCGCGCTCGCGCGCGATACACACAACAGAGTCGAGTGTTGCTCTCTGTTCCCCTCTCTCTTTCGCCCCGACCCCTACTCGCTCTTTGTCTGGACTCGTGTCTATTTGTCTTCTTTACTCTTTTGATCCCTCGTTGCCTCTTTCACTATCTCGCCCGTGTCACTTGCCTTCTCCCTTGTTCTTCCGCTCACTCCATCTGTCTCTTTATCCTCTTTCACCTGTTTATTTTCCTATCTCGTCCTCTCTATTTACCCGCACTAGCTTTCCCCCCCGTATGCATCTCTGTCTTTTTCAGCTTCCCGTGTTTTCGTCAGTCGTTTCTCCTTCTTCAGCTCGCTGCCCCCCTTCCACCTTATTATGTTCTATCCATCTTCCTCCTTTAGCTGTCCGCCTCTCTCCTTCTGTCCGTTCTGCTGTCTCCTTTTTCCCCGTTCTTCGTTCATCCTTTTCTCCTCGTCTTTCTCTAATTTACTGGTCTACATTGTCGCCCTCTGTCCTTCTCCTCGCTTCCACCAAACAACCCCGTCCCACTCGAGCGAGCGCGCTGGCTGTGTGCTGGGTGTTTGCCACTGTTTGCGTGTGTATGTCGTCGTGTTGTAATATTAGTGTCCAACACAACGGAACGCGCACACAACGATGACGTACTCGGTGAACGACTTGCACAAAAAGCTCTGTAAACGGCGTTGCGTGCGCTGGAATATTGGAATCTTTCACTGTCGATGGTATCTCCTTTAAGGCGGGACGTTTGACGCGGGGGGGAATTAGCTCGAGAAAATTACTTTGGGATTTCTGTTGATACTCTGCCTTGAATTACGAAGATATAGATTTTATAGGGGAGGATATACACGGTTATGGAGAATCGCTGTTTCACTGTTTATTCAATAATTGATTCTCTCTGGCTAGTTGCTTCCGCGTGGGTATCCATTTATTGGCTCCATTATAATGTTCATTTATTATGATATAATTATTCTGTACTATAACTTTTTTTATAATTTATTATTATGTATATTTTGTTTATTGTGAAATTGAATTATTACCGTCATTTCGTCTTTTGGTTGATTGATCATTTGTTTGAGTGTTTTGTTTCGAAAGAGTGGGAATTTTTTGAACATGAGACTTGCACATTGTTTGAAGAATAAATAACGAGAACTGAAATTAATAATTAGTGTATTGGTAATTAATTAGGATATTTAAATCGTAAATGATCATTTTTTTGTAAATAAAGTCATCCTTGGTTCGTGATTTTTTAGACAGTGTAATTTGATAATCTTTAATGAACTACAATAATTATTTTTCGTTATTTCCAATTTTCAAAGTATTTTCTTTTATCAGGATGGTAAAGTCGTCTTAACTTTTGAAACAGAGCCATGCTATTTGTTTCTCTTATATTTAAAATTTTTTTAATTTTGTTACGACATCATTTACCTACTATGGAATATTTACTAAGCAAAAAGATGAAATGGAAATACGCAAGAGAAAAACACCTGCTTTTTGCTCTTTAGTACAACATAACGCCTTAATCCACCTCGTGCATGCCCCGAAAGAAGCTTTTACAGCATATTTTTAAAAAAGTATGAGTTTATATTTTAACTAGACTTTACAAGATAGTATTGTATATTATCCATTTATATCTGTACTGCACCAGATATCATAGAAAATATGTAGATAAGATATAAAAATGTGTTATGTTATGCAAGAAAAAAGAGATATTACAGAATTGAATATAGTTCTCTTTAAAAAAACAAGAATATAACAAGATACAAAATCGATAAAATAAAATACACGAATTATGGTACTTTATTTTATTATCATATTTATATCGTATGAATTGTTCATAGTCATTTCAATTGTGAAAGTCTAAGAAGATTTCATTTGCATAGAAAGATGCATATATTTTATGTGAAGCTTGTATCTAAATTCTAAATCTTCTATTTGAATAAATAGCTAAGACCAGGTGTTCCGAAAATGCTTTTATCTATGACAATGACAGAGTTTGGCTGTAGAGTGGTAAAGGTGCGCCGTTCGATAAGTTACTACACCACCGCTATAGGCCCGATTGATGTCTGTTGATTTATCGCAATGATAACTTCCGTAGCACGTTCTCTCTTGTTCCTGGGGAAAGGGGATGGTATATCGCTTTATTATCTACCCAGAGAATATGTACGCGGGCACGCGTATCAGTGATCAAAGTCAATGGATATTTGAAAGGCGGAATTTATGTGGAAATCAGTTTTATACCAAGGAACATCGTGGGCATGTTACACGTTGCTGTAATTAAATTATCTGCTGGCGAATCAGCCTGCTCTCTGGAAACTTTCGATTGGCTTAGTGAAACCCGCATGGTCAATCAATTGTTTGCTGACTGCTTTCTTGAATGCTTGTTTACGAAATAGAAAGTTTGAACGTTATACGAAGTTACACTCGATAAAAGTTTGTTCAGATTATATTAATTAACGTCAATTGTGCATGTTTGTTCTGAAAGTATCTTGCGTTTTAACGCAAATGCATTAGTCAGTAACCACAAGTTACGATTTGTGGTAAAGTAAACAAATTACCAGTAAATACTATACATATTCTCAAATATATCGCTAAAAGGTAATAGAGATATCGAAGATAGTAAAAAGCTGTTTATGAACATAGAAGAGAGTTATTTACTAAATAAGAAATCTTAACAAAAAAAAAAGAGTAGAATCATCTAATAAAAGTTATTTTATTTGAAGAATTCGTTATTTGCCATAAATGATTTTCGTAATATTATTCAAATAATTTGTAGTTCATATTTGACAAATTTTTTTAATAGACTCCAAACTGGAAAAGGCCTTGAAAGACTCGTAAGACTTCAAAGCGCAATTAAACAAATTTCTAAAGTGAATAGAGGTATATTTGCCAAACTACTCATTAGTAGTAATTACAAAATTGCTATTTATTAAATTGTTTATTCCACCGTCGTTCGACAACAGGAAGCCAAAGGTGTTCATGCATCTGTTTACCGCCTCTATATCCATTCCACTCTCTATCGATAATCCTTTCATATCGTTCACTTTCGTACCAACAGCAGCTACAATCTGTGTATTCACTTATAACTAGAAAACACTATTTAATCTTCCATTGATCGTCACTACGTACTCACCCACTTTTTATCGTCAACTAATAATACACCTCATTGCTTTCGGCGCATCCTCATTAAAGAAACAAAAGAGTCTCAGTATTTTAGTTGAGAGCTACTGGACACGTACGCAGCTGTATACCCTACACATACGTACATCCCGTAAATTTACCTGTGGAAGCCACACGATCTTAACACAGGTCTTAAGCTCCTAATTAAAAGCCACGATGCCTGGCTTCAATTTGGCGTATCCCCATTCACGGCTTCCCGCGAGGACCAGTCAAAAAATATGTGCATGTACCCCTGGTGAACTAGCATTATTATTGAATTGGTGAGATGAAGAACAGTGCCAGTCCAAAAACCACATTTTGAGGTATTTAGATATTAACGTGCAGTTCTGCTCATTTTGCATGTCTGGGGTCTAGAGTCACAGTGTATTAAGGTGGTTCTTATAATTAGGTAAATGTGAAAATTCAAGAGCTCTTAAATTTTGAGCAAAACTAATTTGAATTACAAGAAATTCTTATGTAAGTTTGGAATCGGTTTACCATTTAGCATTTTAATACAGTGACACATGGTAGAGTCGAAAAAAACTACTTATCTTTTATATTTTTGTCTGGAACAGGAAAACTATATTCAAGAATTTTACAGAAATTGACACGAAATTATATTGAAATGTTATGCATATTTAATTATATTAATTTCTGTAAAATTATTCGTATGGTTTTTTCGTAAATACTAATGACAAAAAGGATTTATGTAAAGATTTTTCAGAAGCTAGTTAATTCTACCTAAGCTCTAGTCTATTGAATATCCTAGTTTCGTGTTACTATCATTTATATCAACATTTAACTGTTTTCACTGAATCTAAATAGTGTTAAAAGTGATACTTGTTTATTAACGAACTCCTGTTTGATGAGCACAATTGGATAAAAACTATCTTAAACCCATTTGTTTTCTATGTGATTTAATTTTAGAACTGTGTCTGAACCACAAAGCCAAAATGCATTAAGTATTAAGTCAATTAAGCGATTTGAAAATGGCGAATTTTGGACTTCAACTCACTGATTCTATTGTACCCGTCGCTTTTTCTATTACCACGATTTACTGGACCCAGTGGAATTCAATTTCATTTTAAAACGAGAAACCAGTTGGTCATTCGTCGCGAGTTATGTCGCATTTTTGATTCGCAAACATGTTTCTTCCCCTTGTTACACCATTGTCAAGGACTCATTCTGTAGAATTTGTTATTCCATTTAAAAACAATCGGATATTTACACGTTAAATATTGAAATCCTGACGGTTGTATGTTTTCGTCGAAATAACAGTGTGAGAGGCATTAAATACTGGCCAGATCAATATCCGTATTAGGATCTCTTCAGGCCAGGTCATAAAATAAATCTTCCAGTGAAATGTTATTATTATCTGCTTAAAGACAGAAATTACACACTTAATACTCCACGATTTTTCTGTTAATTTAAAATTCTTAATCGTAATTACATTATTTTTATTACCTTTCCGGTAAAATATGTTAGATGAAATACTGAAAAATTGCGTGATATTTAAAGAATAATAATGGGATTGAAATGATTAAAATTCCAAACGAATTACAATTTATTCGCTACATTAATATTATTCCTAAAAAAAAAACTACCTACTCATTTACTAAATTTTACGTTCCTCCTACGCCAATGTAAACGTTCAGACAACCGTGACAGTACGGTTTTTTAAGTAGCAAATGGCATTTCTCCACGGTGTTCTTCAATTTGAATAAAAATGTGTGGCGATTCGAATATTTGCGCGAGTAAATCGCTCCCAAACTTGCTGCAAAAAGAGAATGAATGCTCATCGATACAACTATATCGGCGCACTATATGTATACTGCATAATGCATGCGAGCCTCCCCACTCTCGACAGTTTAGCATGTCGGGGAAAGGCACGAGGAGTAGGGGGACGATAGGAGGGGGAGGTTGAAGGCGACAGGGAGCATCTGTTTTGTATGTGCAGCGTGAATTTGAACACGTGTTTCATTTAAATATTTGTAGCTGAAACTCGAACGTCGTCAATTTGCACGGAACGTCCTCTAACGGAAACCATTTAAACAATTGTGTTCGAAAATTCCAATCGATTCGAGATTTCACTGTTTCCGTATTCACAGAACTGTTGTCTCTTTTCTTTGTCGTTTAATTGGCTCGATTCTTCATTTAGCACGTGTCTGACGTATTTAGAATGAATAACGTTCCGCAAGTCTGACGCGGACGTTGATCCTCCCTATTCGTTTAATTAACATTCGCGAAAATAAACCGTGCTGGATCTGTTTAATTAAAACCTTAATTAAGAATATTAAAAATATATGTCGCTGAATAATGATACGGCGAAAATGATTTTTGTTCCGAGGCCGTTAGTAGGAGTATATGGAACGTTAATGGAAAATTCGTTTATTTAACGCGATATTCCCTCCTCTTCGCGCGATAATGCATCCGCAATGCGCTGCAACTTCGTTATACAACTTTCCTCTCAATTATGCAGCTTTGTCATAACATTTACAGACAGCTTCGGTATTAAAGTCTTGAATACTAGTTTGCACGCATTAAAATCCATTAATCCTGTCGGTGAAACGAAATCGGCGAAAAATATTTGGCCGCTGATCGAGCCCACGCCAGTCCCGCGCGTCGCCATTGTTTATTCAATCAAATATGTCCTCGTCAGAGAGTGGCTCTCTGCGTTGCGCCTGGAGCCCTCAATTAAATCAGATATGCATTACATTGAGGCGTAATTTAGATTCAAGTCAATCATTCTATTAGATCGATTACCTAACCCACAGGTATCATGTGTCCGTTTGAAATTAGGTCTGGGTTAGATTGTGTTTAGGTTAGGACAAAAATTCTAGAAATCAAGTGTTCTCAATGAGGAGAAGTGGAGCGTTTGGGGTTACAAGGACATAAGTTCTATTTTAGCAAAAATTAAGATACAGTTGGACACGATAGTATCTGGCTACCCTAATGCAGCAGTAGACCTTCATATATTTATTACTCATTCATGTGACAATACCTGTGTATTAAAAAATAACGTTTTACAATCTTATTCAAATATTTACTAAATATTTGTTAAAAACACTTTTCAAATTATTTTCCTCTTTATTCATAGATCTGTAGATAATTTTATATAACACTTACTAAATAGTTCACAAAACTGGATATTTTTATGATCACCTGTATGTATTATTCATGTCCTAGGAGAAGTCTCTTCCAAAGCAGTGCCCCTAATGCTTTCGAAGGAACTTCTTGTGAGGTACGAATAGTACCTACATAGAAACATGTTTGAAAGTGATTCCAGACCACCCAACAAAAGTTCTTAAGAAATCATGAACATTAGTGACATTGTGTTTAAAAGTTCTTGTCCTATTTAAATATTTAAATAGTTGTTTCAAGTCACTAATTTCCTATGTCACGGGCTATTAAACATGGATAGTAAGCAAGAAGTTAACCATAAACAAAAACTATCAAATTGTGTCGTATAACGTTAGTTTAATAAATTCTTACTGAATTTCAGGATTCAGGGAGGGATTTTCTCGATATAAGCCCACTATGACTTAAGTCCTTGTTGCCTCAAACGTTTCAAATAGTCAGCGCCAATTACAACCGCGTGCCAACTTTTTGAAAACCTTTGCTTCACCGAAATATATGTGTATGTTATAATCGCTAGTCTGTGAAACATTGTTGCGGGCTGTGTTATTTCGTTTTTTTTCCCCCTCTTTTTATGGAAATTAATTCCACGTCCGCGATGCCGTCCGATATTATTCTACGACTGATAGATAAGAGTGAATTGGAGCTGTGCCAGCTGCCGAGTTCTATATTCGTTCCATCGAGTAAAATGGGAATGAATGAGTGATGAATTTGAAGAGAAAAATGACAAACCAGTAGGGGGAGAGGAGAGACGTACGAGCAAGTTTTTATTTAATAGTCGTACTGTGCGGTCTCTGACTCCTGTTGTTTGAGAAATAGGCCAAGCAAATAACTTTGCATAAAATCGATGGGAACAGCGAAACAACCTAATTCCACACGTGGTGGGGGGGAAATTTCGCGTACTGTTCGTCGCGATGGGATTCACAATGGGAAAAGGAGGTCGTGGCTGTAAATAATGGTGAATATTTCTTGCTGCACATAAAACGCAAATGCAACAGTATGGAATATCGCGCATACTTGCGTCCGAACAATATCGTGATTCTTGGAACTGCATATTGAGCGATTTACTTGCACCATTTACAATTTAAAGTGAAATTATTGTTATTCAAGCCCTCGTTGTGTTCGTAAAATATGCAGAGCAAAATGAAGAAATGTATTACTAAAGATATTCAAAAGTGAATAATGTTATCAGATAAAAACGATATATGTAATTTAAGATTCTGTAATGTATTATCCATAAAATTATTTTATAAATTTACTGTAGTAATCAAACACATTTTTGAATGTCAAAAAAAATTAGATAATATTGAAAAGAGTAGGTTTCTGGAGAAATTTAATTCAGAGAAGCATGGCTTATTTATATTTTTAGATATTATATTATTAAAATTTATGATACTATTAAAATTTGAATGTGTGAATTTAATAACGTTTCGTTATGAACGAATCCTTCGTGACTCATAAACTTATGACTCACTCTAAGTGCGACTTTTTCTAAGTAATGAAATTACAGTCTATAAAAAACGTATTAAAGCAAAGACATTAACCTAGTAAAAAAAAACAATTAAATACATTCTAATTATAACACAGCATGGCATAAAATTAATATAACATAAACGTAATACGAATAACAAATCGATATTTCTATTCTAATACCTCGTACTGACAAAAATAAAGTTTTATAAGGGAGCAAAAAACCAATTATTTCAGTGTGCTTTTACATTTTATATAATTATCTGAAATATCTCTACATAAAGAGCTCTAGTAACCTTATTTACAATTATTAATAATATAGCTAATAATATAGCTAACTATTAACAGATACCTATTAACTACTAGAAACGAAAAGCAGCTGTAACCCTGAAACGTGATTTCAGTTAATTAAATTAACTTTATTAATTCAGTAAATTGAACCTGTCGATAACTTTTCTTCATCTTTCCTCTTAAATTCATTCGACGCAGAATCAAAAGTGGACGTAGGAACACTCAGAACTGAAATTTCATTAAAAATGATTATACGTGGTATTGGAAATAAAGATATCAATATTCAGTTGATCGTTTTATCAAGTCATACGTAACGCATAACTACCTGGCCAAGCTGGCCAGAGTCTACAAATTCCCTTCCCCCTGTCTCGTTATTTTTGTCAATTTATTGTCTCCGTCAATGACAACCGGCCCTAAATAATAACCGCCTCGGTTTTTTGTGCTCCCCGTCCTTCCCACTCGTTCGTGCATACCTAAGACTATAAGCATACAAGGGGGACAGAGACAGCATACGAAGACCTAGAGAGGAACTCGTGGCGGCGAGAGGGAGGGAGAGAGAACGATGCATATTCGCGGCTGCGCGAGCGAGAGGGTACAAGAAGGCTAGAGAAGGATGGAGAAGGGTGGAGCGAGAGAGAGGACGAATGTATCCGGTCGTTGCCACGTCTAAAGCTCGTTCACTTGTTTTGTCTCTCCCCACTCGTGATCCCCCCACGTGTTAGGATGCATTCACACGGAAAGCCACTAGTCGTAAAACCTGCTTTTCAGTTCTGTTCGCATTTGTTACGGGGTTAATTGATGCTAAGAGTTATGTGTGCGCGCGCGATGGTGCGCAACATCTCAAAAAAATATCGACGCGTTACGTCGATCGTTGAAAAAATTCTAAACGCTTCTTTACTAAACGTGTGACCTATCAGGGAAACTGATTTCGGAGGCGTAAGTATGTTTGCTGGGCAATTGATTGACTTACAATTGTCTTTCGCAAGCATTCACGGTTGAACGAGTTACTTAATGATTGATTGAGTTTCTGTCGTGTCATCGTCACTGTAATCTTTCAGTTTACTGTAAGTTGTGTTTATAGTGACTCGTGAATTTTATTACGAAAGATTATTCGATTCACGCGTTCAAATTTTAATTATGATGCATTTTTCGTATTAAAGTTAAGGAAATTAGTTGAGTTGAAAAGATGGGGAACATTTGGAATGTGGGAAAAAGAATAGAACAGAAATAAATACAGCAGAATATGTGTGTACGTAAATATGTACCTACTTCCTATGCAATAGAAATTCCTGCAAGCACTAGGAGTCGTGTTTGTAATACAAATTTTGTATGTTTTCATTTTTTGAAGCGTTTTAGTAAAATGTGTATAGCAGTTTAGGTACTATCTATACGTATTCAAATGTACATTCTTTTGTCGAAAGAACAATTACTTCCCTATACATGTACTGTTTAAATTACAAGAAAAAGGAAATCGTTTGCATATAATTTGTCAAAGTGATCCAAGTTAAATATTTAAATCAGTTGAGCTCATTCTTTATTTTACAATGTAAATCGATGCAACATCAAGTATGTTATAAATTTAACTGTTATATATTTTTTACTTAGATCTCTTCCATAGTATACTAGATGGGTCACGTAACTGTATCGCCTAAATCTTCTCGTGAGTTATTTATTCTATGAAAAAATGTCTCGAACGAAAGTTGTTTGGTATCGAGAGGGGCATACCACGATATCAAACTACTTTCATTTGTTACATTTTTTCATACAATAAACAGTTCAGAAAAAAATTCAGTTGATACAGTTACGTAATTCACTCTGTATAAATAAAGTGTTTCACAATAGGTGTCAGAAATTTTGAGCAATGATACTGCATATCAAAATAGAACAAAAATCAAGAATAATAAAATTACATTTGGGGTTTCGTTTCGAAGTTATTAATTGTTGCAAAAGCGCCTAAAATTGGTATGAAGAGTGTCTGACTTAGTCCTTATTCTACTGCTAGCGTGCGTCAGTCAAGTCAGACAGCGGCGTTAGTAGAATAAGTCCCGAGTCAGACACATTTCACGCCTATTTTATGCGTTTTCTCAACAATTAATAACTCTTCATTATCTTCATTTTCATACTGTTTTAGCACGTTTGTGATTGTATTTATAGATTTATTCGAACATCTGTCGTTTATCGTATTCAAAAGCTGTCGCGGAGTTAGCGCAGAAAACGTAAAAGAAAGATGAACTGGTGGGAAAAGAAGTTTGCATGTGTGTCGCGTTTTATAAAAGTAAATGTTTTGCGTCGTGCAAGCTGTAGATTTAAATATGTATGTATATACGTTATTCTACTTGAACGCCACGTCGCGTTTAATTTTTCACCGGTCGGTAAGTAGCAGAGAACACCGTGTGCGCTGTCTATCAAGATATCTCTTTTACCAGTGGAGAGATAGAAAATATCCGTTCCACGCGAGCTTCATGTTTATCACAATCGTAGTTGCTACGAATGGGAAGAATAAAATCTTTTACTCGGGCCTTATTTTCTTTTCTTTGGAGAAAGTGCTTTTATTTTTATCGTAGCGATTTTTAAATTGTATATGTATAGCATAATGGGCGCTTTAAGTTTATGAGATAATGAAAGAGTCGTTAAATGTACTGGAAAAGGTACTGCTACACGATGGGAGTTAATTTTGAAATTGGTAGTTTGTTTTTATTTTCCTTATAAAGCACTACTATTGTTGCGTCGTGTGTTATCTCTTTTATGAAAATTTATGCAATGTGCACTTGACTTTGAATACATAAATTCCATTAAGTTACTGTATGTTACTTCAGTTAAGTCTCGCGTGGACTATGCATCCATCACATGGTTTCCAACTCACTCAAAACATGAATAAATTCTAGAGAAAATGCAACATAAATTTTTTAAATATGTAGCTTATAAGATGTGCCGATTAATGTGAAGTTTTATTCGTGTTTAAAATAAACTAATAAATGAACTCAATGTAATATCATGGGCGCGCAGACGAGTGGCTGATCTAATATTTTTGAATAAAGTGAACACATAAAATTTGATGTTCCATATAGACTGCTCAGGAGAAAACTTTTATGTTATTATGGAGTGTATGAGATGAAATATGGAACTTCAGATTCGATAAATTGAATACTGTAATGTGCAAATTTGTTCGCTGCTTTAGTAGATGCAGAAAGTTCTATAAAAATATGTATATATATGGAAATACTTCGAAGTACGTATTTTAAGGCAATGAAATTCAAATGTACAGAAAATATTAAAGAAGTTTTATGTCTTCAATTATTTTGCGATATAATAGCGAAAACCAATATTTTGCAGGAAAAATGTAGTAAGTATTTAACGATATAAAACAAAGATTTAAAAAAAATGGTTTTGGATTCAAATTCATGACTTAAAGCTTCCAGAAAAAATGTCGTTTACAAAAAGTGTGTTAAAAATTATATTTATTTGTTTGAAAAAATATCACAAATTTTTATAAATTCCTTTCTCCATACCATTTGTTTTGCCAATACGACTATAACTTTCGCAATAAGTCAAAACGATTTCTCATTCTCCTTTGTGTCCTCTGTCAACTTGAACTTTTTATCGTTTAGAATCTAGTTTGTATATCATTACCATACTTACCTAAACCATACAGGATATTCGACGACAGGTGCCAGACATTTTAAGAGGTGATTCTACTTATCACAACAGAACAAAAATAGAAAATGATAAAATTGTAATTGGAGTTTCGTTTCAGAGTTATTAATTGCTGCAAAAACGTGTCAAATTCGCATGAAATGTATCTCACTTGGGACTTATTCTACTGCTGGTATACATTAGTCGAGACAGACCCAGCAGTTTGTAATCAGTAGAATAAGTCTGAAGCCAGATATATTTAACAGGTATTTTAAGCGTTTTCTCAACAGTAATTAATAACACTGAAACTGAGCCTCAAACGCAATTTCGTCTATCTTCATTTTCGTCTTGTTAGTTTAGCACGTACAATCACCCTTTAAAGCTTCTGACACCTGTCCTCGAAACCCTGTATAAAGGTGTTAGTACCAAGATCTCTTACACAAGAGAGGTGACTTTATAAAGTAAACCACATTTTATTTAGTTAGTAAATTTATTAGTTTCCTTCCTAGCTTATTAATGCTATTCCTAGAATAATCCTAATTCTGTAGGGTCATTTTTACCAGGCTCATTTGAAAGATATACATGTATACACAAGTTTCTCAGCGGCTTTCAAGTAACGTATGTTTTCCTTAAATTAAAAAGTATCTTAATCATGATGAAAGTAATAGAGTAATAAAGTAGGGGTTATACAATTTATTTATACACACAATGTTTATTAGTTTTTGTGCAATTAGCTCAAAACCATTTATATTTAAATAATAATAATCCTCTGTCTGCAACTTTATCTTATACTTTATAAGTCAAAAAAAAAAAAAAAAATATCTGAAATATTATTTCAAACTTCTAAAATGGCATCCAATAATCTTTATTGCTATATGTTATCTCAATTTTTTTTAAACAAGGTTCGAGGAAATTGAAAAATAAAAATGGTTTGGGTCGTAAACGGAGCCAGGTTGCAGACGGAGGAACAATAATAAAATGTAGGCACGCGAGATTTCAACAAGTTATCGTACATATCAGAAAATCAATTCGCTTTGCCAAAGCGAAGTAGCCGTGAGAGTTTCATTAAGTTGAAGATTTACTTGTCGCTTCGGAAGTGGCTCGTGATAAACACACAAAACGGTCCGAGACATAAAATAACTTGGCAAGTCTAATGCCGTTGTAGAGCTTAATTTCCGTTTTCAGGATGCCTCGTGTAACGTTGCCTCGCGAGTAATTTCACTATTTTCCCTGTGACCCGGGCTTTCCACTTAAATACCTTAGTTCAACGAAACGGTTTAACTATTGTCCCCCATCGTGGAACGTGCGCGTACTCGGCGAAGAAATGAATTCACGAAATATTATTGGATCACATTGTTATAATCCAGGCTCGAGTAGATATTAAATTTTCATCAACGAAAACCCGAGTAAATATTTACACAACGAATGAACCTCGATGTTATTGACGCAGAATATACAGCGGACCCATGAGTTGGCATGAAAATATTTTGGTTCGGGCTGCATGTATTTTTGGACATAGCTTTTACGTTTCTACATTCAAAATGATATGTTCCGGTAAAAAATGAGTCTACCAAGATTATGGAAATTTTTATATTAGACACGTACATATCTAAATAAGCTACGCTCCGTGGCTGTATATAAATAGATGCTTCATGGCATTTCTTCTCCTATGAAACTTTCTATACTCTTCCTCAATGTTTCTTTTTTAAAGCCTCTGCTTCTCGTTTTCTTCGTGTCGTTCCTTTTGCTCTTCTTCTTCACTGTCCCTCTCACATCCCCCCATTCTGCGGCCTCCCCCCTCCCCTGTCCTCTTTGCTTCCCTGTTTCGTTTGTCCCTTCCTTTTTCTTCTCCTCCACCTTTGCTCTTCTCCCATCTCTTCGTCCCCGAACCGGGGGACAATATTTTACCAGCTTCCGCGTTGCTATAGTAACCACTCGCGACTTCGAAGTTCTCGAAAGCCCCTAGTGTACTTCTCTTTTCATCTACAAACCTATATCCCTTCACGATTTCTTTTGACCATTATGCAACGATTTGTACGTGTTCACCTCCCCATTCGTCCCTCTGTTCTCAACGTTTTTGCGAATAATATCTGTATACAGAGCGAAAGCACAAAATCACTCGGAGTTTTCCTACCGTTCCTCTTCCTTCACCTTATTGACGAATATTCCTTCGCGCGTAATAGGATTATGATTTTCGTTTTTCGAGGGATGGGAAAAGCCAACGATTGGTCGCGTAATGCGTCGAGATCCGGAATTCTTGTATCGTGCACGAAGATATCGGAAATTGAAAGTTTCCTAGGGTGTATTTGAGGGCATCGAAGAATCGAAATTGAGACAGGCGTTGCGCGATGACTCTGGTGTCGTGAAAAATATTACTTCGAGTTGCTCACGGGCTCTTTCCACGACGAAAGGCAAAACTGTTTTTCGCTTCTTATTACTTTCCTGAGGTGAATCCAGAATGGAGTTTGAACTGAAATATCGTTCTCTGGGAAGCGAGGAGTTATTCAATATGAGATGGCTGGGCTTGAGAGTCGACGGGGATTAATCGTATTAAAACTTGTACATCCACGGGGCTAAACTGTCATCATTATTTTAACGAAGTCAATGGATTTAATGCTATCTTTATAACCCTTGTATGCACAAGGGTTATCTACCTTTATAACTTCTTTGTATTCATTGTTTTTGTTCGTGTGAAGATATTCTTTGCACATTTTTACGTTCTGAAGTTTGTGATCCAGGTTGTGTATCCAAAGGTTAAAGAAGAGTACCTAAGATAGGTGGCCCTAATTGTGCCATGCTAACGTTCAAAACGTTGTATAATATTTTTAAATACATATGTAGTGAAATTCTTGAACATTTCATAAAACTTAGAGTCCTATCTGAGACTTACAATAAATTATTATCCATAACAGGGATTTTTACTCATAGTTCAGAAGAAAATAGTAAAAACCTGCACCTGGCAAAATTGCCGTACTCTTGGTACATAACTTCGCCATATCGTTGGGGAAAAGGCTGCTAACTTGGTCTAAGAGAATATACTTTTTCAGAGTTTGCTAGTGAAACTAAAAGGATTGTCTGACCTAGTACCAAATTTGCATGCGAAACAAAACAAGTTTTACTAAACACAGATCTTCGTGTAAGTCATCTTGTACCCCTTACGCGATCATGTAGCTTTTTATAGAAACGTTTATTACTCACCAGGCTATTGTAATTTTTGATTAAAACATTGTAAAACGAAGCTTATTTTCTCTATAAATCTTCACTCGTTATTTTAATTATGAGTTAATGAATTTCTCATGGGTGGAGTATTTCTCATGTATTTGAGAGGACTGGCGAAATTGGGGTCACCTACCTTATATATTTTTCGCTAGAGCATTGTTAATGCACACGAATTTTCTTTTATAACATATGAAATTACAGAAGGCACACGCAGACTTCGCATTTCGTTCTGGCGAATTTGTGGGGTAGGACGTAACGGGAAAATAGTGCGCGGAAAATGAACTTTTACGGGGGGAAGTAATTAATGCAAATTGCTATCGCTGCCGTATAAACTGTCGTTTAATTTGGACAGATTTATTTTCATTTTAACGTCGAGAGTTTGATGCTTTTTAATTCATCAGCCACAGTCACTTAATTCGTGCTATTTGAGAGATGGAATAATTTTGGAAATGCTCGCGCGCATACTGAAGAATGCGAAAAGAGGTGGGAAAAAAAGGGTTTCCACAATGAATAGACCCAAGCGAATCATTTTTCATGAATTTTTCAGATGTTTTTAAGTAAAATTGCAATATCTAAATTTAGTACGATTCAGCATCGGAGAATAGATCTTTTAATTAAGTAATTAAATACACTTAATCGAATTAATAAATAACATCTCCAAACGTTCGTTTTTACATTTTACACGAATAAACTGGCGTAGAGGGAAGATTAATTATCTTAATTAAAATTGTGACAGGCAATATTTAACATTAAATCGTTGTTGTGGATGTTAATAGAGTACATTAATTAATACAAAGTTCGTTAAAAACAACGACAAAATTCGTTAAAAATAGCGGCGCAATTCGTTTCGGCTTCTATTTTCACGTCCACTTCCAGCAAGAAATATTTCCCTAAATTATTAGGACGCTTAATTTTCAGCAAAGTTGTATGTGTCTGACGTGGAACTTATTTTACTGCACTAGTCAGATTAAACACAGCAAAGTCAGTAGAATAAGTCCAGGTCAGACACATTGTACATGAATACTAAGCATTTTCTCAAAAATTAATAACTCTGAAACGTAGTCTTAAACACAAGTTTGTCATTCTTAATTTTCATCTCATTTTGATATGTAGAATCACCCCTTAAAATTTCTGAAACCTATCTTTAACACCTAATCTTCAACCAAATCAGGTTTAAGTTTATTATTTCTGTTCGCTACTATTATATAAATATAATATTTATGTTCTTCCTTTTGGAAAGAAATAAAAATGAACATAAAAAAATACCTATGTATTCCATTATCCAAAAATTCAGATGAACACTCATGTTTCCCAATTAGTTCAGATAATCAGGGTTCTACTATACATGAAACTCTTTAAATGCAGTGTCGAGTTCAACTTCACACAGTCGTTTATAATGCCCTTACTCTATTTATATATTTCTTGAACTACATATTTCACGTTTACCACGCACAGCATATAACATCAATGTCCATGAGGCCGTAAAAACGTATATGCAAAACAGCATGAAAAAAGACGGAGATTATAAATCAGGAAACACATGATTTACATTTATTATTAGCCACTGTACTTTCGACTTAATCGATTCTGACTACAGTGATAGTGAATATACATATACATGCAGGTGGAAACGCTCTTCGTACTAGTCTTACACGCTTTTTCCTATGTACGATTAAATAGTTTGTCCAAGTATGTAAATGTTGGCAAGTTTGTTGCTAGAATCGAATAAGCCGAGTGTATGTATGCACGGTTATATATTCACATACTTACTTCGTTGTTTGTAACGAGGTCATTCAGTATAAATTACATTCAGAATTGTAAATGGACGATTATAGCTCGAATTGCGTGCGAGAAACACGTTATCTACATTTCCAACACGCGACGTCCAAATTTCCTAGACTTCGTGCATGCACGGGCTCAATAAATGTCACTAATTGAGAAAATCAGTAGCGCGTACGTAGCTATTATAACACATCTATGCACAGTTGTGACACTAAGCAACTGTGTTGAATCGCTACTGTCTCTCGTTGCAGAACATGTGGGGAGGGAAGCATTATTGTTTTAGTCCATAGTCTGAAAGTGTTGCATGACACGATAACGTCTTTTTTTTTGCTAAACTTTTAACTGTTTTAAGGGAAGCCAATATGTTATTTGGTTACATTTTCAAAATATTAATTTATAAAATTGTATTTATTTTTGTATTATATTTTTCTTTGACTAGAAAATTAATACAGGTCATTCGTTTGTATATTCAGAATACTGACATCCAGATTCATTTATGTTTGATTTATTTTTTAATACATTCTTTTTTCTGGTGCAAATTGATACGAGACAGGTGTTTGTATTTTCGAGGTATTGATTTTCAAAGTTGTATTTACCTTATTATTATGTATTCTGTTTCTGTGTTATCTGTTAGGACGTTCAGGCTAGTCACGTTTAGTTTCATTTATGTTTTATTTACTTTTTATAATGTTCCTTTTTCTAAGATAAATCGATATAACTCAATTGTTTTCCTTTTCGGACCACTGACATTTGAAGTTTTACTTATCTTTTTATTAGATCCCTTTTTCCAGGGTAAATCGATGTAAGTGGATTGTTTTCCATTTCAGACTACTGACATTTGAAGTTTTATTTATCTTTTTATTACAGTCTTCTTTTAAAGACGGAAATAGTGTATATAAAATACATGCTCACATTTTCAAAGTATTGACGTTTCACATTTTATTTATTTTTTATTATGCTTTGTTATTCACGGCAAGTGGATATAAGGTAGTTGTATTCCTTGTTAAACCGTGGACATTTGAAGGTTTATTTATCTTATATATTCCCTGTCAACGCAAATCGATATGTCATGTTTTTGCATTTTGAAACTGTTGACATTTAAAGCTTTATTTATGTTTTATTTACATATTACGATATATTTCTTTTCAAGGCGAGTCGATATAAGTCATTTGTTCTCTTTTTCCCATCTGCTGACAGTTTTATTTATGACCTATGTATCTTTTTGTACTGTTATTATTTTGAAGATATTGGTTTGCATTTCTAAGCTATCATCGTTAAAAGTTTTATTCGTTTCCTATTATATTTATCTCGTCAATGCAAACCCCCATAACATGTTTATTTGTATTTTCAACCTACCGACGTTTAAGCTTTTATTTATCTTCTATCATATTCTTCATGTCAGAGCAACCTGATATATGTCATCCTTTTGCATTTCGAAACTACTGACATTTAAAGTTTTATTTATTACTTTTTATTATACCCTTCTGGTGATGGCAAACCGATATAAGTCATTTGTTCTCTTTTTCAATCTACATGACGCACAGTTTTACGTATGATTTATTGAATTTCCTAGTCTACTGTTCTTCAGAAAGCATTTGTTTGTATTATAGAACTATCGACGTTTAACGTTTTATTTATCACTTACAGTTCGATATATTTTTTACAACATTCCTTTTGGGCAACGAGAAATCCTCATCGATTCGTTCTACCTCTAGTAAATGTGTAAACTCCAATTCCTAGGCCTCAATTAAGAAATAAATTCAAGTTGTTTGATACTGTGACTTTTGTTGTTTCGACTGATAGTCACAGAAATCGAACATAGTTTGACAAATACTCGATGGTCTCTCTGTTGCGTTGATCATAGGAATTGGTCCACAGAAAGGAATGCGGGTTACGAATACTGAAGCTTTCGCCCCCTTTTTCCCCTTCACTCACACGTGTTCTCGTCAATCCTGTTTCATCCTTAATAAATCGGCCCATACACAGTCAGTGTAATAAACGTGTATATTTCCCTCTTGTCACACACGAGAGCGTGTACACACGTACGCGCGATATAGATTTCGTTTCGACTGTAGGGTCGTTGTTATCGTTTCATGACGGGGGATCAGAGCCAAATAAAGTGATATGTGATCACTACGTACACACGTTGCATTTATCAGAGGCTGTTAACACATAGAGTAAAAAGTGTTTGCATAAAAATTAGCGATAATCAACTTGTCATGTTCTAGTTTATTTTACTCGTTTGGCGAAGCGCAGGGTTTTCGAATTTTGCTCTAAATGTAGCACCCTGGAGAGAGAAACGAAAAATTTGTAATTTGCATTGAATTGCGTGAAATATTTTTTGGCACATAGATTTACTTTTCGTTTTAAACGACAGATGTTGAGTAAATTTTAGTTAATACATGTTTCACGTAACTGTGTCAAAATAGTTTTGTAAATGGAAGTTCTATGTTTTTTTAGGACTTCATGTTTTTCATTTGTAATAGTTTCTTCGTAAAGGTGTGATGTGATGTGAAAATTTTAGTAAGTTAATTTGGGGTATAATGTACAGACATTCTGATAAAACTGAAATTTAGGCGTATGGAGAAAAATGTTTTCGCTTTTCTAAGAACTCTCTGAACCATTTTAAAGCGTATACATGTACAAATTACCAGTCAGGAAAAATTAGCTGTAATTTATCTTCTGTGCTTTTATGTACTAATATTAAAGGCAACTGAGAGACAGAAAATAATAAATGACCCTTGTCAATTTGTTTTTTGTTCTAGAGGAGGAAAAAGTACACATTTTAGTATCTAATTTTTTTTTAGTAGCTTAAAATTTTCTTTAATAAAATATTCATTATATTACATTCATTAGTTATGTTTTTGATGGTACATATAGATTCCATTATGTTATGAAATTTTTTTCTGACTGTTAAAATGTATTCTTATTAATAAAAATTGTAAAATTCATGAAAGCTAACATTATTCAATTCTCTTGTCTATCGTATCTACACGATACACTTTATAGCAATGCCATACATCTCTTTTTATTCAGTTTAACAAGTGCATTGTACAAAACTGAGCGTTCACTAATTGTACAAAATTAATTTTCAAAGCATGAAATTAGATTGACTCGTCTTTTCCTATAAAAAACAGTCTAAACTCGGAGTAATATCGAATAAATCAAATAACAGAAAAAATAAAACCAGAAAAAGGGTGGATTGTGATATTGTATTGAATTCGATTTGAGGTGCATTTTGGCGGGAAATTGAGCGAAGATATAAAATAGTCTATAATAGCTGTATAAAAAAAATATTTCACGTTGTGCGAAATAAAATGAAAAAAAAAAAAAAAAAAATGAATAATATCTCTTCGAATAGTTTTTAAAAGATTTTTCAAAAATGTTTTCAATTTTTGTGCAACGGTTGCGTATTTACTAGAAACGTTTGAAATGCGACGAATTGAATCGACACTACTGCTTCTGCAATATCGATAAAAGAGAGGAATCGATGTACAAGTTCTTTCCCAAAATTGAAGCTCGAAGAGAAATACAAGCGGTGAACAATTTTATTTAGATGCAAAAAAACAGCCGCGAAAGGAACGTATCGTGTTTGAACTTGTACAAAACGCTCAAAGTATGTGGTTATAAAAATATTTTGCACCATGTTGCAGTACAGTATACAATAAATACCCAAAATGAAAAACACTGTTGACTTATTATTTATTACTGTTCATATATGTACTGTCCGAATATTTGTGTAACAGTAAAATTCTCTCTTTGGATTTCCCTTTAGAATTTAAACAACTGCATATAATAAATCAACAATTTTTTCATTTTGAGAGTTTACATTTTTCATACTGACTGTATCTAAGGCAACATGACATGAACCACATATTCGAAAAATTGGAATTTATTCCTTCAACTGTGACATAAAAATTATGTTTAAGACAGCAATAAATAGTATTAAAACAGCTTTTACTTTAAGAAAGGGGGAGTTCAACACTTCAAAGTTCAATATCCTGAAAATGTAAGAATTGATAAAATATGTAATAGTGTCCGAATATTAATAGGAATCACTATGTACATACCTAGTTAGATGGTAAATGGTACTTTAATTCGCATAATCTTGTTCGATGCTCGAAACGAAGGGCATTAATAACGCGCAATTAAAATCGGCCGTTCACAAGGGGGAAAGGGAAACAGCATTACCATGGATCGATGGAAGCGTTGAGAGGTGGTTAAAATACGTTTGTTCGCCAGGCCATTCTGCTGTCTCCCTCCATTCAGCTGGCAGAGTGCATTTCGGTATCTTATAGAACAGCGAACAGACGCATTGGGCGAAACCGCAATGCCCTCTGGTCCTGTTCGACGTTACTTTGTACAGGTTGAATCAAATTAAATCGGAGCATGCGGCGACGTAACGAGGGACTGTTCTGATAATACTCTGCCAATCAGATTTTCCTATTGTGCTCAGCTGATAAGAAAAAATCTTTTCTCCTCCTTTTTTCTGTGCTGGCGCCTACTTCGAATTTAATTTTCTATGAAACGCTTAGCAGTCGAAAGATGCGACAGGGTTGGAAACGTGGTAAACCGATTATACATCAAAGGGTCATTTCCATTAGAGGAATTTTTAGTGTAAATACTATTTATTAGGTATATTTTTACGTAATTGTGAATAACGATAACTTACAAAATTATGAATGATTCTCATACAAAATTACAGTTTCGAGAAAAAGGGAAGCACTATGGGATAAATATGAAAATGAATTGATCTATTAAGGACCAAAGTTGCGTAAACGCAGAATTTCATTCGCGATTTTTTTTATTTTAGGAAATTTACATTATTGAATTCTGCTGCTTCATGTTACTGTTATGTTGCGTTTATGCAGCTTTGGGATTTAATGGGTTAAAGCCACTTTTTTTTGAGTTGAGATTCCTATAGATGTGAAAGAATTTTTAGTGAATTTAACGTGACAGTCAACATGTTCAAATGAAAAGTACGAAAATAATGTAGAAATTGTTTTGAATGAAGCTCTTACAAAGCCCTTATTAACGTTGCTTCGATATAAGTTTACAGCTCACTTCGCTGTTTAGTTTATAGCGAGGAACATGTTGCTGAGGTCAGTCGATGTCCATGATAGTTCATTTTGTCCTCATAAACGCTGTGAACGATAGTACACAAAAGTAGGTAAAGCTTTTTCGTTTTGAATCAGCAACGATCTTATAACAAGGGAATTCTATACTAGCAGAAAAATAGTCACTCAGTAACATTTCACGGAATATTCCCACCAATTTTTTTCCTCTCAAATTTTACGCCTTTGTGATAGCTTTTTTCCTGGATTTGCTAGACTTTTATTCTGGCTTCTGCACTCTCTGTTTTATTGTATTCAAATTTATTTGAAACCTGCAAACACGGGAGCTATCGATTTTAACATGTGTAATAACAAATATGAATGCAGCGCGCATACTTCCATTATATAGCGCGTCTGAATTAGAGTAGGACAGTTCCGAGTGCATTATGTAAATTGTAATTAACTGATATTTGCAGTGGAAGTTCGAGCGGGGCGACTATGTCTGTGAACATTTATTAGTGTAATATATGAAATTAAATCGGACCGTAATTTGCATATAACCAGTGTAAAATATTTAGTATGTAACTGTTATTCGAATTAAATTAGAAAGTCTAGTTTGTAGCTGATAACTAAATATCAGAATTTATTACGCGAAATACCTTGTGAATTTGAAACTATGTTACTGAATACCAGACTTTAAATTTGTTCTGAATGACCTACTTGAAAGAGGATTCTCCAATGCGACTCGTGCTCTTATTTGGCAGCGTGAAACGTAACAACTGAAAAATATGCTTCAAAGTACAAATAGAGAATACATGAAAACGGAACCTATGAATATGTAACAGCGTCGTACCCATCCCTCGAAAGGCACTACTCGTAGCGTTAATAAATTTGTGGAAGAAACGACCCTTAATATTCTTGCTCCAAAATGAAGCAACATTCAAGCGCAAAAGTCCTTTAGAGCCTGCCTTAAGTTTGCCCGTATTTACAAGATTTCAGCATAGACGTCGCGCAGAATGAAAGATTAAGGGCGCAAACAAAGTAAAAGAGAAATATACTGAGAAGGGTAGCAACGAGGGTGGAGAGAGAAACGATGACAGAGCGAGGTAGGAGAGAGAGGGGAGACTCCCTCGAAGTTTTGGTCGATCGATCGAAGGTTTAATCGAATTAATAAAGGGCACGAATGGAACTTCGTTCTCGAGCTTGTGATATACAGTTGAAAATACATCATTTCCTAGGAAATATGTTTACGTCATCGTTTCGGTTACTGATTCGATTTATAGGAGACAGAAAATGGTGTTGCTGAAGCAGTGGCCTCTCAATTATTCAATTAGGGATTCGCTTATGTAAAAAGTGGGCATGGTTTCTTGTTTGTGTTAACATTGTTGGATGACTAGCTTCACTCAGCTATGGTTCATAAAGGGTCGATACGATAAGCAATAATGTTGAAATTTGTCCAAAACAAAATAGGCAGTTTTGTACTGATTTTTCAATGAAAGTCCAAAATTTGGAAGACCGAATTGGCTGATAAATCGCCTATTGGTTAAATGCTAAATACTACTCCACTAAATAATGAACATATAGGAATATACAAAATAGCATGAAAATCAAGAATGATAAAATTGCATTTGGGACTTCGTTTTAGAGTTATTAATCGTTGTAAAAATGTTTAAAATTCGTGTGAAATGTGTCTGACATGGAACTTATTCTACTTTCTGACATGGATTAAACAGGTCAGGCACAGAGGAGTTAGTAGAATAAGTCTCGAGTCAGTCACATTTCACACGTATTTTAGGCGCTCCGAAAACGAGACCTGAAACGCAATTTCGTGTAGCTTCATTTTCGTCTTTGCCCTATAAAATTACCTCTTAAAATTTCTGTCACCTCTCGTTGAACAGCTTGTACAATATTCAGTTGCAAGTGGAAGAAAATTTATGAGATAATTTTAGACATCAAAGTAAGATGAAAATCGAGAATAACAAGATTTAGTTTGAACGCTAGTTCATAATTAGAAGGGTTTAAAGAAGGCAATGATTATTACAGTCATTGACGTAAGAAGATACTTGCCTTACACAGTTGAAGTGAAATTCTGCAAATTTCCTTTGAAACAGTGGTTACGACAATCACTGCTCTCTACAGTTTGATCTTTACGAATTTTGCGCTGATAATGATACTATTCAATTTGCCATGTTTTGGATGAACTTTTTAAAAGCATATAATTACCAAAGAAAAGTTCCAATATATGAAATTTTATTATTCTTGATTTTATTTTAATACGTATAGTCATCTCTTAAATTTTCCTCAACCTGTAGTTGAACATTTTGTATTATAAAATGTCTGGCAAATTGAAACCAAGAGACTATTCCAACTTTTTCTTTAAGAGCATATTTACCTATTAACCTTTCTTTATGATAGTTAATTGTTGAATAACATCTTGATGTACTTTATTGTCAGTATTTACTAATTTCTTGTTAGTATTATAAAATATTTAAAAATAGAGCTGACTGATTTTTGCACCTAACTTTTCAATTGTTGTATTCATAACGAAATACATTACAGCCTGCCATATTCAAATTAACATAGAGAAATAGGACAATCACTTTTCCAATATTAAACTACGTTTATTTAAACAGAATTAAACAAAATTAGCATTTATTGCAATATTTGAGGATCTCACATGTTCATGGCTGCTAAATTACATAGGTTTCCTAAGAGATAACTAATTCTGTAGGGTTATATTTTTGTTGCACCTCAAACCATTAAAGTCTTGACGTGAGAAGGCACATCTTCATCATCAGTTTTGTTCGCTATTTTACCTTGTGTATTTTAGCTTTCGCTATTATCGTCTTTATCGCAGGAAAGTATATGTACGCTCTACATATATACTTGATACCATGAATCTAGGAAAGAATACAGGTTGTTCCAAAACATGTGGGCACAACTTTAGAGATGAATTCAGTACGTACACAAAAATAAAAAGACCTGTTCATATAAACATATTTTCTTTATAACCTTATTCCTCGCTTACAGTTCCTTTTTATCTTTCCGTAATTTTTATGACAAACTAAACTTTTACGAAAAACGTACATGTGTACATCCTATACATTCTATATTTTGTACACTCTTTCGATGAGACAGAACAAATATTTTATAATAAGAGTCACTACCTAAACGCCCACTAAATAAAAAGGTTCCACAAAAAAGTCTACGACATACAAAAAAATCGCTGTAAATCAGTGTTCAAAACGTTATAGAAGGACAAGAAATAATGAACTAGTAATAGAAAAAAATATGAAGTGATCCCCTTTCATAAAAGCAACACGAAAAAACAAAATTCAATCCTATAAATTCACTAAAAAGAAATATCCAGTGAAATGTTGGTTTTACGTAAGCTTGGACCTTAACGCGTTAATCTCTGGGTTCCAACATTTATATAAACGTTTACCAGCGTAAGATGAATACAAGTAGGCTTTTCCTAGTCCCATTCTCTCGTTTTTAAGTCCGCCTGTCGTACTCGCTTCTTCGGTTATTAGATTAATAAAAAGTTTCCTCGCGTTATTATTTGAGATTGTGAAACGTCGCGCAAGAGTTAGGTTATAAACGTACAATTCGAGGTAAAAGTTTGGACGTTGGGACGACCGGTGGCAGTCAAGCATGAAAAGTATTCGATTGAAATTTATATCGCGATCAATGTTCCCGGGGATTTTTAGAGGACTTGAGAACTCCGGGGAAAGTATAGAAAGTATTCGCCGAGATGGAGTTTAATTTACTTTCGCGATAAAGTACACAATTTTATTTTCCTCATAAGGGAATAACGTAATGTAACTAACCTGCGCGACACGAGTTACGCGAAATTCGCTTGTATATTATTTTACTTTCGCGTCGGCGAAGAAGTTGCCGATTGAAATAGTAATGCCACGGACTCGCTAACTTATTTAAGGCGGTCGTAAAATGCAAACGTCGTTGTTTTCGAACGAAAGCAGGCTAATAGAATAAAACGTTCTCCTGTGTTTATAATGCAACACTGATCAATATTTAACTACTTTGAAAGCAGTGAAAGCGGTAGAAAAAGAGGGGAAGGGGGGAGGGGGCGAGGATGGATAATGCAATTTTCAAATAAATCTAAGTACTCGAACTTTAAATTGTTTAGTTCGATCTATCCAGCTTTAGTTATGTCATTTATATTCTTAATAATTTTAGAAATAGAGTTCAGATATCATATTTTGTTCCTTTTTAGAAGTTCTAAGTAGTTCATCTATGCTATTAATAAATTTATTCTTATTTGCAATGCAGAGGGGCGATCTTCCTCTTACGAAAGTTTCCTAGGAAGATAAATATTTCCGTGCAACTTTTGCTGTGCTATAGATAGAGGAACACGTCGGTGCACCTCGTTCAGGGATTCAATACGAGATTGCATTCAGAAAGAGGAAGCTTGCGCAACATTCGCAAAGTTTCATGTTTGTCATATCCAACAAATAATGTACAATTTTATATTATATATCATTATCTAAACTATTGTTTTTTATTTGATAAATTAGTATTTTGTATTTGTAATATTATAATCACTGAAATATTAACTATTCGAACGTGTAAAATAATTTTTGTATGTTTACGGTTGCTTAATAGGAGATTAAATTATAGAATACAGTATTGTAGGGATGAAGATTATTCGAATACATTTTTATTCAGATAACAGCTGAATTGAGTGAGTTCTTCTTTGGATAAATTTGCTTAGAAAGAGTTTACAAATGTATAAGTATACCATGCAAACTTTGCACAGTTTCTTAACTTTACCCTGCTTAGGCGAAACTAGAGAGAAGTTAATTATCAATGCATTATTTATGGGGATCAGTCTAATTGTATGAGTTCTTGTTCACTAATATATTCAGTCCCCATCAGGCTTCTGTTTATCCTTTTATTCTTCTGTTCTTCATACTTCATACAATGATTATGCAAAATCGTTTCCTGTTTCATAATATCTACCTCTTAGACCTAGTATTATGAAGTCACAATGTTTATACTAATGCAACATTTAATATTTGATAAGAAATATAACTGTGAATAATTTAGAATTCAGAAAATACAAAATTCGAAACTGTCTGAATATTATTATAAACCAGTATCTATGCTGTATCGTAATGATCTCATCGTATTAAGTTGTAATGCTGATGCCATGCCAACTGAGGGTTTATGTACAACCCGTGGCATTTAAAATTTGATTTATTGTACGTTAAGTATCCATGATTCCGAAAATCCCTATTCAGCAGACTTATTCCAAATATGACTGGAGGGAGCCGATGATTCCCCTTTGCATTAAACTCCTGATTGCGCAAGCATGACACTTTACCAAGTTTGAGTACACTTCTAAATTGACGCCCGCAGTGAATTTTCATTCGAATAGAGACTTCTTAAAATTTTACTCTAATTATTCTTACAAAACTTCTCTTAACTATAGCTACACATTATTATTAATACAAACTGCAACGACTTATAACAAAGCTTTATTCTCTTAAACTAACAAACGCGCAAAGTTTCAAACAAAAACTAGTTCGCCATTTATTGACAGACCCTCTGACGTTTGTTTATCACTCAAAGCAATATTTGTCCATTCCTCTACTATTGAAAGTACGCGTCGAACGCGTGGTCCTTTTTTCACGAAGCGAGAAAACAGAAGTGTCTTTTCTTCGACGTGTAAACAAGACTTTATGCGTCGGTTATTCATGCTGGTTATTTGCGTATACGTACGAGCCTGGGCACATTCACGCTGCTCATTCATACAGGGAAAGGGATATAAATACGCGCGCGTTCGCGAGCACGTGCGTGCAAACACACGTTCACACACGTGCACCGAGGAGCGCGTATCGACGGTGTAAATTCCCTCCTCTCGCGTAACCACTTCCTCGCCTTGTATTATCCCCACCTATTGCCCCTTCTATTGGCATCGCCTCGTCAGCCCCGCTGCCAGTCGAAAGGCTTTTATTTATTTATGGAATACATTCCCAGATTCAATTTCGTCCACGTGCATGCTCGCGTGGTCTTGTCCTCCTGTTTGCTCGTCCATCTCGCCTTATATTTTCCATCTTCGCGCCCTCGCCTCGCTTTTTCGATCCCCTCCTTCCGTCGACTCTTTCATTTGCTCGCGACGAGACGCATCGTCTTGCCAGTGTTCCGATCGCGGTACACGTACCATCGGTCGGTAAGAGCGGCCCTTTCGAGTCCGCGGAAAGCAAACACGTGTGTGCAGAAATAACTATATCGAAATATTTTGCGTCTGACGTCTCGTTACTTACGCAGTGTTTGCACGCGTCAAAGGCACCAGCAAATATGGTCCCTGTTGTATATTTGTATCGGTCTGCATTCAGAGAGACGAAAGTTTGATTAACTTTCTTGGAAACTCGCCACAAAATTGATCACTCGCGTGTTGCGCATCACTTAAAATGTTAGCCAAGTTTTGGCACTTTTTGGGGGAACGTGTTTTGGAGCACTCTTTGGGAACCAGGATATGATAAAAGATGAATTTTCGAGTTGAAAGCAATTAACATTGATGGAATATAGAGCTGGTATTGTATTGTTATTATTAATCTGTAAGAGTGCTTAGATAAGATTTCACTTGTTGAGATTATAAATAACTCTAAGTATCGAAAATATAATTAACACATTGAATACCATGATAGTCGCCAGTGACTTGAAATTTTATTGTACATGGTAAAATAAGATGAAAATGAACACAGATGACATTGTATTTCAGGTTTCGTTTCGAGTTATTAATTATTGTTGAGAAGATGCTGAAAATATGCTTGATACATGTCTTACTTGCAACTTATTCTACTGACTCCGCCGTGTCTGACCTGACTGGCGCACGCTGCCAGTAGAATAGGTCCCAAGTCACACACATTTCACACGAATTTTAAATATTTTTGCAACAATTAATAACTCTAAAACGAAGCTCTAAACGCAATTTCATTATTCGTAATTTTCATCCTATTTTAATATTTAGAATTACCCTTTAAAATTTCTAATTAAATTACCAAATAAGTACGTAGCTACTTCTTATTACTAAATAAATACTAGTATTTATAAACCAACATGAATATTGAGTAAATTAATTTTATTCCTCTATATTTGCCTATTTTATATGTACATACACATGTTTGCATAAATAAAAAGGTCAAAGAACTTTGAAAAATTGTGAGTTATTCACATATTAATACATTTATTTCAAGAAATCATAGGTTATTTGATAATTTGAAATTATGGTCGACTGAAAAACATAGTACAGTCTTACCACAAATGCATTGCCATTGTAACCAATAAGATTGATAAAAAAAAATCTCTACGATTGACTCTATTCGTTTCTAACCGCTTGCAATTGGTTAAATTGACAATGCATTTGTGGTAGTAGCACATGACATTTTTTGGTCGTACATAACCGCTATGTAAGCGTAGTAGCACGATTAAAGTTTAAAATGCAATTATCCTAAAATAACCGTGCTGCGACAGTTGGCAAGTCTGCGCTGACTAGGGCACTGTGGTCCTTGTAGTAAATTAATACATCAAACAACTGCATACATTATGTATTATAAAGTGTAATTTATTACGTTATAAAGTGTCACTCTGATTCTGTTGAGAATTTTAGCTGTGTAGTTTTCATTGCTAAGGAAAATTTGAAATGGATTAAAGAAACAGTAACTGTTTCAATAGAATTTGAAAATAGTAGTAGAAACAGTTTCATGTAAATAAAATGTGTATTTTATATTTAAGGTAATATAGGTATATGAAATGATTGCTTTTTTATTTTTTATTTT
The DNA here is from genome assembly GCF_051401765.1 of Calliopsis andreniformis. Classification (NCBI taxonomy): domain Eukaryota; kingdom Metazoa; phylum Arthropoda; class Insecta; order Hymenoptera; family Andrenidae; genus Calliopsis; species Calliopsis andreniformis. The sequence continues at coordinate 11,634,875 of NC_135064.1, read as the reverse complement.
CTATCTCTTGTGAGTTTTATGCGAAAACAAAGTAGAAAATATTACTTCATTGCAGTAGGTACTTCAGCGCCACAATTAACAAGAGTTAATTAATTAGGGCATGCATAATTTTACCAAGAGATACAAATTCAATAAAACAGTATTCAACTATATTTTAATTTGAATTTACTGAGCTTCACTGCGGGATAAACATAATTTGGTTTGGTAGCTTTAACCTTAATGAACTCATAAACAAGCTGAAAATATCATATTCTACTTAATGTGTATTTAATTACCAATATTTATCCAATATTCAAGTTATGTATTATGTTACAATAGTATTTAAATATTATTATATTGACGTAATATTAAAATTTCATCATCTTGAAATAGTTATTACAATCATTAATTTTAATTACATTTCGGTTATTTAATTATCTTAAAATAACATTTGTGTAAATTATTATTAAAAATAATGTTATTTATATAGACAGTTACTATAACAAAAAAACGTTTCATTTAACCAAAACGTATAATAATATTTATCTACAATTTATGTGTCTCAAATATACATTCTCCAAGCACTAGCACCTTCCAACAACCCTACTACATATCCGTACAAATACGTTGTGAATCGTCAAGAAAGTCAGTTTCGGAAGGACGCGATGGACTATTTTCGTCAGGCCAATCGCTGACTAAATAATACACACGCACTCCGCTCGTCGAGTATTTTGAAAGCAGCCTTTGATCTCCAATTGAATCGTCCCCCTTACAATCTTCCTCCCTTACTTGGCTCACCCTACCGATCTCGCGCTCTCTCTGTTCCTTCCACGTTCTTTCAAATTTTCAACCCCGCTTACCATCGACGATACTCGGTACGGAACAGCGAGGTTTTCTTCGAGGTACCTCAATAATTCAAATATTCGCACATGCTTCGAGAGTCAAGAATAACGCACACTGTGCCGAATGAAATTTTCCAATGACGAATTAGATTGGAAGATCCCGTTGTTCATAGTCGAATTTCCGTCTTCGTTCGCCCCTTCTCGCTTCTCTGTTTCTCTTTTCCCCTATCCTCACGTGGGGCCGTCTATTTCGAGAATTTCACGTCTTGACACAGCCGCGGAGGAGTGGGAATTGGGTAATAACGAAATGGAAGTCGCTCATCTTGATTTTCACACGACACGATGTTTCATAAAAATTAACAACTCTGTCGCTGAGCGTTTCCTTAAATTCCTTCGCGTTTGGGACGACATTCCCGTTTTGCATACAATTTAGCGACAGTTTGAAGGGCAGAGTGAGTACTTTGAAGGCCTTCGAAAATAGATTTTGAAGCTTCTGTTCTATGACAATTATTCGCAGTCGGTAAAATATCGGGATATTTCTTGGTAATGTTGAAGAAATATTTTAGTTTTATTTTGTACAGTTATTATTTAAAGTTACGAAATGGAGAAGTAATGCGACATTTTCTACTGTCATATTTAGTAGGACTCTGTCAGCTGGTACCCAGATCTCTGAAATTATTGATCCAACTAACTTCAGACTTGGAGAGTATATAAAAGAATAAAAATCCTTTGCATAAAATATTCTACACCTACGACCTTAGCGAAGTAAAAAACCTAGCAGAAAATGGTCGACTTCGTGAAATTAATAAAGTGGTGAAGAGTGTTAACACTCTTAATTATTGATTAAAGAAGGCATATTCAGTTATCCATGTTGCAAAAAAATTATGTAGACTCGTAGACTTGTGCAATGTAATTAATTAAATAAACTGTGCTTGAACGAGAAGCTGTTCTAGATTTGCTAATCAGTAAAGTGGAGAAATTTTTCGGTAGGGAGGAAGGACGGAGAAGTTGAGCTCCAGTTCGCTAAGGGCTACGTAATTAAAGTCCTTTTCCCGACAGCTGAATGTCCTTTAATATGTAAAACGAGTCAATTAGAATATCAAACGTGACCTCAAACGAGAGCACACGCTGCTGTAACCAAAATAGCACGGATACACCACTTCGCCATCATCCTTTTCGAGAATCGTTCCACCTTCAGCAATGAGCTTCTTCTGCCAATTTCCAATCATTTTCAATCCCTTCTTGCTCCAATCGAATCATGTTATTGAAGGCCAATGGTATTACAAAGAACTTCAGCGAAAGGTCGAGAAGAAGTTCGCTCGGCAAATTCTTCTTTTTCTAGTTGCTATTGTCTGTTGATTAATATTTGCTTTATTTATTTCTGTTTCAGGTACGATGCATTTACGTTATTTTCTCTTTGGTGTGCTTTAGTGTGCTGCAGATCTGTAAGTCATATATGAAAAATGTGAAAATTAGTTCATCATATTTGTCGATAATCATTTTTTGAGCTACTAACATAATAATAGACTCTAAAATTCTAAATTCTAAATTTCTAGCATTTAAAGAATTCTCTTCCTTTAATACACACAGCTTATTAAGTTATAAACAGTGCAGAAGAGTAGCATTACGCATTCCTACCAGTAGTTATTATTATTACATTTATTAATAGTTTAATAAGCTATACCAAGCTTGATTATAAGTAGAGGCAAACTTATGCAGAAAGTAATCTACAATAGAAAACAAAAATTAAAATTTAAAAGCTTGGAAAATAGGAATATCATCAGAAAATATCAGGGTATCTCTGAAAAAAAGTTAGCAGTGCCATAATGAGAAATATTTAGAATTTAGAAGATATTAAAATGGTTTTATACGTAAGTATAGAACGTTATAAATTTAGATGTTTAGCAAATGTTACACGAAAGAGTATAACTGCTATATAAGTGGATTAGTATCTTCTAGTAATAACGTACCTTCAAAATAACTCGGTCTTTTGCGTATCACGAACACTGTCAGCTGATCAGGGAGGAATGAAGCCAGTTAAACGCGAAAATAAAGTGTTCTCGGCATGCTTTACGCCGAGCACGTACACGCGAGCTCTAATTTGCATGCTTTTATGCGGCGTGAAGTTTACAACGAGCGTCTACACGTGCCACCGCCGGAAAAGTTTGCTGTTTTTCTTGCGGACGCTCGTTCGAGGGGATCCGAATGGATAAATCACGTCGTCGCTGACTCGAGCGTCGCGTCTAGGGGAAAAAAAGTTACTAGTATGGAGGGGACCGAAAAGACAATCTTCTTTTGTTCCATTCTTCGTTCGATCTTTAGATTTCATTTCATAGATTTTAATCTTCCCACTGAGTAATCAATAAAGCAACCGAAAATTTCTTTCTACACGAACTATATAAAATAAATATCTAAATTACGCAAATGACTAGGGAGAAGGAATCGTTGAATTTTAAAATCTGTAAAAATGACTGCGATCTTGTTCGAGGCTGCATCGTTCGAATGAAATTCCTGAACGTTTCTATTTATTCCTCGGATTTCTTACAGCCGAATAATTTCAAATGCAGATATTTGGGAATTTATTTGGGAATAGGTGAGGACGAAGTTGTGTGCGCGCATACCACTCGGCTTAAATAAGACTATTGATATGCTTATTTAATAATAGGTATTACATTTAAGTTGTGAAAAGGAGTTCTTTTATTATTATATGATATATTTCTAAGTATGTGGGACATTTGGAAAGTGAGTTCTATATTCGAGGACAAGAAAAAAAATTCAGGTGAACATATGCCTGGAAACTCATAGCTTTTTAATTACACACTATTTTGCATTGTTTATTTCAACTTGAATTTTAAAATACAGTACTTATAGTATCGTCACTTGTCTCCCCTAACAATAAGTGTTTCCAAGTAACTGTACATATGAAATGTTTTTATTACTTCGTGTCTAGAACCTACTCTCTGAAAATGTTCCACATAATTGGAAACACCTTGTACATAGCTCTAAAACCAACGATCATATTCGTTCCTGAAATGTTATTTTCGTGGAACTCACATTCAAAAGAATTGAATTTCTTTATGGAAACGGGTTATTTATAAATCATATTCGTCTTCAGGTGCTCCCTCGAGCTTGTCACGATTGTCAGCGCGGCTAATTACATTCATTGGTAAAGATACACCGTGATTATCTAACATCTCGAATCGTGAACGAGCCCAGTATTAATTACCGCTATTGAGCGACTAATAATCTTTCGTTAATCTCACATTAATTGGCAGATATTGGTACTAAAAACTGTCTCTAGCTCAATCGATAGGCAAGTCTGATTCTATGGGACGTAAACGTCGCTGACAGTGCGCGCAACCGAATGGTGTTGTGTAATTTTACCTAATTACTCGTTTGCCTCTGGTGCACTGCACAGAGGTCATTCGGGGGCATTAGTTCCCGAAATTCCTTTCAATCCGCGCCGATCAACGCTTAACAGTAATACTGTGAATGTTAACGTATGTTTGTTTTTAACTATGTACCAAAATTGCAAATTCAATTATGTAGAGTATTCAACAACCAGTGTCAGAGATTTTAAAAGGTCACCTTTTAAAAATAACCTTAAAAAATATATTTTAATACACCCAAACGCAATACATATTTCGAAACGAAAGGTATCGACGTTTTAATAGATTTATTTTGAAAATTTATTCATTTAATATATATTTCAAGAAATCAAAGACAACAGAAAATAAATAATTTTCTAAGAAATATCTACTTCTAAGAGTATAAGTAAACATTATTTCTGTGGTTTGTTGACTCTCTTAGAAAACTGTAACGTTAGCACTTCAATAAAAATAGACATACATTGGCCTGGTAGTTTTAGAATTCTAGAAATTTAGAGTACTGAAAATAAACTTACACCAGTTTTATAACCATCGGTACATTTATATTTGATTCAAGTTGTGCTTTCAGTTATTCAATAACTACAGTTCTTAATGTTAGACGTTCATATAACTGAACTGGAGTGACATTCGCCAGTGGTTCGAGTACAGAAGTTCAACTAAAGTTTAATTAATCAGACAGTAACTAAAATTTCGTTCGTACAAATAGAGTTCATATAAACGCAGCTTTCCTGTATTTATCTTGAAAAAGTTGTTTCAACAGAAACTTCTAAATATTAAACATAACCGTGTAGACGACAGTGAATAATTTCCTGAGAATTTTTCACAGAGAGGAAATAGCTCAGAACTAATATCTTTTGACTTATGGATTTAAGAAACCACCTCAGTAATTTTGTTTGCAACGAAGAAAATATGACTTTTGGCTACTCCAGTACTTTTAATCTTAAACGATAGTCACTAGCATTTGCCATGAAAGTAAAACAATTCATTTTGAATGGATCCTCAGTTTAACTAGATATTAATTATTCATTGGGAGTAGCGAGGATCGAATCGCGCAAGGAAGCAAGAAAAAAGAGTGATTCTGATTCTGATGGTTTTGATGGATACAATTTAGAGTTTAACGTGCGCAAAGACATAAGGACGAGTTCCAAAAGAAGGGAGGCGTGGCTAGGGTGGGGGTTGAGGAGGAGGATGGGAGAGGGAACGGCGGCGCAAGGTGGAAAGAAGTTGCAGTAAAATAAATTATGCAAAATACTTTCCTTCGTTGGAATATGAAATCGTGCTGTGGAGTCCTTGTCACACGAGGCGGAAGGATTCACTTTTTCCGCGGCGAATCGGGAATTGTATAAAAAATAAATTCGATAGCGTTCCAGTTTAAAATGCGTGCGAAGAACCCTGTTTATATACGCTGCTAAGTTTATCTTCTTAGATCCACTGTATTTTATATTCGCAGTTCATAGAGTTTGTAGGTATCATTACCTTTCTTTTACGAAAACTTATTCAGGGTTTTTGAGTTCGTACAGGGGTAAAAGCACCCTCAATGTTGATGATGTTTACTTACTACCATTCTCTTTAAATTTCTGTTCACATTTTTAGGCAAATCTATAATTTTAACCTTATCTACCACATTTTTCATTAACCATTGTGTATTCTTCATACACCTATTACCTTAAAAACCCATATCGAATAAATTTTGTATCAATTATAATCTTACTAAAAAACAGTAATAAAATTTATAATTAAGTTTTAGTCTAATTTAATCAAACAATGGTTCAAGTTTTATTTGAAAACGAAGATCAATTATTTTTCAGAGAAGAATACGAAGGTATTCGTTAACTGATTTATATAGGAGAGGTATTGGTTCTTTAAAATATTGAGCTCGGTATATTAATTCAGCTACATTTTCACGTTATCCTTCGTCCTGTCAGAACTTCTGAATAGCGTGCCGTGAGACACTATTTTTATTTACGTTCGACTGGCTGGGCGAAGTTCTGAATTCCACCTCGCCCATGTCGATACGCCTCAAGAAATAAAGCTCATTCGTCGTCATAAACATGTTATGATTTTTGAGCAGATTTATATAAGAGATTGACATGATATTCTAAAAAATTGTTTATAATTTTATAAATCACCGAAGACAAAAGTTTTCGTACTCGGTGTTCACGTAATACATGATTTCAAAGTTTTTAATTATTACAAGTAAATTTTTCGAACAGAATTTGTAAAACTTCAGTAGAACCGCTATTAAAATCATGAAAATTATTTTTACAATCATTTTTAACATGCTTTAGTAAAAGTTGTATAATTATTTATTTAGTATCATTAAACAGAATACATACATCTTCATTAAAGGGCTAACAATAGGTTGGTTTTATTTTGTCTGGTATGTTTCATTTGATTTATCTAACTTGTTAAATTCACATGTTAAATTTAATTACGAACTTATACGCCAATTTATTTTTAACTTTATTTCTAAAAATTAATTAAAATAACGCATATTTCCATACTGAGCTTTAATTAATTAATAATAATATTTTTTGTTTTGAAGCTTTCTCTGTTTTCTCAATTTAACGTCCTTTCATAAAAATACAAATTATATATTGTAAATTTCAATTAAAGTACAAATTCAAATTTTTAAAAACTTGACGATTTAAACCGTCTTACTCATAGTCACAGATTTTAATAATACCATACAAAAAAAAAACTGAAATTTATTTCCCCTTAGTGCCATCAATTTTCGTTTCTTTGATTGCTATATACTCTCGACAACTATTTCTTTAGGACAATGAAACAGACAATATTTGCTAAATATTGCGATTCTATTATAGTCAAAGCTCCCTTTCTAACGAAACGTAGAGAAGCTACGCATAAACATTTCCCCCGAGTATCTGCGCGTCCTCGTGTAACAGGGACTGATGAGAGAAGGACCAGTCACGGGGAATATAAACGGATTACATGCCTCGAATGCATTTCTTTCACCCATCGCCTTGCCCCGCTCCGCCTTGTCCTCTTCACCTGAAACAGAAATACCCAGGTTCTTCTCTACGAATACCTGCCCGCAGATTTCTCGGACGATAATTAATGCGAAACGAGACGCGTTTCCCTAGGTTCCCTGAATGAGTCACGTTTTTGACAGCCACTAAATGAAGTCCGCCGGAAGCTCTACATTCTACGATACTAGAACTCTGTCCTTTTAGCTTAATTGATTTCTTGGCAAAGCAACGCTGCGATGTGAAACAAATTTCAGGAATAAATAAAATCATTTTTGTATTTATTTTTTGTTTAAAATGAAAGTATGGCAAACGTTTCATACGTTTTTCTGAGAATTTTATGGGTATGTAGTTTCTCCTTATATAGCTATTTTGGGACAAATAAGTATTTAAAATAAGTGGTTGTAAATAAATATTTTTGTTTCTTTAGGTGGTGTAGTATACTGGAAATAATATATTTATTGAAGTTGCTGTGAGAAATATTTCTAATACGAATTTTAGTAGCAAGACACACTGGTACTATTTTGAAATAAATATTTAGTTGAAGTTTAAGTATATACTGTTTCAAATATAAAGCAGATCATGAATTTGTTACTTGTTTATTAATTATTCAGTATTTCTTATTCACTACTATTTAGAGAAGTTAAATAGTGAATATTTGCCTGTGAGGTAGATATTGCACCAAACAGAATTTTCAAATTGTTTCTATTTATCATATGTTTTATCTTTAGTATTTTAAATATTGTAAAAAAAACTAGTAACATTTAAACCTCATTGGCTGTTACTGTACTCATAAAAGCTTGAAAGTAGCTAACTTAATAGTAGTTAAGACTTAATACCACTAACAAGTCATAAACGACTACTTAAAAATTTTTCTTTCACATTTTATTATCATACTTACCTACTGTTAACTGCAATTTCTATTGTTCGTTCCAGCATTTGACAAATCTATACTTTAGCTTGCCCATGCTCGTAATCACAATATAATTTTCGCCTCCACTCCAGCCTCAGTCAGAACAATTTATTTCACCTAAAATAAGCTGGCGAAACGTGTATTCGAGTATTTTAGTGCACATCCAAGCTGATCGCGAAATTCAGTGAATAAACACGCTCGCGGAGAAACAAGAATTTCTATGGAGGGCACGGAAGCAGATGGCGCTACGGTATCGATCGGTTCATCTTTTTATCTAATTCTCCTTCCGTTCTGGCGGCTTCCGTTTCGAAACTCCGTTTTTCGGAATTTTCAGCGTTTCCAAACAAACTTTCTGACAAAGATAAATCGTCGCGCGCGTTTGTTAGCCAGATTATGCGGAAACTGAGCACGGGAGGAATAAATATTTAGCACGACGCCATTATTATAATCGCTAATAATTTGTAATGGCTGGGCGCAGCCAATTTATGTTATTATTAGCATTATATTAATTATTATCAAGATTCGCATAATTTCATAATCGATCGAATGCTATTAATTAAAGTGACGCCGAAATTTCGGGATCGCATAAATTTTCTAAATTGCTCATTGCATTTGGACGATTATTATTTATTCTACGTTAGTTACTGTCCGATATTAATATCGAATCGTTGCAGAAAGACACGATAGACGGATTTATGTTCAATTTCGTCGTCTTTAAACAATTAATGGCACTCTCTCAGGCTGATACGACTCGGTACTTTCGTTCGAAGAAAGAAATTGTCTCGAGGAGAAAAATACGCTTGACATGCGGCGGAGAAAATATTGCGGTATATGAAACGGAGACACTTTATCGCTACGATATATATCATTCTATTCACTTACTCGCGTGCTGCCTTTCGGAGTATGATGGTAAAAGGAGAATATCTTGCGGGGACGGAGGATCCACCCTTTGGGATTTTTCGTGCGAAATAAAAACCGGGCCAGCTTTATAAATGGTCGAACAAGCGAACATTCTTTGGTCTGGGAATAAGGTAAAAACGTGTGGGATTTTTATGTCTCGATAAAACGTGGCAATTTTGTAATTCGCGATGATGAGGATACTTCAGTAATATATTCACCGTGCATCATTACCACTTGAAAATTGGACATTCAAAGTGTGGAAATTAAATTTGTATCTTAAAGGAGCTGAGCTCTCAGAGATTTAGTTGCAGTTATAGAACTGAAAATTTCTTTTTCGTTCAGTATTCGTCAGCTATTATTCAATTTCTAAAGACGATGTACATTTCGCTAATCTAATGTTTAATCAAATTTTCAATATTGCATTTTAAAGAAAATCTTCTGAATGATTAAATTTTTAAGTAATTTATTAATAATAAATAATGATAATAAAAAAGTAATAATAATTTCAAGATGCATAACTCGAAACGTAGAAATATGAATACGAATTATTATGGATATTAAACTATTATTCGTGAATATGAGTATCGTGTTACACATGTTTCGACTTTTCTTATCATTAGAACACCATTTTTTTTAAAGAACACAATTTCTAACTAACCATTATGATTATTAAATTATTTTAATATAAGTATGAGTTCGACCACAAATTCGAATTTTCTTTCCTCTAAAATCCAGTTTATTGATAACGACAAATACTTACACGAAAAATCATTTACTTTCGTCCAAGTGCTCATAAATTAATAGAAAATATTGTCACGTTGCACGGTAATATTAGCCCGAAGGTTAATATTGCAACTCATAATTTCGATCTTATCGCTTTCCGATAAAGCCCTGTATAGGAACGCTGAAAAGTGCATTGTAGCGAAATTACAGCGCAATAGTGTCCGGCGTGTCCGCGGGGGTGCACAGACATACGCCCACAAAACAGCCGGCAAAGTGTATTTCACTTTTCACGTGTATGAAACACAAGCCATATTACATTTGCATCTGTCGTGCGAATCCCCCCTCCCCCTCGCTTCGTTTGCGTATATGTATGTAGATGATGTTGTCACGATTCGTCGGAAATTCACCGTCAATCTGATTACAAATTTCAAACCAGTATTGAATTCCGTTCGATCCCCCAGTGTCATATTTGTGTGACAGTACAGCAAGCTTTGACCGTTACCTACCTCTCTATGTATACATACTCCGCACCCCATCTCTGTTTCTACATCCCTCTGCTATACAGGGTGGGCTCTTCAATCGATATATAGCGAGCGCCGTTTAAAATCGTATAATTGGCTAGAAAGTATTGTGCTGTGGTAGTGTTAGCTGAGCTCTCTGCTTACATTCTGTTGGTCACTAAGCATCTTCATAAGGACTTCTTGACAGCTGTGTCTGATACATTTTAAGTAGTTATTACACTTTCTATTCCAGAATCTAAATTCGTACGAAAGCGAAATTATTGGTCTAGTAATTTAAAGGACTCTGGTTATTCTATCTTTTCTTCACTTCACTGAAGTAGTAACTAGTTTATTTAAAGGCTAAGAAAGCATTCTTTGGGGTGATATTTTTCATTTAGTATCTTCCATGTTTCGATTTCATTCCTTCAAAGTACATTGAGTAAGGGTTCTAATTATTATTGTGTGCTGATCGATTACTGTGCCCTCCTCGCCTTATTTTTACATATAATCAGATGCAGTACTATCAAACTGAAAATATATTTTTTTTTTATTTTTAAATAAAATCGAATTCATCATTTTAATAGAGTTGCATTTAATTATATATGAAAATGGGAAGGAGGGGGTAATTGGCACTCTTGCTCTAGTTAATTTTCTACTCCAGTTGTACTTGAACAACTAGACAATTTACTTCTTGTCAGATCAATTAGTCTGGTATTTTTATTAGTATCAATCCTAACTGGCATTATTTATAGATACATCACTGAAATATATTCTTGAAGTATAATCATTTTACGACGTTTCTTATGCAAACTTCTAATATTACACAAATGTATAAAAAAGAAAATTCCCCTTTCTAATCGCATTTTAATGTCATATTAACGAGTGATACTTAGAAAATTATAATCATAACGTTATGACTAATGGTTATTCCATGACGACGCTAATAATCTCATTCTCTCATTAACTTTCTTACTCATAAACGATTAACAGTTGATTATGATTTTAAATGACGCATTGCTTGTTAATTATTTGTGAGGAAAAGATTCTGTGTTATATTTTTCTAATATTTCTTGCAATAAAAGTTTGAAATGATGTACTACCATGTGTAATGCTAAACCAATTAAGATAGTAACAGAACATACATACGTAAACGTGCAATATAACTTCATTAAATCAATGTCTGACATCTTGAAACTTAGGTTTACAACTACCCATAATATTATCATTATGATTTGTTAGATGATACGTATCAATGTCAAGTTGGAATGCACGTAGGAAGGGGATCGCTCCTGCTGGTGCATTTGTGATAGTATGATGAGTTCCTACCACAAACGCATCGCTAGTTTAGCCAATGGGATTGGTTGAATCTGTTGGTTAGTCTCACAGGTTTCTGACGATGCATTGTTAGTCAAATAGACAATGTACCTACATATGTACATGTACATATATGTGGTAGTAGCGTACATTTTTCGCCGATTGCACGTGTTATTTGACAAATTGTACATTTCAATTGATTTTGCTTCAGCATGAAAACAAAGGTTGTGAAGTCAAAAGCAATTTAATAGCGAAGCAAAAACAGATGACCAATACGTCAGTGACAGAGAATTAAATATTTCCATGTTACACTGATGCCAACATGTAAGATTTTTATCGATTGGTTCTTTTTATAGCGAGTTCTCAGTGTTGAAATATTTATTTTAACATTAACTTCATTTTTAATACTTAATTAGATTAATCCATGAGAGAAACTCTTGTGAGCGATATTATCCCAAGATTTTATTCGACATTAACCGTATATTGAACCATAAATTTTCCCATAGTGAAAGTAGAGAAAATTGGTAGAACTGACAATCAGATTCGCTGGAAGCGTTTCTGCTCAGCGGTCGCATAAGTAATCTTATTTGAGATGGAAGATTCTGTTACTCCCACTGTACCAATTTCTTAAAAGACTACATATAAGGTGTCAGAAAAGAAAGATCTGCTATATACGAATGAATCACCATTTGTATAACCAAAATTTATTAAATGACTCTACTACACAATTTGTGGAGCTTAAAGCTTTCAATTTTCAATCTTTTATTAATAAAATTCTGTTCTTAAGAACAGAACGGAAGACTTCTCTTGAAGAGAAAAAAATGTTTCTCTATATTTAACTTAAATTGTTTCAATAATGTAATAATTCTTCATATAACTTTAATTTGTCTGCCTTTATAATACATAACCCTGGAATAGCACACTGTTTTTTCGGACTGCCCTACAGCAAACTGGGTTTTCTAAGATCAGCGTAATTTTCACACATTTTGAATATGTAAAAAATTCTGTAAAAATTCATTAAAATACTTTCAAATGTATAAGTTGGTTAAAGACCATAAAATTCAAAGATTAAAAGAAATTTAAAGAACATTTTTATTTATAATTATTTTGCAGTACAGTAACAGAAATCAGTATTTTGCTGGAGCCATGAAAGACCTCAGTATGCCATTCCAGGGTAAACAATTATAAAAGCTGTTTCATTTTGAATTGAAAGATCCTCACAAAATTCATTCAACCCTTATGCACTGTTTAAATAACTATTATACACAAATACAATTCATAAAATTTTCACATAAAAATGTATCTACACCATGAACACTATTATTACAAACTAAAGAAACTCTACGTAAATTGAATTCCTATTAAAAAAGCATTAAAGATTAAAATGAAATTTCGGATTAAATTTCCCCGAACAGTGCACAAGGGTTAAAAGACTCTAATCACTGCTTCCTTTACACCCCGTACATGGTCGTGTACACACACGAAACTGAATTCTCGGCACGCGCACTCAACAGTGCACCGTATAAATACGTATACATTCGCGTATAGAGAAACGTGGCTGAGTGTGCGCGGGGTAACCGTTTGCACGGAACACGCATGTAAATGTGTGCGAGGAGTTGGCGTGTGCGCATGTGAACGTGGCTACATACGGTGCACATTACGAGTAGTATCCATGGAGTGGAGATCGTTCTCCTCGCGTTGCCATTTCCCACCCTTCGGCGTAACCTCTTCCACTGGTTGCCCCCGCCTTATTTATCACAGTAATTCTCAATAAACTGCTCGCTTCCCTTGTCTCTTGCTTACTCATGAAGTAATAAAGTGAATTTACTTCAATCTACGGCCTCCTTCATTGACTGGCTTGTTCTCTATACGCTGACCTTTTTTTCCCCCTCCTTATTCGCTTTTCAATCACTTACGTGTTTTCCTTTCGCGAACTTCGCGAATCGCCGAATGTTCCTGCGTGGGCGCACGATTCTGAGGACGTGACGTCCGCGTCATTCATTTCGCGCACTATAGATGACTCTATAAAAATGTGTTTTGCGACGACAGTAACAGTAATTTTATGTAGATAATCTCGGTTTCGTTATTCGGTCGGGAATTTTAGAAGGATAGAGTTGTGTAGCTGGCGTTTGGTGGCTCTTATCGTAATGGTCGATTTATGGAAATGGCGTCCGAGCTTATTTAGAATAATTGTGTGGTAGCAGAAATGAACGTAAGAAATGTGAAATCGAGTTTATATCTTTCTGTTCAGATATGCAATGTAGGATTGAGATCAGAAATAACATATGATAACGTTTTTTTCAATGAAATTATGTACTGAGTTATATAGTCCAAGCTGAAATGCAATAAACGAGTATAAAAACTGCACAACTACTTAAGAGTCACTTTTCCTGTTTCTGATCTCATTCGATCATGTTTGCAATTATATTTTATGTTTTTATATTACTTTATAATATTAGGAAATTTTATTATAAGCATTTGCTAATTATTTCAAAAATTAATTTGGAATATTAAAAACATTATTAGAAGATTTCTGATAGTTTTAGTATGTAATCTATGATGTTGATAGGAATATTGAGTTTATTGATGAAATGATGAAGGAAGGACAAACCTTCCTCAGTATTGACACGATATTGCAGAAAGAGTTGAAATATTTATGAATGTATATTTTCAGCTTCTCTTACATTACATCATTTTCTTATTTATAGTTTCTGTAATGGAGTTTCCCATATCTGAAACTCCATTATCGTAATATGAAGATAAATTAAATTCTGACTTAAAATTGTGAATTAAAATACGCCTGACGTGTTCCTGACTTGAGATTTCTACTGAATTCACTACGTCTGACCTAATTAGATTTTACTGATCTAGTAGTAAAAGAAGTTCTAAGTCAGACACATTTCACACGAATTTTAGACACAGTTTCTTTATTCTTACGTTTCGTCCTATTTTTACATGTAGAATCACTGCTTAAAATTTCTGACACCTCTTATCAAACACCTTGTATAATACGTATAATACAGTAGAGATTAATTCTATTATACATACATGCAATCCCTACTATGTAATATACTGTTTCTCCATGTGACATTATTAGACTGCGGACTTTCATGCAATTTTATATTTTCACGAACCTCTTTAAAGGAAGGAAACATGAATAAAAACTTACTTCATCTTTTAGCACTCTATTTCTCATTTTTTAGGATTCTTGGATATCATATGCATTCTGTGACTTTTTACACGTTTCAAATTTCTATAAATTTATAAAAACCGCAGTTTAGTTGTCATACAAAAACTGAGCGTACATATATTTTTCTTACTCACTGTATTTAAACGATTACATTAAGTTTCCGTTGAACAGGCGATTATATGCACAGAGCCAGCGTTAAAATGACTGAAACAGATTGACAAGAGGGGGAGAGGTCAGGCTATCTATATTTACTTAACCTTACAGCGTTCAGGTTCTATCTGACCCAATTTTCACGGAACACCTTCCCGTGCATGACCACGGGCAAGCGAAATCTTGGTTCCCCGAGACGAGCATCGCATTATACGTTCGCTTTCCGCGTTCATTTCGTTTCAGGGCATTCCCTCCTTGCGTGATTTCCATCGCGAGTGTTTATACGACGTTACGACAGTACACAAGGTTAATTTGATAGGCTGACTTGTTAACGGGTACAGACTAATTAGGCTATAAAGCCAACAGCAATAATGTTAGCAGTAATAGGCCCGTGAAATCACCGTGAACGTAGCTATTAATTTTTACGATCGAATTTTTGAATGGTACTACTAACGTGCGTGAACGTTAATGATATATTGTTTTTTTTTTTTAATTCATTGTTCGGCGAATAGTAATCAGTAGATATTATTAATTGATTTGATCTAATAATTAATTCAATAAGTGTGTGGAACTAATAATATTGATGTATTTTGCGATGTGAAAGATGGAAATTGTGTTGGTAACTGTTTCACTAAACGAACATACTGACACTAATTCAGTGTACTTGATCGCGAGAGTCAAACTGATCTAAATTCTTTTTTATTATATTTCTTAAGAGGAACAACATTAACATTATCTAAAATATTTAAAATAGTACTTAAAATAAATAGTTTACATCACTAACCCGTTTTTGCCAACGTTGCATATATGCAATATCTAAACAAATATATTTTCTAATTGTGTATATAAAATTGAGTTGAATTAGTAAGAAACAGTCACATGGAATAATTTTGTTCTAACTTTAAGAAAAAATGGACTCTGCCTTTTTTATGGATCATGTAGTATAAATAGATTTCTACTGTTAATAAATTCTACTGTTGATAAAGTAAAGAGAAAAGTAGCAAAATGGCACATAAAGCTTGCTTTAAAAAAAATAGATCTGGGATACTCTGCTTCTCAGGAACACAATTAATATACATATTATTGTATTTTTATTATTATATTATTTATTCTATTTTAACGTATTGAATGGTAATTTCTATGAGAACACATATATGAATATTATTACTAAACTGATTAGAATTATTCACCAGCTCCCTATATTATTCACTCATCGCTTATTACTGCACTATATTACGCAAAATGCAATATAGTACCTGCAAATGAGAATATACGCGGAGGGGGGAATACTAGGCATTAAATTAACGCTATAATTAGAAGGTGAGCTCGGTGAACGCGTTCGTGTTGTATTTCATCAAAATAACTCATTCACTGACCGAATCTATTTCGTTTTCTTTTGCGACATTCCTTCGATATTATTCTAGACCTGTAACTTCAACAAAAGAAAGGGTGATTAACTCTACAGTGCGTAATGATTCAATTTGTTAAAAATATTTTTCTATTATAAACTTATATAACGAAACTGCCTGCTGTTTCGTAAATAAATTTCATACAAATTAATACGTTCCTAAAAAATGTAGCAGTTATGTGCACTGATGCTTGCATGAACAACAATATATTTTTTATATAAAAATATTGAAAAATGAAAAATAATTTCATTATTATTTTTCCCTTATTTTTCAGCACATTTTAGAGGAAACAGAAATTATTTTATTTCATACTAAAAAATTGCGCTTTGTGGAATTAAATACTCTTCTCGGCACGATGCTCGAAATACATCAAACCATAAACGTTGATGGCTTACGTTCACTCCGCCTTTAGCGTCGTAATATCTCGTATTTATCGACTACCATTGAAACCATAGTACACAGATTCAACTCAAGGGCCAGGAAATGATTTGTGTTACTGGCGAATCACGTATAGGGTGTATTATAAACTAGATATTGCGGGGAATACCGTATCTAGAATAGATTTGCTTTTAGAAATGTTATTTCATATTTTCTTACAATAATTCCCATTTTTAAAACATTTAGCAAACAGGATTTTAAATTCTTTATGCAAGTGAAATATCATATCGAAAATGAACAATCTTCACGATAATTAAACACAACTCTTTCTTCATAAAAATCCCTGCTCAAATAAGTGAACTGAAACTAACTACTCGTTAATTACTTGTTAGGTGGTAACAGTTGTTAGGTACTCGTTAAGCTGGGTAAATAATGCATAGTTAATAATATAAGGAGAAAGAGTTGAAACTTTTAGTTTAATAAATGAGTGAGGTTAAGTGAGGATTAGTAATAAGCAAACGAGCGTAGCAGAATTGGAAACAGAAAAGGGAGGATGTAGTGGAGTGGAATAAAGTCTATTATGCGCAGAAACAATGAGCAGAGACGGAGGAACGAAACTGTAATTAAACGCAAGATGCGCGTACAATATGCCAGCTCTACAAGTGGAATGAGCAGAGTGGCGCTGGTTTGTTGGAGAGGGTAATGGGATATTCGATGGAGCACACAATGAGACGTGTAAATAGTTATTTTCAGCGATAACTCGACTACGTAATTCGAGCGGACAATGTGATTTTGCCAGTTTCAAATCTGCTTTCTAAACTCTGGCTAACAACTTTCATATGTTTGTCTTTATTTTCTACCATTCGATATCCATTTTCCTCGTTCAATAAAAATACTGAAAAATATCAGTTTCACCGAGTTAGTTGATATTCAGCTGTTAAATTTCCCCTAGATTTCTATTTTATAACACGCTAACGTTCGTACGCGAATTTACGACAAAGAAGGTTGACAATAACCCTCTTTCACGAAGCTTCTCAGATTATCACAAAGCGACACGAAGGGAGGGAAACGAAAGCCCTTTAAATTTTCATTATCGATATTCGATAACGAAGCGCACCGTGACACGTGACCATCGAGATACTTTCCTCGTTCGACGTTCTTTCTTCGTGCAGACAAATAATTAATTTAGATCAGCAGTTCCTACTTCCTCCGGCGTACAAAGTTAAAACAACGATAAGGGAGTAGTGAGAAATGTGCAAATGGTAACTTTGTCGTAATCGTTGAAATGTCCCTATGGGGCTAGATGGCGTGTTTCTCCTATTGTCTAAATGACATGGAATCCTGCACAGTGTTCTCGGTTAATTGCGATTGTAGAAGTGACTGGGAAACACGAATTACGTTGCGACTGGGTTCGACGATATTGCATTTTCGTGAATTGCTTGCGAGGCTGACACGCTTCAAAAGATACGATTCATCATTGTAGAGCAGGATGCGACCATTGGTATTGTTGTCATTAGCGTCATAGATGAGCACGATAAGCACAGCTTTAGAAGCCAATATCAATATGCTTGTACACATGTATATTTAACATGCGCTGTGACGCGATATTCGGCTGAAGCATGTCAATCATGGAATATTGAACCAGATGATACGCGAGCTTAATCGATAAAATAGGCACTCATCGACGATCGATAAGGAAGATCCCACAGTTTCACTTTCTTGTTTCTTTTTTTCACTAAATAAATTTCAAAGGTGGATTCAGATTAATGAAGAGAACGATGATAAACCGTATAATTATTCTAATGCTTCGTAGAGTGAGATAATTCGCTTGAACCTTCTATCTCGGCACACTTTGACGCATTAGAGACATTTCTGTCCTCAGAATTCCCTAGGGTATTAAACAGGAGATTCAATAACCAAACCAGGGTAATAGTGAGATTCAGAGTAATAACTCCGAGGCGCGGGGGGATCGGTGTGATTGGCCGAAATACAAATCGCGACATAATTCATTTTTGTTAATGAAATCGTTGATACGCGTAGAGACGAAATTACTGGGAATTAAATAAAACTTATAGTTGGCTTTTGCCGTGGCACAAAGGGGAATGAATCCACAATCGCCAGACGTATTCAGCGGTTCGTTGCTGAAATGTAGCAATAACCGAGAGTGGTGGATTTTCATTTGCCTCGGTACCGTTACTTCCATTCCCGCATGCAGTAGGAATCATTTTGAATAGAAAATGAGCAAAGCGAGCCCCGTGCGCGTTTATCGTGTTTTGTATACCTTTTAGATTGTTACCTGAACGCATTTGCTGAATGAATAACATTTTCGGAGCAAATGTTATTTAGAATATTGCAACCGTTCTAACAGGGTAGGGGTGAGGGTGCAGGAAGTAGAGGAGGGAGAGAAGGGGGAAACACTTTGATCTTAAGTTTCTGTTAAATCACGTTCGTTTCATAAATTGAAAAGTCACCGTTAGATATATGTGCTCGCAAAGTTAAAACAACGTTTTATTATCTTAATGGCGTGTTTCTATGAAAGCAAGTAGGTCAGGCGAGCGCTTCAAAAAGAAACTATAAAATTCTCTAATCTAACCGATCTATAAATAATCGCCGACGCTTTTTACCCGTTACTCAGCACGTTTACATTAATGTCTTCTTTTCTAAGCGGCTTTTAATTAATCACCCCGCGATAACGCGGGCAGCGGCGTTTCACAATTCAAGGCTGATTTCATTTAAATCATTATCGTATCTGATTCGTCGCGTGGCGAAGAAAGGGACTGCTGTTCGAAATCAGGTTGCAAGATTTTCGAGAAAATTATAATGCGCTGCGTCGTTGGATACTCTCAAGTATTAAATATAGAAGTTTAGACTTAAATTAAATAATATATTTCAACGACTACAGCAGTTAAAAATGACGGCGAATAAGAAGACGAGTAATCGAGAGAAGCTCTGAGTGCCAAAAATCCTCGTCTTATATTTTTTCGAGTCCTTATATGCTAATAATTTAGGTAGGGAGATGAGGACCTTAACCCTTGATTTAGCCACTATGATTTGGACTCTGATTAGAAAATATGTGCAAATAGTAATGTCAGGTGTTTTGTCCATAATTTTCTATCGTAGTTGTCTTTTAAGATTCATGATTTTATAATCTAAATGATTTTTTGTCATCACACAATTTGTCCTGTGTGATTCAGGATTAAGGTTAGCCATCCAACAGCGTGAATAGTTTAATCTCCTGTAAATCGCGCGTTATTTTGCGTCATTATGCGTTATTTAACAATTTTGTCGTATTATCGACGAGAGTTCGCGAAGACGTTCATTTCATAGTCGATCATCCACGCAGCCGTTGTCGACTCACTTTCACTTCTCGATTACCACATTCTTGTTATACTGAAAATTTACATTCGTTAACGTTGCTTCGCCTTCTTGTTCATCGAGAAAATACAGCTTGTTAGGCAATTTATGTGCTACGTACAGAGGGTTTCAAATTGATAATTATAGTTATCAAGGTAATATGTACTATTGTCCATGATTAATCAATGTACTAATTCAATTTAAGAGTTTATGTCTCGAATTAAATTGTTACTATTTTTTACTGCTATTTGTAATAATTTGATTCAAATTGTTAATACATAATTCAGAAACCGTGATTTTTGGGAAAATGAGATAATATCGTTATTCGAGATGCGTAAGCAAATCAGCGATAACTTGAGTATAAATATGTTTTATAACATAATTATTATCAATTTTATTTTATTTATTTTATATTAATAAGAATGATAAATATTATTCATATGTAAATACGTATAAACGATAATATGTGATAAGTAATAATTAGTAATAACAAATATTATTAATAAATATATGTATGCAAATTAATATTGATCAATTATTAGTGGTAATATTTAATGCAATATCAATATTTTATGAAATATTATAGAGAAGTAAAATTTTTTCTTTTTTCTTGTGTTTTAAAGCTTTTAATACTTTCAAGCATTTGAATACTTTAATATTTAATGCAATATTAATATTGTACGAAATATTTTAAGGAAGAATTTATTTTAATAGAATTTTTTCGCTTTACTTGTAGTTCAAACATTTTAATATTAATACTAAAACTATATGTATATCGAGAATAAGGCTTGCTAATTTTATAATGATCTCTAAAATTAATAGTTTTTTAAACAGTACATAATTTCTAGAAATAATGTTTTTTTAATACATATTCTTTAATTCGATTAAATATTAACTCGGAAAAAGAGATAAAAATAAAAAAGGAACTAAATATGTGTAATGCATGAGGTATAATCGGTCTGGACGTTTTAATTACATAAATATGTAGTTCTAGTAGTAACATACATAAATGGTTCTTTGAAATACCTGAGGTGCATTTTGGATTAAACCAATATTAGCTAGGCTGTATGATCCTAGCAACCATATTTTTTCTGATCCATTGCAAGCATCAATTTTCTAAAATTTAGCGCACCAAATGAAAATCTACATTTACATAAATTCTACTGTTTGCATAAATTCACGTCGAGCCGTGTATTGATTTTCGCAAACATTGCACGCGCTGCTTAATAGAAATCAGATTTAACACGAAGCCTCGTAAAAGATACAAAATACGAGAGCATTAATGTTTTTTTTTTTTCCTTTCGAGGAATAAAAATATCCAAGTTTGTCCGGGACGCCAGCGAAATTAAAAGCTAAAATTAAATCTCGTTGAAACGTGGACCATTTCTAAATTGAACCGACCAAAACGCTTTCAGAGTAAACACGCAATAAATGAATTAAAATATATTCGCTGACAACGAAATAGGGAAACAGGGCCTGTTACAGCGACCTTCTCTGTAAATTTTATATTCTGCTGCCCCTTAATGTTTATCCGCATGAAATTCGCGACGTGACGAGACGGGGGAAGGGTGGAGGGGGATAACGTTGCATACGAGCTGTAATGTAATGAAGATAATTAAAATACAATGTAAAAGCCGAGTCGCGTATCGAATTATGCAAACGCCGGCAAGACGTACGCGTTATTCAGAAACAAAACACGCCAGCTCCGTACAGTGCATTATTATTTGGAATTTATGACGTTGCTCTCCGAGAACGGTGGAAAAGGATGGAGTCGTATTCCTCTACAGTTGTTATCTTATCGCGATATCTAAAGGGCTTCGAGCTCGGGTGGTAATCAAATATTGGATCGCGCAAGCCGAGAACTTCGTTCGAATCTGATGTAAATTGAATTGCGCCCGAGTTGTAATTCGCCGTTGTCCGCCTCGCGTGTCGCAGCTCTCGCGAAAAACAGTTGGACGACACGCAGAAACAACACGCTTGCATAACGTGGAAAAACAATTGGTATTAGAAGCGGCCTGCCGAATTGAGAACCGCTGCTGCGAGCAGGTTGACTGTTCCCTCCCCTCCCGCCCATCCCTTCCCATCCCTCCCTCCCCTCTCTCGTCCCTGATTTCATGCTGGCGGGAAGCTCATGTTACACGATGCAGACTACCTTCCGGCCAATCGATACATACTTAATTAATTAACCCCCTTCGTACGTCCTGCATTATTGCTAATTGTAAATCGGACGAAATATATTTGCCCGCCGTATCTCCACGTTAACGAACCACTTTAATAAGTGTTTTGTAATGGCGTCGTTTGTTGTGGATGAAAACGTAACGACGGGAGCGAAGTGGGCGAATGTTTTTAATTAAAAGTGCTTTCACGTTTGGCGCCTTTGCTTTAGGGATAATGTTTAACGTGTAGGAATGCATAGAATTTAAGATACGCGTGTGTCTCAAATTTTATTTTTACGCGATGAATGGATACGTGAAAAATTGTGGAGGAATGGGCGTAAGAAATGTTTATTTTAAAAAATGGAAAATTGGATACGGATGTGAGAACCCTGTATAAATAACGAATCGTTTACAAAGAGATGATATTAAAATTTTTAATTAAACTTTTAGTCGATTTTTATTCAACTGAATACTACAGTCTTTATTTTACGAAGTTATGAATGTGATTAATATAGAGAGATTATATTGTAAAAAATACGGTACGGAGTGAACTATCTTTTATAAATAATAATAGGACATTAATTTAACAATACAAAAATGCAAAATTTTCTTTGAGACATGAAACTCAGTGTTGTCACTTTTTTAATAGGTTCTATACAATTTTTTCGTAGTATGAAGAATAAAATAGAGACACCTTGTTATGTAATTACGTTACTGTAGTTTTTATTTCGTGGACGTTGTTGCATAAATGTATGCTTAGGTACGCTACATTTATGAAGTTGAAACTATGACAAGTGTGATCATAAAAGCAGTATTTCACTTACACGTAAATGTAAATTCTCGGAATTTTTGCTTGAATAAAAATGTTTCCTCAGAGCTAAATTTAAGTGCAGTTTTAAAAAGGCATCGCGTCTTTTGAACGTATTGCATCAAAGTAAATCGTGCTAAAAGAAAATTGAATTTTTTTTTAGACGATATTGAACCAAAGTCGGCTTACAAAAATGAATTTAAAAATCAAATTGGGTGTAGGTATATATTAGTATATTAATATAGTTATATGTGTATACATATTTAATGAAGAAATGAAAATATTGAACATACATTCGAATTGAAATCCAACCAAATCAAAACTTATAATAGTTTTTCCCTTTTAGTATCGTTCCACTGATTCCAATGCTAAAGCTTTCCATGAATAAACATTTTTGAAAACTATTTCCGTGCGTTCCTATTTTTATTTATTTTCTAGTTGCTTTAACAAAAAGAACGAGCGTATGAGGGAATATTAAACGTAATCTAATTTCAGTGCTCTGCGAGAGAACCGGATGTTTCATTTTTCAAAAGTTTCGATTCACTTTGTTCGAATGGAGCTTGTACGCTGATTGCACGTAGGATTACATTTTTAAAGTAATTTGAACTTCCCGCCGATTCTCCTACAGTTTCGTTGTTAAAAAGTATTATTTCGGCACTGTATACTTTCCGTGAAAGGAGAAGTGAGGGACGAAATGCAAAAAAGTTGTAACTATAAAACTAAAATCACTTGCATTTCTTTCGATTCTTTCGTTGAACGACCACAAGAGCGTTGGTTAGCTGTTTGTTCTCTCTGTTGGAAACCGACCATTTACGAGTCACTTTCTTAATTAACCTTTATCGTTACGAACGATGCAGCGTATGTTATGTTCCAGAAAGCCTATTCCTTTATACATATTCTCGAGTACACGTACAAATACGCATAAGTGTACGTAATACGCAATTACAGTAAAACCATGCATCATATTTCTCAACAAAACTTCCGATGGTAATTTCCATGTAATTAGAGAATAACCATTTTCGTACTAATTCTCTGCAACAAGAATACGGGAGGCTTTCGTAAACACCTAGTACATTATTACCAAGTTGTACGCATGATGTCGTACAGAATTACGTGGATTCGTTGAAATGTTTGATAGAAATACGTTGGGGAGGCAGTGGTTCCCAACCAAAAGCATATTTGTAGCAGAAATTCATGCTGAGTAATCTTATTTTAAACTGGTATACATTTACACGAAATATCAAACGATTTAATCCTTTAAGGATAGAACAGTTTCATTTATAGAAGCACAGTGCAAATGCAAACGAAAATTATTTGATCAAAAGGCTCCTGAATAAGGTAGATGATACATACATATTTTACTATTTTAAACTGAAGAGATTAATCTAGGTGTACTTGAATTTAATATATTAATTTTTGCTGCTTTCTCTTTAATTTAGCAGAATAAGGGAATTTTGTTTCCACTACATAAATATTAATAAAGAAAACTTAATTGTATAAATTATTTTAAGTACAATATTAATAAATGTTTGATCGCGGTTAAAGGACACAAGGAA
Source organism: Calliopsis andreniformis (assembly GCF_051401765.1). NCBI lineage: Eukaryota > Metazoa > Arthropoda > Insecta > Hymenoptera > Andrenidae > Calliopsis > Calliopsis andreniformis. The sequence goes on along the minus strand of NC_135064.1, from coordinate 11,610,327 downwards.
AGAACCTGATAAATGCATTTTTATTTTATTTTCTGGTTTTGATGGTATCTGAAAACTAGAAGATAATGGCAATAATCTTGATAGGTTTCATATACAGAAAAATAACTTGACAAGTCTAAGTGAAACAGTAGAATAATTTAGTAATTTAGAACTTTCTTTTCTTTATTTTTTAAAAAATAGAGAATCTTTTATTTTCTTTTATTTTTGTTATATAAATTATTTCAATAAAAAATATTAAAGTAAGAAATAACAATATGAAAAAAAGTATTATTTATTAATGAAGTACAAAATGGTTAAAAAATTATTTTAAAAATCCTTCTACATGAAAATGTAGTACAGTGTACGTTATATACATTTGATGATGATAAAATGAAAAAATAAAAATGAATACGATACATAGCTTATCGCTGAGAGGTTAATCAATACAGTGCCATTAGACATTATTTGAGGCAATCAGTAAAAAGAAATCATTATTAAAGAAATTAATATGAAAGGAGTATCGTACGTCGGTAATGTCATGTAAAGAAAGCTCACCCAACAAATTTATACAATGCAAATTTTTCCTGACTTATCTTAAAACGAATAATGGATTAAGTTTGCGTTAGCTAAGTGAAAAGGCCAATTTCTCTCAAGTTACATTACGCGTGTCAAGAACAGGGAACTTCCTTCCCTTCTTCCCTGACGTATAAAAGAAATTTATCGACGCGCAACAGCCGAGAGCCCCAAACGGCGTTATTTACCTAGCAAAAGGAACTCGTTGAAGACATGTAGCATGGATTTTCGTGAAGAAAAACAAAATCCAGGGAGAATGTTTTTCCCTGCAAAACTTCTTTAACAAGGAAAAGATTCCCAGTGATCAACATTGATTATAATTTGCTTTTGTGAGATGATAGAGATAAAATATAGGTCTCTAATTATGTAATGATACGTGTAAGATATTAAGTATAGTTGGCTACTCGATAATTTTAAAAAGATGCACATTAATCCTCTTAGTACTCAAAAGTTGAAACATTAGATACGTGGTCTTTGCCACGAGTAGCTTGATCCAATATTTCGGCTTTTCGTATGAAATATAATTTTCCAAGGTACATACTTCTAGATGTTACATAAAAAATTGAATAAGTGAAACGAAGAACACTACAACTTCAAAATTAGCCATTTTCAAGCCGTCTCAAAACTATATCTAGAGCACAGAGCCAAAGTGTATTAAGTCACACAGAAAACAAGTGAGCTCAATAAACTTTGACTCTAAGGTTTATATATGTAAAACGTATGAAACGACACGTTGGGATCAAATACCTCGAAATATGATGTTTGGACTTGTACTGTTCATTGACTCCACTGATTGAATTGTGCGAGTGATTGTGAAAGTGGTTATAGTTATATAACTGTAATGATTATAGTTTGTTAAAAAACTGTAATTCCATAATACAGTAAAACTAAATTAGTTACATATTGTTGTGAGCAAACAAAAAAATAAAAATAAAAATTAAAAACAATTAAAAAATTTAATTTATATTTTAATTAAAATTTGTAATGTATAATATTTATTTTCAGTAAAAGGGGGTGTAATTGAAAAGACCTTTCTTTCATAGAATGGGAACCAATAAAATACGAGTGCATATTAAGGATAATAAAAATAATCGATATCAATCACTTGGGATCAGCTCCCTTAAGAGCATACAGGGAATTGCAATATTTATAGTCAGACATTAAACAGTTATTACAATCGTCTGTATTAGCTATTGGCTAGCAAAAGTTCAAACGAGGTCATAGCTGGTGACTAACGTCCCAGAGTACCTTATTCGGGTCACTTCGTGACGTTTCGTAGCCCTTTATGCGTCACACATTGCATTTTGATTTCAAAATGGGTGAATTGAACCTCTGCCAAATTCATTTTGCTCGTATTGTAATAATGTTATTTATGAACGCTTATAATTCCTCTCGAGAAATTATATTTTCGGAAAACACGTTCCGGAGGATTTTTTCAAGAATTTTCCTTTAATTAATTATACAATATTATTTAAATGTGAATATTACTATATTTTCGTAATAAAAGCTTCTCTATGTTTGCATTCGCGGAGGACTAATGAAACCTCGACGAATTAATAAACGGTTAAAAATAGAAAGAGAATCCGGTTTACGACGCGAGTCAGTGGCGCATCCATCAATTATATCTGTTTGTAACATTTCATTACGCGACGATTCGTTGGCTTATTTTCGCGATATTGAGCAGATAAAAAGGAATTTCGACAATGACGAAGTATTATTCAATTTGAAAGTAATTAACGAACCGATGCGTATTAATTTGTTACACGGGAATAAAGTCTACGTTTATTCTCTGTTTTTGCGATGTGCTACAATATTTATTTTCATGGTAACGAAACTTGTAACGAGCATTGGTCCTTTTTTACAATTTTCACGGTTGAGTTAACCGTTCACATCGGGTTCGTTATTACTTACACAGTTCCCTAAATTATAATTTAATAAATTTGTAAAGTTTCACAAGGTAGAATAAAAAAGCAGCTAAATTACTTTCTAACGTTCCGAGGCTCCATAACAGATGGCGCTAGCTCACAGCGAACTCTTTTTGTGGTCTCTGAATTAAAGACCCCATTTCGTTCCGTTGAATTTGAATAAGCTTTGAATAAGTTTTGCGATTATTTAAATGAAATTTCAATGAACCTAGGGGAAATATTGGATTTAAAGATAATTACAAAGAGGGAAAGGGGGGGACAGAGGGGGGCGAGTTATTGATCCGAGGAGGGAAACGGGGCGAGGGGGGGTGGGCGGTGCATTTATGAAATTGCATTTACGAAACAGAGATAATATTTTGTAATGAAGAGGGAAGGGCGACGCGAGTTCCCAGGACACGCCCATCGAGCGCGATGCGTCGAATCAAACGGCAGAATTATTTCGTCGAATTTGAACAACTTTTGAACGAGTTTATCGTAACTATAGAAGTGAATGATGTTCAAACACGCCGCTGAAAAGGATAAATTTGGAGCTGTTTGAAGGTTCAAATCGCAAAGGTTAATTAAATTTCGCGAAACTCGCGAGCAGAATTTCTGAAAATTGTTTGAAACTTGGACAACTTCGAATTAAAAACCGGAAGGGTATTACGCGATCTATGCGCCGCGTGACGTATAGAAAATCATGGAAGGGGCGAGGTTGCAGAGGGGTGGATAGGGGTAGGGGGCGGCGCTAATAACCATTTTCAATAAATTCGATTCGAGGAGGCCGACTGGAAATTCGTATTTTTCAGTGGGCCACCAGCGAAACGATAATAATTGTTTGGACTAATTGAGTCCAAATAAGGGAAGCTAGAGGTCGAAAAATGATTTACCAATGAACAGAATTTGAATTTATCATTCGACCGCCGCATCCATATTTATCGGGCACTTTTATCGGGGAACTTTCACGTTCGAGGACGCCAGGGGAATTAATTCAATTTAGTTGCCATACAAAAGAATAATGCACCGCGATTTAAATGGTATTGCAAATCTACTTTTTGCGCTGAAGAAATATTGCGAGCCAGCCTCAATGACTCATTACGCTAAGAATAACAAATGACAGCTGACATTTCGTAGAACGTTTTACGAGAGATAAAATATTATAGTATTCGCTTGTTTTTGTCCCTGTAATCTGTCTTCATAGATTTCTTCAATTTCATTGCTGAGACATATATAACTGAAAATATTTTACGTCCGTCGAGATATTGTATAGCTTATCACCGTCTTGATTCTTTTTTACGAGTTCCTGATTCTTTAAGAGAACTTTTCCTGGGGTATCATTAAACACAGCGGTGTATGTGTGCCTCAGTGTGCGCGCGAGCGCGCGGTTTCTATAGCAATAAAGAAAGCACACTTCACGATAACAGTGATCCATGCATAAAGCGACATATTCGTGGAAGATTTTCGAAAAATGAAAAAAGGATGAGGAAGCACTCATTTTGCGCTGTAATTGAGATACATGAAAACTTGATTCCTCTCCTCCTGTTTCAATAACTTTTGATTACCTTCGAGTGGAAACTCCAAAGTACTGATATCTCTATTACTTTCTTAATAATAGCGATAATAATAATAGCGACGCTGCGAGCGAGCATAATATAACAATTCCCTATTTTTAGATCTCACATTATGGCTTACGAGTACTGTTTCGCTGTCGGGTGAATTATATTAATAATTGCCGATAATGACCATAATAATACGACGAATACGACAGTAATAAAATAGTCCCGTTTCTTTTTCCAATTGTACAATCCGATGGACTACAATTATTTTACTGGCATAATCAAGGACAATGTTGCTCGTGAGCAAAGCGGCGTACCAGTTATTAAAACTTTAATCATTCCTATTTCAAAGTACAGGCTGCGAGACAAGTTGGGCATGGACTCGAAGCGAGTACAGTCGATGGGAAAAGTTTCGCGGAGCCTTGTGCCCGATCGATGGAGTTTCGCCGTACCTCGTTGCTTTACGTAATATTAAAACTATTTCGGACTTCGTTTCGCATAACAACGGGGCACAAACGTAGTCGAGCGACTCGTGACGTTACTTTGACACAGACTGTACACCACAAATGGTTTACAACGTGCATTAGAGAGGGTGAATCGTAAAGACTGATTTCCATGCGACGAAAGCTTTCTCCTCGCGTGTTTTTCATTTCTGTGTTTTAATTAACGGAGACAAAATTGATATCTCGAGCTGATGAACAATGTATATTGTATACTGTTAACGTTTCACATTTTACAGAAACTACGAGAGGCTAATTATATGTTTCCTTCGGTCTCGTTCGTTCGTTATACTTTTCTGAAAGTGTAGATACTTCGTTCGGTGATCGAAATTGAGAGTAGAATTTTAATACGAGGGCAGAGAGACACTGTGCGATATTAACGACGCAGCGGAGCAAAAATAGTGCCTCAAAGAGCGTTTCGTTTGAAGCGCGAAGCATTTACATGTAGCTAACGAAAAAGTGTGCTCGCAGGAGAAGGATGGAGAAGATAATCAAAATGCAGGAATGGTACAATTTCACTCAGTATTCTGGAGCTCTCTTTTTATAATCTCGCAAAAACAGTGTTGTCGGCTTTGTAATTTCATTTCCACGACTAAATTGAAGCAGGCGAAATTAGAGGTGACATTTAAACATGTTTGTTTTATGGTCCTAATGCCACTGTTTACTTTTCAATTTCTCTGATGGTGATATCATGCTGTAATACCGATTTACGGACCTTTAAGTGTTTACGATCTATGGCAGTCATAAATCATAAGCTATCTACGGGCGACAGAGTTCGCTTCGCCACATCGTTATGTTAATGTTATAACGACTATCGATCAGAAAGCACAGAAGAGAAGGCATAGGCCTAGCCTAGGCATTTAAACGAGCGGTTACGCAATCTTTAATTAGTTCTTATGCACAGTGGTAATGGCAAGAAAATCTGCTGTACAGCTTTATCCGTGTTGAACATTGCCAAACTTCGTGACCAATTTTCTCCTGGACTATAGAGGCGATTTCAATTGAAGTTTTATTGAGTACTTTATTGATAGTGCTAATAATAAATTGAATGTACTGGTTTTATAATCAGTCTTTTAAAGGCTTATATGATGCTTAATAAATCGTTTAATATTTTATGAATGCTCACTTTTGTTTTCCGAATACACATAAGTAGGTATTATTTTCCAAATTGATCCGTTCACAAAAAATTGTATTAAATCTTCTTTTTCTCGTATTGGGAAAATAGGTCACAGTGGATGAAAAATACAATTGTACGAGAGAGCCATTTTTCCGAGCAGCGACGATAATTCATTTGTTGGTTGATGTGTTTCATTTATTTATGAAATTTATTGGTGTATTCAAGTTTGACAATAATATGCAGTGTTATTAATATTGGTAATAATAATAATAACAATAATATACATATGTTTGGAAAGGAACGAAAAACAAAATACCATTAAAAATTGAGAAAGATTGTGTGTTTGAAAAATAATATCTTCCTCTCTGAACAGTATTTTTAAATTTCTATATTTTAATATGCATGACAAGGTTCAGAAGCAAGTGGTTAAAATTTCAATTCGACATCACTTTCAATTTTCAAGAAAAAAGTAGATAAGTTAGCGAATTGAACATGTCTATCACCCTGTAATTTTGATTTCGATTAAAATGTCCAACCATGTGGTCGAATGAAGTCTTAAATCGTATCAACTTCCAAAGCAATAGCAATATCTACGCTCCTTTCTCCTCTTTATCAACCAAGTAGGACAACAAAAATTAGAGAGATGATTCATCCTAAAAATAAAAAGTAGATCGCATAACTAATTGAAAATGGAATTATACCTCGAAGTATAAAGCAAATATGATAGAATAAGCTTTCACAAAGAAAAAATTGTATGATCGAATTCGACAGCTTTGAATTTCGTGTCGACTGATATTAACGTTTCGCTCCGCCTCTCTATCCATCCGTCAACACGTCCCGAGCACAATGAGGAACAATACCCGCTAATAGTACATCGTGATAGACGATGGTATGTGCAAAAACACACAAAACAGCGAGGCAGCCTGAATAATGATAACGCTCGTGTTTGCGATTCTAGTTTTTCCTCTCCCGAACAATATTTTTTTCAAATTTGATTAGCTTTTAACGAGGGCGTGTATTTTTTATTTGCAAATAAAACAGCGTAAATATTTACAATTAGATTTGTGCCCTCCGTACGATTAAAACTAATCCGATCGTCAGATTATAATGGGCACGTAATTAATGCACGGTCAATACCATTAGCAAACAAGATGTGCTGGAAATGGATTCATCCAATAGAGGAGCATTAAGAACGTAATTGGTTGATAATAATAGTAGTCGTGAACGTAATTATCCGGTTCAATAGGTTCACAGTGATGTTATTTGTTTAATTGTCAAACATGTTTGTTTTACTCATTGATTTAACTTTATGGCTTAATTGCTTTATTCGTGGCAAATGGGAGCATTTTGTATCTGCTTGTGACTCATAAACTGGTGCTTGGAAAGAAAGAGATCGTAATGCTATTGGTTGAGTATATTTCTGTTAACATTCTGTTGGTTAATAGGTTTCCCTTTAGTAAAGACTTTGGACTTTGGAATAGCTTTGTCCAAAATAACTTCGCTGAACATCACGATATCTTCCATTCCAAGATACAAATTCGTACAGAACCAAAACTACTCATCTAGTAATCTAAGGACTCTGATTATTCTGCCCCACCAGAAAACTAGTCTATTTAAGACTTAAAATAACACTTTTGTTGTGTAACAACTGTGTGTTACAGGTCTTGTAAAAGTACTTCTAATCGATCTATGACCTTTCTCACCAGAATTTTCACAAAACTCGATCAAACAGTATAATTACACGAGAATTCTCTGGGAGACTCAACGTCATTCAATTGCAGTTCTGCATAATTCTCACGATAAGTTTTATAAAGATGTTTCAGCTGAAATTTCATCCGTATATTAAATAACTACGTTTGCGCACGCCATGGAAAAGCTTAAATTTGAGACGAAATAATCAAATAATAGAATAATAAGTGACAGACATGCCAAGAAATAATACAGCTTGTTTCGTGATGTTAACCGACGAATTCAGATGTGTTTTATGGAAGCGAAACAGAGAGGGTATAAGAAGGGTTTGAATCACGTAGCGCTTCTGGAATAGTTTTGAATGTGTATAGACTTTTCTCTACGTCTGCGTCCATGTAATACGTAAGTATATGTGTAGCAGGTACATTTTGTTCGTGATTTCCATGGAGAGTTAACGTACTATGTTCTTCTTGTAGTTCGCGTATTATTGAAGTTCTGTACATTCGTGTAACGACGAAACAATGTTGGGAAAATCGCAATAGGGACGAGTTTCTGGTCTTCGAAAGGAAAATAGTGGTTTAGAGTTCATTATTTTTCTTTTTAATAGTTCAGTTTATGTTTTCGATTGATTGGCAGAACCTGTAACACAGAACATGTCAGAAATGTATTTATTTCGCTTTTCTTATTTTCAGTGCTGATATTATATTTTTGTCTATATAATTCGGTACAATTTCTCGTAATTCTGGTGGAACGAGAGTTATCTTAACTTCTTGGAAAAATGACTTCCTTTAAAATCGTATTTTTCATCTAGTTTGACCTATTTTCTCAAAACCTTGAACAGAAAATTTAATAAAATTTTTTATCATAAATCTTACGAAGGAGAACGTACTGAATAATGAAATTTGGAGAAGAAGAATGACCGTGTAACTTTTTTCTAAAAAACTGATAAAGAAGTGTTTAATTTATTTAGCACTGTTAGTAGAGTACTTAAAAATTTGATTAAAATCGTTTGTCGTTTAAAAAATGGGCCATGAAGTTTTTTATATAGATAGCAGTCAATTATAAATTGTTCCTTTTGAAGGTTATAGATTTAGAGTCTAGAGAAATACATATTCCTAATTTGACATATAATTCTGTTGAGTACTGCAGTTTTATGAATTCTCGCAATTTCAGAAAATTTTTTGCCACGATATTCTCCACATATAAAACCTAATAAATGTACAAACGAAGCTTTGCAATTTTTTGGCGCCGAGATAGTGATGCTTTAAACCCTCTTAAAAATATTAAAAAAGTCAGAAATACTGATTACTTACGAAAAAGTCAAAAGCAAATATTAGAAGCATCAATCGCGTGTGTACGAGCAATAGATTATCTCCGTAAACAAAGTAAACGATGTATAGCTAGTCAATCAGGCGAAGAGTATAATAAATTTCCCCCATCTGACTTCTCCCTAGTTCTCTGTGAGATTGTATCTGCAATGCTGTCAAGCGTCAGCCACTGTTTTGTTTCTTTTCTTCCTTTATTTTGCGATTCCATCGGACAGAGAGACCACGACCAAACGCCTCAGTGACAGGGATTTTCATTCTCGAACTTTACGAGCGAGATTCACTTGCAGGATGTAATTAGTGTCCTAATACCTCCCTGTGACGTAGTCAGGAAGAAGTGTTAGCCATAGTAATTGTTTGACGAGGTCTATTAAATTGTACGAGACTCGTAAAAATTATTCTCATAGAGTAGGAACTTTAAGATCAAACTTTTTTATGTCTGTAAAGCAATTGAAATAAAATTAATGCTAGAGGTATTAATACAGTGGAAGTATTCGCTTAGTAGTAAAGAAAAATTAAAAGGGTGATTTTAGATATCGAAATAGGATGAAAATCAGGAGTGAAGAAATTGAGAGTGATCCTTCAGTTGCTAATTATAAATCTTAGAGGAAAGAAAGATATTACAAGCGCTTAAAATTTGGTACAATAGATCTGAAACTTGGTACTTGAGTAGCACATTATTAGCACAAAGCACGAAACAGTAGTTTGACTGTACATACCTAGAGAGCAGGGATTATCATAGTCACTGTGCGAGTCAAAAATTGGAAGTCACTGTTTTCTTTTAACGCTTCTGATTAACAAGAAGACTTCGCAATTTCATTACTTTTTATTTTACTTTCGTCTTATTTTGATGACTAGAATCAACCATTCAATTCTCCACACTTATAACCAAATGTACTGTACACACATACGTACAGAGTGCTTTATAACGAATTTAATCATAGACCACATCCACTGAATATTAATAAAACCTTTGATATTTGCTATCAATTGCTTACGTGTATCAACTTTTCCATTTAAATACATCCTCGATTTAAAGGGTACAAAGCAATGGTTTGAAGTTTAGGTGACTAACGAAAGAGAAAGTTGTGGAAAACAGAAAGTGAGTCAGAGAGATAAGTTCCAGATTTAGTTCTATCACATTAGCCACCCAAGACACTTGATCACCCGGTTCTAAGAAACTGATAAATCGCTTTTATTCACTCAGACACAGATATAGTCTGTTTTTGAAATCGCGTTGGAATTGCAATTTTTAGTTTTGAATTGTAAAGCAATTCATTCCTGTCATAAACATAAATCAAAATTTGAAATCGAAATTTGATAAGTACGCTTTTATGTAGACATAATTTGCTTCGTTCACCGAACCTGGTTGGTGAAAAGATTTAATTTTCTCGAAAATATAAATAAAATTAAATCTATATAAATAAAATTTTATTCTATATTTTCAATTCATTTTTATATCAGAAATCATCTCTTTGGTTTTACCAAAATTGAAGGGCTCGGTGCAAGAACTGGTCAACTGCAATTTTTAGCAAAAACGACTATTTGTGTGAATTTTAATATATTCTAATATTTAGCATTTTTTACCAATATTGTAAAATGATTAAAAAATGGAGTTGATCGGTTTTCACACCGAACTCTTCAGTTTCAAAAATACCCTCTACAAATTCACATTATTTTGACGTTACATTAATGTCACATTAATTAATATAACATCACATTAATTTGTAGGTGTAATTTTTACGGCAATACGTGGGTAGGGAAGTTACCCCTCTCAAAGTTTAATGAGTAGTAGAACTCGCCACGGAAATAATTCAGGTTCATTGTTTCCTATGGGAACACGAACCTCTGTATAGTTTGTACTCCATGGATAAAATCCCTAAGTATCTGCCGACTTCCGAAAATTATGACACGATTTTTAACCTAACTTCTTTTCTCCTCGTTCATTCATTTCTTTTTCCGCCCTTCAAAGTCATGTTTACGGCAATAAAACATTAGCAATTTATGGTTCGTCGAAGAGTCTTTAAACTCCTCCTTTTCATTACTGGAAGCTCGGGGAATCCTTTATGCTGCTGCATTTCTGTCATTAATCAACGCCGCGAAAGAATAACCTGCAAGCGGTTGAAAAATGATGAGAGAGACCAGACATCTGCTTTACCGACAGATCCTTTCACTAACAAATGCGGGCCGTTAAGCGATAATAGGATAGACCTAACAATCAGTTCTGTTTTATGAGTTACAATAGCAATCAGTTTTAATCAGTTTAATCGATAGCTTTATGTTCGTATAAGTACGTTTTGAGTTGTAACAAAATATCTAATTTACAGATTTCATTTTACCTTGCCACGAGTGCAAGTTCGTGAATGAATACTTTGCGAAATTAAAGTTCCTTTTAGGCGTCTAATTAAACGTGAAATACTGGAAACAGGTTTCCAAAGAAAATTCTGTTTCGCTTCGTTTAATGAAAACCACGACGATTGAGAACCCCTGGAAGCAAGTCATACCGCAAGAATAGTTTCCACGCTAAAGTTGCATGACTCTGTTATGTATGTGGTCTATTATGTTTGCGACTTATAGAATAGCTTTCAGCTTGAGGAACATAAAGGTTTTATCACAACTGTAGTTTAGTTTACCTCGTATTATTTCTGCTAATATCAAAAGACTGCTAATTAAAATTTGATTTGAATTAATCCTTTTACTTTCTCTTAGCAAGGTTAAATATTTTGAGTTCCTGTAAACAGATTAACATTATTTTGAATTTTCTCACATAAATAATTTGATGACTTCAATTTTGCATGAAATTTCAACTACTTTTAATTAAGTTAGTTTCCAACAGACTGTTAGAAAAATAGTGCTAAGGTTTGTCAATGACTCCACCTTGGTACACCAATAATTAGCTCCTTACCAGTTTCTTAAATGAAACGTGAAACGTCTCGTCCTGTTGTCCAGAATCACGTGACAACTGAAACGAAGCGTGTCCCAAAGTGAATCAATTAAAATTCATTTCCATCTATGCACAAACGCTATTTGTCGACATAGTCGCGGGCGAGAATGTTTGCGTATAAATTTAAATTCGTTTCAACGGTCCACGGCGAGACGATTTTCGTGGCACGTACTTCAACTGGAATAAACATTTTATCACTGTCATCATTTATCTCGACCGCCTGACGGAGTTCCATCATTTTCTGCGCGTTTCTTTCTTATACGTATCGGCCTGTCGTATAGAATTTCAACACTGTAGCTTGCTTATACAAGACAGAAAGTTATTGGAAAACTATTCGGGACGAAGTACTGAATATTACGGGAATATAAAGGGAAGTTGAGAGGGGGGTGGGCTGAGGGTGGGCGCATCGATAGTTCGGGAGTCGGGATGAAATTTGGGGGATGAGATGTTACGTCGTTGGTGCCTGAGCGCGAAACGAAAGCATTTATAGGAGCCTCTTGTTTCTGGATCATAAATTTTATTCGATGGTGCAATTAAGGACGTAGTTGTGACAGCGTTGAGTTCAGGATTTCTCAAACAGTTTTTAATCATTTCTGCATTGGGGTTATACGAAATAATAAAAGTCATGAGACGATTTAATTTTAAATGTAATCTGCGAAAGCTGTGTAGTTTCAATGAAAATAATTTTTGGGGTGCTGCAAGCAGCTTGATTTATTTTATGTTTCAACAATTACGATGTTTTATTTTCTAGAGACAAAACTGATCTCTCATGTTTCCACTTAAGAATTGTTTTTAAATTAAATTACACAAGTAAATTATATTTATTTTAATTTAGATTATATATGATTTATTATTTTCATATATTTTGTCAAAAAGTTATCACAATAATTGCAAAACGTATAACTGTGCTAACGACAAATAGCAATCGATATTCTAGGCAATGTGATATACATATATTGTCGTATAAAATTGCTACACACATATAGGTACATATGTATATACTCTATAGAAACATGGCACGGTAGTTTCATTCCAGTTATAAAAGTTTTTAATGAAACTTTTAAAATAACTGCTTCCATGGAATTTTTATTACTCAAATTTTAAAATACTTCTTTCAGAGAATTTTTTTTAGAATGTTCGTAACGATAATATCCCCATAAAAGATATTGTATGACAAATTTTCTTTCCAATAAAAGGTATAAGATTTCATAAAAATCGGAAAAGAAAATTTAACTATTTTTTTTACTTTTGCCGATAACGTAGTGGCATTCGTAATCCTTATAAATCTGTGATAAAATTTTACATTGGATGGTAGGTGCATCCTGTATACCTAACTTCGTTGTGGTTTTAGCTTACCAATTTTTTTACCTCTATTTTTCATGGTCTTGTAACGGTTTGCAGTGTATATGTTGAATTTTATTTTTATGCAGTATTTTTTGAATTTCCTCGATCATAACTAACAAAATTGTTTGAAAAACAGAAGGTACATATAGTGTAGATACATAGTAAAAATACCTTATTATTGAGATTTAGTTACTGATTACACACTTCGTCCATTAATTCAATTTATACAGTTCTAAATATTATCTATTACCAATTTTGTGGAGATTTTTAGAAACCCTGAATTTTGAGAAAAATAAATAAAAATATCATTTAAGAATAAATTCATCACTAACGATGTGAACGATATTCTAGCAAATATGTGTGTCAGAGAGTTATAAAACAAATATCCTCGTAAGGAAATCGATATTTCGACGGAAAGTACCAAAGTTTCTCGAGTACTTGTTAATGCATTGATATTAACTATGTACCTATGATCGATGCATATGCGATACTCGGAGCAACGTATCACTTAATTAGAATTGCTCAACTAATTGCAGAAGAGTAGAAAGAGCTGTTTGCGTAGCTGGCAGCCTATTAATTAAAACCCTACTAGACTAAAAAATAATATAAGTACAGGATTATTTCTTAATTCTGAGCATCATTCTTACCAAGCGAACTCCTGAAATATAATTCTCATCTTTTTTCATTGCTACTTAACTATAATTAGACTGCGAATTTTTATACACCAATGGACAATTTAAGTACATAGAAAAGTACAGAATGCATATAATATCTACATAAAAATATAGAAAATATTGAAAGGAAAATACACTGTATAATATTTAGGATAAAATTAATTTATATTTGTTAGTTTCTATTATTTTAAGAATATTCATGAAAATTTAGTTTTACATGAACATTTGCAATCCAATTGCAATTTATATATGAGTACCTATGTAGATATTTATTTTCTTCCCCCAAATGAAGGTAATTCTTCATTCACATTTTGTGGATCACTAATTTGGATTACAAGAAACCCATTTGATTTGAAAATATGAAATCCATTTAATTGCAATGACGCTAACACTAGTCAATTCAATATCCTATTTTCGTATTGCAATCATGATATAAAAAATAATCACTATCATTTACATAGCATTATACCAATTATATATTCATCATTTACTTAGTAACGAACTCCCACTCGACCAACATAGTATCTACTTTTTTCCAATTCCCCTAATGTTACAAATTTGTATAATTCTACTGATTAAAACTTTTACAGTGGTCATTGAGTTCACCCCGACATTGGGTTAAACTATATTCAAAAAATTCAATGCCACTCCATTACACTCGCCCCCAAGCACGGCGCGCTAGACCCGAGCCCTTGGTTTTGAGCAATGCTTTAGGCTGACTGGCATCGCGGCGTCTATTAAAATGCCCTCTCCTCGGTTTCCCGGTAAAAAATGAAACAGCTACTCGGGGTCCCGATGAAACCAGTTCTCGATGGCCTCACACACAATGTATGGGGGATCGTAGAGCGAGATGAATTCCACGGTCAGCGAAACTCCGTGGACTTTTCTCCCTTGTACGTGTATTATTATGCGCGTGCACCGCCGCCGTGTATGTAATACCGGTTTTAACGTGTACGCGTTAGAAGGTTTATCGCGTTGCAGTTTTCGTTGGGAATACTTCTCCCGGCGCGGCGAGAGAATGCTTCTTTTTGGTCGCTCGTTTCTGCCTCTTTACCAACGAACGATATTGGAATAATGCTAAACCGGACTCAACCGGGCATCCACGGTCAACGATCGTTCCTCCGCTTCCGTCGGAGACCGTTCTGGCCCAAGTGGTACATGGGTTTAAGTGATTTTGCTTTTACGGACTCACCGTTTATCTCGCGGCACAACACGTACCTTTTTCTCTGCCGGCTTCTAATCGAATTCGTTAACACCTTGACTGCTGTATCAGCCTCATGTGGGTAACGAGGAGTATTTATTTAAGGGTGTATTCTCACTAGAGGCGTAGATTTTAGACGATTCATTTTTTATTTAATGAAAGTTTCGAAATTTCTTCTTTTAATTCATTTTTCAAGATTACATAGTGTAATTTCCATGCAATTTGTTATTGTTCAAGGTGATGTATGCTTCCTGCAGTGTATCGTTTGCAATGCCTGCCACGTTATCTCGTAAATAGATTGGTGAATTTTTTTTTCAAATTTTACACACGTGTCTATTAAATAATTGTTCCTTTATCGCATGAACTAAGATTGTGTCAATATTTGGAATAATTTTTCTTTTATTATCTAACGAAGTATAAAATTTTATAACTTCTGACTTTGTACGACTGCCATTTTGTCAGGTAGCATATTTTTCTTTTATTTTGGTCCAGATGATAGAGACTTATCTATAAATTAAAATTATTTTTGAATTTTTTATTCCAAGTGAAGACAGCCGCAAGTCGTGGCAATCATTTAAAATATCATACTGCAGGAAACGTGGAATTATTTATATAATGATAAATATAGTAGTACGAATACTTAACTGTGTTATCTCCAAACATGACTAAACATGTATACGAAGTTTTAGTAAAACATATTTTATTTTAAAGATCGCTTTAAAAATAACGATTACAAATATTAATACCCCCTTAATTGTCTATCAACTATACTTACAAAAATTAGAACGAAAGTTATTGTAAAGTAGGAAGCACTGTGAAACAAAACTGAGGCAAAATAAGTATCATTTAAAATTACGAACATTTACGTGTTTTATAAGCCGTTTTTTAACTCGGTAATGGTATGAAATTTACATAAACTTGTATGTTAATTGCATTTAGATGTCAGTGTCATTTAAAAAACGATTGCAATTTTTCATTATGTAGCGTTCTTGTCAACAGTGTCTTGCAATAATTTATAAAATACTGGAAGGTAGTGTTCATACAATATTTAACAAGGCTATGTATTGGAATTAATTAGTGAATTATGGTTAAACCTCGATTATCCGAAGCAAAACATTACATGTCTGTTCAGATGGTTAGTTTATAACATTTTTTCGAAGTTTTTCAGATCATCGAAAAACAAGAAAGTTGTTTATTGTAAAATATATTATAGATATTAATACAAAATAAGAAACGGTTGAAAACTTTCATCAATATCCATTCTTGTCATTATTATATTTATTAACTAATTTAGTTATAGTTTTATCATTTTCTAATTTAAAGAAAGGGGGTAGAAAGAGAGATTTTTCCAAAAAACGAATTTTTCGTTAATCGACAATAATATTTCTATGTATAAAACACATGTAGTTTATTTTAAATATTATGTAGCATCGCATATTGCTCTTTGCTCGTTACAGTGTTTCATAAATGCGTAAAAGTCAGCAGGCTAATTATCGATTCTGAATAAATAATAATTCTCATTCGAGATAACGATGTATACGATACACAGCTATAAATATACATAGTATTTGCTTTAAATCGATCCAGGTTTATTTTATGAAAACTATTTACAGTTTCGAAATTCTGTTTGTACAATAAATAAATAAATGCAATTAATAATAATAAATAATACAAATAATACAATTTCAATTTAAAAACAAAATTGTTGAGACTAGTGAAATAAAAATTGATATTTGCATAATTACTGAATCTTGTAATTACAAAAATAAAAACTCTAAAATTTACTTAAGTATCTGTTGTTTAAATTTATAAATAATATCTGTGTTAGAAATGAAGACTTGAAATTGTTTAACTGATGACAGATTTCTCGTTAGAATATAGTATTGAATCAGTGAGTTGAAGAACAATACAAGTCCAAAATATCACACTTCGAAATATTTTGTCTCAACGTGTAGTTCGGTACATTTTACATATCTGGACCGCAGAACCACAATATCGTGAGTCCACTTGTTTTCTATGTGACTTCGTACACTTTACCTCTGGTGTCCTGATATAATTCTGAGATTATTTGAAAATGTCTAATTTTGGACTTGTACTGTTTTACAACTCACCGATTCTATTTCTATAAATGCGACTACTTCGATGATTCCAAAGTAACTTTATTAAACTGAAATATCCCATACATTTATCTAGTTTTGAGATTGCATGAAAATGGCTAATTTTGGACTTGCACCATTCTACAACTCACCGATTCTATTTCTATAAATGCGACCACTTCGAGGATTTCAAAGTTAATAAACTGATATATTCCGTATACCTATAATAGTCACCATACGAATAACTTAGGTACTAAAGTTAAGGAAGTGGTTACTTAAAAATACTCGAAATTCATTACCCTAAAAATTGTCCTCACGCTGCACCTTACAGCATCATTTCCTGTTCCCCGATGATAAGGCAAACTTATACGTAACGATATTCAAGGTATGTAGCTGGCGAGGCTCAAGTGGCGGGGTTTGGATACGAGAGTGGAATTCTCTTTCCCCTTTAGCTGGGGCATATTGTGCGCGGGAATCCCGCATTTATCGTTCTGCTCTTGGGAATCGCGATAATAATGTTTCATGGCAATTGAGCAATGATTGAATGATGCAAAAGGCGGTCATTAACGAGCCTTTAGGAATGCGCGTGAACGAATACTTGTTAAAACGCGAGGGCCTGGTGAATGTCTCGATGGTTCGAAGACCTGTTCCAGGTTGCTCGGAAAATGTAGGATAATTCGATGGATCGATTGTCGTTAATGTCACGTGGATTCTTCGGAGGTTTTCGCGCGGGACTTTCGTTATGTGGATTTTAATTAAAAGTTGGAATCTTATTACGCAGCTACCTACTGTTAATAACGTAAGGTGGATCTTTTCCTGCATTTTGTAACAGAATACCTGTGTGAATGTGCTGATACGGTGTAAGGTGAAATGACATGATACATTTTTAGCAAACTTGAATTCATGCTCTTAATTGGAAGTCTACGAGATAGAATTTGTACGCTTTAGCGAGAGGGAATTGAATTAAAGGAACTGTTTTTTTAACTTAAGAGACTATAATTAAAGCTAGCGTTAATAATGTAAGGTGGATTTTATGGCAGAATACAGCTATGGCAGTAAGCTGAAATGGTATGACACAATTAAAAAAAATATGAGTTTGTGCTGGAATGAAAGTCTACAAGACAGAATTTGTATCTTTTAGCGAAAAGAAATTAAATTAAAGAAACTTATTCCTTAATTTAGGCGAATATAATTAATCTGAGTGTCAGCAATAAAGATAAATAAATATAACAAAGTATATTTATGGATATTAAGTAAAATAACATACAACATTTTCATAAGATTTGAATTTATGATAAATAAATTCTTAATAAGTCTTCGTCTTAATAAAAGTCTACGAGATAAAATTTGTATTTTTTAAAAGGAGATAAAATTAAAGGAACCATTCTTTAATTTATGGCACTATAATTAAATGTGAAGTTAATAACGTAACACATTTAACAAAATTTTAATTCATACGTTAATTAGAAATCTATGAAACAGAATTTGTATATTTTTGACAAAAATGATAATATATCAAGATGCAAGTTCAATATTAATTGTTTATTAGAAATTAAGGTTCAAATTTCAAATATCAATATTTCCGAAATAAAACTATAGATACGAATTATTCTATATTGTCTCATAGCTGTAAATACTAGTGTTATACCAAGACCTCCAAATATTAATAAAGATTAGAAATAATAAAAAGCTTTATTTTTTGCCCACACTGCGAATAAATTTTTTCTACTAGAATAAATTAGTACGTGACGAGCTGACTCTGACGAGCTTCTCTGACGATGAGCGCCTAGCGAGAAATACGTTTGCAAAACTAAATTAATCCAGGTGTTAATATTCCACTTTCATGGAATACGTTTACTTTTTTGGTAATTTACTTCTGTGTTATTGAACATACAAATGTAAAAACAAAATTCCTTTACTCCAAGTAATTTTGACTCTTACTAAATAGGATAATAACGAGCTAATAGTGAGGGAGTATTATATATGCGTCTATTGAATTTTTATTGCATAATTTCAACTTCTAAAGCCATATCTAAACCATTCTAATTGCCACAGTAACTAGAATATCAATTCTTAATTCCAATTTGTAACTAAGGAAATTAATTCTTAATTTCACTCTCCAGTTTAGTCGTAAATTATTTCCGTTTTCGATAAGTGGATGATTTTTCTACACGACCTTAATTGCTGTAATAGTACCCTACTCGTACTGTTTTAGTTATAAGGAAAACAAAAAAGTAGGTAAGTCTCTTGGTTTATGGGTATTTTTATTTCCGAAAGAACGCGAGATTGCGAGCGTATTAATTTCTTTTTATGTTTCCTCTGTTATTTATGTTATTTGCATTTATAGTACTCCCCGTTTCATTTCATTAAATGTTCAATTTTCTCGAATAATTGAGGAAAAGTTATTTTAATGTAACATCACGTTGCCATCATTACAGGTATAGTTTCACTCTACTATACTCTCGTTTATTTCAGAAGCCAATGAAATACAGTAATACCATGGACTTACACACTAATTGGTTCTTGTGTAACCGACGTATATAAGCCGAGAAAGACATAAGTGGAATAGAATTGGTATACGTATGTGCATATACGTACATTAGCATGTTATTAGATTACAGGCAGGTTTTTACTTAATTAATAACAGTGATGGTAGAATTTTAATATAACTTTGTGGACATATGAGAAGTAGTTTTTGCTTTTTTTTTAAGTTCAAATAGTAGGAGGATGAAAACAGTTATTCAAATTAACTGTGCACGTAATATTTTATTTAAGTATTGAGTATTAAAGGGTAAAGATTAACACCAAACAATTTTTAAAATAAATGTCTTCTTATTTTAAAGTATCAAAGTTTTTAAACGTTATAATTAATGAGGCACATGATTTCTTACTATAGTTGCAAGATTAATGTGCTTAATATTATGAAATTATATTAAAATTTTAATTCAGCGACAATATACCACAGATTTAAATTTCACACGAAGTGACATGCAATTTGTTGCTCTAAATATTACTGTAATCATATGAAAAGGTGATCAGTGATTGCCTTTTCAACTACTATAGCGCATTACTTGGTAATTATAAATATTTTATAAATTTATGTTTTATAAACACGAAATATTTTACTGTTGCTTGTCACTCTTTGCTTAATTAAATTCTAAATTATTCTATCTGTTCAACGACGGACACAGAAAAGTACATTTACCAGAATATACTTGACACTAAACTACGTCGTAATCATAATTAACAAAATTACGTGTTTTTCAGTTATGCCACTTTTGAAACACCTGTATTTTGTAATTCGAAGCAAGTAATTCGAAATTTCCAGCCGATAGTGTATATGTTTTATAATACTACAATTCAGTAATTTTGCAAATAAAAATGTTCTTTTCACTGTTTTGTTCTTTTCAAGAATGTTATGTTTTTGACTTCTGACACTTTTCTTGCGGTGATACGATACGTGTCACGCGTTTTAACAATGCATGTCTGCAAAAGCATATTTCGCGAAATTGATTTCCACTCTGGCGTTGCCTTTTCCGAAGTTTCATATTCTCTGTACTATTAATTATTATTCAGAATAAATCTCTCGTCGAATTATTAGGATCGTGGTTATTTTATTTTGACTCATTCGACCGTGATCTTCAAGCGCTCATTCCTGCGAAAACTCTGTTCAAAACAACATGCTTGCGAATAATTTAATTACACCGAGCAATGTGAACTTGCATGTTACACGAATTCTCTTTTGTTTCAGGTGCTTTATTATTATCGAGTAATTCTCGGGCTGATGAATGTTTTTGTCCTCAACAACATTATTATTCCACTTTTCGTTCTCCATTACAGAAACTGACTCGGCACCAAGAATTGTTTCGTTATCAGAAGACAGTATGAAGGAGCTTAAAAAACTTTGTTATCTTCAGACTGCGCATTGCGAATAATAGGATCGAAGTTACGTAGAATTTTCGCTACTTTTTCAAATTGTAATGCTCACCACCATTCGCTTCGAGTTTTCCTGCTCGGTTCCTTTTTCTTGTGTTTCTTCTATATCTACACGCAAACGTCACTTTATTGTTGGTATCATTATTGTCGTTAGAGGATACACGCTTTCACAGCGTGACCGTGTTATACAGGGTGTCGCGTAAGTGGCAGTACAAATAGGAAAGTGATGACTCAAGAATAGTTTGAGAATACAGAATAGTATTTATTCGTATAATGTTTTCATTTGGAGATTAATTACTTTTAGTATTCAATGAACATTCGGTTCTTATTTTTAAGTAAAGATGTAGGCATGTAGGACGTTCGACAACAGGTGTCAGAAATTTTAAGAGATAATTTTACATACTAAAATAAGACGAAAATGAATCTATATAAAATTGCAGAAGTGGCTTCATTTCTGAGGTATTAATTACGAAACAAAATCTAAAATATGCGTAGACTGTGTCTGACTTAAGATATATTCTACTAATTTCACTGTTAACAGTAAAATAAGTACCTAGTCAGACACTTTTCACATGTATTTAAAATCTTTTTTTAACAATTAATAACTCGAAAATGAAGCCTGAAATCTAATTTCGTTTATCTTCATCTTCGTCATATTTTAACATGTAGAGTCACCCCTTAAAATTTATGATACCTATTGTTGAACAATCTGCATAAAAAAGAATAGAAAATAAAAAAATAAAAGACATAATGCAAGAGAATCTATTTAATTTGTAAACCATTAGCTGTGTTAATATTATAATAAGGTAACAGAGTGAGGTCATTGTGATTGTAATTTAATATTTAACACATGGAAACTATACAGTAATAGGTATACTGTTTTATCGATTTCTCTAGATTGTTCCTCTTGCTACTGTTCGTTCTATTGTTTAATAACTACGTAAAGCGTGAATAATGCATTTAATGGCTAATAAATTGGGTCATAATGAATACACCATCTTAATTAATTAAGAATATACATGAAACAGAATATATAGGTACTTTCCAAAACGTTTATTTTATTTGTTTGACACGAATGTTAGTTACTTAAATTAGATTGGTTCATTGTTTCCTTCGTATTGCCACAAGGTAGATTTCTCTTCCGGATTGTTTAACTCTTGCAAAAGATCACTTAACTTTCTACTCGCAAACCTAATATATTTTCTTTATTCATGCGTATTTCCATTTCATCTTATTAGTCTATATTGGTTCTACTATCCTTTTCTTCTTGAAATACGTCGTGTAATAAAAATGAAAATAGTAGTAATATGAGATGAATAAATAAGAGATGATAAAAACATAATAAGATGAGAGAATTCTTCTTAAGAACTTTTCATTAATACTGTTCATCTCATAACATTCTTTGCTTCCATGAAATTAGAAATTGTGCACAATTATATTTAATGAGAAAATTCCTGCCTTCTAATTTAGATAATTCCAACTTGATCAAATCTCCTTTTATTTAATTAATATTTCACAACTGACTTCACGAAGAAACAATTATAAAAACAGCAATTACAAATTGCAGAAAAACAACATAGATAAATAACACTAAATTATGATACTAAAAATTAAAATTTATTTTGAATTATAATCTATTAATAGAATTTATCTCCAAGTAAAACGTTTAAATGAACAAATATTTATTTATTCTCAAATTATTACTTTTCCACATGTATTGCTAGTTCCACAATAATAATCCCTCCTAAAAATAAATAGCAATAAATCATAATAGTAAACCTCTAATAGTAAACTTCTTATAATAGTAAACTATTACCCCAAAAATTATTACACTACAATCTTAATTACTTGTTCCTGTAATCTGAGGAAAAAGAGGGAAGGAAATACTTTTGCTTTTCCACAGGCGAAAATGCACACAGCAAGCTGCTTTTATCCGAAAGAGGAAAGGGAGGAGAATACGGTGTGGGGTTTATCGATCAAATGTATTTCCATGGAATTCGCTGCTCTTTGTATTTCAAACTTGAAACTCTCGAAACGGGTTTCGAGCGCAACGATAAATTTATTGGATAAACAAAATACGCCACTCTGTTACGCAAATAAATCGCGAGCCTGGGGAGTTCATTTTCGCGGAACATGGTTGCCGCCACGACCAGGCTTTATAAGCGACGAGAAATCCCCTTTTAGGGACTTCGCGCTGTCAGCGCGACAGTCCACTCCGAGCTAAACTATTTCGTGACCGATAATTGTAACCAGTTGTTTTTGACCTACTTTTCGATTCGGAGAACAAGGACACCTAATATTATCTATTCAAATTAAATCAGCAATGCTACGTTTACATTAGGCAACTTTTGATCGGATAACCGACTTGATCAACCTAAAGTCTTATTCAGATTAGTTAAGTTACTTGAATTCAAGTGGTTTGAATGCAAGTAATTCGAGGCAATATGACCAATGTGAACGTGTTGTATATATTACTTGACTTGAAATATCCTTTTAAGTTTCAAGTGAAATTGATGTCCTTTCAATTTTTTCTTGCCTTGAAATACACATTGATTGATGTATGCCATGATGTATACTGTACCATACAGGCTAAATTTAAAGCAAATCGACAAACATTTGAACGTCAAAGACGCTGGCAAAAGTGTATGTCTTGTTTGAAAAATATATAACCAAATAATCAGGATATACCACTTCTTTCGTCGCCATTTTTATTATTTTTGTCTGGCAGTTTGAATTCAAGTTACTTATGAATTCGAACCACTTCAGCCCAAGTAACTTGACTAATATGAACAAGGCTTAAAGTCGATCAAAATTGTCGTTTCAATTTGGTTGAAATTGGGTTTACATGGACAACTTTGATCAACTTCAAATTGAACTCGGTTGTCCCACCAAAACTTGCCTAATATAAACGTGGCATAAGTTCAAGAAAAGTACAAATCCAAAATTAGTCATTTCCAAAAATTATTTAAAAATTTTAATTAGTCTCAATTGAGAAAACAATTTTATTCTCCACATATGAAAGAATGAAATTGTAATCTAAAGATTTTTAACTAGAATTCAAGTAATGAAGACATACAAAAATCGAGATTTTCGAAGAAATGCACTTAAGGAATATTCACTAATTTATCAATTTATGAGCTTGTAAAATTAAGTTTCTGCCTGCATAAAATATTATTTTTGAGTAACTAAATATTTTAGGGGAACTCAGTCAATTTAAATACAAAATTTACTTAAATATTGCGCAAGGGTTAAGTACATAGATACGTTTACCCTACATATTCTTTTACATCAAGTTTAATCTCTTTGTCCAAATCCTTTCTCTTTTCTTAAACAACGAAGTCTACTTAGCCCTTCCGTACCATCATTCGTACGTTTACGTTTACAGTCCTAAATTATTACGTAAATCCTCGGTACGTCCCTATTTGGAACACGGTCCCGTTGTCTGGAGTTTGTATTACAGAACTTAGAGCATAACAACTGGGAGAATGCAAAATAGATCCCCTTAACTATTACGGTATTATCATCAATTTCGCGATCACATCCAAGTTACTGGCCCTATTAGAAATTATGCTAATCCAATTATACCAGACTTTCTGTTTCTCCGTATTTGCGCGGCTCCCGTGCGCGGTCAACGCCTCCATCCTCTTACGCGATCATCAATTTTTCAGCCCTCATCTTTAGAGCGAACGTCCCCGCGTCGTTGTAACACCGCGTTGACACTGGAAATGTCGTGCATGTGTTACATTAAATTACAGAGTGCAGGAGTGTACAGGGTAGCGGCGAAGAGCCATGGTAATTTTCACTCAGCTTCTTGACAATTGAATTTACTTAATTCCTTGATAACGCCCGCGCGAACACGCGACCGTGCAACCATCGGGGATTTCTAATTAAACTGTCGACGAATAATTTTATTATTTTAGACAGAAGGGAAACTAGTGGCTGTAGTCTCTCTGCGATTCGAAACTAGAGAACGAGCGACTCCTGCACCCGTGACTTATTGAAAAGTTTGCATACTATGCGCTGTTATTCCCTCAGTGGGAAGTCGATACGTTTATCGAATTTCGGAATTATAGTTGTCGAGTGAACGAGCTTTCGCTTTGCTTTCGTATTGGTTACAAATTGGTTAATTGAGAGTTGAAGATAGTAAAATCTGAGTAAATATATTATTACTAATCTAATATATGTATGTATGAAGTATGATAAATATTTTGTTGAAAAACATTGTAATCTACTGAACGAGATTTTAAAATCTCTTGGAAAAGAATTTACCAGTTTTTGTTCATTTTTTGGTTACAAGCCCCTTAATTAATTCAAGAAATATATTCTTAAGGTTGTTATCAAAAAGTCATGGGTCTAGATAAAACAATACTGAGTGTTGAAAAATAAAAGCGTAATATATTCAAGTAGATTCAAAATTTAATGATACCAATTTTTTAGTGATAATACAAAATATTTAGATGTAAATTAATAAAAAAAAGTGAATTATTATTTATTTTTTATATTATTATTTACTATATTTTTTTAGTACAATTGCAATTTATTTTGTAAAAATGTCCTACATGTCTGTCAACACTCTATATATTCAACTCGTTTGAATCCCAATAATTACTTAATCAATAAATACTTCCCACGGACTTGAAATATATGGCAAACTACTTCGTTAACGCAAATCCTCTATCGCGGTGGATTGGTGGACGCGTTAAAATTTGCATTGGCGCTCAGAAGGTGCATCAGAATAATGAATGGAAATGAAACATAAAATACGAAACTCGGCTGAAACTTTTTCCGCGTATGAAATTATAAGTTTTCAAGTTTGATATTTAAGTCACCATAAAATTGCTCAGAGATTTCTCAACTGTTATCAAGGTACCGCAATAGAGAACCAAGCGAACTAGACTGTAATTTAAAGTTATCTATGTATAATATAAAACATTTCTGTTTTCATATTTTAGGCTTTATTTAGGATCGTATAATTTTGTTAACTTTAAAGAGATACAGCACCTTGTGAATTAAAGAAAGTATATGAATTAAACAATTATTTTACTTACGTAACTATGGAGTAAAATATTAGAATTTTTTAAAGATTGTTAGATAGTGTTTTAACTTTATTCAGTATTTGTTATTTAAAATTACAGTATCTACGATGGACTGCTAGAACATTGTCATTCAACTGTCATCCTTGACAGAAGCTTGTCAGCTGTCACACAATGAAAAATTCTGGCGATAATTTTAGCAAAAATCAGAATTTCTCTCATGTACCGTATGACTTTTTATTATAAAAAAAATTCCTTTTTGTTTCACCAAAAATATCATTTTATAATGAATGCTGTTTTAAAATTTGAAGTGTCATGTCGAGTAACATAATATCGCGAAAAACGCGTTTAAAGCTTTAATTTAATATTCTCCCAATTCCATATGCCACGTAATCATTTTTAATACCGTAAATTTGTCAATTATTCAAACTTCAACCAATTTTTCTCCCACAATATTTCACACGTATGAAACCCAAAAAAAAATGTTTCAATTTTTAAAAATCAATTAGCTGATGTATCTCTTAAAGAACTTTTCAAATTCACTTATAAAACAGTGCTCGCGTTCTCCTAAAACCAACAGAATATTCTTCCCAAAGAATATTTCCTCTTTCTACGGTATTTACTTCAGCCAGTATTCCCAGCCCCGTTTCATCATTTCGATAATACGATATCGTTCCTTCTAAACGTAGACGCCGGAAAAATTTGTCTTAGTATCATCCTTTTACTGCACGAGCATGAAATAAGAATACAGCAGGACCTGGAAAAATCTAGCACAATCAAACGTAGAACGAACGCGTCGTTCCGCTTTATTCCTTTTTAAAAAGTAATTCCCATTCCTCACACATGATCCCCGACGGAAACACGAACAGAGAGTGAACACTGTAGCCAGATAAAGAGCGAAAGGGGACAAGGAGGATGAGAGGAAGAGGCCAAGAGAGGGATGAGGAGGACAGGAGGGTGGGAGAGACAGCGGATGGCTCGATCGATCCAGAAACACCGTGTGTAAACTACCAAGCATAATCAAATTCCTTTTAGCTTTGAATCTCCCCCTCGCATGTCAGTTTCAAAGTGCTATTGTTTTCATTTAGAACGTCTGACTCGGGGAAAAACGCGGTTCCCTAAACCGGGGAGAGTGACTTTCGCCTTCAAGGAGGGAGGCGCGTTCGAATCGCGCGCGCTAATTGCTTGTCTCGTTAATTGTTGGCGGTTGCTGCCAATTTTCGGTCCTAGGAGCAAGCTGCCCTTTTGAATCGCACAAAAGCTCCCTAGTTACTTATTTTCGCATTTTCAAGCGACCCTGGAGAGCTGGGGCTAGAGATGAGGGTTAGGAGTTAGGGATGAAGTACCATTCTTTAGACATTTTTTAAGCTTTGAAAACGTTGACGATGATAATCCTGAAATTGAGGAAGTTTTTCATTTGGAACAGCTGTTTACAGTGGGACATTCACGGGTGGCTTGTTTTTAATTTTTCGTGTGCCGATGAACGCGTATTACGTGATCAATTAGCAGCCAGTTTTGGCTAGCCATTGTCCATGTCGATTGGGTGCACGGGCCGATGAAATATAGATCGGAACTTTTGGGTCACCCTATACTTCCTGAAAGCGCGCCATTGCCCCATCTACTACTACCGCGTGCTCCAGGGTTTAATCTAACAATGATTTATGCTTCGCAGTGGCTCTCATACTTATTGATTTAAACCCGTCACGATCCGCACAGATTAATCCTCTTCGTATTTTCCTATCCAACAAATGTTATCGTATTTTTCCTGCGCCTATTCTCCTTTTTTTATTTACTACACAACTTGCCAACCTAGGATCCTGTATCCCCTTTTCATTCTCTCTCTTCGCGACCCTATACTCCTGATGGAAATCTCTTCTGTACCCATAAAACTCGAACGATGCCCCTTCGACTCCCCCATCGAAATAGTTTCGAAAGAAAGAGACCGCGGGAACAATCCAAAGAAGGGGAAGAATTTGATTCCAGTGGCAGGCTCGAAATCTGAAACTTTTCAGCGGCGAGATTCGTGGCTGGATAACGACGTGACTTTCGAAATAACGGCTTCACTGTACAGTTTACAAGCGAAGATTGAGCGTCGCTAAAACCAACACGCTACATATTCCATTCTCTGCGATTCCGCCCCTTCTACTCTGCCACCACCACCGCGCCACTGCCCCCACTCCCTCGCTTCTACCCCCCACTCCTGTGGTACCATATGAATGTATTATGTACACTCGGCGAATATGTCAACTGCAGCATTGCAGATTCATAGGGTCGTCCTGGGGATTTTTTTCCTTCCGCCTTCGCTTTGCTTCTCGTCTTTGACGTTGTTTCGCGATCATCAGCGAGTCGAAATTCGACGCGCTGCGCGCGAGATACGTCGATTCCCCCTCCCTTCTTCTTTCTGTCACGTGTCACGCAGGAATACCTCCCGACGTTTATTTTAATTTAAATTACAAAAGACTACTTAAGAAGTCGATGAAGAGACAGGAGGTAAAGGGGTGGTGGCGCGACACGAGATACGAGATTACCCAGATAGATAGAAAGCTCCCGGCCATGATAATAATATCACGGGCACGCTTTAGAGTATACAAGTCGTTTATTACATTTAATGTAATAAATTTCGCTGGTAAATGGACGCGAGGCCGTGACTCGCGAAGAGGGGGAGGCATTAAGGTACACGCGCCCCGATGCTGTCGCGATATTCGTTATTGGAACGATGCTCGCTTCAAGCGAACAAAATCGAACAACCAACATGCATTATTGATCGGGCGCTTGTTCCTGTGCGAACAAAATTAATATACGACCAGCAGAACAATTTCGAGGGTTATTTATTATTTTTCGCCGGGGTGGAATTAATCAAAACGGGCTTGGGCAACGGTGACCGAGGTTCCAGGTGATTTTTGCTGCAACCTTTGTACGAAATACAAGTTGCAAATTGTAATTTATGAACAGTAATGGAAGATTTATGTGCAACATCGATAGGATCGTTGTATAGGTAAAATGGTAATTTCAATATCGCATGTAAAGTGGATTTTCATTGAAAAATAGATCTACCAAATGGATTTTGGAAATCAATCATCGCGTGGTTCTTACGGTGGAACTGTTGTTTTCTGGGTCTCTGGGTATAAAGATGGGAGAAGTAGGGGAAGTTAGGCAAACTCCAAATTACTTTTCCTGATACTCCCAGCAGAAGTTCATTAACAGTTCTCAGTATTCTCTCGCGAGCCGCAAACATCATTTGGACCGCTGCCATAAAACATTCTCCGAGTCGTCTTACCCTACCTTTTCGCTGGTTTAGCAGTTAACTGTGAACCCTTTCCGTCCCAACCCCTGCTATTGGTTGTTAACCCCGTCCCTCGGCTCGACTTAATCCATCCACGACACTTTTTAATGGCCGTTTGGAGACACGAAATCGCGAAACGGGAATAGTTCCGCTCGATCAACAAACTTTGAACGAATGTTATAATTGTCCTCTTCCCTGATTACAGAGAAATCTCGAGGCTTGTGTATCTTGAGAGTAAACTTAATCTAATTTATATCGCAATCCATTTTTAAGAGCAGGGAGAAATAAGTAACAGATAACTATCGATATACTTGTTATGAGCTTACCCATCTTTCCTCCCTCTTCTTTCTAGATGCATCACATTACCTGAATATAAATTGTAACATGCATGTCTGATTTTATGACTCTGAAAGCTCGTCGGTCAAACGATCGAGCTGAAAAGAATTTCAAATAGGTTTAATACAAATTTTAAAAGTAAAATGCAGATACATTGAAGTAAATACTGTTTAAAAATATTATTTCATCCCGAAATCGAAAATATTACTTTTAATGAAAATAGGAAATTACGATTTAAAAATACAAGATATTATTTTAAAGATAAATGAAAAAAATGCTTTATGACTTGTATTACTATATCCTAAGATGAAATGTAGAAATCAAATTTACGAAGATAGTTCTTTTTAATCTTTGAGATTATCCCAGCACAGGATTAGTTTACATCAAACCCCAAAAAAATGTTGAAAAAATAATTTTTTTCTCAATTCTGGTGATATACATCTTCTTACATAGTTTGCAAACCTTTGTTTATTGCTGCTCGCTAGAAATATATAAATACATATTTTGTAAGAAAATATATACTATATATTTTATATAAAAATCAACAGCACTAATAATTTTGAAGTTTGCTTCCGACACGTCTGACACTTTAATCCCAATGTAATTTAAATACTCCCAAATCCCCATAGTAAACCCCCTAGCACAGCAGTTTGCCTTAACGTGTTAATCAATTTTAAACTTTAAGTTTCACCATTCGAAACATCGTCATAAAAAGGAATTTTTATTCACATTCACATTGAAAACTCTTGATCAGTAAAGAAAATCACTTAGATCACCCTACTACACCCTATTCAACATGGAGCACAAGTTCAATCCAACGAAACTGCGTTAAAAAGATCGCGAGTATAATCTCCTATTTAGCTCATAGGATATTATCGCCTGTTATACTTAGCCAGGTCGTTTGGTGGTAGCGAATTGATAGGTTATCGGTGTGTTTAGGGCGGCAGGGAATCCCCATAGCAACGTCAGAATACATTTCCACATGATTCCGTGCATACTGTTCGCGTCGTGGGTTTGGGGTTAGATCTACGCCTGTGTCTGTGCCAACATTGCACTACCTTCTGGCACATTGTTGCCCTTACACATGTGCACAAGCTTCTCTCCCCTCTAGTCTTCTCATTCTCTCCCACTCGTGGCCCCTTTAATCCCTCTATCGCTCTGTCTCTCCCTGTCTCCCCCCATTTCTCCCTGACTCACCCTCTCGTAGATACACATCTCGGATACGCGCAGTCAAGGGGAATGCTCTCTCGTGTGAACAGAGAGACAGAGAGAGAGAGAGAGAGTTTGTCTCATCTTCCGAATGCACGGTCAGACGACGGAAGTTAGCCAAATTTTAGAGGTGTAAAATGGCTCGGTGTTTCCTGGCACCATTTGGGTCATTTCATTCAATGCCTCGCTCGACTCTGCTTTATCTGCAGCGGAACAGAGCGCTAGGTGTCTCGAGAGGTTGATAGAAGATCCGTATTTTCCGGGGCACCGATCTCGCGGATAACCAACGCGATATGGCGAAGAATTGGTAAAGGGAAGTTCGCGGACGGCTGCATCGCGGCAGATATCGTAACATTTCAAGAGACTGTAAACCCCAAGATGTTATTTCTTCCGCAGCCTTCCTCGGGAAAAGTTCGCGCTCCGTTCGTGGCCTTGTTAAATTCAATTCTGCGAGTGCATAGTTCGCCGGGAGGCTGTTTCAAATACGCGTGTTTGAGCGCGTTTCGTGGTAAGATTTATTGAAATACCCATTATACCATTAATAAAACGTAATTTTGACCGTCTTCCTGCATTGGCCTCGTTAAAAATTAAAATGCTCTGTGGACATGGAAGCTTACTTATGGGTACGCGTGAAAATCTCGGGTTATCCTTCCTCCAATTAATGCCACTTATAACTGAGAATCAGACTACGGTAGAGCTATTTTGCATGTGTGACATGCGAAAATTTTACTGTCCTATGCAGAGGTTCAAAACAGTTATAATATTGGTTTTGGTTTTGAAACAATTATTGAAGAAGTAAAATTATGACATAGCTATTGTTGGACTTCTGGCGAGAGACATACATGGATTGTAGTACTCATAGATATACATATAATGTATTTCAATAGGTACACGTCTTGTACAGCACGAACTTGTTACAAGAGATATCTAGAGAACTTGGGAGGGTAAAACGTACTTACGTAGTCTACTTAGTCTAGTACGAATAGTAGGTACTAGTCTGGCAATCTGTCCCAAAGGGATTTCGGAATTGTATCTATAAAGTATTTATCCTGGTGAGAGAAGATGACCTTAGGTCCTTGCTGTCTAACTATGGGAAAGTTACATATTCGGTGTTTGAAAGCACCATCAGTAAGGTAGTGAGGATCATGTTTTTGACTGTGGTGTATGAACAAGCTTAACTTCAGGATATTCCAGTTGTTCAATCCGAGCAAACAGTTGGTTACCTAATACTGTTGGTGAAAACAGTTCTGTCCGATATCGATTCTCGTTACGGTTCTACAGCCTTTTAGGTATTACCTATATCGAGTCTGAAACGCTTTTGTATCGGCTCTATGTATTCGGTATCATTTTATGTCGGATCTATATCGACTCTGTATTGGTTCTGTATCATTTTTGTATCGGTACTTTATCATTCTGTATCAGTCCTATTTGAAATAGAAACAATTCTATACTGATCCAATATTGTTTCAAGACGATTTTTAAATCAGTTCTATAGGGTATTTAACAACAGGTATCACTAATTTTTAGGAAGGATTTTACATGTTAAAATAAAACAAAAATGGAGATAGACGAAATCGTGTTGGTGGCTTCCTTTTCGAGTTATTAATTATGAAGAATAACCTAGAATATGCGTGAAATATATCTGACTAGGTAGGAACTTATTTGATTGCCGACGGGCATTAGTCAGGTCAGGGTTAGGGACAGCAAAATCAGTAGAATATGTCCCGAGTCAGATACATTTCACACGTATTTTAGGCGCCTTTTCAAAAATCTATAATTCGGAAATAAAGCCCTAAACGCAATTTTTTTTTATTGTCATCTTTGTCTCATTTTATCACCTTCATTTTAGGAACTTTTTCAAACTCCAATCCTATGTATTAACCTTATTCGTCGACGTCTATAAAGATTCAACGCACACTCTGCATTGATCGCCTAAACACCTCTAAGCATCAACAGCAATCAAAAGGGGTAACGTACAATGAATAATAATAATTGAAGCCCCATGACTGAAGGTATTATGGATAAATTTCCTTCAACGCAGTTCTTTGTTTACCAAAACTGTATGGGGGGTTAAGTATACAGTATCCTGGTGCTTTGAACGAAGAGCTAGAGATTACCAATTTATGGAAACTGGAGCGGGAAGTTTAAAACAACGTTTAAATATTTAAATCGAATCGAGTCGCAAACTGAACTGCTGCCATCAGTTTCGCCAGGCAGCAGTTTTAAAGTGATTACAAACTTGCTACAGTTTACTCGGTCGTCGAAAACAACGACGCCGAATGTAATACGCGAGTAATCAGCAGTCACTGGCTTCTGTATCTGTTAAACCAGCTGGTGAACGCCTTAAGAATCGAGCAGAGATTTAATTAAAGCGATATCTTCGTGTCGTGGGAGTCAATAAGGGTGAAGAGCAACCAAGATCAGACGAAGTAGGGCCATCGTCGGCACGACAAAGTTGCTACAACTTGCTGGAACCCTCTCAGAAAATCAAGACGATAAATGTGCGACGATAATGACGGGGACAAAGTTGAGCGAGTTAGGACATTTTTCTTTCTGCCTTTCGATTACCATTCCGATCTGATGTTTTCCTTGTGTCCCTGCGATTAAGAGAGAAGCTTTGTCCCCAGAATTGTAATTCGGGAATGGAGGAAGTTGGAAGGAGCATGGACATACCGGAAGTCTGAGGAGGACGACGCGCTGTAACTGAGAGAAAAGGACAAGATCCTCCGCAAGACTAACAATGAAAAGAAAGGAGTATGTAGCATTGTACGTGACCAAGAGAATCGAACAACGAACGAAACCCATGGCCAAGTATACTGGCTAACGATAGAGTCGATGTTCTTATGTGCATTGGGAATAGTTCGTATAGTGAGATCACAGTATTTATATTAGCTCAATTTTTTCTTTTTCTTTTAATAAAAAAGATATCCATAAATAATTTATACAAATTAATAAACTGTAGAAGTATAAATTTTTTGTAAACTACAGTTAATTACTTTAATTCTTACAATTAATGAAATCACATTATATTATAGTGTAGTTTTATCAACTGAAGATTAAGAAAATCATTCACTTTTTACGAATGTATTTAATTTGAAAATGGGTTATATCAAACTTGACGAACAGTAATTGAAAACGTCCAAATAGTCAATGAAAACTTTTATTAGCTTGTAACAGAGCGAACCAAATAGAGGAACAAACGGTTGACACGAAAGAGCCAGTGAAAAAGAAACTGAATAAGCAAAAGAGCAAATAAATGACCAAGGGTATATGCAGAGGAAATAGAGTCGACGCTGCAAGACAAAATAAGAGGCAGATGTGAGAAGGGGGTACGCATGAGGGAGAAGGGAAAAAGGAAAGAGAACGACAAAGGAAGAAGTGAAGTGGACGGGAACTGAAAAACGAAAGCATAATCGGGACCGCAATGATTCCCATACTAAATGGAACACTGTGTATAAATAAAATAGTAGCTTCGGATTATTGAACAGCATGAATGTGATCGTTGGCTATAGTCCCATGTACATCCCTGCTCAAAAGTATTGGTGTGCTTGTTTGGTCACAAGGGACACCTGAATACAATTATAAAACCATAAATGAATTTCACTAAATGTTCAGTATTTTGGTTTGAACAACATTAGAATATCTATTTAAAATAAAGTCTACTGAATATGTTAACCTGGATATTAAATAATAGTTGTCTTTCTATCTATATATTTTTTATTATCTAATACTGGCTATAACTTTAGACTACCTGGCCATTAATTTCGTGCATACTGCAAAAACACAGTATAATTATTTAATAAGTTTGATCCATTTAGCTAGAGTACATTACCTACATAGATATTCGCAATGGAATTTATTAGCAAACGCGGTTTAATATTCAGGATTTACATTGCAAAGTGAAATTTCATCGAAAATGGCGGGTGTGTTAAAAGCATTACCTAATGGCATCGCATTCAGCGGGAATATAGACTAGAATAATATGGAAGGGTATATATTATATTTACTTAACTAACTTTACTCAACGATAGATCAAACTAGGACAAAACATTGTCAATTCGCTTCAAGTGTAAGGCCCAGCTTCTCACAGTTGACTCGGTCTCTGTGCAGAAATGCAAAAGGTCGAAGCATGGTTGTCTTATTTGACTCAAGGTTCCCTTAGTCACGTCCAAATGGATCTACTGATTCGGATTCAAGCGCACGTTGTTCTTTGAATTCCGATTCACTTCGTGCGATTCGATTCGAACCTAACGAATCTTAGTTCCATTAACTAATTGCGAGGACACGTCACACCGTAAAATAGCAAACTTTGTCAATTAAATATAATAACGAGCCACGACCTGCTTTTCGAATAAATATAGATACGGTTACCTAGGATCGCATGTTAAACACTGGTTAGGTTGGTGTTAATTAAATGCCAGTTCCACAATTTACTTCGAGACGAGCCATCTTCAAGGAAAGAATGCGAATGCTTTGCTGCGTCATTGTTTACCATTTCTGAATAATTTACTAGATTAGTGCATATAAAATGCTATTTCTTCAAAGTTTTAAATAGACGGATCGATGCTATGCATTAAATCAGTTTAAAGAAGAAAGCATCTGTTGATGTGCATACGTGTTAATAAAATTTATAATAAGAATATTGAATTCTTATTATTTAGCATCAGAAATAATTGGAATTATCCAGTAATTTTTTCTTGGAAATTAAACTTGGAAAATGTGCTGCAGAAATTTCTGAAAATGTAAATTGTCACAATTTATTACATATTGCTTTGTACTTGTGATTTTTATTGAAAAATCAAGATCTATTGAAGAATCAAGATTTTATTGGAGAATGAAAAGCAAGGTTGAAAAATACTACTGACAGTAATGTTTTCACAATTACAGAGATCATAAAATGGAGATTATAGAAAGACTATATTTTAAATAACGACAAAACATGCTACCATTTTTCATCACATCTTTCAAATAAAAAAGTAAAGAAAATAAATGGGTTTTACATGAGTCCCGCAATATACCTATAGAAGTCAGGCGAATAAAGAAAGCCACATCGAAAACAACCAAATAAAAGCTTTATAAATTAAAATGTGAAATTTCTTGAAACACATAAAAAGTCTTTAAAAATTAAATGACATAAAAACGGAGGCACAGTAAAAGCAACATTTATTTATTTTCTAAATTCTGAAATGTATTATTTTCCAAAATTTAGAATAATAAAATTAATCGTTGGTAGAAATGCATAGAATCATGTAGAGAAATGACGTGTACTTGAAATTCGTTTTAAAAATACGACATTATGCGGCAATTTAATATACATATTAACTCCTGCGTGTCCACTGTACTTACTTCCTCTTTCAAACCTACATTCCTGCAATAAAATTCACACCGACATTTAGTTTATGAGTCATTACGGATATTACTCAATCGTCAGGGAGCACGGAACAGGCAAATTGCAGTGATGCACGCAGATATCGTGCGTATTTACTAACTATCATTATATGCACTTATAGTTGTAACTTAGTTGTACAAATTGTATATAATGTTCCTATAAGACTGAGGATTTGGAATTGATCTATTGTAGGATTTCAAATATTAGAATTAAATATAACAGTCTTAAAATCTAATAAGAAATGTATTCGGTTACACTTTACTAAGTCAAGTGTAAAGTGTCGTGCAACAGTCTGCTCTTGAATTTTCAAAGTACCTCTACGTTTATAGTTGTAAAAGTGACTTAAAAGGTTCTGGATCAGAGATGCTTTCAAAGGAGTTATAGAAGATAAAGGCCATTATATCTCTTTCAAACTAACCAGTTAACTTGAATTCAAATTTCTTAATCTGGACAAGATGTTAGGGATTAAAGCTACTGCACAAAATATTTAGAGGAGTGATTTACAGTGGAATGCTAAAATTCGCAACAGATTAGATCATAGCGTGACAAACCGACAAGTATATGACACAAAATATTAAAAGAATAATTGGCGTTTACAAAAGATTTTCATAATTTGCTGATTGATCATCTAGGACCATGCAACAAGAGGAATCCCATAGTGGAATTAAATCCCGCAAATCAGCAGGACCAAGAGTTGGGTCAAACTTTGTGAAAATGACGTCGCCGCTGGCATCAGCGGACAATTAAATTATCGTCGGAGTAGAGTAGATAACGATGCACTCGAGGTACAACATAAACCACGAGTTATGTTGTGCCGGATTATGTGTATACATAACGAGGCACATAGGTGTTTTACCTCTACTCGCGAGTACATCTATGTAGCCAAGAACGGGTCAGATTATTCAGGGAT
This sequence comes from Calliopsis andreniformis, assembly GCF_051401765.1. Classification (NCBI taxonomy): domain Eukaryota; kingdom Metazoa; phylum Arthropoda; class Insecta; order Hymenoptera; family Andrenidae; genus Calliopsis; species Calliopsis andreniformis. Next base: position 11,573,329 of record NC_135064.1, on the reverse strand, counting down.
TCAGTCGGTTTAAAGACTTCATAGTGTCCCCACCTGTCGGCACAAACTGTAAATGAAATAATCCTCCTATGCGCGGTTGGTAAAACAGATTCCTACCAAGTGGCGCAATGAAAAATTCATTTTTCACTTTTTATGTTAACATATTCGAAAAACACTTGCGTGTCTTAATACGTAGCACAAAATAATTACACATGTTGTAATTGTAAAATGAGAAGTCTCAGTTTCTAAAAGATTACAGTATATCTGACGTTGTAAGGTAATGTAGCATTGAGTTTATATCTTAATTGAAATCTATGTATAAGGTACAAGTTATATTTTTACCAGAAGGAAATGCATTAAAGGGACTTTTCTCTGAAAAAAACGAGGGTGTAATCAAACGTAAGTCCACAAACAGCAATACCTTAAAAATAAGAATATGTGACTTATGTTGTTTTCTTTACAGTCATAGATAGAAGCATTTCAAACTCATTTGCAATGAGCTAAAATCTCCAAAAAAATAAGTAAATCAATGTTCGCCCTAGAACACAACTATGGAACATTTAGTATCCCATGTGTCTTTATCAATTCAATTTGCACTTAAACAGCTTTTAAAATTTCAAAACAAGTAAAAAATATATAAACATTACTTTTATTATTCAAAATACAGTATAGCATTCTCGTTAAAATAACTTTTCACATTTTCTCAGTTTACTATGCATCCGAAGACTATTCTAAAGAAAAGCTTCGTTTATTTGCAGGACGAGGTGCTGACGATATCAGAGAAAGTGGTGGTTCGGGTTCACGATCTTGTAACATGGCTGTCGCCCACCTTGGAGTGGTCATGGGGTCGAGAAGTGTTCTATCCGCCGACACCTACATCATCCCCAGAGAGCAGTCCGTTGAGATACGAGATACCTCAGCCCCAGGTGCTCACCGATCCTGGCATCGACTTCTCGGATGTCGATAAGCAACAAAAGGAGTACGAAAGCAACCATAGCACCAGGAGGTCGGACTGTGCCTCCCAGACGAAGGTTGTCGTGCTCTCGTATCCCAGGTACTGTCGGTACCGAGCACTGCTGCGTAGACTCGAAGGTGCAGAACCGTCCTGGCTTTGTTCGTCCATAGCAGCCGCACTCGGTGGATTCACCGCTACCCCGGGCACCAGGGTACTCTTCTGTAGAGACACGTTCGATTACCCGGATCTTGAAACCCATGAGCTGCTCTGCAATCATCTAGGTAAGTTGACTTACCCAGTGAATTAAGGGAAGATAGGGCAAGATAGCGTAACAAGGCAAATCAGGGTACACATCGTTCATTTCTTTTGTTCTCACGGTTATCTTATTTTTCTTAGTCTCTTCAATTTCGGTATATAAACTACAATATTTCAGTATATTTATTCTTGAATATTATTAGATACTTTCTTAAAGTATTTAGGTATTTTTGTGTTCACAGAAATTATTCGTAAACAAATACAATTGTATTAATAAGTTTTATTAAGTTAATCGTCATAAAGAAAGAAATAGTAATTTTTGACGAAATTAAAAAATTATTGTTTTTACTGGAAAATTATTGATAGTTTATTTATAGCAATGGGAAACTGGGCAAAATAGTAAGAAATGTATCGAACCCCCAAAACAAAACTTTTTTCCTTTATATTTCTCGTTGATTAGAATAAAAAGGGCGAATGTTTCTTGCTCGACTTCGTAAAAATTACCCGAGAAACGCATTCATACATTTTGTATTTTCCGAAAGAAGTAATACAAATAGGAAGCATTATATTATAATACATCATGAATAAGACTGCTATTTAAATTCAATTTACGTCATGTCAGCCACGCAAACACGTAACTATAAAGGATTTGTTTCAATATAATACTATCTGCAGAAAAAGAACTACATATATGATTAATTAATTACGAGAATATAGACAATTATTTACCGACAGAGATTCCGAGCAAGCGACGATCGCGGCGAACAATTGTAAAGCAGTTTATAACGTGATTTAAAAACAACAGACAGCACCGCGCGTATGGCTAGCCACGAGGAACGTTAAAAGGTTCGGTCGCGCACGTCTTTTTGGCCACGCGTTGCTTTATCGTCCAGGCGATTTTTAACAGCACAAGGGACAAGGGTAATCCGGATTAAGATGCACAGAACAAACGACTGTCTCTAATATTAGATTCGAAACGTGGTTTCACAGTTTATTACGTTTTTAGTATATCCTCACGTTATTTAATACCGCGAGAATAATATTGCGTTGTTGTGACAGAAGAATTGTGCGACACGTATCGTTATTCGTCTGACGTCTGTTTAACCTATTCGTTTATACTGGTGATAAACGAAATGGCAATAGTAATGAAAATCAGGGATAATCAAATAGTGTATTTTAAAATGATCGGTGAGTAATTATACAAACAGAATATTATACGTTTGTTGTGTAAAAGCAACGCAAAACCGGTTGAGTTTTAAGGTGAAAACACGTGCACATGGCATAGATACGTATCACTAACCGGAAATGAATATGTGCATAGACATTGTGTTACAATAAACGCAGAGTGTGATGTTCTTTTAGCGATTTTTTGCAACAATATTGCGCAGTGTGAAGTGAATGGTGATGTAAATTTGATAATTCGTTGTGTTTTTCTTTGACAAGACTGAAACTTTAAATTTAATATTTACTAGCTATATTGTATTACATCGCTGCATTGTGTTGGCAATGACAGCGTGACGTAAATATAAATTACTAATTGCGAACTCTCGTTACGTATCGTGATTAATTGTTGTTCCGTGATTAGTGAAATGCTATTCAACGTGTATTTGAATAATAATTAATGCTGCAGGAGAATGTAATTGCATGGCATTGATTCATTCTTCTCTTTATCGTAAATCTTCATACGAAAAATTTAATGAAATATGTGCTATTTCGTATTCAGTTTTTGCATATAATCTCTGCTCGTTAAGAAAAATGGAGAACATTATGCAATTATAATTCATGGATGTAAGACGGAAATCGTACGAGACAGGAACTATCGTGTTATTTAACCGTTCATTCCAACCGTCAATCTCTTTGTGTTACGTCAAAATAAACAAACAGTATTCTTGCAACTGTTACTATGTTGTTAGGAAAAAATATGCAGTGCTAACTGGATACCAAGATATTTCGGTGCAATTCATAATGTTGTATAGTTTTTTTATTAACGTAATAATTTTGTATAGATACTTTTGATATTTTTTTTCGCACGTATGCAACGAAAATTAAATTAAATTAAGAGCTCTATTCAGATTGTTTTAATAATTACAATAATAACTGTCAGATGCAGAGATACATCATAAAGTGGATTAAAGATTTTAGTTATTACAGAATTTTATTAATAAGTAAAATTCCAGAATACATTTTAAATGTAACAAAATTTATGTGAAAGATTTATAGATACTATAGAGTAGGTGGTATAGATTTCCATAAATTTTTCTTTGGTTATTTCTTTTCCTTTTATTGTCTTCTATTTTCTATCCTTTTTTTTACTTTACTTACTATTATCATTACTCTTATCGCCATTCCTATTAGTGTGTGTTCTCTTCTTTTTCATTGTAGATGTTATCATTGCTATTTATCTTGGATAATTATTTTGTTATCATTAGTATGCTATTCTTATAACCATCTCTATTACTGTTTCTATTACCTCTGCTATTACCATTTTCTTATTTTTTACAATTGTATATTAATTATATTCTACTTCTGCGAATTATATTCTACCACTTGCAGTCGTAAATACGTAAATAACAAATTCCTCTCATGTTAAACCCCGGGAAATGAAACTATGTACCCCTTTAAAAAGGAAATTAACTCTAGATTCGTTGCTACAAATGTGTCTTTGTTTAATTTTTCAGCGCCAAAATTGAAAGGGAGGCCGAGAAGGAAGCGCAAAAAGCGCAGCGCTTCGCCTGGTGAATCAAGTAATGAAAGCGAGGCTTCCGTCGCGTCGACATCGAAGAGCACGTCAGCAAGTTCCAACATGGTGTCGACTGTTGGCAGGCCACCCTCGTCTGTCGTACGGCGAAGCGAGAGGAACTCCAGCGCCGAAGAAAAGAAGTTCATCACGGACGTGCAGAATTTCATGAACTCGCGGGGTACGCCTGTCGGAAAGATGCCACTGCTGGGCTACAGGCAGAGTCAGTATCTGCGATTTTCTTGTCGACAATTGGTTGCGAAATTTAAATACTTTTCAGATGGCACACGCTTGCAAGGAAAGGTCACAGCAGCAGAGTTACCGATTTTTATTGACTTTTTCCTTTTAGCGAATCTGAAGAGAAACCACTGAATAGTAATAAAAACGTGCTTTCACAGGTGCTTGTAAATCCTTATACCTTACAACTTTTAATGTAGATTTATGTGGATTCGCAAAAAGAGCACCGATTAAAGTGGATAATTTCACTGCTGTGATCTCTTCTTGTCAGTTTTACAAGTTCATTCATTCTTTATTAAATTGAAGTAATGGTTGGTACTGTTCAAAGCTGATATACAGCAGTGTTTCCTTTTGACAAATAACGTTTAAATTGAAGGCATTTGAAACGAGCATTGCAATAAGAGAGATATTTTTTTTGCAGTTGATCTCTTCCTGTTTTATACGAAAGTGCAAATGCTGGGTGGATATGACTCTGTCAGTGCTGGTCGCCTTTGGAAGAGCATCTATGACGACATAGGTGGTAATACAGGATCTACCAGTGCTGCGACTATTACTCGTCGACATTATGAAAGGTAAAGTGTCTTGAATAGGATCTGTCATTATATTCAAAGATTTTCGTTAATTAAATTCATAATCTTTTTTATGCAGGCTGCTGTTACCCTATGAAAGGTATCAGAGGGGAGAAGAAGCAAAAGTGAGACTGACGCCAGGAAGACGTACTAAGACTAGTAGTGTATCAGAAGAGTCTGATGATGTTAAGCAAGAAACCAATGATCGATATCCATCAGAAACACCTCCACCCATAGAAGCAAGTCTTACCACTACGACCCCTCCTCTTCAACCAATTATATCAACAGCAGTAAGTGTCTCAGAAGTAGCCACAATTAATGATAATTTGTTATCTAATACGATTATCTTATATTATTTTTTTTTGCAGCCGTTCCTTTCGGGTGAGAAACCTAAGACGGAGACTGGCAAAACGTCGTCTCTACGTAGTGTACGAGTGAAGCCAGAACGCCTGAAGTCATTAAACACTATGATTGCCAATAGTACACCGTCGCCCAGCCAGCAAACCAACCAACTGCCAAGTCCACCACCTTCCTCTAACACGTCAATCTCAACGCCGAGCAGTACACCCTCCACAACACCCACGAACGGTACTGGAAGTCAAAGCGTCCTAGAGAGGCAGCTAAATAGTCCTCTGATATCGCAGCAAGTACCACCATCGTGTTCTCCGGTCCTACCGGTCACTACAGTAGCAACGAATGCTTCTACAGTTGTAACGCTAACTCCGCCGCCAGAGAAGGACATGAAGGAGATTAAGCTAGATCCAAAACAGACCACCCTGCTGGCACAGGGCAAGGAAAACATCCCGCTGTTCGGCGAGAAGTCAATTTTCGCAGAGAAGGCGATAGTGCCGCCTAGGTCGCCTGAAGTGATCGATCTCGAGTCGGAAAGCGACACGAGTAGGGACAAGATAATCATTCCCAGCTTCAAGAAGCGTAAACTCGAGATCCTTCGCGAAGGTGGTTTGGAAGTTACTGCCGTTGATTTGGACACGCGACCGAGCGTGATACAAAGCAATCCCCCGGCCCCAGCGACGATGAAAACCGAAGAAAGGCCACCAATATCGTACCCTCTTCCAGTCACGCCGAATTCCATTCCTAAGTTGATTTCCGTCACTGTAACGCCAGACATTGGTCACATGTTATCGTCGCCGCAGGAGCATCAGCATCCTCATCACCAGGCACGGTTACAAGTACCGAATAAACAGCCGCCTGTTCACCATAATAACAACAACATCACAATGAACAACAACAATATGGTGAATAGTCGCGTGATAAACCTCGGTACTTCGAACAATAGTGCGTTGTTGCAGTTATATGCGAACGCAAATGTTCCACCACCCATGTCGTCGACAATCCCTCAAACAAATCATCGTTTCGTACCACCGACTGTCCCTAATGGCAGGATATTTCCGCCCAGGGTGACGCAGTCGAGGTCAATATTCGCGCACAACGAAAGAACTGTTTACGGAGATCCGAAAGATATTCTTATCTCCCCAAAGTATCGTCCTTCGCTACACCGTTTGCAGCATCCGCAGCAGCACATACATTGTAACAACGATCTAATAGCGCATGGAGGGGTGTTGGATTTGGCACAAAGGACCACCGATAAACCGGTGTTCCCGAGGCCGAATCTAGAAATAGTGAAAGTACCTGTAGTGCCAAGGCCTAATCCATTAAACCTGGAGATGAGGTATTCGTCCGCGGCTAAAGAGAAACCAACAGATTGTTCGAAACGAAGTACCTTTCCTGGCTACCAGAACATGCTCGACAGCCGAACTATGGCGTCGAACAACCTGGAGATCACGATCGTGAACCCAAATAAACAAAAGAGCAATCATACGAGTGCACCGACGCCGGTTCGTGTACCCAGTCCACCTAACAGAGGTAATACGATACCTATGCAGAGAAGGCAACAGGTGAATGGGAAGTATACGACGACGAGGAGTGAGCCAGTTTCACCGTACACGCCAAGGAAGCCAAGTAGTCACCCTGTCATACCGAATGTACCTAACTTGAATCACTTGAACAGTGGGAACTACCCTAGACTAACGCCCATGCAGCAACAAGTCAGTATAGACAGGAGAAAAAACATAGAAACGGGTGGTAAGGAGCAGCAACAGTCACAGCATCAACAACGTAGAATTAGCGAAGGCGACAAGTCGTTGATGGCGCAGCAGCAACAACCACAACAACAACAGGACTCAAGGCAAGCCGAGGCCAACAGGCGACATAGTGTCCCTAATATACCCTCGGGCTTCGTACCTACTGTACCACAAAACAATCCAGCCTTCCTACCGCAACTGCCAACAAACACGTCCGGCAAGTTCCTACCGATTTTGGACCCGATGTACTATTCCGCGTTCTACAATGGCTTATTCCCGCCGCCGATTCCGCCCACGGCTCCTGCGTCGTTTCTCTCGCCGGAATTCAGCGCGTATTACAAAGAATTATTTGCTTCCTCGCAACCAAGACTGGGGATGGCGGGGCAGCACCAACCGGCTGCCCCAACATCGAAGTAGACAAAGAAATGGGATCTCATATAGGTTGGTCGACGCAGCGAACGTCGGCCTTGTTTTCTAAAGACAAATAGATCCGTCGGGTTTCCTCGCCTCGAATCTATTTTCGTTCTAGAATCGTTTCAAAGATATTCCTCGTACGTGTCAATAAAGGACAATTGAACGAAATAGTGAATCAAATGGCACGTCTGTCACATGATTTAAGGATTCGTTTCCGTTCACAATTTGAACGTTGTCTCTTTGAGCACTCTTCTTGTAATGCTTTATTGTACAAGATATCCTGGGATGCACATAGATTCGTGGTACGGCTGTAAAGAGGGAGGGTATCGCGAATATTTGGACACCCCGTGTAGAGGGAGAGTACAGTTTAAACTATTGTATAGATCGTCAGGAGGAGACTGGAGGTTCGATGACGAACGAATAATTTACAGTGAAAAATAGATGTGTACATGCATATATTATGCAATAAATTAGGTAATAATTTTTTATATGTAACGATATAATACGAGAGTACTACTTCGTTTGTAAATGAAGAAACAGTGAATGGATGTTTCGGTCTTATTTTAATTTTTTATATTTCAAGAGAGAATATTCGATATTAAGGGAGTGAAAAAAAGAGCGTACTAAAGCACTGTGATAACGATCAAAAAGGTGATGAAAAAAGGGGAGGAAAAAAAAGTATGCTGTACTCATTAGACGTGCGATGTGAATACAGTTGACTCTTTTCATACGGAATATATATGACGACTTTTCTACGTTTGTTCTTTACGATATTTAGGTGTGTGTGTATAAGCCGCAACGTCGAACGCAAGGAATAATAAACCAAGTTGGACTACGATTTTTTATTTTCGTTCACTATTATTATTTTTTTTTTTTAAATACAGATTCTTCAAGAGATTAATTCAATTCTCTGTCGCGTAGGGTCATAATTCCTTCATTTCGAACGTGCGATGTGATAACTAAATGAATATGTATAAATATATATATATATATATACATATAAAAGTAAAGAAAGAATGCATATATATATATGTGTATGTATATATGTATATGCGAGATCTTTAGCCGACGGATCGTCAGAACGTATATGTAATTGTTTATTGTATAATGGATAAATCTTAAATAGTAGCGTATACCGATTGCGAGAAAAACCTTTATTCTACCGTGTAAGTTTAGACAATTTTCATTGTATCTCTCGACAAATACACACGATCACCTCACACACACATAAGAACACGTCTCTGTAGTCAGCTCTAACAAAATTAAGTGCACGCAAGCGATGTTTATTAGCAACGAGATATTGTACATATTGTATATAATCACGTATTCGTTAAGATAGACAAATCCCCTGCATTGTATCTTTCAACATTACACATTAAAAGAACCGTAAAGGTTTAGACGAGTGTGTGTGTGTGTGTGTACAGGCTGTCTGACTTGTGTGGCCAACGATAGTCGTATCGCTACGTATATATATATATAAATATACATATACATAGAAATATTCTAACTAGGGTGCAATGCAATATTTTGCAAAATACTTTTAGAGAAAAGGTCTCTTGTACAATTGACGACGAGGTCAAGGAAAGAAAGAAAAAAAAAAAGCCGACAAGTACGCTTCAGTTTTTATCAGCGTGTACGCTGTATTATCAGAAAGGAGAAAGATTTCATTTGTCTTTGGTTAAACGAGCACCACCCATGATCGACTGATTTCTAGAACGCGCGTGATCGCTGCCGGAAGCGATCGAACATCGCGGGCCACCGATCGCATTTGGAAAGGGAAGAAACTTAAGAAGCAGAAAATTGAGAACCGATGCGGTGTATCCATGTTAAATGTAGACGTATCGATAGAATTTGTTCGTTTTAGGATACTCTGATAAAGATGATGAAAAACAAAAACACAAAAATAAATATCAGAATAACGTTAAAGCGCATTCGTAATCCTAAGAGGTCCTCAGTGGACCGATACTAGTGAAAATCAGATTTCTATTATCGATGTCTTTCAAAGAATAAGTTGTTCAAGTTTGTATGAAGGTTCTTTCGCGAGACAAAAACGAAAAATTAAGAGTGAGGTGTGCGTAGTCGCGACTTACGGAAATGCAGTTGTTCGAAGGAGGTCTTCCGGTGACGCCCGACGCGTTCAAAGTAGCCATTCCCTTATTTTCATCGGTCCAAGTCGCTGTAACATAAATGGCAGCACGTGTATTAGTTTTCGTTTCGTACCGCGAACTTTCGTATACGGTTTAAGATAATTATACAGTTCGGATGGTGCTACTTTGTGAAAGACTCGTTTCATTTCGTTCGAATTCTCGTGGAAGCTATCGGGAATCAACGGAGACCATCGGCAGCGTGAAAGAATCTTGAGATCTTGAAACAGATCTTCGCGTCCAAGTCTGATAAATCGTATTCGAAGGTAAAAAGAAAAGACTTCTCTGATTTCAACGTGCGTGTGTGTATATAATAAAAAGACGGATACGTTACTTTTGCGATTCGATGACATAATTCTGCGGAGGGGCCGTTTAACAATGGTTAAGAGCAGAAGGAAAAGTGAATGAAAGCGACTGGAAGCGACGACGAGACACGCGGCGTGAAGGAAGACAAATTTTTCTTTTTCTCGGAATACAAATGAAGAAATGGAAAGAAGAAAACGTGAAAGGGCTTGTAACGAGAATACGTGCCATAAAACTGCTTAGGTAGTGACTTTGAAAATAGAACGATGACGACGGTCGTTTGTATGTGCTTTTAAACGAGCCCTTTATCGATTAGAGAGACTAAACTAAAACGAGTGCTAGAAGAAAATTTAAACGACGAAAATGAAAGAAGCAAACGGAAGTGCAAAATTCCATACGGAAAGATTTGTGTAATTTCTCTTTATGTTTTGTTACCCGTGGTTGTTTTTTTTTTTAATTTCAAATGGTATAGCATGCAAGGAACAATGGAAGTGAGAGGTAGAAATAAGCGAAAGGACGTATGAGAGAGAGAGAGAGCAACGGGAGACGAATGCACGAGTGAGAGAATATAGTGAGAGAGAAAGAGAAAGTTAGAGAACGATTCGTATTCAAAAAAAAAAAAATAAGAGGAAAGAAAGTCTATGTTCGTTTTTCTTTTGCGAATTTTTTCTTCATTTTGTATACTTAGCAGTGACTTTTTAGCGTTATCCCTCGTTTCCCAATTTAATAATAATTATTATACGATACAAAATATTTTTTATTATATGGGCATTTCAGTTCCTACAAATTGGAAATAAAATATCTATCACGAACGTTTTTTTTTTTTGAGTATTCGAGTATTTCGAGCGAGCAAGCAGTATTTCGCTTTAGACACTTAACTTCTAACTCAACGGATTTTGTACTCGACATTTGTTTTCGGTAAGGTTACACTCACTTGCTACCGTCTTGAATAAATAACATCAAAGAATTATGTACATACTAGCGGAAAAAAGTAAAAGAATCTGAAAAAAAAAAAAATGTATTTACCAATGAACGCAGCCTGAATTCCTTCGGTTTATATACCTCCGATGCATGAGTGCTATGAACTCGACGAAATGACCGAAAAGCGACGAAAAAGACGACGGCGCGGAATGCACGGGCATGTGCCGCGAAATTTAAAATCTCTTTACGGTGGCTATAAACTGGTAACCTGTTTAACCAGTTCGGTAATGGTAGACGCGGGAACAGTTTGCCTCGTGAAATCGTTTATACTCCGTTTTTCCACCTGATTATTTTCTATTGCTACGATTTCTTCCGTACGATTATTTCCATCAAAAGAAAAGAGATGTAACCTATTTTTCTTTCAATAACTCTATGTAACAACGAATTATAAAAAATTGCGATCTATTTTGTTATTTTAAATGCATCTAAATTTACGCGACAAACAGAGACAAAATAAGAAACTTTGTACGTGATATCGAACGTACAATTGCTTTTGTTTTATAAAAAATGGTATTTCAGAAATCGAATAACCTATTTAATTCGAATATTAATTATCGGTTGTCGGCATAAAAGTTCATTTCGCGATCGAAACCCGCAACTGGCATTGTTGCAGCATATTGCTGCAGGAATACAAAGGTATGTTAGGATTACGCACGTAGAGAATAGAACAAGGTAGGTATAGTGGAATTGTGTTTACCTCTCCATCCTCCGATGACAATTGGAGTAAATATACTCCCGTAGTAGAATAGTCATATACCGCCACATGCTAAACTATCTTTGTGTACCTCAGCTCTGTCACGAATCTGCATTCAAGAGTGAAATTCGCCAAAAATTCTGGTCATGCTTCATTAGATTAATAACTACGGGCACTGATTCATTCTCGAATCTGTTTCGCCATTTTTTTCCAATACGGTATTCCCAGCAGCATTCCCGCCAAGTAATTCTCTTGCAGAGGGCGCCACTGAAGCCTATATTTTAGCTTCATAAATTAGGAAGAGGGATTATTGTTTTTCTGTTGATAAGAAACGTATACCTACAAAGTTTTATTGAATATTTAAACAGTACAAAATGCATCCTTTTATATTCTTTGAATAAATAAAACCACGTGAGACTATTAATAGCGCTTCAATGCATTTGTCTCACTGGAATCCCAGGTACTTTAATTATATTACCATTAATTATTGAAGGACTACGACTGAATGGTGATCAGTTTTATAGTTTTAGATAATAAGAAAAATCAAAACGAAGTACAAGAATTTTTTTGAATACGTTCTCAGTCGGTAAGAATTTGTCGCTAGTGCAGCGATATCGATCGAGGGCATAGGCGAAAAAGGTTGCGCAGGTGTGGATAGAGGCGCGGAGCTTTCTCGGACGCGTTCGAACATTGCGGTGACGAGTACGTCATATCTTCGCGTTTCGTGCGAACCAGGGAATGCATATAACCAATGCGAAGCCGTCTTCCGCCCGGTTCTCGCGAACACTTCACCCACCAGACAATAGTTTACCGTATCGACCTATTCTCCCTCCTGCCCCGTGCTCGACCTCCCCCTTCACGGCTCTTTCCCATCCACCTCCTCTCGTGCCACCCCGTTCCAACCAACCACGAACTTGCTCTTCTGGCCTTCCCTTCATACCTTTCCGCAGATCCAACTTGTTTCTGTGTGCCGTGAACTCTAGAGTTTCCGACTCCACTTAGGAACAGCTGCGAACAGTTTACGAGTAGCTCGGATCCTTTCGCATATTTCCTTATGTACTTTGGGTCGTGACTTCTTTCGTTAAACCTTACGACTGCTTATCGTAAATCTTTTTTAAACACTTCGATTGAAACTTCAATATCTTTATAATTCACGCCAGTTCCAAATGGAGCTATTGCTACTACCTCGACACTTTTTTATATTCTTTGCTTCTATCTTTAATGTCGAGATGTGTAGTAATCAGGGAATATGGAATAGATTCTAAAGTGGAGAAGTTGTCAGAATATTAACTTATCCTTACAAAAAATTACAGCCGCAGCTAAATCTTACCATAATAGGAGCCATTTGATTCGCAATTCTGAAGATGCATAACGTGTTATTGTTAAATATTATTATTATTATATAAGATTAATAGGTTTCTTTAAAAAATACATCTACGAAACATCTGCCTGAAAAAATAAGTTTATTATCATTTTACTTTGATCAATTTTAATGCTAATAAAAAGACTCAAACATCTACAATAAGTGTCTAGAAGAGTCCCATATGCCAAGTAGTGGTTGGACCACATTTAGAATAATTGCTTACACATAGTCGAGAATAAGAGAAGCTTGTTCAAGTTCGAGCGCCGCTCATAGACCGCCCTCAGCTCGAGGTTTCCGAAGGTCGAGATTTGTTCCAAAGTTTGTATGAATGAAACTTATCCTAATATCTGCTGTGAACGGCGCACGGCTTTCTTCGGGCAGTTCTGGCCAGGGGATGGACGAAAGTGCGGAAAGTCCACGGGGGAGGGAGTACGTGCGGCCAAGGGTGGTCGTTTCGGCTCGTCGTCCGGATCGTTTCAGCCAGGGTCAGTGGAACGTGCTTGTGTACGAACTGTCCGCAACTGTCATTCACCTCGCAGCTCGCCGCGCGTTCCCAGTAGATATTTCCGCATGGTTTCACGGGAAAAGATTACTGCGAAAGGGGAAAAATTGCTGCACCTCGCTGGGATGAGTTTTCGCGGTCAGAAGTAGCTTTCTCGCTGATTTGAACAGGTAGGATGTAACGAAACTTCTAACAGAATTAATTAGAAGTTTCATTGTAATGCTTATTGCCAACTGTTTAAATCATGTATGATAGCGCAGAAGTTTGACATGTTTCAAGGTTCATGTTTGTTGTAAATCTTGTACGCAATTTCGCTACGTCATGGTGAAGTTGTGCATGGTGTACATGGCAATTGCATTAGTTGTAAGCTGTTACTTTTTACTACTAGTGTTAACATTCATTTTATTATTAGAGAATTGGAAAATGCCGGATTGGGTCGATAACTGAATCGGTGAATTGAAACATAGTACAAATCCAAAACCACATTTTGAGATATTTGGTCCCAACTTGTAGTTCTATGCGTTTTCTATCTAGTTTTAAGATTATTTGAAAATGATTAATTTTACATTTGTGCTGTTCTTCAACTCTTTTCAAATATTATAATCTTTACAAAAATATTGTAAAATCCATTTTCACTTTAAGATGTACCTATACTTTATATATACTAAAAGCATAATTACGTATTTTACTTTGGGGATTGAAATTAAATTTCAAGGCAAATCGAACCAAACAGTGTACAAGGGGTAATGTAAGTTAGCACTGCAAAATGTCGTCACGTCACTATTCTAGTGATCCTTTCATTTGTGTGAAAGCAATCATGTAAGTATCGTTAACAAATTCGTAGCTCAGAATCCACTTGACATCGCACATCGTTGGTTAAATGTCATTATTAATTAATACGAAGAAAAAAACAAACAGGACAGACAGGATTCGCATAAAGTTTGTTAAACTCTCCTCTCCGGAATAGAGTTAAAAGAAACTTATCTTCGTTTCTTCGACAAACTTCAACAGCGCATCATTCGCAATTTGCATTGAAAACTTTTAAGCGTTCTGTCCCGCGGTTTGCCGGTTATCGCGCATGATGACGAACCTAGAAACTTTAGAACGCTTTTACGTTATTTCGCCACATAACGACGCAGTCACTATTCACCACCGAAGGCGTTGCATTTAACGCAAAAAAAGGATGCTCCTCTTCGGCACGTCTCGTTCTCTTTGCGGGCCATTCAAGGCTCTAATTACACGTGTATCGTTCATTGAGCTTCCGCGTGAAAAGCTGGCCTCGTTAGGCGAACCGCGGCGACGCCGTTTTCCGCCACGCCGGCGTTCCTCGTTCGACGACGCATCAGCTGTCACTGAAGGCAACTTTTCACCGTCTCCGAGACATAAAAGGCGGCCATACTGACCCCAAATCGCGGGTTATCGAATCGTGCCTTCACCGACAGATAGGCATCAAGATGCCGTGCCTACTGACACACAGTTCGCTAAGCGACGTTCGCGTGACAGCGAGCGAAACGTCCTCCTATGCTCGTGATTTCTCGTCAGGCAGCCGCGACCTTGATTGTTCTTTAAAGGCCGAAAATTCGATCCATGATCGATGATCTGTGCTCTTGTGGTTGATAGTTCGCGGGGGAACTTAAATTATGGTGAGTTTTCTTTCTTTTGGAATATCTTGAGGAGCAGTGGCAGAAGAGCCCAAGCCAATGAACGATAATGGAACACGTGAAAGATGGAACTCAGCAGCATCTTGCTTTCAGGTAGATATGTTTTTAAATTTGAAATTAAGGTACTAGTTAGGATTGAATTTTTCGAGAGAAGATACTCAAGTCTTCACAGCGACCTTAAGTGGCGTCTCGCATCACTTCACGATTTTATAACAGTACATGTTTGGAGGCAGTGAATGGGGGACGGAGGGGACAGTACGAACTTCCGTAGAACGTTGTTTAAGTCTCGTACAGCGACAATCAATGTTATTGCTGTGGTTTCTTTAGTAATACCTCAGTCTCAAAAATATTCTGTTTTCATATTAATAAACAGAATAGTTCTTACATTAAATGACTCATTTTCTTAGAAGTCATAAATTTTATGTACACTATTCCTTTATTATTAGCTCATACTATATTCACCACATTTTTAAATTACTATACATGGAGCAAATTAGTTTTCATGAATTCTCTCTCATATTGATATTTAACAAGACAAAAGTAAACCACCCGCGCTTAGGTTTTAGAATTATAGTACCCACTCGGAATGAGCTCGGCGCTAGAGACAAATCTATATAGCAAGGCAACACTGTATATACCGTTTTAGCCTACGAATAGAAGAGCTTGTATCTTACGGTACGATCTACTTTGCGCCTCGAGCGTGCTCATACTAGTCATCGACCACGGTAACAAAGTGTTCGAGCAACAATCTGGCCTCGTAAAATTTTAGAAAGTATTCCGGCCCGCGTAACTTCCGGCACCGTGAACTAATCTTCTCCATTTTCTGGTACTTCGGTGTGGCAGTGAGGTAGGTCGGCACAGTTTCCCGTTGATGCCACCTTTCTATTCCGACGACGCGCCGAGGAACAAGGAAGCATGACGCGGTACGTACTTGCCGCAACATCAGGCGTAGCCACGTTAAAGCAGGAAAATGGAAAAATGAACGCACTTTGCCTACTAGTAACGTAAATGCATTTCAGTTATGCCTGAATGATTACAACGTGTCTAATATTCATGGTAGAAAATATTCAATTATTTTTGGTGAAACTCTGGTAATTTTTGGAACTTTTTTGTTATCATTTTTTACGAAAACTAAAATTAAGAAAATTCAATCTGGAAACTATACAGTCTATAGTTTATAAGATTGGTATGAAGAAGGGTTACGTGATTTTAAATTTACCTCTTAAAAATTAAACAGTATTTGCAGAATATTTTTATATATTAGAATTATTTTTAGTGGAATTCTTAAGCTCAAATTTCGAATGTTAAAAATTTTGTGAAGAAAAATTAGGAAATTTAGTTTAGTAGAGTATTTTACAGTGTCAAGAGTGGTCACGCCATTAGTGACTCGACATTCGAAGTTTATAATGGTAATAACTATTTATTAAGTAGATTATGTAAGTTACAAACATTGAACTATTCCCACTTATATTCCGAAACCCAAATCGAGAATTTTTTAAATTTCTTGGTTACAATTTTTCATGAAAACAAAATATAAAAAATTCAATCTGGAATCTAAATAATCTTCAGTAATTCACTATTAGAAAATAAACACTAATTATAAAATTAAAAAACCATACAAAATAAAATACCCATAATTAATTTTCTATAACAAAAAAAAACATTAAAACTTTTTAGATACCCAATTTCAATGACCTTAGATTATAAAATACCGATTTTAAAAAGTTTCGTTTTTTATACATTCAAAATACAGAAATTAAATAAAAATAGATAAATTTCATACATTAAAATGCCACGATTACTCATTATTAGACGTAAACAAGACGGAACGCAAGGCGTTTGAAGGTTAGCAGGCCTCCTGGCGTCGCATCGCCGCCTAATAGAATGACCGGTCGTCTGACCACCATAACCTCGTCGACCCATCGACCCCCGCTACACGTTCCTGGGATAAACGCAGAGGCAGAGAGTAAGAGGCGTAGGTGGAGGAGAAGGAGGTGGAGAAAGGTGCAGGAGGAGGAAGGGGGTGGGCAGGGTCGAGGGTGAACCCCTTATTGATTTTTAGGGTGACACTGTCAACCGGCGAGTGTTGAGTCCCCCGCGAGAGACGGGAGGGAGACTTTGAAACCGACGAGGAGCGAGAAAAAATGTGGCAGCCGTCGCGCCATTGCACGCGCGAAGAACTCCCCTCGCCGCGGGGTTAAAGTTGATCCACGACGATCGTGTGATCGGCCACGGTCTCGTCTACAATTCGAGCGATCAGGCACGCCGGGTTCACGGCCCAGTACGGATCATAGAACGCTTTTTCGTCGTGTAAAAGAGGCGAGTGCGGCGTCGGCGGCGTCGGTGACAGAAAAGAGTAACTGTGGTGAGGCGCAGTCCCGTTGCGGTTGGGGGTGCAGCTCTCAGCGCAGGGCCGTACGCATCCGTGGGCGACGCTCCACGTGGAACGTCTGCTCGCGTCGTCTCGCGTGTTTCTGCATCGTCTCGGTGCCACGATTTTCCTCGCTTTTCCGCGAAACGATCATCCAGACGCCGAGCAAATCGATGGTCCTTCGACAAACCTCGCCACCGCCACGAGTCGTCCATGAATGAGCAGCGAGTGACGCGTGCGTTTTCCGTAATTGCCTTTCGTGCTCGATCGCTCCTCGACATCCCCGCTTGGTGACGCGTGTGTCCGCCGTGCTTTCTACACTTTCTGCATGCAGAAAGTCGCGACTTTCCACTGTTCACCGACACCGTGTTTCCCTTCGGTCTGGGTCCGCGAAGGGGTCGACGTTTCGAACAGCTTTGGTTTTTCTTTTCTCTTCTATTTCGAGGGAAGGGGGGGACAAGCGGTTCGATCGAAAATCGAAGGGTAAAAGGAGGTGTGAGAAATAGCTGTGAGTGGGTGGACTGTCGTGCAACTGTGCGCGCGATTGTTTCCTCGCGACTGGCGTGCGTCATGGACACGTCGCTCTTTTCGTTATTGTTTACGAATCCACGGTGGTTACGTTGTTGCTCGTCGTGTGCACACGGCGTAGCTCGCATGCAACAGGCGACACCGCTACGCTCAAGTTTCCTCTCGATTAATCGATCGGAAATTAGAGCCGGACCGTGCGATAATTCTCAGGGATTCGAATTAATCGCGCGGTTTACGCGGTAGACGCGACACGCCGGGGTTGATGACGCGTAGACGAAGCGGGACGCATTGGCGCAGGAGGGAGCGCGGCGTCTAGGGAAAAATCGCTGAAAAGTTTCGAGTGCACGCGCAAGGAGTATCAGCCGCGTAATTACGCGAGGGTAGCGCGCTGCTTGGAATCAATACGAACAGAGATTACTTAGGCAACGGTTCGAAAGGAAAGCGGAGAGCCCACCCGCTTCGCGTCGTCTGGGGGTGAATTTTTTCTTCGACCACCAAGTCGGAGCACGGGACGAAGGACGCAAGAGAGGCGACCGCCACGGAGCTACGTGTACATTCATGGGGTGGCGTGCTCTCGGTGTGTTTGGGCGGGGTGTCAGGGTGCATCGGTTACCACCGCGTCGCCTCGTGCGGCCGGCTTGTTAAAAATGGCAACGTCGTTCGGTCTCCACGCGTGGAATAACGATCATTGGCTGCGACCGAAGAAGAAGTCCAGTTGACATCTAAGCGCGGGCAACCAGCAGGGACCGAGGAGAGTAAGCGAACACGTGGTCCGCAGGGGAGCCAGCTAGTGCGGTTTAGCAGGCCCGAGGTGCGTGTGTCGACTAGCTACAGCCCTGAGCGCACGTGCGTACGTGTACCCCTGCGAGCGTCGCGAGCGGTGCACGTGTGAGTGACGAATCGCGAGTGAAAGTGGCGGCAGAGGCTAGTGACATTTTTTTTCGGCGCGTCGTGGCCTTCCTGCGTCCCCTGTTACGCGAAAGTGTCCTTTGACAGCTGAAACTTGACGTTTCGTGGCGTCCTGAATCGGACACCCCCGTCGCTCCAAATGTTTACGGTAATCATCAATACTATCGTACGCGTAGCCTTACGACCGTTCGGTTGGTAAACAAAACGCACGTTTTTTGGGTTTACGTGCGATCAGCCCGATCGTAGGTTCTATTCGCGAAAGAGAATACGAGCGTAAATACGGGCGCGAGCGTCGTGGCGCCACCTGCGCTACGTCCCTGTTCGAGGATGGTCTGTTGACTCTGGTGGTGTTTATTCGCGCTTGCCTCTTCTCTCTCTGTTGCACCGGGCTGATTTGTGTTTGGAGGATCGCGGATTTGTTGCAATGTGACGGCAAGATGAATGAAGATTAGCGTGATGTCGGACCTGTGCACGCGCCTTGCTGCGGGTGCGCGCCCGGATCTCGACCGGATGGCCCGTGAAACGTCCTGAGACAGGCAGAAAATCGGGGTGAAAATGCCGGCAACGCGAGCGCACAGGTGCCCATTGTTGTCGTTTGATCACAGACTTTTTCATCAGACTGCGATTATGGACTGCCGAACAAGTTCGCGAATCGTGTTCCGTGCGTGTTGAGTGCCCACGCGTCGCAGGCGCTCGCGTGTCGCGTCACAACGGCGTCATAGGTTAGGTTACCGGCACATAACCTTAAAGGGGTTTGTGAGCAAAGTCTTACCTAACTGCCTCGCACGAAGGAGTAAGAACAAAACGCGGTTTACTTGTCGACATTTACGGTACTGTGCAAAGTGGAGAGAAAAAGAGTCTGGCATTTCTTGCTACGTGTGCTGCTTTTGAGCACAGTGGGTGATTGGTGCAATGGAATGAGCTGGGCGATAGCAGGACAATGAAGGCCAATGGGACAAACAATGGTGATTTCTGTTATTTGTTGGTTGATTCAGGGCACTAGTGGAGGATATTGTTTTGTTTGTTATGTGCTAACGCTGAGCAAAACATTGTGAGACGTATAAGTACTTCTATAAGCATTGTTTACGTTGAATGAATAGATTTAATTCATGATTATGGTATAACGAACATTGTAAAATGTTGGGAGAAAATAGTTATTAGTATATTTTCTTCAGATATTAACTGAATAATATAGTTTCTTCTTTAATAATAAGATTATACGTAATGTTTTGTTATGAAAACATTGAACGAGAGCTATGAAAGGTTTAAGATATTTCATGAGATCTATAACACTTCAAAAATTGTGTGGTTAAAGTGATCTTTAGTTGCAAGAAAAATAAATGGAGCATTCAATATAGTTAAGGTACTAAAATCTTGCAATACAATATTGTAAATATTGCGGAATACTATCAATCTCAGTTTTAGAGAACTATGGAAAGTGCTAATCGCATATAGAAAACAAAACGCAAGGTGCAAAATTCATCGAATCAATCACTATCAATTTTAAACACTACAAGCGATGTAATTAATTGCTTATCGATTAGCTGATTCATTCATTGCCATCCAGTAAGGGAGACAGCCAGTCATTTCATTTCTCATTGCCTATCTTATATTTCCACTTTACTGCTATCACTATCAAGCAACAGTATCATGAAGTCCCTAAAAGCAGCAATCATAATAAAGTAAAAATTCCTTGAATTCCAGGCTGTAGCCGCCTAAACACGCCATTGGCAGCCACCACCACGCTGGAGGATCCGGGAACACCAGCCTCTTGGAAGGGCCCCCCGCCCGGCTCGGAGGCCTCGCCGTTTACACCGAACTCCGTTGGCCAGGGTGGCGGTCCTGGGTCCGGTCCCTACAATAATACAGGTGGTCCACCGAGCAATGCCGCCTTTCAAGGCCCTAGTCCCTTTCCCGGTGGTGCTGGTAGTCCAGCCGGCGCGCCACCTTATCAAGGCCCACCTCCTGGATCCGCGACCCCTCAGTACACCGCCTCGCCAGCACCTAGTGGTTCCTCGACGCCTGGCCCGGGGCCACCGCCGAATTCCTCGGGTTTTCCTCCGCCGCCGAACAGTTCTGGGCCCCCGTATAATGGACCAGGGCCAAGTCCATTCGGTTCGCCCTCGGGTGGGCCGCCTCAGTTCGTCGGTCGACCAGGTTCCTCGGGACCACTGTTCGTACCTCCTGGAGCAGGGAATCCTCATTGCCCTTCCCACGGGCAGCCGTTCGGAGGACCTCAGTACGGCATGCCACCCGGTAGTCCATTTGGACCCGGCCACCCGATGACGGGGCCCATTGGGCCCGGGCATCCAGCGATGATGGGACCTGGCGGGCCAGTCGACAGGATGGATCAAGGGTGAGTCTTTACATTTGTGCGTTTTAAACGCGTCGACTGCTGATTAAGGTCCAGAGACTGTTGGAACTGAACATAGCTGTTCACGTTTACGGGTAATTGTTCCTATAAATAAGGCAATTAGACAAAGTTTTGATGTATTAGATCGATCTATCGATTCAAATTGTAGCAAGGAACAAGCCGGTTCCGTGTTGAATTAAATTAATTATACTAAACCGCGCTACGAGTCCGGCTCGTTATTCTCGCCGAATGAGTTAATTGAGATTTGATTAATGGAGTGTTGAATGAAGGATGATGGAACCGGTTGCAAAGCTTCTTAATCGGCAGGCGACGCGTTAACTGTGAGTTCGATTTATCGAATAGGTGTCTACCTGTCCCTTGTAGCGATTTCACGTTAGACTAGTCACTAATCTGATATCAGAAAAATCCTGTTTGCTAAATCGAACCACGGAGTTCTTTTCTATTATTGCATGCTAATTGATCATTCGCGCGATAAGTACAGTTTCCTATCATTGACCTAAGGAAGACCATTGCACGCAGCAATGATAACACTCGAGTTGTCCCTTTGTACAGTCAATTTTAAGTACTTGTAGAGTCCTAAGACGCATACTGCAGGACTCGTTATTTATTAAACGTGGATGATTAAGAGAATCCTCGATTTTAGGATGCAAGCCTTTAAATGCGACACGATAAACGAGCTCTCATCGCGTATAGTTGCGGAGTTGAAAAACGCGTCATCGTCAGTGTGTAAAACATAAGAAAACGTTGTTGGGCTACTAACATTCCTAGATAACGCGGTCCACAGGTAGCCACCGTTATTTATCACTCGTCACCCGGTTAGTCTGCATTCTTGCCGATAATCCAGCATCAGTAGGGCCTCCTTTGTGCCCTTTAGAAACGCTCTCTCGATAACCAGCTTCGACGTTGATGCTTTCCCTGTAGGAGGACAACTCGTTCTCGAAATCGGTTACATACATGGCGTGGTTGTCTGAGCGTTTCAGCGCGATAAAAGTTACAGATGTTTCGGGGTACGGAGGCTCGTTGATGCGTCAGTTATCGCTGATTCAGTCATAAATCGGAGCAAAAGTGGATCTTAAATAGTAACCGTGAGTGATCATCTCGTAGCTTAACGCGTTCCTCTGCTGTCATAATGGAACAGCCTTGTTTCTAAAGTTTCTTCATCCCTGTGAATTGCAATCCTCGATAAAAACCAATTTTATCGAATTCAGATCATCGATAGGGAAGCTTTTTTTCGCTTCCAACTGCCAAACTTTTTCCCGCTCGTGCCAGACACTGTGAAAACATACTGTTAACTACCCTTTTTGTAAGGGGAGCAAGTTGGATCGCTGCTCGTGCTAAGCTTGGCAGCCGTCCTGCCGATCTAGACTATCGATAGGTTGTAGCAGATCTCGCATTATCTTGCCGCGAAATTCAGCAGCCACTTAGTATGCTACGGATCGATGAAATTTATGCAGAGCTGTAGAATGACGTGAACCAGTTTTTTGAATGGCTTGATGACAGCGGTCTTCGAAGGCGCGAGTCTTTCAATCGCTGAACCGAACGAGGGCGCTCGAGATCGCATTATTCGAATTTCCTTGCGCCGATAACATTGAGGTCCGTGTTGTGTGTCTCAATTAGGTAGAAAAAACTTGTACAGCGTGTAATAACTTCTCGTGGCGAGATCTGGAGATATCGAAAGCACTCGAGGCAGAATTTTTAGACGCGCGTTACACGCTGAGCGTCCGCATATCTTTCGACGCGGACCGATCTGCGTGGGCAGCCATGAATTCCTCACGCGCGTGTTTACACGTGTTCGAATTCACGAACGCCTTGAGGGGTCGCGTGGTTATAAAGATTTTAAAGGACTGCGAAGTTAAAGATTCTCTGATGAAAGAAAAAGTATATGACATACATGTACTTATCACCTTCCATAAGTACTTGGACACCTTTTTCCTTTGACAAGTTTTCCTAAATGAATTGCCATGCATGAATATTACCAATGTGTAGAAGAATTAATACAAGTTATATGTTCAATGTTTCATGAACGAAATAATGACTAGTAATGAAATTAAAATTATACATATATATAGTGGTCGCCACAATGGCCCGATTTCAATTTAATTGAGAAATTGTGGAATGAAATTAATCGTAAAGTGCGAGATAAGTGCCTAAACTCGGAAAGGTAACCGTGTATTTAGTTACAAAAGGCCCCGAAGGAAATTGTGCAAAAATTAAATACTGCTGTTGTCTCAATAGGCGGATTTACATATAGATGAACGAAGTATTTAATTAGTAATTAAATAGTTTTTGCTCATTTAGTGCTTATTGTTAATATCTATTAGAGAGGCTTTCTTTAAAATAAAAATATCAACATATTAATCATGTTTTATGAAACACCCAAATAGTTATGGACAATTGTATATCTTGGATATTTGCTACACTGAAAATTACAAGTGAAACACGTTTGTTGTATTTTGTCCAATAGTAGGGAAAGAGTGTCGACAGAATAAAAAATAATAATAATAATGAAGAAATTAATTGAAGCGAATATATAAGAAAGCAGCTTTAGTTTTATACGGTTTTTTACAGAATAGTCCACTTTTTCTACTTAAGAGTTTCATAACTGTTTTTTTATTTTACGTGCAAAAATTTGTTTCAAATTTTTTAAAATTTGTTCTTTAGAAATTCATTATGGAAAGAATAAAAATGGAGTAGTTTATAAAAATAATTGAATTTTATTATATTTTATAAAATCAGAGAGCACCTTTACTCTGAGGCAAAGAGCAAATGCTGAAACAGGTTGAAATGAAAGTAGAGAAATAAAATTCAGTTATTTTTATAAGTTGTTCTGTATTGAATTTTCCATCATAAATATCCAAAGAAGAAATTTTTAGAATCTGCAACAAAACTTTAAAATACATAATAGAAAAGTCACTTAATTTTTACATCTATTTCACAAAGTGTCGTTAGACGGTGTATATAAAAAATGGAGCTTCTTGGAGTTCCAAGCTACAGGATTTAAAATAACTGAATGATATTGAATCTTGCACTGCGAAAGTTATAGTGCAATTAAAAAAATGACAGAATTGTATAAAACTCAGAAATTTCTTTTAGATGAACAAATGTTACTTATCATCCCAAATTATTCAAATAAGTTTCTATTCGTTTGTCATAATTAATAATCAATTAATTATCTTGATCATATCACAATATTTATTATTTATTATGTGAACAAAAACTTTAGTCTCCAGATAGTTTAAAATATAATAGAGACACCTATGTAAAACCTTTTTAAAGTGTGAACAATCTTTTAGATATACCTAGTACTTATTTAATTCAAGTTTAGAATTTGTCATGAACAATGAATTTACACAAAGTAAGATCTATATTCTTGAAGCTGATCTGTACATCGATATCTTATCTTTGTTTTGTAAACAGCAAATGTGAATGAAACTGATTGAATAATTCTAAAAATAAGTAATGAATTTATACCGAGAAAGTAGTGTATAATTTTGTACTTTAGGTAAAGTAAAACCTAAAGTTAATGACCCTAGCAAATTAGTTAAAGATCAACACTACCTATACATTTTCAAAATTACATTCAAAAGACATTTGTTATCCTTCATTTCAGTCAAAAACCCGGACGTCGCTTTTAATGTTAATGCTCGGAATCAATTGATGGTAATGCAGGTCCAAGCCTGCGGCTTTTTTCCTTTTACATGTATGATTGACGGGAAAATAAGTAGCTTCTACAAAGTCAAGCCAGCCGGACGGTAATTGATACGGTACGAAATTTATTATCGCTCGCGATCGCGAGGGACAGTGGTCTCGCACAGTGCTCCTCGGCTCGCAACACGCGTGAACCGCATAAACAACCGGCCTCGGTTTAACGAGGATTTATAAAACGGCAGTGATAAGATCGCAGTGGACGCGGGTCTTCTAATATGAATTTTAATTTCTGTCAGGCTTTAATTAACCCCCGGCAGCCCTATATAATTTTCTCGACGTTGAATAATTGTCTACCTGTCGCAACTTAGTTCGCACCTCTTCCCCTCCGTTCGCCCGCTCCCTGCCCCTCTGGGAAGCGCGGTTCGCAACGAAGAAATTGCAGCAAGATAAATTAGCGAGAATGAAGTGGACTTGTGCAGTCTGGTTCGTCCCCCATTTTTGCCGCGTTTTTATTTTATTTTTCCCCACCACTCTTCTTCGTTTCTATTACGTTGTAACTAGCGACAGGTATTGTTCTAAGCAGCCTTTGAGAGTAAAGTAACCGTGTTATGCTCTTGGCAGGAATTGTACCGTGGGGAGGTGACGCCATACTTTTGTAGGAGGTAGTACCTACCACCCCTTTTCTCCCTAAACCCTCCTAGCCACCCCGTGTTACGGCGGGTGGGTGAACCAACGGGTGGAGAGAAGGAGGGTGGCTGGAGGTAGTTGCCAAGGGGGGTGCTGCTGGTACGAAGGTTCTCATATTTCCTGTATTTTAATTTTTCACGATATCCAGCCAGTGTGCGGTCCGTAAATTATTTGTCATTTTTTACTTTTGCACTCCGTGCCTTCCGGTTCGCGAACGAGGACCATTCCGGTTCTCTCGCGATTTTTACAACGAATTGGATACCCAACATCCCTAGAGTCAATCTGCTTGACATGACTGTTGGATCGATAACCAGAAATTAAGATACGTCGAAGATCGAGGCACTATAACAATAGGAATTTCTTGATTTTGTGATTTATTTCTGTGTAAAGTTATAGGGTTCTGTCGCGGTTCTGTGCCTAACTTAGTTCACAATAAAATAAAAAATATTCTATTTCAATAGAAGAGTTTAACTGAAACTCTGCAATAAAATCGCTTGTTGTGGTCTGCAAAAAATGCATACTTTGCATTTTAATATTGATACATTCTCGATTCGACTAATCGTAGGTCTAGAATAAACAAGGTCAATTACAGCTTATGCAAGTAATATGCCGAAGCGCAGAATACTTTTTAACCGACTGTTTCACCCTCGCTTCACGTCATTCGAATCTCGGCGCATCTCGCTTATTACCATTTCGCAAATATCTGCTCCCATTACTAAAAACTGTTTTCCTTAAGAAAAGCGAGGGAAGGTGCTTCAGATTGGAGGTCGTAGGAAACGCGATCGAAGTCGCTTAACGACCGTCAATTTTGCCTTCGAGCAGCGCAAAAAAGTCCGTTGAGAACCACTCGAAGCTTTGTCCCCCTCCAGTGTCTCCTCGTGCTCCTCGGGTTCGGGTAGCAAGCACGAGGACGAAGGGGAGGGGGCGAGGGTATAGGTGT
Source organism: Calliopsis andreniformis (assembly GCF_051401765.1). Classification (NCBI taxonomy): domain Eukaryota; kingdom Metazoa; phylum Arthropoda; class Insecta; order Hymenoptera; family Andrenidae; genus Calliopsis; species Calliopsis andreniformis. The sequence continues at coordinate 11,546,976 of NC_135064.1, read as the reverse complement.
AGGTAAAAAAGGGAGGATGAGATGGCGATCGGTCGGGGGTCCAAGCGGCTCGCTCCCGCGTCCGAGGCCAGCGTTTGCACTTTCGCGTTACAAGCTGAGCGCGATTCGGAATCCAACGGCGCGCGTTTCGTTGCCCGTTTGTCTCAGGTCGTGGTCGGGGCCGCGGTTCCACGCTGTTACAGTCGAAGCGTTTGAGAAACCTAGCAGGAGAAATTTCGTATCGCTTTATAGCGGTCCAGTTCGCCGCAAGGTGGGTTTGTTTGTAGACCGCGTTTCTGGGACGGGGGGCAGTAATTGATCGGTACCCCATGAACGTTCGAGTTTCCGGCCAGTACACTCTGAATCATCAATTCTGTGCGCCACTTGTTCGAGGAGCGCGCCTTGGCCCCCACCGCCTTCGTCCCTCGCCGCCGATAGAATCGGAGCAAAGTCGACTGGCCGCTCAAGGCCACTCACCCCTCCCTAACTTATGAAATACTCCGACGGAACTTTTATTTCTACCCTGTTGTGAACTGTAGTAACGGTGATTAAGAGATTGTATAATGTCTTCTCGTGAAGGCTTTCTCTTGTCACTATTCTTTCGTGAAAATATGCACAACAAGCTGTTTGACAAATTAGTAACGACTGATCGATGAATGAATGAGATTCGATATCTTTCATATCATGAGGAGATATAATTGTCTCTAGTTGCGAGATTTTCTCGAGTTAACACTGGATTAAGTAGTACAGTAGCCAGTTAATGGAATGTATTTGGATTATGACTCTGTCCAGTCATCGCATTTGCATGCATCTTATTCAGTTTCGAGATCAGACCTTCATAAAGATACAAGTAATATTCTTTGAAATTTTGGAAAGAACCCTGTTTTTATAAAAATCATAAAAATAAGCAATAAAAAGAAGTTACATATAGTACACAACGTTACAATCAGTATTTGCTATTAATCATTATTAATTGCTTATATACTGTTACAAACAACTTTCAAAATGTTTACATTTCCAATTATTCAATATATTGCGATTATCTCATGTAACTTCATTTTATGTAACGAACGGGATAGAAATCTTATCAGTAACGCATCGTACAATTTTACATGATACTTCCCGTGCGTATAACCAGTTTCATGTTTCATGCATAAAAACGATGCATCGCTCATAAAATATTATCATTAATTAATTATTTGCCGTGCAGCGTTTTACAATTTCTCTATTTCGTTCTTCTGAGTAGGGGCGTGGAAGTGGATAATTAATATCCGGTACCAATTACGAAACTGGACTGCGTCGTAACTGTTCACGTTACGCCTGAAAGCAAAACTAAAAATATAGACGTACGTTTGTAAACTGAAATGAGAGAAACATCTGTTGTAAAAATCATATAATTCTATTGGCTACCAAGGGAACAGAGGCATATAATTAGCAAACATTTAGAAAGAGGAAACGATGTGTCGCCCTCTTCTCGCAGCTCCATATTCTCTTGCATTATTAGCCGCGACGGTGGTGCACCGAGATAGTATTGATTTTTACCGATATTTAGCCGTGGAATTATCCCCTCTCTCTTTCTCTCTTACTCTCTCTTTCTCTCTTTTCACGTCTCTGTTTCTTTTTCCCTTTCGCCAGCTCTGTCTCTCCTTACCAGTTCTACCTCCTTTTGCTGTCTCGATCCTCCCCCTTCTCGCCTCTCCCCTACTCCAAACTACCTCTCCCTTTCATCTAGCTGCTTCACCCTCGTGTTCCCCTCAGGGACACCCTCCGCAGTCAGTGGCACCCCTCACGAATCCTGGAGGAAACTAGGTGCTGGCAACAGGGAATCTGAATACCTATGACCCGGAAGGACGTTTCTATGCTAAGTATACGGTGAGCAACGATGAAAAAATGAGACTCCGCTTGCGAATCATCCCTTGTCTAAACGGTTGCACGCTGGCGGACAACGTCGGCTGTGTCGTTGACGAGGGGTGGACTGAAAGTTTGGTGTTCCTAATTAGAATGGATGTTAGGGGTGCGCCCTGATTACTTATCGATGTGTTTCTTATAAGTAGTTAATGCGTCAGGTGAGACGATGATGTAGCTGCTTGGATCATTCATGTCTGACTGTCTGTTAACATTAGGAAGATTAACCTCTAGGCGGGGTCGAGATTTGTAGATATGATATGCCTTTGTGTAAAATACAGGAGTAAGCTTTTGAAATTGAGCCAGTGTAAAAATGTCAATACTTTTGATATAATTTCACGTAAGTTACGACTGTCTGTGTTATTGGACATTAACTCCTTAGCTTACGATTGTCCTACCGTGTGAAATTACTATTATTTATTACTTATAGTCTGGCATTATAGAGTTTTTACCAGGGATGCTGTGAAAACTGCTGTTCGGTGATGTTATAAAATAGAGAGGGAATTTTTCGAAGGGGTAGAAATTCCTAGTAGTCACTATCCAGGCCCCCTTCGATTCCTACCAGTTACTATTCCCACTCTCTTCGAAAAGTTCCCTCACTACATCATATCACCGGGCAGCAGGTTTGGTATCATCCCTGGTTTTCACTGTTCAAGCTTTCTAGTGTAATACGTGGTTTTTGGAAATCTGATGTCAGGACGTCATTCAAACCCCTAATGAAGCTAGGTGCAATGGTTATCAAATTTCTTCCAGAACGACACGGTCTACACCCAACTATATTCTTTTTTAAATCTTTAGTCTTTGATAGTTTTCTAAAACGAAATATGCAAGTGCGTGATTATTCTCCCTCCAGAGAGTAAATTTAGAAATTAGCAAATTTAGTGATAACATTTCTAAATAGTATTCTCACTCTCTACCTATTCCTTATTTCGTAAACTCATAAAAGAGTTCCCCTATCATCTACTTGAACATAACAGAAGTCTATGCTACCAACATGTGTTATCTCATTGTCGAAAAAACGTTCCATACTCTCGCCATTAATGATCCATGAACCTGCAACGAGAGAACCCTGTACCCTCTATCTCCTTTAGTCCCTCTCCCCAGAAAAAAACAGCCCTATTACCTCCACCATGAAGAAACACATCGCGAAATTCCACTTTCCTTAAAACCCCCTCAGTGCCCAGTGTCCTCGTAACCAAACTTCTTCCAATCAACTTCTCGCACCTTAAACCACCCAGACCCTCGTGGCCCTCTTCAAGACACCAGGAAGTACAGTCTCTTACCTGATCGGCAACAACTTGGCCAAGTTTCGCTAACTTACCAGCGTATTATCGACTGGCCGTATTCTTTCCTCGTTGTTGCTAGTCAGGAAGCAAACCTCGTCCTTTTTTTCGCTGCTCCTGGCGACCTCTGTCCGCCCTGGCGCGGAATCGCGGTTCGCAGCTCGATCTTCCGGTACGGCAGCGTGCCGCCGAAGGATTCTCTAATCGGCGCAGGTTCAGTCGTAGGAGCCCATCAGGCAGGAATGGGAACCTCTAATTTATAAGACCGGGACGAGAGAGTCGCGGATGGAAGCAGGAGAATCGCGGGGATAGAGAAAGAGCGCCTCTTACTAAAATTCAAAAGTTCCTCGACGAAGTTTACGATGCCGTCTAGCCGGCGCGTCGCTGAGATTCTCCGTCTCCCTGGTCGTTTGCCCCCTCCACTCGTCTCGTCCTTTCCCTCGTATCCTTCCTAGACATGTCCTCCAACCTCCTCGTTCGTGTAACGCGTAACCGCGTGAGATCCTATTTTTGGGAGGAACCATTTTCGTCTCTGATTCACCGACTCACCTTCTGGTCTTCTCTTTCGGTTGCTTAATTGGGACAGGTTTCTTTCAGGACATTTGCATAGGTAATCGTTTGACTGTCGATTAAGTCAAACTGGTTGGGTTGATTCGATCGGGGCAGTAAGACAAAAGCCGGATTGGGACATGATGAACTGCGTTTTGTCAAGGGGATTACTTATAGGCTGCAGAGGGTGGAATGAGATGTATCTGTTTAATTACCTCCATTGTGTGGACAAGATGGGTAAAAGCGGAGTGAAAACGTGTGAAAGGATGGGTTCTGTTTTTAACAAATGGAATTGTGTTACATTCAGTAGTGTGTATAAAAATACATGTATTTTTATGTTTATTTTATTTTTAATTATTATGGGTATATCTAAATTAAAAAACAACTGCTGATTGAAAGTTTGGAATCACTTTCTAAATGAAGGAAGACAAAGATTACATGAAATACAATTTGAGAGAGAATAAATAGTTATATGAATCTTTTGTATTCTATTGATGATAAACTTAAGAATGTAAATATAGAAAGTACTAATTTCAAGTAAAAACTTTATTATGTAATATAGCTTTGCTAAGTATTATTAAGTGATTCTAAACTTTGGGCCTGTAGTTTACAATATAATCGGTTTACTTATTTATCTAATCTCCATTTATCTAATCTATTTTCTTATTAAAGTTTCTATTAAAAAATAGATTACATAATCTATTGTTTCAATGAAATTGTATAGTGTAATGACCATAAAAATTGCTCTACTTCACAAATATTAACGTTTTGCCGTAACTTTTACGTAAACAATTACCATATGTATTACTGAGTACTACTTTGGTTCACCTTTTTTACCTAGAGGCTACATATAAAATATAGCGACAGACAAAAGAAAGTTAAAAAGGTATATAACATAGCTACTATCTTGTAATGTAAGATTTACATATTCAACAAACTGTATTTTGAAGAAGCATAATGCAGTTTTATTAGCCACTGCAGTATGGAGAATGATTCCTTATCACTTTCACGTGTACTACTAAACAAAAATTCAATTTAGATCTACAGAAAACAGAGTTCAGCTCTAGCAATGGACAATAGGGTTCAATTACGCAAGATTTGCACTTGTTACGCTATATTCTAAGGAATATTAAGAGAAACCACCTGTCCATTGTTGAAACAGCAACTGCAAATTTACCATTCTCTGGCACGTTTTAAAATGTGCGGCTAGCCCCCGAGGTCTAGGCGAGGCTTTCGTCACGTTACCTGGTCAAGACGCCTAGGATGTATTGAACGTCGTAAACTGTTTTATCCCCGAGGGTGTACAGGGTGCTTTAACGAGTTTTAATCCGGATAAGAAACGATTGGCACCCCGCGGACCCCGTGTAACGGTATACTGGCGTTAAACGTTGAGTATGGTCAGCGACCCACGTAGCTATCTACCCAGTGTTGCTTGCTCGTTACATTAGAATGCGTTCGGCCTGCGATTCTTTATTCATCGACCGTGTAGCGCAACAAGGATACGTTCCTCCGTCTGGACGAGAGTACTTTCGAACTTACTTGGCAAGGGAACATTTTTAATCGACGACTTCGAGACAGTTCAACGATCGCTCAGAGCAACTTTGTTCGATTTAAGAATAATACAGATAGTATAATTGGGGATCTTGAAATTATGACTTTTTTGTTTCAAATTTTTCTTCGTTTATCAGTGATTGAATCTTTGACCTTTAAAAAATTCGAGAAACACACATTTTTAGATTTTGTTAGAATTTAATAATCGTTACGGTTACAAGTATTGTAGTTACACTTCGAATTTGTAGCATTATTTTAAGTATGTATATCTTATGATTAAACTGTGGAGGTTTCCTATTTCTTGTTGTATTTATGAAGACATCAATTTGTAGAGAAATCTACAGTTTATATCTAATAGTAATTAAAGTTTAATACTTCTCAATGTTTGAGAAATGTTAGAGATAGGAATGTGAAGAACGTGGGAAAATCATATGGTTAATATATTAGCTGATGTTATTACCCGGAGACAGTGGAAAAAATGTCTGAATTATAAAAGCGTATGTCTTAGTAGATAACTATTTAATCAGCGATGTCAGAAATATATTATAGAAAAGATAATCTTAATATGATTATTTAACTAAAAAATGCTTGAAATCAGATAAATTCTGATAATTAATATTATTAACTCATTAATGCGCAAGGTCGAGTAAAACGGTCTCTTTTTATTAAAAAACTAAAAATGAACAACATTACTCCACTAAAACGTAATTCCTCGAATTTTGTCGAACTCCAAATCGGTAACATGGGGTTAATATCCTGGACAGTATTAAATTCCCAAAGTGGTCCGTCCTTTCCACAAAACCAGCGATTTTAATTTTCCTGGGCCACAGACTGTAGATCGATTTTTAACGTAACGTTTATCCTGGTATTTACGATTTCCAGCAGAATGAGGTTCAAACGTGATCATCGATTTCAGGGTAGTCAGCAAAGTAGCATCGATGACCACGTAGAAATCGGCGATCGGTCATGCGTGCATAATATATTGAGATTCGCGTCTGGTTGCATTAAGCTGTAATTCTAAAGCCGCGTTGACGCACGAATATTTAACGTGGACGTTTATTTTCCCTGAACGCCCACGACGATCCCGAATGTCCTTTTTTCCCTGCTTGTTCGCCGATTTAATTTATCGATGTCGTTCGCGATCCCCCCGCGGACTCGGAGGAATTCCGTTCAACAAAATCGGTGGGTCGTGCTTGGTAACTTATAACCCGGATTGAAGGAACCTTCGAAACCACGTCTTAGGTGAGACCTTAGAATAGATATCGATGTACAATAGAACCTCGATTATCCGGAATACCAAGAGATTCAAACCTGAAGCACCCTTTTGATAGCTGATTTTATTATTTGTAGCAGACTACTATTAAGTATTGGAAAAAGTTCGTACGGTTTTATGGTACACCCTTTAAGCATTCTGCACCTTCTTGAAACATAATTTGATTTGACAAGATCGCCACTTGTTTCTGTATCTATTTTTCAACGATCTTTAAACTTATAGATTCTATATATTAGTACACAAGTTTTCACAACAGTTTGATATAGACGGAAAGAAATGACAATCACATGGGTAAAGGTCTGGATTACAAGGAGGATGTGGTACAACTTCCTACTCAACATCCTCTATTTTGTTGTGCGTCAGAGAAGGAACTAGAAAGTTTGCGTTATGTAAAAGAAGTCCATTTTTTCTGTTATCAAATACCTGAATTTTTACGATTTGGAATGGATTTCATAAATTTCTTTATAGTGAATATTTACAGTGATAGCCTGATTACATGGACAATGGTAGTAAGGTAAATGTCCTAGTACCCGAACACTTGATATGGCAAATGTTCCAGTGGACAGCCAATAAATATATATCTCAACATTTGAATTACGTTCCAGGAACTGAATATTCTATTTTAACTTATTACTATTACCTATGTAGTTAACTGAGCGATAAACCAACGGTGCAGAATGTTAAGGATAGATAGTATTCGTTAAATGAAGGAAGAAAATCCTAAATAATATGATTTGAAAAATAATTATTTTTGAGTGATTGCAAAATTATAAAAAACCTTCATCGTTTGAGTCTCAATCAATGTATTATACTTTTATTATTATTATCTAAATATACGTAATACCGAGTGAAACTACGAATAATCGAGGACCTATTGTACCTTCGAAGTTCTGAACGAAGTCCAAGCTACCTTTCCCTGTCCCACGACACGATCGTAGACCACCTAGAAACAATTAACAGCGCTGCGTCGCTTCCGTACTGGTGCATCTGCATCGTCCCTGGAACGTGTTCGTGCTCCCTCGTGTGCCAGCGGGCAGAATGACTCACTCACAATTCTTGGCACAATCGCACATCTGGTCGTAGTCGGATTGTCCTCGTTCCTGAGCCAGGCTGTCGCTTCCGCCTCGAACGAGCGTGTCGATCTGGCTCGTCAAAAGATACAGACGCACGGTGCCTGGACCGTACACTAAACGTTCACCGATATTTGTTCTAGCCATGCAAGTTAAACGGCGTTATTTGCGTGTGATCAACGTTAAACAATAAATAAAATAATATTTGGGATGCTCTATTTGGCGAACATATAATTTACTTTACGTGCTCACGATAGACCACCGTCGAGTCAATCAATTTCCTGTATTAGAGCAAATAATAAACAGATTATGATTGGAAATGGCCAGTTGCTTTTGCGTTAGTGTCACAGTTTCAGGTGGACGTTGCCTAGAAATGGAAACCCTCTGCACTGTGCTTGGGTTAGGTTCGTGGGGTCAGCTGTGCTCGAATATCTTCGCCCTGGGCGATGCCCTCGTTAAGGAACCTCTCATATGCGCCAAAACACCTCGGGGGAGGTCGCATGCGTATTAATTACTCGGGAAGACCAATCGAGGGGATGACCCGTGGGGAAACGGTCACAGGTAGTGTGTATAGCCATGGCGACCGCGTCAACCTCGCAATGAGCGTGGAATTGAGTTAAGGTTATGATAATGGTTCGGGGTAAGGGTTGGAGAGAGTGTAATTTTTCCTGAAGCTTACGATTAGTCTCAATTGCTGCTTGGAACAGGATTGAAAGTGTGCACAAATAGCAAGGTTCAGTTTTTAATTTATTCAGCGAAAAGGGGCCACGAGATAAAGAGGACGTTTCTCAATTATGTTATAAAAAATATTTCTTCACAGTACGTCGTTATTATTCATCTATGTATATGGTTCTAAATAGGTGGTACGTTGTCAAGTAGATACTTATGTAATATTTTTCAGATTAATCTGTTCTCAGCAGTACTTACCTGCTCTCTGATATTTTTACTTAATAACTTTTTATGTCCGAATTATGAGTTGTTAACATAAAGAATATAAGTTTGATATATTTCTTTTGAGACTGGCGTAATAGTCGCAAATATGTGAATGAAAATTAGATTCTGTTGTAAAGATGAGAAGTAGGGGTTTTAATAGGCTTATTAGGAAGATTTATGACAGGCTTATTTTGTAAGTATTTGTATAGAGTAATATATCACAGACGAAATCTTGTTCACAAGAGTATTGAAATTTACCATATAGTAGCTTGAAGTAATACCGTATACTTATGCATACACAGTTAAATTCAATAGTTAGTGATCATGCAATGTTATAAACTTGCCTGCAAAAAATATATATTTAGCATGTATCACATATATTACAGCAGATGTTAAGAACTTAATATCTATATATACTTACTATAAAATCGCTACTCTTTACTAGCAACAGGGTTGTAAAGTATAACGCTATTCTCATGTTGATAACTCTCATTTGTCTTCCTAAGGAGATCAAGAGAAAGTGAAACAGTAATTCCAAGGAATGGGGAAGATAGTGCCGAGCCTATAGCGAGAGAGTATACCGCCTCGTATTTCAATGCAAGTTCCCCGTTCTGGAACGCCAAAGCGAAGTGAGCGGTGGAACAATTAAGCAGCGAGCTGGGGTGGGGTGAAGCGTGGCTCGAATTTCACGGGAAATCATTATTTCGTCCAGGGTGTACGCGTTTCCCGGCCGTTTTCCATTTCTTCGGCAATTTCCGGCTCTTTCTTCGCGGTCGCGAGCTACTCGATCCTTCCTCGTCGAAAGCTACCACCCCCTCCACCCTTTCCCTTCACCGACGAATGCGACGTGAGCCATTAGCGCAGGTCACGGCGTTATTAAAGACAATGAAGCAAACTTTATACGAGCGGGGGTACGGGGCCAATTACTTGGCAATTAGTCGAGCGAGCAACAAGTGAGCATCGCCACGGACCTCTCCCGCCCTCTCTTTCCCTCTTGCTCCGTCTTCTGTTCGGACCACCTTCCCGTTCGCGGTCTCCCTCCGTTGTGGACCTTCGTCACGTTGCTTAAGAGGTTGGCTAGCGATGGCTCTTCGATCTTCCGACTCGCGAGTTCTCGAGCAATTTTTCCTTCATTCTAATGTCTGATGGAGAACGTTGTGTTCGAAGGGAAACGTATTCTAACCTCTTGAAGACGGATACCATAATTATCTTCTAAATCTTACGCTATACCTCGCTTCGAAAAATGTTTTAAATAAAACATTTTGTTTTTTTTTTTTTTGTTGAAAAATTGTGACCACCAAGATGTCTCCCGTGAGATAGGGTAAGTTTTATTTGGAGCTTTTTTTGAAGCGAGCTGTAGTGTGGGAGATAATTGCGCGAGAAATTTTAAATGGGTCACCCTGTATTGTATGGACTCCAATTTTTTATATCATTATCAAATGTATGTAGCAGTGGTAGGTAAAGCTCATTATAACAGGTGTCATATTTTGACTATCTTGAAAGTTGAAAATATTTGAAAGCTACATTCTTTACTGGAACGGTAATTTGTAGTAGGTAGTCTTGTAGCTAAAAAATTGCAGTAGATATTAGTCTTGTGTTGGATTAGAAATGTATACGTTTATGTAGATATCTGTGTAACAAAAAGTATGTGAAAAATATGTTTTTAAGAACATAGACTCGTTATAATTTTATGTTAATTAATTTAAGGAACCAACGAATAGGAGTAAATTTAGCTACCCTTGATACATAGCATTGTATCATGGCTGTTTAGGAGAATTTTTTCACAGTGCCTCTGCAGATGGACTGTTCCTCTTAGAAGGGTTAATCGTTAACTAGCACTGTGATCAATAGTGATCAGTACTAAATAAAATAAAATAGTATTCAAAGACTTTGCAGAATTTTAATGTATAAATATTGAAATGTCTGAAAAGTTGAATATTGCAATATTTAAAGATTTTGATGTTTGAATATTAAAATATATCTACCAATTTTTAAATGATAAAATATTCAGTATTTAAATTATTAAAATATACCAACTTTCAAAGCGTAAAATATTCAAATATTTTTATATTGCTATATTTAAATATTGTCTACGATATTTGAAAATCAAACATCACTTGTATTGTGGTAATAAAAATGAAGTATGAAATCGTAACTATAATTGGGCATTTATGTATTTACATATATTGCACTTCTTAATTACAATTATTATTTATAATTATGCACATGTAGCTCCATCAAATGATCAGTTGCCACCTTATCGGCTTCTGGCCTCCAATTATTAACTGATATTATCGGTCGATAACAGCCAATCGTCTTCTTCATTTTATCGCGAACGCTAAGCCTTGCAAAATGTATACAATATTTACAACACATTAAAATTTGAGTAGGTACAGTGAATGAAACAACATTTTTTGTAATTTATATTCGTAGCTTTGGAGTCGATCAGTTTCCTAAATTTTTAATTATGTTCAGATATCATTAAAAAAGTCATAGCCTTAAATATTCATGGAAAATAATCCTTGAACTTTCAATCTACAAAATTTCCCTGTTATCATTCACGATATAGGTAATTTACCAGTAAGATACTAAATCTCATTCTTACGTTTAGGACCAAATTTTTCGAACAATCTGAATCTTCAATTAAATTAAAATTCAAAATGATTCGAGAATCTTGACCTATATCTATTTTAAAGAATTCGATGGCGTTTAATATTCATCAGTAAGCATTTTCAGAGAGAAAAAGAACCTCTCTCGACTGTGGATCGAGGAATCTGATTCTGTCCGTTCTACTATCGCTGATTTCACTCGGGATTCGTTAACACGTCTGTAATTGGATGTACCGTTGTAATTGTGGGTCACGTGAGCCCTTCTGAAGTTCGAGAACGTTCTCTAACCCCAGACAATGATTATGAAAAGTGCATTAACTTAAGCGTACTCGAGACAAAATCGCACACGGACACAATTCGTCAAGGTTCGTTTGTGTAGTGAAGCCTCTGTATAGTATCAAAATATTAACGATGGGTCATTTATTAGCAGAACGCGATTCGAAAGGTAGATAAATTTTCTCCCCAATTTTTTACTGCGCCACGTCACTCGCAACATCCATTTTTACGCGTTATTCCATAACGACTGAATAATCTGGACGAATGCAATTTTAAACAAACAGCTCCCCTCATTATTTATGGCCACTAGACGGTCGCATTAAAAATAATGATGTTGCGCCACACTCGCCGGCACGGAATCAATGAAGCAATTAAATTGATAAGTTTCGCTCGTTATATTTTCATTCTTTTGTCACAACCATCAAACTGTAAAATTACACTTCGCCCTTTGCCATCGTGCATTACGATACATAATTTTCCCTTATATTCCGCTTTAACTTACAATTTTAATTGGAATCGTTACACGGTAATCATACACCCCCGCGTGGAAATCTCGTCGTTCGAATTGTGACCTTTTTAATCTTGCCTTTATGCGAGGCCGTAGCAAATCCCTCGAATATCCGTATATTTGCGATTTTTGACTCCGACAGTCGCGCTGCGTGCACCCTTGAGCATTCACGTAGACACGAAGGGTGGGTAAAAGGGGTTGCAACAAGCACTCCCTGTCAAGAACGATCTCGCACTTTCCTCCGTTTGGTTTGAATAACGTCATGTTTCTTCTCATTTTCATTAGGAGAGTTCCAGGATTTTCAACTTTTGATACGCTCGAATAGTTAGGCTGAGAAACTCTGTCAGCCATTAAATCTAGAAGTATCACGCGAGACGATATACGTCTCCTGTCCGAAATTTAGTATTCGTATATTTGCTTGAGCAGACTAAACGTAAATCTGGAAAAGGTATAAAAATTGTTAATGTGTTTTATTACATGTTAAGCACAGTAGAATTTTGTTTAACCGAATCTCTTTGAGTATTGACAATAAATGACTATAATACAGAATATCGATTGAAACTTGAATTGTAATTTAATAGTAGTCTATCGAAAATAATGAAATTATTCTTCAAGGGTGTACTTGAAGTGTGAAGTACCATATTTTCATTCATATATCTATTTTCTGCTTTTATCACTGTTTTTACCATTCTGAATATTCTAATACTTTTTCTATTATATTACATTTTGATTTCTCACTGCTTCTTTAAAGAAGTTTTCCGGATTTAAATCTTTGAACCTTTGAATCTTCAAATTTTTGAATATTTTAATGTTTGAATTTTTGAATGTTTGAATGTTTGAATTTTTGAATATTTTAATTTTTAAATGTTTGAATATTTGAATTTTTGAATGTTTTAATCTTTGAATTTTTGAATATTTGAATCTTTGAATTTTTAATGTAATGATATTAATGCGAAACAAGGGCAAGCACACATTTTATAAATAGTTAATAATTTAAGTAATTATTCATGTAACTCGAATAATCAATTATTGCGATCCCACATGATATACCAACTCCTCAAAGCCACGTTCTGATACGACACAAAGTCACTTCAACGCAGATTCACACTTCTGTCGAAGTTTCATAAACCACCCGTAATAATAAATACTAAGTAGTATATATCAATAATAAGGCAGTTAATAAATACTTTATATTACACAGATACTCTGCACTTGACAAATGACAGTATTACTTAGCAGCCATGGGAGTCTTGACAAATTCCAGCCGTTTGAAGGCCTGTTTAGGCCTGCCCCAACAGTTTAATTGATCCTATAGAGATAAGCGTTTCCGGAAGACTGTTTCACGCGTTATTGGTGCGTGGCGATCTCGGGGGCACGCGTTACGAATTCATTAACTCGCTTCGAGATATATACGGGCGATAGCGCGGGCTGAGCGCACATTATTATCTTGCACCTACTAGTTTTATCAGGCGACCGCGATGCCGCGTCTACGAACCGCAACCACTTAAAATCTCGCTCACCGCGCTGGCCACTTCTGCTGGACGTTCTTTAATTGCCAGCATTTAAATTGCTGGTACGTCATTCTGTTATTGCGAGGCAAATTGCCGCGCGATTGCCCCGTCGCACTTTTCCATCACGGCGAAATCTAACATCGAACGTTCCGGGAACCAGCGAGGTGAACGCCTTGAAAAATACCTGGTACTTTGCATTCCTAAAAGCTGCCCTCGTTTAGCCTCGTGCCTGTTGTCGTAAAAGCATCGCTGTTCTCTCTCTCGAAAAAAGGGGGGACCGATTATTGGCGAAACGTTCGGTGAAATAAGCGAATAAAAGTTTGATAGAATGCTATGTCGGAACTCGGATGTAATTTATCGTGGATGAAACGAGAGGATAGAAGTGATGAAAAGTGATGTTTTATGGAATGCCTTCTGGGAAAATGTAGAGTAAAGGTATCTAATATCGTGTGATATAAATAATTCTTATTTTGTGAACTATTTTCAGTGCCTTTGAACTGTGAACGTCGGTCACTTATGTGTGACACGTCTATCAGTGGGTGAAAGTTAGAACAAAATTTGCATTGATTTTGTTTAAGCTAAAGGAAACAAGCATTATTTTCCTTTTACTTTTTGCGAAATTCATTCTTTTAGAGCTAGATCAGATAAAAATGGTGTGTTTATGGAGTAAAGGAAAAATTGGTCTCAATTGAAGGGTAGTTGATAGTTTTGTATCTAATTAGTCTCAGATGAATAATCAGTCCTTTATATTTCATGTGCAGGAGCATGAAACTGTTGAAATTTAAAGATTTTTAATTACAATCGAAAAGAAATAAGAGATTCAGAAATATTTATTAATGATTGAAGTTACTGAAGTATGTATGTGATTTAGATACTCCTATTATAGAACTAAATTTTATGGTTTCTTCAGTTTTGCTACGTTTCTATTCTTTTTTTCTTGGTGTCGTATTAACATTTTAAAAAACTGCAACTGCATTCTAACACAGTTATTTAAGATACTATAAGGTTATGGAGTTCTTACTCAAAACTTGAAATGTTTTTAGGTGTAAGCCTTGTCTTGTTAAAAAACATTCGTCAATGTTTCGTAAACATGGTAGCTTCATCAGGGATGCAAATAATATACTAATACTGGTGCGTACCTTGCAATGACCCACTGTTTTTAAGTGAACCTCACGTTCTGGTTCGTTACTCACCAATCGAAAATCCTTTTTAAATTGGTCAGCTGGACAATTAATCCCACTATAGGATTACATTCTCAAACAATTTTATTGCTGAAATTTGCTCTAATACACTGCAATGTTATCTCGATACAAGTTTAATAATGCATTCGTGTTCCTTTGGAACTATTCTTTTACTTCATCTGGTTCTCAACTTGAAAAAGACAAATTCAAGTTGCTAGCGCGAAAGCAGATCTTACGATTAGAAACGAGTTCCTCACATAGGTACTCTAAGCCCCCAACTGACTTCAAATCGTGAGCTTGTTCGCGATATTGTAATCGTTTATTTATCTATTATATCTTCGTTGTTATTTTCCAATTACATCGTGTAACAAAGTTGTAGATACTGTTACTATTATTACGATTGTTCATTGATGTTCAGCGGTTTGTATCGATGATTCTCTCCAAGGAGAAACATTGTCCGTGTTATTGTTCGCAACTGGCATTTACCAGTCGATGTAATCGTTCCTCGTGTATTTACTCCGACCACTCTTTGCCCGACTCGTGAGTAGTTCTCCCTCGAGAAATATCCGACTCGAATGCGCGACGACTTAAAAAACCCTGCTCCTTTCAAGACGCATGAATATTAATACATCAGACTTTCCGCGGCGCGCGTCCTGTCTACTGACTCTTAAATCTGAATGCCAGGGAGAGAATTGTCTTTAAGCTTAATGCCTCTAATTGTTTCATAGATCTTTTCAATGCATTCTGCCATTGCTGTATTTTTTGGACATTTATTGCGAGACTAGCCGTTTGTTTAGGTGTAATTGCTTCACACTTTGAGCAGAAAACAAATGTAAATGATAGTGGTTATTTTGAATCATAATAGCGCATAGTACATGACTGCTTTATTGTTTGTACTTTTGGATTTGTTTGTATTATATTGGTGTACATGAAATGGTTAGTTATAGAAAGCATAGTGGTTCTTGTGTCCCGTTGAAGCATTGAAATTTCATTTAAAAAAGGTAAATGGTTTAGTTAGATGTTGGAAACGTATTACAAATTAAAAATATAAAATTCTTGAGAACAGTCAAATAAAAAATTCTATTTGTGTAATTGTACAACTACTAAAATATCTATGTACTGCTTAAAACTATTTATAATGGTAAATATAGGTATTGAAAGATACTACACTCAATTAAATGAAAATGAACATTTTTTTACTCATGTTAGTTTTCTTGCAGGGGTATGATATGCTTATATGTCAGTTATAATTATGTAACTAACTCTTAGCTGGTGTGATGTTAATTTTATGACATAAATAGTAGAATGCAGCCAGTGCAGTTTTATTATATAAATTAATCATGAATAGTCTGAACAGTTAAGAAATTCTAGAAAGAAATAACTCATATTTTATTTTCCATTGATTTTGCAATAAAATATTCCTTAGTATTTTATACAATCAGATGATATAGACTTTTATCTCATGAAGGATCTATTATACCTGTTTTAATGGGGGAAAAAATAAAAAAAAATATGGGGAAGTATAAATATTGGAAAAATATAGCATACTATAGAAAAATAATGAGCATTGCAACTAGAGATTTTTATTATCGAGTGGAGCCATAACTTTACTGCACGAACTAAAGGTTAATTGAGGAACGTAATTAAAAACAGACTTTTTTTAATTTTTTCATTCAGCACAGCTTCGTATGCAACAATCTAATATTCGTCAGCACCTAGATTTTATGCTTAATTTAAACTAAATATGCTCATCTCTCGTGCTGTATATATTCAAACACGAAGCAAATGTATCCTTTTTACTAATAAACATATGGCGTATAATACGCCAATAATTCTAAGCTAGTATTATAAGTACCAATACTACAACAATATAAGATGGGATTATCTATTGATATTGCATTAGAAAAAATGATTTTTTAACTTATCAATCGTCGTATCTTATTCTTCATCATTTTTGGTTGTAATTAGTACTTCCTCGATGACGTCTATGCACCATACCTTTTCCCCCATTCATCATCAAACACCACATACAGCATTCACTGCCCCATAATTGTATTTACAAGAATCTTTCTACATAATTTCTATCATTTAACTTAGAGATCACAAGCTTTTCAATAATATCAAAAAAAAATTGTTTCCAAACAGTATTCAAAAAGTCCACAATTCTTCATTTCATCACACTCTATATAATATTGGTGGATATTTTTTGTACCAATTAGTAACCCGTCGATAACTCTATGTATCATTCTCCCCTTTTTTCGTGTATCACCATAAAACATATGTAGCATGCACTGTGCTGTAGTTCTGTATACGACACTTTTTCTAAATAACGTTTCAACAATTGTAAAATACGGGCGTATCATTCAGTTTAGAAGACACAGGCTATGTGTTTATATTATTTTCTTTGAATTATGAATTTTAGATGAAAATACTTCTTGAAGGGTTAAAAGTCGAATTAGTATACATGTTGTAACTCCTTCACACTCCAGCTAAGAGCTAAGAGCTACACACTCATCACCTGTATACTTGTATCCATGAATCACTAAAGTGACTGACACGTTTACGGTCGATTCTAAGCCACCTAACACAACAGAGAATATCTGTAGCTCTAAGGCAAAATGACCTATGTTACATTTTCAACAGATTCGAATTAACCCTTTACAGTCAAGAACGCTGTAAATAACACTATATTACACCAGTACAATTTAAGTGAGATCTAGAATATACAATTTATTTTCCTAGAAGCAACAATAGGTACTAAAAGAATTTTCACACTTAAAAATAAGGGTTCAAAAAGACACACAAGTCCATAAAACCTCATTGAAATTTTAAACGCCAATATCTCGAAAACAGAAACATGTGACTTAGTCGTTTCGCTTTAAGCTGGGTCTACACTACATGTTAGGTAACAAAGTTATATAACACTTTAGAAAACAGTCAAGAGAGATGTTATACATATGTCTCTTCTCCGTCTTCGAAAAAGTTATGCAAGTTCGTTATATAACACGTAACGTAGACCCACCTTTACAATCACAGATATAAGTGACACGGTGTCTTGAATTGCCGCCGAATGCAAAAGACGGCGGCCACTTTTGCATCGTCCTGTACCAGCAACCCCCGGCGGTGGGCGGGCGGCGAGATGGGGCTGCGGGGGGCGTTTTTCAAATAATTACATCGGGCTGCGGTGGTGGTGGGTTGCCATGGCAACCGCAGTGCCTTCAGCATCCTACGACTGAAAGCAACCGGGCAACCGTGCTGCGGTGCAACCCGGTTCTCTCTCCCTTGCTTCAGACTTTCGAAGCCAGACCTCCCCTGGACCGTTTGCGTTTCACCAGGGAACGTTCATTGCTGGATCGAACAAACGGAGCAGGGAATTAGCAATTCCCGAATATAATAATTCCAAGGGGCAGTACTGCCCGGTTCAAGGTTCGCTTTGGACCGTGTCTGGAGGCTTGCGGAATGCCCTCTTCACGCTATTTGTTTAGTAGGCTGGGTATCTTCGAGGTGACAGTATTATACAGTATTCCAACGAGTTGGAAGAAGTTAGAAGCTTGAAGAGTGTAGGAAACTTGTTTCTAAGTCGAGTTCACGCACTAGCAATGTGAATGTGTCTTCTTGAGGATGAGAGGCTAGGTAAACTAAAAGAATACAGAGTCTAGATTCAAGGTATAAGCTCGATAGGACTTGGGTCTTTTTGACATTACATGGATTTTCTCGTTTTACATACTCCTCGTTTTTGGGAAACAAATTCGAGTTGCTGGTGCGGAAACTGATTCTAGAAACGAGTTTCTTATATTCTCTTTCTAAGTTGCCGGATTGTATCAAGATAGTATTGCGATTTCAAGACAATAGGAGTGCATCATCGAACCTGTATCGAGACAGCACCATAAGTGATCTGAAATTTTCTGTTTTCTTACTAAATCTTTTTTCTGAAAATTTTGATAATATTTTGAGTCATTATTTATTATCGAAATAGGTTTTTGTCGCTATAAACTTGTAACTAACTTCAGCAACTAGATTCACGTTTTTGGAACAGCCCCTAAGCAACATGGCTAACATTGGCACATTCTTTTGCTATTAAATATTAGTGTATGGTGTATCGGAATACTCACACACTCGCACACGTTATCTCTTGAATATCGTTTCAACATTGACATTAGAGCTTGTTTCCTTTGATCCGTATGGAAGAACAGTTCAGTGAACGTATATTGGCCAATGTTAACGGTGATGTCGAATTGACATGAAATTCGTACACGTGACCTGGCCAAGTACATAGGTACGTTGCTTCGTGTTTGTCAAATGTTAACCATGTTGTCTGTAGCTAGTTGATGGACAGTTCAGAAGTTTGCGCTTTGTGTCTGTTCTGCGAGTGAGAGAAATGAAGAAACAATTTAAAGACGAGAAGGGTAATGATGACTTTGTAATGAGAAAATTTAGTACGTTCAGTAGCGTATTTTCGGATGGAAAGTCACTGCTATGTGTAATTATTTTTTTCATAATTTTGAGTTTGCTAATAAGAGGAAATATTTCTCTGAAATATAAAATTATATCTATATTGCATTCACTGCTGAATATATACAGGGTTAATCACATCTGTGCAAGGCTGTCTTTAAATTATACAAAAATGTGTTAAACAAAATTTAAACAATATTTAGGATGGCGTAATTTTCATAAATCAGAATTTCTTTCATTTAAAAGTTTTATTGAAGATAGGAATCCTTCCTTGTTCTTTAGATACAACTAGAGAAGTTTTCAAATATTGTATATTAGAATTCAGAACTATACACATTACAGAAATTGTAAATCAAAATTCAATACAAGTTGTGCGACGCTACTGTACCCTTGAGTCTTCGACTACATTAAATACTGCAATTTCAATTCATTTTCTTGTAAACACAGCACTGATCGATGAATAAATTTGCATTTGCTGTCGTTATAATGCTCTCACGACAAACTTTCTTACATACTGTGCGATTTCTTTGCTTCAAAAGTTTTCAGTTGCAACTGCTTAGACTATGGGTCATAATAACTCCATATAAAAAAGTCCGATAGAAAAAAGACCGAATATGAGAACAATACCTGGGAAATGCAGTTCATTATTACTTACCAACAGGAATTTTGTGTTTTTCTAGCGCTGTATGAAGTAAAATCACATTATTTCTAAAGCGAATATTTTGACGTAATCCAACGTTGTATGCAGCGTTGTTTTCTTTTGTTTCTTTGGAAAAAAAAATAAAGGAAGTGAGGCATACGTAGATAATTAAACCTTTAGTGTTTCATGTATTCACCAATAAATTAGTTAAAAATGTTTGGTGTTTTGTTAGATTCTAGAGGGGGACGAAAAATTATACATGCAAAGTAACCTACAAGGATAGAATTCTATTTACTTTATCATAGTGATTTATTTAATCCTTATCTTATGGATTTCAAGATCTACTTTGTTGCAATAACCTGGGAGAGTAGTATTCAAATGGATCTGATACATTAGTTATAAATCTATCTATAATGTTTATTATAACTCCACTCTATAATTATGTTCATTCATTCACCTATCTAGATCTGTCAGCACCTCCTGTATAGCAATAGTACTTTCTTAACGCTAGCACTCTATAAGCATTATTCTGCTATCTTTGTACGATCTTTAAAGCGCCTATTATTTAGACATGTCAAATGTTCCTATAGTATACAAGAATATTTTTCTCATTTGCCACCATTACCCACTCCACACAGCGCCATTCTAATTTCAGCTGATTAAAATAATCCTCCCAAGTGGGCATTACACAATAACTCAATTACAAATAGATTTGATCGCAACTAGGCATAAAGCATTAAACACATCACTGTATTTGTCTCCATAAGTCAATCTCTTTTCCCCATTCGACTCCTTTTCCTCACCAGGCCAACGAAGCTCACTCTCGTAAAGTTCTACCTACTACGACCTTGACTTCCTGCTAAACTTTATTAGACGTCGCTTCGTAGTTACGCAACGCGACCGCTTGAAGAGTGTTACAGCTAGATCGTAAATTCTTCCTAGACGAGGCGTGCAAGCGTTACGATGACATTGCGCGACACGAGGATACGGTCCAAGTAAACTCTGGCGTATGACCAAATTTCGCTCATAAAATTCTTGCGGCACGCTCCAAACAATCGTATATCAAAATAATCCCCAGACTTTAAAGACCCTGGATCGTTAAATCCGATCGAAAGGAATCAGCGACCTCGAAGATCGTATCCCCATCGATGTCGGACCACCAAAATAGTTGTGCTGTTTTAACCTGAAATCCGGTTAGGCTCGGTTGCCCCCGCCGAATCCGCAAGTTCCTTCATCCAGCGTCTGGTGTCCCACTTCTGGTCCCTTTTAGTGCTCGCTTGCGCGCGGAATTTCGCGTCCCATTAGGCGCGAAAATAAACGCGGCGTCAACGAGGCTTCGCTAGAATCGCTTTCTCGTCCTCGAGAGGGGGGGCTAAAATCGGCGAACAGCGAGGAGGAAGCACGGCGAATGGGCCAAGAAGCGGCTGAAATCGTGGCTCACGACTCACGACATGTCTGCGTTGCGAATCGACGCGGCCACTTGCGGGCTCACCTTCTCCCCTTCCTTCCGCGGTTCGCTCGACCTACTAGCGACCTACACACCTAACCTGACGTGCCACGGGTCAAGCAGGATTCGAGAGAGAATCGCGAGAGAGAGAGGGAGAGCGGAAAGGAAGTGGGTGCGCGAGAAAGAGAGGGAAATGGGGGGTTGGAGTGGGGTCAGTTCGTGACCCGACCACCTGTGGAAGCAGCCGGTAGCTACTTCTTGTTTGCTGTTTGCGCATACCTACCTACCTACCACTTATACGTACTACTACGTATTACGTAGGCGAACCGCCAGCCGATGACCGTGGTCACGGTTAGAACCGAAATTGCACTGCTTCTGCTTCGCCGTAGACTCCTGGACCGCCTTGGTGCATTCCTTTTAGATGCTGGAGGGTGGGAGGTCTATGTATATTTGCGGGGTGAAAGGTTGACGCACTTGAGATGGGGGACATTGGGTTATCCAGTGGATGTCCTAGGGTGTGCTGCGACGAGACCAACTGGAGTGAGTCATTGGGTTCTTGCTTTTCTTTTGTTTATGAGGTAACAAGGGTTAATGTTAATTTAACAAATTACTGGAAGTGGTGAGCTGGAAGTGGTGCGAGAAGTTTGTATATTTTTTGTACTTTTTACTTAACTCTGCTTACTTAAGTTCTTTTTGACCTAATCGTTGGTTGAGAAAAATGTGATACAGTTGTCAATATTTATATTTTTGATTTGTTGGTACTGTAATAGGAGCTCATTAGTTGCATTTATAGTTATTTATTATACTTAAATTTCACATTGAGCAAGTACCATATATTTCTCATAATTTAGAAAACACTTTCCAACTCCTATTTGACAGCATATACTATAATACTATAAGTGGAACAAAAACTTATGACATCGCGATAGCAAATGCAACGCTAATTTTTTCTCACTTTTTGCAATGGTAGAGGTTGGTGGAAGTATTAAACCTATTTATACACCAATTCTCCATCCACTGAACAGCTTTTTCCCCTTTTAGCTGTTAACTATTAACCATCCACGTTGAAGACCATGAATCAATAGCTTCATTGCTCGAAGCAAAAATCTTGTTAAAAAGTCAGTCACAGCTAATGTAGCCTCTGACAGGACAGCGTACAGTCGGCAATTGCCCTCTCGTTCGATGGTAATTTATTGACTCCGAATCTCCTTAGGCGTGATAGGTCTCCCACGTATAAACCGCAGTAGCAACTGCGCGAACAAGAAAATGAATTATTACGAATGGCTGCTAGGGGAAAGCCTAGAGTGCAAAGTAGGTGACGCCTCAACGATGACGTGGAGTGACTGATGACGCGATTAACCGGAGAGGTTAACGCGTTCCCTTTGTTTCTCCAGCTGAACAACATCACTCTTGAATACTCTTCTCTAATTTTTCCGTCCGATGTAGTTAGGCAAGACTTTTTGCTTCGTTGCTATGCATCGCTGGCAAACGAATTCAGGAAGAACGTTTGTCTTCTTTAAACGGTTCGCCCTGTACACCGAGGCATCGCGCGGTGTAAATTGCACTATCGTGCATTATTTTGACAAACATTTGTCGCACGCGGCAAATTGTCCAATAAAACGGGGACAATTTACCGCGACATTTGGATATAATTATAACTTAATGCGCGCTCCGTCTGCTCGCGATTGTAATTGCCACGGTAACTACGTTTAGGTTCATTCACAGTGTTTTGTAATGATTTAAACAGTTCCTGTCGATCGGATTTATGGCTCGCGGGAAAATTAATCGACGACAGACAATCTATTGCCTACATGGCGACGAGTTCGCAGTGCTTAGTGCTGATTGATCGAGTTTTATTATTGAATCGACTTTTGTGTATATTATATCTTTGACGAAATTTTCTTTTATCAAGAGCTTGATGTATCTAAATTTTATAAGTAATTGCTGTTATTTCTTAGTACTAAGAGTAATATATTGGTACGATTATTCATTGTGTACGTTTTATTCTTTATAAGTGTTACTTTCTCTGAGTTAATATTAAGTAAAATTGAGAAGATATCAATATTTCTATGAATTACATACTTCTACAAAGAGTTATTTACTTTAGCATACTGTTAGAAATATGGATTGTATGATGAACCGTACATACATGTGGAAAATGTTGAGCTTTAACATTTTGTGCTATTCAAAATTATTACAAAAATGTTTGAAGTTTGCATAAAATGTGTTTGGGGTATTTATTCTACTGCCAGCGAGAGCTACTTAGATAAGACACAGCGAAGTTATTAGAATAAGTTCCAAGTCAGACACAACGAAATCAGTAGAATATGTTCAAAGTCAGGCAGAACAAAATCAGTATTACTTGTTCCACGTCAGACACAGCTAAATCAGTAGAATATGTTCCAAGTCAGACACAGTGAAGTCAGTAGAATAAGTTCCAAGTCAGACATCTAAATCAGTATTACATGTTCCAAATCAGACATCCAAATCAGTAGAATATGTTCCAAATCAGACACAGTGAAGTCAGTAGAATAAATTCCAAGTCTTCATTTTCATTTTACTTTAGCGTGTTGAATCACTCCTTAAAATTTCTGACACTTGCCGTCGACCACTCTACATATCAAAACACTCCTCACACTCTAATATTACGCTATTCCATATTAAACACATATTCCGCATGATAGCAACTCACCCTACTATTCACCAAAGGTATGCACGTCAAGATCCTGCAGCTACAACTTCGTCCACCTCCCCTGTCAGCGTATCCCAACCGAAAAGAGTTAAAAGTTTCCCGTTAGCCATGAACAATTGCTTCCCGTCGCTGGGGATCATCTCCTACCCCGTACCCGGCGTGACACGCGCGCAAAGTCGTCCCCGGTGACGTAACAACAGCCAAACTACACTGCTTCGCCATAGGTATGATATACGCGTCGCTTAATAGTACTACGTCCATTCATGCCGCGCGAGTCACCGGCAGCTTAGCGCTCTATTAATCACAGATTATTATTCATGCGCCTAACGGCGTTCCGTGGCGCTAAAAGCGCCGCTGACTTTTGTCGCCCCATTGCCTCCGAGCCTCTCCTCCTAGCGGCGCGCGTTTTCTCTCCGTCCCTCTGACTGCCACCTTGCCTTCCCTACCCTACCACCTAGCCTCCAGGCCTCGCCCCCACCTACCTGAATTCTTTCCGGTTCCTTTCGCGGTCCCGCTTCATTAACCAGCACGTGGTGGAAATGGGATCGGGAAGCCGGTTCGGGCAAAAAGAGGCCCGTCGATAGAGAGAGTGGCAGGAGACTCGTATCCTGGCCACGGTTAATTGATTTCCGTGGGAACCCCTGTCCCAGGGCTGTTTTGTCCGCGGTGAAAGGCCTAGATCATCCGCTGACTCGCGTTGTTCACGGTGTCCCGTCAGATTCGATGGCCAACGTGACGCGAAGAAGTGGCGTGGGCGTGGCGAATCGGAGAGGGGTAATTAGAGCACAACTCACGGGGGATCGTCCCGGAGCGTTGATCATCGATTTTTCTTCAACGCTGCAGGGTTTTTAGAGCGTGTGGGTGTGTGTACAGTGTTGTCGGGATACAAGCTTGGGGGAGTGGTCATGGCCAGGGGTTGAAAAGGATCTGAAAATAGCTGTAACTGTGTGGAAGATGTTCTCGCTGGAGGTCGAGGAAGAGACAAACTTTTGGTAATAAGGAAAGGTGCTACAGCTAGATACTTATATTATACTTGTAATTGTAAGTAATTATATTTATAGTAGTTATAGTTTTGCGACTCATTGCATGCAACAGGTTTACAGAATACAAGTCATGTTTTTGAGGAAAATTCATGTGCCAACGATTCATATTTATCTCGTGAGACGTAAAACTGACAGAAAATGGCAGTAATCTCGAAAATGAAAATAGAAATGACAGATGTACTGACAATCTTGTAGCTAGTTCATACATATTGTAATTTGAATCCAGGGTATCATTTAACTTGTTGGTCAGTGTACAATATGAGAAATAAATATAATTTTCCAGTTTTATTTGAAAATAACTTTCCATAGTAAAATATGACTTTGCATTTCATTATGTACTTAATATCTAAAGTTTGACAATGATTCATGAAATACAAATATATAATAATACAAATTTCACACAAGTTTTGATTTCGTAATTATTATCTTATCATAATAAAATTTAAAATATAATATTCGTTATTTACCAAAAATACAATTCATTGGAAAGTTTTATTTGAATATTATTCAAAGTAGAATTGATTCGAAACTTTATACAAATAACTTATGTAAATATCGCCTAACTCTGGTTTCATTTTATAATTAAGACTAACATCAAAGTCGTGAGGACAGAGGTTAGGCACACAAGTGCAAAGGGTCAAGTCTTCTGCAAAGTTCAACAAGATGAGGATTCGAAGTGTAACTATCAGGATGCGTTTACACTTGGTGAAGACCAAAGCCTTCGGTCGAACTGTGTCGACCGTTCGATTGAGTGTTCGTGTTCTCAGTAGAGGTCTCAGAGGACGACTCGAACAATTGTCTCTTGCGCTTGGGGTTCTCCGTCAAGCAGAGAAGACTAAGGTCAAAAGTAAGAATTTGACTTTGGATGAAGATTACACAAAGTTATTGCAAATTAATAATCTGCTATATCCATGTTGAATTATTTAATATATTACTTTCGATCCTGGTCTGTTCTACAAGCTTCTCCAGGACACGTTCTAGTATATGTTTCGTTTAAGCAAGACAAAAAGATCCTCATTCCTCGCAATGAATATCTTTTTTGAGTGTCACTCTTATAGTCAAGCAAAAATCTGGTACCTGGAGAAAAACAATAGTATAGTATGTTCTTGTCTTTTTAATTCTGGTCTTTGGTTCTTCTTTCTTCTCTCCAAGGATCAACACCATTTTTATTTTCCGTGATAACACCATGCATGCATCACCACTCATTATTAGGAGCGTTTCTTGCACGCGTGTCAATGTTTTCATTTACGATGCTGTTGTGTCGGTGTTCGTATGCCATTCACGTCGCGGCTGTCGTCTTTTTGCCACCGTTTCGGACACGAATGATTAATTATTGTCTCGAGGACTCATCCCCGCGAGTGTCGGTGATCTCAGCGGGCCAATGCAAAAAGGAGAGTTATCGCGGGATTGCGATTGTTGATGGACAACTTTATTTTCTGGCGCAATCGGTGCGTGTGCCACGAAAATCAGACAATGTCTCGTTTTGTAAGTCGTTATTAATACTGTGTTTTGAATACGCCTGCCAGCTAAATAGGAACTGTGTTTAATACAGGCAATCCTCTTATAATTTGGCAGTCCAATGTCATCATTTTGATTTGACAATTGAAAGATATAGAGAAAACTTAAACAAATTTAGCGGTATGTAGCAGTGTTAAAAAACATAAAAATTAGTGTACCTGATTTGATTTTAATATATACCTAATATGTTTGCTTATTTATTAATATGGTATAATAGTCATATATCTGATAATTTTGAAATCAAAATAGAGTAGGCTTCTTAGTTTAAGGAACCTAGTCATACATTTTGTATTGTATGTAACTACATAGTAGTTTCTAGTTTCATAGAATACGAATTCGTATAAAACGACAGCATTTAGGAACGTAACAACTGTGTTATATGGGGGTTACTTGTGTTCTACTTTGGAGCGTGCTAGGGAAGCCCGGTTAGCAGGAAAACATTAGTTTACTACATTTGCTTTGCCTTCTTGAAATATGTAAATTTTTGGAATATTTTAATTCTCATTAATGAATGATGACTGTATTTGCTTCTCGATTGTTATGAATGAATTTTCTTTTTCGCTAGTTTGAAAAAGGTTTAATGATCTTGAAATTTCGTAAAGCATAACATCAATGGAAATTTGTCCCTAGAATGTATATCACTTTCAAATGTTCCCTTCATTGTCAAGTAAAAAAAATAAGAAAGATAATTTATATTGTAGCATTTTGTGAGCACTAGATCTGGGTAGAAATTTGAACAGAAATTTAACACTTTGATCCCAACTGTCGTACTATGTATTACCTACCACTAGTATTTAGGGACATTTGATTAATTTAATTAATTTAACATAAGGGTATTCATAAAGTGGATAACTCTCGTATTCAACTTGGAAAACTAAGTTAGTGTAATATTGATTCTATAATACTGATTCAATAATATTGATCACTGTACTAGTTACGGGTCGAAGATAACAATATTCAATCAGTAAATAATATTTATTTTTTTATTTTAGCTAATTACTTAAGAACAGAATTTTCAATGTGCAGATGCATAATGTTGTGAATAAATGATCCAAAGTACCTATAATATTGAACTGGTTAGATAATTTCATTCTAAAATTCAATAGCGTTCGTTCTCAGGGATATTCTACCTTCAAAATTTAGTATTCTTGCAAATATGGAGAACCATTCTACAGTATTATGTTTCAGCTTTTGAGCCTGAAGTTTAGGTACTTTGCGCATTCTAGTGCGGAAATCTTATAGCCGTATCTGTTAATTATGTTCGTCGACGGCTATAGGCGTTCCAAGTACAGCTTATTTCGACCACCCATGAGCACATAGAATATAGATACTCATTAATCAAAGATGTAACATTAACATTAGAATATTGCGACTATAATGAAATTGAGTTTACTAGCTGGTGAGATCTACAAAATTAAATTCGATGTAAAGTTATTCAAAAACAAAGTACATATAGTGAATATCTAATAATTTAATAAGAAAGTAACGCAGAATACGGTGATTTGCTTTATTAGATGAATGAATTTTAAATATAGAATTTTTTAAGAATTATATTTCTTTCAAAAATAATTTTATTTGACGTAAGTGTTTGCGATCAAGAAACTTTTCTACATTTTTCATTTTCTGAAAGTTCTGTGTACATTACTGTGCACAAGACTGTTTAATGTCACAATACTATTTTTATCACTTTATAGAAACTCAGTTAATTAATATTGCTTGAATTACGATAAATAATAAAATTTGCAAGCATTATCAGTTCAAAATGTCGATCATCAGTGGCCATCCAGACAGTAACTGTATATATATATATATATATATATATAAAACTTCATGAAATTACAAATAATTTTGTACACTAATTAATACAAATAAGTTTACTCAAAAGGTTTAGTACACAGCATTCAGTAAAAATAATTCTTAAGTTCTTACGTGTTTGCAGTTTTGTAGTTGACAGGCATTAGAAACACTTAATCGAGAAAGGTAGTCCACGTGTTCGTGAAAGTTTCATTAAAATTAAATCGCTCCGTTTTTTAATTAATTTCGCCAGACGAAAAAGCCTCGGTCGCGTTCCCCTCTAGAGATAGAGGCGCGTTCGTGTGTCGTTAATTTGACAGAGGACAGCGTGGCAGGGTAGATGTCCACCGTTTCTACGTACGAGCCGCGTGTGCCACTCGGTTAATTGACGCTTAATTGGCCGTAATTAAGTTAACTCCGCGAGCACGTGGCCCCCACGGCTCCACGGAGATTCGCCACGCGCAAACAACGCGCAGTTTAAGCGATCGCTCAAGGAGAATTGAAACTCGCTCGTCCACACTTCGCGATAATAGATGGTACACGCTTTTTTACTATTCTTTTGTACACCAAAACGAGTTTCGATTATGCAACCCGAGAGGTTTTAAAACGGACTTTCAGACCATCCACCTTCGAACTGTCAGTGACATTCGTCTCTGTGCGACTGCCGTTGGTATAGTCTTCGGCTATTTGTCCAACAACATTGTTGCTGATTGATATGCAGAAGTGGGAGTCGACTACAATAGCTCTCACCAGTCACTTTCTGCATTCTATGCAAAACCACTGTTGGCATTCCTGGACACATTGTGGCTGTTTCCACTCTTTTGTTCGAGGATTACGCACAAGTGCAGGTGTATGGACTGTTTCAAATTTTAAATTCGAGTCGAGATGATAAAGATCCAAAGGAGAGGACACGTGAATGAGTCGAGAAATTTGTTATTCATTCGCTAGCTTGAGGCTCCATTTTTGAAGAGGAGCTTTTTGTGCTTCATATACATTTGACTTCTATGAGTCGCTACCTATTATCTATTTAGATTTCATTGATATGTACAAGTAGTGAAACTTTAACCCAAAATCGAAGATTCACGGAGTTTTTTAAATTTGGCGCTCTTTTAATAAATAACTTGTATTACCTCAAGATATCAGTGGCACTTATTTATAACATTAATGTTATCCATAGAGAACTGCTGTTATTAAAATAACGATATGAACATTTTCATCAAATTTCATAAAGGTTTCAAATAGTTACGGATATTATTATTCATTTTATTCTCTAAAAATATCCTTTTTCCATTAATGTTGAATAAAACTAAAAAAAAACGTATGAGTGAATCTTATTTCTGTAAATTGTGTACATGCTCAAAAACTTATAATTTCGTTACTGCAATACAAAATAAACACACAATTCACTTAGCTTCACCAATTTTTAAATATTTCATACTACTATATCATCACAGAGCTCTTTAATTTTGTTTCTGTAGCTATTACTTACTGGTCATAGTCACAGGATAATATTTTAATATTTACGATACTATGTTACTATGACATCTTAACAAGCTATTGCTAATAAATTTCATGCATTTTACATGCATAAATAGATGTCCATATGATTATCTGAATACAAATTCCAGAACCTATTTGTTGCAGACAGTATATTCGTCTCCATAAATCTAGCGTAAAATCATACAAGCTCATTACCTATAATGAATCACAAGTTTATAGCCAATAATGCCCACAGGAAACCTCTTCCCTCCGTCTTATCACCACTCATTGGATTCAAAATTACCAACGAAAGTTCGCCTAAAGCTACGTCTCCACTAACAAAACAACGATAAATATCTTGTCATCTCTTCTAGCTACGTATTCCAAAATGTTCCTAACAAATACCACCTTTTAAAAACATTTCGTCCACGCTGAAGCAACATAATCCTAGAAACATTGGGTTATGTTTCAATTTGATGACATTTGTTCCTCCCAACAGAAGCACAAAGAGGCCTGCAGATACATTCGGTAACAAGCAAGGATTTTCTGTCTCAAGCTGCATGAAACAGCATAAAAAAATTCCTCGTTGTTGCTTCAGTGGAGACACACAACTTAACGGTCGAATGTGGCGAGCAACCAGCGTTTTCTGGGCCACGTGAATTCGTGAGGGCAGCGCACGCGTCTCGAACACGCGCGTGATCGATCAAGGATACCCGGCGAAGAAGGATACGCGGGGACCTCGAGTCAGGGTCGGCGGAGGAAGGTGGCGACCTAACGTCAAATCCCGAGCCAGGTAATTCACCTCCACCTTGAATTCCGGCGTGTCTCGTGCGTATATGTAATCACCTGTCGCCGATGGAGACTGACCTTCTGCACACTTTCGCCCGTTCAGCTTCACCGTGAAGCGAATACATTTGCATCTCGTCTCCTTCCAATATATTTCCCCCCTCTGTTTCTTCCTCGCCGCTTGTGCCTCCGCCTTTTTTTCGTTTGTTCGACAAAAGACGGGATGTTCGACGTCCTTGGAAGCCCGCCGGCTCTCTCACGACGCGTAGCGCCACGGAATAATCCCTTGTCCTTGCGCGCGTGCTCTTCGTCCGCTTTTAGATCCACTCCTCATCGCGATTTTTCAGGTTTTCGGCACGCCTCTGCTACCGTTCCCTCGCTGTGGGATCGCTGACGAGTTCACGGAGCGTGGGTCACGTTTCCGAGAACAATCTTTAGGCTGACAGGACTCTACTGTTTTGTCAAAAGGTCACACTATTTCCAAGTAGAACTGGTTTTCTCGAAATAATTTCAAGGTAGGGTGAATATAGGAACGAATACATTATGGAGGAAGTATTAAATCTGAGACGAAACCCCCACGAAATTTTAAATCTGAAGATCTATTTAGCATGCACTTCGAAGTAACTTCAAAATTTTGTTTTTTTTTCTTTCTGTAAACATGGAATCAGGCTATGCAATTATCTTTTCTTAAAATTCTCGAAGAAGATGGAAACAGAGTTTTTTGAAAATAATATATATTACTGTAAATATTAAGATTTTTTGTTGGGTCGTCTGCAACCTCAGTGTTACTTACGCTGAAAAATAGAATGGTGTCATTCTGGGATTAAGATCTCCTGCGATCATATTTAGTTATTAGAGAGTCTTCGTAAGTTAATCTGATGTTTCAAGTCGTTTGAGGGTAATAAGCTTAATAATAACAATTTTAACTCTTTGATAGCGTAGACCAAGAGGTTCGGGCGGAAAGTGAAGCATAGAGAAGTTTAGTCTAAATTATAGGCCGAGTTGCTCTAATATGGAATATAGTGAGGGAAGCTATAGTTAATGACAGTATAACAAACAAATGCCTATAATCCACAGTCTTTACTATTAACTTCAGTATCCTACAATAAAGGAATGTATTAAAAATAAAGGGATAATTAGAGAATTTAAATCTGAGAATATTCAAGTATTGGAATACTTGAAAATTGGAATATTTCAATAAATAGATTTTAGATATTTAAATATCGGTATATTTAAAGATTTTAGTAGGTATTTAAATATCATAATACATGTATAAAAATTTGAATATTTCAATATCTGAAAAACTAGAAGTCAATCGCCGTAGGAAACAAAAATGGCGATAGTGATATCACGCGCTTCATGAACTCGTGATAATCGTAACCTCAACCGAGCATTGCCGCAGAACGAACGAAACATAACAAATATGTACATATATTTACGAACAGCCTCAGATGACAAGGGTGCACTGACACCAGTACTCAAAACATTCCCCTACATTTACTCCACCCACATCACTTGGAAAACAAGCGTTGCATCGCGACCCGGAACTTTTCGGGTCCTCCCATCCCCCTGGAAGTGAGATGATTCCGATTCCCGCGGGAAAATGTTGCTCCGTAGCCTGTCGTCCAGTTAGCCTCCTGTCCCCTGCCCCTGTCCCCTCAGGGGTCCCCGAGTAATTGGCAGAAAAGAGGTCGTTTTGTTTTCGGGCCCGCGCCGTCTAGAAGTATAAAAATTCGGCCGGTTTCTCGAGATGTAGATGCGTTCTCGGAAGCGGGTTGGGCCTTGCCCGTACAGCCAGGTGAACGAGGGTGGGCGAGTGGTACAGGGGAGCAGGGGGGGACGGGGACAGAGAAAGAGAGAGAGAGACCGCGGAGGACGAGCCCCGATCCTGATGTAGAAACCTGGCGAAGTTTTGTCCCGACTCACTGGCGGCAATAGCATTGTCCCGTGGCGCAAAAGTTCACGTCGCAACCAGCAGGACAACAATTGTCCTTTGTTGCGCCGTTCTCTTCTCCCTGCGTCCTTCTTTTCCCTCTGCTGCTGCTGCTGCTGTGGCAGCCTCCACCTCGAACACTCCCCCTCTCCCTCACCGCGTTCCTGACATCCTCCTGTGGTGTCTGCTCGCACTTGTTTGTTTCCACGCGCTTTAACGAATTCCGACCTTCGCCAGAGACGTAACGCTGTTACGTTATTCCGTTTCTTGATTGATTCGCGAATCTCAGCGTGAACTCCTTTTGGATGCTGGAAACCTTGTCAGAAGTTTGTCAGCGCCGTTGGTGCTTCTGTTAGGTCCCGGCTACGCGTTTTACGCGTCGCGTGTTGCACGTGTCGCTTGCTCCGCCGAAATAGGAACTGTATGTTCTAATGTAGTTGACTAGACGAAACACGTCAGTGGTGTCCTTGCTTTGGGGTTTAGAATCCTTTCGGTTGCTTCTTAGTCTCCGGTTGGCTCTCTGCTACTTCGTTAATGATATATTTTCAGCTGCAACTGTGGTTCTTGAGGTGTCTTAGACTTGGTTAAGTGGTTCTTATAGAACTGTTTAAGCTTTTGTCAGTAGAAGCAACATTGTGAGGTAGTTTATTTGTTTCCAGTATATGTACAACTGTGAGTAGTATTGGTGTTCAACTGATTCGCATGATGCCATACTAGATAATATCCAAGTAGTAGATTTCTGTCTTTCTATTTCAATCTGTTTTACCGAAAAATTATCATGTTTGAACTAGTGTGCCTCCAGTTACATATCAATGCCAGTTATATAATAAGAATAATCTATTTTATGCA
This sequence comes from Calliopsis andreniformis, assembly GCF_051401765.1. Lineage (NCBI taxonomy): Eukaryota > Metazoa > Arthropoda > Insecta > Hymenoptera > Andrenidae > Calliopsis > Calliopsis andreniformis. The sequence goes on along the minus strand of NC_135064.1, from coordinate 11,513,715 downwards.
TAATGACAGCAACTAAGGCTCACTGTTACACAAGATGAGGATCATGTTGTTACATTGTACTTTTTAATATTTCGCAAAAGATTGGAAAGTGGTATGAACTTCCATGAACACGCATAGAGGTACCGTATCCCTAACATTGTTTGATACAATAGCTAGAGATAGTATCAATGACACTCTAATATTTTGATAAGACTGTTACTTAAAAATTAGAACATAAACTTGATGGTTCTATGTAGATTTGTTAACAAATAGAATCTAATAATGGTTCTCAATTGATCTGTGTTTCAATGTTTAATACTGTAACAATCTAGCCCAGAATGAGTCAAAAAATGAGCAAAGTGTACCTTTCTGACGTAAGATATTAGAGAATATCTAATTATATTAAATAATTTAAAAGTAATCGTTATTACCACCGAATAGAAATATTTCCAAAAAGAAAAAAAAGTAAAAAATAGAGTAAATGTAGCAATCAGCTTCAATCTTCACTTATTCCTTACTGGAAAATCATACGTATCTAGAATATGCATCGTAGAAACAAGATCGATGATAGAATTCTAGTTATCTGATTGATGTCTGATAGATACTACGTGCGTGAAAGAAAAAGTAAGGTTGGAAAGTAGACTTGCAAAGTAGTAAAATTTGTCGACGTTAGTATCATAAGTTGATCTGTTAGCTGACAGAGATGAATGTTTCTGGACGTTTCTGCGCATCATGTTCGATAGTGTCGATCGCCACTACCGAGCTCCCTGATTTCGAGCGGCTGTTTTGCCATTCTAATGCCGGCCAGGAATATTCCGTGCAAAGTTGGCATCGCGGTTACGAAAGGCCCGATTTACTGGCGAATTTTTAGAACGTGACTAGCAAAGTCGGCGTAAATACACGCTTCTCCACGACGGGTTACATGAATTCGTTGTATTTTTAGGCATCGTTCGATATTCGATATCGAACTCTAACGTCGACTTCGCTGCTTATTTGCGCAGATTTCAAATTTCAACTTCGTAAACAATTCCACTTTGCAAGGTACATAAAGGTAAAGAGGAGTTTAATCTAGAAAATCATGACACGTGAAGGACTAATTCTTGCCTAGTAATGTGAAGCACTATAGACTTGAAAATTAGGTCTTGAAGTAGTAGAGTCAAGTCAGATCAATAGAAGATAAATCCAATATCGTGTCATGGATTATACACATATAATACTTCGTTCCATACTTCAATTCAGGATTGGGTACCCGTAATTGAGGATTTAATTGAAACTCAAATTTGGGAGCTGATCTTGAACCTGTTAACTGTGACACATTCTTACTATATTTGGGTCAAGAATTCGGTTACTATTTATTGAAAAATATAGAATTCTTGATCTTGTTCACCATAAGATAACTTTTTCAATTCTCCTCAAGTATAGTGTTTGTTCTCCAGAAGTTCCCTAGCTTCGTGTTTCGTAGAAGAAGAATCAAGAATTTCAGTCTATATGTGGTAGCCTGGCCATGGAGAAGCTGGTGAAGATGTCAGAAGAGTTACGATAGTCGCGACAGGTCTGCAATTATCCGTGCGATCGTAGGATAAACCAGTGGTTTTAATTTGTAGCTTGTTCCATTAAGTCTCATCGATTTCCATAAAACCGTGATTAATGTCCGTCTGCACGGTTATAGGAGTTCAGGTTCTTAGGCGTTTTTGTGATCATGGATGATCAATCCTTCGCGAAATGAGGGAAGTACAGAATTCGCGACAGTTCCATCCGTTCGGTGTCGCCGAGAAAAATATGGAAAATCGTTAGAAGAAACACGGAGTCCCGGGAACACTGCTGCCTCCAGGACAACTATTGTCCTTCCCTGTTTCACTGTCGTTCGCGCGTTGCAATATTTTACCCTCTCTGAAGAGCAGCGCGCTAGTACATTGCGCCTCCAGCCTGGTGTCTACAGGATAGAACCATGGAACCAGCTGAAAATGTTTATTAACCCTTTGACATCGTCAGTTCTCAAACTTTGCTCGAGCACTGCGCGTAAATCCTGCAACGCTATCTCTTCACCATATTCTCGGACACCTAAGGGCGTTCACGCACAGTTCGTGGATCACGCAAATGGACGTAGTCGTCAATAGCAATCAAAAGGTCAACATTCACATGGGCGTTGCTTTTAGCTGTGTTGATTTGTTTTTCGATTCCTCGACTCACTACACGATTCAACGTGAAATCTATCTATTTTAACCGCCATCCGCCAAGAGCCCAATCCCTTGGATGTGTCTAACACCTTCATTGGATGATCGCCTCAAAGTGTGACGGTCAGTCCCAGACAAACTGGCTTAGTGTTTTGTCCATTCGAGGGACACCAGTCGAAGACAGAAGCTTTGGATGATCCAATTGCCTGAGCTTGAGCCAAAGTCATCCAAACACCCGAATCTCGCTGATCTCTTCCTAATTCTGGCGCAGTGCTCCGTTGACCATTTGCGCAGACTCGTGCGCGCTTTTCCCATCGCGGCCGAAGAGCTAGCGCGCTTTTTTGCTTCCATTTTTTCCTGATACTTGGACCGATTCCACGTCAATAGCTTCGCTACTCGTTAATACATCGCTGGACAATAGTTCTGCCGCGGCTTTTCGCCGTGCACCACCTCCTCTGCCTCCCCAAAAGCCCCCCGCCCCTCGCGTCGGCCTCCACCTTCTTCGTTTCCCACCTCGCTCTCGTCCTCCCCCCTCGCTGCCCTTTCTCTTGCCTCACCTACACGCACGTGCACGTACACGCGAGCGCGCGCCCGGCTACGCGACCGTGTCTGTGTGTTATATCACATTATGTACGGCTGCGTGTTGGTCCACGTACCTATGGCCTATGTATACATACGTTATTCCTGGCACATGTACAGGGTGAGTCATCTAACTGCTGAACCTGAAATATTTTGTAAACTGTCAATCTTACCCCGTTTGCGATAGACTCGGAGTTTTTTTCCGTGTTTTAGGTCAATGTAAGGTGGCGGAGTTCTTGGGGTTGGTAAGGGTTCTCTTGATTTTTTGTGTGACGTTATGGTCTTGTTAGTTGTGCGTTCTTGGTTTTTGAAAATATCTATAGAATCGATATTGTTGCATGATTGATCAGAAAATATTGTATTTTTTATTCTGACGTAAGTGGATTACTTGTGACATATCCTATCATTGTTTTGCATATTGCGCATTTCCTGCAACAGTGACATAACTCTAAAATTTCGTGTTTCAGTATTGCAGGAAAAAGATTCTTGCACCAGATGATGATACGTCATGTCCCTGAATATTATCAGTTTTTAGTTATGTCATTGTTGCAGATTGGGTATGCGTTTACGTTAGAACGCAAACAATTTTCCTAAGCACCTGTTTACCTATCTACAAAATATTTTGCGCTAGAACTCAACTGCACTATTAGTAACATAACTTATAATTAATTCTACTTGCTTCTTCTAAGTTATGTTTCAATTCGAAGTATCTTTCTGACCAACTGTTCGCCTAACCAAAAGAAATCTGAAGTTCTAACAAAGATATATCACTAATAACATAACCTATAATCAATTCTACATGTTCTTCCAAACTTTGGTCTAATTAATAATGCATTTATCTCTCTGTGATAGTGCAAAATATTTATTCGCCCGTTGGACTTTTAAATTGACACGAATGTTCTAATAGTTCACAACACACCCTCAGAACCTGTCCTCATGCTGAATTCCTCAACGTGAGCCCCAGTTTGTATAATTTTTAATTGCACACCTTCGCTATCCCGCGTTTCTAAAAACCGCGTATTTATACTCGCTCGGCGTCCTCTTGCTCCCTTATCCTTTTGCACCCCTCGCTTCGCGTCCTGGGGAGCATTTTACGGCATGGCATACATTAATGTTTTACAAGCAACCAAGGGTGGCCAGCGCGGCGTAGGCATACTTCATTAGCGGAAATACACGTTATTTGCGCAAAATGAAGTTGTTGATGCACCTTCGGAGAATCTATCGATCCATGCATTTATATTTTCTCTTTCGAAGGTAACTCTCCACCGGCGCGTAGGCGTTACTTACGAACGCCAAGAGTGAGGGAGGGATGAAGAGAGGGGAAAAGAGGGAGAACCTACGACGTATCTTTTTTTCGATCATTCTTTTTAGGGCACCCCATTTGTGCTCCTCTCTTCGGCTTTCTATATAATATGTTTATACATATAGATATACCGTGTGCGAGATACCTTCATACACGCTTGGATGAGTGTACAGAGTATTCCTAGGGTGGGGGACCAAAGTTAGCACCTCAAGTGTCCTCCAAAGCCACTCTACACAAAGATCTTCGTGTTCTCCCGTCGAGGAGGTCCGAAGGACTTAAATCAGGCCACCGTGTAGACCAGAGTGTTCTACCAGCGCAATCAGTACAATCATTATGAAGAAACTTTCGAGCTGTAACGTAGAAGCCCATCAGGCGTTGCGAGTGTTGGTAGTAGCAGTGAAGAGCAACCGATTCACGCCTGCACGCTCGTTTTATTTCGTTTTCGAGTTCAAGTAAGTGCCGCTGAACTGGGTCACTTACTTTTGGAACACCCTGTATCGAGTGGAAGGACGAGCACGAGTGTCGGTGACTCTACGGTCACATTGACGCGATGCATACTCACACACGTCGATGCGTTCCATGCACGTACGTGGAATATCACCGAGTGTGCGGCAGTGTGCGAACGTGCCACTCATACACGCGCCGCGATGCACTTGTCGTGCAGCGCGACCGTCAGTGGTTCTCAACGTCAACCGTCATTTTATTTTATTCCTAGTGACGGATCAATTCTGCACCCGTTTCTGCTATTCTGTGCTACGCCTGACAAGACTGCGTTTCTGTCGTGTCGCGATACTGTAATTAATGTGTTATTGAATTAAATTGATTAAAGGGAGCATCATTGGATGTGTAGTTTTATTTCACTGGCTTGACGTATAATTTATTATGCCCGAGGCGAAAATTCGCGATTACGAAACTTGATTTATGGAAGGAGCGGACATAATAGTGGAGTGTTACTATTACAATTATTGTTTACAAGCTAGTATCCTCACGATACGTTTATTGTTTTATCTGAATGGGTTACCGTTAGTGCTGGAAAAAGTGGGCATTTGGAATGAAGTATGTACGTGTAAAAGAGTTTTTTAGCGAGAGAATAATTCTTCTGATACATATTTTAATAGTAATTTATGCAAATGGTTTTTCGTACTAAGTATCCTTCTGGAATTTAAGTACTAAGTATCTGAATAAGTAGTTGAAACTATACAAACGAGTAGTTATTGAACAAATAATGTTATTGTAACATGAGAAATAATTTTGTTGTACCGACAAATTGAACATATCTAATGTTTGTAATTTGTATACTTACAAGTTATCTGCAACATTGCAGTCATGTAACTTTTTGCATTTTATTTTGAAGTAGTACCTTAAGATACTTCTAATATTTATGATCATATAATATCTTTACTGAAAATAAAATATAAATAACAATATTTTAAATACGAGTGATTAATGAATAGTACAATTATATTATTTACAATTTTCGTTAGTAAAAATCGTCGACAAGTATAACAAGAATCTACAATTACAATAAGTATTTTATTTTTCAAAAATTACGATACTAATAAATATCGAATAATAACACAGAATAAAACAATATTGCCGATTAAAATTTTCCTATTCTTATTAAACCAACTTCAAACTTTTCCCAATTCTGTGTACTGAAGGAATCACTAAGTTGAAACAGGAATGAAACCCAAATAGGAATTTGCAGGTATCTCCCAAATTGTTTATGCATATAAATTAATTTGAACGATCAGGATACCTATTACATCCCTTTATAACGTAATCCCATCGTTTCCCTGTATTCATGTATGTATTTTTCGACTATATAGGACTCCATATTACATCGTGGAAGTTTCATTACGCGAAATCCCTAAGCATTGCTCGTTCGTTCCTTCCCATCGTGCCTTCCTTCTGTTGCGAGGCCTGGCGTAAACACGAATCAGGATTTAAGCGATGTATGCTAATAGGAGACTTAGTATGCGCCGCGGTGGCCCCGCATTATGAAGATTTTCAATTTTACGCAGCGGAGGAACGCGACTAAATATTTACACAAGGCAACGAGCGGGCCTGTTACAACCTCTATCTCGCCGCTTGACAGTTTTGCTGATGTCATTAGCGCCTCGTGGCACGCGGGCCTCGTTACGCGTTCCCAGGTGCAAACGTTGGATCATCGACGATCCTCTCATTATGCTTTCCAAAGAATACACGGGAAAAGTCTAAAACTTTCGCGAAAATTTGATCGAAAAGGGTTCCTCGATATACATGATACGGTTCAGTGATGACCATTTTATAGGGAGGAATACGTATTTGAAGTCAATTTATAGTTTGATAGTTCTGTTTGCATATTCGTTGACAAACCTTTGCGAATGAAAAGAAAGCTCATCTGTTTTAACTCCCCAATTATTGTAGTGCAAACTGTGGTTTCATGTGAACAGTTCCTTTATTTTTTATCATTGTTGGTATGAAAAAGGGGTTTCAAAGAAAAATAGAAAACTAAATGTTTAAACTGGAAATTCTATGCGTTGTTCTCTTAATTAGTATGTTGGAATAGTACAATAGGAAAAATTGTTAAAACTTTTTATTCGAAAATACATGCTTTTTCATAAATTGCTTATGTAGAAGAGATATGCTGAAAGAAGAGGTGATTTTTAAAGAAAGGAAATGTTCCTAAAAGGTGTTTAAATTGATTGTATTTCATCATGTGTCCATGTAACGGAGTCTTTGAAATTAGATAGTGGGACACGTTGGTTGAACTGTCCAAGTATCGAATTATTGTACTGAGTTTGATCTGTGGGATAGAGTAGAGTGTAGTACAGTCTAGTACAATTTCTAAGAATCTCAAAGCTCGTACATAGACTATTGAGTATGTTGGGAAGAGGACGATCAAAGTCCTTAGACAACTATGAATAAGCCTAACAAATTTGTACTTTAATATAGAAAGCGAAAACAGAAGTGATTAGCAGTGCTTATCGATGACACAAGGCTAGCAGAAGTTTGGCCACGTAACATCATTTAATATAATTCGATTCATGTTACTGGAAAATTCTCTAATTTTTCCTTCATACACTAAACATCCAAGTATTAGGTCCTCTGCCTTATATCGTATTTCCATTCAGAACAGATTCTACGACCATTAACGTACCAACGCCTGTACCTGTCCAACTTGCTCTACACGTGTCAGCATCCCTCGAGACCTTCCAGATCCAAATTATCCAAAACACGCCGCGCACAGACGAGTTTATAACGGAAAATTCCCACCTGAAGTCCCTCGAAGCGAAGCGTCGGCGATCCACGAGAATATGAAAAACTCAGCGCGTTGAGGAAGAGCAATCGGCCGCGCGTCCGCAAGCGCCGAGGTATTAATCACGGGCGGGCTGTAAAGCTGTCGATGGCCATATTTTTACCGGCGCGGGAAGGAAAATCGAACGATGCCGAGGCACACGGAAAAGAGCGTCGTTCTCCCGTAACCGAGCGAAAATGTTCCGCTCTCCTTTCTCGTTCGTGCCGGCGTAGTCGCTGACATGCACTGCTGACACAGTGAACGGTCACGTCAGCAATTGGCAGCGAGCCCGAAAAAATATTTCGCCCCTTCGGCCGGATCGGCGCGGTTTGACAGCGTTGGAGCGTGTTCCGCGCGCGGGTCAATATCACGCCGCATAAAATATCTGGGTGACTTAGTTTATCGTCTGTCTTTACGAACACGTTGAATGAGCCAGACCGAGGCACACCGCGTAGGGGATGGCGCGGGAGAGAGAGAGAGGAGCAGAAGAGCGAAACAGGAGGACGAAGAGGCGCGGAGCGGACGAGGGTGGCTCGGGAGAGGAAAAACGGAGCGAAAATGAGAGAGAGTCGGTGGCAGGAAGGAGGGGGAGGCTAGGGGGTGCAGAAGACCGAGAGAGGGAGCAAAAATTCGCGATAGAGATAAGGGAGGGAGAGCGATAGAGAGATCGACAGAGACGCGAAGAATGCGCGCGGTCCGGGGGTGGAGGACGATAGGCGGCCAGGGGTGGGGAAATAAATGGTATTTATATTCTCCGAAAATATTCTCTGTCTCAACAGTTACGAATGGCGCTTGAAGTCGAGGCACGAAGAATTTTCCCTCATTCAGCCCCGAACAATCTCGATGAGAGTGCCCCTCCTGGAAATAATACACGCGTCTCCGTTTCATCTTCCCACCGCAATCCCTCCCCGAGTCTCTTCTCCCAAGGGACACTCGACTGGCTGTACACACGGGCCCATTCACCGGAAAATCTATCGACTAAGGAGTGGGTGTAACCCAACAACTTCCAAAACTGCATGAACCCGAACACCAGGGACGCCTCGTGGTGCTCCAGGTCGGCCAGGACATGTCGACGAGCTGAACGCTAGTTCTCCCTCTTTCTTTTTCTCGCTCGTCGACGATCGAATGCCACGCCCACGCGCTTCGCATAATTTTCCTGTAAATTATGCCGCCGCTGTGACGGATTCGATGAGTTATCGCGCGATCCTCCGAGGCCTTTGGGCTGGTCGGGATTGTCTTTCGGGCTGCCCGTGGGAGCCTCGGTCCTCTATTCTTCGAGCGTGATCGAACTATGGTTGTTGCGCGTCGAAAATAGGCTGCTGAAAATGGGATATTGTGCAGGGCTGCTGGTGGGAGTTTTCGAGGAATGGTATGATTGAATTATTTAGATGGTTGCGCGGGGGCGTCATGCTGATTGGAAATTAGAGTTGGAATTGTTCTATTTGTATAATATTGTTTTAATAGTTGAGTATTCGAATGTTATTGTTCGAATATCTGAGCATTAATCTATTATAAATTCTGCTCTTCGTTTCTATTATATTTTTTAAATTTTATTACTATTATGAAATGCAACATATTTGTCTAGTATGTTAATAATTTTAAAATATAGTAGCTTAAATGAAAAGTAGTAGCAAAATATGATACATAATGTGTAAATTGTAAGGTGATATTGTTTATTTGTAGCGTACACTGAAGAAATATTTTTCCACACTCTACATGGGAAAAATGAATGTTGTTACCTTCACTTCCAGCAATTTATATGCACCTATGTATACGGTGTACATCTACAATTCGAAAGAATGACCCACGACCTACGACACTAAAATAGAATAGCAGGTATCTTCTATAATATTTATAATTGATTTTCATATTGCAAAAACATTTTGCATTGTTTCATTTTTTACTTCAGAAGAGTAGATTAAATATTCAGAATTGTATGTTTTGTGAAAGTTTAATTGACAGTTTCTTTTGAATTATGAATGAAGTTAAGAATTTGTTAATGTAGCCCGTGACTTAAATATTACGACTATAAATTATAGAAAAATATGTTTTTAATTTTATGACCACTTTTATGTGTATACTATAAGTTATACATTGTGTAAACGTACATAACTGCATACGTGAAAATGTTCGTAAAATATTTTAGTTGAATGCAAGGATATCACCTTGCAAGTTATACATAGCTTGTGCGTGGTATCATATTTACTATGGGGAGAAACAAAAAAGTTAATTGGTTGTAGAAAATCAAAACCACTTAGTATGTAGTTAATTATAGAATCTTTAAATTATTTAAGATCAGACAGTAAGGAAGTTTTAAGTGTAATCTCTATTAAATAATACGGCTATTAAAAGGTTTACAAATTGTTTTTAATTTTATTTTATGCAGCTTATTAACGTTTCACTGAGGAATTTCAAAATTATTTCGCAACGAGATTTATTCCAAATTTTCAAATTCTTAAATCCCCAACTTTCCAACTCTTCAGATTTTGTTTTAATTTATAAATTTATTTAACAATATTTAATTTACAAATTTTCAACACCGTTTTATACATATATTTGTTTTAATTTTTTAAATTTCAATTCTTTAACATATGGCTGAATTCCACATCCTACATTTGAACTCTGAACAATTCTACTTTAGTGTAGCAAATGTTTAATAAAAGTTGAATAGAAGTGTATCCTATTATATGTCTATAAGTCTTTGCTAAATAGTGTAATAGCATAAGCCGTGGATTTAAAAAATTATTCACCAGAGTTCCAAGTACCTAACATACGAGTTTTAACCATTTTCTCTTTTAATATCGGTACGACTCTGTTGACGTGACTGAGAACACTTCTTTCAAAAGGATTGTGAAGGCCACATAAAGGGCACAGGTAGGAGCGATCGGCCCTTAATTAGAGGTTGTGACGTTCACATTATCGTAACCGCGAACCGCTAACTTCGTTAGTCGTTGCAATTAGGTGTAATGCGGGGGAAAAGGACACCCCCTTGTCGACAGTGGGACCTCTTTCCTCTCTGCAGAATGCATCTGACATTATTGGGTTAAGTTCGTCTTTACAAAGTACATACCAAGAAAATCATGACCGGCAATTAAAATAAACTTGCGCTGGCTCTTCCGCCTTCCTGGTGCTCGCTGTCGAGGAAATTAAATCTGCTGATGATTTAATTAGTAACGTAATCGAGGGATATTGAACGTACGAACCCTCCTAGCCTCCTGTGATCTCTTTGAGCTATTAACAGTCATTTTCTTCAACGATACGTTACCATTTTACCTATCTACATAACACGTTTGCAGCCTTTAAGGTGAAGATACAATTAGCTCTTTGTCCTTTCCTTTGCGCATCTTTTCTCTAAAACAAAGCTTTGTTTAGAGAAATTTTATTCTTTAATGCAGAATTATTTTTGTCACAACGGAAGTCTGGTTCACTTTCTTTTGGATAATAATTAACTACTATTGCAATCTGTCGATTTTTAGTTAGAGGTTGCTGTAACATTTACAAAATATAGTATAGAATAAAATTAGTAAATGTATTCTGTTAATATGTAATTAAAAAGAAACACAAAATATAACATGAATTAACATAGGTACAGAAAGTTACAAATCTCAGTAGTCAATCATCTATATGTATTAGCTAAATTTTTGCCAAAAATTATTTATATAGATACTCATGCATCAAATGGAGCAAACTTTTGTACAAACTTTTTCTATCTCTTTCTGCACCTCGAAATAAAAAATGTCGTCATTTTTTCAAATGTACTGTACATTAAATAGTCACTCAACATATGATAATTAGTTATCAGTCAACAATACGAAACATTTCTCAATATACATGTAATATGTCTTTTCCTCATAGTATCAAACAGCCTGAAGAGAAGGTACATTGTGCACCAGGCGACTGAGCACACACGTTAAAAAATTCGAAGTGCAAGTAGTTGAAAAATGTTCGATAACGACAGTCGGTGAATATCGATATTTCCATAGGAAAAGTGTCCCAGAAGAGCGTGACGGCTCGAGCTGAAAGGTTTCGCACTTGTCGTTACACTTTGTGCCAGTAGACCGGTTTTAATTAAGAAACGAGGCACGATAATTGGCTTCCGCGATGCTCGCCCGATGAATGGGAGGGTTTTTATCCTGAGCGAAGGGACTGTTTAAGGAGCCGAGCACAAATACCTGTGGCCGTGAGTGCTTTGATCCGAACAGTCTTTCTACATGGGGCTTCTTCTACGAAGAGCTAGTGGCCTGTTGCATGCCACTGCTCACCGTCCCTCAGGCTATGCACCGGGCGTGTTTCTTAGGCCGCTCCTGACTCACGTTGATCGATTTAAGCCACGTCCACACGTTCTCGCGCCACGAAGGTGTCGCCACGCTGTCTTCGCTCGGTCGCAACAGGGGCTTCGCAATATCAATCGACCCCCTAACAGAAGGCTAATCTCTGGATCATGATTGATGGCGAAACAAACATTTCTGTGCTCGTATGGCAAAGTTAGACAGATTATATTTGTGTTTTTATTTTCGAGAAATTCACCTGAAAAGTTCTGAATCTCAGTTTCGTATTATGGACTTGCGTTTTCTGATAGATAGATATTCCGCTTTTTCAAGGGATAAGATCCTCTCTAACCCAATTCTTCTTTGTTGAAAATGGAAATTCTACTTGCCGATTTTCTATCTACTTGCTGATTTCTATCTAGCGGTTCTTTGCCCTTTTATTGTTATGATTTTTATGTCTATATTGCACTAATTGTACTTACAACATGAATCATTTTATGTATATAATCTGCGTAGAGATTTATCATAATAGGACATAGATGAGGTCCACATTATGCTGTTTTGGACGTGATCAGGAATTACGAATTAGGGGCAGAAAGTTATATTGCGGTGATTAGAGGGAAGTCAGAAATAAACAACATATTAGTATGCATGACTTCGGAGTAGATGCTGCGTCTGGGTTCAACGTATTGCTGATGTTTCACGAACGTTACAGTTTGCATCATCAGGACTAGGGAGCTCCGATATTGAAGTCCTCTGTTGTCGTGATACACGCAGTATCGGTCAGAAATATGAGACCACACCCTAGTGAAAGTTTAAACATTATGTCCTGGCAAATTAATATAAAATTTAAGAAACATAGCAATAAAAAGATGCACATAGTGAAAGAATAGTTCCCACAGTACAGGAATACATCATCGAAGCTCTATCGAGACAACTGTAACTGTAATAGTAGCTAACAGTTGTTGAAACAGATTAAATACGGTTTCCAGTATTCGCTCAGATGAATCTATTGCATTATTGTCGAATTTAGACACAACGCGTGCACAGAGCCACAGGCTGTAATTCATGAATGTCTGTCCATTATCACGTTCGGGCGCCCTTAAGATAAGATTTGTTGGATGTGGAACGCTATAACTGAACTACGTTCGATGCACACATCTTAAACGTAATGATAAAAATAAATGCAGTAAATGATATGCATATTAAAAAAGGTTGTGCGCTTGAACGTTACATCTACATTGTTTCTGCATCAGACGCATATAGAACTTCCAATTTTAGAGTTTTAACCCTCAACTACGGGCACCCAGTTTCAGTATATAGAGACTTCACTTAAACCCAATTAACATTAAACATTAAAAAGTTAATATAACGCTGATTGTTGTGTAAATAGAAATGAGATACGATATGTGTTACTACCTCTCATTATAAAATTTATCATAACTGGATAAAGGCAACTCTGTGTTACAACCCTGTTAGACTCTACGTTAATATTTAAGGGCTAAGCTGTCTCGGCAGCTGTGTACGATCATAAATGATGCAGATATTTTAAACATGCTCGAGGATTACCGCAGACGCGTCAGGATTGATTCGATCAACAGTTGTAATGTTTTTCCGTTCTCCCGTCGTTCTTCAACTGACAGGACGTATCCTCTACTTTGTATCGCGAAAGTCTGAATGAAATATGCAAATGGCGATCCGTCGTCCGAAAATCCCGTTCGTGCGGTGTCGTCGCCGCGAAATCAGGACCCGAGCGACCCGTCAGTCTCAATTAACCATCAGGCGAAGTGTGCATGTCCCCCTAGTTGATGTCTATCGTTCTGCGAGCGGAGCCCCAAATTTGAGACTTCTTCGAAGCAGTCCGAGGCTTAAAACGTTCCAGTTTCGTTAACAACTGAACGCGATAGTTCCACAGCGTCGCCTCTTCCTTTTCACTTCACCCCCGGCCCGCTACACCCCCGAGTCGCGTCTGCGGACGAGGTGGAATCATGGGGTGGTTCAGACCTCGTGGATGGAGGGAGTTGTGCTGCTCCAGGGGAGGTGGAGGACAATACTATCCCCGCTGACTCAGTTTATGGCTGATCATTCGACCCTGGCTCTGCTTCTCTCTTTCTGTCTACCTCCTCCCCCCCTTTCTCTCTAACCCCCCCTCTCTCCCTCTCGCTATTTCGCTCACTCTCATTTTGTCCAAGTGTTGCTCTCCCCCTTCCGCGCCTTCTCGTTCTCCGCTTTTCTCTCTCGCTTTCTGCGTACATAGATATGTACAGTACATACTCGCGCACACCGTTGGACGAGGTTCATGCAGCGATCGCGTGTGTGCAGAAATATATAAACGTCCCTTGCGCACATAGCGCGCATGTAAGATCATCTATAGGGTGGTGCGTTCGAAAGGGAACTGGACCACACGGTTCGTACGAATTTTGGTCTGACCTTTCGTGTAGTTGGGGGGATTAAGAGCTCGATAGAGTCGGCAGCGTTGTTTGGATTCATGCACTAGGTATTCTGGATTGCGAGTTGTAGGAGTAGAGAAATGTTTCTATATTGGGGAATTAGAGCCGTAGTTTATGTGGGCATCGCGATAGCGTTATATGAACTACTATAACGCTGTTATGCGATATAATATACGATACTGCTATACAAGATAGTAGTAGCGTCCAGAGTCTAGGATCGAGAAGATCTACTAGTAGTGTGTTGTTATATCTTACAGCTATACCATTTCTGTTCCTTCAGATTTTAGATAGAGGTGAACAGGCAAAGTAATGGAGATTTGTTCCTTCAGATTTTAGGTAGAGAATAACAGACAAAGAAATGGAGAAAGCTGTAGAAAAATTGAATTATATACGAATAAACTTATTAAGTTATCTGGAGAGTTCGTGTCAAATATTAAGTAATTAAAAATAGAGTAATTATTTTTTTATAGGTTTAGAATACCTGTAAGGAAATATCAGGTGTATTTATTGGCTTTAGTATTGGTAATAAATTTAAGTATAAAATAATGAACTGAAACATTACCATGCCCGAATATCACTTGTACTAAATTGTTCAGTGTTTCACGCTTTGTTCAAATGAAACTCAGGTTAAACTATTAAAAGGTTAAATTTTGAAATTTCAAATATTATATGTTATAGCTTTGCTAGTTCAAAAGTGGTTTTCCACAGCTAGAATAACTCAGGTATAGATACTTTGAATTCTGAATTGATAGGCCAGGGTTTACTTTTCGAAAGAGCAATTTTATTTCATTTCTCGTTTCATAAAACTAACTGAGTAGCACTAGTAATCATTATTTGACTATTATTGTCATCGTTTTCTATATTTTGCACTTAGTGACTAAGAAACATTCATCCCAGCCTTAAACTATTTCAACCGATAGTTTACTAATCATTACGGTTTTAAGATTAGTGAGGTTAGGTTCGACAGCTCCTTGTTTCCTGCGCATCCGTCCCGCGCAGCACGTGACCAGAAACCTGCCAGAGATTCAAGTAAACCAAGGGAAACCTTCCTTTTCACCCTTGCACGCACAAATTCTTCGAGTTAGCTGTACATTCGAGTTCCGTGCGTGCAATCCCATTCAGAATGGAATTGTGTAGCTATATTTATCTGCAGCGGAAGCTGTACATGTCACGTAGTACTCTAGACCAAGTGGAACGCGCACGTGCTCTCTTCAGTCGACGCTGATTCCCTGGGCGTTCTGTATCAAATCGGCGGTGCATCTCTATTTTATCATGGTTCGGTAGGTTCCCTTGTAATCCATCCGTCAAGCTCTTTACGCGAAACGGAAGAAGCCTACAGCGATATCTTACCTCTCGATTACCATTTTGTGGGCAAATTAAGGAGCTCACCCGCTGGGCCTTCCATGTTAATCGATTTCCAGGTGCACGTTGTCTTCTCTCGAAAATGTTCTGTAGTAATGTTATATGATTCGAAGTTGCTAGAGAAATTCTGGTTCACTTGAGGGTAGAAGTTGCCGATCACTTGCGAGAATATTTGTTCTCTGCAAGCTTTCAAAGTTCTTCGAAGTCCTCGTTATTATTAATCCTTGTGCATTGTTCGAGTCAATTTGAGTGAAAACTTGGAAACTTGATCTTTAATGCGTTTTTAACTCTTAGACACTGGATTTTTCAGTAACACCGAAGATGGCTCAAAGGAATGACACATTAAATTATTATAATTCAACTACTTGGTCGAAACATGGCTTGAAATATAAAGTAAGAAATAAGATATAAATATAGACGTTTGTAAAATGTACAATATTTATTACTTGTCCATTGCATTTTGTGGATGCAGACTGTATCTATATCTATTGTATCTATCAAATATAACATTGCAAGTGTTTTCAAAGGGCAAATTTTTACTAAATGCAAAATTCATCATGGAACAAAATTGTGTAACTAAACTTTCTCATAGGCTGTAATACAGAATATTGTTTACGAAATTTATGCTATCAAAGCATGCACTTGGGTCTAGTATCCTTGAGTTAATAAAAACTCAATTTACACACAATTTGTTACTTTTTAAAAGTAGTATTTTATGTATGCATTTTTACAATATTTTATGCGATAAAAACAAAATAGATACTTAATTCAATTTAATAGTTATCTAATCGGTGCGTAAAGATTATGAGTATCAAAACGAAATGTTACTTTTTAAAATGTTACTTTTATAAACTCATTAAATATCGGACTAATGGCATACTACTAACTTACGAATCATAACTTATTCAAGATATTTTTTACTTCAGGCTACAAAAGAATAAGAGCTACTCCGTATAAAACAGAATGCCAAAGACATTAGATACTTAATAGAAAATATTCTATTCATTAAATAGTGCAAAATCTTCTATTCACCATTGCATCACAAATCTGCGTTGACACAAAATCGTAGGATCCACGAACCTAATCCAAGTAATCGATGAATTTTTTTCCCGGCTGTTAACGTCTATCGCTGAGCAGCCCAAAAAGGGTCGCAATTCGGTGGCTTCCTTTCATCCTTCCACGGTTCGCGAGCTCAGGTGCCTCGTGTCAAAATATTCCATTGGATTAGGCGGCCCGTCGTCGATCGAATTATATACGCCGGATATACGAATCTGGTCCTTCTTCGGCTCCTGTTTTCAATCCCCATGGCTTCTTTCTGGCTACCGTGGCGCTTCGCGAAGCGCTTCGTTACGGCCGGACGCACACGATCCGCCGCTAATCCGCTTGGTCGTTCAGGCGACACGGGGATCCGTCAAAGCGAACACGTCGGCCACCTTTTCAACATCTACCCTTTCATCCTGCCCTCCTTTTTACGGTTTTGTTTCTTCTCTCGCTTGTTTCTCTTTTAGCCCGTCATTTTTCCGAATTTTTTGTAACATTCGAATTTATTCTGTGGAACGAAATATTGGTCTACTATTCGTTTGGCATAGATATTGTTAATCAGAAATTTAATTATTTTATGGCCAAGTGGTATTAAAATTATATTTACTACCTCATATGGTTTCTTTCGTTGTTATTGGTACGTTGAAGGATTTTTTTGATAAGTATGTATTTCAGTTTGCTTATAGAGCAATTCACGAATTTGTTGTCTGAGGATTATTGCATTCTTACTTTCGAATGTTAAAGATATTCTACTTTTTTGTAGATTTTGATATTACGAGAACTCGAGAAGATATGAACATAAAATTTGGTAGTGAGGCAGGTGAAAAAAAAATACTGCAGTACCTTTCATAGCAAGGAACTTCTGTTCTTATTGAATTTTTTTGATAGTGAGTATCGTATAATTAAGTGCATATAATTATATTTCTGAAAAAATCTTTCTCGTTTACAGTAGTATCTTAAGGTAAGATAATGAGGTGTAATTCGAATTTGAAATTAAAGTACTTATTTAATGCTCAATTCTCTAAATTTCATTAGATTGTAATTAGTAAATCTAACAATTACTTCTATATTTTTACCTAAATTGTACCGAATAATTGAAATTTTAAATAACAGAAAATGTACCTATGTAGATAGTTGAGCACCAGTAAGTCGAATATCTTTTGCATCTATTATTTTTTTAGTTTCACTGCAATAGTGATTATAACTATAACTATACAAAATACACTATGTAGAACTTCTCTTCGACACATGCCCTAATCAATGGTTCAGTTCATAAAGTAATTTTGAACTTCTGGGCGGCAGTGGAAGTACACTAGAGACGTGTATTGTTATTATAAATTATGTACATTATTCAGTCGTGCAACGAGCTTTTCAACAAATACTTGAGAACAATATTTATACCTTTTTATTGTGTAGGAAAGAAATGTAAGTTATTTATTAAAATATATAGTTGATTGAAAAATCTAGTCACCTACCACGATTTCATAATCTCGTTCAGACATTTATTAAATATTTGTTAGAAATATATTCCAAGATCATTGAAGCCATTCATTATCAACAAATCATTTTGTTAGATAATTTGTAGGTATTTCGTAACTTAGCAAGCAATTTAATTCTATTACGTTTCTCTTGAAAGTCTCAAATGAAACAATATTACTACTACCTCATTACATATGTGATTAATGAATTTTAGGTATAATATCACAGAATTAGAAAAGTACATACCAACAATAATTCTTCAACATCCTTCGCAAAATTAAGAATGTTGCCGTCAAAGACGATTCATGGAATAGGGATATAGAAAAATAAAGTGATAAGTAGATGAGCCATTCTTCAACTATAATCAATCTCAAATTAAAAAATCACTCGCACAATAATCAATCGTACTCACATAATCATACTCAAATAAACATTCTCTTGGTTCGGGTCTAAACAAGCCGCCTTTATCCCGTCACTCGTCGTCATCACAGCCACCCCAAATATTCTGGCTTTGAAGACGGCACTAAAAAAACATTGGCCAAAGTAGGGCCGATTCTTAATCGCAACCCCCGCAGGACCCTTTCTTCTCGCATACAGTCGGGAGGATTAAACGCGGCCACCCCCGGCGTCGAAGATACGCGAAATTCCCAACGAACCTACCCCACCCCCGCGTTACTTTGCGCCCCCGTGCTCCCCCTGCCTCCGCCTCCTCCTTCGCCGTCTCTCTATTTTTTCTCCCGCCTGTCCCCGCGCCACCCTCCTTGCTCTTGCATTTTTTGCCTCCTGCAACCACGTAGAATCAGCGGAGAGAGAGGGAAAAAGGGATGAACACACAGAGAGAGAGAGAAGGTACGAGAGAGGGAGAGAGAGCAGGAGACAATTTCATCGCGCTCGTCTCGTCAGCTCGTCTCCGCCGCGCTGAAGAGTTGCCACGGGCAACCCTCCGCGACCACTGGAGAATTATTGTCCGCGAGAAGGGGATGGGCCTCTCTCTCTCTCTCTTTCTGTCCCCCTTCGCCACCCCTTTCTCTCTTTCTCTCCGTCACGGAACAGGGGATGAGTGGGCGAGTTGGGGTGGGTTCAGGCCAGCGGAGTCGTGCGCACCCTGTGCCAGGAGCTCCACGTCGGGGAAAAATTCAATCCTCCAGTTAAAGGGGATGACGCGCTCTTCAGGCTCGTATAGTCGGCCCGGTAATTTCCACGAGAGCTCTGCTCGCCTTCACCTTCTGCTTCTCCCTCGTCCTCATCCTCGCCGCGTCTCCTAGCGCGTCCTATCCGCCTGCACGTGTCTCGTGACACCAGAGATCCCCGAACCCCTGTCGCTGCTTCCGAATCTGACGCTTTGGGAACAGTCGGCTGGCTTCTGGGTTCGAGGTCACGGATGATCCACCTGGATCCGTGACGTCGGTGAAGTCGATCCGATCCAGGGGACCTAGGAGAGTTCTGCTTTATCCGAGCTGACTGGAATCTCTCGCCGAAGGCTCTGTCGGATCGCTTTCGAGCTGCGGAGCTACCGACTGGAAACATCCTGCGTTTTCGCCGCGGTTCGCGGAATCGCCGATTTTTGGCTGCGGTTCCGGTACTTTTTGCTGATTCTTGCGCCGGAGATTTCACGCTCGTTTCACGCTAAGTTGCCAGGATTTTTGGCGTGAGCTGAAACCGTGGGCTCAGATTTTGTAAGCGTCCGCGGGGAGGACGGTGGTAATTGGATTTTAAGTGCTTTAATTACAGAGGCGATGGTTGAGTCGCTTCAACTTGTTCTACACAAATTCGCCTCGCTCCGGGGAGACACCTGGCTGACTTTGTCAGACAAAAACCACGCGGTGCCCGTTTAGCTGCTGTGGGCTCGGGACCTTGTCGAGGCAGATATACACATAGGGTGAGGTGACTTCGGGAATTATTGAATGAGTTGGGAATTAGAGTGAGAAACATTAGGTATGAAACACTGAAAGTCAGTCTAATTAGGAAATACCGTAGCTCCAGTTTTACTGGAGCACGGAAAGTGGATTAAAAAGACTTTGAAAATTTGTAAGTTAAGACTTGAATACCTGTTCAAAACTGTTAAGAATTGAAAATTGACTGGAGTCTCTCAGTGTAACCCTCACCTTGGTATACTAAGAGTTAAATAAAAATCAAGAATTTTTAACTTGTGACAGCTTCCTTGCGGGCATACAATATTCTTTACAGTAAATACAGTAGTGTACTTTTGCAAGTGCATGCATAATACAATAAACCACAACGCACTGCCCATTTTTACCATATTTAACGAATGTGAGTGAAACAAAGGGCGATTAGCGAAACGATTCAGCGTATCAAATGAAAAGCGAAAATTAGCTACAGATATGAACACAAAAACTTCTACTATAGGACATTATCAGGCCTCAACTGTAGCTTCGGAACGGCAAGAATCAAAGGCAAGAATCAAAGGCACAGAAGGCATACGAGCAAAGGATCCTAAGAAGACCGATCGTTAATGTTTAATCGCGATTCTTGCTGTTCGAATGCTCGCAGTCTGTATCCCAAGGGCCAGTTCCTCTCTTACGACAGTAAAACGAACGAGCGCGCGAGTTTACGACGCTCATGGTTTCAGGGTCGGACACTGACGAGCACCTGGGGTAAATCCAGAGGGTGGCTTAAGGGGGTTAATTTCCAGGGTCGCTTAATTCACGTGCTTGCCCCGCTGACATCGTTCCGCCGTTGTTTCGGCGGTCTTCTCTCCTCCCTTCTTTCGCCTTCTTGAAAACGCCCTCCTTCTCTTCTTGTTTCTTGTTGAAATTTCTTTTTTACGAACGCAACTGGCAGGAACGGTATGAAAAGGCTGAAAAGTTACTTCGTCTTGTTTGTTTTCTTCTGAAGAGCTGCATGTTGCAGAGTTGCTGCATTTTGAATGCATTTAGTTGTGTCCTCCTCGAGGAAACGGTCTTCTGAATTTCTTGACCCAGATTAGGGGCTTCAGTAATCTACGCGATTTTTGTAGCCGACACCCGCGCGCATCGACAACTGTAGCTATCTTATCGCCGATAAATAAGTATACATTCATGAGTACCCTCCTGCCTCCGCCCACACGTTACCTTTTTTCTCCTTGCCTTCTCGCCAAGGTTAGTTTGATAACACCTTCGCATCGACGGAGCGCGTTAGGCTTGCATAATATTTTCTGTAATGCTAGTGCTGAGATCCTTGCTTCTTGTGGGTTTCAAAGGAGTAGGATTCCACTTCTCGTCTAACTGTGCAGATGTCCATTTTGATTATTATTATGGGGAGAGTTACTTAAGCTCGACGTTTGGTATTTTATGAGTCTTTACCTGTTTATAGAACTCCTAAGGCGAATATGCCAATACGTTTTCTTTTTTCTTTAGGACATATGGAAAATGAAATATCATAAAACTAAATGAATAGTTTACGAGATATTAAGCAGACTTGGGCAAATTTTGTTTAAAGTGAAATGTAATTATTGGAAATACTATTTAGGTACGTTAGATTAAACGTTTATTTGTATTATCTAGGAGTACTAGAAATATCGATTTATTTAACAGAGTAATAATAATTTTAAATACTGACGTGAGTTACATGTCCCATAATTTTATTATCGCAAAACCTTAAAGGTAAATAATACTTAAATACTTAAATATCTTCAAATTTGTTACGAAAGTATTTTGCATGGCGCAATTCTAATTGGTAGTCTATTTATTGGCATTTGACATAAATACATTTATTACAGAAAATGACAGTATTGCCACATAGATAAGTAAAGATAATAAAAAAAAGTCACTTACTTGTAACGAGTTAAGACTACAAACTACAACGCATTCAGTAACATTGTTTTACAAACTTTGCAGTTTGTCTGATAGAACCAGATCCAGGCGTCTGCCATAGTCTTGAAACCCGTTTTCCATACTTCGTTCTATTTTCGATGAAAGTAACCCTGATTGAAACGCCATCGACGAGTTTCCAATTCTGGATGCTCACAGCTAGGCATTACAGGAAATTCAGCGCAGAAAGTGATTTCTATTTGCTTCTGGTCCGTGCGCGTGTTTGCGCACGTTTTACCACCGATCTATCGATCTATTTATGTTCACGAAATAGCCAGAGCGTGTAGACTTGACTGTTCTTTTTCACTGAAAATTAACAAAAAGCGAGAGAAAGTATTTCTTCACAATATTGTAAACTATGACAGTAATTCCTTGATGTAGGCCCAAAGCTAGTAATGGTAGTAGCAATATTTTTAAAGTCGATTCCTCTGGTATAAACTTACAATTCACCGACAGTGGACTCACAACGAGGGACACATTTCTAAGTTCTGTAGTGACATCTTACTCTTATGTCCTTGAATAAGTCATTGTGATCACATAAAAGCGAAACTTATTTGCTATAAACAATTCATAGGCATAGTTGCAACATCGAGTTCATAACGAAGGAATACAATAGATAAAGATTAAATACGGTTCGCAATACAGTAGCTTTCAGGCGGCTCCGATTCGATATCTTATCAAAGAAGAAACATTTCCTCATCGAACGTAGAACCCGCTATTTTTATTCTTTTCTATAGCCTCTATAGACAACCAATTTCGCGAACGCGAGTTTGCATATTAATTGTGCTGTTACACTAACAAGCGTCGAGTTGCTTCGTCAACGGGTGGCGCTCGACAAGTGACGCAACGATCCTTCGGTTGCGCAGGGGAAGAAAGAGGCGCGTTGGAGGTGACGTAAAGGCGCGGGGAGGATTCTTTAAGAAAGAAAAATGTCGGACGGTAGCGAAAAAAGAAAAAAGAAACGTGGATTAAAAAAAAAATAGGACCCGAAGAAGTGGAGTAAAAAATAACGAGAGGACTGCAGCGGCTGAAATGTAGGCCTGCCACTTTTCCTTCCCTTCTTCCTCTTCTGTGCCCTCTCCGTCCTCCTCCTCTTAGCCTTTATTTTTATTCTACTTCTTCTTTATCCGTTCCCTCTGCTTCACGTCCGGAGCCAAGAGATTCACCCTGCGGCCCTCTGGCGCGCTACCTCCCCCACCCCTTCAGCTGTTCGACACCCCCCACCCCTCCGACGCTGCGTTTCTCCGCGGCCATTGGCGGTCGACAAGCGCACCCGCTTAAAAGATACGCGACAAGCTTATCGACACGGTAAACAAGAACACTTTACTACGACAATATTGGTCGAATGTAAAACCTGTTTGAAAGGCGAGAGAAAAAACGGGTGTCCGAGTGTGTCTCGAGGTTCGTCTACGTTTCCTCTCCTCCGCCGCCTGCTTTCTTCCTCGTCGTCCCTCGGACGCGCAAAAAGGTCTTGTCTTAGAAAAGAAGAGGCATTTCTACGAGGCAAGGGAGAAGGAGGACGCGTGGAAACTGGTTTAGAAGTCGTACGCTTGAGAAATCATCTTTCCTCCCCTCCCTGCCCTTTGCTCGAACGAGGAAGCGTGGATTCGTTTTGCGTGTATCGGTATTGCGCTATTCTCGGTAAACGGTTCGGCGTTCCCTTGGACGAAGTATAGATGATGGAGTGGGTTCAGCGAAGTCGCTCGATTCACTGGGGCGTGAAGGTGGGTTCACGCGAGTAGACAGAAAAAAAAGCAAGGGTTACCCTGCCGTGTTCGTTTTTTGTCATCGGGCATCGACTACTGCTTCGAGCAGACGGAACAGGCGTATCGAGTTTCGTAGGTTGGATCTGTTCCGAGGACTTTGTGGTATCTGTTCCAGCGATTGTACGGGGCAAGTGGAGTTCAGTCTTTTATCTGTGGAACGGTGTTCCAATGGGAGGGACATCTTGAACAGAGATAAGTGCGTTTAGGTGCACGAGTAGACTGAGTACTTCGACGAAGGTTGCTCCCTTTAATGTGACTCATGCTAGGTACGACTTCAGGAATTTCAAATCTCCCGCCGAAAGTCCTTTGCGCGGGAAGACGGTTCTTGAGAAGATCATCATGTTGAGGGAACGGAATGAGTGTGTTTAGGTGTCCTTATTTGTAACTGAAGTAACATTAATTTGTCACTGTAAGTTGCTCTACTTATTTATAATAGACATAACTCTAGAAATTTCAGATCTCCCGCCAAAAACTCAAAGAACGAAATAATAGTGTTTAAGTGTGCCTACTTGTCACCGCTAGAACTAATTGTTAGCGTAATTCCAGAAATTTCGTATCTCCCGCCAAAAGTTCTTCGCGCAAGAGAACTCGTAATAAAAGGGATACTTGGGTTAGGTTGTCCTAATAGTAACTCAACTAATGTCAACCTATGAAAGATCATCATTTAGCAACGAAATAAGATACTTGTGATTAGTTTGCTGTGTCTATACCTCAATAACGCGTCAGTTAGCCACTTAAGGTTGGCTTCCTTATTTATGTTGGGAACAATAACCCAAAAATTTCGAACATTCCGCCAAGAACTCTACGCGTAGAGTGTCTTAAACTGTAGACATAGAGGATCAAGAGTTCCTGTGAAGATCTACATTCTTCTACTAATCGAGATACTCGCCTTTAGATGACCATTTCTATAACCCAAATAGCATCAACTAACCGCTGACTTCTCTTACTAATGCTAGAAACAATTCCAGAAATCTCGAACCTCCCGCCAAAGGCATCATATTGCTCCTCGCTCAGGAGGACAATCGCTGCGAGCATCCTCGTTCCCTCAACATCTCCCACGAGTCTTCCGTGGCGTCACGGAGGTCCTAGGGGGCGAGAATGCAGCATAGGGACAGGGGCAGGGCATAGGTGTAGAACAGAGGCGCGTCGGTTTCAGTAGAAAAACCGCTGGAAAGAGAGGTCGAGTGGAGGCTGTCGCTCCAGCAGGATCATCGTCCCAGTTACGTCCTTCTTCGAGTAACCTTGCATCCTCTCTGTCGACTTTTCCACCGCCTCCCCTTTCGTCGTTCGTGCCTGCTCCCTCTCCCGTTCTGCCGCGGATTTACACCGCTCTCGCCGCGAGAGCCTCCGTTAAGCAAAAATCGTAGCAGCCTGAAAAAAAGGACCTGCAGCGGAGCCGCGAGAGAGCCGACTGGAGAAGGGAACAAGAGCGAACGGGTGAAAAAAAGGCCGAACAGCGACAAGGGCGGAGGAGAGGGGGAGGGTGAAAGAAGGGGGAGTGGGGCGGCAATAGTGGAAGAAAAAGAGGAGGATAGAAGGAGAGCGGCCAGAGGACGTGGAAGAGGCGCGGAGAGGAGATAAAGAGAGAAATCGGGGTAGGGAGAGAGAAACTGCTAGAGAGACACACGCTGCAAACAATGGCAGCGCGTGCACAGAGTTTCTTTCTCCTCCGCTCGCTCTAGTCTCTACCCTCTCGCTCTCCTCTCGTTCCTGGGACTCCTCTTCCTCTCTTACGCACGCACGTGCACGGATCTGTCCTCTCTCTTTCTCGCTTGCTCTCCAGCTCTCTCTTGTCTAGCTGCCTCTCTGCCTCCTCTCCTGCTCCTCCTCCTCCTCCTCTCCCCCCCTGTTTCTCCCTCTCACTATCCCTCTGTCTCTCTCTTTATATCTCGAGCGTCTCCTCTTCGTCCCGTGCGCAACAGTAATATCCATGGTTGTAGACGCGCAGCAGCCCGACTCGCTAGAGCGAGGGAAAGAGAGGGAGCGCATGAATGCAGAGGAGGAAAGAAAGAGGAACGAGACAGAGCAAGACACGACGAACAAGAGAGAGGAAGGGCGGAACAGGTTCCTGGCGCGATGGGTTGGGTTGCCGGAGGGTGCGGGGATCCGAGCTGGAACGAACGAGAGCCACGGCAGCGCGGGGCAGGGGGGCAGGGGGAGAACTGGAATCCTGAGTAGCAACGGCGTAGCCGCGAACCAACGAACCTGGGCTCAACCTTAAAGCGATGGATCGCTTCTGGTCACCAGTCGGCTCTCCCGGTACCAAACGCTACCCGGAGAACGCGTCGCCCAGAGGAATCTTCGGAGAAGAGACTGAATCGTTTAAACTTAAAGATGTTGGAGACTGACAATGAGTTTCTTTTTGGAGCGTTGCCACCTCTGTATCAGCCTTGCAACGTTCGCGTGTTGTGTTCTTGATGGACCGATGTTGCAACAGCTCGAGGACCTACTGTGTTTGAGTATCTACTCTGAAGATGTTAGATACTTTAACTATCTATTGGTGGATTAAACACGGTGTTTGTATTAAGTATAAGTTGGTATGAGAAATTACCTAATAGATAGCCTATGGAGATTGAGAAACTGAATTTTCTGCATAGTATTATCACACGTATTTCGAAGAGAAACCTGGTGATCTCACTATATTATATGGCATTAATACCATTTAATGGTTGAAGGTACAGGGTTTCCTTGTCGTAGACTCGCGGCTCATTAGCGAGTTCATACTGAGAAATTCGTTCCTCAATTCAATTCATTGCTAACCGTATTATCTACTGGAAACATGGGTGGTAAAGTGTTACAAGCGAACCTCATTTATTCTAAATAATTTCAAGGTTCGTTAACAAATATAACACAGTAGGCGAGAGAGTACCTCATTGAGACAGAGTCCTAAAAATTCGGAGTATATCAGGATTTCTAACTTTACATTCATATATGGTGGGAAATATCTTTCTCCAAGTGGTATGCTTCAACAGGGTTCAACTTGATGCAAGGAAGACGTGCTTCCATAGGACTATTTTTATGGCTTCGACACGGGTTGAACCCAGCATCGCGATGACGTAGCTGTTTGTACAAATGACCGCTTCCTGGACACGGCAGTCGAAGCAGTGCCCGACAAACTTCGTGATTGCGTTGAGACAAGAGAGAGAGAGATGGGGGGAAGGGAATACGAGGAGAGACAAAGAGAGAAGGGACAGCCTGGAGGAAGAGATTCTCTACGACGTATCTTGGACTAATCAATCGAAACATAGCAAGTTCGATTGAATCGAGTAATTCCTTTCTTGCGTGCCAGTACTTGGTATGAGCAAACAGCCACGAGCTGGAGGATAATGGCCAGACGATGCAGAAACCTGTTTGCTAATCTATAACTAACAACGAACAACCGTTTTTGAAGCTTCATAGACCCTCGAATTTGTAGTCAGTTGGAGTCTCTAGCGATTTAATCGATTTTTCGATAGTCTTGCTGAGTTATCTATGCGTTTATTCAGTTGCGTGTTATTCGTTCGGGCAGTCCCTCTTACATCGAGGATACTTGCGCGAGTTTGTACGTAGCCAAGTATTTCAATAATAGCGCAGAAAGTGGCCTGCGGGAGACGTTTAGAAATTCGAGGGATCGACGATGCCGATGCTGGAAACTAATGTGCTTGGATCATGATGTGTGGTAAAAGTAATCGAGAAGCCTTTAGGCGTTACTTTTGGAAAACATTTGGTCTTTCTTCTTGCGTAAAATTACAAAAAATAAGTATTAAAGCTTACCAGTACTACAACAACTATATCGCTAACTGTTGCATGCGAAAAACGCTTATGGGCATTTAGTGAACATGGCAAACGTCCATTAGATTCCAATACTCCACAAACGAGCATAGCCAGCGATCAAAAGTTCAAAAAATGTACTATGTTCATTTTTTACAAGCGTATCATATATCGTGAGAGCTGTGGCAGTAGGATTGAATGGGACACTGAAAGGGGTCACAAAATGATCTTCCACTGGTGACCATTTGAACGTCACCTGGCTAACTATGACCTCAGCCAGTGACGTTTGTTAGGAAGAAGTTATAATTTTTTTTTTCCAAAAGTAGTCCTGAAGTAGCCTTTCATAAATGAAGATAATATTTGTTATTATAAAATACAATGTAACAAGAAGGCTACATTTTGTGCAGATCTTTTCTAAACATTAAGTAAAGAATGAGACCAATGGATACTTTCACTTAGATTGCGCGTTTTGCATCCTCAGTATCGTAACAAAATCCTTACTTAGAGGTTTCGTTTAAAGATAATCACCGTTACAAGTAGAGCTTTCATAGGCTACGTAGTCCACTAATCCGATTACCACGTAATTGTTTAAGTTTTGACACGTCGAGCTTCCATCAGAAATTAGCGGCAACTTCGGCACCGATCAGAATTCTAGACGAACGTCGACGAAACCAAATTTTCTCTCGTATTCCTATTCCTACGCACAGCGTCGTTCCGACGTTATCACCTGTTCGTGCGCGATTACTGATAAGAATTGATCGTCGAAAAGACACGTGACAGATGGCGCGGGCATCGCGAAACGTCCTCCAATGGGGCGCACGATACTCGACGCGCAGATTAGTCGGTTAACGGTGTGACATTAGTTACGAAGATGATAATAAACAGCGTTATCACTTAACGAACGGCCGTGTACGTATCGCGAACGGCGACACCAATGTCGCGCAGGAACGAAACCCACGTGACACGATAGCGTAACGTCGACCACGTTATAGTAAAAACCATATCGTCGTCTGGTAATTAATGCTGCCGCAGCTCGTGCTGCTCATTGAAATGCTAATACTTAGCGCTCATTGTTTATACTTGATTTATACGCGATCCATTGAATCATGCGCGTGGTTCATGCATCACGCGTTACGTCATCAAGGAGCTACAGGTTTTCGAAGACTACGAAATTCAGCGGGCCAACCTGGAAATAAAAGGTCACCCTCAGCGCTAGTGATATCGGGGAATCAAATTTCAAGGAATTCCTCCCAGCGGCTCGCCCGCTTCATTCTCTTTTAATACGTTCCTTATAGACGCCGGTAGGGCAAAGCCACTCCATCAGAACGAACATCATCCCCTAGGAACGCTTTCATTCCTGACAACCCTCTAGTTTACAACTAAATTAGCACCTAATAGGGAACCCCCGAAGTTGATCTTCCTATGTGCAGCATCGATTATTCTCAAATGAGAATTATTTTTGACCTCTTCCGCTGGTTGTTTACTTTCAGGACTCCAGGGTCTCCATAATCACTAAACTGTACATCGAAATAGTATAGTGGTTTTTATGCAAAATTGATTCAGTAATAGAACAATCAATCTTCTTAATACCTAGCCTGGATATTCACTTTTTATAAGTCCTAAGTGTATAGTTTCAATTCTTCTCAAATAATGACAATCAGCTGTGACTTTTTTCTCTAGTTATTTAGACTTCTTTTCATCAAATTTTCAAAATCCCTAGATTATAGTAGCCAACTCGTAGGCTAGGTACGCCATAAGATGGATGCAACGATTCCAACCTGATCAGTCTTTCTTGATCTATGACCTCTTCGATATTTCCTGCAATCTCTAAGCGTTTAACTTCGATTACTACAATTTGGAAATAATTATTTTTAACTCTTTCCTCCGTATTTATTACCAAGTTGCCGGCTTGGAACTTCGAATATTCAAATGTTGAACTCCAGGCGCTAATCCCCAGAAGCTGCGTAGGTAATTCATACAGTAACTCTGTCAAGATAAATTCAGGAACACAGTTTCGATCAATTTCCCCAATACACACCTTCCTCGACATCCACGCTCTGCAATCTCTAAACATCCACTTCTCAGTTATTTTCAAACGAGACCAATTATTACCCTTCCTTTCTCTAGTCAACCACCACGAATCCAAGACTCCAGAAGCAAACTCCTAGACCGTGCACCCACCTCGCACAGATTCCGCTGCAAGGTGAATCCATCGCCAGAATTTCGATTATTCTTCCCTAATCCACGATCCCCGGCACACTCTTTAGGTCCCGGCAGCCGAGGTACGCTGAAAGATGCCGAGCGTGCTTGTTGATCGCCGTTTCTCTACCCAGGACCTCGCGATCGCTGGGCTGTCGCAAAATGGTCCCCGGAGGAGCGTTGTCCTTGCAGCCGCGCAGCGCTTTGCACCGGGCGAATTCCGTCCCGTGGGAAAACGCGAAGAGATCGGAATGCGGAGGAAAAGGGGGTTTCCGTACACATGTACGCACACCCACCACACCCTGGCTCTCTCCGCGTCGCTCCGCGGCCACCCCTTTCGGCTCGGTGGTGCGGCAAATCAGTCGTTCTTACGGGGAACACGATGGTCGACGACGTTGAATGCGGTGGTAGCTGTTAAAGAGGAGGGTCGCAGTACGAGAGGGCGAACGGAGGGGCGGAGGAGGAGGGGGTGGGTGTAGGAGGCAGGAGGTGGCGGTGGTCGTCGTAGCAGTGCCGAGCAGCGGAGGCGGTGGGCGCGTGGGGGTGGGTTCGGTTGAGGGTGGTTTGATCGTATGGTACCACGATGTATTTAATCTGCAGGCCGCTATATGGTCTTGGTTATTCATGGTGGTCGGGTGATGGGGTTCTGGTGGGGGCATGGTGTACCGTCACGAAGGGTGGTGGTGTGGGGTGGGGGCGAGATATTGATCAAAACCTACCCTGGCACCAACCTCTGCCCCCCTCTCGTTCCATCCAACCCCCCACGGCACCCTTCTCTCTATTTCTCGCTCTCTGTCTCCCTCGCCTCTCCCCCCTTTCTCTTTCTCTTGCTCTCTTGGTCTACCCTCCCCTGCCTACACCTTCCTTCCTTCCTCACCCCCTCGCTAAACTCGACCGAGCGTAGCCAGCGGTTCTCAGCGGCTAGATTCGTGGCTCCTAAGGGGTTCTCCGATTGAGACGCTGCGAGTTGATTGATGTCTGCGTGTTTCGATAATCCACGGCTTACACGCTTTTGGGGAATGTTAGGCGGCGTTGGTATCGCGGGTAATACTTGTCACATGAATCAGACTAGTTCCTGGGAAATTTGTCTGTATTAGGATGCTTGTTAGAAAAATGTTGTTGACAGATGCGTTTCGATCTGAACGGAAGCTTCAGATTCAATATGGCGAAGACAGACAGTTTCAACTTCTTTCTGTAAACTGCTCTCATTTTTGCCTTTGAAATACACTATCTACCTATCTACCTATCTATCAAATAGTCATATGTATGTTCGACTTTTGTAAGGAGGACCAATAGATAATTTGGATCGTATCTCCTGTAGTTGTCACACGAATTTTAACCTTGAAAGGTAGAATACCTACAACTATAGATGTACTGTAATACTCTTGAACTATAAACATCGATTATTTGAATATTATAGCTATTTACTAAATTCAAGTTTACCCTTAAAGGCTGTCAAGGGTGAAATTTCACCAATGCAAATTTTTGTTTTATTATTAGATATTAAAATAATCATAGAAGCTAGCAACGCTAAGAGTTTGGATATTCATTGAGGCTACCAGTAGTAATAATTTTATCTTAAAGTAAATTAGCTGTTTTATGTACTTTATTACACATATAACAAACAAAGTTTATACCAATTCAATCATAGGTTTTGAGTCTTTCTCATGTGCGGAGAACGCTCATGGACGTTCAGTAAACGAGTAAAGGATCCCAATGCTCCACACATAGCATGTAACTAACACTCAAAATTTTACAAAATTCTTTAGAAACATCCATCACAGACATATCTAATTATTTCTGTGGCTGTAAAGCAAACTGACCCATGTTACATATTTTTATTTTTGAGATTTTTACGCTAAAAGTTTTCAACTTTAGTACTGTATGCTGCACTTGTGTCTTCTTAAACTCTTATTTTTAAATGAAAAAGTTCTTTTAACGCCCTATCTTCATTCTAGAAGTATAAATACTATATTTTAGATCTCAACTAAGGACATAAGCGCAATAAGGGCGTGAGGTCATCCTAGGCCCTTTTTTGGACACTTACTCTATATATTTTACATTTATCAAAGTATTCATCCCTACTACTATTTTTAAAGTTGAAGAAAAATAGAGCATTTTAAAGTACTGCTTGACTTCTCCAATCACAATATAAATGTGGACATTGTTTTCCTGCAACCAAGTTGTTGCACTCGAGCCCTTCTTACAGGTAATGCCTCAATTAAGACCTTAATCTGAACTTCTTTAAAAAGTAACCTAGCCACAGAGATCTATGCTCAAATCGTTCTCTTAGAGAACGTACAGCAATGACCCTTGTTTCTCGACTATAATAAGCGAGCAAGAAAGCATAGCAGAAAACGTACGTCCGAAAGAGTGAATTACGACACCCCCTTTGGTCCACGCGACGCAAATAAGATTCATAACGCGCCTCATATCTTCTACTTCTACGATTTGGTAGAACGACGTCGAGGGAAATAGAAAAAAAAGGGCGCGGAAAACGCGCAGGATCGAAGATTGCTCCACGGAAAGTTTCTTCTTCGCTTTTCGTTCCACTTTTGGCCCCGGAAATCATTCCCGGCCGAGTTCGAAAGTGGCTGGAAGTTTTTACGAGCCACCGCGACATCCACTCAACGACTCGTCCCTCCTTTGATAGCCCGACCACGATGTTTTCTAATTATTCCGCTTCTAATTACGTTCGGCGAGCGGCCCGCCGATCGACTGACGAAATAGAGACACGAGCCGCGAATACCGCGACAAAGATAATTTTTAGACCTTACTCGCGTAGACCTTACTCGTAATTAACGTCTGCCTCTTCGCACGACGGCGGAAAAGTTGGAAGCGGCGACTGGCGAAAGATTGCAAATTTCGTTCGTGATCTGGCAAAAGAAAATCGTGACGAAGGAAAGACCGTGTTCTAATAATATCGGCACAATTTATGCACGAAAGCCGAGCAACAATGTAAGCGACAGTTCCTCTCGTGCCGCGGAATAATTCAAGATACCATCTACGAAATTTATTTTTCATTTTCAGCACCGCTGAGAGACGCTGATGGTAGCTTTCGTTGGGGACGAGAAAAGGAGAGTTGAGAGAGAAAACTGAATAATTGTGATACGAAAGAAACGCGATTAATGTTCAGTTTTGCGTTTTGTAAGGCGTTCTTACTACTTTGTTATCCTAGAAGGAATGAGTGACTGGTGGTGGGTACACCCTTCGTGTTTTCGTAAGATTAGTCCTCAAGAAGGGAACTTTGAAGTTTGTGTACTAGGATGAAATGAAATATGGAATCATTTGTCCTCTAATGGTGGACAACAATTGTCTCGTATAATGGTATTAAAATTATCAAGATTTGAGGTTCTGCAAACCACAGAAACGTCATTATTGTCATTCTATAGGTTTTTTAAGAGATTTCACAGAAGTTTTTCCCGAGATTAATTTATCCTGTGACGATGTTTTATCATATGGTAGTTTTTTTACAGAGTATGGAAAAAGTTAACACAAATTTTCCAGAAAAAATATTGTGTGAGCTATTTGTTTCTTTCTGTACTAATATCTATATTATAGATATACTTGTAATTTACTTTTATCTTTTTTATTTTCGAAACATATTTAAAAAATAAATTGAATTTTAAATGAATGATTTTTTATAAAATAGGAGCATGTATGTATTTCCGTGAAATAAACAACGAATTTTTTTGTTAAAACAATCAGTGTTCAAATGTTTGTAAGTAAATAAAGTAAAGGCAGAGGAAAATGAAATAAAAAATTGTTTTTAAATTGTTACTGTCTGATTGTTCCGTCATTCGAAAATACACAACAGAACAGAATGGCGTTTTTTATAAATAATAATATTCAGGAGGTCTTGAAAATAATTCCCGATAATACAAAAACACTTTTGTTGAATAAAAACATCTATGTATGATATAATAATATGGAAAAGCTACAGGTACAAATCTAATGGGATTATTCAAAAGTTTCTAAAAATGGTTTCGTAGGTAGTAACTCAGAATTAAATAAAAGAAAAATGTATTATTAATTGATATCATAGTGGCATTCAAGAGGAAACCTTTTTTACTTTGTTTTGAAATTTTTGACTGTAAGTCCTAGTTCAAAAAAAAGAGAGACGTTAAGGGAAAGAAAACAGGTACAAATTAGGAAAACTATAACAAAAGTTTTAAGATGCAATAGTAGACATAAGATAACCACAATAAATCACCGAACTTGTAAGATTTGTCATTTTTTACAAAGTACGTTAGAAAACGCAAAAAAAGTTGTTTTTTGTTGGTTCAATGCAAAGTAAGTACATCAAAATTCCCATTATTTCTAAAGTCATCCAAAAGCTTTTATCACTGATAGATCATTTACCCACTTATACCAATCTCTCCCTATCTTCACCCTCTGCCTTCAAATACATTATTTTTCAAAGAATAATAAAATCCTTCGAAATTACCAATTCCTATTCCAAAGAAAGCTGCAATATGATTAAGAAACCTGGGTATATTAAAAAATAACAATATCGTGCGCTTAAGGGTTAAAGGTTTCCCTTAACGATTTTGATCTACACTAAAGAAAGGGTCAGAGATCTATCGTGGGTTAATTTATATCTAGCTAATCGAAGGGTTAAGCGTTTCTCGAGTCTACGAGCAAAATGGTGGAACTAATTTCCGGCATATTAATGATAGAAAAAATAATTCTTCTCCGTACCATCGTCGAGTGGTCTTCGTTGAGGCCGTTCTTTTAATGATCTCTCAGAAGAGCGTACGCTTCAGAGTATATCGTCTCGAGGACCTCCCAGACGCTGCTAACATCGCCACGGCGTTTAATTATTTCGATTTTCACGTTCAACGCGGTTCCGCGCTTTATCGCGGGCTTTTCGAGCTACGTGCGCGCGAATTACATCGATTATTTTGATGTGCGTCGAGGCGGAAGGAACGAGTGGCGGAATGCGTTTGCTTAAAAAATTTCGCGCCCTCTCCATCATCGATTCAATCCTCGTTCACGACCGTCAGCGAGCAAAGCCAGCGCGGGAGAAAAGGACCATTTTTGTCCTGCGAATGTTCAAGGGCAGAACTTAAAATTGTAATTATTTATCGATCTCGCGTGTTGCTTGCGTGTATGGATGAAGTTGGGGATATCGAGTGCATCGATATTAATTAATTCAGTTCATCGAACCTTCGATTGCACTCCTAATTATGAAGTATCGCAAAGCAATTGGTGAGCCGGCTCTCAATCGTTGCAGATACGCAAAATACCTCGATGAGCTTGATATTTTATTTTTGTTTAATGAAATATATCCCCCTCGCCGAGACTTTAGTATGGGTATAATACCCTTGATAGAAATTATTCAGTCTCGTGTCATCGAATGCACCATGCATGTATTGATGAAGAGGGTTGGAATTGGTGAGATGGCAAGGCACAACGGAGGTTTGGGTTGATTTCTGTATATTTGGTACCTGCTACTTTGCAGAAAACTATGAAATTTAAAAGAAATATTTGATGATTATATAACGTCGCAACTTTAGACAGGTTTTTAAAGCCTTATATGTGTAATGGTTATTTCTCTGTTTCTCACGTTTGTGATCGTATCTTTTTAGTGGTTGATATTCTGCAGAATATTGCTATTATTACATTAGTCTGTCTTGTAAAATATTTATCAAAAATTTTCAAAAAAGAATGAATTGAATCTACTCAAACTAACATCAAATTAACTACTCAAAGATTCTAAAATTTCTTCAACTTGTTATTATAAGGCAAACAATTGAAAGTACGAGCCTGGACTGTCGAATTAGGACCACATGCAAACATTGTACTGTTCTAACTATAATGCTACGTCATAAACAATCTTCGACCACATAATCACTAAATACAAGTAGATAATCATGTGTACATAGCAATTAATTTATTACTATCTGCTATTGAACTTACTAGCTATTAATTACTGCAAAGATAACTCCTGGATGTTACGAATATGTCGATTTTCCAATTGCTTTAATCAGTCTTCCTATAACTCTCTCAAGTAAATTAAAATGAAGGTACTTTACAAGTTAAACAGAATTTAACTAAAATAATTTCTCTTCCCAATAGTGTTTAAATATTTTATGTGTATTAGAACTTCTCATTGAAAAAGCCTTAAACAAACAAAAGTTAATATGGAAAAACAAGACATTCTAAATGAGAAAAGAGATTATATTACTGTTCTTCCCAAAAGTGAGAACCTACCTCAGAGCATGAAATCACAAAAAATGTGTACTGAGAATCATCAATTGTAATGCTCATAACAAAAACAGCTTTTATTAAATTTTGCGATTTTTTAAACTAAGAAAACAGATTCACAACATAATAGAACCTAGCCCATAAAAAATGCTGTATGTATATGTATTACGATAAATACTTAATAAAAAAAGGCAGTTATCATTGAAACAAAAATAAAAGATGCAGTACCTGTTTGCTCTTCTAGAAAAAGACAGAAATTGACAGGGGTTGCTTTGTTATGAACCCTTCGAATTGTACAAGGGAGAATGTTTCATTAATTTCAAAATTTTGAGCAATCGTAATTCAGTAGCCAGGGACTATATGTCGACGAGGCTGGCACTCGATTGCAGACTGGGAACCCTGACAGGAGCCACCCCAGTCGCTGTTACGCGAGGAGCGAAGCAACAGAGGCGAAACTGTCCGCAAAAGAGGGGCCACTCGTCGAAAAGTGTCGAGTGTCTCTCGTCGCCGCATCTGAAATCTGTCGATCGGTCGCGTACCCTTTGATCCACGTCCACTCGATCATCCCCCTTAGTGCCTCCTTTAATTACACCGATTTTTCACGCGCCCGGTTCCGCAAGAAGAGGCCTACTTGTCGCGGAATAGCGCCTGCTAAACCGATATCTTTCAGCGTCGCCGGATTCTTTGAAGTGTATCGAGTCCGCGAACTACCCCAACTGCGGGTGTATCGCTGCGGCTTTTAATTATGCGCCAATTAATTAACACACCGCTCCCACCGTTTCTTTTTTCATCCTCCCCTTCCTCTCGCCACCTCTCTCGCTCTCGCTCGCTCGTCGTTTTTTATTTAGCCGGACGTAGCCACGCGAAGCCATTAGAGGCTCTAGCACCACCACGCCACCCTTTGCCTCGCCGTCGTAGTTATCTCGTTAAGAAATTAACCACGAATTAACGCTGTTTTACCGCATAATTAGATGACCCCTAAAGATTGCCCCTTAATCCGCCGCTATGAGCCGTTTCACCCTCGATATCTCCCAGCGAACAATGCTCCATATTCTGCGCCTTCTTCGCGCATCGAGTTCTTCCTAAGATTGGGTCTTCTTTAGTTGAAGATGGTGCAGTTTGGACTTGGGGGCATCTATATAATTGGTTGCAGATGAGAGGTAGATATTCTAGATACGTGTGTGAAAGAATTTCGGCTTCGTTGGTAAAGGTTTCCCAGGTTTCTTCACTCACTTTGTGCTCTTTCATTCTTTTAAGAACTTTCTTAATTAAACGGAAAACTGAAACAGTTATTACTAATATGTTATCTGCATTTCTGAATCTTTTATGTTAGATTATATTAATCTTCGTTAGTTGCAAAGTAACACGTTTACAACAAACATTCTGTTACATAAGATTTTTGGGAGAAGAGCATGGGGTTAGTATCTCAGAAAAATTATTTGCTATGTACCCTCGGAAGAAGTTTCATCCTATTCGATTAGACGTGTGCCTTAAATTGGCAAAGATTCATAAAAAAGTGAGCGTTAAGCTTGATGACCTCATCTCGCCAGTTGTAGAAACTCCAAGGAAAGGTATTTGTTTCCACCAGCCACTTGCAACTTGTCCGTGAAGATGCATCGCCAATAGGATACCAAAGTTACTAGATACCGATGGTCAAGACTCAGCAAGACACTCTCAGAGACGATTCCAAGTGCTTAATAAAGTCTGCTGCTGTACGAAAACCGTGAATTCCAAGTTTGTTCGAATTCGACCAAGCCTGGCGTGCATGTTGCCAAGGAGTTAGTGGATAGTTGCTGGTTAGATCGAGGCTGATTGGGTAACCGCTAAGTATATCGAGCTTGGAGTACTTTAGCAGCTTTCGTACAAGAGCATGATGCTTGTTTGCTCAATGACACTGGGATACTGAGGCGTTTGCCGATCTACAGGTGAGTGGCTTCGTTGCTCCCTGTTCCTTAGAAATGAATCAATTTTTTGGCCCGTTCGAGTCTCCTGCAGTTATTTTTTATTTTGAAATAATCAACTGCAGTGACACATACCGACTGCTGCATACTAGTTCACTGCTTCATTCGAATTTAGTCATTAAAATTAGTTATTAAAATTTATTCTTCCTGGGAGGAAGCTGGAAAGAAGTCTCGTAAGGCGATAGAGGGACACGAAAGAATCCTTGATCCAGATAACCCATGCACTACGAGGTATCTCTATGTGGTTTTTAATTATTTGAGATAATTAAGCAATTAATTTTGTTTCACGCAGCCACTTTTCTGAGTTTGGCGATTCTCCCACACTTTACGATCCATTTTGTTTCAACGTTTCTTGATCAAATTCAAGTCCTGTGCTTGTAACAACCACTGCATAACTCCAGCTTTATTGCTAGTAGTTGCTAGTAAAATTTTGAACATATGGATTGTTTTAGTTTTTCTACACATTATCGCTATCAGGTACATCACACACTTTTATTTTCGATGCTGCTTTGAATTCGTTATAATAAAGATATGGAAATTATAATGGGGTTTTACTAATGGCTCAAATATTTTACTATACTAGTGGGATTTCAAGTCAAAGCCCTCTTAATATTAAAGTCTGATAGACTTTCTAAGAACAGTTGAAAAAAAGAATTACATAATGTAAAGGTTAAGGGATGCGTTCATTAAAACATGGGAATCACTTTAGATATAATGATAGAGTTTTTCATGAATGTTCGCCACAGATGCCTGGATCAAGGTGAAGGTTTCTAAGAATGGAGGTTCATCGTGAAAACAGCTATAAGAGGCGCGCGACAAATCCCGCGGAGCACGCGTAATACGCATGTCGAATACACATGAACCGCTCTTAAAGGGCTCGTATCCACGCCTCCAGTGTTCCGGTACAAGATTACTTATCGGCCGCGACAGGATACTCTACTTTAAAGAAGCCACCGCCCCATCCCCGCCACCTTCGTGTTTTCGTTGTACCTACCGAAACAGCCCAAGTTGCTTGACTGTCGCCTTGATGACGAGTCTTTCCACTGATGTTGTTTCATCGGGTCAGTCGACGTACTATCAAGATTGGAGTACAATTGTTACAAACTTTATGCGTCGATTGTTGTCTTATTCATTAGACAGAAAAAGAAGGTTTTTTGGTGCCATCAGGTGTTTCCAACGACTCCCAATCTGTATCAGGTTTAAGGTCTGTGGTAGTTGCAAGCTCGATGTCTTGCAGGTGAACCTCGTCTACTGCGTTTCGTCAACCCTTGGTAGGGGTGGTAGCTTAATCTCACCAGAATTATGAATTGCTAATGCAAGAAATACAAATTTGCCATCTTTTACTTAATTTATAGTCTCAGGCGATGTATAGGACTACTAAAAGATACAGAACTAGTTGTTTTATATTATCTTGTAATAGCATTTGTTTAAGATTTATCGATATATAACTACAACTTAAAGTAATTTGCTAGGAGAACATGATGGAATTATAACAATCCC
The DNA here is from genome assembly GCF_051401765.1 of Calliopsis andreniformis. Taxonomy (NCBI): domain Eukaryota; kingdom Metazoa; phylum Arthropoda; class Insecta; order Hymenoptera; family Andrenidae; genus Calliopsis; species Calliopsis andreniformis. The sequence continues at coordinate 11,474,605 of NC_135064.1, read as the reverse complement.
TTATCATGATATACCATGTCATGAATAAATCTGGGGACATAGTGAGAGAAGGTTTTATAGGGAGTGAGTTGGCACATTAACAACATAACGGTCTTCAAGACTTAATGTCTGTTCTAAAGTCATTATACTTCTAGTCACTTCAGATTGTGATTACTAGTTAAAATTAGGTCACAAATATGTAGATGAGAACATAATTTTATAATATGGGCAAGAAATAGGGGTTATAAAAAATATTATGAAAGATGGTAGCAGGAACATATCCTTCGCCACTCGTTAGTTTACCATGAGTCTACATCGAAGGAGTACTATAGTCAAAATATCCAAGATCTGTTAGAACACGGAGTCACATCTAAGGCCTGGCGTTGCACTGGCAACTCTGGCTGGACGATTACATATTTACACATTTTTAGTTCAGACAGACCTGGAGTGGCAATTTAATAGTTTCTAGTGGTAGCAATTCTTTTTTAAAGAACCCTATCGATCATTCGCGCCAACAATGGCACGCTGCAGGATCGAAGTAGGAAGGCCACCTAATTTTTTTTATTCCTTTTTGGTCTGTTAGCTGGTGGACCAATCTTGCGACAAAGTTTGGTCTGTACTTTTTCATTTAACGTGGTGAAGATTTTATTATCATGTTTTTGTATTTTATTCTTACTTATCAGTAAGCAAAATGTACACTTTCCCTATGGCGTGGTCTCATACTTTTGACCAGTAACGTATCCAAGAACCCACAATCTTCCGGGAAATGACATATCTTCATTCGTCGCAGGGACCATACCTCACACACTATCAAACTCCAAGGCAACAATCTTTTTACTCATATCATTGCAAAAAATGAGCGACAAGCTTGCCTCCAGTGCTACCAAAAAGTCGTTTAACCAAAGCAGGTAGTACACATTTACCTTAACCGGACCAACATCGCTGCACCAAAGCGTACGTCACTGTTCAGGGTCCCAGAAGGTACTCCCAAACGTCTAAAACTTTTCCATCGAGCCAGGGACCGTGCCCAGTGGTCCCCAAGTCGGATCATCGAACGTTGGGCACGATTGACTCGCGGTGAACCTGCGTGTATGTCGGTTGCTCGGTGTCTCGAAGTGAGTTCTCAGCCTCCTGAACGTTTCTCTGGCTGCCTCTCTCCTCCTGCCGTTTCCTCGTCCCTCGTTTCTTTCCTCCGCGCGGAGTACCCGACGTCGTTCCTCCCCTCCCCTTCACCCCGACGGTTCTGACTCTCTCCGTGGTGGCAACGAGCGAGTTCGAACCGAGAGGCGAGTCGAGGAACCCTCTCCGACCTGGAGGAAGAAAGAACGAACGGTGAGCAAATGTTCTCCTCGTTCCTTCCTCCTCCCCCCCTCCCCTGTCCTCATCCACGGTCCCCTCCCTCCTTCCCCCTTCACCCTCGGCCCGATCTTCTCCTCGGTCTTTTTCCCTCCCTTTTTCAGCCGCCTGCCCCCGGTGTTTCTTCGTTTTTTCCGTTCCCTCCTCGCCTCCCCTTCGTCCCGGGGGTCAACGTACAGGCGCTCGCGCGGCGTGACCGAAATCACACACACGCTCGTTGCGAACCCGCTCGACTGTGACTCGCTTCTTCGTCTTTATTTGGCCTCTAATTGTTCCTTCTTGCGCGACGCCCGTCGGTCTGCTCGCCTGCCTGCCTGCCTGCTTGCCTGACTGACTGCCTGCCTTGCCCGCTGCAGACCCTCCAGCCCCGCTGACGAACCTTCGAAGAGTCACCTGAGAGAGGATTCCTGAGCGGACCCGCCACTGACGGCGTGTACCTGCTACATGGAAACTCGCGTCCCTCGCGGATCAACCGTGAATGAGGAATTTTTCTAGGCTACTGGGTGACCCGGCGCGATTTCTCTCTCGAATTTGACTCCTTGGCGATAGGAATGTCCAAGGAGAGTTGCTGAGTTTTTTATGCACTTGGGTTGGGATAATGACTCATTCGTGGGAGCTACTTTGGGGTAAAAGCGAATTGTGTTCCACTTGTGGATTGACCTTTTTACGTTGATAGGGCTTTTAGACATTTCTTGTTGTTATTTCTATTAGAAATCTTGGATTATTTGACTTGTATGTATCCCATGGTAAAATAATGTCATGTAAGAGAAATGCATTTGCATTTTCTCTCAGATTATCTAAATACTTTTTGTGGGGTATGAATTCATACTCTGTTTGATGTAAACGATCAATTGTAACTACTGATGTGTGCGATTTTGTACTTCTGTAATTACATAAACGATAAATATTTGCAAACTTGAATAGATGTTTATGGTCCAAACAATCATCGATTAAATTCCAGTTCAAGAGGTTACTCCCTCCATTGCTGTCGACAACTGGACGTTTAGGTGACCAATGCGTAGATACTGTATGGTGAACACCTAGTGATACTATTGGACTTTTACACTTAGTGAGGGTTAAACTAGCTTCTCATTTACAAAAAGATGGTATAACACCTATTTCCTCGGTCTCAATATAGACTTATAGATTATTGATTATCTTGACTCTTAACTGTTCTGCTAGGTATCACAGTATTTCCACTGACTCAACTTTAAATATTTGGTACACACAATTGTGCACAACAGTGTTTACAGAAAATTCTTATAAAATACCGTCTAAAAAGAACTCGAAAAAAGTCTCTCGTCCCCAGTCTATTTGCACTAACTGCTTTCGTAAGAACGAGGAAAATCGCCATCTGGCAAGTTATTACTGTACCCTTTTTAAAGACTATTACCCCTTGTAAAACTCTTCTAACCATACCCCTAGCCAAAACTGTCCATTCTCCTTTTTCAGGATTGACCTTCAGTCTTTTCTTTCAACAACCCCCTCTTCGGCTCTCGCGACAGTTAGCGCATCCCTTCTCCCTGGGGGAGCAATTAGCCGCCCTCGCTGCGGACATCGCGGCCGCTTCCGGTTGCGACGGTGGTTTTCGATGCCAACAACCTGGCTCGGACAATGCCTTGGGTATCGGTTTGGACGCTTTACCTGGTCGCAAAGGAGGGGTGGCTGACGGAAAACGGGGGAAGGGAAACCGGGGCCCGGGTGTCGCAGAGGGCAGATTAATGGTCCCAGGGAATTCTTGGTAGTCCATCCTGGGGACTGGGTTCCTCCTTCTCTCTCTCTGCGTTTCTGACCGATGCCGCAAGGTCGTGACGCGACTCGTAGGCCAGAAATGCACCACCCACGTGTTGAAGATTTCATTGGAAGCCTCTAAAGGACGCTTCAGCCTCCTACATGACTGTTCTTTATGTTCCAGCTAAATAATTGTTGCTTCAGGTGAAGTAGAGACGGGCAGGTGAGGTTTAAGGAATCGAGAGTAGGAATTTAATTGAAACTCAAGTTTGAGAGCTGAATTTCAGCTGGTTGGTATTCATTTTGCGGGAGTAAAACTGTGCTCTAATTAAGCTGAACTTGTACCTGGTATTGATTTTTAGAATCATATGTACATACTCTGTTTTGAAGGGCTATAAGTAAAGATTTCATTGAAATTCCAATTTGCGGGCTTCATTTGAACTCGTTGGTATGCATTGTTTTATAGACTTGTATGCCTGCATTATTGTGTTCTTGTACGTCATTTGAGGATTGAGGAATTGTAAATAAAGCTTCAATTGCGACTCAGGTTTAGGGGCTGAGTTTCTGAACCTGTTAACACTATTTTATAGGTTCACATAGGTGTGTATTCGTAATGAGTTCTACGCTTTAATCGTAGATTAATTATTGTGAGTTGGGAACTATGAATAAACATTCGATGCAAACTCAAGTTTGATAATTGAACTTGTGCTTGTTAATATTGTTTTATACTACACACAATGCTCCATATTTCTAGCTCAAGCCTCAGCTAGTTTAATATCGATATTATAACATAATATATTATAGTCCCTGCGACTTTATTATTAAAAAAGAGATTAAAACTAGCATGCAGAAAATTGACAACTTCTTGACTAATCTCGCTAAAGTATTCTTGCATATGTCACAAATCAAATACGCACCTACTAAAAATATTGTGAATTAATATAAACGCTGTAGCATCATTAAACTAACTAAGCTTGAAAAGAGGCCTATCGAAAGATACTTTGAAGTCGATCAGACTTTTCCCAGCGACACTAGGAAAGGAAAGAAGAGGGCATCATGGCAAGTTCAGCAATCACGGAAATGTGACATTCAGCGCGCGATTGTCGGTATTGAAATGGTAGGGATGAGGGAAACTTTATTTTCCGTTAAATGGCGAGGGGTACCTGGAATTCCCAGTGCTTTGTAAACGGTTTCCTTGCGGCCTTCTAGCACTTGGACAATGATACCTCTTGTCTCAAACTCTACCTGCGCGGCGAGCAGCGAGTTACCTGAGTCGCCGTCCTGCTCCTTAGGCCGCGGTTAGGGCCTCGTTATTAGCTTTGTACCGTTTCGAACCTGTTTCACGCACCCTCGACAATCTGGAGTAGCCTCTCCAAACGGAGAAAAGAATTTTGGTTATGCTTGAACTGAGCGGGAAAGGATAGGTGTCAATCCACAGGTGAAAATAGTATCCATTGCTTACTAGACAAATTACTTGTGGTCGTATTGTATTTGTATAGTTCCTTTAACAAGGAATACTATACAATTAATGGTAGGATCATAAACATCGTTTCATGTTTAATATAAGATAGTTTAGTAGGTAATTCTATTTTTGTGAGCAATAGGTAACGATCTCTAGATAGGGATTTTAGAAAAATTAATATGCTTCACGTTACAGTATTTCTAAATGCGTAGTATATTACTATTTATTATTAAGTATTTATATTTGTAAATATTCATTTGCAGTGTTTCGATATAAGCTCGCTGAAACATTGATAGTTCTTTAGAATTAACCATATTGTCTCGATATAAGTTTTATTTATTATCAGTTAGCAGTGTACTTATCAGTAAGTTAAGAAATAGTTATGGAACTTTAACTTGCCCTTTCAAAGGCGCGGTTCAGATAAAGTGAATGGGGTTAAGAAAATACAAGCGTACCATCGAGTTTGTATTGAAACGGCATTGTAGGTTTTCTTGTTGGTAGATAAGCTCATGTCTACGTGACTCCTCTGATTTGCTGCAAAGAAAGATGCAGTAAACCCTTTTATACATTGGCGGATAAAAGTTTCAAATCACTTGCTAACTTTCACTTATGTAAGTTATATACCCATACATATAGCAAAGTAGTTATTATCGATAGAATTTAAACTCGAAGTTATTATCTGCAATAATAATTACAGTATTCTTTGTGTTAAAAGAATACAGTAAATTAATACAACTCTGTACTATTACAGAAACTGTGTTGAATAAAGTAATCTTTTCTTTTCTTAATTTAGGAAATGATTCCTACTTATTAGGCACAGATAAGTATCATAGACAGTGAAAGCGATTGGGACCCCTACTGGTCTAATACTTTTCTTGAGCCTTAAATGTATCTATGATTTTTCAAAGAACAACAAAATATTTTGGAATTGATGTTGTATATGTTAACAAAATATTGAAAAATGTGCTGCAAAATGACAACACTATGCATTTGAAGGTTAATTTATTTTCGTGTTCTACGCAAGCTGATCACTGAATCTATTTTTCCCCTTTCAATTCCTATAGAAATGAATTAATTTCAACTAAAGCATGGAAAGCGTGCCAAATCCGTAGCTACGGCGCTATGGTTGGCTATTTTTCTAGAGGTGCTCGATTTTTTCCCAGTGAATCCCCCGATTTTTCCGTCGTCCTCATTTTTCTTCATCTAGTTAATCTGGTAGACGCTGCACGGCAGGGCAGAGGATATTTCCTTACCACAGGAACGATACCAAGTCGATTACTTTTTAATCCTAAATTACTTCTGCGGTAATCTGGATATTAAGTTGCCATAGCCTTTTTGAAACTATATTTACGCGAAAATGGTACACGTGAAAAACCTGTGAAATCCACTCGTGGAAAGTTCTCGAATTTATGATCAAAGGACTTTTGAACACCTGGATTTAACGAAAAATTTGTTGACCAAAGAAACCAAGAATTCGTTGAAAGTATGAAGCGCAAGGAATGAAAACCGCTTCCGTGCAACGCCGTCGGAGTGTTGATCGTTTTCGCACGCGCCTCGCGTCAAGCTCAAAGACCATTCTTCTTCATCACGCCGTACAAATGCGCTCAACTTGACCCCAGACACGATAAATCGGATTTCTGGGCTTCTTGTGATCTTAACGGAATCAATCCTGTTCTTTATTTCTCGGGGCCACCCGTGATCGCGATTCCGATGGAAAGTGAAACTGTCTTTCAAAGGGCTTTGATGGAGACACCACTTCCTGTTCGTCGATTCGCGGGTAGACACGGATATTCCATCTCTTAAATTTTCATACTTTGATCTGCAACTTGTATGTAAAGATTTTTTATTAAAATTAAATTTATAGGGCATAATTGTATCTAATAATACGAATTTATTGTATGTTTGGGGAGGAGTGGAAGGTTTTTTATTCTCAATTATCATTTCTCAAAGAGTGAACACAGGCTTCCAAAGTTGGGAGAGGAAAACTCATTTGACATGGTATTTTGGAAAATATTTAAGAAGAAAATATTTAAATAGACATGTAGACAATATTCAAAAATACTTATATCTTTTTTTAGGAAATGTAGGTATTGCAACTTAGTACAGAAGTAGGTACTCAGTTATAGTTATCCTTTTGTATGAGATAGTAGGCAATTTTATTATACAATCTGGTATTCGGAAATCGAAATGAATAAGATTTGAAATATTTGGAAACTTAGATATTGGAGTATTGGAGTATTTGAAAGTTTACACGTTTCAAAGTAGGTAATTAGAATATTAAACGCAATTCTAATGAAGACTGGAAACCGTAACAATAGATTTATTATGACGTAGCGCAAAATACGGATGTTTTGAAATGTAGGTATGTAGAGTATTTGCTATATGACCACGAGTATATAAGTTCAGAGCTCTGTACATTGTAACATCCCTTCCAGTCCAACATCTTTATTTTACAAATTAAAATTATTTACCAAAAATATTAGTACCAAAAATGGTACTCCAATACCGTACAATTTCATCATAACCAATGATCGAAGCATCAATATCCCGCAATTGGTTCATGATTTACAAAGATATCCAGGTTCGAAGCACGTACATACCTGGATCACAGAATCGACTCCAAACTTACGCTACATATGTTCCCAAAGGGGAACATCACATCGGAGCGAAATCTCGAGCCAGAAAATCAGAGTCGCGAAGAAAAATCAAAAGGGAATCAAAGGACAAAGGGTTGTAGGTAGTCAGCAGGGGTGGCACGCAAGGTCCCACGTCGGTTGCGTGGACACCGGGCATCGGGCGCTCACGTGGCTCCCCACCTTTTCCGTCGTGCGTGAGCCTACTCCCTCTCCTTCGCTCCTTTCGCTTCGGCTTCCCCCTCCGCGAGTCCTCGCGTGGCTCTCCACCTCCCGAGCGGCCGGCTGTCCTCGAAAGACCGAGGGCGATGGCAGCGCCGCCACGCCTGCCGCTCCGCAGTAACGCGATTGCTCTCGTCGAGTGTAGAGGCATCCGTGGACTGTGTCGCGCGTTGCTTCCTTGACACGCAGCGTGCGTTGTGCCGCGTACGTGTTCTCGGTTGGAGTGTACAGTGCTTTGGTGATCATACCGCGGCGGTTCGGAGTTTTTGGTGAACCCAAGAAAGTTTTGTCCCCTGGTACCTACCCTGACCCAGACCTGTGGGTGAACCCAGACGAAGTTTCGGAGTTCAGTTGATCGGAGGTAGATTTTCGTCTTAGGATCGTGCGATCAAAGTCACAACGTAGCGGCGTGGACTATGCTGAAGCGCGGCCAGCCAGTCGGAGGGCAACGTGCTCGCGTGGGTTCGGTGTTTAGGTCGTCTAGCGGCGACTGAGACCGCCAACGGGATGCAAGAGGTCCCACGGGATTCGGCAGCGAGTGTTGCCAAAAGAAGGAGAAGAAGGGCGGCAGGATGGGCGGGAGACGAGGAACGCTGGTCCGCGACGTAGGTGCGCACCGCGACGCCGACGACGTGACGGCCACGTGCCCCCGCGGAATCCTCCTTGCCCGCTGGCATTAATCGCTACTTTTCGATCGTAGATAGCTAGTCGCGCGAAACAGTGGTATAGTCACGTTTCCGTCAACCTGTGGTATAAACAAGTTAACCGAGTGAGTGGTTCCGTAGATGGAGTAGTGCATCGGTGATCCTATGGTAAAGTGTGTCTGTGACTTCTGAGATTGGTGTTCTTGACCCTCCAAGGGATACATTCACGGAGTTCCGAAGCTTGGAGGTTTGAAACAGAGACTCTAGTGATCCGACAGACGCGAACAGGTGGCTAGGAGGTCGATTGAATCAGAAGTGTCGTGGATAGTAACAGAAACAGGAGAACGGCGAGGCGTTTAGTTGTGGATTTGTCACGGGATGATAGTATCCCGCGCGAAACGTGTCACTGGTAACGAGAAACCGCTCGATACACGAGGTGCCGTCCCTTCCGTCCGAGGGCACGTGGTTGCTCGAGTTCACGCCAGTCAACAGTACCCTCGATCGAAACAGTGAACTCTTGCATTGTGATATTCGCCGTAACCCATAATCTGAAAGATTCTGAATCCGACGTGAGATCGTTCGCTCCAGCTCGCAGCACTCCGTCAGACTCATCAGAAACTGTTCAGGGAACGAGGACCTATACAGTATCCTCGGTCAGTGAAGACGCCAGTGTCCAGCGTATCAGCCGCGAGGGATTATCGAAGTTTCGCGTGAGGGAGAGGCAGATTCCCGCGCTCGTCCCCAAGTCACCACAGCCGGCGGGAGTTCGAGGAGAGGGTGAAGGGCGTTGTGGAGGGGGGAGTGATGCCGGTGAGGGTGGCACAGCGCCCCCCAAGTGGAATACCACTCCACGCCGGCGTGCCGGTAGCGCCCAGCAGCGTAACCGCCCCCGGTCCGTCGGGCCGGTGCCTCGGGGGCCCGGCAGCGCCCCCCGCCGGTTCGCCACCGCTGCCGCCGTCCTTGCAATCTCTCGGCGGCGGCGTGAGCAGCGCCAATAGCACCTCCGGCGCCAGCAGCAACGGGAACAGCAACGGAAACGCCGGGACGAACGGCCTGCACGGTAGTAACATAGTAGGGCAGAACAACAGCAGCAACACAGGCCAGGGCATCGGCGGCGCTGGCGGTCTAGGCGTCAACACGACGAGCGGCGTCACGAATCCTTTGCAGGCGATGGCGTCGGCGGCGGCCTCGCTCACGCAGCTCAACAATATGGCGAACGGCCCGCTGCCGCCGCTCGCGGCCACAGGACCAACTGGACCGCCTAGTCTACCGCCACCCCAGCCGGCCACCACGCCGACTCATGGGGGTCCACCGACGCCTCACGCCGGTGTCACCGGTGGACCCCATCTCAATGGAGCCTCTCCGAGCCCCCATCCTATGCCCCACGGGATGATGAGCGGCTCCCCCCACGCACCCCACCCCCACATGGGCGGCGGAGGACCCTCGCCGCATCCCCATCACCCTGGCCCCCACATGGTCGGCTCGCCACACCATCCTGGACCCCATCCCATGGGCCCTGCCGCCGGCATGATGGGCCCCGCTGGTATGCAGCCCCAAGGGGCGCCTGGGATGTGCGGTCCAGGACCAACTGGCCCGATGGGCCCCCATACTCATCCTCAGGGACCTGGAGTACCTGGACAACCGCATATGCACAACGATCCCTTCTACTGCTCGCCGTTTGGCTCCCACTATTTCAGGTAAATGGAGTTTCATTCACTATAGTAGAGTACTGGCTGGTGAATCGCGTATCATCGCAAAGTTCTAGACAGGCGCGGTAAATGAACTGTGGAAGTGTGGGGGTCTTAGGGGTGGATTGATTGTACAATGATTTGAAGGGGTTCTGGGAGATGTATTCGTGCGATATCAGCTCCTTGCTAACCCTCGCATAGCTAACGTCGTGTCATTTTTGACTTTGTGGTGGCATGACGGTATGGCAGTTCCAAACAGTCGGTTTTTCTGAGGGTTAAAGGGGCTGTCATTGAATTATTTAAAGTATGCAAGTGCTGCTTTTGCGTGCCCTTGATGTCTTTGGGTAGCCGAGTTGTCGGTAGAGGAGTTGATTTTAGGAACGTGTTCATTGTTATGAGTTCATTGCTGGTCAGCAAGTGAATACTAATTTCATGCACCTCGAAAACGTGGTTCTGCCTTGAAGTGTCGGCAATTTGTTTACAGCGCGTGATAAGGACTCATAAGGTTTTAAGAATTGAGTCCCAAGTTTTATGTCGTATAAATCATTTTAATATACCTTATACGTCCACAATTACCGCGTTTCACGCGAGTTATTCAGCGTCCGATCTTTCTCGATTAATGAAAAGTGACCCATCGTAATAAACCTAACGTTATGTAAAATCCGTAGAAATTTGCATGTTTGGTCGCACACGGAACAAAGAGCGGTATCTCGTTTGACATCGTCCAGAGCTTATCTTCTGCTCATGCGCTGATTTGAACTTTGATTGCCTGTTTATGCAAATCTCCTGAGAATACAGCGCTCGCGCGCTTGTTCTTTTATTTTCGCGGCTCGCGCAGTTCCCTCTTCTTTCTCTATTACGAGTGCTGTGTTGTAACACACCGATTCGTTCTTGACAGATTTTTCCCCTGGCACTTTTGTTGTCGCGCAACACTCGGCGAAAGAGGAACTCCTGATGATGAATTCGTACAGGGCTTGACCTCGACAGCCCTCTTAAGTTCAAAAGCATCGCCGAACAGTTCCCGGAAGGGAATCAATCTTGCCGCGATTAGGGGACCGTCGACACGATATAAATAAATAATCTGCCGTTATACGTTTGTTGTAACAATTTCTCGTCACGCGAAACGACACGATGAAGTTTCCGCGGAGCGCCGGCGCTTTCTTTCGAGGAAGGGTCACGCGAACTTTCTGAAAAAGGAGTATCGCATGGCTGGAAGAAGTTCCGTGTGAAACGCAAGGTTCCTGCTGCGGTGGTCCGCAGGTCTGAAAAGCGCAAGACGCGTTTAGCGAATCTCCTCTGATTTAGAGCTTTGTGAAACATTTAGGGACGCGGTTTTCTTTTTAAGTTGTAATAAGACTAAAGGAATAGTTTGTTAGGCTACGTGACTATGTGCAAAATAGGGAACATAGACATGTTTGAGTGGACATTTTATTTGCGTTATCGAAATATGCATCTTTTGCATTGATGATATTCTCTTAATGGGGTTTTGATTGATGTATCGTATCGTTAGAGGAACTTTCACTTGGATTCAATCAATTTTTGAGAGGCTGCGATTATAGATTTCTTCAGCATGGAAGGTTTTAGTCTTTAACGCTTTAAGCTTTGGAGTTACATATTGTGCTTTAAAGTACTACTTGCAGTAGAGATGCTAGCAGAAGTGGAATGTGCTTAAAATCCTTGGAGTGGTTAACAATCCTATTGCTTTTTATCATTTTATATTAATAAATAATATTTACCATTGACGGTTAATAATAATTACTGTGTAAAACGTAACATATTTACGTGTTATTTATGGTAAAATATTGCAAAATGCAAGTATAAATCGAATACCTACGTTCAGTATTCTTTTCATACTTAAAGCTTCTGCTTCCTGATATTTTTCATTAATATTTAATAATATTATTGGCAACTAATAATTAAGTCAAGTTAAATTGAAGAGTTTTAAAGTACCTAGAATAAAGGTAGTAATAAAAAGTCAGGATATTTCCATTGAGGAAATGTTTAAAGGATACGGTGAATGTAATAAAATTTCATATTCAATTTCTACTTATTAGTTTTGCTATGGTGGTTCATGATCTGGCTATTAAGTAATCAGCAGCATACAATTATATTGTTGGTACAGCTTCTATTGGATTTAGTATGAAATAATGAATTATATCCTCCACAGTCACTGTAGAGTGATTAGAACCTTCTTCAGCACCATCATAACAACGCGGATAAGATTGAAATATAAAATTTTATCACATCAAAGCATCGTACTCATTAGACCTAGACAAAACATTACGTTTTCTACCATTTAGAATTGTTTTTTAAGCAATAAAACTTTCCACACTCGAGAAATTCACAATCGCAGACTTTCAAGAATTTATTAACGAAGTCAAGAAATTAAACTTTTTATAACAAACAAGATATATCAATTACTATTGCATTGAAAAATTGAGTAACGTCAATAGTATTGTGTATTTCGATTGTATCAACAAAATCTTTGTTTAAATATGTGCATAGTTTCTATTTCTATTTACAAAAGTATAGTACGACAGTAGCATTCCTCTGCTACAGCAACGTCCTAGATCATTTATCTGGTTTCATTAGATCTGCAGTAGCAGCATAGGTCGTTTCAGCCACCAGCAATTAGCATGGCTAATTTGAAATTGTTTGAATCTTCATCGCGATCAGCTTCAGGCGGTTCTTTTACGGCTCGATACTTCGTTCCGTGCCAATCGTTCGGCAGTCTTTCACCAGCACGCTCTCTTGGTGTAGTAACAGTATACTCAGAGAATCCGTTATCATAGCTTGGTTAGAATCTTCTTGATCACCGTTGCGCAGCTGAACGTGTCTCGAAATGTGGCCACAAGTCAGTGTGTTTGCAGAGGACATCAGGATGTCTGTTAATCCAATCTGGACAATAACCATTCTCTGGCTACTTCATCTGGCTCATCTTCGGAAATAGGAATTCCTTGCGTTATGAAGCCAGCAACGAACGGTTTTATTGCGTTCTGCATGATCGCTTAATATTTCCCAGTTTTGAAGTTCAGTGTAACCTCGATCGATCAGCTTAATACGAAACTTAAGTTTGAAGCAATTTTCCTGATAGTTAATTTTATCAGTTTTATTAGATTATTATTAAAGTATAGTTCAAATTTCAATTGATACTTCAATGTACTGTTATGCTTATTGGAATAAAGGAAATTACAAATAATTAAGATTTGTTTAACCTTTTAATGATATAGCATTTTCAATCGTACAATGAAAGAATATAAGTAGAAAACTTGTATTTTCCAAGTGAAATAGTACACACGTATTTCACCATTAATTATGGGAAAATAATTTATAAAAATTTTCCTAAACAGAACCGTGATACGGTACATTACATCATATATACATTAACCGATAATTATAATACGAAAAATGGTAGATCATAGGATGTTCAGAGTCTTTTGCTGAGGGGATAGTCTAGATCCCGCGGTAGCATTGAATACGACTGAAAAATCGGAGTCTTCCAATCCCACGCTTCACGGACTTTTTCTAGAGCACTCATTGCCACTGTCCACAATTCCCTAAGCGTGGGTAAACTCCTTTAAGATTCTTCGCGGTTCTCAAGTTACCGAGCAGCATTTGAGTTAGCTCGAAACTTTCGTCACATATTTGGATCACTCGGAGCTCCCGCTACGCAAACTTCCCCTCCAGAACAATCATCGGAGCGGCGAAGAATGCGAGAGTGGCCCGAACGAGAAACGATCGATCGCGTTACCGACCAATTATCGTGGACAGGCGAACATGTTCGCGAGTCAGGTGCTCGGAGAGTCCCTTGGACGTGGTTCTATCCTCAGGTTCAGGTGGCCCGCAGGTGGGAGGCGCCCCTTTGCGCAGGTGTACGCGCGAAACGCGACTTCCTTCCTCGTTTCAAGAACGCCAGGCTGGACTTGAGGGCAGCCAAAGGCCAGACCCTGCGCGTAGTTGCCGCGGTGACGATTATCCGGTTCTTCTCCTTCGACCTTCCTTGTATCCGGTCTGGACGTCTCTATCGGCTCGACATCATCTCCTTGCTCGCTGGCCCTGTCTGCTAATCGCGAGGACTCATTAACATAAGCGTTCCAGGCTGCTACATTCGCGCGAATCGCTGAACCATTTCGTTCTACAACCGCGATCATTTCGGTCATTTGAGGTCTTCTCTAGGTGGAGTCCCAGTTCAATTTTCTGTTGCGATGCAATTGAAAACGGTCGGCGGCGTTGGAGAATTAGATTTGCCGAGGGGAAGTCACTGTAATGCAAATAGTTTGAATATTAGTGAGCTTTTGGTTTACAGTTTTGCTTAATGTCCAGGCATGAAGAGTAATTCGTACAAAATTAAGATTCTAATTTTAAATTAGGATTCAGAGATTTTCTGAGTTCGTAATCTTTGGTAATTTGCTCTATAATATTTGAAATATAATTAGTACTAGAAGTGTGACTTGTATTAAGTATGTATGTATAACAAGGGGTTATTTTTTTATTTTGATATAGTTTCATGCGGGGTTCATATTGATAGTTGGTTCTTAGAATTGATTGATACTCGTGGACTGCACTTCTTCCCCCTTTCAAGGGAACTCTGGTACGATGTAAATTCCATTTCTTTAAAACTTTGTAAATTTGTAGGGGATGCCAAGAGAAGTTTTGCTACTTTTTGACATTTCTGAGTGAAAACCTCCCTTCAAGGTTAATATGTGTTTTTCTGTTTCCCTATACATCTTGAAAACTGAGGTAGATACAAAAGAATTATTCAAATGAAAATTTAGTGATTCCTTGTGCTTTATAAAACTATGCATTGAAATGATCAAAAATTTGTTATTCAAATAAAGAAAAATCGAATATCTTAATTTTAACAAATTTTGGTCTTCTTATCATTTCAGAAAATCTGTACAATTTCATTGTAACTACAATCCGTTAAATAATACTGTAGTTTAGTACCAAACACTGCAAAGTTTTAATAAAAGTCAGAATTTTCTGAGTACTGAAGTTCCCTTGTTAGACATTCTTGTTGAGAACACTTTTCCTGTTCCTTCAGGTCAGACAGATTCTAACAACTGTTCATTTTTGTAGGTGAATCTTAATAAAATAGTTTTTAAAATTAACTTATAGTTCCTTCATCAGAAGTTCATTGCAGCACTAAGTATAGTTTGGAAAAATGATTTCTGCTTATCACAGAATTTCCGCAAAATAGGTGTTAGCGAATTTAGCTGATTTTTTAATACCTAAAATTGGCTACCCTTTTAGCCAATTTCAAAAAACAAGTTGTATGAAGTAAAAAGAGGATAAATAACCGAAGGAAAGCGGCAACATTGAACGGAGAGCTTCGAGCGCGATCGGAAGTTGAACGCTGTTGGTTGGCTTATCTTATCGCGGCCTCTCGGTAGGATAAGAAGGACCTTGATCGCCTCGCGACAAACTGAATCGGCACCTTGGTTCACTACGAGGGCCTCTTTTCGCCATAAATTTCTGCAAACTTGATCAGACTTCACCAAAGAACAATTCATCGCTACCTCTTTTCAACATCGAGATTGTCCACCATAATTTCTCAGCGAAGATAAAGAAAAAAGCTCGTTCAACTATAAACTTCTATAACGGTGCCTCGAGCTTCCCAAGAACAAAGTCAAATAATCCAACTACTCGTAGCTCAGAGAAGTCGAAAATCACCGCCCCGCTATCTCTCTTTTGATGAAAAAGATAAGATTAAAAATTGACCGAGTTAAGATAACCCGCAAGTATTCCGTGGAAAGTTGGCTTCTGCATGCAAATGTTAAGAGTTCAAACGTTTTCGAACCTTCTCACGGCCTCTGTCGTTGATCCCTATCGAGAGGTTCTGGAACAGCCTGTAGATGATCAGACAAGCGAGTATCGAGGATTGGCGGCGGTTCGCGGGCAGCGTCGCGGTTCAAGTAAATCGGTGGATGACGAAGGGGAAGAGCGTGGAAAGAGGAAAGGTTCGTTTCGCCGTCGAGGCACGCGAGGAGATACCGGGCCGAGCGCATAAAGCCGTGTGCAGGCAGCGTATCAAACCGTATCGTTGGTCGGTTCCAGTTTCACGTGAAACCGTTCGCGCAACTGGGCAGGTTCAAGGCGAGCCTGAAAAGTGGAATGCACGTGCGTGCATATGGAGTAGCCTGCGATGTCTGAGCAGCTATGAATCTTGACACTGTGCATTCATCTAATCGAGCACAGTTCTGGGATCATTTTGCGCAGAATTGGCTCTCGTAAACGGGGAGCCAACTGGTTAGGTCTTGCGTGGACCCTGTGGATAGTCTGATAGAAATTAAGTGGCCCTGATGCAAACAGGAAAAGACCTCTTATCTCGAACCTCCAGAAATCTTCGGTGGAAGTAGAAATCCGTGTATCTATTATTTGGCGACTCGATCAGAGATAGCGCAGCGTTAATAATACTTCGCGTTTTCGCTGCCACTCCTTTGAGGCGAAGTTGTATCGTAAGCGGCTTGTCGGGTCTTATTGAACTCCTATTGTTCAGGAGCGGTGGTTTATGAATTAAAGAAGGTGTGCTCGGGAAGAGGGTGAATTTTTTACTAGATTTGAGAGCTCTTTGAAGCCTCCCTTAGCGGGAACTTTTTACTGAGAATAATTTTTCACGTAATACTTCCGTAGGTATCGTCGCGGACAGTTTCACTTAAGTTATTAGATCATAGCGCTGGTTATCAAATTGGAACCACAGCGTCGGGGATTTAATATAATTACAGTTCTGATCCCCGCAGCGGCCTATCGATTCAACTATCAATGCATCATGCTTTTCTACGCACTCGATTAACCCTGGCACACTCAATCATTCACGCGGTAGCGTCTTCCGTCCCTTCCAATTACTTTCAAAGCGGTGGAGCCGCCCCGGCAAGGAGATAAACCTAATCCCGGTTCAGGTATACGTGTCCGAGCGCTCAGCCGCCACTGACGACTATCAAAGGGAATGGAAGCGTAGTACAGGGGCAGCAGGGGCGAGAAGCAGGGGGTGTAAGGAGTTGAGAATGCGACAATGAGGACAAGAACAAGAACGACCTCCCTGAGTCACGGTTTGCCATAGCATCGATGCAGGTGTCCAGCTGGACAGGTGTAATTTGGCCAACATTTGTTTCGAGTGTTATTCTCAACCCAGTCTCCTTGACTCACTCGAGGGTCTCGTTTGAGAAACTCAAACATTGGACATATTTTTTGAAATATCTGTCCGCTTCGAAATCTTGAGTCCGCTAAAATCTGACTGTTAGTGCGATGCTGAGCTAAGAAACTCGACGACAGGCTGCAATCGATTATCAGTGGCAGAAATCTAAGCGATAACGGTTTGATAGCCCGATAAATGACTAGCGTTATCGCGTCTGCCCGTGAACCAAACGGAGATTCAAAGATAATTGGCCTGATTCCCTCTGCTCTACCCGTTTGTTGGTTCGTCCAAGCGGTAGTCCGCTGGATTACCGATCGGCTGGCGTCGTTCTTAATTGAAAGGCGGATTCCCCGCGCGGTAGCCACTCGAAAAGTTGCAGACAGACACTGCGGCGTGTTCAAGGTGTTAACGACTGGTTTCTACGATAAGGATCTTCCGTGAAACCTATAAACCGACTTGGTGTTTGATACTCGAGGGAACCGAACTCTGGGGAATTTCAATTAGTCATATTGATGCTGCAATTGCTATACTAAGGGACATGATATTTACTCTGGAAACGTTAGGAAATGTTTTATTCTTGGGGTACTGAAATTGTTCAGAGGTAATGAATCGCAGGGAATGGACAATCCTTAAGTAAGTTGTACATAGGACATAGGATATCGCTCGTTCTGCGACTGTACCAGGTGAAGTACTGTACAGAGTTCTTTTCTATGTGTACATACTTAGGAATTAAGAATGCATTAGTAATTCATGGACACAGCGACATAGACAGGGTCATATGGAATCAGCGAAGTTGCCTTATTACCCTGTGTCGTTTCGTTAGATTTTTTATGTCTGCACTGTACCTCTAGGTACCTTAATGCTAGGTGTTCACTAGCAACTTTGGTTAATCGGCTATTTAGTACTATTTAGTTGGTCTGGAATGGGTTACGTTTCTTATGAGCGATCACAGACAGGCATTTTTTCAGTTGTTCATTGGCAACTATCGCATAAGAAATCATGTTTACCTCCCAAGTAACTAATAAGTTATGTAGCCAATGATCCTAGTGCGCGTCTGGTCCAAATCCAAAGTTTCGTTTCCAAAATGCTTAGTATCTCAAAAGCGTCAGATTTATGCTTTGTCACTCAGAAATATTGGATTCCAGATTAGGATTCGGTAAATTTCCCATTCCCTGGGTGGTTGCCCATAGTGTAACCGGAGAAATCAGAAGTTTATGATCATTTTATCGCTGACTACATAGCTTGGTCTTAGATTCAGACATTTTATTTTTACCGCGGCTGGTTGTGTTTCAGCTAAAGCGACTGGAATCCGTTCCAGAGGATCGAAAAGATTATTCCTGACGAATCGGTATCTAGACGCGCGGACTTTACCTGGTGTCGTTGCACGGGAATAATGGTCGATCGACGAATCGAACGCCTTCAGCTATAAATAATGAAATTAGCGCTGCCTGTCCAAATGCAGCACGTGACCTCGCGAATCTCGCCAAGTGTCTGTATATTCCGTAGAGAGCCGTGGGTTCAACCGACCTACCTGCCGAGCTGCACACTCTCTCACGGCTTCAGTGGCTCTCAGCCGACATTATCTAACAACTGTTCAGCGTTCCTCAATGGAATTTTATGAAAGAAATCGTGGATACTGTCGGAGGATCGTGGATTCTTGCGTTTGATCTCTCTTAAACTATTCATGAAGATTGAGAATTATCGTACCAGCGCACAAGATCTCACGATGGAGAGGTTTCCCTATTCATTCTTTAACTTTCTTAGTTAGGATTCCATAAGCTCTAAAGTTGAAGCTGATCGTGAATGGAATAAGGAAATCTCTGTAGAGTTTGAATCGCAACAGTAAGATTCAGGTGCGTACATACCACTTTAACTGTATTTGGTCATGGGTTCTCTGTTAACCTGTCAGAAGTTACTGAGAGTGCTTCTGATGGTGCATTTAGACTCGGATGATCGAAGGAATCCAGTTTCTCGAAATATTTCTTGTTCTAAAATACGTGGTCGCTCTGTTTCTAATGACGATTCATCACAATTCCTAAAAGTAGCCAAGAAATCAAACTCTTATGGTATCCTCAGGATTCAGCCGTGGGCTTACTCTATGGTCCATAGGCGCTACACCTAGCCGAAGTGACACCTATCTATCCCCAGTTTCACATCGTGATTCTTACATCATCGTAGTTGCATAATGCCTCGTGTCTCCGGCGCGTGCTGCGCCATACGCGCGTCGAATCATCGTCCAATCTAGACCCGATCGAAAAAGACACATCTCAGGTCTTTTATACACGGACAATCACCATCTCAGTTCGCCGCGCGATGGGTGACGATGAAGGATCGCCAGTTTCGATGCTCGCTGTGCTTATGCCTCTGTCGAGCCCAGAAAGCCGCGCCTCCTGAGAACGGCGCTCCTACGTGTCCTCGGTTCATTAATTCACGGATGAAGAATCGAAACCGGGGATGAGAACCGCGAGTGATTTGCCAGTGAAGCAGTTCGTTGGCGTTGGAGTTGGCTCGGCTGGTCTCTTCTCTCCCATCTCTCTCTTTCTCTCTCTTTCTCTCCTTCCCGTTCGCCCTCTCCTTCTCCCTCCTGCTCTTCATCGTCTTCTTTGCCTCGCGCTTTGCTCTCTCCGTGTTCTCAAGGCCGCCTCCTCGAATCGTCCCTCCCCCTCCTACCTCCCTTTCCCTGTCCTCCCTCGTGTTCCCCTTCCACTTTCTCTCCTCTTCCTCCTCCACCGCCTCCAACTTTGCCGTATCCCTGCCGGGTTCTCCACCTTCCACCCGAGCGTCTCACCTCAGCCTGACTCCTTCCTCTCGTTGGAGCTCCCCGCGCCAACCTCCTCGCCCACCCTTTCTCCGTCCCTCTAGGCCGCTGGCGCGCGCGTCCTCGTCCCTGGCTCCGCGAGGGAACTTGGCGCGCGCGGATACGCGTCGAACTTTCAAGCGTGGAAGTCGATCGAAGTTCAGCGAAGCAGCGCCAGCCAGGCGTCCTGCTGGAATCGCGGCACCTCGCGAGACGCGGGAAATGTCGCTCGACCAGTTCGCCTAGCGCCTAGCTCGCTCGCTGTTCGCTCCCCTCGCGAAATTTTCTAACGCGGATGATCTCCTTTTTTTGCCAGAGGAATTCGGGCTGTTGATCTATGACGGTGACCGAATCATCTGGATGAGGATGGGGAAGGTTATGGTCGGTACCTGCTCTTGGAGCTGTTTTTGGAAATAGAGTGTGGGTTCTGAGTACCTTTCGACTGTAGGACTTTGAGTTTTTGGTTACTTTGATACATATGTAGTTTTGTGTCGCTGATTTTTTTGTTGGTTTGATATTCAGATTTTAGGTATTTTTGTCAGGCGGTTTAATAAGTTACTCTGCAGTTCTGTACTGCTTTAAGATTTTCCCGCGTTCTGGAGTACGTGCACGATAACTTCTCTTGGGATACGTAGAGAGAAGAGAGGAAAGGTGGGAAGGAGAAAGAGCACCTCCACTTTATTCCCCGACGCTTTTTTTTTCGAAAGACGAATCCCGCTCACCTTGAAAGGTACGTCGCGTGGCTCGTCGTCGAGCAGTTCTCGAATGAGCCCTTCGGAGCCACAGGAAAGTTCGAAAAGCTATCTTCACGTTCTTCGAATTTTTCATGGCGAAGATTGTCTTATTGGAACTGTACGGTGTAGAAATTTTGGCGAAAATTTTAATTATACTACCACCTACATTCGGTTCGAATCAGTAGCATAGGATTTCATTTCATCTTTACTAACGTGAGTTCATATTTTAATAAATCTGTAGATTGAAAAGATTTTTCTTTTGTTGCTGCTTTAGAAATTGTTCTCTACTTGACGGTAAAATACTTTTTAATTTATAATATATTTTATTGGTATGTAACAATTCATGTAATGTTAAAGTAATAACAATCTGGTAGCGATATTTTTTAATCGGAATTTTCTATATTCCATATTCATATGAGTCTCTAAAAAGTGTGTTAAAGGTTTAAAAAATCGGTTTCAAATATTCTTATAGATACTGTGATAACCTGTCAAAATGCACCTATGTATACATTTCGGACAGAGATACATGAGTGTTCCGTAACACGTGAATTTTTATTTCGATTTACGTAAGTTCGACATTCGATTGTTGCGTCACCGGAAGGTCAATACCGAGTACGTTGAATTTTTTGCAAATACATTCGTCTGAAGAGAGAAATACGCAAGCTATTGCTGTAAGGTAGTACATAATCCTAGAACGTGACGCTTCTTCAATAGATATTACAATCCTTTATTTCCTTGTTGAATTCGATAAAAAATAGTATCTATATGCACAGCGCATGAAACTGTTTTCATCTTATGACATCCAAGAGAGGAATTAAAATTTATAGGCATCACCAGTTCTAAGTAGTATCAATTTTAACTATATTCTGCTCGTGCTAATATCCGAATATAAGTGTTACTTCAAAGTACCTTCAGCTTCTAAAGTACCTCCGTAAAGAATTAAAATATCGAGAGCATTTGTTCCACGATATGATGGAACTGTACAGTCAGGAGATATACAATTGCCTACAATCTACAAATTCCGCTGTTTCTCCACTTCCCATGTGACTCATAAGAAGGAAGTAAAAGAAAGAGAAGGAAACGGAGCACCTTGCTGATGTTGTTCCACGTGCTCAGCCCCCGAAAATGATCTCTCGTGATCTCCACGTCGCGAGGGCACGTCGTTCGCGGCTTAATCCGGATTTATTCGGCCTCCTTTATCCGCGGAAAGATCGCGAGCAACGTAGACACGCTACCGGTAACACAGTCACGTGGTATAAGATGAACAGTGGGGGATGTCCCCCCCACCAACATTTTCGCGCTTCCGCGAGGCGTTTTGCGTTTGACTGTACGTGGTCTCGCGCGTGGAGCGCTTCTGCACCATTTTAGGAACCAGTTTCGAGTGGTCCACGTGGGTCAGACCGCTTCATTGGCTCTTGCTGTGATCATCTACCTGAGACTAATCCTGCTAACGTGCTCGAGGTCACGGCAGAGCAACTTAGGCACTCCCACGTCTTCATTCTGCGATGATCTTGCTTTCGTGATAATGGGACTCTGGTCAACAAATCTGATTGATCTTAATCAGTCCGTTGTCTTATTGGGGCTCTAGGTTGAGGGTTTAACTGGGGTCAGATTTGACTGTGGTTAAGTAGTGCTTACTGCGGATAAGTTAAGTGTCGTTCCTATTATTTTTCTAGATGTTAGTTCCTCTCTTTTTTCAATCAGAGGGTCAGTGTCAAGTTCTCCTTTAGAAGTCGTTGACACGGAAGGTATGCAGTAGCTGATCTGCGTTTTCCGTTCGGTTACTTCAAACGGGAGGGGTCTAGAGAGAGCCCATTTCCATGGTCTCCATATGTTGAGTAACGGGTCGAGATTTCTTTGGATTCTCGTAAAATCAGGAACTGCGGAGTTTGGGATAGAAAACATAGAAGGGACTCATAGGGCAGTCCTGCGTAGGTGGGAGGATCGTCTTTGTGTCGTACTTGGCCAGTTATGGATTCCCACGGGACGTTGCGCACACATCGTCTCACGGTCGGCTGGGGCTAGCGATGGCTGTGAGACGCGTTGCATTATATGAAACAAAAACTGTGAATGTTTTTCAATATTTTGTAGTATTAAAGAAGCTCCCAGAAATCTGTGAAATCGTCATGATGCAAATAATCTAGTGACTGATCTACTTTAATAAATAGAGATTTGTACCTTTTTATTAATTTCTAAAATCTAAAAAGAGCCTTCAAAAGTTAAAGATTTCAGAACTGTGAAATCTTAAAATTAGAAATGTGAGAAGTTTGAAAAGCTGAAATCAGTTGTGTTAGAAAAATAGTATTGGAGCCTCCGAATGACCTCTTTAGTATGCAAAGAGTTAAGTCAACCACCTCATTGATATTATCACCTCTAAACGTTTAGTTGATCAATACAAACTGCGCCTTCGACGTCTATAGTTGTCAGCGAGTATGCCTAAGAGATGGAACTCCCTGATTTCCGCATAGCACATGCGCAGAGTATTAAAACTGCCTCATTCAGAAAGGATCAAGTCATTCAAAAATCCCAATTCAGCAGTCGCTCGAAACACCTCAAACTAGCACACCGCTAACGTCGTTCGTAGGTCTCACATTAGAAAGCCCACGAACGCGCTAACACAGCCGAAGGCAGAGTCTGTCCCGCAGGTTCCCACGTGTTTCCGACCGCAAGCCGCAGTTATAACGGCGCAGTCGCGACTCGACGACGAAGGACGAGACGGTAGCAACGCTGGTTCCATCGGCCAGCGCGAACGAGTTCGTCGTCCTGTGGTAGTAGCAATAGCATCAGCGAGCAGCAATAAGCCTTCCTCGCTCCTCGAGTGCCACGTGGGACACCGTACTACGACCTCAGAGATCTGGGAGCTGGAACAGCGATAAGCATCGCTTTTTCCTTCGTTCACCTCTTGTGTTCTTCCATACGTCTCTCGCTTTCGTCCCATTCCTGTTCAAGTACTTCTTCAATACAGTATCGCGATTTGGGACAGCAGGCGAGTCCACTTCATGATCTGGATACGTTTTTGAATCCAATTGAGTCAAACACCTGCACCACCTAGACCCTACGCATGATATGTGTTAGTGAATAAGAAAGGGAGTGAGGAAAAATAGGAGAATGAGGATTCTCATACTTGGTTACCGCTGCTTTACAATATAAGAGAGAAAATGAAGAGTAAATGAAAGGTGTCCAGAAACAAGCAAGAATAATAGGTCACATGAACCTAGTCTTAAAAGACTATCTGCAGCGGCGATACTTCGTCTGTTCTCTTGCTCCTTCTCGTTTAGTTCTCAGGTTCAAAGCAGACTTAAAATTGTCTCCCGTGAACCATCACGAATCTCCAAAAATGGTGTAGATAGCGATGGATCTATATAATCTGTTGGAAAACGATATTATATCGAGGAAATACTATATCCCTTTCGTTTCTCATGTCGACTTATTGGTTTTCACGCTCCACCTTTTTTTTCTTACCTCAGCCTTTTTTCTGACCTTCTCGCAGCCGTTTTTGTCCACCCACGATCTGTTTTTGCCTATCATTCGACTAAGGCGTTCCTCACTGTCCCACCTTGTCGTTCTCCCGCGTTTTTTGCTGCATCTCGCTCTCGTTTGCTCTGTTCGCCTCCATTTTTGTTCTCCTTTCGCTGTTCTTCTTGCGCCCAAGCTGTTCTAGCGCCTTGGAATGAATCAGCCGGCTCGGATGGGCGAGTTCGCGTGTACTGCGTGCCGGGCAAGGCCGCGTTTTTACGCCGCTCGTTCGAGAAAGAGAAGGAACGCTGGCTCGTGCTAGGATGCTTTCATGGGGCTCGACGTTGTGGACCGAGCTGCGTCGCTGGGAACGATGAGAGGCGCTGGGACGCTCGTAGGGAGCGTTCAAACATGGACTCCCTGCAGCTTACTCGGTGGCGTAGTTTTCAAAAGCTTGCGCTGAATGGGAACGTCTCGGCAGCAGAGACGCGTTCTTCGCTCCTTACCTGGGGAATTGCTGTTCTTTTTTTATCTCTTAACTACTTCTATTTGATTCTTTGACACTAATACGGATATAAAGTGTGACAAATTTCGATTCAAGTGAATTCTTCTTAAGTATTTGTAGAATTATTATAACAGTACATTGTTGCATAACTTTAGCCTACGACATTCCTTAAACTTCTTATTAGGACATCTTTCACTGATATATAAGATGGAGAATAATTCAGAGAGGGCAACAATAAGAACTATGTCGTTTGAAATCTATCAAACTTTTATGAAATGAATTAATTTTTACTGATTAGTGGGGTACAAAATTGCACATGTCGAGTGTCCATAATTCTCCTTCTAAAGTTTTATCCTTATAAGGTCCCTTAAGAAACATTACTGACTTCTAACAAATCTTGTCTATATAATTTGTATGCTTCTTGTAGCCTACCAACATGACATGAAATGTTCTACACGAACAGCAAGAAATTGTAGAGTACACTTTGCCTACCTAATCAAAGTCTAAGAGTCGCAATAATTGACGTCTCTATATAGAGCTGGTCGATAGAAAATTCTATCATTTCTTTTTAAATTCTGTTTAAATTCTTTGCAATTGGCTTAGTAGTGATAACATATATAGTAGATTGATAATAGATATGCCGAGGAGGGACTTGTTCCGTCACTAGGCGCATTCGTTTCGGTTTCGAGCTCCAGTTGTATAAGTCCGCGGGGCGCTGCGATTTCTCTTGGTATCGCGGCCATCTGCGAGGATGTTCGATTCTCGAACGGAGAAAAGTGGAGCGAATCGCCGCGCCTCTTGCGCTATCGACGCCCACACGGGCCCCTATATCAGATTTTATTGTGTTTCTCGTTCGACCTACGGAAACGGATAATGGGAGTAATCGAAGAGAGGAGAACGGGACCCTAGGGAATCAAGAATGGCGAGACACTCGGCTAACCCAGTTCCGTATTTGGTTTCGCGAACAGGCTAGGATTTTCTGAAAAACAGCTAGCGACATTCTGTTGACGCTGGGTTGATTGAATTCTCAAGTGTGAACTGTACATAAGTACTCAAGTTGCAAATATCTGATTATCTTCGTTTGAATTTCCCAAGAATCCTTCATAGTGATTTGATACTTTCAGTTTTGTTTCCTTAAAGTACAAAATTTGGAGTAGTTTTATAAAAAAATTATTAAGTATTTTTAATATTGGATTCAAATATACCAATTCAATCAAGCTTTTATTATATGCATACAAAACTAAAGATCATTTTCACGTATCTTATTTTCAGACCTATTACAAAATAATACTATAATAGCTATAAAATTGAATTTTCGTAAATTTATGATACCAGATAGACTGTCATTTATTGAATAATAAACGCAAGCACATATTTAAAAAAGTAGTTATGACCTATAATCTTCGAATATAAATAACAAAATAATAAAAGAATCAATTTTTAATGTTTTCGAGTGGATATTTCTTTTATTTTTATTAATCTCATTACTTTCTTATCGCACCACATTAGTTCCTTACATCAGACCCCAGAGAAATTCTTCAAAACCGTTTCCCCTAAATCCAGAGCGAAGTTAGACCATCTTATTTTAGCACAGAAATTGCGATCGCGATCGCGCATTTTCTAAGAAAAAGAATTCGTTTTCTGACTAGCCGACTTTTACTTTCGAAAGTGTCTCGTCTCCCGTCAAACGCGATCGGGTCATTCCACGCGAAATCGGGCACGTTTCGGAGCAAGTTCTTGTAATTTGCTCAAATTTGAATATGTTGTAGTCTTTAACGATATTTAAATGTACTCCAAAGGATTTTTCAAAATTTTGAAAATTGTCGATTTTACAGCTGTTTGAAGTTAAGTGCTACCTTTTCTTAAAAAAATTATAGCTATTGAACTAGTAAGTGCATGGAGATGAGCTTTACGGTGCTTATAGAGAAAATATTGAAGTTTGTAAAAAAAATTATTTCATTTAAAAAAAATTGTTTTTTAATCATCTTTTTTGCAATTATTTTAAACAAATGCAGGTTTTTAAGATGATGCGCGATTTTAAAAATCTGAAAAAAAAGGAGAATATAGTTTGATCCTTCCCCTTGATGGACAAACTTTCAAAAAGATGGACATTTTAAAATTGCCCCTGTGAAAATTGCCGAAAGTTGACGCTGCGTCGAGTCGCACTGCTGTGCCGGGCGCGTCGTCGCTGGCAGCCTACTCGACTCCAGCGGACGAACGTGCGTTATTTGGAATCAAGGCGACTTCACCCAACATTATTCTACATTATCTCCGAGCATTTGCAAGGTTTAATGCAATCAATAAATATTGGTAACTCAATCTTCGTGTTATTCTTGGAAACATAAATATAATCTCTTAAATCCTAGCTTTCATTTCGAAGATTTTGGTATTAATGCAGAATGGCACTTTTTTGCAACTTCACATGGCAAAAATGAATGTGAACTTGTCAATAAGCATCATTGACAAAGAGTGAGTTACCAATATTTGCCGTCTTGATCGCAAATAATAACGCATGTTCGCCTGCTGGAATCGAGTAGGCTGCCAGCGACGACGCGTCCGCCACAGCAGTGCGACTCGACGCAGCGTCAACTTTCGGCAATTTTCACAGGGCCAATTTTAAAATGTCCATCTTTTTGAAAGTTTGTCCATCAAGGGGAAGGATCAAACTATATTCTCCTTTTTTTTCAGATTTTTAAAATCGCGCATCATCTTAAAAACCTGCATTTGTTTAAAATAATTGCAAAAAAGATGATTAAAAAACATTTTTTTTTTAATGGAATAATTTTTTTTAGAAACTTCAATATTTTCTCTATAAGCACCGTAAAGCTCATCTCCATCCGCTTACTAGTTCAATAGCTATAATTTTTTTTTAAAAATGTAGCACTTAACTTCAAACAGCTGTAAAATCGACAATTTTAAAAATTTTGAAAAATCCTTTGGGGTACGTTTAAATATCGTTAAAGACTACAACATATTCAAATTTGAGCAAATTACAAGAACTTGCTCCGAAACGTGCCCGATTTCGCGTGGAATGACCCGATCGAAAGTCGAGATACTTTCAACGCTGGCGATCATTCCATCCCTGCCAACCACGCAACCGATCTTTGTGAGAGCGATCCTCGCTGACAATCGTCGCGCCGAGCTAGCTGAGCGAAGACTCCAGACCTGTTGCACTTTTTCCACCGCGCGGAAAAGCTCGGCCGATTCACCTGGAGATATCGGGAACGTCGTTCGGTGAAAGTTCCTCGGTGCGTCGTCTATACCCTTAATGCGAGGCCGCCATGCTGGCGCGGCGAAGTTCGAGAAAAGTTGCGCGTAGTTTCGCGGCAAGTTGCACGAACCGGTGGATTAGACCGCGAAAGGAGTTCGTACAGCTTCGGTCTGCGCGCAAACTTTCCACCGATATCGAGGCGCAATTTTAGTTCCGACTGTGGAATTCGCTGGAATCATCGTTGCCTAAATGTTCAAACGATTTCCTGATTAAAGGACAGCGAGGCTGGTTGCTCTGAAATATGAAATCTTGCTTGAAGCTGTTATGTTTCCATTTATTACTCCTGCTATTATTTAACAGTATTTTAGCAGTAGAATATCTGAAGTTAACGTACGTCTATTTTTAGTAGTGTTCTAAAGTTAAAGGTTTTTGAAAAAATTATAAAATTACAAACATTTTTGTAGGATCTAGTTACATACTGTATACAATGTCACGCTGGAGATTTGAATTTAATGGTAATCTACTCAAAATAGTAAAATTATGCAACAAGAAGGCGCTCCAGAGTCGTAATTTCTGTTAAGATAGTTAATTGAGTTTCTATTGTACACATTTTATAGAAATATTTGATTATGTATATTTTTGAGTTATTGGATATTAAGTGGGGAGAAAGTAGCACTTGTAAAGAATAACCATACTAGTCATTTTGACTCTTGTAGTTCTAGTAATAAAAATGTGTCGGAATATTTAGACGTAGTAATCAGTGAAATTGGAGCTGAGTGTACTAAATTTTGATACAGAAACCTACGTTTCCGATAAGCAGACTGAATCTTAGGGTTGGTTGCGTCAGATCAGAGGGTTGCTTGTCATTTGTACCTACTTTGAATGGAGACCTGAGGGATAATAATTGCCTTTTTATTCTATTACATAAAAATGATAAAACTCTGTCACATTCTTATAATGTTAATTAAGCAATTTTTACTTTTTAGTCGAAACCTCACGATCAGTATTTTGGTCAGTGCACCTATACATGGGTCCAGTTTCTCGTAGTTCAAACACTGAACCTGCTTCTCCTGTGGTGACCTATTTGAAAATAGTTCGAAACAGACCAGGCAAACTTCCAGAAAATACCACTAGAATTAGTTGTCACATGTGACACTAACCCCAGCCTTCTCGAGGCAGTCGGTTCACTTTCAAAAAGAATAGATATTACTGTAAATATCAACGCTCGAGATAGACTAAATTTTAATACTAGAAAACATTAACTAGCTTCCTTGTTCAACACCAACTAAGAATAAGTATGAAACTCAGAACACAAGTTATAACAGAAAATAGTATACAAACGTGATTAGCAAGCACTCAGCCATATGAAAACAAGAAAAACCCCTGCAAAATCACACAGATATCTGACCGATATTACTGCTATCGTAAACTGGTAATTAAACACACCTGTTAGTTCGCAGTAATTAATAAATAACTATACCCATAACAGCCAACCTCTAGTGACAACCAGTTTCGACCTCCCCTGTTAGACTGCCTTGGATCTGGCTACTTCTATCATCATTATTCGTCCCCTTCTTTACACAAAATAGTAAGGATGGGGAGGAATACCTTGGCCTTTCGAAATTGTGCTCAAGATTAAAGTTTGGAAAACATTCCAACAATGCAACTCTCAGTTTACGTTTGATTCAGTCTCGAGCGCAATCGTTTTGCAGAGGACGTGAAAGCAGATACGTAACCGGGAAGCCAGACATGTGCGTGCGTGCAGGCAACGCGAAGTGACATAACCTTTTGTCAACCGATTAATCGGGCTTGCTGCGACACGACAACGTTGTCACTTTCCAAAAAGCATACGATCATCTGGCTTTGAATAGATGCTGAGGACTCTTGACGGCTTGGGGGTCAGTTTCTGCTGTATTATTGATCTTAACCCTTTGATCGCTTTTGAAGCCCTTTGAATGGTTTTGAAGGCGTTTTGGTGAATAATGTAGTGGATAGATCAACATGTGAATGCCTGTAGGCGTCCCCGTGTACGTATATGATGAATTGACAGTGTTGACGAATTTTAATATAGTGGAAGTGTAAAGTACTTAAGCTGTTAGGAGAAATTCAACAATATTCATTTAGGATTTAATCTACATAGGATTTAAAATATGAAATTTTGAAGCTGTTTTCCTGAAAGCTATTTCTCTTGAGTTGTACTTAAAATATAATTGAAGAAACAAAAGAAGTCATCTTTGTAAAATTTCGTACATGTAAAATTGAACATCCATTTATAAAGATATCCTTTATTTTATAAAAAGTTATTCATTATAGCTTTAAAAAGAAAGTTTTTCAACTTTAAAATCAGAAAGAGCTTCTATTATTTAATCCTTGATTGTCCAGTTTAGAATTTCTTTATACAGTATCGCTAGAAGTTTATGACTGAAGTCATCAAACCTTTCACTTAAGTCTTACACTTTGCCTTGGGTGTCCTTTGATCGTGAAGCCTACAAGTCAAAATATCATTAAGATATCAAGATCTAATGTCTTCCCAATCCTGTAAAATCAAGATATGCATAGACACTCGAAATTTAATCGAATGCATAAACAATCAATCAGAAGATAAAAAATCAGGGGATACCTTGCCGTCAATCATCGCTGGAAGTGGATGCGGTATCGATCAATTTTTATCGTCACCGTTCGTGTCAATATCGTCGCGAACAGGCGAAAAATAAAATACTCGTGAATAAACGAGAAACCAAACAAAAAAAAAAAACCCAGAAGAGGGAAGGAGAAAAATTGCAGTTTCAGTGGGTTGCGTGGCGCCACGTGGTCATGCGACCGCTCGAATTACACGTCCACCCTTTATAGAGGCTCTTCTGCGGTCGCGGGACACCACCCTATGTGATCGCACACCTCTGTTCTCGTTTACGGCTATCTCTATCCCATTTCCAAAAATCACAGCCGCGGGCTCGCAGCGTGGACAAGAACAAGAACGACCTGTGAATGGGGAGTTGATAATGCGCTGCGAATGACACGCTGCCTCTCACCCTTCAACGCTCAGGGGTTTCTTTTTATTAGTCGTTGGGGGATGCAGGTGGCCGTTCAATGGGCGCTCTGGGTATTTTGAGTTTTTGAATGGCGAGTTTACGTGAGAAAAAAGCATCAAACTGTTAAGACACGTTATGCGGTCATTGAAGTGCAGTTGTGTCCTGTTAACAGATCGTCAAATCTGTCCATGCGTTTTCGGTTAACGAGTCAGAGAAGAATATTGTTTTGTGGCTACGGTTGACTAGGCTTTTTTTCGCTGAATGAGAGTTGATCTTGTTATAACTTTATTATATTTCTGTGTAATTTAATAGTCTTTATACATTTTTATTTTGAAGTATCCGTTACTATAAACGAGGAAATTTATTTCCCTTGCGTCTACAGTAATTACTTTATTATCAATGGGTAATAATAATATCTATTAGAATAACTCAGAGGTACACAAATGTTGAAGCTCATTTATTGTAGAATAAATTGCCCTAATATAGAATTCCTTTTACCTTAAGCATTGCACGCATGTACTACCCCTTGGCTAGTATGGCGTCAACATTACAACATTAATCACCGTATCAAAAATAATATACCTCACAGTATGTATGTAAAAAATTTGCAACTATTCCGTCTTCAATTTTCGCCAGTTACGTGTGTAGGTACATATACTATTCCTACCAAAGTTACTATGAACACTCTGGCTAGGGTACATCAGTTTGACTTCAATGTCCAAAAGTACTCCAGTCAATGTTTTAAGTTATCCAATCACCCCTTCCTATCATCGAAAATCCCTCATAAAATTTATCCATAACACCTCTCGCGATCCCTAAGCATCCTCATCATAATGATCTGAAAATAAGTTTAGCAAGGGGTTTAGCAAAATCCACTCAGCACCTAGGCGGCGTGGCGTGAAAGAGCGCCAGGTCGGGATTCACGGCACCCAGGCTGCGGCACGTGTCCCCCGATTAAAAATTAATCAAGCCCCCGGGGTTAGACGGTTCTCCTTTTTTTCTTCGCGGAAGCTCTTTTGCGGTCGCGGGACACCCCGGGGTACTTGGGTAACGAGTAGTTACCGACCGATCCTCTGCGGCTCCTCCGCGCTCCTATGGCGTTCCGTATAGGAGGTTTACCTATATTTAGCCCGATAAAAATACCATCGCGCCTCCCGCATGACGGCCTCCTGGCCCGCCATTCCCGATTTAAACTCGTGCCGAACGTACGACTCCTCTGTTAGCCTGGTCGTCGTCGCGGATCCGCGATGAGACGTGTCGGGAAACCAGAGGGATGATGAGTCTCTTTGCTCTGACAGGGAAGTCTGTCACGTTGGCCACGCGGATTTTGATGTAACTTTCGTCGACTATTGGAAAGGGTACTTGGACGCTGACTCGATTGCTTTTCTTCTGCGTGGGGTCTTACGTTTTAGGGAAATGAGAAATAAATAGCTCAGAAATAAGTGGGTAATTTTATTTTGGAAATGGGTATGAGGAGAAAGACGTTGGAAGTTTGAAGATTCGAAGGTTTCAGTATTTGAGTATTATGAAGTTTAAATATTTAAATATTTGAAGGTTTTTATATTTGATTATTAATGAACTTTTAATATTTAAATATTGTAGTATTTGGGTATTTGGATATTTAAATATGTCAGTTCTGGAGTATTTGAAAGTTGTTGCAAAACTTGTTGAAAACTGGAGTATTGTATACACACGTGTCAATAGTAATCTTGGATTAATGTTGCTTGCTTAAACTCAACTAGTAGGTACGTGGACTTTCTTATGAAATGTCAGTTGTATAGGTAACGTTTCTTACAAAATAAATTTTGAGGAACTTTATTCTATTTGGATATCTTCCTGCACAGTTAGGTGAAATTGCAAGTGACTTGAGCTTTTTCTTTGCTTCTTATAAATCATGTGTTGATGGGTTCTTAAATATCTGTTTTGCCCGATGCAAATTTCTGCGAACAATGCTTTAAAAATCTGAACCCTTTTGATATCCCCTCTTAAAAGACTTAAGTTCAGGATATAAATCGGCATCTCAATTGTATCCCAACAGTTCACAAACGCTTTCCAATATCCATTCCCTACACACCTCTAGCTGTATCTACAGCGATGAAGCAGTTCCTGTCTTATCATTACAATGAATTATTCTAGACGTCAATTAAGCCATTATCGTTTAATAACGGCGATTGAGTGGAATCTTATCGGAAATCACGCAACGCATTTTTCGATCAGCATCGACTATTATCGATTCTTTATTGTCACGCCTCAGTACTCTTATAATAGATGTGGGACAGCCTTTCTACGACTCCGAGCTGGGAAACAACGACGGTCTTTATCCTCGTTTCCTCACCGTGTTATCAATTACGGTCGTTCTCTGATGTAACGTTGCAGTATCAGAGAGCTTAATTTACCGATGACTCAAGTTCAAACCAGGCGAATCTTATCTGTGGAAAGTCCCTTGGAAAGGGCATAGTCAACCCTATTTTATTTGTAATTATGCAACTATAGATGACACGATGCAACGTTCTAGCGTCTGCATATTAAAGTAGAATTTAATTCAGTTTATTTGTTAGTTTTTAAAGGAACAAAGAAGATAATTTATTCATTTAATAATTGCAGTTTCAAAATATTAGTGAGAATTTAAGATTTATAAGTTTTGAAGGAGGATGTAATGATGAAAGGTAAATTGGAGGTAACATGAGATATATTTTAGCATAACATTATTATGAGACTAGTAATATTAAATATTATTGAACACAGTCTACATTCCAAGGGTGATCTGTGGATTCAGTGCTTGTTATATCAATTGTAGTGAACAAATTAAATATGATTCTGTGGCTATATTTAACTTTCATATTACTGAAACCTTTTTATTAACATGTCTACGTAATTTCATAATTCATTTTTCTCAAAATTAATACTGTCTTATATTACTATCCCAATTTTCACCTGTTTGATTTTGCCTTAACATAAGAAAGTAGATATTGCATTTAAGCTTTCTATAAGGCCCATAATTTTTGTGTTTGTAGAGTATATTTCACTGACGTTTTAATTTATTCCCATTCTGAAATTTCTTACGTTAAAAAATAAAGTAGATTTGTTTCATGCCTTTTCTTCTACCAGGCGAATCCACATTCCTTTCACTGGACTTTTTATCTCTGAACAATACTTTATATCACTTTCATTGACATGTAGGTTAAATATTTATAAGTGTTAGGATTTATTTCTCACAAAGTATCTAATCTAATCTGAAGTGTCGGTCAGTAGTGATCGCCATAGCATTGAACGTATTAACGTGTAGTTGGAGCAGAAATATAACCTGATCGTACAATTAATCAAACAGTGTAATGAACATGCTTGTATCAGTAGACAAGTGAACTGACAGGAATATTGGAAGATGAGGGCTTTAGCTTCTCGCAGCAGGATTTGTTGTTATTATCTGTTTATATTATACATCAATTTGCCACGCTATATCGCTAGGTAAACTGTAAGATCGATGATGATTACATAGCTAGCGTCTAAATAAATAATAACTGTTAACCGTAGGAATCGTTAAATACGACGCCAATTCGTTAGGCCAGACCACGGTTTCTAGATGACGCGTGGCTGTCAAAATTGTTGTCAGAAGCTCTCCGCGCGAACAGGCGACGTCGACAGCTGGATTTCTTTTTTCCCTCTGCTCGTAACAGTCGTGTTGTTAATCTCGTAGCGTTTCGAGAAACAGGCAACGAAGGAGAGTCGTTTCCGCCTGAACGTTCTCCAGTGGCCAGCGATTAGGCGCGTCCTCGGTGGTCTTCGTTGCGCAATGATAACGATGACAAAGAGTCTCGCGACAACAACAGCGCGATAATGACGACGGGGACGCAATGCCTTTCCATCAGTCGCTGATCAGCGCTAATCACGCTCTCGGTGACTCTGCCCCGCGGAATTCGCGCTAAATCGGTCAAAGACGTTTACTTTGGGATGATCCGCTGCGCTGACTGCTTTGGGTCAGCGACCGTTCACCGAACTGGGAGAATCGGGACAGTTTCGAGAACCTCCCTTCGATTCGCCAGTGTTCGAAGGCAGCGTGTAGGACGTGTAGGATAAAAGCAGCTAACGTCGTCTGGCAGGTGGTATCGCTGCTCGTAATATTTTATGAAATAAATGTTGATATCTGTTGGTAATGAACTGGACTAATGGCCAAGCATGCCTAGGGAGACATATGCTCGCAGCGTATTTTGTTTAGTGTCTAGCAGAGCATAACCGTTTCAACGAATCTTAATGTGAAGAAGTTTATTGAACCGTGAGAATTTCTTGTCACATTAAGAACAGATAAGTTTGAAAATTCTATGAGTACATGAATATGCATTGACAGTGTGTAATTAATGTGTTTAAACAATTTAATTAGTTCCTAATAGTTCTGTTGACAGAAATAGTAATTGTGTGCTCTGGTGAAATGCATTTAATATGTACTATTTGTTGGAGGTGTTTAGAATATCACCTAGATTCTATGTTCCTATGTGTGTTATTCTATTAAGTATTATATTGTTATTATCTTGTGTCCAATATATGTGTGAAAATGTTTTAAAAAATAATACAGTGGGCATGATTATTGGAGTCATAATATTCGGGTTTTTTGGTATTTAGTTTTTCGATTATTCACTGTATTAAGGATAAGGTTTGATTGAATGGTAATTTGTAGAAAATAGAAAACATTAATTATTAAGAGGGATTTTCAATATTGAATCTGTCATCAGGTTGCACTGTGCAACCTAATAATGGAGAACTATTTGAAGTAATTTTAATTAAAACAAGTTTGACAAAATACACATATAGATAATTCATGTCCTCATAACTGCATAAATTAATCAATAGTTCTCAAGTAGGCGTTATTATGTAAGTTTCCTAAAATTTCCCAAAAATCCTAATGCTTGCATATTTTATATCTGCAATCTTCCATACACGAAATACATGTACTTAAAGAATTCTTCGCTTACCAGAGAATAAAAACAAGTCTACCAATTACCCTTCAATTGAGGACCATTTTAATTCAAGTAGGCGATATCGAGTGCTCTTATCCTACCATCCTGAACAAAACACTCTGTTTAGTTGTATGAAGTGTAGATGAAGACGGGTCACAGCTATTGCGATCTATCGCTGTCAATCAGAAATTCTGTTATTAAATATCACGGTGATCTTTCGCCGCAGATAAGAAGCTTGTGTCTCACCTACGAGACTCGCGAAGTCGGTCGACGCAGGAGAAGAAAAAAGAGAATTGGTCGTGACAGGTAGTGCAGGTGAACGGTTGCGTAATTAGTCGAGGTTGAGTTAGGTGCTGCTCTTTGGTGGGGGAGGCATCTAACGAGTTACGTTTCTTATACAGGCGAGCATGACTCTCTTTCCTCGACGTCGAAGCGTGATTAGTCGTCGTTTTCAATCGTTCTTCGCCTGGACACCAATTTTCAAACGCAGCTACGCGTCGATCAAGGCGAGGGATAAATAATGGCTTGTTCGTGGAGGCTGTAGCGCGATTTCTAGCGAGGTCTGGTCGATCGTTTTGCTCGCTTGATTTATGGCGTTCCCACGCAGAGATCATGATTTTTCGAGGTGTCAGGTGGTTACAGTGTTCGAAATAGATGCAGATAAACAGATAGTATCTTCCAGATTGTTATACGAAATGTTGGGCGAGAATAGAATTTCACTTCGTTTTAACGAAAGCTGTTTTCTTTAAATTTATTTTAAACTGATGTTCGTAAAGTAGGTTTTTGTTGAAACAATATGGTGGAGTCTGGAAAACCTTATTCTACTCCACAGTTCTATTAATGTAAGCATTAAAGAGAACTTATGAAAAAATATCTATTATCGCAATTACATATATATTCGCTTGATTTAATTTTTAAATATTCTCAGGAAACAGTAAACGATTATTAGTACAAATAAGTAACATACGAATTAGATTCTGTAATTGTAAATTAATAATAACTATAGGTATAGTTACAAGTAGAAAAGTCTTAAAAAGAAATTGTTCTTAACTGTTCTAAATAGAATTCAGGACACAGAAAAGTTGCATATTTGGAAGACAAATGCAATTCAAAAACTCATTGTTAGATCGTACTTGCAGTTCCGAATTAAAAGCATTTCCAGCGGAAATGTCTATCAATGTCTATTAATGTTTCCATTCGTAATTTCAGTCATGTGTCAAAAAATTGGATTTCAGATCACAGAAAAGTTGCAAATAAAATTTTTCGCTCAAGCAATCGTTTATATTTCGAAATATTGGGTATCAGTAGAGTGGTAGTAAAATCTGAGAGGTGGTGATTTTACGCGAGAAAATAGTAGAAGTTATAAGATAATATTTTTATAGGGAATCGATATCGAGGACAGTAAAAGAAACTGATGGAAAATTTTTAATATACACAACGAATTTTTAGATAAATGTTAGTTTGGACTTCCTTTTACATAAGCACTCACACTATACTAAAACTACCAATACAAAGACTTACAACTACGATTCATTCCTAACTTGGTTTTTCAAGATAAATGTAAACCCATTATTTTCTAAAATTGCATACTATTACAAAACCTTCACAATTCTATTTCAAACATGTAATTCACAGGTGACATTAATTGCTAGAAATTCCACTGCTAATTCACAGTGCACCAAAAATCAAAAACATTTCTGTAAACGATAAAGCACCAAATAAGAAATCTCTTCAACTCATCTTTTCACCTATTTTCGATTCCACGGAAAATGCTGAAAGATAAAGTCGTCATCTCTTAGATCACCCTATCCACCCTTAATTATACGGTCTCTAATAAATTTATGTGGCCGTGATAAATATTCAGGCGTCGCGGCGATTTTAATTGATATAACGAAGGAATATTCATGAGCGAATCAGAGGGACGGTCAATTTATGCGTCTCGTACGTTCCCGAATTCCATGTGCACAGAGACGCGTAGATGCACCCTCGATCGACGCATAAATTCGCCATAGTGTATCAGCGTACGTGCCTCAGCAATCTCTGGATCGTCGTAGATCGCGGAACGATAGGCTGGCTCGTAATGCTCACGTAGAGCCTTGTGCATACTGTGTCCTTCTTATGAGAAAGAATCCAGCTACGCAGCTGATCACTTCCAATAGAAAAAGCTGTCGGTTCATTTGGTATCCAAATTTGTAGACTGTACTTCCTGGACCAACTTCCTGCTGGTCGAACTATTTTTAGAGATCCTACGTGACTTTGTAATACTCTCTACGTTAGCTGTAATGCATTCCTATGCAGTTCACTGAAATCCACGGTTATATTTTGAATATTACAATATTTGACTATTGCATGATTTTATTGCTTACATATTAAACAGATTTAACTCTTTATATTTTATAATTTGTAGATTGTTAAAAATCCAACTTTTCAAATACTCCAATATTGAAAAATAAAAATTTTCTTGTATGTCAGTATTTAAATGTTCAACTGTTTTGATATTAAAATATTAGAGGCTTTACATATCGTAATATTCAGAATTTAAAATCTTGAAGTATCACAATATTTCAATATACGTCTCTATAATAGACAAGTATTCAAAATTTGAAGTACTCCAATACTTAAAATTTCAAAGTTTAAAAGACTTCAGAAGACCTCTTTTAGTAGGTACTCAGGTTTGACTCAGTCATATTGAAACATTTCAATATTGAGATATAATTTCAATATTCCAATATTTATTATTTAAATATTAGAATATTCAAATATTAACAACCATCCAAAATTCTTAATCTTGTTTAATATTCAAATTTTAAAAATTCTCTCACTTCCAATCTCCAGATTCCAATATCTAAAACACAACCGTCTCCCTCAGAATAATTTTACGCGCGTACCCGAAAAGCGTAACTCCAACCGACCACTTCTCTTCCCCGAAAGAACCGCCAATTTCGATCCACACGGTGATAATCGAGCGTCCAAGCGCCCATTAGCCACGCGTCGCAACCGGCACGCGAGCGGGGCCATAACTTAACACCGCGGCTGCCGCGCGCGAATCAGCGGTTCAGCAAGCCTTCCCACATCGCGCCTCCGAGATATTCGATCTTTTCAACGCGCTCTATCACCGACCATCGAAACATCGCCGCGGCTTTGAGATATCGCCGCTTCATAAAATCCCGTGGCTGACACACACGATGGGGAACCGCGATTCGCGCTCGCGGAAGCAGTGGCGCGCGGTACGTCTTTGCGAAATGAGCTGTCAGCCGCACAGGTGTGCAATCGCCGTGTTCCCGCGACGTGGCGTACGATTTCTGGCCGCCGATTGCGCAAGCGATCGACCGACGTCGCAGGAATGTCACTTTGCGCCGCGGAGACGTCCGCGTTACGCTTTGCTCGCCCTGAATCTCGAGCAGCCGAGGTTTTCGGAGTTCTCATTGTCCCCTGCTCGCGGCTCTGTTCTCGAGGCGCAACGCCGATCCGACGGTCGCAAAATTTCTGGACATTCGTCACAGTCAGACGGAGCCGTCGCACAAAGCCGACGTGGAGCGTAGGGTGAGCCTATCTTGGCATCGCGCTCGGCCCAGACCGAGTAGATCAAACCGCGTACGATGTATTTTTAGGCCTGCTCGACCGGCCGAGCGATTATTCCTCGCTAAATCATAACTTTCCCTTTCTGGACCGCCTCCGCCAGCCGAATATAAATTAATCGAGGGCCACTGCCCTTTGCCACAGCTGAGCTAGTCAGGGGTACGTTTCTGGAGCAATACTTGGATTTGAGTTTCTTTTCGTGAGGATTTTTGGAAATATTTTGTTCTCGAGGTGATTCTTTATAGTACTTGTGATATTCGATTCTTTGGGGTTTGTTTAAGGCATTTGGGTGATTATGGGTATCTTGGCATTGTATTGTTTTGGGCATGGAAGGTGTAATGCGATGAAGTGCTTGAGTGAGGAGATGAAGCAAGAGAGACTTCTTTGGAAACATGTGACTGTAAAGTAAATTGTAATTTATGTTTGGTATAATTTGGCGATTTTTTTACTAGAAAGTTGTTTAGAGATTATAGAAGATTTTTAACAGGTTTCTGTGTCAACAACTGGTGTTTGTCTTGCTGGAGGTAAGATTGGAAGGAAATGAGAGTGCAGCATATTCTCATTATAAGCTTATTGCTATATTCAGTAGATCTTGAAATTAATTGAAGTGAACGAGTTTTGCTGGTTCTATGTTGCCGCTTGTATCTTTGATAAGATTAAACTAAGCTACCAGTGCATGGATTGATCTGAAAAACGTAGGTATCTCGCATTACAGACTCGTCAGTAATTGTAAGCTTGTAAGGATGATAGAGATAATGACGAGGCTGTAGGAAGAAAATACTGTATCTATTAAGAATTTGTAATTGGTTTAAACTTATATCCGACTCATGCATAGCATAGCATCTGACGATAATTAAATTAACGGAATTAGGTAATAAAGTAGAACCTAAGTAACAGTATAAGATAGACAAAACTACTTCTAGACTTCTCCAATAAAATACTTTTCTACTTAACACACCACAGCTAGTCATTAGTACTGTGCAGAGCTGGAAAAAAGTTACTTGAAAGGAATGCGCATCCAATTGGTTGTAGTATAATTTCCTATCTATGGTCCGCCTTTTCTTGAATCGGAATCGCCAGCACATTCTTTCATTTTGATAGTCTGTTGATAGTCTTAGTTCTTCATTTTGAATTAAGGATTCGTCAGTAATTTGGAAGTAAAACAACGCAGACAGTGCTACGAGGAACTTACGAAATACTCTTCTTGCCCCTGTACCGTCTCGAGTGACTTATTTCCAGTTTTGCAGAGTAGTGTGTTTGACGAGATAACGCAATAGGTAGTATTGCACCCGCATTCTCGTCAAAATCCAAGTCCATCTCTCTGGAATATTACTTAAGCATGCAATCACAAACGAGAATACCTATTTATTGGAATCTGATGAGGATAACTATTTGATAGTTTTTGGATAATGTACTATGTGAGTTTTCACAGTTTTCTTGTCAGAGGACATCTTTCCTCTGTAGCTATCCTTTAAAATAATATTGATTCTTTAGGCAGTTGAGAGGCTGCTTGCCACCTCTCAACATCCTCATGTCTGTAAACCATCACTCAGCAGGGACTCCATGACTACGTGACTCTGAGTCATTAGACATCATTAGACACGCTGTCCTTACAGACCACGGTGATATTGTGAAAGTAGACACGCTTAGCAACCTTACTTGAACGACTGTTTAGTTGTCTGCAGTGGGTCGACGTGTCCCATTGTTATATTTTTTGGAGGAACACGGGTTGGTAACTTTCTGGTTGCTTTGATCCCTAAACTGAAACACACGTTGCCCAGCTAAAGTTACTATGTACTATGTTTCTAGCCTAAAGGTTCTGTCATCTCAAGTCCTTACTACAATTCCCTTGAAAGTGTAGCAGAATTGAACTATTTACCTTCAGTTTCATGTAAACGCATTCTTAACTAATGTATCCAAAGCACTAAGACTTCGTACTGTTTAGTTTTCATCTTCTCCTGTAGCAGTCAATGGAAACTAGCAGTAAATAATCTACTGTAACATTTATTCTCATCTTCAAAGTATCCATCTCGACTCTTCAAGTCTAAACATTCGGGAAGACACTCGTTGAACACGCAAATCTTCAACACACGTTCGAATGTCATTTCTACGTTGATCTACCTGACAGTCTCTAATCTTGCCAGACTTTCGTCAAAGTTCAGTGTGGCAAGTGTCAGAGGAACGGAGACTGGAGCACGTGACTAGAACAGCGGGCCACGTGGCGCACGATATCATGACGACGACACCGTCTCGGCTTCCTGGGCGAGACGACACCTCGTCTCACCTTAACGGATCGCGGTTCTTCACGCTTGTCATGCCTCGCTACGGCACGCTCGCCCGCAGATAATGTAAAGCAGGCCTCCGGATGATCCCACGTTTCAGACACGACCGGATTCCCCCGCATTAAGGTGGGATCGATGTG
The DNA here is from genome assembly GCF_051401765.1 of Calliopsis andreniformis. Taxonomy (NCBI): domain Eukaryota; kingdom Metazoa; phylum Arthropoda; class Insecta; order Hymenoptera; family Andrenidae; genus Calliopsis; species Calliopsis andreniformis. The sequence continues at coordinate 11,433,073 of NC_135064.1, read as the reverse complement.
ATTGAAGGGAACGATGCATGACGAAGAAATCGAGATTCCCTGGATGCTTTCGAGGAAATCGAAGTTCCAATTGAGCGTTTCGATCATTTTTAACAATGATTGTGTCAGAGAGACACGAGGCCCTACACTTTTACCAAGCCACTTAGCGTTTATCAGAACTATTGCAAACAATTTTCCATCAGTCATTATTATTAAGTAACTGAATAAGGACGAACTAGCCTTCATCTAAAAAGGAGTTGTCGAGAAAGGTTCGGAGGATTCCATTTGATTTCCTGGGTGCAAAGAGCTTTACTTCAGGCTAGTTTTGAGAGAGCCTACAGAATCCATCTTTAGGGACCCAGCTAGTTGTAATTTTTGACAGTCTCAGAAAAGTCTCAGACTTTGGACAGAATTCAATTTGTTGGAAGGCGAGAAGGTGAGATTCAAGTGATCCCACGCATGCCTGGAATAATTAAGATACATTTCGCAATTAATTGAAGCGTGATCTGGTAACGATAAGACGAGCCGAGTTGAGCCGAACACCGACGTGGAACATGAGACGCGAACGAGGAACGCGACGACGACGCGGTGAGAGGCACGTGCCTTCCACGAACACGTGTAGCAGGTGTGCGTCGACACATTGGCATCCTCCTAACGATCTTCTTGGCCACTATCGTATCATATCGAGAGGAAATCGAGTTGAGGATGGGACAGTGGATCCTTGGTCCAAATAGACCTTGGGAAAAATAGCTTTCTTCGAGAGAAAACGTTTTTTACTCCACTTTGTTTTTTATAATGTATTCCACTCACTAGCCTATTTTCTTCATTCTTTTTTATTGAAATAAAATCAGGAGGATGTTTTCAATTGGTGAAACATTTGGTGATACATTTGATGAAATGTAACAAGAAAATTGTGTATGTATAATAAAATTAAGAGCTCAGTTATTCTCTGAGGTCCCTAGAACTCATCATTTCGCTAAGCTCCTTTTGCTACACGAATTGTAAGAAAGGATGAAATATTTCAATACAGTATAAGATTTCTTGGAATTGTTTAGAGAAAACGAGATATTCTTGGACAGACTGTCACTACCATTTCTCACAGACCAAAAGTAGTCATATCCATATTTATATCAGTAGATTTCAGGAACAACCTCCTACTACAGGTTTATTGAAGTTGCTAAAACTGCAAGCCTATAATAACAGAGCATTATATTAACTCTTCTTTTGCAACCAGTGCTTCTAACGTAAGAACCATTGCTAGATGCTGTGTACAATTTCTAAAATTTATAATCAAATGCCACAGAATTCTGCCATGAAAACGGATTACAAACTTCTATAGTAATCTAAAACGACTCCAGTGGCATTCAGCTACAGATTTTAAAATAACATAGATCTACATCAGCAGCAGTTCACGTGTTAATCAACCGACCCAAACATCTACCACTAGATGATGTCAAAAGTGTCCCCTTCCAACAAGGAAATCCTTTATTTTCCACTCTGTTGCCTCAGTGACTGTTCTACCTCGAAACCAGTCAGTTAGCATATCATTCTAAAAGTGCTTTTCTTCTAAGGGAAAACCCTAAATTCCACTTTTCCCTCGTGCTAACGGCTCGGTCGTCAGCTCCATCCACCCCCGAGATCTCGAGTCGGTCGATTGATAGAGACGTCGGCGATGGTGGGGCTTTCTAAAATTGGCCCAGTCGGCGCGCCACGTTTACGGCGAGTTTGTCGTTCGGGTCGCGACAGGAGGCAGCAAAGGATGAACGGGTCTGGAGAACGGCGTGGAAGCCTCGGTCAGGGGGACAACGGACCGAGTCTCCTTTCGGGGGACAACGAGGTCTTGGCTAATTCGGTCGTCACACGTGCGTGCAAACGCCAGCGGCGTTCTCCTCGTGCTTACGCAACGCGCTGCCGCGCGTGCGATCCAAAAATTCACGCGCCTTGAACGAGCATTGGGACTCTCTCGGAGCGAGTAGATGTCGAAATTTCGGATTCCTCTGGGTCTACGGGCCCCCAATGGCCTGTGACGAGGGGCTCCAGCTATCTGGAGAGGTTTGGGAAGGAATTTATGGGATCCCCGAGCAGCGGGGCCTAGACTAATTTGATTTAGACGAGTGGGTGTTTGGTTTATTCTGTGATTAACTCTGATGAAATTTACGGGGAGTGGTTTAACCTTGTTATGTTCACATTTAGCTCAACTCTTTACTTGCAAGTAGTGCCTGCGTACTGGAATAATATAGCATTTTAATGTCGGTGGTAAATGGGGAGTATGCGAAAGATGTAATTAATCCTCAGCTGGTATGATGCTTATATTATGATGTAATATGCCGAGGAAAATTCATAATTTTTTAGGTTATTAATATTGTGAAGCTATCGTGGGTACTTCGTATACTGAATATTTAAAGTTGAGTTAGCAGAAATCCTGTGTTCAAATTTGGACTATTTCGTGTGGTAAAAGAGCACAAGCGTTTACTGTATGGAGTAAAAGTCCCCAAAAACAGACGAAAAATACCCAAAAATTAATTAATAAAATACCTAAGAAGATTACATTAATTCATTATTTACTATTTTGAAATACTGCGTACCTACGTCTAATCACTTCAAACCTTTTAAAATGGAAATATTGTTGTCATTATTATCAGCCTTAATAGGAATTTTTATAAACATTAAAAATCGTATTGATTACCTCATTTATACAATAATAGACATTCTGAATTAAATTAAACCTAACAAAACTTATTGTTTGTTTGAGATATTTATAAATTGTGGCAAGAAATAGTTTTTGATTTAATTACATTTTTCATACTTTTGTAGTTTACCATTGGGACCAAAATTTCACATAGAATTTATTGGTTACGCGAAGTACTCATAGATAAGAAAATTAGGGTAGGTTGGGATATGACAAGGTTGGGTCTCCCCCAGCAAGGTATTGTTCTTAGGATCATGAAAGCAAAAGGGGAAAGGAAAAGCGATTGCAGCTTGTAGGGTTATCGCTGCTCTGCTCGCTGCTTACTCGTGTAGGTTCTGGAAAGTTGGAGACCGAAGTCTCAACTTTGGTATTGTTTCTTTCTGGCAAGGGGAGACTTGGCACGAGCCGAATGAATGTTCACTCGTTGGTTGTATGTCAGCTTGGACGTTGTATTTTATAGCGTTCTGGGTTTATTTAGAGCCTGGCCACACTGCAGTCTTCCGAAAGGTATTTCTGAGTGGCAGGAATCTGTTACGACATTAACCCGTTAAAGGCCAGGATTATACAAACGTTTAATGATTATATCATCGTTCTTTCCATTTTTTGGAAACTTCGAATGCTCTCTTTAAGATTAATTAAACATATCTGTGATCGTAATGCCTTTATCTTCGACATATTGACGTTTAAAGTTGTCTACTTCATTGCATGCTTCTTTATGCACTTGTGTCTTTTCGAATCCTTATTTTTAAGTGAAAAAATTCTTTGAATGCCCCTTCTTTTTGAAAATATAAATCGTATACTCCAGATCTCAATTAAAGCCTTAATTCGAATTTTTTGAAGATATGATATAGGTCGTTTTGCCTTATAACCACAGATGTATCAGTTGACTTGAGATTAACACTCAAAGTATGACAAAATTCTTATACGTTTCACAAATATGGAATTCTTAAAAATATTTCTCGAAACAGTGAAGTAAGAACTATCGATCTTGGAATAGTATTTTTTCACAGTGGACTATACCGTGTAACGTTGTCTGAAATCGAACGCCGGGAACCTGGACCCCTAAAAACCGATCCACGAGTTTCATTGAACGCGACGAAGCTAAACTTCCGAGGCAGCGCATAAAAACGGGTACGCGGTGCCAAAAAGGGGACGAAAGGGGGAGACAGGCTGGCTCGAAGGGGTGAAAGCAACAGGAAGAAATGCTGGAACTCAGCTAGGGTCTGGAACTTTCGAGCACGCGTGTTAATGAAAAAAGACTTAAAATGCTATGCCTTCGCTTTGAAATTAACATTCCACGAATACAACACAATCTCAGGATAATCTCACGATTGCAGTTATTTTTATAAATTACTTAATATTCCAGAAGTATCCAAAATGCAATAGTAAACGCTAAAATTGCACCACTCTTTCAAAAATATTGTTACAAAAATACTGTTGCTGTTCATTTAATTTCAACAGAACAAAATTGATAATTTAAAAAATTAACTCTTGTCAAATTTTACGGTGTTTTAAAAATAGGAACAGATTCTAATAGTCGAAAGCAGGGTTCATAATAATAGGGCAACCTATATCTAATATGATGAATAGATGTTAAAGAAAATTGTAATCTTCTGAATAAATATTGAAGACGCTATAGTAGAGCTTTTGTTCTCTTGAAAAAATACAAAAATTGACAAGGGTTGTTTCTGTCACGAGCCTTTTAATTTTTATGGCTACTATTGTATATTTATAGTGGATTCTAACGTCAACTCGCAGCCAAAAGGTTTAAGCCACTTGAATTATAAATTGTATTTCTTTCTGATTCTACATTTTGCATATAAAATCTACGATTAATAAGTAGTTAGGTCATCGTGTTACTCCAGGGGAACACAAACCAGAGCCAATCGGTGGTGTACCCAAAGTTTTAATCAGTGGCGTAGATATCAGGGGACCGTGGGCGAGGAAAGACAACGAAAACAGCGAGGAGATAGGAAAAGAAGGAAACAAGGAAATGTACAGGGTTAGACGTAAGGTTGGGAAGGGGAAGAAGGCAAGAACGAAGTTATGGAAGCGCCTGGGGCCGCGCTGCCCTGAGAATAGGGGATGCTCGTAGAGGGAAGTGCTTCCTTTCTCATAATGCATGAAACGAAGCCCTGATGCCTTGAGCGTTGCATTGTCGGCGTTCTCGCGTAACAGCATCCTTCGTCCTGAAATCATCGCTGCTGGTGCAAAAGAATGCAGTGTTCGATCCTTGACGTCTCTTTGGAGGCCCTGGAGTCTTTTACCCTATGCTATCGAAAATAATTTCACTTCGTGTTAAGTGACTCGAAGTCGCTAGGTCAATTTGTAACTTAATACGAAGTGAAAATCTCAGATGTTAATAATATTTTGTATGTACGTACTACATAGCGTTACGAGAAAGTAATTGGATCGATGAAATTAAAAATAATCGTGAAGCAAGATATTATTTCTTTTCTTCACTTTTTTTTGGAACGGGGTTAATTTTTTTTATAATTTGTGATCATTTAAGAGCTTAGGTATCGTGGAATATTTTTGTGGATATATAAAATTGATTGGAAGTTTTAATTTTTTAATGTTGGAATAAGAAGGAAGTTATCTGGAGCCAAACTGGAAAAGTGATAGTACTAGAGAATCTTACTAGAAGACTTGATTATAATTTCTTTTTTAACATATAAAACTTGTTAAGTGTAACATATTACATATTGTATAAATTGTTGCATGTGATATCTTTTTTTACTTCAATCGTTTTCATATCTCAGAAGTGTCATACTACTTCAATTAACAATAAATCTACATGAAAATATTTCAAAATGTCATGCGTTATGTTTATTATTTAAAATTCTCAAAAAATTTCTTAAACATTACAATCATCGTTTCTAATGAAAATATCATCTTGAAAGGGGGATTATTAGTTTTACCTGTTTCGTTTTCGATCGAACATTTGCATTTACGAACAATCGACAGCCACCTAAGTGCGCAATTTCAATATCGCTTGAAATTTTTATTTCCTCCGTTAGTGCAAAAGCTTCATAAAGTTCTCCTCAATCTTATTCGCCGTTGGGATATTTCGAAGCAGGTTTTGATGATTCGTTCAAACCATTTCAAGAGAGGGTTATTAAATGGCAAATGGTCGCATTAAGAGAAGAGAGGGTAGTCGAGATATCTCAAGGCGCATGTAAAAATGGAACGGCGAAAGTGGAAGGAAATGCATCCTTCCTCATAATGCATGAACCAGGACTAGCTCCATCAGCGCTTTGCATCCACCGCGTGTCTGTGGCGTATCTCTCGCAAACGACGTTCCTTGTCTTCATGTTATTGCTCGTCCCTGAAGAGAATACCTGGCCCAGGTACACGACGACCAGGCGAAGATATTAAAGGAATACTTATGAGGAAATTGAAACGTTTCGAGACTAATGGTATTTCGCGAGAATTAATTTATTTCGATGCGAATCTAAGGACAGTTAGGGGCTGCTGAGTTTGAATCTTATTCTATAAATCTGCGTTTTGTATTTTGAAAAATAGTATTATCTATTTCTGTGAAGCAAAATTCTTCGCTGTCATGCTCCTTATTTCTTAATTTATTTATTTTAATACTGAGCTTTCTTTTAATTTATTTCACAGTTATATTTGACAAAACTGCAATAAGGCGGTTAACACAGAAACAGGTTTCAAAAAGGCGCTTCTCTTTTCGTACAGACTTGTGCTTGCACTAATTCACGAGCTTATAACGAGTAAATGTACTACACAGAAATTACTAATAGGCATGTGCTAATATATCCCTTAGAAAAATCAGAAAATCTTCTCTCAAGTTCTACTTAGAACTACGTGCAAGTATCACAATGAAACTTTAGGTCCATTAATTAAAGCAATTAAACGTAGATTTGGGATAAGCAAAATCTAGATCCAAGATAAGTCACTGGCTCTTTCTCCGAGGCACGAGCACCTGTTTCCATTGAAAATCGCCCGGGCCCGGTGAATGAAATCGGCGCGCGTGCAACGAGTGCCGCGGCGCAGCTTTGCATTTCAGCAGCGTAGACACGAGGCCTTGCCCTCTTTAAGGCAATTAATGACTCAATCGGGATCAGGCTGATTGAGCCTTTATAAGGGCCTGGGTACGCGTGGCCGGACTTCGCAATGCGCAGAATGCACTTGCCTGGCCGCATTTATTAACGCGTTGGCATGAACCCAATTAAGGACGAACGAGCGAGGAAGCCGAGGATACCTCGTCGTGTGTATCGCGTCTTTCCAACGATACGCGATTCTCGTTTCCTTGGGACTGTATGTGCGGTCACGAACTCCTATCTAGCGACTCACTTTATTGGTAACACTGCAGATTTTTCTACACTTCCTGTTGGAATTAATGAGTCAGCTGGCGATGGTACACTTTGATTGTCGATGGTAAGCTAGAGGCTAGTCGGCGATAAGTTTTAGGGAAAATGTTTAATACTGATGGATTTAGGTGAGAGGAGGTGAATTTAGACTTTGTTGCAGTACTCTCTCAATGTAGGCTCTTTTAACTAGAGTCTAAGCTATAGTAGGTATTGATTTCTGAAGTCAACTCTTGTGTGACTGGCTTGCTCATTCTTGTCTCATTTATCTCAAATTATGGGAGTAATAGTATCTCGAAGTGAAACTCATCTCCTCAAATTTAATTCAAGATATAATAAATATTTCAGCAAGTGTAAAACTAGCAAATATTGTACAGTACTCTCTTAAAAATATAAGCTCACGACTTAGAATCAATGACGAGCTCACATGCTATAAGTAATTCTTTTCTAAGATCAGTTTTCGTATCAGTGACTCGAGTTTAAATTTTCTAAGGAGAGGATCATGTAGAGTGCAAGAATAGTTTCAATGAAATGTAAATGTACTGTGAAACTTCTATCGATAGAACTCAGTACATAAGTACTAGGTAAAACACAATTTGAGAAATTGTATGTATAGTCTATTACTCGATTTATTACTTGTTATATAGTCCCTTTTACTCAGAATTAATATTACTTGGTGTCAAAACAGTTACAATAAAATCAAAATAAGATTACTCCATTAATAATCTACCGAAAATAAGACAATTATTTGTCAGACTTGACACACGTATTAAGTTAGTTAACCAAGGCCTCACAAATGAGAACAACTAGCAACAATCTTCTTCACTCAACCCTGAGCTAAAACTCAGTCACTTCCTTCAACAGTGCCACAACTCCATAAGCTTGATTTTCGAAATAAAGGACGTCAGTATAAAGCATATTTCAGTAAACACAAAGTATATTTTTCAAGCTGCATTACTTCCATGCCAAGTGTGCAGTATGTTCCCAACTTGTAGGCACAAACTTCTGCCTAAGGTTCAAATCCTTTGGTCGCTTTCATCAGTCTATTCGAGTTTAGTACACCAAGGTTCGAGCCCAGGGCCACAAATCATCGATGCTCCACGTCTGCGTGTCTTTCTCAGCCACTCAGACAGAAGGTTCATCGGTGACGCGATGCAACGACACGCATTAAACAGACACGAGCTGTCTTGCGCGTGGTCAGAGACAAGTGACGTTAATGCGCAATAAATTAGCGGCCTCCCACACGCGGCCCGCGAGCAACACGGTTCGCGGCTCGCGTTAGCCGCGTGTTCGCAGGCCGTCTTAGTTTCATGGAAAAGTCATGGAGACGTTGCGTTCGCCCCGCGGTCGACGCACCCTTTATTGTCGTTGTCTCGTGTCTAGGAAACTTTCTGGCCCTCGATGGATGAATGTCTGCGGACCCACTGGGCTTGGAGAGCTTCGTCGGTCAGGCGAATGATTGATGGGAGCCTAATGATGGATTCGAGTTTAGCCACTGTGTGTGGCAGTTTTGGGGGAAATTGGTGAGAGCATTGAGAGTTTCCGTGTTACGCTGCGCAGGTTTAGGGAAACAGAGGAAGTACTCTTCTTTAATCTGAATCTTGTGGTTACAGATATCTGTTCATTATAACTTGAAGGCCTCTAATTACTTTGTTCATGTGAATTGAACATTTTGTAGGTGTTTCCATAATCGATAAATATCTTTCTTCTTTTTTAAATCGAATTATGTGTTATTGTCAGGACAGGTGACATAATGGTAAATTTCTGTTTATTGATTTCGGTTTATTCTATGTTGGAAATCGAAGTCAGATGTCAGTAGTCTAAAAAATTCGTTTACGTCACTAGATGTATGTGCTATGTGTATGAGTGGAAGGAAGATCATAGTATAAGTGGAGGTTGTGTGAGTGTTTATGAAGTATATGGCGAAGAAGCTGCAAATAAGAGAAAATGTCAACGATGGTTCATTCGTTTTTGTTCTGAAGATTATTTCACTTGAAGGCTTACCACGATTCAAGCAACTGTCTTATGATGAGAACGAATAATTGGCTGTGATTCAATCAAATAGACATCAAATTACAAGGGAAATTGCACTAACAGATGTTTATTGGACAACTATTTAAAAAAGAGAGTTGACGAAGAATTAAGAATCACACGATTCATTTTCGTAAAGCGAAAAAACTTGTTTCATCATGATAATTTTAAGCTTCGAGCAGGTGGCATTATCACGCTATCCATTTTCGTCTGACATCGCTTCAGTAGCTTTTCATGTATTTAGATTACAGAATTTTTAGATTATGGAAAGACAGAATCAATAAGAATACTAAAAAATGTTATTTCTGTTCAAAATACCTTAAAGAATTGAGTCGACTGATTGACTTAATCGAATGACTTAATACACTTCGATTCTTGGGTTCAGGTGTATAAAATGCTAAGAACTACAAGCTAGGATTAAATATCTCAAAATGTGATTCTTGAATTGGCATTGTTCTTCAATTCACGGATTCAATCGATTTAAATCGATTTAAAATGAGCTACTTTTGTGTCAGATTATGTGCCAGTTTCTTGGGGTGTAAGTTCTCGTGGATTGATCCGTTGCAATTGATGAGATCGAAGGAAAAAGTGAAATTGGGAACTACGTCGAGCATAATTTCCGTGAGAGGATCGATTGGATATCCCTAAATCACGCAGGGAGGCTGAATAAAGCCATCGGAGTAGGTGGGAGCCAGGCTTTCAGACGCGGCTCGTAAACCGGTATAAGCGTTCCAGCCCCGTGGACAACGATGGACCGTGACACTACGGATTTATCGTGCCGTCATTTCCGTGTAAACAGCCCTAACACGATGCAACGTTAACGGGCCTCTTGTCTGAATTCAGAGGTCACGAATCTTTCAATCCTTCAGTGCCCATGCGTGGCCCGAGATAGCAAAGTTCGAGCGTCGCTGATGTATAGGCTGTCTCAAAATGATGCTTTAAATTGCGCAGTGTGAAGCTTATTCACTGACGTTGCAGAACTGTGGGAAGGCTAGGGCGATAAGCAATTGGTTTTGGTAGGAACTGACGGTAATCTTCAGCGAAGTGTAACAGTAAACGATCGCCAACTGTCGAATATGTGAAATATGCTAACAAATTGCTTTAACGAATATTTTAAGTGAAAAGTCTTCTTTTAAGAGTAATCTAAGTGTCTATCTTGTTCCTATTTAGAAAATCTAGAAATAAGAAAATGGAGACTTTTTGTAGATATGAATGAAATTATTGTCGTGGGATGAGTGGTAAGGTAGCATCTTCAAATATTTTAAACTTCTCTAGTCTCAGTAGTCTATTGACAATTAGTCAGATTGACGTTTTCTTGAGTTTAGGTTTTACATAACATACCCTTACAAGTAGATATCAGTTTCTAACAATATTGTTAGTATGATATACTTAGTTTTGATTTAAAAAATCACTATTTCTACAAGGGATTATAGTCTACCAGTTATCTTAAGATTTCATACCTACAAATTTAAAATAAAAGATGAAATTCTACATGACCATATATCGAGTAGGTATTTATGTGTACAAGAATCTTCACTTTTCTGTTTTCTAAATAATTTATATTCACATAAAAAGACAAACTAATCAAAAACGCAGGTCAACTACCACAGTTTTTGCATAAGACCATAAATATTTTAATCATATCCCAAGCACGTATCAGTACCATTTAAATATCAATTACATATAATTCCCAAAAATGTTCGCTGACCAAGCAAACAAGCAATTTTCGCACGAAACTCCAGAATTTGAATCACCCCCAAAGTCTCGCCTCAGGCCTTTCAGAAACCTCTTCCACCAGGAAGAAAGCCGTGGCTGGTTTTTCGTCAGATCGCGAGGAGGCATCAGGCGCTGGTTGTTACAAACGTGTACAGCTTTTTCGCGGGGCAAGAACAAATGGACCTCGCGTAACGCTTTCCGAACGAGTGTAACTATTAACGTTTGGCGTTCTTCCAGTTACAAAAGATGGGTCGAGTGACGAGATAATTCATCTCTCTCCGCCACGGATAGCTGTCCACTTTGCGACCTGGTGCATCGAACGGGTGCTCTTTTTCTCGTTTCGAGCGGAATAAATAACAATCCCGCGCGCGAACCGCCGCGAAGGGAGCTGGCGAGTCAGAGGATCGCGGAGAGGAACGGTAAAGAGCAACGAAACCGGGAGTAAACGACACGAAAGGGGGTAAATGATCGACGTTGGACCCGCGAGTTTTCTTTTTTTCGCCTTTAGTAGACGGGCAAACCGGTTCCTCGAGTTCGTGTAACATCCTCGAGGCCGGTAATCCCACGGCAATTTGGCTGGGACAGATGTGTCATCGTTTTCTGATGTTCCGTTGTTACGACGGTGGACCGTCGCGTGCATTGCCCGGTGAAAAATATTTTGAGGCATTCGCGTGGTTAATGTGACTACAATAAGCGAGTAACAGTTACATAACTCACACAGGTCGTGATCTTCCAAAAACGAGATATTATCCTTATTCAGTATAATAACTGGTTTCTTACTAATAGTTCAGGAATGGCAGAATTTGGAGTTGTCATTGTTACAGTAAATGAATGATATTTAGGTTGACCCTTTTAGCGCCAACCCTTTAACTACAAGTGTAGTGAAAATTACCTAGTATTCATGCAGCAAGAAACAATTTTGTAGTTGCTACAAATTTTGTTCTTGGTGAGCGAAATTTTGTCCACACATTGATAAATCCTTTCATGGTATGGACACTAACCAAATGAAGATTGTACTTGTTTCTATATATTTAATAGAAGGAAAAGTTAGAAGTTAGAAGAGTTCTAAAGTAAAGAGGATTTCCCGTGCCATTTTCAACATTGTATCCTACTAATGATAGATCGGTACCTTGACACTAAAAGGGTTAAGCTTCTGACCTTGGATGAAGGCTCGTAGACGGACCTAATTCATAAGCACTTAGTGGGAGCACTGGGATTGGAAACTAGAGAAGAGATCAAAATGAATTTTAAACCTACAAGTATAGAGTGTCTTTTTGCTTGTAACGAGTTCATAGAGGGGCAAGTTTTCGATGTCAGTGTATTTGACGCTAGCTCATTTTTGTTATGGTAAAAAGGTGAGTGAGAATGAATGAATCTAGACGATCAGTGCATCTGCGACTGTCGTGGAGCTGACATGGGTTGGACGTGTGTTAGTCTTGTGACTAAACGATCTGACAAGTCTTGCAACCTATCCTCGTATGTGTGAGCACCTTAAATGAAATCACACTAAGAATGGAATGAAAAACAAAGAAATCATACGTCATCGTTCTTCATTACCCATTAGCAAATTGTATACAATATTGTCAATAATCAGCTGCAAATATGCGAAGAATAAGCAGTAGAATTTCAATTCGAACTCTGAATTACTGATCTACCTATATGTACGCGCAATCTTTCTTATTCAGTTCTTGTTGAGCTACTAATAGTCTCTATTATTCGATACATTAACTATAGTAGTAGAGTAGTAACGAGAGTAAGACTGAAACCATGATTATTCGAGAATCTAACAAAATTTAGGAAATTCGACATCGAAGAGATACTTTGGATTCGAATCAGAGTTTAGATTATTTCTATGCTAGGATTGTAACCCATGTCATTGTAAATTATATCTATGCAACAGTTTAAATACTTTTAAACATCTAAAATATCAAATACGAAAACATTATTGCATACAATATCGTTAGTAATATTGTATGTGTATACATTTTAGTTACTCCTATTGCCAATATTTAAATACAACCTACCAAGAATACATCGAATATTGTACTCTTAATATTTATGAGTCATAACATCATAGCATACCATAAAGAGCGTCTGTATCCTTTTGCCATGTGAAATAGTCCAAATTTAAATTATCTTTACCAAACATTTGTAGTTAACCATCACAACAAAATTTTACATCAATATTATTAGGAATATGTAGATCCTACTCGCTAACAGAAAATTAAACTAGGTTGGGATACCATAAAATGCAACTCCTACGCGTTTTTAAACCTCGATAGAAGTCACAGTAAAATTTACAGTCGAAATTCTTATTGGTAGAATCACGACGCGAAAGATCTCTATCTATAGAACAGAGGACAGTTCCACTTGACAAGTTTTCCATTCGTAACAGGAATGGAGAGGCTAAATAAGTCAGGTAACAGAAACTAATTGAAATTGCACCAAAATTCCCAGCAATCAAAGTGCACCCAAGATTTGTAAAGATCCATAGCCATCGACCGCCGTTTCGCGTCTTTTATTCGAACTTTTGTCCACGTTAATCTCGTCCCTACTATCTCGCGTTAAGTATCATTCTCTCGGCGCGCCTTTTGGACTCTCTTTACCAGAAAGCGTGCATTGCTAATTGATACTCGCAATCGTTCGAGGTTCAGGGGTCAAACGGAACAAACCAACGAAGCAACTGCGAAGTTGGTCAGATTTCGTGTGTTTTTACATTCTTTTTAGACTCTGTGTAAATAATGGCGCAACTGCTAGCATCTCTGGCTTGCGAAAACGACCAAAACCATCAGATTTGGTACTGTAATGGCGAAAATTCCGAGGCTCTCGGCTAGAAATGATTCGAAGAGTCCCTCATGCTTAAATGTATCTCTTATTTAGCAGCAAATCAAGGAATAATCAGACTTTGGATTAACATATTCAACATTGGTGTATTTTGCCAAGATTGTCCTCAGTGACAAAAAACAGTCTTCTAGGTCTAAAAAATGGATCAAATGTTATGCCCTCAGTTGATGGGAAGAGCTATTTCCTGAGCCACTCGGTAGGTCATTGGTCTCGAATACGTTAATTGTAGATCTCCAACTCAAAGGAGGTTCTAACCCAAAACCTCCTTGTTTGGAGCACTTTCACTTCCTTCTCGATCTGAAAATGATTGGATCGAAGCCTCGGGCTGCCTGTCCACCTGTAAAGGTCTCGTTTTCTCGAATCCCACGAAATTTCTCGTATCAAGGTGTCCGAGTCACGGGAGCAGATGATAAATAGCTTCGGATTCGACGCAGCGTCTCGTTGCTCGCCTCGAAACGTCGCGTCGTCCTTGCGTCACCCTGACGAAACGACTAATAATAAATCGTCGAGGAGAGAGGTGAGAAGGGAGGAAAAAAAAGGCAAGAAAGAAAAGAGTCGAACAGGCGTCCTTTATTCCGCGTCACCCGATTTCCAAAGGTGTCGCGTGTGTATCACGGTGAAAGCAGCGTTCCTAATACAAAACGAACCGCGAACGTTGTTCGTTCCGTATCGATGGCGAAATGAGAATCTTTTCTTTTCTATTCTCGACGCGGCGGCGTTTCGCCTGGCCTAGCGATTTCGTCATACGGATAGGCAAGCAAAGAGAGCGAGAAAGAGGCAGGGAACGGTGAAACGCCACATGCCAGCTTCGTCAGGACAGGCGACGGTGTTTCGCGCGAGCAAATAACAAATGGGAATGAAAAGGTTGGACACCTTGTGGTACCTGTGAATTGGTCGAGTCTTTAAGGTGGCCTCGAGGAAAGGAGAAACTGTGATGGGACCTCGGTTATGTGAATGAAAAGATGAGACTTGTGACAGCGCTTGTAGAGGTCTTTGTACTATTAGCGATATATTGTGAGAGGAGTAAGAAGCGAGGATTTTTGTATGGTGCTTTAGAACGCTTTGTCTAATTTTGTTACGTGTGTGCATGATGTTTAGGATGTGTTGCTTCGTTTGTAAATTAGAAAATCCTTCCAGGCTTTTTATTGAGGCGGGTTTCAAGAAGAAGACATAATAGTGCGTAGTTTGTCATTATTTCTCGTTAGTTAATAGATTGAAATAAAAATAAGCAAAATACAGGGTGAAAAGTGTTTGTAAATAGATGATACTTTTTCTGGTGTAGTAGTTTAGAGGGAGTGGTTCACAGGTGGTTCAGAATTAGGGAGCAATTAGTAGGTGGCAAAGGATGAGGCAAAAAATATTTTTGTTTAATGAAGGTATCTTCAGTTGAACTTGAATGTTTAATTAAGTATAATGGTTTAACCTTTAATTGCTTAATTACTCCCGTGTCTGTATAAAATGTTATATATAATTGTGGTTAATTGTTTTTATCTATACAAATTTAAATAATACCCATTTGATGGTTCTTAAAATTTATGAGATCATAAAAAACTTCACTTTAATTGTCTGAGAATTAAATATAAAACATCGAGTAAAAACTGACTAGGTATTGGCTCAGGTGTTGGAATGTCCGTCAATAATTCTATTGATACTGGAAAATAAGAACTACTTATTTCCAATTTCCAATTATTCTATTTTATGACCTTATCACTGTAACAGCTTTTGAATATCAACTGATAAGATCAATGTTTTTATAGGACATGGTGCATCATCGATTGCATAGGGTAGATAATATGGGACTTTCACGGTGTGTTGTCGAAAATATTTCATTGGAGAAACTTATTGCACCATCCATAGAATTTGCATAGCGTGCACAATTTTTATGGCAACATGATTGATAGAGATATTAATACTAAAATTATCATTTTGACATGAAGTCGACACTTTTATAATAAATACGTATTAGAACACTCTTTTCCTAATACTAATATCGTATAGAAACGACACGTTAAATATTCAACTGATGCAAGACATATTTTTGGTTGTTTAATCCAGGCAGAATGAAATTCCAGTGTCCTGGCTCGTATCGCAATGCAAATTCTTTTCCTACTATCTCGAATTCAATTCACCATTTTTAGTGCTAGTAATTCTGGCTTCTCTGACACAGCTACAATATTTATTGGCTGTAAGCTAGCTCGGTTCAAGCAACAAGTTCACAAAGGAAAAACATATTTATGAGGCCAATTTATATATTCAAAGACCTTCTAGCTCAGGACTTCAGACAATCGACTTTTGAATACCTATATTTTAATAAAAAATTGACGAATGTATTTTTTTCAAAACCATGATTTTTACAGGAAAAAAAGGACCTAAATGTCATCGTTTTCTGACTATCCAAACTAGAAATCCCTTAACCCTTTTTATCTCAACGTAAAGTCCCAGAATTCCTACGAACTCTAAGAATGGGTATTAAGAAATTTGAAACAAATGTCTACATAAAACTTGAATAGAGGAATCAAAAATTTGTAAATTTAAGTTCCATCGTATTAAGAAAATTAGTACAGCTACAATTAATTACATCAAAAGCTAATGTCCCCTTTCTCCATCGAAAACCGAAAGCAAATTCAAGAATAATTCCCCAAACTACGGAAGGTAGCAACGTGTTCGTAGCGAGAATAGCTTATTCCCAGCGCGTTGTGGATCCATTTCGATACTCATAGAGGTTATTATAGTTTCAAGGCTGGAAGGGGCGTCTTATTTGCAAGTCTCGCAACAGAATCGGCGCAATAGCGGATTTTCCGCGAGCATCGACAAGGCGGGAAGGCAGGGCGATAGGACTGCTTCCCGAACGTTGCTCGCGATTTCGTCACAGAGAGGCACACCGTTCACTTTTCCAGCAATGGCCAGTGGCCGAGTTCGCAACGAACTCGGCGCGGCGCGCGTTGGTTATTGCTCTTTTATGGCTGGCACACATTGGCCACTCGATGCTGTTTTCTCCGATCCGCTTGGCGAGCTGGATCGCTTTCTGTTCCCACGACTGAACTTCGCCGAGTCCCTCTTAACCGAGACAACCCGCGGAACAGCAGAAGTTAGGAAGTTGGGCACGCGAGGACCGCGAGTCGCTGGAGACCTGAGGATCCTCGTGGTGGGACATTGATCTCTGATTCCCTCCGACCTGGCCAGCCGCGACAGGGGACGCGTGTCAGGAGGATCGGAGCGGAGCAGGGACCGCCGAGGAAGAGGTATTGCCGATAAAGTATCGCGGGTAGCGATAAATCGCCGAAGCGACAGCGCGATTACTGCTGCGCCAGCAACGAAAGTATAAAAGGGACCCGTGGCAGCCGCTGACTCGGCTGTTACTTCGTTCTAGAACAGCTCCTGCGTCGAAGCGAGACAACTTTGGGCTCCAGAAGAGAGCACGCAACTTGAGGGAACGTTTTTTGTATGGATGGGGTCGAGAAATTTTGGGATTGATTGGTCTGGAATTTTGTTGCTGTGAAATTGTTATTTCTGTTATTTCGCGAAATTATTGATGGGTATGATTCAGTATATGGTAGTGGCCTGAGAAATTGTATCACGTTTGAGTTATCTGTTTTACCTGAAGATTTGATTTGATAGAGCAAGTTAGTTTAGTTATCATCTTTGCTGTATAGTTTACACTGTATATTGAAGGTGTAATTTGATTGGCTAGAAATGTACTTGCTGCACTACCTAACATTCTACGCTGTTTATCAGTAAGAATACAGGCAATTAGATTGAATTGAACTAATAAGCACCGACGAAGTACACCGAAAGGAGTAAAACAAGAAAAAGGGAGAAATTATTGGTAGCAAATGAGTATCACGTTTGTTCTTTTACTTTTCACTTACCAAATTTCGCTTACCAAAAATTGGTATGTGATATTAAATTTGTTGTCGGTAGCATAACTCTCACATTATAACTTCTGTAACATAACAGAGTATGATGACTGCAATTCCATTATAAAAAGAAAGTAATAGCATGCAGAAAATTCGAAACTTTTCTCTTTATAAATCCCCGAATATTATTCAGGGATATATTTTCCACCAAATATTAAAAATTGCGTTAATATAAGTGCCACCATACCCATCACAGCATTTAAGAGTTAATTGTATCTCGTCCTTTTATAGTATTGCACTCTGGATCAATTTGACTTATATCCATCTTGCGTAATTTTTTTCGCGGTTCTTTTAATATCCTTTCATTTCTCAACTTCTTGTCTTGAACCTTCGAACTCAAAGTTTGATCATCGCCTCGAGGGTTCCGAAACAGACTCAATACGTACACATCTCGCTAGTAGAATATCGGAAAAGTCAATTACTGACGGAAGTATCGGCGCACCTTTCTTTTTGTTTTACCTATTCACTGAAATTGTAGTTTCAATTACCAGTGCGATTACCCCACTCGCGTCAAGGATCGATAAACGCCTCTATCTGCGTGCTTATCAGGCTTAGACGTTACGTAAACGATCTAGTCTTCTGATAAGCTGGGTTCGTGTGTTCCTCTTGTCGGGACTTTCGAAAAACGCGTATAAATAATGTGAGTTGCAATTGAAACCATCTCATCCCATTTACGAAAGATATATTAGATTAATTCGTACTTAAATGTTCTATTATAAGGACTATTTTTTTATTAGTACTGTCATTCGTATTACTTTATTTTACGACCTCAAAAACACGAGAATATTCCTACATGTAGGTTCAGCTATTACATGCATATGTAATTATACGGAATTAATTTTGGTGTCATATTGAGTAGGATACAGCAGAGTGTACTGTTATTAAATTGTCGGAAAATCTATTTAGTAACGAGATTACCATATTCCTAATGACTTATATAATCTAGAATTACATGCAGGAAAAATCAACAAATTTTATTTAAGAATTCCAATTTCTACCATGGTTATGGTTAAGTCTACAAGAAAAAAAAATTCGATCATTTGCTGGGAACAATATTTAATCACTGTATCATTTAAAATAAAAGGAGTATCATCTACGTTAATATTCCCATAGTTAAGCCAATTATACCCAAGGAGAGGTTAAAAATACTTGTAACACTTGTAGGATATAAGTAAATATTAACATCTCTGAATATCTCGACAATTTTAACATCTTTAAATGTTAACATTTATATGTGAACTATTATCAAACTTTCAAAAAGGAAAGTGAAATATTAACGATAATCCAGTATTTTACATTGCTATTATTCAAAAAATCGAGCAGGAGAAGTGAAATAGTAAGGTCTTAATCTTAACAATAATCCAATATTTGAAATATTGCTATTATTCCGTGATTTACACGAATGTGTTATCGCAAAATCGACCATCCACGTAGATGTTACGAGTGCTTGGGCGAATTGCTGTTCAATTTGCGAGCGTATCGCGCGATGAACGCGACGTATCGTAAGCTTAAAACGCTTTTCCCTCCCGCGCCCACTCTTCCGCGTCTCCAATAAAAAAAACGAGCCAATAAATCCCGAAGTAACGATCTTTCTTCCGTTTTTATAGAAGCGTCCCTTGCCTCTTGTCGCGGCGCCTCAGACGGCCCCGCCTTCCCTCAAAACAAAAGTCCCGTAAAAGTCGCGCCTTAACGTATGATCGTATACCCAGAAGTTCCGTGCCCTAGTACGGTATAAACAAATTATGGCTTTTGAAGGGATTCTGGTTCATTGAGACGGTAGCAGTTCCCTTTAGAACTTGCTGGCATTCAGTGATTTGGAACGAACCGGAGGAGACGTTCTTTGACACGATACTTCTTGCCTGAAGACTCATTTATCCTTTGAGAAAATTTAATATGAAAATTAACGAAGAACGAAAAAATATAACGTTAAGCAACATTTATTATAGACGAAACGAGGTAACTTACCTTTGACTCTGCTTTCGGATATAAAATATAAGCCACCCTGGAAGGTTCTGTTAGTCAAGGAATGGCCGTGTAATATAACTTGAGAAAACGATTTTAATTTAACTAGTGGCAAAAACATAAATTATATACTTTTCACTCGCTCGTTGTGCAATTTCTTTCCGCTTACACCGTGCCGGTTGTTATTACGGTATTACAAGGATAATAATTTTCTAACGCAGAAAATGATAATTTTCCCATTTAAGCCGCTTGTTTTAATTAAGTTACCGCGAAACGGGCGAGCGGAATCAACGGATCGCGGGTAATGACAACTGTACTCAAGCTCCCTCGATGGGAAGTCCTTCGAACAAAAAAAGCTCGTCGCGTTGTTCAGTGGCACTCAAAGACGAAATCCCGAACAAACACTCATTTGTAGTCGAAAACTCGACGACCTAATTGACGCTCTGCCGGTGCACGTAATAACTACGTTGTTTCGTAAACAAAAGACGTGCAACATGGCTCGCATACCCGAAGAGCTTCTTGTTAATGACTCCACGTTTTTGGCCGTGAAAAGTCGTAGTACTACGCACACTCCCTGCCTTCTGTCAAGGGGTTACATACCGCAGTTGAGGCGTCAGAAAAATCTATATTCTTGTTTAATTTTTGCGTGAATAATGCAATAAATTTAAAGAAAAATTGTTTCGTTACAAAATAGTGGCGCCAGAAGACACGTCAATACGATGTGCACCATTACGAGCAAACTGTTTGATCTGGAATAAAAGATAAAATTTGTTTATTGATCTCATGCTAAAAACCGTGGAAATATTTAGAGATTTTGAAACATTGATTTTTATGAAAATAGAGAGCATCTGAAGGGAAAAAGTTGTTTCTGACTTACGATTTTAGTATTTTCTTACAAAAATGCAAAACTCGTATGTACCTCTAAGCACTATGTAATAAAGTGTAGCTTCTTCAATTTTCATGTCAGTCGAATAAAAATTGTCAGGAGTAATGTGCACAACGTTTTGGCTGGTCCATGAAAGCACCCTCCAAGGATACACTTCTGACGTTGTCATTTTGAAACAGAAAATTGTTCAAACATGTTTAATAAAACTTTGAAACTGTATTATATTATAAACTATTTATGTCATATAAACAAAAACCAAATGATTTAGGCCTGATCCACATGAACGATATTTAACACACGATCTCGTTGCGATCATCTATCTGTCTTCATTATTTCTAATTGAAGAGACGAAGAAAAACATGATCGTAACAAAATCGTGCGTCAAAATATCGCTTATGTGCATTGGCCCTTAAGCAGCAAGAAAGAATGTGGATTTTTGACGCCCCAACCGTAGCGTAATCCCTTAACGAGAGGACGTAACGCTGCGTCACTTCTCGTCTATTTTTCGCGGTGATTCGCGGAACCGTTTCGGTAGTCAAAAATTAGAGCACCCCGAAGGCTGCTCCGAAGGTTGTCGACAGACGGATGAATCGCTTAGAGAAACGGGGATTCGAAAAGTCCCGATCTAGACCCTGAAAGCTTACACGTGCACGTTGCTCGCTCACCCCTTCCCTCGTTCTTCTCCCATAAGACTGGCGCGGCGCTCACCCCCGGTGCACGCGTACTCACACCGAGCGCATCACTCCACCCCTAGCTCGATAGCCTCCTCTCGCTCCAGACCTCTTAGAATGCATGCCAGAATCAGTAAGTCATGTTGTATTAAATATACCTAAAAACGTATAAAGAAGCTCTTGATTCGAAAACTTCTTACAGTAGTGATCAATGAAATCGCAACATTCGCTAAAAGTACTATTAAATGTGAAAGTAATTATTAACGTGATGTTTTATATAGGTATATCTATAGATCGTTGTAGAAATAAGAATTTTAAGTAAAAAAGAAAATTGTGACAGTTAAACTGAAAGCATTTATGCTTGTAAGGTGACGCA
Organism: Calliopsis andreniformis; assembly: GCF_051401765.1. Classification (NCBI taxonomy): domain Eukaryota; kingdom Metazoa; phylum Arthropoda; class Insecta; order Hymenoptera; family Andrenidae; genus Calliopsis; species Calliopsis andreniformis. The sequence goes on along the minus strand of NC_135064.1, from coordinate 11,411,671 downwards.
ATTTCAGTGGCTACTACTGTATTACCAATTTTTTCCTAATGAGTATTAAATCTCCATGGATCGTGTCTATATCAGTCCTTTGAATAGAATAGTTGAAGTACAGTGATGCTTTGATAATTGTCTGAGATTTTGACAGTCCCCATTGTTTACCAAAGTATGTGTCAGTAGCAGTGGAAGAATTCAGCATCATATTGAAGTAACGCTAACTCGATAGTCCAAGGGTTAGGCAGCTTCCAAGCCATTTCTGGTCACTCTTCGCTGGACCATGTCACTCTGAATAATATTTCGAGCGATTTGAACGCTTCCACGGTGAAGTCGTTTGGAAAGCAGCGAGCTAGAGATGTTCGGCAGTCGCTACTCAGAGCAGCGTGCTGCGTGTGTGCGCCATTCTTCTATATATAGACTTCGAAAGGGGGGTTAGCATGACTCCCCAAGCATTGATCGCACTGCCACCCCATGAGCAAACCCCTAATAACACCCTCTGCCTCCCTCCTCCGTGGCAGACTCACCCTCGGGCCACCACCCTCCAAGTCTGAACTGCGCCCTTTGCTAACCCAATCTGAGATCCCTGCAGGCGACGGCTCTCAACCAGCGGTTCCAGGACGGGGTTCTTTGGCCAGCTGGCCAGTCAGCTGATTCCTGCCGGCGTGTTGGGACGCCCATTAGCCGCGCGAGCTAAACCCATTAACCCCCGCGGCGTGATAACGACAACAGCTCAACCGCGGCCCTTTCGAAAATTCCGCGACGATATTGTCGCTGACACCTTGCGAGTCCTGGATGCGCGCCGATGGATCAGCCTGCTTTTTCGGGGCTGGGGTGTGAGAGTCTGAGGGGGATTGGCGAGTAAAGAGCTGGGACTCGTTCGACGGGAGATGGTCAGGATGTTTAGGGGGGCTGTGTACCTGAGCTCGAGAAGCTTTCTGCGGGGAGAGTATGGAGATGTTTGGCCCACGTGGTGCTGAATATTGAATATTTTTTAGTGGTCCGTTGGGGACTTGATGACTTAGAGGTGTCGGGGATGAAGCTGGAGGCTTCATTAAGTGTGATAGCTGGCCCTGCTACTTTTCTCGCGAGAACCTTGTGGGAAACCATGTTTATTATGGGAAGGTTGTTGTGAATTAAGCTAATGGGGTTTTAATATAGTATCGTGGAATTAGGGGTGTAGGTAAATATCAGTAATAATTGTTTTAGATTTCTATAGACTAACAAAATTATTAAATGAAATAAAAACTAAGATTGAGACATTACCTGAGGATATTCTGGTGTTAATATTGATTCTCAGGTTGTTAAGATCAATTGGAGTGAGATAACTAACGAGCTGGTACTTGGTTGATGGGAAATTGTTTTTGATAGTTTGAGAATCTATGGTGTACTTAAATTTGAGAAGCTTTCTTCGGGAAGATGGGTAGAAAAGCCTCGGTCCATGTGATGTTGAATATTGAACACGTTAATTAGAGATTACGTATACGAAGTTCAAAGTTTTGTGAAGCGGTTAAATAAATTAAAAAATCGTTAAGAGTGGTTCTTAGGTCATTGAAAAAATAAATGAAAGTAAGATTGATGGCTAAGGTACCAGCAGTGTTTTCATAAAAGATAATTCTAATACTTTGAAGATCTATGATATACCATATCTAAATTAATGAGACTTTCTTTAAGATATATAGTTTTGAATGGGTGGTCCACGAGATTAAATACTAACCCCTAACTGATATGATGTCAAAATTATACACCTACAATAGAACCACTGTGCAACACAATAAAAAATAATTACAGCAGCATAAAGAAATTTTACAAAATTCACAAATTTCAGTTTACTAATCTCTATTAGTTATGCATAGATATTTCTCGCACATAGCGCTACAACATGAATGATTAATAATCCTGTAACTTTCACCATACCATAGAGCAAAATTTCCGATGTTACCCTAAAACCTCAACAAATTAAAAGCGACAAGAACGAAGTTCGATACTTCACCACGTAATAGTCAAGAGTTTCAGACCACCCAGATCAATTGAAGTGAGATTGATGATTGGGACGCTGAGACTCATTTAACACACCATGATAGACGAGACGCTCCTGTAGAGTCCGTTTCCTGGGATGAAGACGCTTGTTGTAGATCGAAACGTCTAGGGTGTTAATGACTCGAAGGGAGGTCTAGGAAGGGTGACGCCATATTTAGGTAAATTGATTGTGCCTTTAAGCTTGTTAGTCTAGGTCAGACATCTAATTGACTGGGACACTAATACAAGAATAGCCAATCAACAGAGAGAAACTTGAATTCCTGACGTCGCGGATATCTCTTGTTTCGTTCTTGGAAAGGCGCGGTAGTCGCGAGGCCACCTCGCGTACAGGAAAAACTTTTTCATTCAGCGGATTAGCTCCGTATCGAGGAAGCTCGATCTGTCACGATCGTTGGCGGGAATGGGAGCGATCAGGGAGGAAAAAATTCTGGGGAGCAGCAGCGCGCGCGCGTCGTGCGACGAATTAATTAGTTCGATCGTAACAGACGCGTCTTGAATGAGAGCTCGAGCCGGTTTTGGATTATTGCGCGCACTCCACCGCGTACGTGACTTACGTGGATTACCTCCTCGCTGGGAATTAGTGCGTTTCGATTCCGTTTTACGCCGATCTGTCGACATCCTGTGTCCCTTATGGGCTGCTGATCGCCTTCGGTAGGTCGTTAGGAAAATGGTTCGGCACAATCGTAGATCTATGGATCACGGAGCGAGATTGAATCTATGAAGCGTCGGGCGAACAGTTTTGGATTTTATGATTCCAATACACTTTCGATTTATTGTCGTCCTCGGCGACAATTTTTATGATAAAAGGGGATATAGAATCGAAATAGTAGGGGATGTGCTACTTTGATCGAACTCCTGCGGCTAAAAATGCTGCGTTCACTGCTAACCATTCGTTTATTTATAAATATTTTCACGTTCTAGAATTTTTTTAAGAGCTATCAATTGATCCATATTTGCATGTTGTTGGTAAAAATAAACGCGTCACATATAGATGTCACTGAGAGGTAGAACACTTATGATATCATAGTTTTTTTAATATTCTGTCTCGTATTATTCTAATTGTTTATCGTTACATAAAATATATATTACTAAAACTTTACTGAAGTTAGCATTTTAATATTGATAAATAATAAATTATTTCAAGATTAGACACATACACATAGAAGTTTACAATTGTTTACTATTTATCTAATTAATTGTATAATCTCCATCATTATGTAAGGCCTTATTGGTAAATTTTCCTTCTTCTCTAATATACTAATCTGATTTTCTTTATCTAAAGAAGATCGACGACTTATGAGTACTTACCTCTATTGTACACATTCCAGTTCATTAAGAAAAGCCATAAAATTTCTTTCTCCCTCATTATTTTATTTAATTACATGCACGTAAAGGAATATTTCTTTCCTAATTCACATAATTTTATTTCAACTCTATTATATTCACTCTGTTTTGTTAATTTCATCGTAGAGTTAGATTTCAAAGTTACCTCCCCGAGTCTCTCCCCCTATTTTACGTCTCAAATTATCTCTTTTCTTGCCTCATTATTCTTGCATACACAATAAAGCCCTGTTTATTGTTATTATTATTTCAAGATATGCAATAAAAGAGGCTCCCTGCATCGCTGCAGTGCTTCCAGCGGAAAACAGTGACGGCGTCGTATCTTTATTCTCTTTTGTTCTCCGTTTCCATGCAAGTCGGCGCCAAGGAAGGGAAAAGAGCAGCGTATTTCCGCGATCGTTCGCGATCCAGATGAATCAGAGCGGTTAAGGAGCGCGGGAGAAATTTGTCGAGCGCCTCCCTGGTGAACCGTGCACGACAGTAGGTTACCCTTGCAACCCTTGAGCCTCGACCCTTCTCTGGTGAATTCACCCCGCTGTGTGTACACATGCACGCGTCCGCGAGGGGTAGTGACGTGTCCCACGGCGGTGATTCTCCGGAGACTGGAAAGGCCAAGTTCTTTCCTCCGCGATCGATTCTTCCAATGACATTCACCGTTCTCGTTCTATCGTGTATCGTGCCTGCGAAATCTTGTCGATCTACGTTATCGTTCCGTTCGAATGTAAATACTCGATCATTCTTGGGAAGTTGTTTCGTCGTCGAAGGCTTCATTTCACCTGATACATCTGTTACCATTTGCCTAATGTGGAGAATAGTTCTTAAACGAGTTGATTTATTTCTTTATTTTCGGAATACTTTTTAATCTTTATCTTTGTTTTGTGGTATATTAAAATAAAGTGATTTGTGTTGAGAATATGTTGTAGATATAAACTGTAGCTCGATAATTTTGGAACATCAAGATTTCTTCCAGGAAATATAAAAGTGCTCTAAATTCGATTAGGGTTACTAAGAAATTTGGTTATATTTCTTTTCAAAAAATTCTTTATTACAATTTGTGTATGTTTAACTCTGAGTGACGTGTTTTTATTGTTACTATAATTGTTGATCAATATATATTTTATATTTAAGTAATAATATTCAACAAAGTCATCATTTTAATGCATTTGCTACCATGTCACTTATATTTACGTGACAGTGATCTGGTGAATCATATCGTGTCGCTAGTGTATGAATTATAGCAATTTTTTCTTGCTAGCTCCATCAGTTTATTTATAGATATTGTTTGAAGTAAATCGTGTGAATAGCGTACTGTGAAGAATTATTGGAAACTCAAAATGTCAGATAATACACAGAAAACTAACTAATAGTAAATTCATTTGTGAGTTCATTAATATGTGAGTTGTCACAATACTTATTTTTCATATTGTAACATAATAACTTGAACAGTAAATACAAGTTAGATTGAATTTCCTATTTATAGGATTTGAAAAATTATCTTTCAGGATACAAATGAGTAACCTAAATAATAATTTGCTGGTACAGCGATCAGAGAAAGCATTTCTTACAATCTTGAAAATAGTATCTATTTTTTCAAATAATATCAATTCTGATAATATAATCATTTACGCGTATACATATGTAAAGATGACAAGGTAGCTAATGTGTTAACTGCAATCATCCTTCAACATTTCATCAGTTACACATTCTGAAACAACTTCCTTCTCTTATGAGGAGGGAGCTTTTCAATGGGCAGAGGTTAGCGGCTAGATTAGACATTTATCGGAAAGTTTGCGAAGTTTCTGTGGGTTGTTCAGGTTGATAGTTTGGTGTTGTATCGAATGCACTAGAAGCTTCTGTGAATCTCTAGCATTAGTGGCGATTGTGCTAAGAATTGTTTGTTAAATACATTAGTTATCAGGCGATCACTTGGTTCGATCTTTTGAAACACATAAGAACGATAGCTCTAAAACAAAGTTTAACCACTTCTGCCATAAATTAGTTCGTATTTATCCAATTTCACACGTGGTTAGCCACGTAACAGAAATTTTCCACAAAAATTCGCTGAACAGTTTGTTCGAAAAAGTAATATGGTCAGTATTGATGAATCCTGACACAGGCGAAATTTAATGTGTATGGCACGCTTTTTGACAATTGTGGCGTAAAAAACCCTGGACCTACTGGGGTACGTCATTCCAACCCAAACGATTAAGCCAAAACCACAGTATCGATTGTTACTCGATATGTTTGAAGACAGCTGACACGTGAATGTGAAAACTCCCTTCCAATCAGTGGGTTCAGTAATAGTCGAGCAAGAGATATTTTGCAATCTTGAGACACGAATGTTTCGTAAAAGACAAAACGCGACACAGAGGATGATCGATATTATGCATAGCGCTAGACGATTTGTGACCCTCGAATACGCGCTGTTATCGTTGCTGCAGTGCAACGCTCCTTTGTACAATCAACTCTCATATTAAGTTAGAACTTTGCGATCGATATACTGTACACGTTAGATTAATTGCACTTACGTAACACGTATTTTCATTGAAAGCTGATACACTGATCCGTCGTTTGAAGAGTGTATAAAGGATTGCATGTGTTGAGTTTTAACCCCTTGCCTTATAATAAGTTACGGGAGAGAAAAATATGTTGTAAATGTTGGAGTAAGTGTTGTTACATTATCAAATACGAGAAATTGAAGAGATACAGTAAAATATACAAATTTAAAATCATTTTGTGTATGGAAATTAAGTAAAATTTTTGTTATTACAAAATGTATTTAGCATTTTGATTTGAAAATTTGTTTAGATTATTTTTTTTTTTGGAAAAAGAGACTTTCATGTTTTCGAATAGTTACTTAATTTTTTTGTTCGATAGTATTTCTCGATCAATTCGGTGTTAAATGGAGTTTCCTAATGAAATCATTTGTAGTGAGTTATGTGTCTTTTTTTATATCCATTCGAACTTGTAGTATTCATTAAAAAAGAATATACATTCTTAACTTCTTTAATTATTAGTATCTTTTAATAAGCCTTCTGGGAAATTTAATTAATAAATATATTTTCATTTGTACCTGTTTCTGTATAAGAAATAATTAATCTTTTGTACAATCTAACTTTATCTCACGAAGCTTAAAAACAAACCATGAGACAGGGGGTTAATCTCTTATATATAAAAAAGAAGTCTGCTCAAACGAAGCTTCATTTCAGATGAAACAACTGAAAAATATCATAAACTACGAATTACTCTTCTGATTGCATTGCAGTTTCCCATATCACTCGTTTTCTTTCCTTTGCCTAATTGGACTTCCCTTGAAAAACGCTGTTCGTGAGACGGACTGGTCTGCATTTCGAGATTTCCACTGAACCGATCGCAGCCCTAACAGGTGTTCAACACGCGTGCAAATGCAAACAACCGAACGACATGCACGAACTTATTAAACGTGATTTATGTTGGCGACTTGGTCACGATATCACGTTTACCACCATGGATTCTTATTGAATAACAAAGTTCACGTTTTAGAACGGCGAGTAACATTTTACCAGTGATCCAGTCACGATTTGATTGCAATCGGTGGAGCTCGGTATAGTGTGGTTGTTTCTTGTTTATTAAAATAAAGTCTTGAGGGCTTGTGAAGTAATTGCAATCGTATGATAGCGAAATTTGAATTTTAAGAGACTGAACAGAGATTTACATATACAACAGTGTGACTTAAAGCAAAGCGTTGTTGTAAAGTAGCCGCGCAAAGTGAGTAGAATTGTGAATAGAGACTGAGTAGAAGAAAGCAGAGCCTTCGAAATCAAGAGAACATTTATAAAACTAGGATTTGTTTAACCCTCATCACACTTTCGTTTTCGTTCGAAAAAGGGTTGTTACATTGTTATGTCTAAAATATTCTTTTAGTTATTCTATTCGCAAGTTACATTATTTATTATACCTAATTTCTATGATGTAAAATTACAGGTATTCCAATATCTAAGCAACAAGTCTTTAATTTTAATTTAAATCTTTTCATAGATCTATGGTCGCGATTGGAATAACCCTTAAAAGCTTTCATATGTCAAAAGTCTACTCCGTCTCACAACTGAACTAGAATCAATAAATCAACATAGAACGCTTGCCGCATTTTCTCTTTATGAAAAAAAAGACTTCACACAGTAGCAAATTTCTAGCAAATAATTTTCAAATATCTTTCAGTTTTTCACCACCACTACCAACAAGCTGTTAACAAAATCGAACGTTGACTCTTATCGATTTCATATAGTCAAGCCTTCCTTTCCACGTCCTAACCGCCACCGAAAATGTACCCAACTGCATTGTCACTGATACCATGACTGAACCACAGGCCAACAGTTGCCATGGGCCAATTTTCAGTTGGCCATAGTCAGTTGACCACGAACGAGTGACTAGATCACTGAACGAAGCTTCGTTTGCGGCTGCAAGCATCACGAACTTTCGATCAATCTCGATTGTTCCTTTTCACTCGTGCTTGCAGTATCTCCTCGTTATAAGCTTGTGCGATACTCGCTATAATTCAAAATTATTTAGTGTTAGAGAGTCTTATTTGTGTACCACACATATCTTGAACCTCTTACAGGCGATTGGCACATTTCTACGTTTGATTCGTCTTAAAATCATATATAATTACAAAAGATACAATGAAAACTCTTGGGAGTAAAAATTCTCTAAGAAATTCTTCATTGTCTGTTGTCTTTTATTAAGGCCCAATGCACACGAATTCAATTATAAAAATGAAGACAGACATATAATTACACCAGGATCCTGTGTAAAAATATCGCTAGTGTGCATTGAGATTTATTTGAAAATATCTCAAATGAATTCATTTACAAAATAAAGTACTTACAGTTATTCTATTTGATCATAAAAATTCTTTCTTCAAAAGGTTAATCCTAGAATTCTTAAAAAAAAGTTCCTCCAACCCACAAATCGAAAAGCTTTCAATCAGACTTTAATTCTCTTGAGTAAAAAATTCTTTAAAAATTCTTTATTTTCATATATGAATACATTTAAGTACGTTATTCTGAAGTCCCCATTGCTACGTGTTAAAAACACAAAAAGAAAATATTCTACACGTTGGAGGTTCAAGAGTTCTAAGGTTAATAAGCCTAAACTACTACTGTAAGCGCAGATCGGTCACAGAATCGAATCTCTCTCGCTGTGAACTCGTCAGCGAGCCACGAGCCTATATCGAGGAACCTGTCGGCAGAAAATAAACGCTCGGCGTTCGTTGTTTCGCGGTGAAAGTGGCGGGTGCCGCGTTCTAGGCGTGATTTCGTCGTGAATTGCATCGCCCCGGGGCGGCTTACGAAAGTCCTGCTGGTGGTGCATGCTCGAATCCACCAGCTTGCCTACATGCATGCAACACGCGGCCCACACCAGAGAACACACTGTACACAGCACACCTAACATGACCGATCGGTCTGATCTGACAGATCGTTGCCTGTCCCCAGGAGGCATACTCCGTACTTTGGCCAACCGGACTACAGGCTCTACGAGTTGAACAAGAGGTTACAGCAGCGCACCGAGGTGAGTACTCTCTTCAGTCTTCCTTTTAACGCGTCTGTCTTTGCTTCGCGCTTGTCGAGCTAAGAATCGCCCGTTCCGCGAATGAAAAGGCCAACGAGGTGCCCCGGGACTGACTCGCGAAGATTCTGCTCACTTTTTCATTCTGAACGTACCAGACTTCCTTGTAAGTTCGGTGCAACTCGTCGATCCTGTGGAAGGTTCAGTAGTAAGTGGAGCGACTAAGTTGACGATTAATCACTGTTTGCTTAGTTGAATTCTATCCTGATTCGGCTGAAAGTTTTCCCGAGCAGAATCTTCGTTGCAGACTCTCTTCGAAAGTTAATACAACGTTAAGTTAATAATCTGCTGGTTTATTTAGGTTGCAGCTGCAAATCCATTTGCGATTTAACCAAGTGGAAATAGGATTAAGATATGTAGAATCGTAGAATCTTTCGTTCGTGCAATTTTTATATTTTCGATATCCGGTTTCCTGAAAAAGAAGAAAGTGGTCCGTATTCCCATCTTCTACCCTATGCAAAGTCATGACTAAATTTTTAACTCCTTCAGTAGCAAACTTTTTTCAACTGTGAAAGAAATTTTTGTCAGTATTCATTAACAGATAATAGAAACCTAAATAAATTTCATATCAAATTTGGTGACTCTAGGACACTGGATTGAATATTATCAGAGGACCAATATTACATATACGCAACTTCACTAAAATTAAAATACTCGAGGCTTTTTCACATGCGTAAAAGAATTAATTAGCCACAGTACTTTTTCTTTTCAAAATACTCGCGCTAAATCTGAAGGAACAGCGAATAGTTTTTCAAAAAGTTGTACATCGTCAGAGAGGAAATGTTGCCATCTTGACTCTATATTCAAAGAACGGAAGTCATTAAAGTTCGATACCAGTCGATTCCGCGCACTATAAAATTATCTGGGCCATATAGCTTCGCGGACAGATAAACTCGCTGTCCTTTCACAGATACCTGATAACGCCGATAAGATATAATCCTCGGGAACGGATTATCGTTCGCGCACATGTCGTCTCGTTCTACCAGACTATCGAGTTTTCCGTCGATTTCAGATGAGTCGGGGGATTTAATAGATTCCTCCCAGTGACTCGAACTCTCGATTACACGCGACTATCGCGTACGTATCGAAAGTCGAACCGTTGTCCTAGCCTTTATGGCCAGACAGATTTTAATCATCGATTAAACACGGTCGCCTATGATTAGATATTCTACAGACACTTGGATATTTATGAGGAGTATTTCGTGAAAGTTTTATACTTTGTCGACTGCAAAGTTTGGGACTTCGAAACGAGCCGTTTCGCCGACCAGCGAAGTAGATCCCTTTCCTTACTTCTGCGAGTACTGAACTCTCGCGTAATACTTCGCGAAGAATTAATTGAGGAATGTGCGTTTTTAAGATCTGTAGTAGAAGAATAATGTTATATGGATAGATTGTAAAAGGAGAAATTAATTTTGGTGAATAACGACATGGCTCCAATGAAGTTTTAAATGCCACTGACTGATAGTGGGAATCAGATTTAGAATGGAAATGGGTCTTTGCAAGTTCTTGCAAATTTCACAGTTTTTATCTATGCATTTAAAAGGAATTTTTAGACATCTTTTATTGTAAAAATTAGTGAGTGGACTGCTAATTCATATTTTCATTGATAATGTATTTAAAATGAAAAATTAATATTTTCTTTTATCAATAGAAGAAGACATTCAGACACATTATTATATAAAAGGAAGAATTAGTTTTAGATTTTAATTAGAGTTATGAAACTTATGATGGGAGTACTGTGATAGGCTCAGTATAATTCTATTTGCTTTACAAAGAATGGTTTAATTTACAGAGACTACTACTTCTAGTATTTCTGATTGTTGATTACTTCGTGTTTTAATTGAATCATTTCATAAATAATATTCCTTAATTTTATTCGTAAGTTTCATTTTAATCGTAAAACAGCAAACATTTACACTTGTGTACAATAATTAATATAGTGGTCATCCTTTATAATTTATCTAGCTTCCAGATAAATTATACATTATTTTAATGCTTTATTTAAAACTATTTAATCTCATAAATTAAGAGTTAACATTCGTTTTCTGTAACAATACCAATTTTGAAAAATTTCGATCTCGTTACAATTCTTCAATAAAGGACCTCGAACCTAAGCTTTCAGCAAAATGGCCACAAAATACGAATTCACCGAAATCGATTAGCGATCCTCATAGAATCAATCGTGGCGCGTTTGTCGCGCTAAGAACCACGCGAGCACTTCCTTTTTGCTCGACAGGGATCGCGAGAAGCCCGTTTTTCTTCGGGCAACAGTGATCAATGCGCCATTAGGACAAGGCAGAGAGAATAAAAAAGAGAGGGAGAGGAAGATGGAGAAGGAAAAGAGGCCGGGGTTAATGTGTCTTAATGAGCCTCTGATACCTAAGCACCGCGTTCATTAATCTTCGTGGACCAGATGGACAACCGGTCTTCACATTCGAGATCTCGATATTATCGGCCGCTCGCAGTTTACATTTGTCACGTGGCAGCGATCAGCGTAAAAAAGTTGACTGCAATTAACCCTTCGCTAGATACCGAACTGCTCCTTTTCGTTTCTTTTCGGCAGGACCGAAAGGGCGGCCAGTGATCGATACAACGACTCTTCCGATGATCGATCGTCCTCGCGCCATTAATGAATTTTATTTAGTAACAACTGGACCACTATACGATCTGTAAAGGTTCGAGAGAATACGTTTGGACAGAGGATTTCGGATCATTAGGAAGATTCAGATAGAGTAGAATGATTCTGCTGATATGTGGGAATCCTTTGGGGTCATTCTCTTTTGTTTTGTATGATACGTTTTATTTGTATTGTACATGTAAGAACAGTGCTCAAAGGAAGAAATTACATTAACGACCAAAAGTTTAGAATCACTTAGTTCTTGTTAATATTATGTTCTGTGGTACTGTGTTGTAGACCCAAAATTACTATTTTGAACAGTTATTATATTCCACCTTTTTATTCAAATATAATGCAATAAATTAAAACGGCTGTAGTAAAGTGTAAAAAGTAGAGAATACTTGTAGAAGGGAAAGAATTTATTTAAATTTTAGGAAATTCGTGCTGAATGAAATATAGTGAAGCTGTAAAAATTTATCGGAGTGCTAAACTCAAGATGCTTTAAGTGCTGAAAGAAATATTTGATTTTTTTATTTATTCGAGGTAGTTATATAGACTTTTATGTATACCTTTCAACAGTTTGCTGAGAACATTAATTCAAAGATTATCAGACACAGGCAAGAAGTCCCCATAAATTCTTTTCTAATAAAAAAGTAGATAATAATTAATTTAACACTTTAATTTACTATTTATTAATTTACATACTTTTTCATTTTGCGTTTAAAGTGGAAGGATTGTTTCAATTGAGTTTAATTAAATGTTTTGTTACGTGTAGCATTTACATTATGCATACAAAAAGTACGATCAATTATCACATCTTTAAGGTGATGATATCAGAGTAAATAATTAATAAGTGATTTCCTTTCTCAGATCCCTTAGATTGATTCTTCTATTTTACATTTACTTTCTTTTATTAGATACAAGAAATTAAACTCTGTTTTTGTCACTAATCGAGCTTCCACTGTATGTCAAGTGAAAAGCTTAAAAAGAAGCATTTGCCTGAGTATTCAATAAATATCAACAGTCTCAATTTACGACGTCGGTATACTGAAAATAAGTACAACGAATATATTATAACTCAACGATGTCAAATTAGGTGCACTGACATCCAAATTTGCCCACTGGAAAGCTATCGAACCTCCATGGCAGCTCGGTTCGCCTTCATTTCCATCCTCCTTTGTCCCAGGCTCCCAGCCTCTTATTATTTCCCTTCGTTCCGATCACCTTTTTTCTTTCTAATTCCCCAGGGATCCTTTCTTCATCCTTGGACCATTGTCAGATGTCGTTCGCTTGAATAATTCGCGAACGATCGCTGTGGACTCTAGTAATATCAATCTTCGGCTACTTCTGGTAGCCATTCGTTTATTTGCATAAAGTAATCCTTAGTAGTCGCTAAAAACGTCTGCTCTAAGGCATTCATTTCGGCCTGTACTTCAGTTCGATTCTCTCCAGGTCAAAAGTAGTCGATTTATCGACTATCGTGACAGAAAGTACTTGTAGCCGCTTGGAAAGTCAAAGTTGTCACCTATCTTGCCCTTTGGCTCCTTCATTCTCTCGGTCATTTGTTCGCCAACTTGAACAACGTGGCGTGTCCCGAACTCATAAATCATCTTTTCTCGCGCTATCGTCGAATCTTGAGCGTTGTCAACGTGCGTGCGCACGGGTCACCGCTGTTTCTTTTCAAACTTTCTCGTATTCTTGCTAAAACGCGTGTTTTCGTAGCTCTTCTTCGTTAGGTGGTACCTGGACCCATTCCTTGCAAGAGCATGGACCATGTTAGGCAAGTAATCGATTCGTAAACGAAGACGTACAACTGGTAGCAAGGTTAGATTACTACATTCTATTTGCCAGTGTATAAAATCAGATACAGTAACAGTAATTAGCTGATAATTAGCTTACAATGTCACGCGTACGAAGAAAAATTTTTATTTCTAGCAGTATGGGTACTGTGCAGAAAAATCTTGTGAAGTTAAAATTAAGAAATATTTCCTTTGTTTTTAGCTTTCTTTATTTTATTTTTTGCTTTCTTTAAAATTAAAATTTATCTTGTACAATAAAACGTCGAAATTCAAGCACTTTGATGTTCAAAGAATTTGAAAGTCGAACAAAAAATTCGTAGGAAAATCTGCTTTGAAACTCGAACAAAGAGACATTCTTTATGTGAGAGAAATATTAATAATAAAATAATATTAATAATGATAATGTATTAATAAATCGAAACTCCCGCTAGTGGATTTCAGACTAAAATTATTAATTGATTGATTATTGGTATTCAAGAATATGATATTATACATGTTCAAAATTTTCAATAAAATACCTTTCATGTAGAAATTCATTTTTATTATTTTTGTTTCATAAAGAGAGCAATTTCTGTAAGAGGAGTTCTTAAAAACAGTTATTAGAAATATATTACGTAAATTCTAACAGATTTTCCGCCAATGGTTAGAGTCCACTCAGAAATGTTGTTTTTGGGTCTAGTCATCCTCTTCGAGTTGAAGAGTATTAAGTAATCCTGGATAATTAATTCAGAACATCGCTTTTTCTCCAACTATTACAGTTGTACGTGAATTCCTTGCGCTGATGAAAGAGTCAGAATTGTTGACAGGCTTGGGTTCAACGATTTCTAAAGATGTAATTTTCAATGGGGAGGTGCCAGGAAAAAGGAAGTTAATTTACGCCAATGAAATTGCTTATTAAAATCTTGTGGCTGTGACACTATTCAAAGTGAATGCATGAATTGAAAGTACATAAACCAACAACAGAGAAAACAGACATATTTGGGAGTAGTTTTCTAAACGAACCTTCTTGTGTACAATGCTAGAAATAACAGTTTACAGGGATGATATTTAATAAATAGGAGAGGATAAAAAAAGCAACAAATTTTTCTTTCATAAATTATGACTCGATAATTATAACATTTCTTTTATTTTTTGAGATTCTACATATTGTAAAGTAAAACTTTCCCACAGAGAGAGTCAATTTTTGGTCTTCATGCAAATTCATTTGCCGCGCCCAAAAATCTAAATTAAAATTTTAAGACTGAAAAACAAAGAGAGGGATACCCTTTTCCTTAAAACAACAAATTTTGCAAATCATGGACATGAATATTTACCACAGATATTCGAAGTCGACGCGTTGAATATTCATACAGAAATAACTGTGCACTTTCGACGTAGTTTGTTAAAATATGAAACAGAAAAACACTTGTTTCGATCACCTCTACTATCCCTGTACTCCACATTCTTTCACGTATAGGTATTAGAAATTCATGTAAAAACTCTGGTAAAACTACAAAATTTCAGCAAAAAAAAAAAAAAAAACAATTTTAGTCAAAAAAATTTGTTTTGCAACAATTAATGCACCTCTCCATTTTGTTTCACTCACCTCGTATACAACACTCAATCCAGTTAATTGTATTTTTTCCCTCGAATCTGTGGCAATTCAGCCAGAAGAAAAATTGTACAATTCATATCGACAGGAAAAATCGAATGTCATGGGGAGGGGGATGAAGAGGTCATTAAAGATCCAGGGAACAGCGAATATTGGCGGATCCTTGCGCGTTACGATCGCAAGAAAGACGCTCGAACAGCTAAGTGTACGTTACTGCGAAGTTTGCCGTAGTTCTGCCTACGTTCGGGTTACATTCGTGGCGAGAGGGTGCTCGGGGGGTGGTTTGCACGGTGCAAGAAGGAACAAGGCTGAATCGAGAGGAACCAGACGTGGTAGGGGTGAGGGACGGACGCGACGCGAATTAAAATCAGGGTGGCTACGCTGACTCGGTTATTTTGCCCGTTTTTGCTTCAGTTTTGCTCCCCTCGACCGACTACATTTCCAATTTTTCTAAATTACGCATTGAAGTTAGCGGAATTGAGCCAGTATTGTTTTAATTATCATTCATTAGACATTGTCGTTTTGTTTTCTTTCTTTCATCGCTAGACTGCGGAAGTTTATGCAAATTCCTATTATCATAAATGCAATTAGAACAATTCGATATTTTGTACATTCCTGCTTATTATATGAATTTTGTAGCTTTTTGGATATTGGAGTTTCTCATAGGTGCATAAAGATCCATAGATCTAATTTTTTAAATATTTGAAATAGTTGGGTGTTACAGAGAGAGTAATGCTAGACTTTGATTTGCTGTTGTAATAGTGAAAATGTAATGATATAATATCTTTCACATTATCAGTATTATTATTAATGTTTATTATTGAAATAATATAGTACTAGTGGAACAATAGCATTATATCAAGGTAAAATATTAGTGATCAATTTTATGTTGGTCATATGTAGCAACAAAAGTGAGGGAACCAATTCGTTAATTTAATTTAATTTTTCTGGAAATTTTGTTTCATTTTTCGATAGAATTCGTAACATTTGTTTTCCAATTCTTCAGCAGGTAATTTAATTACTTCTGTTAGTAACTTTGTGTTACCAAAGATCTTGATAGCATTGGGGTTAAGAATAACGTAGCGTAGACACGAAGAACAGAATGTTTCGAATTTTATAATTATGTAAAGTATTTAGTACCCTAATTTGAAACTGTGTTACTTTACTAAACAACTTAAATTTTATATGATAAAATATAGTTTTAAAGTTCTAAAGTAATAAAAATCTTTTTGTTAAAAGTCTGTTTCTAGTGTAGATAATGCTTTCATGTTTATGAATTCTTGAAACTAAACAAGCCTCTAAATTATTGATCTATACTAAGGTCTATACTATCAGAACTAGAATGATTAAAAGATATCAAAAGCTAACAAAATAGTTGTTTCTTGAATAAATCACACTACATGCGTTTTTGCCTCTCAAACTTTCAGGTCTAAATGCTTATGAAAATGTATTAATGTAACAGTATTTTGTGCAATGCGTATAAAACATACAAGATATGCTTTATATTCATATAAAATATAATTGGTGTCAGTTATGTCTAAAACATGATTTCAAAGAAAGTATGTTTAAAGTTTCAAGTTACAACAGCAAATAAGAAGGCCACAGTAAAACCATCTGTCGTTCCGTTATTCGTAAAAATCCTAGTAAAATCTTTCAAAATGCCATAACACAACGAAATGTGAAAAAAAAAGCAGTCGTATTATTTTTCACGTTTTACACTCCATTTCCTGGTTTAAGTACTTCAAATGCCCTGTGTAATCTCCCGATACTACTCCATGTATTACTTTTAGTGCTAATTGTTATAGCATGCAAGTGGATTTTTTCGACTTGTTTTTTCCTGAGTAAAACGCACACAACATTACAGCGTAACGAAAATAATTGATTGTAATGTATTATAAATTAAATATTTTAGTATTTTATATTTTTGTTAGGTGTTTTACTAGTCTTAGGGTTTGATTTTACACGTTGTTCTTGTATGAAGAATATTATTAAAATATGTAGACACGAAATAAATTTATGATATAAAGATAACGAAAGACAGCGCAACCTTGATTATGTAGCTTAACACAAGATTTAGAGTAATCTTCTGTCAGGAAGAAAAATTCATTCTCTCATAGATCACGCGTCACTATGTTCACACAAAATTGAACGAAATAAAAATTCTAAAATCGAGCTAATAAAGAAACTTATTTACATATGAGACACATTACGCGTCACTCTACTTTAACCCTCTAACTCTTCATTATTCTCTCCTTATTATTACCATCGACTTAAATCTCAAATTATCATGACCAATCAAAAATTCTGCTACAATTCCGATTCATGTGTTCATATCTCACTCTTGTGTCACCGAACACAGAAACAAAGGAATGCACGCTACACTACATACATGGAAGGCAAAATTTGTTCCCTTTAAATCATTCAGAGACACGTGGCACAGAGCAATGAGCTCACAGCGAGGGAACACTGTACATTCCTGAATTTTTATTTCTTCACTTCAGCGCGCCGAGTCTCGCCATAGGAAGGGAAAGAATCTGTCAAAATCGGATCTCCGAGGAAACTTCGCGCCGCTATTGCAGCACGCGATACCTCGCGGCAGACCTGCCCTTACGGTTGCGAAATCAGCGCGAGCTGCGCGAGGTTTAGGCTTTATGCAACAGCCTTTTTTGCGTGAGTGTCGCGCGGGCGCACTCGCGAGGGGCTCTAATCTCGCATATAAAGAAATATTGCGTGGTTGTTCCGCTTCAACGAGTTGAAACTGCGCGCCGGTTCCTTTCGGCCGAGCTTCGTCACGTTCCACGGGATAAAATGCAGCCGAAATCCTTTTCTCTTCGTTAGCTAGATGTCGACGCTTCGACTGCCCCTCCTCCCCTCTCTCTTCCAGAGATTTTTTCGCTGCACGCGTGGAATGCATCTTCCTTCCATCGATTCTGGCGCAATTAAAAATGGGATCGGGGTGATTGCTTTCTCGAAGAATTAGCTCGATTAAAAAGTAACATTTTAATACCCCGACTTACGTTCATTCGCGCTAACGTTCTTTCCATTTGTGATGCTATTGGAATTTCTGCAAGTAATTGTACTCTGCAGACTGTGAAATCTTTATTTTTTCATTCTATGTCGAGTTTTAGTATTAATGCACAACGTGGGGTACATTGTATTAATGAATAGATATATGTTTTGCTGCAAAGTGAGTAATTTTATTAATTTTATTGAATACACTTGTTGTAGTATCAAAAGTGTAATTACCTACGTATATATGTATACTTACATCCTTCTGTGCTAATTAAACGAGAAAGTAAGTTGTATTTATATATGTATATAGATGTGTACAGTATTGTCCCGAAATGTGGTCAGGTGTTTGTATTCGATTATGTATTGTTCATTTGCTGCAATAATGACACAACTCTACATTTTCAATTAGTAACTCTGTTTTTCAATTAGTGGTATAGAAAGAATGGTTTTTGCACTGAATGACGATAAAAATCATGATTTCTAATGTATCAGCACTTCAATGTTTTTTCCAATTATTACTTTAAGTTGCTGTTAATACCTTTTACAAGATTAGCTTTATCAGTAGATTTGAAACCTAGTCTGTTACCAACTCAATTTATGAATCTCTTTTGAGACACTACTATATTGTGAAATATTGTTACCATATTGTTGTTTCTATGTGTTATAACAGCAATCTGAAAATTTGTTAACGTTTTCAATTTTGGAAAAAGGTTATTTTTAGCGGTTTCTTGTATATTTGTCCATAGGCGAAAAATATTTCAGATTCATGCCTATATTATTGTTTATTTACCTTTGACCTTTTATGTTTAAATTATCGTTACATAGTATTTTCACTCACTACCTATATTCTTATGACTCGATATCAGTAACACGCTTACAAAAAGCCAAGCATGTTAAGTCACATGTCAACAATTTATAATTATCTTATCAGAGATAGCACTGAAACGAAATTTAGACGCTAAAATTAGTACCGAGCTTACAACGATTAAGTACTCTGAATTAACCTCTGAAAGGTGATACGATTAGACGCAAAATATTTCACGCAGAAAAGCGCGTCAAGAACGAGATGAATTATTTTTGTGGTCGTAACTACTGTTTCTCTTAAAAGCAGAGACTATCAGAATTTATTTAGAGAGTAGTAAACATGAAACATAACTCTGAGACGAATTGCATTGACTGAAAGGGTTTCTATAGCCCAGAGCCGACCACGCGAGCACTTGCAAACAAATCGATTTCCTACACTGTTATGCATGTGGACACTAATTTGTGGAGTATTATGTGTGTGTAACCTACACAGATGATCCCCATTTGTGGAGTTTACTGTTACAGTTAGAACAAAATCTACAGGCAGTCAAAATTATGGTCAAGCTATCCCCACCATGTCATTTGGCTTTTCCCCTCCATTTGCTATCCCTTGGCTCCGCCCATTGCACCTTCGAGATAGAAGCTCCCAACGACAAATTGATTCCGTTTCGATCTCAATACACAGGGACATGCAAGGTGCACCGAAAATTGTGGTGCAAGCCAGAAGGAGATGATTATTCGTGCAAAATATTCAGCATTTTATTAAATAAGCGACATTATTGTCAGATTGGACATGGATAAACAGCAACATGAACTACAAATCGCTGGATTTAACTCCACTTTGTTTTTAGTTATGGGGTGATATTAAAATGTTAGTTTACGCCAAAAATGATCTAGAAATATAGTTGATTTGAGAAATAATGTCGCACAGTTGTTTGAAGAAGTGAAGACTCGAACTCCATTATCGTTATTTCATGTTACTTTAATTTGTTGAGCAACACTTCGTTTGAGATGGAATAGAAAACAATCCATATCAAATTATGACATAAATACGAACCGAATAGCGAAATAGAAAAAAGTATCAAATATTTCAGAACCTTATACAGTTTTAAACAGTAAATTTCTTTGCTAAAAATTCCTACTACTGCTGAAGGAATTAAATTTTTCCAATAAAATTGTATTCTCTCATTGTACGTATTATAAATAAGTATATATTGATAAGTACACATAAATATATAAATGAAAAAGTTAAATGTTTATAACAACCTATGGAGTACCTAGTAGTTAGTAATAATTGAATAGTGATTTTAAATAAATAAACAGTAGCGGAGTGCAAAGAAACTCGTTCAATCGAATTTCGTTTGCTTGAACCTCCACAGATTTTTTTCGAAAACAAAGTCTTTCATAAAAAATTATTCCTTTATATCTTCGACATATTTTTGTACAAGGAATCACAGCTTTCAGATTATATCACGATTTTCGGTGCACCCTGTACATCTCATTTTGTTCTCACCAAAAGTTCCCTGTACTTTTCTTTTTCTTTTTCGCAGTTCCTCGGTGTTATATTTTTCAGCGAAGTAAATATTAACAACTAGACCACCAACAATTGTATACTTTTCAATGAAAAATTGTGTACGTGCGTACAAAAGTTGAGTAACCTTCAGTGTGTTTCCCTCGATCTCTTTTTTTTCAATTCTAACGCCCGTTCGTAGAAAATAAAACTAAATTTAATAAACGTCGGGCACACAGTTTGAACGAGTAGCAAATTGAAACTGTGATTAAATAGAATCGCCGTTGCTCTGTGCCCCTCTATATAAATTTCTATCTTTCTTTCTATTCTATTTTTTTTTGTTTTGCAAAATCCATACGTGAGTCGTTGCACATCGATTGATTGTTTAATTGTTTGCAGTGAGAATTTATTATTCGAACGTTCCCGCTGACGAAGCTTGCGCTCGTATTCGCTAATAAACGATCGTTTCGATTTTAATCGCGAAGATTTTTTTATCGACAGACCTTACAAACAAAGTGAGAGTTTGTCATTTTTGAAATTCTGACCCAGTGAGGCCTCGACAGCGCTTAGATCGTAGACTCGAACCTTTTGATCTGTCATTTTTGGGAACTCTATTCTTCGAGACACTTAGCCAATAGATTACGAAATGAAAATTTAACTCCGTGCTAAATCTTCGTGGAGTATTTCTGATGGATTTTAACTCGAAAACCGAAATATAATACAGCCTCTGCGATATTGAAAGAGTTTAGTAAATTGAACTGGAATCCGCTTAAAAAAAAGAAAATCCTTCAATATCGAGTTGACTTTTACAGTGGTTCAGTGACTTATCGTCCAGTCGTGGACCATTCATTTTCATCGGCGCACTTTGACGAATGCGAAACACACTATCTGACATAGGACAACGACGCTTTTTCATCGTGACGGATGACATCTCATTTAGCTCCGCGTAGTTCATATACGAAAGTCGTTCCACTTCCCATGTTTTAGACTTCCCACTGTCGAAGTACAATATTCTGCCTTCCTCTATAAGGTCATCGCAATTTCGTAGAATTATTCAGAGCAAACATACACTTCCACGCTTCACCATTACCATATTCATCCCCTGAAAACATTACCCTTACGAGTTATAAACTCATCATAAGAGTCGAAATTTGTGAGCTAATATTGAGGAAAGATTAATCGGATTTTACTTGAGATTTGTTTTCTTAGAAAGACATGTTTCGATGTTTCTTGGTAAATAAAGAAAAAGTCAAATATAATAGTGGCGAATAAAATTGCAATATTCGCTAACAATACTATTTGTTGAATATGAAAGCAATTATAGACATGAAATTTAAATATACTTAAATCGTCATACGAGTAAAGATTTCAAATAAAAAAGGGAATTAGATCTTTAATGACATATAACACAGACGATTATTTTTCTCGTGACAATTGAACCAAAAGCATTGATATTTGTAAGATGGAGCAGTTTCAACGCCCATTACTGTGTGCTGAGATAGAGATTGAAATAAACTTTCTATGCTTGTTCTATGATTTTTGGCAGAAAGAGAGGAACTGGAAACACAAGGCTTTTCACAAAGACGTAATAAGCTTCGAACCTTCTTCCGCGATGCATCTTCGTCCTCAGTACTTTTCCTGAGCGTAAAAACACGCGTTGTAATACCGAGAAAAGCTACAGCGAAATTTTTAATAACGTCCAAGTCGCGCCCTTCGAAACTTCTAATTTGAAAACAAGCTCGCTCGCTAGCGAAGCACTCGCCGTGGCGACTGAATATCTCGGTGAGCCAGTATTCATCGTGAAAATCTATATTGCACAGCCCTGCAATTTTTCTACCTTCGCAGTGCACTCCGCGTTACTTTCGAGCTGGTTTTTGAAATTGCAGAAATTTTCGATAATTGTGAATCGCGGAAAAATTCCGGCAACTTTCGCGAAGAACAGTAATATTTATCGATCTTAGTAATCTTCATGGAATTCTGTACTGCAGAGTGCACTGACCTCTTTGGGGATGATTTTATGAAAGTTGAACGAGGGGTGCAATTTTATTCTTTTTGATTTATATCTATGCATTTAATGTGATGTCTATTTTTCGTAGAACGAAATTTCAGTTTTTATTTTTCTCGGTTTTTATACATTTTTATATTCCTCCTCTTTTAAGGGGAGCATTTGATTAGTTGCAATTACTGTGTTCAATAATAGTGATGTAATTCAACGTATACTTATAGGACAACATTGCCGAAAAAGTTCATTGCTTTAGGAAAAAATTGACTAAAATCGTAAAAGAAATGAATTTATTCTGTTTTCAATTATACTAATGCAGTTTAATTCGTGACATTTTTTGCTTGTTAGAAAGAATTTTAAAACGAGTATTAATAAAGTTTTTATCTGATCACACATATATGTATTTAAAACTTACAATAAGACGAAGACTGATAAATATTATTTTTTCTTCTGCTCGTGACGAAATTTCAAAACTCGGACATAATTATTTCTAGCAAATGTATTATGGAATAAATTGTGATTCGTGTTAATCCAATTCCCTGACAAAGAATCCAATCGGCCGTGAAATTATTCGTTATTCACTCCCGTGACGATTAATTGACGATTAATTCAGAATATTTCGAAGGGCAGAGTCATCTACAATAACTCTGTGGAGTCACGATTTATTTTTCGTTGACTCTCATTTTTGGAGATAAATTCAGGCTTGATAGAGTAATCGGTTCATGAAGATCTGAAAAGTTTGACAAGCGTACAATGGTATTAACTTGAAACAGAATGCAATTTAAAAATTGGTCGTTAACTAAATGGAATCTTTTGTTTGAGTAAAGCTGTTAGAAGAGAGGAAATGTTGTAAAAGAAGTCGCAAAATTTATTCAGTAATGCATTATGATTTGTTTATATTACTGAAGGTCCATCGGAAGATAAAATGTATGGAAGACTGCAGAAATAATACTCGTGTGGGTGGGAAGAACCCAAGTCGACTAAAAAGTCAATGTAATGCTCTTAAAAATAATTAGGCGATTATATACTCGAATGCAGTAATCAATACTTTGAATTATGAAATACGTAGGTATATTGAATTTCGTTTTTATCTTCGATATTCTGTTCAGTTTCCACGATCTCATATTTGATTAGCTATCCAAACAGACGAATCTGTAATTATCTTAATTAAAAATGATTTATGCATACAAATTGCTTATATTTATCTTTTAAATGAGTAAATTAATTTTTTATATAAAGAATTACGATTAACATATCTTTTTGTACACTTTTGTGTATTTTGCGAATAAATCCGCAAAATCCACGTTATTATATTCAACTATTTATCGTATAAGGAATGTAAATAGCTGAATTGGCATATCTCTGCGCCTAATGACTATTTAATTGTGTTTGCGTCATGTTGAGCATGCAACTTTCGCTGGTCTCTTTTTTATATACCTTGAAATACTTAAAAAAGCATATTTAAGCTGTACATATCATACTGCCTTCCTGTATCTCAAATATACCCTAAGCTTTTTCTTTTGAAAAGATCTCTCCAATACTTAAAATGGTCAAAATATCTTTATGGTACTTTTTTTTGAATGGTCCGTTGTTCTTTAAATATAATAAATTATTATAACCTTTTTGTAGAAACAGAGAAGAAGTTTTGAGTATCATTTTTAACATTAGATTACCTATTTAACTAAACATTAGATTAGGCACATACTAGACTAATTAATGCCCATTACTACTAATACTACTTTTGACTTATTTTATTATTTCAACATTTTTGGAAATATATTTAATATGTAAAATGTACGTAGATGTTTACTACTGATTATACATACATATACTATAATTAGTTACATGGCTCACAAATGATAATAAAAAAAATATAAAAGTTCATATAAAACTGAGCGTATAAAATTCTATAAGATTTAAAATAAGAATAATGTACGAAAACAATGACAAAGAATAGTAAAAATTTATATAAAAAAACACAAAAGTTCATATAAAATTGAGAATATCAAATTATATAACATTTAAAAATAAGAATAATGTACGAAAACGATAAGAAAGAATAGCATGTATCTACCTTATTTATTATAATATCATACCACTTAAAAGAATATAAAAGTCTCACTAATTAAATCAGTAACAGTAACATTAGCATTCTGATAAACCCACTATGATTCATTAAATTACCCGAAAAAATATCAAGAAATATGAAACAGAACATCCCAAAGGATATTCTATATTTTCTAAAACATCCACAAACTACACTATAATCGTTTGTCATTGACCACCTAAGTATCCAAAGAACTCGTACAATTACACCCTCCGTCACTGCCCTCCCAAAAACGTATCAAGCGTGAACTCTTTCTTATCAGGATCATCGAGATTCGTACGCAGCACGCGCATCTCGAAGAAAAGGAAGTCCCAAGTTTATTCAGCTAATCGCGGATTCAATTGCGTGTCCTCGCGTCCGAAAAGGAGCACGGAAATAGGGAACCGAGACAAACATTATCCCGGGGGCAGTACCGCCCCTAGAGCGTATCTTTAGAACGACGCTGTTTTTCCTTCTCTCGAGATCGTCAGGTACACGTAAGTAAAGGGCGGTCCCGATGTTTACGTAAAACTTTTCCTCAGTATGCCGCGAAGGCGGGGGCTAGGGGTGGCTGGAAAAACGCGAACAACGCGGAAGAACGAGGGGCGAAAGCAGAAGGAGGCCGAGAAGGAAGGGGGTAGAACCGCTGGGATGCTCGACGAATTTTTCTCGGTCGAAGTTATTCCGAAAATTGCACCGTAATGTCGTCCAAAAGACCCAGAATCTTTGTTTTGTATATTCTTCGGCAAATAAGGGGGCGAGATACCTCCCGGCCTCCAAGGGGCTGTAATCTAGGCTGCTCCGTGAAAATTGAAGGTCACACGAAGTAGGAATTAATTTGTTTGCCGCATGGTGGAATACCTCGGACTCATCTTCGAAATTCCATATTTTCCAAGGGTTATTCATACTTCAGCATTGAAACTACCCCCTCGAACGGCTCTCCCGCAGGAGCCTTGCGCCTCGCTCCCGATCGCCTCGCCGACAAGTGACACCATTTTTTCGACCGCTTCATCGAAAAGTTCCGCCGCGGCTTTTCCCAGTCGCCTGGGCAATCGCGCCCAATATTCTCCCGAAAAATACAACATTTTCAATCACGAAACAGAATTACCCGTGCTTTCGTTCCCATCACAGTCCCGCCAACATTTGCTCGCGTTCGTCGGCGAATTCGAGCGTTCGAGCCCAATTATTCGTCCATTCGTTTGAAAACAGCGGCGAAACGAGAAGAAAGAAATTACAGATGATTCGACGGGGGTGCTGGTGGATGTTTTTTTCGAAAAGGAGGATGAAAAAAGCGCGTGGAGATGAGAAGAAACGGCGTGGCTGGAGGGAAGGTTGAGAACCTCTATGGGAGCCTGGGTAATAAAATGAGGGCCCCTGCTCTCCCCCGGGGGTGGGGCCCCCTCGATAACCCATATTGTACCCCCCATCCCCTGGCTCTCCCTCCCTGGCTCGCCCCTCACGCCGCCGCCCCTGGCCGTACATACTCCGATCGGTCGGAAGAGTTTTGTCCCAGGCCGACCGACCAGAGAGAAATCTTTCGACGTCTATCTGGCCGACTCACGTTTACCCGAAATTTCTCAAAAATGGTGGCCATATCGAGCGGAATTTTCTCGAATTTTTGATATACTGCTCGGCTGGATGGCCGATCGTCTTCGGGACCGAAACGATTTTCGCAAGAAAATGCAGAGGTGGAGCGCGCCGACAATACTTTCCCGCTGGCGTATATACACGATCATATACCACCCCTAGTCTCCCCACACCCCCCTAACAACAGTAGGGTGGTACAGTCCGGGTGAAAAGCCGACGGCAACCCCGGTCTGGTACAGGCTGCACAAAGAGCGACGCCCTGGCGGGCGAAAAATGGAAGGGAAAAAATGCAGCAGCCTCTGCGAGAGAGACAGAGAGAGGGAGAGAGATGAGGGTTGGAGAGAGGGAGAAATTATTGGCGGTGAATCGTTTCTGGGACGAGGACCGGGAACGATTCGTATAATACGGAGTGTGTTGGGTAATTTCTTTTTTTTTTTTTTTTTTTAATATTTTTCGTTTCCTCTTGCTTCTTTGAGAGCTCATGCAAAGTGACATTGAGGGTGGCGGGGCATTAAGGAAGGAATCGGATGGGTCGGTGTTTCTCTCTGGTTAGGCAGATTAATGGGAGTCAGATTTTTCGAGAATTTTCGATGTATAATTTAACGCTGTTGTTTCGTTTGTTGGAAGCTTTATTGTATTAGATATTGCGCGGTGGTAACTTTAGGTAAAGCTGGATCGAATCAATTATTTTTATTAATTGAGCCTTCTTCATTTCGATGCACTCCACAACGAATTCTTATTAATTTCATTTATAGTCGTGCAAATTAACGTTGCACCTCTATGTGGGTGATACTACAGTGGGAGTGATAATTGAGGTCTGGCAAATATAATTAGTATTTTTAGAGAAAGGAGAACGAATTCACTTCACATTGGGAATGGTTATACATACGCGCATTTGGTGGTTTCTACGAATTTGAGTATCGTTAAGAAAAATTCTAGTATTTAAATATTTACTATGGAATCACTCTTAAATAAAATAAGAAATAACATCGTATGTTAGAAACATACCATATTTAAAAAAGGGAAAAATTAAATCACATTTTCTTGATATTCAAACAAATTCGTTGTCAGACAGAGTCAATTTTCCCTTAAAAAAGTACTTAATATGGTAATAGATATAATAAGAAATTTAAATAGCTTTTTATGGAAATATGTTATCGATTTATAAGCATACTGTGTTAAACGACAGAAATCTATATGATATTAAAAAACCAGAAAACGAAATCTTTTCTATTAACAAAAAATGTCATTCTTACGGAAAATCCAAATTGTGACGAAACTTGATAAAAATCAGAATATTCTGGGTAGAATTCATAGTAATAATTTATACAATTGGTATGGAGAATCGTAATTGATAATATAACTCGAAAATGGAAACCCATAATTTACATCGCTCTTCTTTACAATCACAGATATTTGTTCGTCCCGCGAGTGACTGTTCTGGAATAGAGAGTTCGGTACCTGCTAGCACTGGAATTATGCCGCTTTCTTTCTCGTTCCTCGTTGGAATCGAACCGGAATCGGGGAGGATTCGTCGAGAGTCGCTGATGATCCCACCGCCTCGGTGTTTCTTTTTTCTCCCTTTTGTATTTAGTTTCCTCCTAGGCTCGGTCTTCCTCTCACACGAAAGGCCGCTCGAAAATTCTGATTCTTCCGAAAGTTGGATGATTTGCCGAGAGATTCGATACGAATATCGGGGGATTTGTTATCGGCGGCTTGGTTTCCGTTCTCGAGGATGAAATTGGTGAAACGAAAGTTTAACGATTCACTGTAAAATATGAAGGTTTATAAAAAGAATTCCTCTTCGACTGTTTCTATCGAATTTCGCTGGGAAATTCTGCACGAGTTTTCCCTTTTTTTTTTTATTACATTCTTTTATTCTACCAATTTTTTGTCAAAATCGTAGGTCCTGTAAGTTCGAAGAGATTTTGTTTCTTAATCTTTGAATTTTATACAATGCAGATATCTCTTTTTTATTCTGGTACTCTGGGAAATCCAATATATAAAATATTTCCATTAATACCAGCTTGTATTTTTTATTATATCTGGTTAGTCTATTTGAAAAGAAGAAAGGTCATAAACTAATGAAATTAATCGTATATCTATCGCAATGAATGTCAAAGAAAATGTCTTCGGGAATGAAATGCTATAAAATCGAATAGATTTTATGGAAAATTCCAAACCAGTCATTTCGATTGCTTGAGTAGTTATAGTGTTAGGAGGAATATGAGTATTGAACGTAAGTGACTTTTGCAAGACTGGCTGACGTGAATGTCTCGCGTTAAAGATTACATATGACCATCGATCAGCTTTCAGATAGATTGCAACAATTCGATCAGTGTCTGGTAACTTGCTGCATAACACTTTCGTGTAACTGGCTGCATAACCTGTTAAATTTTTGTTTCAACATTATTGTTATATTTCCGTTTGCAACCTTTAAAATTAAAACACAAGTTGTTAAAGAGAAAAAAAGATGATCCTTTTAGGATTGTTTCGAACATAATTTACGTTTCATAAATTTAATTTGATATGATATTGTTGAGAAATAATTTTGATTTCTCTATTGAAAATTATGGGTATTTAATGACATCGATAAAGTAAAGAAAAATATTATTAAGGGATTATGTAAAATGTTATAGGCGATTAAAAAATAATTATTTTGAATAATAATAATTCTGTACTCTTTTAAAAAGCCTGATAACTTAATATTTGTGAGTCTACTGTGCAAAACATTTAATTTATAGAGACTAAGTTATCTTTACTCATAAATAAGGAAAACTATGTGAAGAATAGATAATAACCATGTAACGAGGAGCGGGAGTAAGCGAGGATATATGGAACCTCAATATTAATGAGTAAAAAAAGATCTTAAATAATGTTGCAAAATTAATGTTTTTGGCTGTTTCAATTCATTCAAGTTGCACGAAAGAATGTGCATCTGTATGAAGCGCCTCATAAAGTGCGGAAGAATTTAAGAATTAAGTGCATTCTGTATTTTTCGAGACTCTTTCGATTGGTTGAATTTTTACGATAAAATATAAGTAGTGAAACTTTTTTCTATTATTTAAGGAAATATTACCATATAAATGTCTGTATATTTTAACATTACAGAAGCAAATTTTTTAAAAACAGTTTCTATCAATATTCGTAGTTGCATTCGTTTGATTTTTGAACAAACGTATATCTACTTTCCTTAGTACAATCCCAAAGGGAAAAATTCAACTCCCGGATCCAGTGAACGAAGAGACAATTGATTTTTGAATTTCATAAACTTCTATTTCCGCTAAAAGGTTTCTTCATCGATATGTCCTGTGTGTGGGGATAATGGGCCATTGACTTCCTAAATATAAAATAAAATCTACTCCGTTCCAACATTTTTCCACGGGAAATTCTCTATCTCTACATTTTCAACTGGACGAAATTTAAAAAATTGAAAAATTCATCCTACTTTATGAGGAAATTTACAATATTTAACGAATTTCTTCGATCTTGTTAAAACTGCCAGTTTCGCGATGGAAATAGCAGTGCTTAGTATATTTAAGACTATTATTAAGTAAATAACATCTATGTACTTTATATTTTCTTTGAAATTCAAAAAAAGAGTCAACGCAAAAAATGCAACGAATAAGCATGCGTTTATATGAGGAAGAATACAGCAACTGCAGTAAGTTTAATTGTTTGCACTATCTAATAATTTGAACAATTTTTGGTAAACAATTTCGAAATAA
Organism: Calliopsis andreniformis; assembly: GCF_051401765.1. NCBI lineage: Eukaryota > Metazoa > Arthropoda > Insecta > Hymenoptera > Andrenidae > Calliopsis > Calliopsis andreniformis. Next base: position 11,381,968 of record NC_135064.1, on the reverse strand, counting down.
TGAATAGAACGTTTGAAACTGTTTACCTGGAAATAAATTTATGTGTGTATACAAGAAGGGTCCATGTCAAAATTGACACTGTTAAGTGATTGACGTTAGAAATTTTTCAATGGATTTTTCCCCGACTTTTTTAACTGACACGTAGCCATGATTTTTTTGTTGTTGACGGAAAACTGAATCAACAGTTGCCATATTTACATGGATGCAAAAGTGCGAAGAATTCATAGGTTGGTTTTTTAATTCAATACAGCCAAATATTGGCATTAGCTTGCTACGAGTTTATCAACAAAATTAAATGGCTCCGAGATATTATAGTGTAGCTAAAGAAACATAAAATAATGAGTCGTGCACGTATATACTACGTAGGTATAATTTTGCATCTCGATAATACTGTATTTAGTAGATATAATATTAAAGTAGTTTAAATATTGCTACTAGCCACGTAGAAAAATATTGATCTTTCTAAACTCTACCGAACAAGCAAGACTCAAAATTTTAGTACCAACATAATTCTCGTACCATGCATTCTCTCGTAAAATATCCAAAAAGTGTACATTAGCTTATTCCATAATTGCAATATTTCATAATTCACTGCTGCCATGTTTACAGAATCTAGTTTATGATTCGTGACAACTGAAAATAGGTACTCGAACATAAAGGGTTAATACCTAGTGCGTAAACAATATCGATCCCATTATCCCCCAATAAAAACACATCCCCTCTCGGTAAACATTAACGAAAAGAGAACGATCCAACCAATATTAAATAAAAATCGTAATGGGCGGGGTTCGCAAGGGACACGTTCACGGCTTCCACCTAGCTCTGTCTCTATATTTCTCGAATTTTCGACTCGTCCAGGTCTCCATCCGACGACGAAACGTCTGCTCGTTCGTTTCCCCGTCGGCTCGGTTATTACGATGCAACGTCGACCCTGGATTTTCGCTTTTTTTCCCACCCTCTGCCGGGACTACTTCGGCCTGGACAAATTGAATTTAACTCCAGCTAATACGCCAGCGAAAAGAGCGAGTGTTTCGCCGCTTTGTCCAGGCACATCGCGGAAATCAGCGATGATTTGTGCGTCCCCGACGAATTTTCCTCCACGTTTTTTCCTGCAACGCCGCGACAGAGAGGATCAAGATTGAATTTCTTGCACGTTGTCGCAGTTTTACGCTGGCTATCGCTGAGATGTTTTGCGCTCAGGATGCTGCGCCCCTTCTTGCGATTTCGCTGGAGATAGGATCGATCGTATTGCGAGCTAGGTCGATTCTGACGCGATGATACCTCGTGCTTTTTTTAAATACAGTATTTTCTTGCTGTAGGCTTATTATTATTGTAGAAGTGGGGTGTTAATGCGTAATTTAGTTTTTAGGAGATAGTTCCTGCGAACTTGTTATTTCGACCAAGTCGCGATTTTGTAATGATCGAGTAACATAGTATTTTCACTAGTGAAGTTTGAGTTGTTTTCAAGAAAGTGTTGTACCTTCTAAGCTTGTTTGGTTTAGAATGAGAAGGTACTATATTCTGAGAAATAAAAGTAGTTATTAAGGCAGACTCAAATTTGTAGAGTCTAAGTATTTTAGAGAATAGAAATGATATTGTTTCTGTTAGCTACTAGGTCTTCCTAAATTTATTTAGAGTGAATGAATTTGGGTTTATATTAGCTGACTATGTAAAGACATTTAAATAGATGAAGGTTTAGTCTCTAATAATTATCTGAGGTTTCGAAATTTTGTTTGTACCAAGTTAAGTATTATGCTATTAAAGAAATCACGATCTATAATAAATGCACTATATTGAGAGAACTGATAAATTTGTAAATCATAGTTGAGATATCTCTGTCAACTTGAATAAAGTCTCAAGACCCTAAGCTCCCAAAAAATGATTAGACCTCCTATTTTTCCATTTGAAATAGAATAGTTTTGTTATTAATAAATATAAATGGTACCTAATGTTAAAAATGTGTGTATAAATGACTACTACGATATAGAAACGAAATATTTCCAGATTTCATCTTATTTTCTATGTTATTAATAGGTATTTCAAAAACCATATTAGTGGCACAATTTATACATCTCTCTCCTATATTAGCTTTAACACTGTAATAGATTTAAATGGAAATATGAAAGGCTGAAACGAAAATGATGTATAGGAATAATAATTGATTCCACGTGAGTTTGCGTGCCAGTAGCTGTCGAATCAGAAACTTATAACGTAAAAATACCATATCTTGCGATTAGAACACATAAATGTGAAATCGGTTCAAATTTATTGTCAGATAACATAGAAACGAATACTGAATATCTATAGACGAATAATAAATAGTCTAAAAAATAATTAATAATTTACAAAAAAAATTTGCACCATTGTTTGAATGTATTCGAAGTAAGCAGCTTTCATATTTCTCATTTGCATCATTAATGAAAGAAAGGTAAATGGTAGATGAATTGACATAAAAAACATGATCCTTAGTATTCGTGGCTTAGATAGCGTTTGGGGTCAGTGTATTGCCAACGTTTTGCAAACGTTACAGTTTGCATCATCAGGGCTGTGACCCGATACTGGGCCTTGCACGATTTAAATTCATCGTAAGTAAACGAGAAGATAGAAATGCTAATTAAATAGGTTCGAAATTTTCATGAATGGAACCTTTACTGGGAACTTGTTAATTATCAGAAGTGCAAGTATGGTAAGGCAAACGTACAGAATAAATTTTTCCGTAGTTTGTTGTGCTTTTATAAAAATTGAGCCTGAGTTTCCACTATTTTCGAATATCTTCAAGTACAGTTAAGGGTGCATGGAGGGTATGAGGAGATAAGGGAAGAGATAGTCACTATTTGACTACAAGTGTTCCCTTTACCTCAGCGTGCACCTCAAACACTTAAAACTTCACTTTGCTGCATCTCTACTCGACCGAATTTAACCTGAATTTCAACTCACCATTCTGAGAAGCAAATTACAATAAAATTTTAGAATATTTTCTCGATAGGTAAATAATTTTTAGTTTTCTTTAGTACTAGTTTTCTTCACCTTTGGGAGGTGAATAAGGCAAAATTTGATCACGTAAATAGCAAATCGGTTTCAAAGGTCTCTTACACTTTATAAGCTTGTTACTGTTTCCAAGTCGCAAATTTATAGCAAACAAATACTGTATCCCATATTTCTGACTTATTTGCTTTGCTACAGCAAAAATTGCTACATTTAATACAAACGATGATGAATACATTCTTACTAATTTAAAAAGCTTCATTACTTAACTCATTGCAAACTCGACCAAAAATAAGTTAATCTATTTGAAACTTAACAAATAGTTGTTAAACTGAAATTACTGGAATATGTAGCAGTTTTCAGAAAATATTAGCTGAGCTGATCAGTCTGTCACAATTCGAATACGTGTACGACACACAAAAATTATTCATACATACTTATTAAACAGATGTAACCCCCTAGTTGCTACATATACAACTGTTTGTTAACCCTTCACCACATCGTAATAGAATGCTGTAAATAGTACGATTACGAAATTCAAACAGGAGCAATTAATTCAGTTTCTAAGGCTTATAGACTTTACAAGTTTTGTCCAAATAATTACTTTCACTGAAGTTGCCTGAAGACTCTGAAGTCTCACTGTACTCTATCTTGTAATCAAATCACTGTGTATAAACCTTTCTATTCATACGACCATGGTACTTTGTCACTCATGAGTGAATTATGAATGTGACATTAACTTGAAAAAAAAGTCGTCTTTGCATTCATATTAGGAATACCTATAAGCACAGACAACTGTACTAGTACTACCATGCTGAACGAAAAACAGCAATATCGCGAGAATCCTATTCTGCCCTAAATAGACAGAGACACCGAATGCTGCGTTCTCTTTCTATCAAGTGCAAAATGGGACTCTCGCAGTGCTGTTCCTTTTCGTTGAATATGGCTAATACTAGAGTCAGATGTGCCATAAGTTAACAATCCTTTTCTAGATCAGCAAATTAAATCAGCACATTTTTTTATAGAAATGGAACTCAAATTTAACGACGAGGTTAAAAAGTGTCGAGAATAATGGTAGAGACTATTACATGATTGATTAAATAATAAATTGACTAAATAATACTACAAAGGAGTCATATATGTGTTTAACTTCAAGATAAGTGATTACTTATAGGCATCCATAATTCTATTAGCTACGAAACATCCAACATGTTGAACCTGATTACATTCCCAGATTGAAGGTTTCACAAGTAGCTAACAGTCGACGTTACCGATACCAAATTGCAATGATAACATTCCTTATTTTCCTCAAAAGAAGGTTCTTCTTATGGGTATCCATAATACTATTAGCTACGAAACATCCAACATGTTGAACCTGATTACATTCCCAGATTGAAGGCTTCACAAGTAGCTAACAGTCGACGTTACCGATACCAAATTGCAATGATAACATTCCTTATTTTCCTCAAAAGAAGGTTCTTCTTATGGGTATCCATAATACTATTAGCTACGAAACATCCAACATGTTGAACCTGATTACATTCCCAGATTGAAGGCTTCACAAGTAGCTAGCAGTCGGCGTTACCGATACCAAATTGCAATGATAACATTCCTTATTTTCCTCAAAAGAAGATTCTTCTTATAGGTATCCATAATACTATTAGCTACGAAACATCCAAAATGTTGAACCTGATTACATTCCCAGATTGAAGGCTTCACAAGTAGCTAACAGTCGACGTTACCGATACCAAATTGCAATGACAACGTTCCTTATTTTCCTCAGAAGGAGGTTCTTCTTGAGCTCGCTCGAGATATTACTTAACGTTTGGCATTCGTGTTCCGGTCTCAGCAGGACCCCATCCCCCGTTCGATCCTCGTCTATTTCGATCGCTTCGGCCTTTCTCCGTCGATTTTAGCTCGCTATGGAGCCGCACGCTTGCCAGAAATATCAATTCGCGCGAGAGTGGCAACAGTTTGCTTGATTTGGCACGGCGCGAGGCTTACCGGGCCGAAATAAATCTTCGTCGGGCGCACTGCTGCCTGAAAACCGATTGTCTGCTCGGACTTAACGAGAGCAACGCGAACCTTCCGCCCCCTGTACTTCGTGCTTAGCCCCTTCGAGGTATGTGCTGTGATTCTGATGGTCCGAGGAACAGTGTTTGGAAGTTTAGCTAACAAGTCTAATGCACGCTTAAAAGTAGACTCGTGACGTTCGTCTGGTTGTAAGTCAGGGGTTTTTTAATGGTTTTGGATCACTGTTATATTGGTCCTAGTATGGCAACTCGTAATTGAGCTGATTTAAGTCAATTTTTGACTGAGTATTTTATTAGTATGATGTATAAATGGATTACAGTTTTTATAAAGATTTTGGGAAAGAAGTTACATAGTGTTTAATGACTTGTTCAGAAAGTGGTGAATGACCATTTAGATTTTCAAATATAGACATAATTTTTCAATTTTCTTCATTTAGCGAGAACTAACTTTTTACATATCTTGCATTTTATATAATAAATGAAGAAAATTTATATATGAAAAACTAAAATGGTCATTCATCACTTTTTCATCAACATAGTTCTCGCTAATTTCTTATGGTTTGCCACAGAAAATTTCAGTGGGTTCGCTTTCCTAGCTTCTGAGGAAGTGAGGCAAAGTGTACGAAGCATACAATTTTACGGAGGTGTTATTTTTCCAAGAAACAGAAATTTATGTATTTCTGGAGTCCATTATTAAACTCCAAAGACATGCAGGCTGCAGTTTTTCCTCGTTATAATCTTATTGCACCAATATATTCTAATTATACACTTTTGTTAAACAGAATTGCTTGTAGCAAATAGAATTTACTGTTTGAACAAAACAGAAACTTCGTTCTGTAGGCAGCTCGCTACAAACAATAAATTAATTCCACAAACGTATTTCTCTTTGTAAATCCATTGTCAAAGAGCTTTGAGCCCGTAGCGAGAAATTACTTCTAGACCTGTGATAGCTCGAATTGGCGATGCGTTTGTGTTGTTTCGTTAAGATATTTTTTTATTATTGTTTATATTCAACAGTTTCTATTACAAAAGTTTATGGCGCATCAATAGCTATTTGGACGTACAGAACACCAACCATTCTAAATGATAATTAGAATTTGAAGTTTCCCTGCAGGTAAATGAACTATGGTTCATCATAGTTAGTCATCAGCCAGTGTAATGTAGTTTTATTGTGCAGAATCCTATAATGGCATACTGTATACAGTCCTGCATCCCGCTGTGTCAATCGGTTCCGCCACTCGATGATTTACGTTACGACCATGTTATATTCTTCCTAGCTAGCATACCTCATCCATATCAAGAACAATAATAATAAATCATAATGAATATGTAAAACTGAAAGTTACTTGTTATAGTAAAAATACAATACATGTTACTGGAATTGGCAGAAACATAGTAAAATATCTTCAATTCAACTCACACGGTGATGACTGATAACCTAAGTGCACTTTTCCTATTGGTCATTCTTTTTTCCAGAAATATTACCTATACTCTTCCTTGGTTGTTACTACATTTTCCATTGAGCAGATGTCCAGTCTTCACTCGATCTTAGGAAGAAAATTACGATTGTCCATTACTTTACTCGTTATGGCTCGTTACTATTTAGCAATAAGTTTATGAAATGTCAGGTACACGTTTCTAAAGTTAATTTATTCGTGAGCGACTTGTATTTATCTTGCCAGAAGTTACCAAAGAATGAGAGTAATTTCAAGAAAAGAAGTAAAGGCGACAGAGGAAACTAGGAATTTAAAGCAAGTGAATACTGAATCGTATCGATGTTGTTATAAGTCAGAAAGTTACGTACCATTGATGGAAGAATGATCGTACCAGAATTGACCTCAGTTTAATTATACTTCTCAAAAAATATAAATTTATGCTAATATGTTTTAATTATAGATGAATATGCTTATATAAGGGTTCTTATAAAGCAAAAGTACAATACAACCTCGATTAACCGAATTTTGATTATGCAATTTCTTTTTTATTTGGTATTTCGATTATTCTTTGTATGTATAAATTAACGATAAGTGTACAATAGTATTGAGAGGTAAAACTCAAGCCATGATATAATCACACTAGGTTCGAATTTAGTCTTACAATTATTTCTATTAATGAAGTTCCTTCTATGTAACGTCTTATGGGTTTCAATATTTCAATATTTATGTCATAATACCTACTTAAGAGAACACTCACCAAACATCCAAAATATGCGACAAATTAAAAAAAAGGTAGTTCTATAATAGACAATGCCAAATTGAATATTAAATCATAGGGTTTCTTAAATAATGATGGGTTACCATATATCTATATACACACTCTATATAAGAAGGAAGATTTACAATATAATAAAACCTCAGTTATTCGAAGTACCAAGAGATTCAAACCTGAGGCATCCTTCTAACCTTCACCTGGCGGATGCCAGGCCCATTCGGATCCAACATCCGCCCTGCACGTTGCTAAAGCTAAAACTATCCGCTGTTCAAGGGTTAATAGCTAGTTTTGTTTCGTTTAGCAAATTACAATTACTTCACTGTCTAACTCCTAGTCGATGTTCTACTGTGCTTGTATCATTATACAAGCCAATAAGCACAATCCTACATAATAGAATTGTTCAATATTCAAAGTTCAATTAACAGAGATTCTACTACATACAAAATACATGTATAAGAAACTAAAATCTATCTATGGCATTGTATCGATCATGATCGTATCTTTCGAACCCAATAATTTTTGTCCACGTCGAGGTTAGGAGACCCTCAGAATTCTATGGGTCTGAATCGGAAGGAGAATGGTGCGGACCAGAAGAGGGTGTCGAGCAAAGGATGAGGCGAAGACAGAGGAGGGCCCATGTCGGTCGCTGAATAACGCATGACTGTCTGGCTTGAAATTATAGCATTTCATCCCCCTCTCAGTCGCAGGAACTACCCCTTGGCGCTGGCCGCGCTCGTTCACTGCGCTTTCATTCAATTATGCATCCAGCTTCACCCTCACCCCCATCGTCCCGCTCTTATTATTATTTTCCCGCGCGTGGCTTCGCCCTGTCGTCTTTTCTCGGTCGAAAGTTGCCCATCGCCTCGGGGCTGGCAAGGTCGATCGTTAATCTCGACGACGATCGCCTTTTCCCGCATATCGGGCGTATTCAATAAAGAAAGCGAGTTGTCGTGTGAATGATTCGAGATCGAAGTGGCCAATTAGTTGGCCCGCGGAAAGCCAGACCTTGAACCTACGACAAACAGGTTTGCTTCGATTGATGTCAGCTAAAGGTCAATTTATACAGCTACCAGGTCGAGTACGAGTCCTTGGGTTCGATGGCGCATATTTTGTTTTAGAGACGCAGCGTTGCTTCGTTGAACGCTCGATTTTCGTTGAGGTTTTTATATAGTCTCGTATTCTCATTTGATGAGTAGAATGAATCATTTCGAAGCAATTTTTAGATCTATGCTCATGTTATTCATTCTTTTAAGGAGCAGGTTTTTCGTTGAGTAAAAGGATTCTGATTCTGTAAATAAAATGTGTGTATGTTTGGGCTTTTATTTTGAAGTCTTGATATAATTTGAGTTCTAAGGGACGTTCTCGTACCTTATACCGTTTTAGGGGTGTGTTTTAAGAAAGTGTCATAAAAAATCCATTTTTAACTCTGAAGTGGATCTTAATAAGCCCCATAAATAGTATCTACATCACGAAAAGGTGTCCTCATCAGTTCTAACAAAAATTGCTAGCGTTCTTCAAGTAAACACTGTATTGCTGAACCTACAGTAGAATATAGTGGAATCTCGATCGCATTAGGAACAGTGGTCAAAAATGTTTGCAACTATAATGGATCGTGCATGTATCGAGATCAACAAGCAGCATCTCACGTTGTCTTCTATGACTCCTACACACAATTATATTTAACTGTATTAATGAATTAGTAATCGGTAAAAGGTTCTTTCATTTCTTCTTTATTAAATTTGCTGTTGTAACAATATCTGTTTCAGTACTAGAAACTAATTCGTATCACGAATGTAGCTTTAGCATAAAACAGAAGGACATATTGAGCATTAAATGCGCATATAATGCATTTAGTCTAGTGCAGCTTGTGCTTGAGTCATCCATAAGCGTCGATGAATGTGATTAAATGATACGACTAGAGGATTTCCGGCTACTGTACGCTCTAAGAATTTGAATTCCAGCGTTTCAAATGTTTTGACTGAAATCTATGTTTCCTTTCTTTCTATCGCTTTTTACTTCGTTCATTCTCATTACTCTGAGTAATCACGTATGTCCACTTCTTGTCGGAATGCTGCAGACGAGATTCGGCTGCAAATATCGAGGTTGTAATGTACGTATGTTTGTTCAGTAAAATATTCAACTGCAGATGAAACAAATACTTGTGCGAAACTAAATCAAATAACATTCTTCTAAATAAAACTTTGTGGTATGAACAATGTTCAAACACAATTATCTTACAAAAAGCTTCATTCAAACAGAGGCTGCTGCATAATTTTGCCTTACCTTTGCGTAAAAATTCGTTTCATTCGCAGTTGTACCATACTTGTTAGCACATTCTATCAATTTTTCGCCCTAGCCCTTGGACTCTTTTCAATCAACTCTTATTTTCATTCTTTTTGAAAATTTTCATCTAATTTCCTGAATTATATAAAAACGCTGTTACGAATATTAATATCTTGTTACTTAACATAGCATTACAAGTTCACTATCTCTGTTCATATAACATAATAAAAATTGTTGCACCGAAGGACTGTGACAGGCTTAACGAATCTCTAATGTGACAGTTTTTGCAAAATGTAGACCCCCATAATCACAGAACATTATTTCATATTTTCCACTCCTGTCTTTTGTACAGAAATTACATAACTATCCTCCCTCCCCGATTGTGCTACCACTACAATGCTGACACCCTATATACTGCAGTTCGTCGTGGCATGAATATTTATATAGCGTCGATACGGGAACGCTTGAAATTTTTACGTCGTAAACGTGGCTCGTCACCTCGCGCAAAACAGTGGTAAACTATGGAACGTAACGCACGGACCGATAAGCGTGCTTCTGAATTATTATTACGTGGAACGGTGATAAGAAAGAGCGTGGAAATTCGACAAGTTGTGGCTGTACGCGAAAGAAAGCGGCCTTGCATCTTTGAACTCGCATTTTAGGGATTAGAAATGACCTTCAACGTGTGGGTGGCAATACTGCAGTAGCTGGACGAGTGAAACACGAAAACGAGGTGCATCGAAAGGCAAATCGTGCTTACGCTCTGTCGCATGGGGAGAATACTAATGATGATAATATATGGTTGTTACACGCATGTAGGCTGATAATATAGTAGTGTGCAGAAGGAACAAATTTTATCATTTGTGACGCCATGGTTGAATGTTAGTAAAAACTTATGCTGTTAATAATTTTTCAGAGGAAAAACGCTTTTTTAAGGTTTAGAGGTTGAGAGAATAGTGGTGAGTAGAGGCTTGTAAAAGAAGTCGAATTAAGAAGACTTTTGAGGGAAAGATAGATGCAAATTGAAGCGAATATTTTTTCTATTAGAGGTGCCAGAAACAGATTCATTATATATCTTGGTTTTTGATTGATTTAAAATTGTCTGATTTTGCTAAAAATGATATGAATGAATGATTGATAGGTAGATGAAGTATATATATCAAGGAATAAATTACAAGGAAGTTTTAATTGATTAATGGATTTCTTTCTGTACCCTCTAATGCTAAAACATATTAATAATTAGAAAATAATATTTGTAGATATTAATAAAACGTACATTCTTCGATGATGAATGAAAATGCTGATTAAAATGATATGAAGCATTGAATATAGACTTTATAGAACGTATTTAAAAAATGCCTAAGTGTTTCCTAGGCGATTGAACCTTCTCATAGGAGTACAGTACATTTTCATTATAACATCGTCGCTATTACTATAAACTTTCGAGACTGCTTCTTATTTCGTTTCAGTTTCACTTCTAAAAGAATAAACAGGTATCTTCAACATATTAACTAGGTTTAGTAACGTTTCTTACATTCTGTAAGCATATTACTGGTAAAGAGCCACAAGGTTATATGTAGATAGTCGATACTGTCCTCCTCCAATAAAAATATGTTCGAATATTGTTCTTGAACTACCCCATTTTAATTCCAGACACTTTTTAACGTAGTTGAAAAGTATGTGTCAAAGTAAAATCGAAGTACAGCACACATTGTTTAAAAACTACATGCATACGAATAAAATTTGTATTTTAGCAGCAGTGACCACAGAAATTACACCATCTTATAAATATATATTTTTCATTACTTTCTTACAGAAGTAATAATCATTTGCGTTATTGAGCACTATGTGAAAGTTAAATTTACCTTTTTTACCTAAAGATTGATTTCTAAAACAGTTTCACCCTTGTGAATATAAACGAGTACCTGAGTACCCATTGATAAATTTTCTTGTATTCATTTCTGATATTCTTCTGAAAGTATCGCAAAACCTATTCAGCTTCCCATTCGTTGCATAATTTTACATCAATTCTTATCGCAAAGAAACTTGAGGATCCGATTGTGTACACAGAGGCTAACGCAAAAATTGGCCATTGCTATAATTATATCGCTATTTTCTTAAGTATTTGTAGTTTCTATCAGTTCTGATTTCTTCCCAAAACTGCACCAAATCTCGCCCCCTTAGGCTCAGCACGATCCTCGCAGTCGCGGCGAGAGTTTGCAAACGATCGTCAGTTTGCCCGCGGCGGAAGTTGCAAACCGAGAACAGCGTGCTCGCGTTACAGATGCTCTGTTTGCCGATCACGACAATGATGTTTTCGAATTGGAGGCCCTCGCCCCGCTCAGCGCTAGTTTCGTGTTAGAACACGATCGTTGAAACACGATAGCTCGTGTGAAATCGTGATTCGTCAGGAAGCCTTGACTAATCGTTCATTTCTGTTGTTCTGTTCCAGGAGAGCGACAATCTTTGGTGGGACGCATTCGCGACTGAATTCTTCGAAGACGATGCGAGCTTAACCCTCACGTTTTGCTTGGAGGATGGTCCTAAGAGATACAGTAAGTACATTTGACAATATCTTAAAGTGTCCCACTTTATAGTCCTTCTTGTATTTCTCCTCGAGTTCACTGAATATGGAAATATAGTTGAGGTATAAAAGTAGATCGTATAGTACAGTGTATGGTATTTTTATAGTCTGGTTTTCTTGAATTAAAGTAACATGTAAGGTAAATGTCCCAGAAGTTGGCCATGTTTCGATATTTAAACACTGACATTAATTTTATTCAATTTTAAGCTTAAATTCTAATGTGTTATTAGGTATACTTAATTAAAAATAAAAATTAGTGTCATAAAATAGTATTTTCAGTTTCTGAGATCTCATAATTAAGGTATCGAGGCGTACAGTTTTGGGTTGTTTATTCACAGGAACATTTGATATCTTAAAGATTTAGATATTTGGACATTTACTTTACTGCCCAGCCATGAATAAAAGAGAATTACCTATACATGTATAGTATAGTGTACGTAATACTTCTTGCAATGAATGTGTACCTATATAACTTATCAAACGAAGTTTTATATATGTATGTATATGTGGATAGGAATAGAGTAATAAGAAATGCCTCACTCGCTGCTTTAATAGTACACTACTTTTGCTTCCTTCCTAACTCAATTTTTTAAAATGGAATTTAATACTGTATCAGGTGCTAAATAATTATTAGTAGTACAAGTGTGGACTTTTAGGCATTTATGAAAAATTTCAATACAATTTTCAAAAACACCTTGTGCATGGAACATATTATGTGTAGCGAGAAATACAGAAATAGAAAACACTAAACAAGTTATGAAACCGACTATTTTAGATCAATAAAGAAATATAACGTAAATACAATGTTTTCGTTATGATAAGTACCTATATATTATAAAATATCCGAACATGAGTAATCAAATTTCAATCTCTCCTTTTTCACACTTTATGAATGAACTTTGTGAAATGTTTTTCTGTCATCAACTACATATTTTTCAAAGATGTTTCCTCACAAAATTTACATTCAACCCTCTTATACCGCGGAGCAAAAACTGCAATGGGTGGTAGACTTAAAACGCTATGTCTCTATAATATGCACAATTTTATGATTGAAATTAATGGGAAATTTCCCTCTTTTCCATATAATAACGCTACGAATTATTCTGATTTACACTAATTCTGCGTTCCATGTAACACGGTTCCCACATACGAATTAATCGTGTTATAGGAGGGTTGACTGTACACAGAAATTTCAAATTTGCCATCCATGAAGACATAAGTTTATTCGTATACTTCGTGGCGAGAAATCCTGCAGAAATTTCAAAATTAAAAAATTTCGAATTCCCCGTAAGAAATGGCACGCGTGCCGCCTCGTCGCGCGTATTTTAAATAATAACGCGCCACCGTGGAGCAATTTTGCACCCGGTGGATTTTAATGTCTTCCTCTTTCTCTTCGCCTTTGAATGCACGGTAACAGCGTGATTACATGTCACATCGTATTGTCGGCCTGGGTACAAACGACAGCTCCGCGATCAGCATTACCGATGCAATAAGTATGCCGCCCTCCGTCCTTGAAACAGATTTTTCCGATTCTTTTCAGAGGAAACGTGTGCATATAATATTATTTTTCCCTTTGTCTTTTGTCCTTCCTATCGTGTCATTATTGACATCTTTTTATAATGATTCTGATAAACAAGGGGCGACGTTACACCATACAGCTATGGTGTATATAGGCGATCATTTTTAATGAATTTTTCGATTGTCATATAATGTATGAAGGAGGAGTTTCAATGTTAATAATATACTAGAATATTAGGAAATTGAAAAAATAAGTTGAGTTAAACTTAAAGTGGGTATTCGAGATTAAGTGACAATAAATGTCTTAATTATTTAAGTATATAGTTTGATTGTTTGTAAGGGGTTTAACAAAATTCTATCTATTTGAATATATGTATAGATTTCAAAGATTTGAATGTTTGAATGATTTCAAATACTTGAGTTCAAGTATTTCGAATAAAATAAGTATGCTAAATTTCTTTATGTTAGTTGAAGATCTAGTTATTTGTGAATAGAAGTATGTGACTATTCGATTAATGTGTGGCTCTTATAATTGTAACAAATCAGTAGCGAATGAGGGCATTTTACGAAATAAAGTGATTTTTGTTACATGAAGAATAAATAAATGGTATAATTTGTATATTTTTTAAAAATATTATAATATTTTAGTATATTGAGTATGATTGTGGACATTTGAATAATAATAGTAATAATATTATACTTTTTGAATAAAATAGAATCGATTGAGTATGTAGCTCGGAAATATGCTGGTTATGTGTATTAATTCAAGGAACGCAACTGCAATTAACTTATCAAATATTCAGATCGCTGAAATCATTGGAACAAATAGAATTTTGTTAAACTTATTCATGTAATAAAACCAGTTAAAGTATTACTGCTGGAATTTATATTACATAATTAGTATTACCATAGAATCGATGGATGTACCTGATAATAATAATTTCAAATAATAATAAAGATAATAAGATTAGAATTTAAAAACAATTTTAACGAACTCTATTGTTTTAAACAAAATTCAGAATTGCAGTATCAGCTTATATTTCTTCTCGTCTGAAAAAATGATTTATACAGACACGAGTAGAAAGGAAAAAATAGCACTTGAATGAGTTAAACAACTCTGACAAATTTTCGATGAGACAATAATTCAGTTGGCAGGTTAACAATTATCCTCGATCATTTTCCCAAATTTCTAACGACATTTATCCGTGGTTTTTCAGCGATAGGCAGGACGTTAATACCTAGGTACTTCCGCTCAATATTTGAGGGCGGAGTGACGGAACTTTACTACAATTTGAAGCACCCGAAGGAGTCATTTCACAATACCAGCATAACCCTCGACTGTGATCACTGCGTTATGGTCACGCATCACGGAAAACCGATGTTTACGAAGGTAAGAAGCTACACGTTTCGCGTTATTGAAATCACTGATGGAACTGTTGAGAGGTTCTTCTCTACCTACCGCAAGAACATTCGAACCCCTTCACTACTTTAACAAACCGCCGTTCATTATCGCGCTATCAATTCAAATTTCTCCGCCCAAGGGACACGGAATCATGCTTCGAGTCACACCGAACACCTGATTCAGTCTACGCTTCTTAGACCATATCCTCAACTTCCTTTCCCTTCCAGTTGCATCGCGCTACCACAACCATTTGCGATAACCACCTTCCACGCCTGTCAGTCGTCTAGAAAAACTTTCCTCTATTCTTATTTCAATCTATTTTTCTGAAACTGAATCTGCATAGAGCCAAACCTTTCAATTCTCTCGATTAGAGTCTCTCGTTTCAGTTTATCCAGTATTCTAAATCCAGTGTCTTCGTTCTTCAGGTATGCACGGAGGGTAGATTAATATTGGAATTCACGTTCGACGACCTTATGAGGATAAAGTCGTGGCACATGTCGGTGAGGACGCACAAGGAGCTGGTACCCAGGTCGATGGTTGGTATGCAGCAAGACCCAACGATGCTTGAGCAGCTCAGCAAGAACATCACCAGGCAGGGCATCACCAATTCCACCCTGAACTACCTTAGGGTACGTACGCATTAACCTCCTGCAATTCGAACTGCCAACCCTGTCGACTTTACGAGCCTAGCTAAATCCACTTGACTGTCAACCAACGCGGCTGTTTTATTCGTTTCATTAAAGCTGCCTAGGCAGCTTATAGCAAGATCGGAGCCTGAATATCGTTGGATAATAAAATCCATATCAAGTGTCATGAATGGTGAAGCGTTGGCTAGGCCTGTCGATAGAAATCTATCGGACGCAAAAAGACTAAATGGGCCATGAATCGCGAGGAGATCGGCTCGCGAAAGTACGGCCAAGTATCCGGGTTACGATCCACCTTCTTTGCACGCTCGGAAGCGCTTTCACTCGCGCGTATCGCTGCTCTGTGCCCGCTGAAACGATTGTCGTGTTCTTAATCGAAGGCTGGGAGAACGCACCCAACCGACCGCGAGAGGAATTTGGAATTTTGAATGCCCTTCGGACTCGTCCGAGGATTTCTTTCTCAATAAATTGCATCGCTGATTACGCTACGATTGGCTGCTGATTAAAATCGAGCCGGAATTGGTTAAATTTCGAGCCACACGAAGCCTCCATCCATTTATGTACCATCGATTACTTTAATTGTCATCATTATAATGTAAAGGCCGACAGAAAATTACACACTCGCCATGACGATAATAATAATATGAAACGGATTTTAGTTTTATTATAACGTATGTAAACCGAATTTAATTTGCCTCGCGAGCGGAGCGCAACGAGCAAATATATTTTAGGAAGTTTATTTTCAATCGGGTACACGCTGGATACGACAATTTTCATATTAATAGCGCGCGCGAGTTCCATGTCGAAGTCGGATTAAATAACGCTCGCAATAATCACAAATTTGGATGAAAGACTGCTGATGATCGATTCGAAGCACGGGGTAACTCTTTTGGTCGGGCAATGATTCGAGTTGCAAGAGAATCCAGACGAAATTCGAGACAGGACCAGTTATTGATAAGGAATCTTGTTCTGTTGCAGTTATGCGTGATTTTGGAGCCGATGCAGGAGCTAATGTCGAGGCACAAGGCGTACGCGTTGTCACCGCGGGACTGCTTGAAGACGACCTTGTTCCAGAAATGGCAGAGGATGGTTGCCCCGCCGGGTAAGAGAGGTAGACGAACAGTTGCTTTACATGAGAAGCACCAGCCAGTGGAGCCAAACGGCCGACCAGTCTACCGCAGGATTTGGTTTTTGATCGGGAAACGACGGCCACTCGCCGTCGACTCTTTGTCGCGCCATCAGCCTCGGTTCCAGTCACTTTCTACGGCCAGTTTTCTCATGTTCCTCCCTGATCTACCTCCTCCCTACTGTTCCTCCCTACTCTCTCTTTTAATTGTTTGCAATGGTGGAATAGGAAATCTATCTAATCCGTTAATTCTTAGTTGGTGTGGTAGGCTCATAGTAAATACACAAATTCAATTGTCCAAGATCGACATGAAAGATATTCATAGGGAACTTATGGAAATTAATTAACTGAAAAATCGTAAATTTCGTATTTTTATTATTAATTACTTTTGGAATGAAACTGCACTGTGTAGTACAATACTAATATCATACCACCTAAGGGTTAACGTAATCTTAGAACATTAGCTTAAGAATTATCTATTTTTCTAACATATGCTTTCTTTAAACTGCAAAGGTCCATACAGAATTAATCTTCATCTGGAGATGTCATAAAAGAAGTTTTGGCTTTATTTTACTTCAGTAGTACCCCAAATATTTAAAACGTGGAATAAAATTAATTAAAATTTCGGTCTAATTTTTAAAAGTCAATTATCGGTTTATTGCTACCTTCAAATAACGTCCCTGATTTGAAGGGAACATTCTAAAATCAATAAAGCTTGCACTGTCGCGGGTACAGTTTTGTCTCTCATGAGCAATAGAGTGATGTGCTCCACGTTTCCTGTACCCCACCTCTACTGTTCCTATTTTTCAAGGTTACTGAAGTGATGGAACCGAGCTTTTCTAAGAATAATCGGAATAACTTCGTTGCAATGCGTGTTTCTCTGTAAAGATTCTACGTGAGTGCAAACTTCTCTTAAGTAGCTTTTGATGATGAAAAAGACAACATATAGAGACGTAACTATCTTGTCTGTCTACCGATGCATGCATGCTTGTGTGTGTCAGAGACCTTTGACGTGAAGAAAGGTCCAAAGCTGGGTAGCGGTCTGAAGTTTCTTAGCGCGCTGCTACATGGCTAGCGTCGTTGTCGAACGCGTATGAACGCTCGTGGCTCATCGTGACTCTATTCTTGCAGAATCCCAGAGGCCAGCTAACAAAAGAAGAAAGCGAAAGGGTAGCACATCGGGGCCAGGAAATAATGCGCCACCTGCGCCTAGCAAAAAAAGATCGCCAGGGCCTAATTTTTCTCTGGCGTCACAGGTAAGATCTCTGTTCTATACGCGTCAATTCCTAGAAACGGGACCATTGATGTACTATGGTAATTTCATAGTTCAGTGACTTTCATGATGTACCTTGAAACACAGTTTCCCTTAGAAATGTAATTGTGACAATATTTCAATACAGCTAACACCTTTCCCCATTTTTTGTCAACATAGGACGTGATGGTTGTGGGTGAACCATCGCTGATGGGAGGTGATTTTGGTGACGAAGACGAACGGTTAATCACAAGGCTGGAAAATACGCAGTATGACGCTGCGAATAGCCTGGACCCGCACAGTCACGACGCGGCGGGTGGACCACCTCCGCACCCTCACCAGTTCCATTCGGAACCAACACCAGGAAATTCTTGGCCGCCAGACCGCGGCCCTGGACCACCACAAGGAGGACCTGGTAGTCAGGTACCTATCTCTTTGCCTCAAAATTGAATAATTTTTTTATACAGTTCACAATCAGTGCTATGGTAGCATCTCTTTATTACTGAACTCCAATCTTGAATCCTTTTTAGTGAAGGCGGATGGAGCATTACCGTGAGTATGTTGCGTTTCAGGGAGTGCAAGGCGGACAGGGAGGCGCGTCAGCAGGAGTACAAGGATCGCAGGATGCCAGTCAGCAGCAACAGGATAAAAAGAGCCCCGCGGTGAGCCAGTGAGGCCAGGAGTCCCCGCGCCCCCCCACCAGGGGGCGACGGGGGCGCAGGCCCAAGAACGTGGCTCCCTAGCGGGGCGAGAACCCTAGCCTCCCCGGCGCCTACTTGGCCTCGCCTGTCTCCCAGGCCAGCAGACTGTCGCAACTTGGCATGCACCCGCTAGCTTGTCATCAGGCTGACCTGTCTAGCCATCACACGGAACAGCAGCACGTGCAACTGGGTCACGCCGCGGCTGCAGCCGCTGCAGCAGCAGCTTCCATGGGGATGGAATCCTCGGAGCTGATGGCCGTGGCGGCCCAGTTCCACTATCAGGTACAACAGCTTCAGCGGCAATTGTTGGCCGAGCAGTCGGGTCCACCGGGCACGATGCTGCCGCCGGCTGCTCAGCCTGCTGGTGGAGGTTTGATGCAGTCGCTCCAGCAAGGGCAACAAGCTCCTCAATCTCAGGGCCAGGACCCGCTGCAGAGTTTGATGCAGCAGTTAATCTGTTTGCAGCAGATGGAGTATTTTCTCGCTCAGCGTGGTCACAAGTGATTGTCCGTGGTCGGTTGAATGTAGGAAGGTAGACGCGACAAACTCGGTGTAGAAGAGATGTGCGTCTGGTGCGTGCCCGAGCAGTTTGATTCAAAAAGGACAATGCTCTGTACGACTAGATAGTGTTTCATGACCGATCGTGGACATTATCGAGGCCGAGGATGGACGCACGTGTTCCCGTTCGAGGTTTTCGACCGTCTGTTTTTATCCTCGAAGGGAGAGGGGAGGTCGCGTGGTATTTCCGAGCCCATCGAACCGAGGGTACGAGGACCGATGGGTGTTCGCTTCGCGTGGATCGTTCAGAGGCCTTCTGGGACGCCATGGCGAACATCGTGACTACTTCTCGGAGCTGGAGGGTGAAGGTTTAGCGTGTGATAAAACATTATGTCAAAAAGGACAAAACGTATAATAAAATAGAAGGAGGAAGATTGATTGGCGGTGAAACGCTTCTCGGGGGAAAAGTCAAATCGTATTCGAGGTTGAACGTAAAACGGTATGCCACGCGCTGCGGCAGAGACGATCATTCGCTCTGAAGCGAGCTGTGAATGAATCTCTATCCGTCAACAGTATTGATATAATTAAAATAGAATAATAAATGAATATAAATGAGAAAAATATTGTAAGAGGTATATGGTAAGTACGACGTATTGTGCAAGCGTATGTGAGGTTAGGAGAGTATGGTGTGTCGAGTATAGGGGTTGGGGGGATGAGAGAATGTGGGTGTATAAAAGAGGAACGGGATGATCATCTCATAAACTCGAAGACTCAAGCGCGGAGCCAACGATCAAACGCCAACGCACAGGCCCTGATTGCCCTAAAATGTGAGATCTTTGTAGAATTTTTAGCCCTTTATTATTGTTACGAAATCTATTTCACGATAAGAAGACGAGGTCGCGAAGAAAAAGTGGAAGAAGTGAAAGTATTGGTTTATTGAAAATCAGATATAAGTTAAACGTTTTCATATCAACCTGTCGACACAGTGCAGTAATTTTTGTAAGCGAAACAGGGGTTCGTCTCCGCCTCTTCTAGCACTTGATAAGCATATTGTCGCTCTTTATCGCACAGCACAGCGCGTACCCACGTCCAATCATTGTGTGACTTTCCTTTACGGTTGCATTTTTCATCATCGGTGTGCACGGGCTCTCTTCGTCGCGGCGCGAATCGCCAGACAGTTGTTACTTAATCATGTGCGCTCGCGGCGATCTGATTTGCTCAGACGCGCGTACGTATCGAAAAAGATAGAGTGTGTGGGAGAAAGAGAGAGAGAGAAGAAGAGAAGGAAAGAGAGGGAGAGAGGAAAACATCAACACAGCACGATTACGTACACTATGAATTATTCTAGTATAAAGTTCCTTGCGCGTTACGTTTGTACATGACGATGTATGTATATATGTTCCTCCTTGTGTATGCTTATTGTTCCTATTTTTGTATTAATCCTCGTGATTCGTTGTGTTCTCTTCCTTCGCTATTGAGCGCTCTCGGAGCCAAGGCAGAACGGGGCATTATATGTATTATGTTATCGACCAGTTTGAAAGCGTTTCCACTCGGATCCTCTTCGCGTTAGACCTTCTTCGAATCTCTGCGTTTTCCCTCCCACCTAGTCCTCAGTTCCCTTTCTCGAATCACTGAAGACGGAGAATCGTGGATTCGGAGCTGTTCACACGCGATTCATCGTTAGCGTAACAAAACTTGTTAACTGTAAGAAAGGAACATCGCTGTAGTTTAATATCGTGACACGTATGCATCACACCCAATTGCACGTACACCTATTTATTTGTTCCCCTTGGCTGGTGTCACTACGAAGACACGACGTTGGTACGAGCTCTGCTTCGATTCTGTAATTTGATTAAAAGTCACTGTATTCTAAAACCGCTTAAAATGCACTTTTACGCCCTTTATCTTTCTTCAAGTCACCTTAGCATGGAGCGTCGTATGAAGCGTAATCGATCTTCGATAGATTAAGAAGGTACCAGTTGATTTATGCTTCAACTTGGCAGCATACTACTATGGCATCCTGGGATCAAAATTGTGCCTAACAGGTGTCTCAAAGTCTGCTCTAGAATCAACTTCAGGGATCTCACGCTAGCAAATATTGTTGACACATTCACCGCTACTAAATTTCCTAAAGCGACCCCTAGAAGTCTGTCATCCAGGGTGATTCTTGCGTATACCTTCTAAGCATGCCACAGTGATGACCTTAACGATGAATAATGGAAACCAAACGCGTATAGCAGTATCATGGCTGGTCCTGTTAAGATCCACGAGGCGCTCATCAGGGAACGCTTCGGAAGAAAGAGGATACACGTATAGTCGTAGGGGGGTCACCTTTTCGATCGGTCCATCGTTTAAGGGACACTGAAGAGGTCACAGGGGGCACGAACGTCGGCGTTTCATCACGTCCATAAACTCCGCGCTTTCAGGTTTCATTATGGACGCGCGTCTCGGTGAAGGATAGAAATTTGTTGAATATGTACAAAGAGTCATCTGTATACACGCACCGACACTGTCACACACACGTACATAAAAATGGAGAACGACGTGTCGCTGCCTAAGCAAGGTCTTCTTTTGGATTGTTGAAGTGGCGAGGCGTCGTTGTTTTAGTCATTTTAGAACGTTCGCCTTCGACGACGACTGCGTTCAGTTCGCGAAGATACGGGGAGAACGAAGAAGCCAACAGGAGAGGATGCACGCGATTTAGCGATGAAGGAAAAACGAGAGAACGAGGCACGCGCATGACACACACGTTCACAGTGATCATTCACGTACATACACACGTACAGTTGCAACTACAAATCATTGAATTAGATAGATAAGCCTACGCGTGAAGCCAGTACAGTCCCACGGCGTGAGAGTGTGCGAAGAAAAATGGCGGGAATAGATGAGGGTGTTGTGTTTCGTAATAATTTAGTGTGCCTGAGGCCGCGATGCAAGTGGCGAGAAAGAAGACATCTGCGCGATCGTGTGCGAGTTTTGTGAGAAAGAATGAGAGCAAGAATGGGGAGGTCAGTGAGAGAAAGGAGATCGAAAGAGAGAGAGAGCGCGAGTGAAAGAGAGAGAGAGATAGCAGGACTAAATAATTATTTCGACACGAGCATGCGGTGGGTTTTAGGATAAATGATCTATTGACAAATGTTGTATATTATTACGAATTATAATGACACTATTATAATTAATTAATTAATTAATTAATTATTATACCCTAAATAATGTGAATTGAATTTGAAACGGCAACAATGGAAAAGTGGAAAATACACGAAATAAAACAAACGATAAAGTAAAATAGGGGAAAAAATTTTTAATTGTTAGCGAGAACAGCACACACAGAGCCGGATAAGAGACTTAGGTTAAAGCTGTGCATGCAGGTTGATTTGATCAGCCTTTCGTGATACGGTTTCACGGGTGGAGGCACTAATCTACAAGGGATCGGTGTTCGTCGATTTCTCGATTGACTAATTTTGTGTATTTTGCTCGGGGAGTAAAAAGAGAGAGCTTAAAAGCTGATAAGTTTCTAAACAAGAAGCACAAATACAAGCGGCGTTTGTCCTTCCCATCCTTTACGCTAATTTCTCTTCTCGAAAGAAGAAACGGATCGTTTCTGTCCGTCCACAGTAACCACGAAATTACGATTTCATTCGAGAAACTTCGGTCCTGAGTCAGAAAGGTCCCAGGTAGATTTTGGCTCAGGGATAAGCAGGAGTGATGTACTCAAAAGTGTTATTTGCGGCCTTTGGACTGAGTAGCCGAACCATAAAGAGAAAAGTCCCTTGTCCCGTTGTCCTTGCTCTGTGACAAGAGGAGACAAAGAGGATCGACGAAACAGCAATCCTAGTTGATTAGTGTCCAATCCTTGAAGCCGATTATCGCTCTGCAGACGATGGTATTTCAAGCAATTGATGAACGATCAGTCCTGCGTAGAATGTCGGAACAAGAAAGAGAAACGTGTCACTCGCTGCCGACACGACGAGCAGCTTGAGGCGGCTCATTGTCGTTCCAAATTCAGAGGACCGAATCCTCTTACTCGTCGCCCTGAAGCTCTTCGAAATGGAGCCAAGCGTATCTGTCCCTTGTTCCTTCGCGTACGATACGCAACGCGTTCGTCTGGATCACCGTTTTCTTTGTTCCTTCGACGAGCGCGTTGAATAATCTCCGTTACTTAGAATGTATGTCAGGTCCGTTCTAACCCCTTGCGTTTTACTGTTCTCCCTTAATTTTCGATTGGGACATGTTCGTAACACCATTTAAGAATCGAGAAGTTCTGTAACTGTAAAACAAGATGGTGGTCAGGTTCTAGATGCGTCTCAGCTTTGTCTTGGAGGCAAATGGAAAGTTTGTTTAGTAATATTGAATTAAAGTCTGCTGAAATTGAAACAAAATCGCATTGTTTTATTTATTAAGGGTACGTATATGCCTTGAATTATTTCCCTCCAAAAAAGAGTTGAGAGAGTAGTTAGAACTATCAAATAGTATAATCGTATTAAATAGTCGTGTCTGTTACTGGAACCTTCAATATTTTCTCCGAGGTTTTGATTTTGTGCCGAGAATATGGATATCTTTGTGAATTCGAGAGGAGTAAGGCACATTACAGTATTTTATATTAAATTTCTAACAATGCAACTGCCTAAAGTAGAAGAAGTAAATCGAGGTACAAGGGGTTAACGATAGAAAGATTGAAAGAGTATGAAACACAAAAGGGTCGGAACTTTCTGCTGTAAATATCCTGTCCTCTGAATTTGGCACTAATCCGTGCCTGTGTAGTCGGTGTGAAAGATGTACTTGAGATTCTCGATCAGCGCGTCGGTCAATCGCTAACACTGGACCAGTCTCAAGCGACAAATGTGCACCGAGTATAGTGTATAAAAGAAGGAGGGAGTAAAACGAAACAAAATATTAGCGAATTAGGAACGATTTAAAAAAAAAAGGGAACGCGATCAAGGAGTAAACTACAGTTTACCCTGAGTGGACATGGGCCAGCAGGGTATATTATATTAATATACGTTCGAAGTTGGCCCATCGCCATGACCAATGGAAGTAATAAAAAGAGGAGGAAAACAAGAAGAAGCAAACAAAAAGAGAAACAAACAAATGAAAAAAAAAAAAAGAATTGTCATCTAATTACATTTTTACGCACTCCAAATTTTTATCCTCGTCATTTGTATCATAGCGACATGTGTTTAAAGAAGGATCCACATTATATGTATGTAATCAAAATTGTAACTGACAAAACGTTAATAAAAAAATGATATTCGAGCTGCCGCTTACAATATACCTTATTCTGGTTCATGTTGATTTTCGTTAGAGTCGATTAGTGATTGATCTTGATTAGATTAGCAGTTTCAAGTATTATATAAATATATTTGGTATGCACTACTCGACCAACAAGATTTCTTCAGTATAGGTTACTAGATATTTTCTGTTTTTACACAATCATTCGTTTTTAATAATTTATTGTATTCTTGGAACTCTATAATTAATAAACTATTACATGATATGTCTACTGTTGTACTTTGTTAATATAGCATAGTTCCCTATAAACTTCACATGAATATTCCAGATTTAAATACGTTCGATTGTTGGAAAATGTAAGGTGTTTCATAATAGTGTAAAAGTAGAAATTCACTTTTCTTATCAGTCATATAGACGATTCAACAGGATAAATCGAACATTTAATGGACTGTAGTGTCTCAAGTTCTGAAATACCGACATTTCGAAAAACCACCTGCTTTTGAGTGCCCTCTGCGAGTTTCGTGCGGTGGATATAGTAAACTCATTGTATTTTCGTCACTGACGTTGATAATGCCAGTAAGAGAGAAAATATTCCTACTATACCACCCAATATACAAGGTGTCTCACTAAACTATCCCCCTTGTTCATTTCTATAATATCAAGCAATAAGCGAAAGTGCTATTTATAAAAGATACATCGTTACAATAAACTTATACCAAAGTGACAATGTTTATTTTAAATGAGATGCCTAATTTTTTATGGCTAATGCTTTGGATTAAATAGTACATCCGAAAAATACGTAAGGTGGTCAAGAAAAGTAAGTAAAAACTTTAAGGGTGGTTCATATACGTTCGACGAAAACTCACAGGGAGATAGATGGAATCAAAGTCCCATCGATCTTCCTTCATAAAAATCTTAAAGTCTAAACCTTAAACTAGTAAGTCAAAGACATCTAATCAGCGCTGAGGATGTTCACTGGCCAGAGTGGTTCACGGTGACCAGACACGTCACGAGTGACCAAAGGAACGAGAATTACTGAAATGCGAGATTAATCGAATGAAGAATATTTCTGAAAAATTAATATTTATTTATTTATTAGTATGTAGTCACTGGTGCAAGTTAACAACATTTATAATTGTTAATTAACGAAATATCAAAAAATTTGCAAGAATTGTGAGATTAATCGAATGAAGAATAATGTATGAAAAATTAATAATTATCACATTCGTTAACTAACAATTACAGATGTCAATAATTTGCCCAAATGTACACTGTGTGTGATTGTTATTGACAATATGTGTATCAGAAATTGTTGCTGAGATGATTATTTTATAGAAAATATCAATTTATCGCAATATTGTATACAATATTACTCGTTAGATTAATCTTGAAATTCTTACTACTCGAAGAACTTCTTTGATTGGTTCCCTACCTTCTCCGAGAGAATATAAATACCGCTGTAGGAACACGAGTGTCTCACTCGCCGCGGGTCCTCTCAAGGGTGCGGATCCTTCTTGGTATCCACTGGAGGGACTCCTGGGCCCTGGACTACCCTAGCCCACCCTGGACCACTGGACAGCTGGACTCACCTGGCCAGTGGGCAGCTTGACCATTGGTCATCCTGGACCATCGGTAAGTTATTGCTCAAATTTTTAATCTGTCCTTTCTGTTGTCCCTATTTTGTATATACCCTGCTCCTCTCTTCTGTTTTCCCTATCCCCTAATGATAATTTTTCCTTCTTTATTAGCGGTGTAGTAAGAAGTGCGTATAAGTTTTCATCCTTGGTTAAAAACCAATTACAAATTTTATAATTTTTGTGACTTTAGTTGTTGGCTTATATATGTGTTTTCTAAGTTATCGTCACAAACGAGTATACAGTATCGGTGGACAATTTTTATAAAATATGTAGCATCAATTTATTCGTTAAATTCGAAGAATTAGAATCATCTGATTACAAACGTAACAAAAATAATTTTTTCGGAAAAGGTCATATGAATTCATCTCTGAAAATAAAAAGTTTTAATGATTAGAAAAATAAAAGTTTTACGTCTTATGTGTACTTCGTCAACTATTTGACTTTTTGTAGATACTTCATCAATTTATCATTAACTTATCAGGACACCCTGTATTTAACTTTACGTCGGTATTATAATTTGAATCCTTACCATTCACAGCGCTGCAATCTTATTTCACGTACAGCTGATAACGTTGAGCGTGACATAAAAATGGTAATGGGGCTTTAATTGATAAGTCTGTTCTGTATCTCCTCTATGGTATCACTGCTAGATGGCTATACTATTTTATGAATCGAATAAATTTTAAAATACTTAAATAGCATATAGCGATATTAAGATATAATCTAAGAAACTAAGAACCCTCGGATCCTACATTTAGATATGTAATAATGAAGACCCGAATGAATAAATACTGCAGATACTTCAAAACTGTATATTAGTGTTAAACAACAGACAGATAAGTGTAGCCATTAGGAAATTGCAAATTTTAGTAAATGAATTCAGTAAACCTTAATGGAATTCACAAAATCTGAAAAATCCTTTTTAGCGTTCTATGTGTATCCTCTAAAGATTCTATGCGTATAAAGATTGCAGTAACAGATCTATTAGTTAAAGTACAGGATACAAACATCTATTATTTATCACTTTCGTAAAAACCTATATCTTTAAAATTATCTTGGATAAAAATGACCCAAAGCTGTACAATGACATTAATCGAATGCTTGTAACCAAACTTAACAAACATAGAGGGTTTTGTGTCTAAAAAGGCAAGGGCAATAAAATAAGCAATCTCATTCAGTCGTCATGATATTTATTATTTTAGAATATTCGTAGTCCCTCGCGTCGACCAGCTCTACACACTGGCGCGACATGAGTACGAGGTCATACATAAAAAGTTTGTGCTCTATTTTATGTACAGAGAATAATCACGTTGCGTTCCGAGAGTTACATTCACCTAAGAATCGCATCTGGCCATCGCTGTGCGATTTGGTTTCATTTTGTTTCGCGCGAGGTACCGTTTAACGACGTTTCCCTGTTCCTGATGGTGGATACCGAACAACAGAAAACGCGACCCAACATGCCGCTGGTTCCGTATCGCATCGCATCGACGTCAACGTAACGAAGTACGATCGATATGGTATCAAAAATACGCAGTGACGAAATTATACTTTTGTGCTTTTCTATTGTGCCGTTCGTAGCAGGGACGCGTCAAACCTCGGGCAGAACTTCCGGATATCCTCGAATCTGACTCCCACCGCTGCGACGTATTCGATTGTCTTTCATATGTTGTACGTTGTGAATCGTGACGTAATCGCTGAACCAAAGTATTTCTATTTATGATTAAACTAGCGATTTACGGTGTGTCTCGATATAGGTTCAATGGACACTTAAGTTTCCTTGGTACTATTCCTTCGATTTAGCTTCTTCTCGAATTCAGGAAGGCAAATTTAGGCTGCTAAGATGTAACCTTATGTTAGAAATGAGTTTCTTAGAATCCTTGTGTCTATAACTGATTATAAGTGAATTTTTATTGACACAATAGCGTACTAGGAAAATTAATTTAATATCTTTGGAAAAATACTTTGTATCATGGGCGTTAGGGAAATTTGGAAACTCATTCTTGGAAGCTTATGTCCTTTGAAAATTATAAACTGTGTTATTATAAATTTTATGTAGGATGTAATCATTTTAGTAGTTATTACTAGGTCAAAATTTTGAAAATTTGTTACCTTTTGTATTAAGGGAACTGAATCAGAGTTTGACATCAAAATTGAAAATTAAACACATAAAAGAGAAACCACAACAGTTTTCACAAGTAATTAATGAAATATTTGCATACATGTAAATATAATAACGTGGAATATAAATTTAATAACAAACATGTAACACATATTTTAATGACATTTTAAAACGTTATTTTTAATCATATATTATGATATAATCAAGCAATAAATGGTAAAGCTACACTTTACCATTGTTTATGGTGACCAGATACTTTTGTTCTCGACTATAAATCCTCAAGTAGACTTAGACAGAAACTTTCAAATCCAAGAGTTCTAAACGTAATGAAATTTCGTGTAAATGTAAATATAGATATTAGTTTAAGCAACGAACTGTTAAATTTTTGCATTTTTCTATATAAATCTGTAATCATTCCAGATAAAACTATGTACAAGAATTCTCAATATTCAACAGATATATACTCCATAAAACATTTGAAACGACTTAAAATTATATACACATGTACACAAAGAAAAAGGTGTCAGTAGTTTGGTTCAAGCGATTTCCATAAATTCAGGTACGTTTTTCGCCATCGATACTCGAGCATCCGCGAACTTTGCCCGATTCTGCGAACGACGCGACAATGTAAAACGATATAATGTCCATGGAATGACCATACGCTGTAACGTCGACGCTATTCTTCGGCATATCTCCACGCTTCCACGCGAAAACAAAGATTGTACAGAGATCTGTGTCCGAGTTTCTACGGAGACGATACCCTAAGTTATTAGTTACACGCGTTACCCTCTAACTTAGTTTCTTATTCCTAATACATCGCATTAACTATGAGGACATCAACGACGTACGGGTCATTCCACGCGAAATCGGGCACGTTTCGGAGCAAGTTCTTGTAATTTGCTCAAATTTGAATATGTTGTAGTCTTTAACGATATTTAAACGTGCCCTAAAGGATTTTTCAAAATTTTGAAAATTGTCGATTTTACAGCTGTTTGAAGTTAAGTGCTACCTTTTTTTTAAAAAATTATAGCTATTGAACTAGTAAGCGGATGGAGATGAGCTTTACGGTGCTTATAGAGAAAACATTGAAGTTTGTAAAAAAAATTATTTCATTTAAAAAAACTTGTTTTTTAATCATCTTTTTTGCAATTATTTTAAACAAATGCAGGTTTTTAAGATGATGCGCGATTTTAAAAATCTGAAAAAAAAGGAGAATATAGTTTGATCCTTCCCCTTGATGGACAAACTTTCAAAAAGATGGACATTTTAAAATTGGCCCTGTGAAAATTGCCGAAAGTTGACGCTGCGTCGAGTCGCACTGCTGTGGCGGGCGCGTCGTCGCTGGCAGCCTACTCGTGTCCAGCGGACGAACGTGCGTTATTATTTGCGATCAAGGCGACAAATATTGGTAACTCACTCTTTGTCAATGATACTTATTGACAAGTTCACATTCATTTTTGCCATGTGAAGTTGCAAAAAAGTGCCATTCTGCATTAATACCAAAATCTTCGAAATGAAAGCTAGGATTTAAGAGATTATATTTATGTTTTCAAGAATAAGACGAAGATTGAGTTACCAATATTTATTGATTGCATTAAACCTTGCAAATGCTCGGAGATAATGTAGAGTAATGTTGGGTGAAGTCGCCTTGATTCCAAATAATAACGCACGTTCGCCCGCTGGAGTCGAGTAGGCTGCCAGCGATGACACGCCCGCCACAGCAGTGCGACTCGACGCAGCGTCAACTTTCGGCAATTTTCACAGGGCCAATTTTAAAATGTCCATCTTTTTGAAAGTTTGTCCATCAAGGGGAAGGATCAAACTATATTCTCCTTTTTTTTCAGATTTTTAAAATCGCGCATCATCTTAAAAACCTGCATTTGTTTAAAATAATTGCAAAAAAGATGATTAAAAAACAAGTTTTTTTAAATGAAATAATTTTTTTTACAAACTTCAATGTTTTCTCTATAAGCACCGTAAAGCTCATCTCCATCCGCTTACTAGTTCAATAGCTATAATTTTTTAAAAAAAAGGTAGCACTTAACTTCAAACAGCTGTAAAATCGACAATTTTCAAAATTTTGAAAAATCCTTTAGGGTACGTTTAAATATCGTTAAAGACTACAACATATTCAAATTTGAGCAAATTACAAGAACTTGCTCCGAAACGTGCCCGATTTCGCGTGGAATGACCCGTACGTATCTTGTCTTCTCCGCGCTTACGTCTCCTTACTTTTTTGTTATCGCTAATTGATAGAACGATATCGAGGAGGAAAGCCAAGGAGCAACTCAATAGCTTTTCAACGCGTGATCATCGACTTTAGCCATTGCTATTGTCGGAACTGAATGTCGCGCGGGATCGAAGTCTGCCAACTTCGTCGCGGCTTATTTACACGAAAAATGTTCCGCTGTGACGGATTAACTTCGAGCCGCTTTCAAGGAACAATGATACCTTCTAAATAGAATAATAGCTTCTAAGTTTTGAACGAAGACGGCATTCGGGGTATTCAGCGCGAATGATTTTCATAGTACAAGGAAGATCGAAAGGAGTCTGTGTACAGTATTTCCTCGGTATAAGCTCGCGAGTTATAGTTACTGAGCTTGTAGAGCGTAAGTATTATTTTACTGAGGCCAATGGACGCGTTGGTGATTTATGTCGTTTTAGTGTGAGAATATTAGTATAGGATAGATACAAGGTAATTTAGAAGTTAGTATCGGGAATAATTCCCGAGAAATTTGGGAATAATGATGAGTTCATGGCGAGAAAATACTGCGTTAATTTTTAGATTATCCGTCTAATTGTTTTTCTCAGGTTTCAACGTCATTCCTCAGAAATTCTTTCTTTTTTATCTTTCGTCTTCTTCCTATCTCTTTTAGGTTGTTTGAGCTCGAGATAGGAAGTTCTGCTCTTGCTGCCACATTCCTCCATAACAATAAATTGCTTTATAAAACGAACCGAAGCACTCGGGATTAAAAATTAAAGCCATTGCCTTGCGAACTGAAGCGTCACTCATTGTGCCTTACGAATTCTTCTTCGTATTCTTGAACTCATTCTAGCGTCTTCTTGGCTTTTGTGTAAGAAGTCTTTGTTAGTAGATCCTTTGGTTTTCGTAAAAGACATCACCAACGTCACCGAAAGTTGACATATGCTACTTATCTCGCTAGGTACACCTAATAGTCGTTTTTTAAAAATTACATCCAGCTCGTCGAAGGTTTCAAGGAACGAATTTATGATTAGCTCCTCGCGACTTTTATTAACAGATCGGCATAGACGTGCACACTTATCAAAATCCTCGTTCACTTTCTCGCTTATCTACCCTTAACACATTCGATCGTACAGCTGGCACAGAGACTTCTGATGTGTATAGTGCAAGTGAAAGCTTCGCCTAGAATTTTGTTCGTATAGAATCTTGAAATTCTTGGCTGGATATTCTTGTTTTTTCCTTTCAGTTTTCCTTTTTCTTGGAATCTCTGTGAACAGTTGCATGATCGTCTTTTCTTTCAGGAAGAGTAGGACTCTTTCAGAGATTACAAAACGCTCAGACAGATTCGCTGTTAGGTATTTGACTCGGATTACTGTTTCTCGTCAGTGGTTTCCGATAGCTGAAATGAAATCAATTTAATGCTCGAGGTTATTGAACAATTAGTCCTATTGTACAATTTTTAGGACAAATCTATACATGATTTTACCTATATAGAATGTATGTAGGTAGAAGTATTTCATTTTGAATATAAATATTTTCTTGAGGACTTTTATTGAAAAATAGCAGTAGAAACCTTGTTGGATGAGTGACATATTCTTATTTTTGAACTAAATTCACTTCAGGTAAATTTATGTAATTTATGTTGATATACGTCCAATGAATATAATAAAAAAAAAATTTCATTTTCTTTTGTTTTACATTTACATGATCCTTGATGTACATGTAAAATACATCTTTAACAAAAGGCAATGATTTTATTGATACTGCACGTAGACATCTACAATATACAAATAATATTGCTATAATAATGATTTATAGTGAAGGAATAAGCCCCGAGCAACCAATTGATTTTATTCTCACTATGGTATGTAAAACACCAATAATTCTTGGCTCCAATTAGTTTCATAGAATAGGCAGATATTTAATAGCTGTTCGTACTTGAGACATCAATTACTATGTCTGAAAGTGTCCTTACAAAGATTGCTCATATAGATTTTTACCAATAAACACATCTCTCTAATATACTTTTGATTTACGTCACACACAAACACGGGTCGCATAAGAAACGTCTAGGATTGTCTAGCTAGTGATACGTCTTCCCTGGTTCCCTTATTCGAAACGATACTGGTTCGCCATACAATCGAATGGACTATGAATATCTGACTAAAGCGTCACGTTTCGAGCTGCACGATTTAACTATCTGTTTCTCCGTGATTGTTGCATATTTCGTTCCAATTTACGTGCAATGAAAATAAACAAATTCTTTGAATTTTGAAATCATTCAGTTTAAAGTAGTAAATATTTTTTATTTATTCTATTCTTCGAAATAAATAAGGGGATGGAGAATTGAGAAATGCATTATTGTTTGTTTAATATGTAAATCTAAATGGACATAGTTTATTGAAATATAGGAAATATCTTCAAGCGATTAAAAGCAAGGAATGATGATCTCGAAAGGGAAAATCGAATTTCCCTTCTGATTATATTCGACAGTAGTAATACAGACATTATGCTACGTGCTCAAGAATAGTCAAGAATTTTAAAAAGTGATTCTACATGACGTTATGAGATAATGTGAAAATGTAGATAAAATGAAAGGAAAATCAAGAATATCGAAATTGTGTTTCAGATTTCGTTTCCATGTTTCCAATCTATTAATTGTTGAAAATACATATAAAATGTAAAATAAATGTGAAATTTGTCTGACTTGAGAGCTTATTCTACAGATATCGCTACGTCTGATCTAATTAATGCACGCCAGCAGTAGAATAAGTTCCAAGTCAGACTCAGTAACTCTTCAATGGTCTTCATCAGTCGGGAGTCCTGTACTTCATTACACTAATTTCCTATCCTTTGAAATAGCGTATAAAAAAGAGGAAGACCAAAAAGACCAAAACAGTAAAAATTTATCTAGTTCAATCGTTTCGTAAAAAAAAGGAAAGTGATGTCATATATAATAGTTTATCTCATAATTCTCGAATTTCACTTGTCCGTACCTTTGCCATCTAATTTTCCTTTAAATGGAATCAATTTTTTCGTCCTTCTCTGTTTTCATTTCGTTAATTTCGCGATACAGCGCCTCGTCCATTCGGATTACCCTAGAAATTTGAACGAAATGGAAATCGAGGGACGGTGAAAACAGAGGAAGAACTCGAAACACAGCGAGAGGCTGCTAATCTGAAGTAACTGAAGTTGAGAATAAAGAAGAAGGCACGAATTAAAGACTGTCACAGGGCTACTCTAGGGACCGAGAAGACGATGTAAATGGGAGAGTTCCTAAAGCGCTAGTAAGATCTCTGCTAACGCGAGACAGTCGAAGACAGGGTTGCAGAAGTAGATTGCGAATTAAGGAATGTCAAGGCGTAGTAAAATCCTGATAATCCGGAATTACTGAGACAGTGAGTGGAGGTCTGAATTAAAGAAAGCGCGGATATAAAAGCTCAGTCGCTTCGAGTGACAACGCAGCGATGGGGAAAGTTTTAAATTAAAGAAAGTCAAAATACGGTGAGATCTTACTGATTTGAAATAATTAAAGATGAGTCTGGTAGAAAAAGTCTAGATTAAATGGGAAGAGAAGTATGGCCGACGTTCATTAATCTATGTCGGTTGACAATGAGCGAGGAGGCGGGGGTGGAACGATAATGACAGAGAAAATAATCTCAGAGAAACCTCATCAACATTTACTAAATTAAATATTCAGAATCCTTTTTCCATCATTGAAACCAAACGCTATGTCACGATGAAAGAAGAAGACAATTTAATTTTTAATACTATCGACACAATATCACATATTTTTCATTAATTGCGTTTAAATATCGTTTTAAATTTTAAGATATCTCGATTATCTCTTCATTACTTCAATCCTGTAAACTGAAGAAACTTAAAATTCTTTAAATTCTTTCGTTAATTTTGTAGTAGCTGATAACTTCTATAAATTGATTAAGTATTCTCTGCAATTAGTAAAGCTTCTATTTTTATTTTTCTCTTGGGAAGTTAGTTCTCCATCAGAACCATTAACTCTCGAAACGAAGAGTTCGTCAGCTCGAAACAGCAATTACCATGGCGAATTGTGACCAATTTCGTTGACAGTGGAGTCAGGTTTCACTTTCGCCTATTCGCATAAAGGTTTCACATTGTCTCCACAGTGCACGCACCTTCGTGGCTGGTGTTTCGGAGATCCACATAATGTTCATGGCAATTAGCGTGTTAATTAATGCACCGCTAATTTTCCATCGGGTCGCAACTTTGCAGAGGCTTTATCTCCACTGCGAATAATAATTACTCCGTTTGTTGCTGTGCGCAACTCGCATAGTAGATGTTTAAGTGTATCCATAAGAATAAATATTACCTTTTAAAATTGAACGCTACGTCATCGAAAATAATAAGTGCTGATGACGAGTAACGTGAATTCCAACGACACAAGTAGCAAAATGAAGGTAACAAGTTTTATCGTCGCGCAATTGTCTCTGTATTTTGTGTGAGCAGTAATAACGAAATACAATCAAATATTATTTTACAATAAAGTATCCAAGAAAACATGGCGACACAGTGACGTGTAGATACAATATTTAATGTTTCGTAATACTGTCGGAAATTATTTCTAGAAAGTTTCCGCCCGATTAGTTCTTACATTTTGAATCGAGTCGTTCTTGTAAAATTATCGCCGTTAATTGGAATGATCTTCTTTTAGCACCATATACGATTATTTCTACGTATTTATGTAATATTTATACATTTATTTAGCGACACGAGTCTACCAGTGATAATATATTTTATATATAACGAACGAAGATTCTTTTTTATCTATAATCTCTATAACAAGTATACAAATAAGAACTTACTACAATATAGAGGAATACTGATAGTTTAAATTATTATATGTACAAAGATATTGCTTAATCTCTTTTATCACGCTGCTTCGCTGTGCGCTAAACGTTAAGCTCAAAGTCCATTTTTGGTTTTAATAAGCTTCAAGAAACTTGGCAAATTTTTAAGAAGTTCTAATACGATTAAGCACGGCTCCTTCTGCTTAAGGTTCATCTATCCAACAGTTTAATAATATCGTTAAAAGTATCCATACCGTTAAGGCGACTTATCTTCGATATAGTTAATATTTTAGCAGTTTAAAACTGACAAAATATATTCACTTATCTCATCTTCTGTTGAAGTTTCTTGTTTCTTAAGTCATCGTTTTAGTTATTTTTTAATTACTAGCTGGTTCAAGAACTAAACATATTTTAATTTGTCTTTTAAGCATTTACAAGAAGTTCTTTAATTAGGACTTTCTAAACATGAGTAGTGTTACAAAATAAAATTTGGTAGATTTCAAAACATATTAATAATTTCTGAATTCGAGATTGTGATCCATAGTTATAGCATCATCAAAATTTTTAAGAGTTTAGAATTTTAAATAAGTGGTTTTAACAGATTGTAAATTGTATTTTTTCTTTCACAATACAATTTATAATATCAATAACACGTTTTTAAAAATTTAAATACTGCTATAAAATGAAGCAAAAGAGACATTTTTAAGAATCTCTCTCATTTCACTTTGCCATTCATTAACTGTACCAATTATCGTTCCAATATAGTTTTGCTATCGATTACAAATCATCCAACGATTCGTCCATCAATTTGTCGCACGCCAGATCGTTAAGGAGTCGTAGAACTCGAGAGTCTCGTGATCAACGAGTGATAATTCAGTCTTGCCGAAACCCCGAATGATAATAACCTGTCCGTTATCTGACAGGTGGAGGGAACTATTACCGTTCGCTCAGTATCTTCCGATCTAGGGAATGATTATC
The DNA here is from genome assembly GCF_051401765.1 of Calliopsis andreniformis. Lineage (NCBI taxonomy): Eukaryota > Metazoa > Arthropoda > Insecta > Hymenoptera > Andrenidae > Calliopsis > Calliopsis andreniformis. Next base: position 11,345,739 of record NC_135064.1, on the reverse strand, counting down.
GCTGACGTTTCTCGCGTGTGAACCAGCCTCGTGAACCGAATCATCATCGACCGAAAACCAAAGGATTCAGCGGCGGATTTTCTGTCTGCTTAATCTTGATTAAAATAAAACTACTCCTAATAACCTTTAATGTTCCGCGAATTCTATGTCTGTCAATTAGAACGTCGCTGTTCCATTTGGAGGTGTGCCACAGTATTGCCATTTTCAGGCGTGGCATCATGGAGAAAGAAATGTAAAGATATTGTCCTAATATTACTGTAGACTTAAAAAAAACTTGTATTGTAGTCTCTCATATTAGTGTCACCAAAATTTGAGTTTCTTCGTACAATATCATTAATAGTAATAGGAGTAATATCTTCAGAAATATATTGATTAGTGTACAGGCTGTACCGTAATAAATAGATAATACTTGAGGGACTGATTTAGAACGCAAAACAATGAAAAAAGTTCATATAAACGTGTGTTTCATTCCTTGATCGTGTTTATGAGATATAGGGAGAGAGATACGATGCGTTTGTGTCCCATGAGAGGTCCCCTCGAAAGCATTAGGACTTCTCATGAGACAGAAGTAATACTTGAAATCCCTAGTGTACCTACGCAAGGCCTGTTGAAATTGTTGAAATACTCCGATACAAAATTAAACAATGACTTTATATACTATGTATGAAGGTTAACTCGATCAAGTTCTTCCTCTGAAGTTTTATTTTCACAAGGATAACTTAAGAACGTGATAATAGGTGCCTGGAAATATTCTTGATCTTTAAATTCACTATATTTTTCCCCGTAGTGCTTATTTCATAACTTTTCTTGCATTATGAAGTCAACTATTATCTTCCTTTAAAAATTGTAATTCTATCAGTTTTTCTACCCTGTAACCAGCTCTTCCTTTCAGTTTTTGTGCGCTTATATAGGGAGAAGGCATCCACGGACGGACATAGATGACATAAATTTTTCATTTCGACACCTTGAAAATTCAAAGTTCATCCATACATCTACGTCGGCCCGCTGGCAATGCTGAAAATTCAATTCCACCGACCTCCGATCGATTGTGGTCTCTGGCCCGAGGATACGTCGAGGATGGTTGCAAGAATTTCTCGACGTATCGTTGCCTTCTACCCTAAGGACTTTTACATTTGTCCTGATTTTTTTCTAGAAATCTATCCCCTGATTTCTTTCATATTTCTAAATTACTGTAAATTTGTGCTCTCTTTTCTTATTTCTTCATCTGGAAGAAAATAAGTACCTAATAATCTTCCTTTCAAGTCTCATATCTCTTCGTTCCAGTTCCTTTCGAGTAATTTTTAGTTGATAAATCGAACGATCCTACGTTTGTAATTCTTACTTCTCTCAAGAAAACTGTTGACCTACTAATTTTGAGGCAAGCTAACGATTCAAATGGGAAATGCATTCCTCGTGATCGTACTCCAGAGGTGCAAGAAACCATGACCCCAGACGGTTTTACTACCCTCGTGTGTCAGGAGTAATTTTCCGAATGGCAATTCGATCTTCCAATTGACATTTCCCCAGTGGTATTTATTTTACTTATTCGATGTTCATCCCTACAGATTAAGTTTTTCTTAGTGCAAACTTATTTTCGCTTTGAAATTTCATTGACACATTGTTTTCTAATCGATCTGGTTTTCAAAATCATTGATTTTGTAATTCCTTTTTCGATATGGATACTTTACGTTCTCATGTCTCAGAATTTGAAACGATTTTCTAACTTCAAGTACAACTAGATAATAGTAACAAATTTAAAATAATTTAAACAGAAGTAACATGTAATAGGCAATATGAACCGCAATATCATTACAATACTTTTTGTCAATCATATAACACAAGCACAAACGAAATCAAAATGTTTCAAGTGCTTATAAATTTGTTCTAAATTTCAAAAACTGATAAACACTGGTAGATACGTTTCGCACGTTCACATCAGAACAGTCTCTATTTTCAACATGTTTCGTTTTCTATAGTTACACACCGTTCAGGATGAACCGCATGAGACTATGTTAGATTACTTATTACGTACTCTGTACAATATCTAGGGTGGGAAATGATTTGATGGAATAATTAAGAAAGCGGCAGTAGCTTGTGCAAAAATAAGTGGGAAAATTAAAAGTCACTTGTTCAGAAGTTAGTGATACATTAAGAAACCAAAGAAAAAAATAAAGTATCAAAGAACACTGATAGCTGTAATATACTATCGCTGGACTATGGATGTTTATACGAATTCATGTTCTTATATTATTTGCAATGAAATATATGAAACTTAATGACAGGTTTATTTCACTCTCTAAATATTATAACATGAATATTACTCCGTATATTTTCTATATTTTGATATACTACAGAGGTACCTATTAAGTTATCAAATGTATGAATATCGAAATTTTGTAAGTTTTAACTTTAATCTACTCTTTAAGTATATAACTTTTTAAATATCCAAATATTTCAATTTTGCAGACTCAGAGTTTTTAATTTTGAAATATTTAACTTTGCAAATCATCAAATATATAAATTTTCAAGTTTTCAAACATTCAGATGTCCAAACTTTTCTATTTGCATATTTTTCAACGTTTTTTCAGTTGTTTCGATCTTTAAATTTCAGTTTTTGTAACAGTATCTGTTACAACAGCGTGTACCTGAAAAACGTAACTGTAGTCAGGTACCTCTGTGTATTTAGAAGTTTGTTCTGCACTAAAATCTAAATATACTTTAACAAAAAATACTTTAATGTCATAAATGTCCACCTGAATCCAATTTCCACACTTGCAAATCAGACTGCCACCCTCCAACTTATTTTTACACAACAAATCCCCTCGTCTCTAATTTCCCCATCAATTCATCCCTTCCTCGCGCAGATTGTAGCGTGTATCTCTACAAACAAACGCTTCCACCGTTTACTTGGCTGGACACATTGACCGAAAGACGTATTTAATATTCACCGAGCATCAGCAATTCGCTCCCTCAATCTCAGAGAAAGCAGCAAGTCACATCGGAGCTTTAGACGAATTCCTCAGTCGAAAGAGGACGATTCCTCCACGCAACCGCGGTCCAAATGAAGGACGTTCTGTTCTCACAAGCTCCCCTGTACCCTTATCCAGCACTGTCGCGTCACCGATAACACCACAGCCCCGAGATTGCTTGTCACGGAGCAGAAAAGATTTCACGAGGTCAGTGTCTGCCCTGCAATCTGGCTGCGTGACAGGTCGAGATCAGCGCAGCTGAAAATTGCTGGGCGAAAACGTTTCGAACGACGAACAACTCTTCAAGTTCTCTGATGGGACGCAAGAAGGGACGCAGCGTAGTCGATCGCCGCAGCGCGCAATTTTGATAGTCAGATTTTGGAAAGCCCTAGCTGGGAATATTGCGTCTTGGCGAATTTGTCACAGCTGACGGCCGAGGGTCCCCGAATCTCGTGTCTCCTGATGGATGACAGGTCCACGTAGCCAGCGAAAATCGAGGGTAATTACGACTTTCTGGCTTTCCAACGAGCCAGCCAATTCCATGCACGTCGACTGATCAATTGGCCACCGTGACAGCCACCTGAATCATCGATCACGGCCAAGTGAAGTCTGCCTCGAGACCTTCCCGTTCTCGAACGACCGCTAGCTCGAACGATCGAGGAACAGGCTTCTCTAAGATCACAGGAAACTCTCGTTAGGAGCGTTCGCCGCGACGTCGATCGCCTCGATGCCATGATTGTCGAGGCGTTCAGCGCCGTCCATATCGGCAGCCTTTATGGGGTCACCGTACTGGCTCTGGTAGAACTCCTCCCTCATCATGTGGTTCAGGTTGCTGCATCGGAAGTAGAGGATCTCGCGGAAGGGCTTTCTGAAGTCTCTGTTCAGGGTCGCGTAGATGATGGGGTTCAGGAGGCTGTTGCAGTAGCCAAGCCAGAGGAACAGGCTCGACAGGGACGCTGGGATTGCGTGTTGATCGTTGAGGAACGGTCTGACCAGGGCTAGCACGAAGAAGGGCAGCCAGCAGACGATGAAGGCGCTCATGATAATGCCCAGGGTGGTGCTGGCCTTTCTCTCCTTGGCCAGGTGGAGCCTCAACCCTCTTTGGTGGGGCGAATTTGTGACGTTACAGGTGTTGTTCAGGTGGTTCCTCACGTTCGACTTGGCCGACGTCATCGGCGGCGTGGTCGTCGTGGACGACGAGAGAATCGGTTTCTCGGGCTTCTGGAGCATCGGGCATTGGGACTCGTTGCTCTTGCGTGGACCACCCGCGAAACATCGAACCGCGTGGCCGCTGCACTGTAACAGGAAATTTAGGGGTGCATTGAGATTCTTCCTTTGTCTTTTCATGATTTGGTGATCGTTTGTCTGTGTCACGGGGCGTGTAGGCGGTTAGTGAGTGGCTCTTGATAGGTTACTCCTTGAAAGTTGGCCATTGATGGGGAGCATCTATGGCCATCTTTCAAAGAGTAGTTTGTGTTTCAGGAGTTTGCCTCTTCAACCTAGAGCTGAAGTTGGTTTTCGTGTAACTAAAGGTGGGTGTTTGGAAGGGATAGGGCGCTAAGATCGATCATCCACTAATGAAAAATGAAGCTTTTTGTATAGGGTGACGGATAAATACGCGTACTCGCAGATTTAAGGATGTCTTCTAGTTTAGGATCTGTCTTTTTATATTTGCATTTTTTTTACAAATAAAATATAAAACAGTTTACTATTAGCGGTTGTTTATGTTTATTTAGATTTTGATGAGATTCAGTGAGACAATTTTTTTCCTTGAAGAAAAAAGTGAAAATTGAAGTTTGTTGATATTTAATAATGTTCTTTTAAATATTTTTAGTCCAAATAAGTTACGATAACAGAATTGATAGTCAATTGTCAAAAGATAGTTCTTCTTTTTAATTACTTATTTGATCCCCAGTTAACTATTTACGACAATATTTAAATGAGGAGCTTATATCATTTTTTTCATTTCTGATAAACAGAACCATCTGAATCATGAAAATTATCATATCTTCTTCTTATCTAAGTAATTGTACTATACTGCCTACAGAGTAGATTTTTTTCTTCAGAATAATTTATAAATGTTATTGACATATAAATCAATAATACACAAGTGTTGGTAGCAAAATGTTTTACAGTTTGTAACAAAATTTTGTGGACAAGCTTTAAAAAGACATCCTATTATAAACGATCGTCAATTCTACATGTATCTCTACTTGAAATAATGGTAACAGATTTCACTACTTTCATGGAATGTTTAGGAACAGATAATCATCGTTCATGAATTAATTTTTAAGAAAGAGTAAAATAAATTTTCTCTTTTTGTCCTTACTCCGCTATAGAATCTCACTTTTCGGTCCGTTTAACGTTGGTTCATTGACCCGGAAACCTAATTGACTGAATCGCGATCCGCACGAACAGGTAGTGCTTTATGGCGCTTTGCCGAGGATAAACAGATTAGTTCATTGAAACTCTGACAAGGTTGATTGCAAGGTCACCTTAATGCTTGACTGAAAATTGACGATCGAAAATCGCCTGATGATTAGCAAAATTGTTGATCATTCATTGTACTATTGTCGCAATTCTTTTTTACTAACATTCCATTTGTCCTCTAATCATAATGTTTCTGATTTAATGATAACAAAAATTAATTATATTATTCATTCTCTGTAATTGTAAGACAATGATTTTTCTTTAACCTTGATTTTCAATTTTATAAGATATTTTTTAAACAGAAATATGAAAAAGAGGCAGAATGAATCAGTAGTCTCCACACTTTTTACGGAAATAGTTCTCTTTCTGAGTTTCTCGAGAAAAGTCCACCGTACTGTTCGCCATTAATTTCCTGCTACAGCTTTGTGAAACTTACGATGGCAGTGAACGCCGAGAATAACCACTGAATATTAATGACATTACTAGGATAAGCGGGATTTTACATACGCGAACATCGTAGTCGATATTAACCTTTACTCATGGAATTAGTCTGATACTAATCGTTCGAATGGATCAACGAAGGGAGGTCATCGTAGGATAAAGAATGTAAAAAATGTGGTTTGAAAAAGAATTTTCTAGAAAATTCTTCGGTCCTCATAAAATGCTGTTACTGCTGCTTTTTCCTTTGTACTGAATGGCGGTTAAACTCTATTAAAACTCAGTTGAAAAAGAGTACTTTTCTTTCATTAACTTACTTCGCAGCTCTTTCAGCCGTGTTCTCGTTCAGAGACCAAGATCAAAATAAACTTAGTTGGTATCTTTCGTTCCAGAGAACGCATGTATAATTTTTTTTAGTTAGACAATTCTAAAGAGAGAAAATTGGACTGAAGAGTACTAACAGAAATACAAGAATATGATCCTCTGTGTAACATTACAGGGAGTGTCAAAATTCATTCCGTGACTATTGGAGGTATGAACCAAGTAAAATAATTTTCTAGTTACTTGAGGCTCCTAGGAAAATTTACTGATCAAGTTCAGCATTTGATAGCTAAAACAGTATTCCAAAAGGACAATTTTGGTTCACTAGTAGAAGTATCAAACAGGGTAAGGGGTAAAATGGTTGATAACTGTTTGCCATCATGACAAAACCTTCTCAAACCTGTTCACGATATCCTAGAAAACAATAAACCTATTGTCCTAAAATTCGCCATGTCCTCTAACAAAAGGTTACTATTTGGCGGAAGAATCCACAGTAAGAGGATATTGGTAGTAATAAAAGCTACGCGAGAACGAGCTTAAACACGCGTGTCACGCCATGCATGCGCATATGTGTATGTGATATTACATAAACGCTGCACACATTTCGACATCGTTCAACGCGATTCCCTAAACACAACGAAAAAGACCACAGAGGACCGAAATTCTCTATACTAACGTGTACCACAGCGTGCACAGACGATCAATTCAACGACCAGCGGTCACGTAGCTGATTCTCTTCCGTGGAATAAGCGACACAATGTATTTTCCAGCAGAGGAATAATGCTGTTCGCCGTGTGCAGATCAGCGAAAGGGTAAGCATCGATGAAACAGCGCGCTGTGGTCTGACGCTGAACGAGTTGGCGGTCGGTGGAAAAGCTGTTGGCGCGCAAACGAACCGAAATGCAGATTAGCTCGCAGCGCCAGTCTGCGCGCCCTTACGAATGCAGATGACATTCAGGATAACCGAGAGGAGTGAAAATGCCTGTGGTGGTTTAAGACACGGATCCAGGGAAATGGCAGGACACAGAAAACCGCTGGGTTTACGAGCTTAGTTACTCCAACCCTCGTGCGCCGTCGCCCACCACCGTCTCCACCTCGAGAATTGCTTTCTGCTCTTCTGATTATTTTTACCGCCATCCCCGCCCACGATCCTTTCTTTTTTATGCTCTAATTTTATGGAAGATTATAATCTCGCGGGAGTGCAAATCTGGGCCACCTACTTCCACGCGGACCACTTCGCCCCCTTGGTAAATTAAGCTTACGCTTCACGGATGTGGGAGCACGAATAGAACACGTTAGGTCCTTCCTTTGTTCCTCGGGATAAATATTCCTTGGCTTTTCCTTTTTTTTTTTGATCCTGAGGAACATTTGTGCTGGGTTAGTGGCTTGGTTAGTCGACGTGAGATAATGGATATGGATGTTTGATAATGAATTCTTTTGTCTTCTTACTAACAATGGATAATATTTGAAGACAGTGAGCTTGAAAAGTGTTTCAACACCCAGCTTGTTGGAATAATAACAATAATGTTGTAACTTGTGAGTCAAAAAGGTATTTGTACATTCAATTTTATATAGTATGTTTAATTAGGAAACTTCTTGTACAGTATTGCATCTTTAAGATAAATACATAATTTTTACGTGGAATAATTTTTTAAACGAAACTGTGTCTAATAAGTTAGTATTTTTATATGTAATGTTATAATAGCAGAGCAGGCTACTCAAATATATTTTGACACACTTGAAATTGTAATTATTGATCATTTTTTCAAGCATACTATTTAAACCAGTTAAATACGAGAACTGAGATAAAAATTAGAAGATTACAACTAGAAATTTTTCATTTCCCAATAGCTAGTATTCTTGTCTTGACGATCCTCTATTTTCTAATAAGTTTTACCTCGAATCTAATTTCTCAGATGGTCAATTTACGAAAATGTAGAATATACTTGTATGAAAGAAGTTAATGTAGTGTTAGGTCATGTACCTATTCTGGTAGTTTACTTTCAAGTATCAGCAAAATAAAATAATAAATGAGATAATAGGATAATTTACTTATCCTTACTGAACATTAAACAAAACTTTCAAGTACTATTTCACACAAAGGGAACTACTTTAACGATTACTTTCAGTATTTTCTATTTAAAATATCCTCACTAATGCTTGAAACGCGGCACGATAATTGTTATGAAGTCACTAATGAAATGGTAAATCTACCGATCGTTTTATCGCGCTACTTCACTGAACTTATGTTTATCCCCAGCTTCTTCGTAATCCTCTTAAAGTCACTTCTATTCATTAAGCAACATTAATGAAAAGCTGGGAACTCACTTTAAGCAAAGGACCTTACGTATAAGATCAATTGCTGCACTGTTTTCAGGCAAAAGCTAGGTGCAAAGGGACTCTACGTTATCTTGTTATACCTCTTTATTCTTTCTGCATATTCTCTTGGAGTTCCTGTTTCGAAACTATCCATAAAACTTGTATGTCTGTGCAGAGTGCACGCGTGTTTATTCAATGTAATTTTTAGTAGAACTTCCTCGAGATAATTTTGAATAGCAATATGCACAACATGCATAATCGTGCATTGTCCCTTTGCACCAATAAATGAACCTCCAAGGTAATACGCAGGACCATGGTGTTCGTCTAATGCGACTAGCAAAATAATAATTGGTAGATTGATATTAAGGGGTACCTTACCGCTCTCATATTTGCTTGAGTATCGCCACGACGGTTCAATCGTATCTATAACAAACGGTTTACGAATACTTTCAGACTCAGCCATTTCAAGGTTCAATCATCGTGCTACAAGATGCGATTTGATAGCAAGGAGTGGAGCGTTGCGACTAAGACAGATCTGGGCAGCTTTGGCATATTATTTCAAATAAAACGTCGATTTATTTTTTAAACTACTTTAAATGAAGATGAAATCGATCAAAATACTAAATAATGAAACTACTAATTAGCAATTCCATGCTATTTCAGTCATGTAGCAAGATCATACTTGAATGATAGTGCAATGGTTTAATCATTCACTAGGTTTTAGTTTCGTTATTTTAGAACTACTATATAATAAATATTTATCGATAGTTTGTGTAGTGTATTTTACATGGTTCATGCTTTCGTTATCGAATTTTTGTATACATGAATGACAATTTTGTACCACCAAAGATTTCTTTCACAGTGAAATTAATACAATATAATAAAAGTGACGAAAAAGTTCGTTGATATTCATACGAAAAAATCTATTGAAATTCTCTTACAATGAATAATAAAAATCATCGAGATCCTCGATGATTGAAATTGTAAACAAGTTCCTCGTTTGTACAAGTTAATATGATTTTCAATGATTCTTATAATCTCATCAAAATTAAGCTCTTTATTTGCCCAGTTCTGCGACATTGTAAATATAACAAAACAGCCGTATTCTAAATTCGTGACAACTTTAGCACAGAGCCCCTAGGTGCTCTCCTACAAAGAAAAAAGAACGAGAACGAAAAAGAAACAAATTTTTAAAATCATGGATTTAAAACATGGTGCTTAGTTGTGTGAGAAAGACGGAGGGAGAAAACCAAATTTCAGCCATATTAGAATGCAAAACAAGTGGTGCACTCTTCATTGAATTCAGTTTGCATTTGCGTTGAGATTAGAAAAAATATGCTGTAAATGTATGCTGTAAGCATGTAGCTAGATTCTCGTGCTAGAGTGTAATATACAGTTTTACTTCAAAGCTTTTTATTACATAAAATTTAAAGGAACCATCTTTTGAGAAGAAACATAATTTTCTCCTCTATGTAAGAGAATTTATAGTGCAAGAAGAGTAGTACTTATAGAGTGTTCGACTGCAAGTGTCAGAAATTTTAAGAGAAAGACAAAATTATGTTTCAGATTTTGTTTTTGAGTTATTATATATTATAGTTGTTAGTTATAGTCGTTATACATAGTTATTAGTTACTATAGATGTTGAGAAAATGTCCAAAATACGCGTGAGGTGTGTCTGACTCAGGATCTGACTTATTCTACTGCCACCGCTGTGTAGTCAGACTCATTTCAAGTCAGACAGATTTCACAGGAATTTAAGACGTTTTTGCAACAACTCTAAAACGAAGCCCAAAATGCTTTGCCAAAACTTTTGGTTTTCTTTATTTTCGTCCTTCTTTAGCATGTAGAACCACTTCTTAAAATTTTTAACATCTATTGTTGAATACCTTATATACGTATAGGAATTTACATAAAAAATTGCAATCTGCAATAATTCAATTTTAAACATATGACTAGAAACACTGTTAATAAACTCTATTAATATACAAATAAACAAGCAACAATAAAAATGAAATAGAAAAATAATTATAAATTTCTATTATAAATTATATTTATAATATTTATAACTATCTGTAGAGTGCATCACCTATTTAACACTGAGAGAATGCTACATGTCTTTTTCCCTTCTTCTTTAAGTTCCGCTCTTCGCGTCTAAAAGTCTAGTTATGACCCGCCACAGACGAGCGTTTTTTCGCCTCCGCGGCGATTTTTCATAGCGCGCTATACCAACAAGAATAATTCCCGCGTTCGTATATCTTTCCTCGTTTTCCACAATTAAAACTTGAAAACTGTCCTTGCTACAAAAAAACGCTCGCTTGCAGCGTGCCTTATACACCATCCCTTAAGCCTCAAATAAAAGCAACGAACTAAAACTAATCAAGAAACCATACGACAGCGAGAAGTGATGAAATATTGCCACGATTTCAACCAAACAGTACCACGATTGCTACGTCTACTTCGCCCTGCGCTCGCTAGTCCAATGAACAGAGGCATGCGTTGCTAAGCGCGGATGATCGATGCGTAAGCCACTAATCTCGCAGCGAGTAATCCCGAAAACTTGCGCAAATGAAATCAGAAACCAGGCACGAAATTAGGACGAGCCGATTGCCGCGCGTCTGCGTGACATCTCGTTCCCGAAATTGCACGGTCAGATCCGCGGCGACCGATCGATCACGATGTGTCGCCCTTTCCTTTTATCCTCAGCCGCAGAGGAAAAAGGCCGAGCTCGCCGACGGCGTGGATCCGCCAGCCACTTCGTTATTGCCTGGCGTGCGATTTATGCGCGGGTAGAAACAGATTTCGCCCGATGGAACTCGTGAAACACCGAGAAACGATGCCTCGGCCGAGCGTACGGCCGCGTTGTAAATCTTCCGCCATCGGGCTCCTGAAGGATCGAGTCGAATCGCTGCGCCACGAGTCGATGATCGCGTCGCTGTTGGGGAACTTCCGTGTGAGTGTGATTTCATTGGCGAGGGTCGAACGAGATTACTTGTTTAACGTGTTTCGTGTTTTCAGGGTCACGATCGTTATTCGAGGTGAAGTTTTCGTTAACCCTTTCAGGTACGAATTTCTTTTAAAGAAGAGCAGAGGCTTTTGTTTGTTGGTTATTAATAGTCTGGGGGTGTTTACAAAATTAGTAAAATAGAACCTGGTCTAAAGATTTCTTAAATTTTTTATGTGCCTATGTAGATTCTATATTTTTTTGCATATTGAAATTTTTTATAATGGTATAAAGATTCGCCATCTAATTATTGATAATAAAATGGTTGTAGGATTTAAAAGGTACTCTGTTAGAGGAATAATATTCTGAACAGGGAACTTCATTAAAAACAAATATGTTTATTGTGGAATTTTGGGGACCTAAAATAATATATTCTATGTACAAGGTGCTTTCGACAAGTATCAGAAATTTTAAGAGACGATTTTACATGTGAAAATAAAACGAAAATTAAGAATGACGAAATTGTATTTATAGTTCACTTTCATAACTACTAATTGGTGCAAGAACATTTAAAAATCGTGTAAAACGTGTCTAACTTGGGATTTCTTCTACTACCAGGGTGCATTAGACAAGTCAAATATAGCGAAATTAGTAGTATAAGTTTGAATTAATAATTGAGGAACGAAGCCTGACACGTAATTTCGTCTATCTTCATTTTTGTATTTACTTTAACATGTAAAAATAATTTCTTTTTAAACAAACTTTTTAAAAACTGTGTATCCAATTTATTTTGCGCTACTAGTTTTGAGTATTCAGGCAAAAATTTTACCAAAATCGCTTCAGTGGTTTGGGAGGGTTATAAAGTTCGGCAATTTTTTAGTTCTTTCAAACAAATAAATACAGATGTTTTGCAATTTGAAGTTTAAATCAAATACGTCAAAATAAAGTTAAAATTGCAACCAATGTTGAGTATTGAATATTGTTGACTTATTTTTAAGCAATTTTTAAAATACTATTAAATTTTTGAATTATATTAAATATTTGAGTTTTTCATACTTACACACAGAAGTATGTAAAACACATAGAATAATTTATAAATATTGTGGCTAAACTTTGTAAGATTCTTAAATTTTGAAAGAATAGATCCTTACATTATAGATATTAAAAACTGCATTAATGGTACTGCAAAGATTATTCCAAACAATATCTTTCTATATAACAATGTTGTTTGAAAAATTAAATTTTCAAAAACCCTATTTACAACTGTTAAGAGATTATGATTTCATTATAAAACTACAGCTTCTATGGTTTGCTTTTTCATTTATGATATTCATTATAGTTATACACTACAATATAGTATATATACGTTGGTACATCTAAAATGAACTAATTGTGAGAGGAACTTCGTTATGCTAATTTTTTTCAAAATTTCTAATTTCTTACAATAATTAAAACTTGTCATTTAGAAATAAGTATTACAACATTCCCAAACATATTCTTTATTAGAATGCAAAATCAAGCGAAAGTTTAGAGGAATTCAATTCGTAGACGTAGGGTGTCCACATCTGTCCCGTTTAGTACGAGAACTCGTGAGGTTTACTAGAAGAGTCTGACCGGAAATTCAGTTGGGACAGCATGTCGTGTCGACGTTGTAGAATCGTGATGGATGGCGCTTCGAGACTGACTTGAATATCGATGAAAATTTATTTGGTTCTCATGTCTCTGAATTTCGAAAGAATCTTCTATAAGATACCTGATTAAAATTTATTACGATCGTCCAATAGGATTAATACAAAAAATTGTAAAACCATCACTTCCGATTACTGTGTCTAAATTACTTGAAATTATTCTTTCTGGCACAGTGAAACATATTAACGACATTATAGAACTATAAATGAAAATATAGACGAAAGAAAAATAGAAAAACAAGAAGAATAAGGTTAAAGAAGAAAAGGATAGAAGGAGTAAGATTAAAAAGAAAGATAGATAAAAAATATAAATTAAATAGATGCAATTTTTCTTACAATAAAATCTCAATTTCAGAGCAATTGCATAAGTATTTGCGAACAGATACAGTTTCTCTTTAGTTCATCGTGTTTCATTACGAATTAAAGTTTTTACTTTTCTATGAAATCTTCACCTAGAAAGCTTTATATACTCAATTAAAGTCTCTTAACGACTTTGCACATGACAGGGGATCTGTAATCCTGCATACAGCCCGTTCTTACCTCTAAGATCATTACCAATGCATGCATTTGATTCTAGCTTCTCGGTTCGCTTGTCATAACGTTTATGTACATCTCCCACAGGAGTAACTCAGAATTATGAGCCTGTTTAATTGCTTTCCCATGCACGTACCATCATTTGACAGTGCGCATCATAGCGTGTATGCAAACGTTACGTACTGCAGGGGGGTTCGAAATTTAGAATCAAATTCATCTCGATAAAATTGAATGGCATTTATTTCTTTCAGTACGCTGAGGTAACGTTTTTCTAAAATTGTCACGAGATTTTTAGTGAATATTTAAAATAAACAAATTATAAATAATAGAGAGTTTTTTATTATTTGTATTTAGAAAGCAAAACAACATGTCATTATTCAAAGGAAATTCAATTACAGGAACTTTGCACTTGAAAAAATGCATATACATAGTAAAGGTGAGTCTATAATACAATATTTAGAACTGAGATTCACAGCAACAAGTGACAATGTCTTGAAAACAAAAATCTGTAACTTATTCAGTTTTATTTTAATCTAAATTATCTGTATACTGAATTCAACAAATATCACACAATAACCTTAGTAATATTATACTTCGTAAGTAAATATCCCAACTTATTTCATCCTTGAAATATTCCTTGCTCTCTAATAAACTTTAATTTAATAATCATCGCTAATAATCACAATGTGTAGCTGTGACATAAAAATTCATTAAAAACAGAGTATCATTTCATGTATTTAAAAAATTAACGATGGTGAGCAATCCTCAGTAAACTTCTATAAAATTATGCATGAATTTTTCCAAGCTACCAAAGATAAGGATCTTCAAAGTTCTATAATGAAAACCTCATATAAGGACCTCCATCTTTTCAAATTTAATATATTCGATGTACCCGCGCCTCGACTTTTCTTTTTACATTTGGATAACCACGATTAAACGTTGGCCACGCGTGCTCAGCAATTTTTCGCGTTCCGTATTTCTCTCCATCCAATTACTTCCCGCGCTCAGGTCCCTTATATTAAAGGCGGATTATGCCAGTGAAAATTCTTCCGCGATACAGCCCTGCCACACACCGTTATCCCCTTCGTAATCGCGCCCTTAAAACGCTCGGCGAAATTGGGTAAAGAGAATGAGGGCGCTCGACACGGAACTGATGTGAATCGATGGTTTCGCGAAGACATGATCCACTTGGTGGGTCGCATTGGTCTTCATCTGCAAGCCGCAGGGAATACTTTTCACTTGGCTGCGTTTATATACGGCCGAAATAAATCCTGACCTAGGTGTCTCCTTTTATTTCCCAACGCCAAACGAGCACGTTCGCGTACCTCGATGTAAAACAGAAAATATTACCGAATGCGAATGGTAAACTGGAGCAATGTGTCACCGCTGTTACGCGAGAACGAAAGGGGCTGCGGTTTAAAGCGAACTTAATCCTTCGACGCATTAGCTGCATCGGGCATTTTTATGTCTGCGTTTGATTTCTATTTCACTGAGAATTTTGTTGCATCTGGATAACCGTGAACAATATTATGCAGGATGTCCTGCAGGTTTTTGTAAAAACTTCTTCAGCGTAGGAAAATACTACAGAAAAGAAAAACATTGAGGAATAAAAAGAATAGTTCTGTTTGGAACTATAATGTTCGTGCATGTCTGTTCTCACGAACTTGTAATGAACATAGAATGATAGTTAAAGTGTTAAACAATTTCTGATGATTTTGGGATTCTGGTTTGTGTAGCTTAAAGCTAGCCTACGACAGGAGCAATTGTCCAGCCTCAGGATATACCGTTTAGTTCTAATTCGCGATCATTAAGTGTGTAATTAACAGGAGCTCGTTGATTACGTGGCTGCCCTCTGGCCAACAAACGTAATTTGTCCTGCGAAACACATTAGCCATGCAAAAGGGAGAAGGCGTTAGGCTATGAAACAGGCTGGAGAAGTTAACGAACTCAGAATGTTTCCTTGTCTAGTTTGTATTGCGAAGTTAATACGACATAAAAAATTGCAATAATATTACACTGATATCAAAATTCGTGAAAGAGTTGTCATATCGAACAGACGGTGACACGTGATGGAACTTTTCAAATTATTCCCTGCCAATTAATTTTTCATCTCTCTTCACTTATGCAAATGTATTCAAAGAATTTTTCATCTAAAAATAAGCGTTCACGAAGACAAGTCCATAAGACAATACAGAAACTGAAAACTTTAAACGCCAATATCTTGAAAATAAAAACATGTGACTTAGGTTGTTTTGCCTTACAATCACAAAGATATATTCTTAGCATTTAATTCTTAGATCCCTGACACCAACGAACTATTATACTTATGGACATGATTGTCCCCAACGTTTAAAGAATTATTCTCCTCAAAAACTTCAAAGAGTAAATCAAAGGAGCATCAGTGATAAAAGTTTCATTGTTGAATTCACGTGGCACGTGAAATACCCACCGTATAATAAAGTAATTCAAATAGATAGTCCACTTTGCGTGCTATAATAAGGTATCGTAGCGTGAAAGACGAAAGATAGGATGAATGGCATGAAAAGCAGAGAGACGGATTTCGCCTGGTACTCCCTAGTGGATTCATCAGCAAGGCTACCTAAGAGACCCTTAGACCGCGGTGAATGGATCCCGTTGGTTAGGCGTGGAACTTGCGGAAATTATTACGGGGATTTCGTGACGATGGGGATTCTGTGGCAGTGAGCAGAGAACTTGTCACTACAATAGTCGGGCACGGAAGGATGTGCCAAATTTTCGAGGAAATCTCACGATTAAAAAGAATATCCTAATATGAGGAAAGACACCAAGTTCGGTGTAATAAGCTCTGGGTTTTGGTATATTTTGGTTACTAGATAAATAATAAATTTACATGTATACAGGATGGTCTATTTGAAGTTTCACATGTGTTTATTTTTTAAATAAAAAGTGTTTCCAATAAAATCTGGAGAAAATTTTTGACCATCGAGATATTCCCGAAACAGGGTAAATTTTATTTAAAATATTTTTTAAATCGAGCTATAGTGGAGGAGATAATAACGCGTGAAACTTCAAGTGAATCACCTTGTACATGTGAAAGTTTACATAGACTTACTATGTACATTAGCAAAATTAAACTCACTCTATGTAGAGACATAAGGCATTCAGGGTTCCAAATGAAACATGATGTATTCCACATCAAACTATTATAATATTATAACAGTATACAAAGTACCGAACAAGTTTAAAAATTATTTTTTCATACAAATATATGAAAAATTCCTGTTAAATTAATCGTACATCAAGAAGTTAACTCTTCCCTGAACACAAATCCCATTACCTGAACTCACAATTCCAGCGAGTCTCTTCTACTAAATATTCACGAATACGGGGCCCATGCAAGCAATGGACTCACTTCGTCGAATTACCACCTGGGTGCAAGACTGCCGCCAAAACTAGTGACTTCGAAAGAGCAAAAAGCTGTACCCATTGACTCCATAAATCTACCACTACGGTTCGATACAGGCTCGCCTTTCGATTGCTACCTTTCCACGACTGTCGGGGGGTTAAAAGCTTCGCGGGGGAAAATATTCAGCGTGTCGTCGGTCACCTCGTTGCCTTCCACGAAAAGAATCACCGGGATCAATGGAAAGTACGTGCAGAGAGCGTGCACGTGTGTGCGTAACACGCGACTGACCTTCTAATGGATATCCTGCGCCCCATGAATGCGAGGATCGATCAATAAAGAACGATCGCCTCGAACGAGCGAGCCTCCTCGCCTCGCGTTTCACCCTTTCTGTCTGGGCGGAGTGTCGTTTGATTGACAGGGCCGCGCCGGTGCGGGAATTCCTTTAGAAAATACCGTAATTTGTACGAGCCACACGGATATAGGGGTAACAGGGGATACTGCGGCGCCGATTTAATTTTAATCGTCCCACGATGAACAGTAAGCTATCGATCGCGCCAAGTGATGAATAATAAAATTGGGTTATCCTTCCTGATCGTGTTAATTATTTTGCGATTAATAGGGGGTGAAAGTTTGTGAATCTGTAACGAGGCTCGAACAAGCGACACTTTGGGGTAACAAAAGTTGTAGAATAGATACAATAAACCACTATAACTTTGCTATTATTAATGCTATATCTCTGAAAATTAGAAAAATATGCAGAATGTTTGTGTTATTAGCCCCGAGTGGTAGAAATTTTGAAGATGTTGAAAGACAGTTGTGTTTCAGTGATTTTTTGTATATACTGTGTTGACTTGAACAGATTTCTTTACGTTGCAATAATTTTCGTGAAATGAGAATTCTATGAGTTTTTTTACATTGATGAATGAAAATGTTTTTGCATAATGTGGAAGACATTATTGAGATGAATTCAATGACTTGCTATATTATAGAGATCAATAGCTTAAAGTAGAAATGAAGGTTTTCTTGTGTTAGTTGAACTGCATGTTCTAAAAAATAGTGAAACGTTGCCTTCTACTATTTGTATAAAAAGTTTATTTATAACGTGAACACTTTGATAATAACTAATTCTTTGGTGTTAAATATGTCTCTTTAACATTCTATTCATTTAACATTCTATTCATTTAATAAATGCATTTTAATTTTAGAATAATATAAATTATTTTTTAGCACTGTGAAATTTGCATAAAATTAAGTAGTGTTTATATGGAAAGTTTCTTTCAATTTAATATACATTTTTAATTTGGTACAATGTGTAAGATCAATTAGTAATTTCATTTGTAATCGAATTTCCATGTTTTTAAGATTAAAATATAGAATATTTATGTATATTCTATTGCTAACAAATACATACTTCAGTTTTAAAACTAGAATATTCATTGAAGCCATTATATTAGTCAGCTTGAGATCATATATTCGACTTTAAAGTTGACATCTTCTCTTAAATTACGAACTAATTAGTGATACACAAGTGTTTTGTCACTCGGAAATGACCTTATCCAAACGATTATCTCCTCATCAACGAATCAGTAACAAGATACGTATTCCCTATATATTTGTCGAGAAACAGAGATATAATCATTGGAGAGAAAGGAACGTTGCCTCTATTCTGAATAAACTTATTGTTAGAAACGAAAGCCGAAATAAAAATTTCCTTCCGCAGGGAGAGAATATTAGAGCAGACGCGGTCAATGACGCGAGTAATCACAGTTCAAAGGCGATAGTCGAGAGAAGTTTGTAAAGCTTGGCTATTTTTCTGAGCGTAAATTCTTTTAGTAAATTGATCGATCCTTCACAAACGCTTCCCTCAGATACCTCTGTCTTTCGTATTTTCCTTCCCCGAACGAATTTCTAGAACGTGTTGAATTATTCACGCAAACGAACCAACCATCCTCAAAGGGAAATCCTGAACATTTAAAAACACCTTGGCAGAATTATTATTACTTTAGAAAACTATTTTTTCCTCCTATTTTCCAAGGAATAGCTGTGGAAAATTCTAGGTCCACTTTAAACAGAAATTATAGATTATATACCATTTCAAGAAAATCTACTTTGCAATATGTGCGGGTGAAATCGATATCACATTTTCAACAAATCTGAGTGTATGCTTTAATTGGAATCTATGAAATAGGATCTGTATTTCTAATGAAACAGAGTTAGATTAAAGGAGCTTCTCCTTTAAAAAGCAGGAACAGTCGATCTTTGAGCTGCTGTATCACAGTTTTAAAAGTGGATTACGAATTTTTGAATATTCTAAATTTACCAACTTTATTAGTGGTTGGTTTGTATGTAATTTCCAAGGCGTCACAGACGAATATACAGGATCACTAGACTGCTTTTATGTATACTATCAATTGAACCGTAGAACACGCAAGATTGGAACTGTCTGATTACAAATCTACTGCAAAATAATTTGTTGAAAAAAGTTCATATGAATTCACGTCTGGATATAATGTATTACTGAACTGAAGCTAATTAGAAAGTTTTAATAATTAAGAGAATAGAAAATTGTAGGTTTTTGAATTTCGTCAACCATTTCATTTTCTGCATATATTATATCAATTTGCTATTAACTTATCTGAACATCCTCTCTTTACTTTCTCATCGGTATTATAATTTTTATTCTTACATCCTTACTAAACATAGTGCTGCAATCTTATTTCACGCATAGTCACTGACGTAGAACATGAAACAGAAATGGTAATGGGGTTTTAGAAGCCTAACAGCGTGGGACAGAAAAAATCAGTGTTTGTCTAGTCTATCCTCTACATTCGTCAGTGATCCAGTTTATCTGTTTGCAGGCGATAAAACGAAAGTCAGGCTGTGCGGTAATCAGGATTGTCCCGGGGCGACTTGACTTCTGCGAGAGATTTATGGCTGCTGGTGATTTAGCGTGTCCAAGAACCGGAAAATCTAGTTAAGGGATGTATGTATCTACTCTTACTCGCTGCACTCTTTTGCGAACTCTATATTCGCAAACGCAATTATGAATAATGAATTATGCGATACAATATTAGATTATAGTTCAAGTTCAGCTCATCTGTATTTAATTATCGGGATAAATCCTTTAGTAAAAAATTATGAAAATGGGAAATAGAGGTTATAATATATATATAAATATATATTAAATAGAAAAAATAGAAATAGCAATAGAAAGAAAATTGATAGATAATAACTAAAGCAAGAAGAATATAGCGTAGGATATTTTTCCCTATTTCTATGAACCTTATTGTTACTTTAATACTTTCAGATTAAGAGTCTGCGTTTTAGTCTTCATTATTGAGATATTAACAATTATTATTGAAGATATCTACGCTAGAAAGTCGCCTGAAATGTGTCTGACTTGAGGTTTTATTTTACTGACATTACTGCGCCTGACCTGGCCAATGTATACAGGCAGTAGAATAAGTCTCCAAGTTCGACATATTTTTCACATATTTTAGATTATTTTATTAATAACTCAGAAAGGAAGCCTTAAGCGCTCTTTCGTTAATCTTAATTTTCGTCTTAATTTGTCACGAAGGTATAATCACTTTTAAAATTCCTGGCATCTGTTTTCGAACACTGTATAAAAATCGAAGTAGTTGTTAATATCTGAACAAGCTACGCGACAAAGATCGTATCGTGTAATTTTATTCACAATCAAAGAGAAGAAGCTAGAAATTAATCGTTAGCGACAGAATAATTGAAATTGATGAAACTCTTTTGCTTCCTTAAGTTATGTAACGCGATGCAAATAATTACAATAAATAAAGAAGAATATTTTTCCTTTAAAAACACTTCTTCTTCAAGCTATTGATATTATTTCTCTTATTTCAGTGTCTCTGTAGTGGAAGTATATTTGACAACTCTTTAGAATGTAAGAATAAAGTATTGAACACATGCATAGATATGTTTATTCAATTTAGTTGCCACCCTGAAATGAGTGGAGGACAGTGTTGGATTATACGCAACGCATGAAAGTTTGATCTGACCTTTGAATCCTCGCCATATTGGAAACGTGATATTTGCTCGGACTGTGATATCTGTAAACTCGTTTTCGCGTAGTTACGACTCGACTCGTCGATGTTTGACGAGTTCGTTTGGATGTTTATAAGAATTTGATTCATTCGAAATGTGTTAAAATAAAAGTAAACGTAACATTTTTCATAAAACGTCTCTATGTATTATTCCATGGTAAGTACCCATACCAATATTCCTATAAAGAATGGAACAAACTTTTATTTATGTTTTACTGTTTTAGCCTTGATTAAAAACTCAGCTTCGTATAAAACAATCTACTGAAGATTCTTTCTGAATTTGAAATAATTCTCCGCGATGTTACAAAATAGAAAAACGATCTTGTCACAAAAGATTCAATTGATAAGGTAATTAAAAAACAATAAAACCTAGGTACACCGTAAAGTGCTAAATACAGAATTACATAAGAAAGAGAAAAGGAGAAGCATCTTCTTGTAATCCCCCAGCTTACTAATATTTTACGATGAAAATCCCCTTGGCCACAGCTGACTGTGAATAAAACGCCAAACTGTACACGCCGTAAACTAAATTTCGTACATAAATAAATTTCCTATTGGCGAAGAAGCCACGAGGAAGATTTGAGTTATGCGAGACACTGCGGAGAGAACAGCAACCAGAAACAAAATTCCCTGGCAGATAGCGATCCTTTCGCGGCAAAATATACGAAAATATGGAGCCATTTGGATGAAACGGCCCTGGTACCTCCTTCACAATGTATTTCACCGTCGAGGCCCTTGCCAGGATCACATTGTACAGTCTGTGAGCTGCTGAGGCGGTGCTCGCGGCAAGTGGATGGTCGACAGCCTTAACCCAGCTGAATATACAGAGTGTAACAAATATACATTTCAATATTTTATTAGGTGGCAGGAGAATGTAAAAGGATCCCAAAATGTCGTATGTGCCCTCGTTCTTCAGTAAGAATATATGTATAGAAGTAAACTGGACGATTTTGGGAGGAGTGTTACTACTACTTGAAATCAGTTGACTATTCAACACTGGCGCATTTTTGCCTGGGTAAGCATTGTATAAACGGAAATGAAAATTACATTGTTAGAAAGTTTGTGTTTTCCAAACGAAATGACTCATACATATTTTATTTAAGGGAATTTTTCTAAATAGATTTGTAGTATAATGGATATCGTATGTATTTGGAAATACTTAAGAACTTATAATTAAATTATGTAAGGACTCATTTCTGAAACATATTTTTGTAATAGCAATACTAAGATATCTTTTCAAAGGGGAGTGTCAGATAATACTAAAAAATACTTCCAAAGAAATCTGAGCATATCAACAGCTTCTGTTAAAACAAGAGTGGAACAGGTTATTCGATTTGGACCTTCAGGCAATTTGAAAAAGTGTACGTTTGTTTCGAAAGGTCTGAAAGTTTCCACAAACAATACATTTGCAATTTTAATGAAAGGGTCAGATTACTACTAGGTCAGAGTTTTCGAGCATACTTGGTCAAAGACTGGTTAAAATCGTTTCTACAAATATTTTGATTCTTAAAAGATACAGAAAATTGTATAATAAGAAAAATTAAAATTGGACATATGAAATTAATTATTTTACATATTTTAAGAACTATTATAAAATTGTAGAAATCTCCGACTATTAGTTTAGATATGTGAGTATAAATATGTTAACTTTAGTGCCCTATTATTAAGAAACGAAGACATTTGGTTATTAAACATTTCGTAAACCATTTAAGAAATTCTTAAAGCTTGCCTTGAAATATTGAGACCTATGTCTGTTATACTCTCTATGTAAGAAGAACCACCGACGTCAGGAAAGCTTGGGACCGCGAGGCAAGCGCACATTTCTCGAAATCCGACCATTTATCACGATCTCGAAGAGGACGTCGATAGTTGATAGTTTCTTGCAACTTCGGTTTTTTTATCGGTCGATCGGTCCAACGCGTCACGACACGATACTCGACGATTTTCTGAGAAAAACAGAACGATATTTTCTGTCATCGGACGGCCACGATTTTCTGGAGAATTTTCTGTAAGTCGATTGAAAGGGAGATTTGTGGGATAAAACGCGTTAGACTGCGCGAGCAACTTTCGAGATAGTGAAGTGTCGAGTTACAGAAGAGGGATCGAATGAATTTCACCTTTTTGAAAATTGAGAGAAATATCAGAGGAGCCTTCATTCTTTTACTGCTACGATTTTTGTAGTTTTCTTTATTCTTCGTTATTGGGGAAACGAAATTTTATTGGTGTTTGAAAGTAGAGTTAGAGAACAATGATAAAATTTTTATTATTTCAAGAACGTAATAATTTTTGTAAGAATATATTATACATCCTAAACGTAAAATGTTATTCCTCTTTTAACGTTATTTTCAATTCTGAAGCTTCCAGCACGTGTATATTCTGCGAGTAGTACAAGTCGACTATATACAGCCTCTTATTTTTGCGGTGTTAAAATAACATTGATAGGAGTATTTTTTAAAATACGAACGTAATATAGAACACAAGATGGAGGAGACAAAAATAAAAAATTAACAATGGTTGAATATTTATCTGAAATGAAAGAAAAAACTTTATTACAATAGTATCACGTGAAAATATATTGAAATAAATTTTACAGATTTTATACACATAAACAAATTTTTGTGAAAATACATCTTGCAGAAATGAACGATAATACTTATTTTGTCTAAAATATACTATTTTTAATTTTATGGAAATAATTTCGTTTGATCAGCGCTCAGCAAGTAGAGCAAGTCAACCATTTCCGCCACCCTAACCTCACGAAAATCGCAAAACCAATATCACGCTAAACTGAGAGCAACTATAACAGGAAAAATGAAAAGAGGAGAAACGATAAGCCAGTGCAGAAACAAAATTTCATAAGTGCTCATTCCTTCGCTCATAATCCTTCATCAGTTTCTTACGTCGCGATAAGGAATTCAATTTATCAACTGCAATTACGTTCTCGCGCGTTTCGAAACCAGAGATCTCGTGTCGAGATCCTCTTCAGCGGATCGAAAGGAAAAACAGGAGGTATACGAATCTGGTAATAAAAAAATGAATTACAATGTCGATAAGGAATACGTTCTTTTTGAATATAACTTCATTTCAGAATTACGATCCCTGCGAGGGTTCGATTGTTGATACGGCATTAGTCACGTTATCGAATCGCTCAGCAGTTTCGTGGAAACAGATGGAGGAAAAAGAAATTCTTTCGCCAAGCACGTCCAAGCTCTTCGTTAGAATCCCGACTAATTAAGATCTATGATAGGGGCTCCCTTATTAACGATGACCGATTACAGCTATTGATACGGTGGTGCACACATGTGAGGCGGATTTATTTTCCCGACTGTTGATCAGATAGGGAAGTGGCGTGTTGGGTTTACAAAAGACTCCTGCATTAATGTAGTTTATCTAGTATAGGCGGTAGCGTCTAAATCAGATATTTTCTTATAGCGGAGAGCGAAATCAGTTTAGGGGAGCGAATCACGCCAACTACCTGCTTCACTCGAACGTTTCCACTGCTTTTTACCGCTGCGATTATTTTCTTCGCGAACCTTTCAAGCTGACGGTCTCTCTCCGCTTCTGATAAATCTTCAATTTATGAGAGAAAGCTCGGAATCGTCTAATCACAAATAGGCCTTGAATCTAAAATAACTTCTAGGTATCGTTGACCACAAAAATATCTGAGCACGTTAATTATTACGTAAGTATTATGCAAAAATGCACAGGGTATTTAATAAGTACGCATTTATATTATATCTTAAGGAAGCAAAGTAGACGAAACAGTTTTTGAATGCTCATAATTTTCCAAAAGCATTTTTGGATATAAGTTTATATACACTTGTTTTATTTTCTAGATCTCATTTTTAACAAATGTTTATAAATATATTAGTAATGTCATGAAACGTTATTCATATATATATTTTAATATAAATTAACGATAAATGGATGATGTTCCTTTTGTTATATTAAGTAACTAGATACGTTTGTCTAACTAAATATGAACGTGAATAAATTACTGATAACGTTGTTGTTAATGTTTCAAATCATGTGTGCTTCTTTTTATATTAAAAAGTATAAGAGGAACACACAAGGGTCTCTTATTACATTCGGGAATACCTTTGTGGCGTGCAGTTACAATACTGTTTTGCGCTTCTTATAAACTCCATTATATTTTATTACAACAATTGTGTCACCTCGTACGAATGAAAATTTCATTCGCTTGGGCCATTCATTGTCATACATATTTCGCGCGTTTCTTTAGAATGACTGTACCAAGGGAATAATCAACGAGAAACCGCTCAAAAACTGAAAAGAGCTTCTCCCATATTACCTCACGTCCGTACCCTTTTTACGTTTCACTTTCTCTTCGTATTTTATTTCTTCTTTACAATATGTCATTTCACATACTATCTAATATCGCTGGTAATATTAGTTACCTTTTTAATAATATTTCTAGTGTTCCATTAATTCAAATTAATTTATAATATTGTGTAAATATTAAGTTACGATGTATATTCGTAGTTTCCACATTGGTTTTTTTGTTTTTTATGTTTTATACTAAATTGAAATCAGGGTTTAAGAGTAAAATACAATTTTTAATAATTTTAAATAAAAATTATGAATAAAATGAATTATTCGTGTATAATGAATAATTTTTTACTCCATTGAATTTTGAAAAATGATTGTATAATTGTTATATATAAATTTTAATTTATACGAATGTCTTTAATAATTTCTTTTATTCATGAATAATACTTTTTATTCGACTAATATTCGAAGCAGAATTTTTTTTAATAACACCCATCTCTGATTATTAGGTATACTCTTAGGAAGATTAAACCATACTCTCACTATTTTAAACAAATAAGTAAGTACATTTTTATGTAAATTAACTTATTTTAGTGAATGACATTTACAACAGTAATAAATACAAAAAGTCTACTCAATATATTTGATTTCTTCGATAATCTTGAATAAAAAACACTATATTTGACTTGATACATCGAATTTGTCCAACAATAAACCTCAAATATTATCATTATCACTACAACGTTATATTCCCTGGCCGTGCACCATATAACCTACTACAGAATATAACGTTGGAAGCAGTGAGAACTGCTTATGCTCGTCTGACCACATACTGACTGTTTCCACTAACGCATCCCAGTTGATAAGGAGTATCTGCAACATTCCTGCATCTTCTCTTGACTAGACAGCAAATCCCAATGAAAAACATTCCATTCCCCTCCGCTATAATATCTTTCACCAAAATTCAGTTCCAGAATCCACTCTCGTACCACTCCCAACCCTTCCTACAACCCCCGGGGCACATTGAAAGCGCAGCTTTCCAAAAATCGCCAAACCAGTAAATCTATTGTACTCCCGACCTTCAACCCCTTCCAAAGCCACACGCCAGGGTCACCCTTTCACCTCGCTGCACAAACACACATACGCGTGCCCATAACAAAGCGAATCACCCAAGAAAGCATTAATCTTGATATTACACAGACGTTTTGCAAAAACAAGAAAAAAAAAATGGAATTCCACGTCCATGCCACGGCTAATGCACGTATATCGTATCCGGCGACGAATCGAGCTTGGCGCGGGTACAAGCCAGCGAAGATCGAGCCAACGTGGCTCGCTTAATTTAATATTTCAACCCCCTTCGCCGCGTCCCTCGACCCGCTCCGCCGTATTCGCTATTAACTTGACGCCGCGTCGGAGTCTCTCCATTAGCTATTCCTTCTTTTTTCCACCGCCGCGTCTCTTATTTTCCTTCATTATTATCCCTTCGCCAGTCGAGAGGGAGACGTTCTGTTTCCTATTAATAATCCAGCGCCAGGAGTTCACGTGCGATTCGAATCCTTGCTCGCGTCCGATCCGAATATCACGGCGATGTTTTCGCCACTCTCCAAGGCCGACAAGTTATTCTTACGGCGCTTCTTCACCCTCGCGTGACGGGTCAAGGGTCAGGGAGGGAGGGGACGAGGAGAGAGAAAGAGAGAGGGGGACGGGAGCTTGACGGAGAACGTCGAACGATTATTTTTAGGGGCGTCGGATGAATTTCTTAGCGGGCCTCGATGCAATTAGGCACGCGAGATGCACCGTTCGTGCCTGGCTTAGATCTAGCGAGGAGTTTCTGGCGAACGTCGGTGACGGGTTCAACTGGGCGGCTTTCCCTGATTTATCGAACTTTTTAAGAGCTTCCAAGTTTTTAAGAATCCTGAAGACCTGGTGTATTGTTACTAGACTGCGGATATTTATGCGCTTGTAAGAGATTTCTATTGATGTGGAGTGAAATGTAATCAAGTATGTTGAAACATCGTTTAATTAAGATTCGATTATTTAGATCTGTTTTCTTATATCGTGTAAGTAATTTTACTGTTTTTAGCGATGTATACAAACAGAGTATAATAATACAAGTAAAACAATTTCGTTTTTCCCAAGAGTGTTGTTAGTTATATTTTTAACGAAATTACTTTCTGAACAGCCCAATATATTGGTACTATAAGTGTATCTGTGGTTGTAAGGCAAAACGATGTCTGTTTTCGAGATATTGGCGTTTAAAGGTTTCAGCTTCAGTACTGTCTTATGGACTTGTGTCTCCTTGAACCGTTATTTTTAGGTGAAAAGATTCTTTTAATGCATTTCTTCCTTTCTGAAAATTTAGATTCTATATTCTAGGTGTCAATTAAGAATTTAACTTGATTTTATGAAAATGTGACATAGGTCGTTTTGCCTTACAAACTCAGATATACATATATGTATATTTCACATATTATTGTATAGATGTACCTAGATATATGTTAACATTTTTTTTCTTTATGAATCATACACAAATTTTAATAAGTATATTAATATTTGTGATAACTAGCCATAGTTAAATTCATAACTTATATTAATATTTATTAAATTCGTTGTAGATTAATACACATATATTAAACTTAGAATAAAATGTATAATATACATGATTTTTATTGGACCTAGATAGATTCTAATTCATAATATAATGTATGCATATGTAAATGCATGTATTACAACACGCGAGAAAACAGTATCTATTTACAAATATCCTCCATACATTGTGGTACAATTCAACTTTCGAAAGTATTAATTACTTCCTGAGTTCTAGTATAATAACCAATGTCTCCATTATAAGTTTCCCAAGTTTCTACCCTAAACGCAACGCAGCGAAAGGATTAAATACACGTGGACTTGGCTAGCCACAATCTCCTTGGTTCCCCCAATCTAGCTATCAATTGTTATTTCCGTTTGTAACTGTAAACGATGCCAAGAGAACTAGTAACATAGTGATCTGTTTGCTATAATTCCTACCGAATAACATTGAAGTTGTCCCAGTGGCACGATATAGAAATCGTGAACATACGAACACGATACACAAGAGCATTTGCAGGATTCACAGTAATTTTAAGTGTCTCCAGTTACAATATCTCTATTGCAATACAGTACTACAAACATTTCCAGCAATTCTACAGTTAATAATATAGACACATTGAAAGTTATTTCAATATTTCAAACTATACTGAATCATGTCTATTTTAGAAGCAGTGGCAGATAGCCAGATTGATACGAGCAGATTATGATTGTCAAGTGCACACTTATCGAACAAATATTGAAAATGACATGAGTTCTACGTTATCCCAAATGAAAAAATTCTATTTTTTGTTTTCGATTTATTTTCACTGAAAGGAATTATGTACTATAACAAAGTACATGTGTGGAACCTCGATTTAGTATGAGATTCTATTTCAGAGGAATCGAAATGGATTGAATCACGAGCACGATACTTCATTTTTTCCTGGTTTATTCTGACTTTGGAAGCAGAGAGTATATTTGAATTTTCTTTCTAGATGTAGAGACAGTATAAAATGAAATGATATGTGCTGATTCTCGATTTAATGTAAGGTACTATAAGACAATTTGAATAGCTAGCATGATCTTTCATTTTTTTTTGTTCTACTATGACTTCCAGAACACCCATAGTATATTTGAAGCTTTTAATCTAAAAATAGAGTTAGAGACGAACTAAAACAAAATAACTACGTTGAATCTTGATTTAATATGGGATTCTATTGAACGAATTGAATTACAAGTATGATTTTTTAACTTTCTTGGGTTCTACTACGACTTTGAGAACAGCCATTACATTCAAACTATTCAATCTAGATACACATACAGACTAAACTCAAAACCTATGTTGAATCTCGATTTAATATGGGATTCACTAGAACGATTTTTTAATTTTTGTAGGTTCTATTACCATTTCGAAAACACCCAGAACATTTCTATTGTTTAATCTAAAACAAAAGACCTATGTATATCGAATCCCGACTTAATGTGCGATTCTATTAGAGGGACTGAACCACTATCACGATATTTCAACCCTAGAGAATAGCTCATAAGCCTGTCACGAGCAATGCGTACAATTATTATTTGTCGCCATATTTGGCCGCATCTGTCAATTAGCCCTGCCATTTCCTTCTATTTCCCCTATCTCGCGCTCGTGACATCGCTATACACGCCTTCATTTCAGTTTGAATCACCGTTCCTGAACGACTTCCTCTCACGTGATTACATCCACCCTCATTGACGAGACAGACGATACCGTGACACACTCTGCGTGCGTGTTGCACGAGTATTAACGGTGACGTTTAACCTGCTTCCGGTCGTGACGAGAGCCAGGGATTAATATCCTCTGTCTGTTCGATCGAGTTCCCGCGAGTTCTCGCGAAAGATAAGGAAACGAAGGTTATTTCGCGACGATGCCAGTCTCGGGACAATAAAACGTGTAGTTCGAAACCGCGGGTGGTCAACGAGGTCTTGATCGGTGAGATAAAACGCGACATTCGATACCCGCTGCTCGTGGAACATCCGATTGGAGCGGTTAAGTCTGTTGCTGCGATCGGAATTAGAAATTATGGCCTCTTCTCGGGGGAGAAAAATTGATGCTGCGGTAGGAACTGATTCTGGGTGAGAATTAATCCCGCAGAGGTCGAAATGGGATTGGTCAGACGATTCGTATTCGTGAATGTATTCGTACGTCTTCATGTGGGTACTTTTTATGTGGTTGATGACGTTACCAGTAATTGTCTTTCGAATTTAAAACATACAGTCCTGAAAAAAAATTAAATTTGGATGTCTGATGAATTCATAAACAGACAGCGGATTTTTGTGGAAATTCCTATTTTCACAAATACAAGTACAAAAGTGGAATTTAATTAAAAGTTTCTATCGCTTTGTAAATATTATAAAGTGTAACCTTCGATAATTTATATTTTATTCATATGTTATATGAATTCTGTACCTTCTGGGACGTTGACATTTCTGATAAATGCATAAGGAACTGCAGTCTATTTATTAGGGAGAATTCATAAGTAAACCAGTATTTATAGGAATAAGAACTATAATTTTGAATTGCTAGAAAGAAATTAAATCGTAAAAAATACGAGGAAACATTATTCGTTATATGGGGAATTATTAATGTATGCGAAACTGAACGATCATATTCTACGTATAAAAAATCGCCTTAGCAGGGATGAGCTACAATATTCACATATAATTAACGGGCGGAAACTTTCAGAGTTTCTGGGGGATTAAATTTGCATCCTCTCCACTGTCGAACGCGCGAATTCATTAGCGGCAACGATTTTCCGAGAGTTCAGTGTGCCGCTAATTATAAGTTGCTTTATAGTTCAGTTCGATTTTCATCTTCAACACGGTTCAATCATATAACTACAATGTTCGTTACTCTTGTGGTTCGACAGGGTTCTGTACAGCCTTCTATAATATAACTTAACTGTGTACTTTTGGGGCAACATTAAGTATAAAGTTCAGAAAAACGTGTACTTAGACTGTAATGATTAATTAAGAAAAATTGAGAACGCTGGTACGTTATCTCACAAATAATGCAAACATTGATACTTTTTCATTGTTAGAAAAGAAAATGAAATAAAGTGCAAACATTTATAACTTTTAATTAATGTTTCAAATTTCGTTTTACTAAATTAGGTGACTACAACATGTCGTTTAATTATATCACGTTTGTTTTTTTATTTTCTAATTCTTCTCAACTAGAAAAGAAGCAACATAGGAAGATCTAGAAAAATTTGTGTGTTCTCATACAGCACCAGATTATTAAGCTTATGTTTATCAGTTAACATGTTTAAACTAAAAGAATCTATTATTAAATTTTCAAGTCAGATCTGTCATATTTAAATTCATTTATAAAAGAGTTTTACAATGTTCGTACAGTATTTTCTTCATAATCTAAGATTAATACTGCATACATACTATAATTATATTCGAACCTAAATAATTGTTATTTAACTCTTTAGTACTATATTAATAGTCATAACGTCTAGATTTCTAAAAATTGCTATGGTGCTTGTGGCAAACTACAACAGAATAAATCTGGGAGAAAACAACCCCAAACAGAGATGCCAGGCGAGCAGAACTTTTTGATGTCATCATAATAGGAACAGAAGTGGGGGAATGCACGCTGTTCGAGCATATTGGGTCCCCACTCTCCCCCACTCCTATTTCCATTGTAGTGACGTTAGAGCTCTGTCTACCTGGCATCCCTGACCAGGAAGGTCCGTGGGAGTTGAAGACATGGGCCAGTTAATAAGTAGCAGTCTTGCGGGCAAAATGTGAAAGTGTATAAATAGTTTGTGTATGCATATCACAATTATATCTATAAATACATACACTGTGTGTTATATCAAACATAGTGTTTTTCTGGAGTACCACAGTGATATAATTATGCAACATAGTGTACACTGTACATGTGTCACTTATAAGATTATTTAATATTTCTTACGAAATGTTGAGTTATCATTTAAAACAAAACTTCAAGGAAAGGATTATATTATAGTTTTAATTTAGTTCTTCACCTATTTATTAACTTCTTAGTTGTACTACCATTTATGAAATCTTTCGCGAGACGCAAAGTTAACCACAGAACCTGTAGAATTACATTTGTTATTTTCTCGATTAAGTGCTCTGCAGACAGAGACGATGTTTATTTAAACTTTTCCACTCGAAGCAACTCCAACGGTACTTGGGTATGCTATATGTGTTCTGTTGCGACACGTTTTGTACTTATGCAACTACTACACCAGTTTGACCTGTCCACTTCAGTGACAATTGAAGTACAAAATCCAGTGTTCGCGGCTTGATTAAATTTTGTTTTAACCGGATGCATCGAGGTGTTATTTGCGAACATCGCTGCTGGTTGTTTCGACAACATTAGACGAGACTTTGTAGTTTCTCAAGATTGCCAAGTTCCTTAGAAAAATGAAAGTACGAGATTATCTAAATGTAGTGCTTGAGAGGGAAGTAAGTGAAGACAGAATTTGGGTTATAGTTTAATTTGAAGAAAATAACTTTTAGGGTGTATCCTTTGAATTTTAAATGAATGAAAATCTTTCGTATGTAAATTGAAAGCCTGTAAGTGAAGAAAATACAGGTATGTCAAAGCAAGCAGAATGTAACGTTAACGTTCATAAACTGAACGTAAAATTTTCAATCTTCTTGAATTTCATGAAAGGACATCAATTTTATGATATGTCTAATTCATTTCATAATACGGATGAAATATGTACAATTTTACATTTTACAACTTTGCTAACTGGTTCTTACTGCATTCTTTCTTCAAATATTCGCGTTTTACGTCTGTGCTTTTTATGTGTACAATGCTGCTGTAGAAATCCTTTCATTTCCTTGAGGGCCATTACGTCACGTGCTGTGTGACGTAAATATATTTGTGTATTTTGCGTAAGGCTGATGAAATATTGCTAATTTTTTTAATATTTTTATGCGAACATACACTTCCTTTACTATTTATGTTAATAAGAAATGCGTCAAATTTTACATATAACCCTATTTAAGAGTATGCACATAGGTATTAGAACACTTATATTCTTCAGTGAACTTTTTTTGCAATATATAGAAGTAATTACATAATATTAAATCAGTTTTTCTTCATAAATTCTATTTTAAGTACACAGGATTTTGGACCTCAAGTGACAAAAATTTTAAGAGGTGATTTTATATGTCAAAAGAGACGAAAACCAAGAATGACAAAACTGTGTTTGTAGCTTCGTTTCAGAGCGATTCATTGTTGCAGAGATTTAAAGTTGCCTGAAGTGTGTCTGACATAGGGCTTATTCTACTGGCGGCCTGGTTTAGTCAGGTCAGTAACTATGCGGTCAGTAGAATGAGTCCCAAGTTAGACACATTTCACGTGTATTTTAGGTGTTTATCTAACAATTAATAACTCGGAAACGAAGTCTGGAACGTAATTTCGTTCATCTTCACTTTCGTTTTATTTTAGCATAAAATTCACATCTTAAAATTTTTGACATCTTTCGACGAATTCGTTGTATATTTAATGTATGTATCCTAGTTACAGGATGTGCCTTTACTGTATCTCGTTCTGAAATCTTTATTTAGTGTTTAAAAATGTTTAATAAATTATTTATTGATTAAACTCTCTAATGCAGTGCAAAACAGTAATTCTTAACATTTCATGAAATTCAATATTAGTTCTGTAACGTTTCCCAAATACGAATTTGTCATGATTAAGGAAATGTTCTAACACTTTTGGACGAGAATGTAAATAAAATAATTTAAAATGTATTCACTATTTTTATTTTTCTTCTATTAAAGTTACTTAAAAAATTAAATCAGTGGATAAATTTTAAAAGGAAGTATATAAGTATACATATACGAAGTTGAGAATTGTGTGATGCAAGGATGAACGATGTTCACTCAAGGACCTCCCTTATCCTTTGACTGGAATCCACTGTCTTTTTCGCTCATGCATTGCATGAATTATGCAACAATACGTGCGTCACTTGTTTGTCTCGCCAAGGAAATTCGTTCGCGACGTGTTCATATAGGATGTAACTCAATTCCCATAAGTCTGCACGTATTCGCTCTTTTCACTTATCCATCCACTGAGAGGCTTTGCAGGTGTTAGAATTGCGCGCGAAATTCTTAGTGGATTCGTGCTGAATCGTGTGTGCTTTGATAGGAAGTCAGAGATCTACCAGATTGTACGCGTGAGAAACAGAAAACTGTCCTCGTTGATCTGTGTACCATCCATGTACTATTGTTTTATTCAATTATAAGTTATCCACGTGGAAAAACAAAACTTGTTTGGAATGAAAATTCTAGGATTTTCTGATCAAAACGTGATAGTATGGCTTGTAAACAAAAATCAGAAAAGGGTGTCGTGTTTTATTCCTCCTTGAAATATTATATATTTTATTGTATTATAATAAATAAAGTATCACGAATCATTTTTCTTAATTTTAGGAACGATTTTTTATTTATTTTGATAATTATATGCAACTGAATGATTTTTCTTTCAAAGTCACTCCAAATCCTGATAATATTTTATCATAGTATATAATATTTCTCTAAAGTTCACCAAAAGAAAATGAGAAGTTTTTGAAAATTTTCAAAATATCATTCAAACTACCTGCCTACATAAATTCCAATTTCAAGGCAAAACGTGAAAATGTATTTCCTACATTTAGAGTACAAGACATTAAAAAATACAAAATTATTAAAATGTATTGAAAAAATGAAATATTTAGGAATTCGAGAATTGTTTTAAGTATGGCTAAGCTCCCATGGCCTTCATGTACAATACTAACAGTAAGTACTTTTTGTTATTAAAAAGTGGTTACACAGTTTAAAATTGTTTGTTCGAGTCTAACATCTACCTATTCAAAAGTTTAGTTCTACCTCTGAAAGCGATGACCGTCTCTTTTAACGTACCCCACACCGTGTTTCAATTTACCAATTTCTGCAGTGTATTTCTTGTATCACTATTCATCTGCAACTGTTCCATTGCGCTATGGAGTGTGAGCAATAAATTTGGCAGTAAATGAATGGGGTCATAATGACCTCGCCACACTAGCTGAGAGTTAACTCCATGAGTGGAAAGAGCGAGTGTATTCACCGCAAATCAGTTATATAGTGCACCGTTTATTGAATAGAAAAGTTTTCAATCCATCTTTACTTTAGAGAAACTAAGCAGGTATTATACATATGTGTATTTAATTAAAAATGAAAATTATGCAAGGTATTCTTTAAGAAATGAAGAACAATCCTTTTAAACTTCTGAATATTCTTTCTTCTCTTAGGACCAGTGCACATGAGCGATATTTTGACGCACGATCTTGTATTTCTTTATTTTTCTAATTACAAACAACGAAGACAGACATATTGTGTACATTGACCCTTAACCCTTTGCACACCTTTGTCGAGCATGAGTTGACATAAGAATTCTTTATAGGTACTCCTAAGTTGAGTCACACTTGACATTTTTAAATTGATTTAGAATGATAGGAAGTTATTCGAAAGAAAATTGAAAGAAAAACTTGGAGAATTTGAAAATAGAAAAATCGAAAAAAAGTTTTTCAGAAAATATTCTCCATAACGCTAGAATTCGCAATAGTCTTCTAATTACTCGCATCAATCACGAGACAATGTTCAAGGAATATGTTCTTACTCTTTGTCATTGACCCCGAAATAATGGAGTTCAGAGCGGAAAAGATCAAACGTAATTGGAACAACGATTCCATCTCGCAGCGTCCGCAAAATCTGATCTCAAACCGTGCGTCAAAGTGAATTTCATTTTTCCGACCCAATGATCCGTCATCGACGTTCAAAATTCGCGTCGTTGCTCGCGAAACGTCGATAACACAACCCCCGACTAGCGGTTTTGTTTTTCTCGTTAACCGATCGCCCTTCCCAGAGCCGAGTATCGTATCGCGCCAGACTCGAGGCATGATGACTTGTTGGTCAAGCCAGAGATCAGCGATCATCTATTTGTCTCTCGTCCAATTTCGATTAACTCTGGAAAGCTCAAGAAGGTGTGTCAAAATACGTTCACGAGCTTTTAAACAATATGTCCTTTCAGCGAAATAGTTAGTGCACAATAAATGTCTCCAATCAGTTTTTTGTGATAGAAGAAATTTATAGTTAATTTAAAATAGGCTGTTAAAGGAAGAAATTAGGCATGCTTGTATTCTCATTTTTATTAAAAAGGATCTTAAATCTTCTAATTGCTTGAGTATCCTAAGGTTAGCCTGTGAATGGAGGTATCCTGATATGTAGTTCATCGAAAGACTATCTTGATTCATAATAAGTTTGTACCTGAAAGCCAGGGTAACTCAAGTTCATTTTTTTCAAAATTAAGTTTTTTAGAGGATCTTACTGTTTTCTCATTTTATTAGAATAATAGGAATTTTGTTAAGTTACCTTATAAACGAAGAAAATTTAATAGTGTAAACTACTTTAAATACTATATTAAGAAATAGATAAAGTATTTGTTTTTCAGCTCTCCTGAAAAATAACAAAAAAGTACTTGGGTCATATTGACTCCCAGAGACAGAAATATTAGCTGCCTAAAATTTGGTCATCAAGTAAGTTTGGTCATACAGCATCAAGTTAAATTACACACCTAAGAGATTTATAGGGAATTTTCAATAAGATTTTTTAAAAATTTTAAGTTCGCCAATGATTATTTGAATACTTTTCTTGAAGTTTTATAGTACGTGTGCTTAGAGAGGAATTTATGGCATACATGGTAGTAAGGAAGAATTTAGTCTGAAGCAAGACACTTGTATTTTACATTTATAGGACACATCTATATTTTACATTTCTGGAATAAGGAATCTATATTCTACTTTACCTTAAGTACCGATTTCTAGTCAAACGCATTCCAAGAAAGCGTGTATGAAATAGTAAAAGGGAAGGGACTACGTAAAGAACATAATAGAATTCGAAGTCATGTGGAGACTATTGACTATTGATTTGCAGGATAAAGGGGTGGCAGGTGAGATTACATTGGGAGGTTGATTCGCTTAAAATTTCATACCTCCATTAAAAATGTAGATTCCAGTGAAATGTGTTACGAATAAAATCTCTCAGCTTTATGAGAAGAATTGCTTCTTTTGCAAGTATTCAAATTTTCATTTTTCTAATGCAATTTAGATACGCATAAGTCTTCAATTCTTTAACGTACGATTAAAAAGAGCAATGTTCTACAAATTTTTATTTGTATTTGCAGAAAATCAAATATAAATTTAATCCCTATATAGGAATTCAAGCTAATCCCTATTGTTTTTTAAAATTTTACTTCATTTACTATTTTCATAGTTAACATTTGAAAGTCGTAAAACGGAAGAAAAAGATAAAAATTAAAATAGTAATATAACCGACTTAGTTTAAAAATATTGTTCAATTTTGTTCGAATTTTTAGATACACAGTGTTAAAATAGAAAACAATTTATATCCCCTTAAAATTAAAATATGAGAGTGTAATCGTCTGTGATATTTGTCATTAACCTAATTCCTTTTTTACTTGAAGTTTTGATTTTTATAACAATTTATTTCGTGTATCACATTTATAATTATGTACTTTCATATTCAACAGATAGTATGTTTAGCGAGTGTTGCAATTTTATTGGCCACCACTGTACGTTTAGGTTCTATGAATTTGTTTTATGGGAGAGTCATGACGTGCCAGAGACGTAATTTGAGACCAAGTGGTTAAAGTTATATATTTCATGCCATAATGCGACAAAACATCAGTAAAATTTACGTGTGTCCATAAATCTCTGCGAATATGCGGTAGATAGTTATTGTTTGTCCATGTCCATTACATTACGAAAGCATTTTCGTGATTTAAACAACAATACCACTAAATATTACTATTAACTTGGGAATACATGTACGTACAAATGTTTACAATTTCTGGAGTTTATAGAGTAATTTGGAATTTTCGTTTGCGCGCTTTGGTTTTGCAATGGAATTCATGCTTGCTCGCATGGGATAATTGTCTACTAACAGTAATGATTAAACGCATTTAATTTGTCGTACGACATTTAATTGTGAATTGAAATTGAATATGCTTCGTGAATTTATCCTTTTATTAGACTATTTCGTAAACTATGTAATTTTTTGAGTAAAAGCAAAGATTAATTTACAAAGCGTTTACTAACTGTATTATATGGTAATTACGTTTGTTGTCCTAAATCTGAAATTTCTGCAGCTTTTTATCATACATGTAGAATTAGGTGGAATCTCGCATTATTCAGGATAGTAAAGCTGGCTGGATTATACATTAGTAGCATCTGTGCATACAGAGTGTTTAAGTATGAACAATTACAACGTACTAAGGAAACTAATACAACAAATCTTAGGTAGTTGAGCACAGAAGAGATTTTAGTTAGTAAAGAAACATTAAATTACCTACTTCATTGTTCTTATTTCTGTGCAATGTTTCGCATATTCTATTATATTTCAGTAGATCCATACAATAAAATATTAATTACAACTTAGAAATAAGTGAAAGAAATTTAAAAATAAATAAACACTGAAATGATATGATATACATATAAATATATCTCTGTTTAAAATATACAGAATCAAAAACTTAAAATCTTCTACTACAATAAAATAAAATACGATACAGTTAATCCTGCCAGTTAAATCTAAATAATAAATAAATAAACCCACGAACAGAAAAGTGCAGGGTGTTTAAACAAAAGAGGGTGTAATAGTTTGTCTTCATAATATACAAGAAAATAAGTAAAAAGCCTGTTGATCTTCACGCTCAAAACCCTTCTCATTGTTTATCGAAAGATGTCCTGGTTAAGTGATTATTCCGAAGCTCGGTTCTGACAGAATAAATCGCAATCCAATTCCACGCTCCCTAGCTAAATCATTTTCGAGTATCTCCGAGAGCCTAGCCGTGCCAAGACACCACCGTGTGCATTCGCAGCTGCTTGCATTCCCCCCCGATATGATCGTGGGATGCCTGTGGCTGACAAAGACTGTTCGTACAATGCAACGTGCGCAACATCTTAATGCAAGATCGTTACGGATACATGAAATCGCGATGTTAACGGAGGATTAGGTGCCGTATCAAACTGGCGTGTCTTGGAGTGAGTATGAAAATGCAATTACACTGTACCAGGAAATTCTCAATTCGAGAATTGAGAACGAATTTCTTTGACTGAACGATATATATAATCTTAAAATTATGGGCTAATAAGGTTGTAGCGTTAGGGCGATGTTCTCCTAGAAGAGACCTGTGAAAAGTTGAAACTTTTCGCTATACTTTCGAGAATACAGCCTACTGCTGCGCGCCACTCGAATCCTTTATCAGTTGTTGGCTCCTTAAATAAGAAATAGTAATATTCTGTTATAATAAAAACGAGATTTTCTTAAAATATGAAAAAAGGCGTCTGATAGTTTTAGCTCAGGATGCTTGAATGGCTTAGGGCTGCCCTGACAATATAATAAATTTTGTTTAGAACTTTCTATGCGCACATGTTTGTCTTTTTGAAGGAATTTCTCTCTGTCTCTGCTTGTTTTAACTTTGTATTGTACGTAAACATGTTCAAACTGAATTAAAAAAGATGGGAAGAATAAATCCACAGGAAATAAAGTTTTACTGCTACTGACTAAATTTTAAGGTCACTAGCTGCCTTCACATTTTAGTGCGAATTTCATAGCACTTGAATGCTGAACTGCTTGAGTAATATACCGTGAGGTGGATGAAATGTAAGGATATCTTTTGCACTGTTTATTACGATCAATTCAATTTTAATTCAAAGCTTTTCGGTTTATTATTTATCCATAAATAATTTACTGATATTGTATAGATCTATTGATATTATATGCTATATATATTATATAGTAAATACTTTGAATTCACCATATCAGTTGAATGTTAAAAGTAAGGCGAATCAAGAAGTATATTTTTCAGAAAACTAAAGACCTCTTTATAAGCTTGGAAAAATGATTTATATAAAGAATTAATATTAGGAAAAAAATAGAATTATCTAGTAAACGTTATCTTATTCACGTAATTTTTCTAAAAAATAGTTATATGTTACTTACAATAAATAATTTTGTTCCCATAACTTTGTTCAAATAATTTGTAGTTATTTATTTGAAAAAGTCTTTAATATGCTCTAAAATTTCTTTATTTATTTAGTACAAATTTTTTCGATAAATATAAATGCGTTTGTCAAACTGTTTCACGGTTGTTGCTAAAAAATTGTGTTTTTTGAGTTGTGTGATATGATACGCAATATTTGTTATTCCACAGTGAGAGTTGTGGGGGCAGACTGCCTAAAACGTGTGGCCAAAAAACATGTGAAAGTGTACTTCGATGTATCCACACCCATTTTTCTGAACTTCGAGATTAATTTTACTATAAAGCTATTTAAAAAAACTGTATTCAATCATTTTGTTCAAACAATATCGAACTTTTTATATTTTTCCACGTCATAAAATATTTCTTTGTAATAAAATATCCCTCTACTTATGGTAGAAATCTATCACACCCTGTCCTCATAATTCTTTATCTGAGAAACAATTCATTTTAATGACATTTTACAAGGAATATTTGCAAGCAATAATACCGTGTTTAATGATTTTCCATTCTTGGAATTCCAGTGTCACGTATCGTTTTCCATCCAGTTTCCCGTCTCTTTACGAGTACATAAAACACTAGAATATTTCGCAGAATATGAGAATACCTTAATGGAGCGTCGTTAAAACTTCGCGAGCGAACGTCAATTTTACGTGGCGTTGATCAAAGCACGTCAGCCAGCCTCTAGAGATTTGAGTGGATATCGACACCTAACGCTAGAAGTAGTTGGCTGACAAGAATGAAGATGAAAATCAAGTCAGGGTCTTGATTAATTAGCAGCGATATGTTGGCCATTAACAACGATTACGAAAACTCGAAATAATTCGAGGAATTCTTTTTATAATAGCAGGTAGATATAGAAGCACTTGTAATAAAAATACGACTAAATGAGAAACTTATGGAATAGAATAATACTTTTGAATAGCCTCGTTGAAGTTACGTAAGGAAATGAGCTGGCTCAAACTAGGATCGAAATTACTTGAGAAAATTCTAAGGTCCTCCACGGATGTTCCTCGACGAAAATTGCAATTCCTTTGCAACGTTCATTTGCTAACTTCGTTCGAAGTAACGTTCGTTGAAATCACAACGCGAGGAAATACGCAAAATTTCATTTAATTAAGGCGCCCTGAATAAATATTTTCCGTATAAAAGGCTAGTTTTTCCCCAAAAATCCTTCGCTTTTAACTACTGGCGTAGAGAAAATAGAAATTACTAGGAAGAGTATCTTTGAGATTTTTTTGAATGAATTTTTACATTGCATCGAGAGCACATTGTGGTTACTGTTACAACTGAGAATAATGTGATAACTAGAATCTATTAGACAGCAAGGAATATTTTAGGAATGGCATAACTTGAGGTATTTGTTCATTATTACACATTGTGGGTATTATGTAGAGTTAGTTTCATTTGAAATTTGATACAGGGTTTTGCATATTTAGGACAATTCAGAAGGATATGTCCCACTAGAATTTAGGAGTTACAAATATTACACATGGGAGGTTCGGTTTTGGAAATTAGGTAGGAATGTATTAGTTTCGAATACCCTATTTCACGACCATTTATCACTACTTGTTTTTAATCGAGGTATCATGTATTTAAAGTTCTATTAAAGAATTTTTTGTAGATTTCTAGAGTGCTACAGAGAACTTCCATTTATTGTTCTAATTCTTTTATGATATATTTGTAATAAAATATCACTACACATATTTTGTGAGAACAGAATATAAGAAATTGATTAATTTAACATATCCTCGAAAACTGTTGTGTGATTAATGTAACATTATGTAGCACGTTATTTATGAAATATTATTTTCTCTACTTCTTAGAACTAATCCATTTTATAAATTGCTTGTTTATAAAGTAAATGAATTTAAAACTGGAACAGAATTGTCGAACATAAGAGCATCAGATGCAGTAAGACAACGAGTACCTAATTACCAGAGGAACATTAATCCATAATTAAACAACCCATCGTACGCGATTAAGCTGATAAAACATTTCTCACATGAGCAGATGTAGTGAACCGTAAAGTAATAATAACGCGATTATTGGCTCCAACCCGCGCCAATGGAATTATGTCTACGGTCGATGATAACTCGATGATTTAACTTGACGGAGAATGAAATCCGCCACTTAAAAGCTAAAACTCAATTCAACTCTAAAGCAACTAGACTATGGCGTGAAATATTTGTCCAGTTCATTATTACAGTTTTTAACTTCGTTTCCCTTTATAAGCTCCCTTTTGATTTGATAATCAATTCCTCTCATTATGCAGGGTGTTCAACGATCGCAAGAGAAATTAAAATACGTACACGCATTATACGCATTATGAAATAGAATTCCTGCTTTTAAAATTTTAAAATTCATTTTTGACATATACATGACTAAATGTCCATGTATTAACTGGACTTTTAATATTACATAAGTTCAACAAAGATGAATTTCACTCTACTGTTGCTTCTGATTTGATGTATCTATTAATTCGTATTTTTCTAATTATAATAAGTATACATAGGTGTAGAAATGATATTAACTTATTAAATTTATTATAATTAATATATGTATATAATGTAATGCATATTTAGCACCTTTAAAATGAATTATCAGAAAATTCGATAAAACCATTAGTGCACAATAGGCCAGAGTTTGTCTAGCGTCCATAGCTGAATCGAAAGTAGTCGATTACCGTCACTGGTCAGACCAGCTACTGCATTTCTAAAAATATTTAGCGTCTGTCCTTATTAAATTGTTTTTATATTTCTTTACCATTCCTACCTTTTTGCCTGGATATAATTATTTATTTATAAAAAATTTCGCGTTCTCTTTCCTACATATTTACTAAATAAGTGTTTATAATCCACAAAATCATAGTTTCAAATAATACTATTGCAGGTGGGTGTAATTTGTTTAAATATAATTTAAAATGTGCACTGTAGTACCTTGTGCAATCATTATTATCTTTCCAACATTTCTTTAAAATTTCTTATTCTCTTAATACTTTTTGCTTCAAGTACATCAGTAGTCAATTACTTTCTATCCAGCTTTGGATGAAATCTGGCTTATTGTGCCCCATTTCTAGATCCCTTAAATTAGATCTAAAGGTAGATCTCCACCGTAAGTGATGCATCGCTTGAATAAAAATCATTTCGTTATTCAGCACAAGACAGTGTCCGCTGGCTTTGCGCCGGAAGTTAATCGAGGGCCAGCAGGCTGTGGGTGGAATAAGAGGTCATTAAGTGGAAACGGTTGGCCAAGAAAAACGTACACGTCGTGCTTTCCTTTATTGCCACTCGCGTAGATAGTCATCCTCTACTAGACACCCACAGACATTACAGTTGCAACGCTGTTGTACCATCGTTCCCCTTTAAATACATTCCAAAGTGGGAAAACGAGAAAATATAAAGTTCACGGAGTATTCATGAGCACTTCGTACATTCTTTATACGTATTCAATATTGGATAATAAATTAAACTAGATTAAATGGCCAAGCTTTAGAAGACAGAAACTCTGAAGGCCATTATTTTAGTTGCAAAGGTAATAATAAGGAATTTAGAAGGTTCTAATCGTAAAAAAAGTATTGGCTTTTATATTTGGCTGGTGTGATAGAATTGTTACAAGTCCTTTCATTTAACATCAAAATTCTTCATAACCAAAAATCTGGAAATTGTTAAACCTTGAAATTGATCACCTGAAGCGTTGGTATATACAGCAGAAGCTGATGATTTTTTTTTAGAATGTAGAGTACACAAGTGTGAAATAGTAAATTACAAGTGTTTCGTAGAGTTACTATCAATTTTATGGTTCTATGATGCTGATGTTTTTATAAAGGCAATATATCTTTAAAACAAATGAATGATTCGTATATTTAATACCAAGTCTACATGCATTTTCTGTTCACTAAACTGGGTCTTCTAATGTTTAATTTTTCATGAAGTTCTTTTCCCTAAAATAGATATCAGATAAACACCCATTGTTATTACAATCTCTTTTGTAGTTTGATTCCTGTTTTATTGAATCAGAGCCAATAATTCGTTCTCAGCAGTATCCGAAGGTCGTCCGAATTGCGGTTGATCTCGAAGTGAAATACGTCCAAAAAGAAAACGAATAAGCTGTGTATAATGTTAAAATATTCATTCATTTGCAACTTCACCATATATTTGTCAAATATTTTTGCAAACTGGAGTCCCATTGTTGTCTGTCTCAAACTCGTACAATACAGAGTTTATTCACAGACATCTTCCAGTTTTTACTTCCTTTATAAA
Organism: Calliopsis andreniformis; assembly: GCF_051401765.1. Lineage (NCBI taxonomy): Eukaryota > Metazoa > Arthropoda > Insecta > Hymenoptera > Andrenidae > Calliopsis > Calliopsis andreniformis. Next base: position 11,301,409 of record NC_135064.1, on the reverse strand, counting down.
AGAACCAAGAATTCTCTATTTTATTATTTATGCTCAAAATAGATCATCTGTAGTTAAAGCGAATTGAGACTTTTCACTTTGGCTAATCATCGTGGATGATTCATTCATAGCGAAAAGTGTGAAGATCGTTTTCATCTGCATTTCATGCAAAACGAGAAGTCTAAATTCGCCTTTATGTGTGACGTTATGTTTGCTGTGTGACGTATATGCTATATACCAATTGCTCTTCATCATTATAGTAATAAGAAAGCAGACAGAAGTTTCGCACTCATCAAATAGAATTACCATAATTTGCATGCTCTTCTAGCTCTCATCTTTTAATTTGAAACCATCGCTAAAAAACGATCCCATTATGGGCATCGTCAAACACGTGCTTCCTTGCCTGGGCACATATTAGGACGATAGGATTCTCCCGTCACTCTCCCATTTCTATCGTTCCTGGACGCGTGAAAGGCCCCATTAGCTGTCAATAGGGTGTCCATAAATCAGCAGAGCAGCTGCAGTCGTATCGATAATAGCTACATAGACTAGTATAATCGATGTTCCGCTACCGGCTACTAACCTGCGAGACCTTCGCGCGGCTTTCCTCCGAAAGCGAAATTAAACGTTCGTGATTAATACGATCGGCGAGTTTCGTATCGCTGCCTATTCTGTGCCCTATCGTTCGCTATCTGTTGTATTCCCGCAGCCAAAGCGGGTCGAAATGTTTGCCTCGAAGTTCCCCAGGAAATGCGCGGCTACGTTCCTGGAGACTTGGGTCGAACTTTCGAAAAAGGGTTCCCTTGCTTGCAGAAATATCGGGTTACCTATACGACTGTCACGTGGGTGTATAGGGTGAAAGATGAAAGTACTCCAGGAAGCACGATTACTGCTGATATTCAGTGAAATTTGCAGAGCATTAAGGATACTAGAGCGGCGAAATGTGTTCCTGTCAGGGCTGATCTATCTATTCAGTGGCAAGATGGAAAAAGGGATGTATGGAAGGAGTAGAGGAAGAAGTTTGGGATTCCTGTGTAGTAAAAAAGCACTGTTGGGCTATTACTCAAGCGGCTGTAACAGACTATAAGTTTCTTTTGTATAATGTATACTGAGTCAACGTGTAGCTATCAATCATCTAAATATACAGGGTGTTAGTGAGCTATGCTGGTTGAAAGTAAGAGTGAGCGAGTCGCAAGAAAATTTGAATTATTTATTAACACGAATATTATAGAAGTGTAATCTTAAAATCTATAGGATGTTTAGCTATAGATGGGGAAAACATTAAAGGGGAAATTGTAGACGTCGAAATAAGACTAAAATTATGTATAATAGAGTTGATTTATGCAATAAACGCAGCTAATGATAAGCATTTAAAATTAGGTAAAATATGCCACCGTATTGACATCCGACAAAAAAGTTTTGGCTGTGGTTATACGAACCTTGTACGCTAATTTATTATATCGATTGGATATTAAACACAAAAAATCTTGAAAAAAAATTGTTCACAAAGAAGTTTAAGACAGTAGTTTTCTAAAAAGGTTTGGAGAAGTAAACTATATATCGTATTAAAATCCGCTACTCATAATGCCAGCCAAAACGCAATATCTTTAAAAACAGCTGTCTGGATGGAAGCCAGACACCCTTTCATAATAATAAATTTGCTTTCTTGACCGATATTTTACGCTTGAGGCATACAAAGTGATCATTATGATTTCGTTCTGTAACCAGGAAAACAGGATAATAAATGTTTCATAATTGTATCGTCCTATTAGGTATCCAGATTCTTGAAACTTTCTGTGATTTGTGTTGTAGAAAATGGGAAATAGTATTTCATGCTATTACAGTAATTTTAATATTATATACAGGTATTTCTCCATTGAGCATATTATACATATTTATTTTACTGCTTGTAATCGCTCGTTAAAGATATCATTCTCTTTCCTCGAGCGATATAATAACGAGAAGAAGCAACGATTTCTTATATTTAATTTAATATATTTTACCAGTAATGGTAATAAAAATATAGAAATAATTTAGCTATACTCGTTATAGTCTTACGATTCGTTAGAGACTATAGGCGATATAATTTAAAAAATGTTTTGAATTAATTTACGTGGCAATAATTTATATTTACTTTTGTCAGGAAGACTGAAACAAAAACTCCAAGAAAAGAAATACAAATAATACAGAAGTTTACGAAATTATAGCGAGTAATACTATACTTTTTATACAGAATGTTTGAAACAAAATTTCGGTACTATGCAAAAATACAGAAAAAAAATATTCTTTTAATATGTCCCAATTGCTAACACGAGCATAAATTTTGTTCGCCAGGCAATATTAAAGTTCCAGGGTGCATTACCTTTAATATCCAGGAGTGCAATGTAACAGAACTTTATTAAAATTCTCTTCTACGCTTAACAAGAAAAGTTTCTTCCTACGCTCAAAACAATTTAGTGAACGACTGTAACCACAGCAGTTCTTCCTGAGCCTGTGAAAAAATTTCGATCGAGGTTTCGTAGAAACTGCAATCCCCAAATCGCAATGGTTTTCTACTGGAACCGGCACCGTTCGCTTCGAAAACTTTCGTTTTATTCGCTGTCGATCCAACGATGTTGTGGAAACGGTCAAATACTGTTATACAGCCTTTGATTCAATCAGATGGATGACGAAGTTATTTCGAAAGCGAGAATTTCGATGCACTCGGTGGTGAATCCATTTTCATTCGTATGATCTCGTTCCATTTAGTACTTCAGAGTAACTTTTACATTTTTTTATTATAGTGTTATACCCGATTTTCTATTTTTTATTGATATTTTTATTTTACTTTATATTATTCTGTAAGATTATACAATTATACAGAAGATTGTTTTTGATTAAATGAAGGAATTAAAGCTGGCATGTCCTATCATTTTAGTTTCATCTTTCAAAATAGGAATTTCATGTTCATAAATCATATTCATAAATAGCGTCTAGAAGAAATTATGTAAGGAAGTAAGAAACTCTGTAAGAAATCAATTTTGTTCTACGATAGAAATGCACCTATTAATAGTCAAACGTAAATTTTATTCGTTTCATCTTGTGCGTGATATCCAGTAGTACAACTATACTTTACACCGATGATTTAGTGACAGTACAATTCTATTTCGGTCAAATTTATTCAATGCATTTAAAATGAATTAAAGAATTGTCTTTGATACTGGGGTGTCAGGTTGCAAGTGTAACTCGGTCACGATCTGATCAAAGATTACTTAGTATTCCGTTTTGGCAAAGTTTCAGTCACAAGTTCACAATCTGTCTGATATCAAAACCTTCTTAGGAGTGGCTCGTAATTGGAACATTCTATAAAATCTAATCAACATTTTGTAACTATTCAATAATTTATAAATTTAGAATACTTTAGAAGATTAACGAACGATGATTACGAAAAACTTTTCTCTTTCCAAGCTTACAAAAAACAATAGAAAAACCCGATCATTATTGATTCTCTTTCTGGAAGTACTATTAGTAGCCACGAATACTGGTTAATCGTGGAATTGGAAATCCGTTAGTTCCCCACGGATATGCAGAGAATGAAACTTGATAGATGACTATTTCGTGATTGATTGTTTGTTTTAAATTGAACATTTTAAATAGGAACGTAACACACATATAATCTTGATTAAATCTTCGGAAAAATCGTGTTCTCATATAGCTATAAAACTATTCTCAAAAAGCTACCCTTAGCAACAAGTTTTCGATCAAATGCAAAAATATGAAATTATTTAACAATATTGTAGTTTTTGAAAATGTAAAATACTAATTCATCTACTAATTCCATATGTTTTACATTCATATAATAACATTTAACATTTCAAAAACTACAATATTTTTTAATAACTTCACATTGTTGCGTTTCATTGAAAATTTGTTGCCAGGAATAGTATCAATAAGATCCCCTAAATATTTATAACAATAATTGACGAAAATAAACAAAAAATTATTCTAATATTCAGAGCATGAAACTTCAGAGACTTTTTGTACAAAACTTCTTATTTAACTTTTTATTACACTGTAAATCATTTTTCAACAGTTTTCTCCGATTTTCATCCTTCCTTTATTACAATATTTTGATATGCAAACAATTATTTTTGAAATTGTCTCTCCATTTTTCCCATTTCGTTTTACCTGTTTTCTTGCTGACGCAACTTCCAAGTATCGATGACACGGTAAAAGTGGTGCAAATCTATAATCAAACAAAAATAATAATCCACGAGGGAATACAGCATCGTTTCTCATTCAAGTGCACGCGCACTCGGCGTTCCATCGAAACCGATTTTCTCGAGAACGAGGTCTGCTTCGAAAAAGATTATTCTACAATTTCGATTTACCTTTGCAAGAGCAATCTCCTCATTCCCGACTAAACTGCTCCCATGCGCTGCATCTCTGCATGCAACGCTGGGCGTATCCGCAGTATCGCCAAATTCTCAGTTTCTTCGAGAATCGGAAACCGGCGGGAATAGATTTCTCTTTTTCTACTTCCCCGATTGACTAGCGCCAATTTTATCTACGACCGCCTGGAATTTCGGAATTCACGCTCGCCCGAAGAAATTCGCCCGACGGGAATATATATCTTTCCTTCGACTACATAAATCAGAAGGCAAAGATATCCAGTTTCGGCTCGCGTTCGCATGATTTTTCGATTCATCGAACACCATTCACCAGAGATGCTGCGCTGAAAAGTGCATGGCCCGATGTCATTTTGCCAGCTGCAAATCGTGATAAGAAATTCTATTGGATTACTAGAAGCTTCCAGAAGTTATAATATTTAAGGCTGTCGTTACACTGGATACGTTTTCTGGCGAACGATGTTTTCACGCCTATGTTTGAACTCGTCTCGCTCATAGGATAAATATTTCGAACTTCGTCGAAATATCAGTTCGTCAGAACACGTATCCACTGTAACCGCAGCCTAAAGTCAATACCAGAGCTATCTATATAGTGTATTATATGTACACAGAATAACCAATCAATTTTGATGTGACATTTAATGTTCTTCGATTGTAACGTTTTCACTGCATTGTTAGTAACATAATCTACGGCTGATTTTAAGTGTTCCTTTCAAACTTGGAATTACTCAAGTTACCAAGACCTTTATATTAAAACACAACGTATGTTTTGGTTAATTATAAATTAACACCTTCAACTCAAGGACCATTTACATGCGCCTACTGATTTACTAGCATGTAATTACGTTGTTATATTACTCAATAGTTGTAAGTATCAGTGGATCACGACGCCCACCAGATCTATGTGTAACTTGCGACCAATAGGCTGACAGTTGGTGTTGGGTAACCACGTGTTGACCACTGGTACACTTAATGTTATACATAATACTTCAATTTTCTCAATTTTCATAACGTTGTAATATCTAGTGAAATATTCATAATATCAATATAATAATCAGAAAGGTGAAATAGTAATGAAAAAAATGTTAATCTAATCTTTGATATCTCCTTCCATAATGAAGGGTTCCATACCAGATTCAAGACTTGTCTGATGAGTGGGTATCATTGAGTCTTGGAAAACATGAGATTTCTCTTTCCCCTGTATTTCCAGGTTAAGCATGTAATGATGTATTAATGACATAACCGCAATTCTCTGACACATGTTGACAGTGACATGAATACAGATTGATACGTTATCGGTCGCACGAACGAGATCTGGCAGTTGCAGTGCAACGACGAAATTGCATCGAGACGGATACCGAGACATTGGTAGTAATACTAAAAAAAGTCGATGCACTCATTCGCTTATACTATTACATAAGCTATATCTATCAAAACACTGAATTTAGCCTAGAAATGGATATCGAGACATGAACAGTGGTACTAATACCAAAGAAGTCTGAAGAAGAAGTTCACCTACACTATTACATGAGTTACATAGAAGAAAACACTGAATTTGGCCTAGAAAAGTAGAAAATGTTTAATTTGATAGTACAGAGAAAAGGGGGGTCTCATGTATCGCAAGATCCAATGATACTGACTCATGAGACGTGTCTCAAGCCTAGTCACATTATGTACAGAGCTGTTAAAAGTAACAAACACAAACAGAATTTACTGATATAAATTCACTAAAAAAGAAAAAATAATAATAATTGAAATATTGCCTCTACGCAGCTTTCGACCCCAATAAGTTAAAGCAAACAAAATGAATCGCCAACAGTCTCCAGACTACCCTTTCACTGTCCCTTTCCATAGCCTCTCTGCCACCCACACAATACGTCGCATATAATTTGAATGAATAATTATTGCTCAACGCATCGCTGTCCCACGCAGCCGAACAAAGGTGGGAAATATTCCAATAACCTCCAGGCACATTTTTCACCGTAACTATCCCCCGCCGAGCGCAATATCGGCTGCTCGGCTCATTCAGACACGGGAAAAATAGCCCACCAGGGGCGACGCACAAAACGTTAAAATCGCTGGAAAATTGGATCGGCCAGATTTGGGTGTAGCACTGGGCGGTCGTCTACCAGCCATCGATCCCACCGTTCAATGCCCGAATTATAACGTGTTCAGTGTGCCTCTTTAGCTGCATGCGATTCGACGCGGCTGTAAAGCTCGTTATCGCCTCCCAGCCGGATTCTGCTCGAGAAATTTCGTTCGCGCGACTTCCCTTTATCCTAGGGCGTCGTTCGTTCTGCGTCGAGCTCACTTTACACAGCGAATGTAATTAAAACCGTTTCGCGTTCGCGCGGCTGCTCTCTGTCTGTCCAGAAGGGGGTCGCGAAGGGGGGCAGAGAAGAGGGGCGCGGCGCGCGCGAAACACGAACCATCTGTCCCTCGATAACACCGTAATCAATTTTTCGATATCGACGCGCGAACGTTCCCAGCCGCTGCGACGACAAATCGATCAGCTCGCTTAATTATTTGCATCATTTCAGCGGCCTGCTCGAAATAACGGGAAAAATTACGCGGGACGTGTGACATCGCGATTGTGTGGCCGCTTCGAATTGACATCTGTGCTTCGAAGTGATTGGGAAAGAGAGAGAGAGAGAGAGGGAGGTTAATGATTTTCGATGCGTTGGGAGGTGAAGTTAATTTTTGAGAGATTATGGAATTTTGGAATTAGTGTGGAGTAAATCACATTTCATGCGACATTTTAATCTTGGATTTATTTTTTGAGTTTGTATCGACGCATTTTGTTTCTCAGTTGGAATGTTTGGGAGGATAATTAAAATTTTTTAGGATAGCTTCAGAAATATATTAAACTTTATTACAAAGTCATATAGAATTTTATTATTACAAAATCACAAATGCAATTCTGGAGATCAATTTTTCATGTTTAAAAAAGTAACCAGCAATCATTTGTTTCTGCTAGAAAATACAAAACTTTATATAAAGTGAATGCTTTCAGTTATTCTGAATGATTTGTAGTCAAAAGTCAAGTTGAGCATTATTTTAATAAACTTGTTGAAATAAATTCTGCTATAAATAACATTCAAATAAAAATGGCGAATATTATAAATTATTTGTGAGCAAAGAATAATTTATAATTTGAATGATAATTCATTCAGACAAAAATTTAAATAGAAAATCAAGATCTATAAGAAGTACTCAATCCTGACTGTATCTAGTGATCCAGCTAACAATAAAGTGACGCTATTTATATGTAGTCAGACAGGTAGTAAGTAATATGAACCCACGTATGGCGAGACATCCAATAAGTACCATGACCCCATTCTTTGTCAGACAGCAACAAAGTAGAATGACCCTGTCCCTGACTGGACATGCAGTAAGTACTGTGACCCGTAACCTCGATCAAACTCTAAGAGGTAATATAATCCTGTCCCTAGTCTGCTACCCAGCAAGTACTATAACGAATTTATTGCTCGATCTTACGTACTATCTATATCAAAGGAAACTATGCTATAATTATTTTTCTTAAAGAAGAAGTAAAAAAGCCTTGCGTTACATATACATATGCTTGAAAAATTCTCACTAAAAATTTCCTATCCAAAAAGGAGAATATTGCAATTACTAAAAAATTATGTCGAGAGCAGTCACAAAAATGTTCGTGTTTATTAAAATCGCAGAGAAATTAGTACGAAATTACTGCTCCAATTTTATTATACATATAATTATTTGTTAAAATTGTATTCTACATTATAGATGGTTTATGAGACTAATGTTTCATAACTGGTAAGTTTTAAGAAGAATACAGATTGTATTTTAGAATCTATATTCTGTTTTTTTAATATTTCTTGATTTGCTTCATTTCGTTAAAATTAAATGTAACAGTGTCTTTAGTGACTCTTGCTTTTTACTTGATTCAGTAAGAAAATATTATTATCTATTAAGTACTATTTTGTAAAAGTAATCTGAAATGTTACCTTATTATGTGACTTAAGGATAATCCAACATTGATTCCTCTTAAGACCATCAATTTTTAGAGTCTTACTACCAATAGACACAATATTCAATTTTTTCACAAAATCCAATCGATCACCAAAGTTGCTGCTCGCAATCAACTTACCCCTTGCACATTTCCTCCATCTCCTTTTCAAAATGATTAATAATATCCACTCAGAGATCTCTGATAACAGAATCGTACTTGGGCAGCCTAATTTCACTGCTCGCGAAGGGGAAATAGCAACAAATTAATTACAATCGCGTTGAAATTACGACAAGCATTACGTTTCCCGATAAAATCCCTGTGAAAACTCGCGTGTAGTGAATGGAGGAAAAAAGGAGGAGATCTTTGCTCGAATCGTCGCCCAGCTTGTAGCCTTTTTAATGGACCTGAGAATCGTTAAAGCCATCAAATTGAATTCCCCCAGCTGGATCAATCGCGGTCGACCCGTGTCGCAGTCGATTTTACTTGTAGAACACGGCGAATAATAATTAGAAACCAGGTGGTATTTATGAAATCGCTGTCACCTCGAGCCGACCACGGAGCGTAATCTATTAAAAGGCGTGTTAAAATAATTAATTGACGGCAGGAGCGTTTATGAAGCTCGCCTTAGCGTGAGTGATTTACAAAGGGAGGATTTAGAAAAAGAAAATTAATGGTTCTGCATTCTTCGTACGTCGGACAATCGTACATATTATTCATTGTGGATAGACGATGCGTGCTATTGTATTTTGCTTTAAATCTTCGGTGGAAACTATACGTTCTATAGAATGTGATATCCCATTAATTATTTTATCCAGTTCGTTAATTAGGGGCTAGACAAAATAATAGATTGCATTGATACGCCTTAATGGAACCTCTCACGCCACGTTCTCGAAGCTCGCGGGCAGGTAGTGCGATCGGCTGTGTAATTACGTTCTATGAACGATTCCTTCTTTCCATTTGCCTCTGTCGATTGAGGAACATTTAGGAAATAGCAATTCCATTTGATGATTTAGATGAAATCTAATCGCTTCGATGCATAAAGTTACTCAACTCAACCCTTCCATTATTTACATTGTGATTACATTGATAAAAATCGTGTTTGAACATTTGATAAGTATGCTAGTAGTTAGACATAATATACTTCGTTCACACAAAATCTGATTAATTTTAAATAATAATAAACAGTACATTCAAACAATTTGTGTATTATAGTAGTTTACAGAATACTAAAAATGTTTAACTATTAGAAAAAATCATCAAATCTCTATTGCCTAGATTTTTATTTGTGAAAAAAATTGTACGTTTGGAAAATTAGCCAAAATTCTTGTGGACTACATATCATGTAAATGCTTAAGAAGTGAAAAGCATGAATAAATTATTATTAGTTCATGCTTCTGTAACTTGCCCAGCTAAACTGTGTTTGCAATATCAAGAACAACATTTCCAGCATCTTATAAATTAAAGTAAACAGATCATTGAAACTTACTATTTATGTATTTATCATTTTCTAAAATTATATTGAATTTTTAAATCTCTATATTGAACGTTTTAAATCAGAGTCAAAGTAACCTAAGCCCATTTTTTTCAAAATTAAGCTTTTTATAGAATCGTATTGCTTTCTCTTCGTTTTATTAGAATAATAGGAATTTAGTTAAGTTACGTTGTAAGTGAAGGAAATTTATTAATAGTTAATAAATCGCATCTGTTTTTCGGCTCTCCTGAAAAATAACAAAAAAGGACCTGGGTTACTCTGGCTCTGAGGTATAAAAATAGTAGTATTTTTTCCAAACGCAAAATTAGCGAAATTGAGTGAATGAAGTACATTCCCCTAACGAATGCATACTTACATATTTAACGAATTTTAAAATTTTATTTTCTCAAAAATGAAACCCTCAATGAAATCATATTAGTCTACATTTTTGGCTCATTTTTACATCAAGAATTACCTTCTTTTTTATTGCACCATAATTTCTTTGTACGTATAATACTGCTTTCAGAAAAATGTTTAGCGATAAAGTACTAGATGCTCAATAATAGTACATTTATGTAGCTTATCGTTCAGCAATTAAGAAAAAGTAATTGGATTTACAGCAGATGTTATCGATAAGACCGTAAATGGAATTGAATTTCTATACTTCTCTATTATTCTTCGAATCTATTAAAGTAGTGCGGGGGATCCAAGTAGGGTCAATAATAGATTTTCAGTGGCCTAGGTCAACAAGTGACTGATGGGCAAGACTATTCTAGTTAAAATCGAAAACGTTTTATCGCGGACGAGGCACCGGCAGCCAGCGAACTCCTCGGGCTGAAAAATTTAAAAAATTCCCGACAACCGACCCGTCCATTTCTCCAATTGGATTTCACCGAATTTTTCTTTTCTGACATGGCCACTGACGAACGATTAAATACTTCCGCGGCTTCTCAAAAATGTATAGATCTTGTGAATAAAGTATATTTAAATTTAAAGTAATCTTTTATTTTTTTAGAGTCTGTTCTTTCACGTTTCAATGTTTTGTAACGTAATCCTAAGATAATGTACAGCTAACGATTGGTTGCTGACGAATATTAACCTTGAATTTATATGGTGGAAAACACAGCATTCATAATTCAATTCTTAATATTTTGGATGAAAAATCTGTGGTTGTAAAACATAGGAACGTAAATCACAAACCTTAATTCTGTAATATGGCTTTTATGATATTCTTGCCTTCTAAGGTAATAGCTTTTTTAACCATTTAATGCCCAGACCCTTAAATCGTTATCTGAAATGCAATAGCGTAAAATGTTGATTTTTATGATAGTACTTGAATTTTCTCAATGAATCCAAATTTTTAGAAATTTTAATTCATTTTGTTTTACGTTGTGGCTATAGAAATATCCACAGATAATTTGAATTGAATAGATAACCACAGAGATTGATGAACTGAAAAGTTTCGAGTTCTTTGTACATTACTATTAATCATTTTGTATAATGGAACGCAGTAATTCTACTATATTACATCATAAAGCTTACACTATAGCAGCTATGGGTTAATTATAAGTAAATTCAATTAAAACGATCCACAGAGTACCTTAATGAAAAAACTCCTCTGGTTAATTGAAGAACAGGGATAAAAAGGAGCTGACGGTTCGAAAGTTTGACGCGTGAATTTCTTTCTGAATAGACGATGTAAAATGATATTTCTTACGTTAGACGCCTGTATATGCATACAGCTAATAGTGCCCATGAGAGAATAATAGCATCAAGTTTAAATGTTTCCTTCAGCATGGTGATATTTTTCACTCGTTTAGAACAAATATACAAGCCCGCTTTTTCCAGCTCGTCGATGGATTTCGCGTTGAAAATTAAGCTAATATTTGTGAGCTAGATTTTCAAACGACCATCGATCCATCAAAGTCTCCTTTTCCTGCCGATTATGGTGGAAAAAGCCCTCCCTCTCTGGCCTATTGTTTCAAATGTTTACGACGATTCATCAAAATCGATTTGCGAACGGGTACCACGCGTATTTGCAGAGGATCACGAAATGTCAAAAAAGTCATGGATTCGAAAAGGATCATCCGCCGTTTTTTTCATGAAATTGAAACTCTCCCAAGAATATATCTCACTGTGCTGTTCGATTTACGGTTCAGTTGTTGCTTCCGTACATTTTGGAAATGAATCTTTCTATCTCTGAGTTTCAGTTTTGGTGTGTGGATTTAATTCAATTATTTTGGGATTGGCTACAGTTTTTGAGTAAAATGAATGCTTCTACTGAGCAACACTTGTTAATTATTAATTAACTGTTCCTATTTTGAGGGAGTTTTAGTTATTCTTAATTTTCGTTTTATTCTGACATGTAGAATCACTTCTTAAAATGTCTATACACAGAATCAATTCTTGTTCCCCTTTAATTGCACTCATGAGCTCCTCGAACGATCCAAACTATCCATGCATAGTCTACTAACATAGGTATCTACAATATACGAGAAACACTTAATCTTTCATTTCCCCGCGGTGTAATTGCTACGAGGTCGATAAAAACACGTTACACCGCAAGCCAGTAATCAAACCAATTAACCGAATTTCACAGCACACACCGCCATATTATCCGCCTTAAAAGTAAATGGTTTCGGTCGGCGAGGCGCGATCACAATGCACACTAATTCGTCGGGATTTATTTTCGCAGCGGCGCTGGGATCGTTTAATTACGTTAATGGATCGTTGCTTTTCTTCCTCTCCTCTTTTGTATCCCTTTACTTGCGCCGCGGAGCCCAGCAAACAATTAATCGTGCAGTGATCGTCCTTTTAGCCGAATCTTAATCGAGGGAAGCGCAGGAAGAGTACACGCTGGACGCGAGTCTACGTTTCTGAGGAAGTGCTGCGCGATCCACCAGGGGCGGACTTAATAATTTACCAGTGGGTCGCGTTTAAATTTATTCTACGCGCCATTAATGCTGAAACTCCGTTAGAAAGGGTTACACTTCAATTGGAGGAATGAGATTTCCCTGTAAAGCGCAGCAAACTTTCCCGAACGTTTCAGAAAGATCGACTACGCCCGAAAGACCACCCACGCTGGCCGACGTTCCTCGAGTTATACTCGAGGTTTTACGGCTGACTTTTAAACCTTCCACTTTAGACGAAACGCGTCCTTTGTCCCGAAAGACGGGCCGTAACTCGCTCCCTAGAAACATTAAAGTCTCGTGAAACTCTCGACTCGTTGATAATTGCTGATTAATGCCTGACTTTAATGCCACGCGATGTCGATGAGATTCAACGCGGACGATAACGAAGCTCGGGAGGGGAGGGGTGAAAGAAGGACAGAGAGCAACAACGGGGCTTTGGTCAGCTGAAAAACTTCCATTCTGTGTAAATGATTTATTGCCTCTTGCTCCTTAAAGCGGTGACCGGCATTCGCGCGGCGGCAATGCGAATTACTTTCGGGTTTGTCGCGATGAATATTAATGGTCGAGATTTTAATTTGAATCGACGCGACGGTTGACGGAATTTTTCTTTGGGGCTGGGAAAGTTTTTGGGGCGGTTGCTGGAGGGCGACGATTCCCGCGGGGGATATTCGTAAAGTGTCTTTAGTCGATTTTGATAAATCGTTGCGAGTTTGTCAAGTGGGTAAGAATAAGAGGAGCACCGAGTTCTGAAGTTTTATCCCCTTGATACTGTCTTGGAAACTGTTGAGAGTGGTAGAAAATTTGCGGAACTGTGTGTGAGAATAAAATTTTATTATTGGGTATTAAATTTCTGTGGCCTGATGGGATGCGATATTCTGCACATTGTTTTATTAGCTCAATGAGATTATAATAACCTATAATACATACGTGGATACATAAATATTCCTTTCTTAAAGCTCTAACTATCTTTTAGGTATTCTTTTGGATATCTTTCAGGTGTTTTGAATATTTTGTTGAAGATTTAGGAAGAGATATATTTAGATTAAGAACAGGAAGAATATAACAATTATACAATTGGAGTTTTTATCAACCTATCAAACAAATATTCTTTTTTAAAGAATGTTCATGTTAGGTATTCTGATAGTAATGAAAGTATTTTTCAAAATTAATGTATTTCTTTATCATCAGTATTAAGTGCTTTACACATCTTTCTTTTTTATGGAGCATTTGCATTTTAGAACATAAGAACCCTTGACATTTTAACTAAAATTAGCACTGCTATAAAATTTTAATTTCACTGAAATTCTAAGAAAAGAACTTCTATCCAGTCACTCTAACCCACCCTACTAGAAGGTTAACATTTACGTACAGGGTGGCCGACGAGGAAAAGTCAACACTATAAAGGGTGGTAATGCCAGTTCTAAAAAAAAAATCAGAAACTTTCTTCCTCACTTATACATTCGTCGACATTGTCCAATTTTTTAAATATTTATACAAAAAATAAAACGTCTGTACAATCTAAATTAAACAATTTTTCATAATTCTTCTCATTATTAAACTAACCAATTCTTTAATAACACAGAGTATTAACCTCTATTAAAACATTTTACATTAACTTCTCGTTGAAGTGAAACTGAATTAAACTTTTGAACAGAAAGAATTTATGCAGACCAAACGGTCTTAAAAGAAAAATTAGCAGATTTAAATACAATTTTCAAGCAGCAGATGTTTTGTTCATTGAAATTCCGTGTGTTCGACACAGTCGTTCTTTTTCATTTATGCAGAAAATGTAACAACGAGCTAGGGGAGGCAACGCTATCGATCGGTTTGCAATTTACAGGTGCACCCAGGACTGTCCCGTTTCCTCTGTCGATGTTGGAACCTACTATTCTTTTCGATTCTCTGCTCTTTTTCCCTCCTGCTTTTTTCCCTCCCGATTTTTTTCCCCCTTTTTTTTGTTAAACACAGCCAGTTGTGTGTCGCAACGGTCCCCCGTTACAAACGCTCGTGCAATCTCTCGCGAGGGATTCATGGCAGCGGTGAGCATGCGACGTAAACGTAATCTGCTAATGCAAATTATTTCGTGACGTTATTATGGAAATGATTACTTGTTACACTGTTGCCCTTTCGTAATATATTTGCCGTGTTATCGTCATCGCTCTCGGTTCCATTGTTACCCGACGTTCTTGGTCACTGTGGAACGATTCTCGATTCTCCTCTGACGAATATCAGCGGAAGTCGATTATCGAAATTGATGAACATGGTGTTGATAAGTTACTTTGCGGGTTTAGCTTGAAAAGGAGTACAAGGGAAATTGGAAATATCGATTTCACCTTAAGACTACGAAACGTCATTAATTTCTGTTTCTATTTACAAGACTTGAGACTTTAGAATTTGGTAAAAGCTACTTCATTGTTGAGTATCCTATGGAAACATAGGTAATTATATTTAAAGAAAATTTAGAATTATAAATCACTATACAGGGAAGATCATGTATTAATTCACGAAAGTGTGTGGAATCGTTATAACTTTTCTGTTTGTTAATTTTCTTGTTCTGTTTTTTCAGACTTTAAAGCAAAGAATTTTGGAGGTGAAGTATACAAAAATTCATTATAGAACAACAAAGAATTATACAATTTTCTTTTAAAAGTCGGCATTCAATTGTCTCAATACAACACAAGGAATATGTCGCTGTTATTTTAACATTAGTAATAAGGATCAACGTACAACAGTCAAAAATTTCTATGACTATCCTCGACTCTTAAGGTGGGTCTGCAATATATGTTATGTAACACAGTTATATAATTTTTCACATATATACGTGTGTAACAATGTTAAACATATTATACATACGTCTCTTTTCTGTTTTCCAAAAAATTATATAACTTTGTTATATAACATGTACTGTAGACCCACCTTTAGGTTCTGATAGTTCATAGTAATTTCTAAGTAATACTCCACTATACATCTGTCATGACTGTCATGGCTGCCATGGGGCATTAACCACTTGCACAATTAAAATCTTCTTTAAAAAGAAGAGGAAAATAAGAAGGCTCATAGAATTATAAAAAACTTCCAATTTTTTCTTTTCTTCTCCAAAAATAAAAATGTGATGTATACATGCACGTACTAAATGAATTCCACACGTTTTCCATTTCACCTCAAAGAAATAGAGAACGTTTCACGTATACGCGATCGTTCCCAAACTTTATACCATCGTGCAGATGCATGTGCACATCAAGAGCGGCCGAGAAGTCGAATAAATTTTCCAATTGGGTTCGCTCTCGAACACGATCGAGATACAGAATTATTTCGTTCGATATTGCGATACGAGTTTGATCAAACTGCAGGATCGTTATCGAATCTGAATTTCGCTCGGGAAATTAAGAAAGATTCCTCTATTTCTAGTGAGTGAGTTCGATTGGGCTGCGACTGAAGTTTCCATGAAATTGAATAAACAAATCGCAGGCATACTGTAGCGGAATTTCGATAGTCGTGTACGCACGAGTTCACAGCCGTGAAGTTGATCGAGCGTTTCGCCTTCGGAGAAGCCGATGCTACCTTTGCTGAGACGGTTGAGAATAATAGTGATCGACTTTTTTTGCGAGCTGTTATTTAATAGTAGAGAATACTAGGTTTGTATAAAAAGATGAAAATTGTTTTTATATTTTAGGATATCTTTTGAAATTGAAATTTAGATTTCTATTAGATTCAAAAGTTTTTATAGTTTCATGAATATGGAAGGAATTGGAAGTTCATCATACTTTAGGATTTAGGGAAAATGAATATTTTGGTGTTGAAGTACCCACTTTATCTCAAAATGGGCGCTACTATCTTTCTGGAGGCATTTAAATTTTCTAAAAGGACATTTTGTGCTTTGTTTAATTTTTTAAATAGGATATCTCACTTAAATCGTAACACTTATATGGGCTTGCTCAAGGGCCTTAATAATACCTCTCCAGTACGAATGATTTCAATATTTTAAACTGAAATCTGAAATTTTCAAATCTTTAATTTAATTCTTCTAGTTCAAATTTTTCATTTATGAATTTTTATGCTCGCTGCTGTTTCCTCTTTGTCTCGGATCTGTATTGTCATTCGAAATTCACTTTCTGGCTCCATGTCATGACCACGGTACAATTAGTACTTTTGCATTAACCAGTAGATAGATGCATATTGCATGACTGCATCTATTTCCAGGTTTCCTGCTTCAGCAATGGTATCCATTGATTTTACGCCAGACTTTAGCTGCACTCAACTTTATCACACGAATAAATATAATACCTCTGCTTCTACAACGATGTAAATACTCTGTGGACCACGTATCCTAAAATTTTGGTGCCAGTAAATATACGAGGTGACACGTTGCATTATGCACCTTGTGGTAGAAATAGCGGTGCTTTTAACAATTCACGGGGCCGAAAGAAGTGTCTCTCTTGTTCCGGTTTGTAGATGATATTTTTAGGAGAGACGCTTCTTCTACAGTGGTAAAACACACAACAACACAGTTTTTTTAAAACATACGGAAATTTGCAGTTTAAACTTTTTCTAAAAATCTTTTTACTCTTTTACATCGCTTGTTAATTAAAATTAACTTCTAATTCTATATGAGTAACATCTTCACTGTTTTTGTAATAAAATACGTAACAATGAAGTTGTTTTTAAACTAAGAAATTTTTGGCTTCAATTTATTCTAAGCATTAGGTATATTAAATTCTTCTTATTATATCATGTCCTTGAATGTTATATTCTTTTCTTTATACATATAATCTACCCATTTTCATTCTGTTCCACTTCATTTTTGGTTAGCTATGTGATCAAAGTAATAGATTAATAAATATTATAAAAATGTTAGAGTAATGGTTGTAATTCCTATGATTTTTTACTTTCTATTTTTAAATTATTCAGTATTTTGTTCGCCAATTATATAAAAATAGCAAATACATTCTCGTTTACAGAAAGACTACTTTCCTTCTGAATAAACCCTAAATATCAGAAAAAAGCTTCGGTAATAAGACTGCTGAAACCGTTCACATTCTCTTAAGGTTGCAGATTTTGCGATGTAGTAAATTCCGGCACGAACGTTTCTTGCACTCATTAGCCTGCCATCTTATTCAGCGAATTGTATCTTCTGCAGCTTCTTGCTGCTTCTGACACTAAAAACGTGAAGGATCAGCGTTTTACATCAAAGCAAGAAAATCAACCAGACACGATAGCAATGCAGCATGCTATTATAGAAATTGATCGCAATCGTACTTACAGCCAAACGTATGGGAACTAGTTATATGGGTAATTACAGTTTCTGTTGCAGCTATACATAATTGTATACCATTAATTATTCGACTTTGAAGGTCTCTTACAATAGTTTATTGAAGCTCTTTTAGCTCATCATTTGCATACATATTTCACTGAAAATGATGATGACTGAACTGTGGATCTTTGTGCATTTCTGGCAAATTTCCATATGTAAAACACACAGAATCCATACAATATACAAAATTCTACAGAATCTGAGAAGTTAAGTACAGTTTATAGTATGTGGAGGGTGAAACAAATCTCTAATTAAGATGCACTTCTCTAATTATATTTATGAAAGAAAGGAATTTGCATAAACATCCACAACCTTGTGAATACCCATCGTACATATTTACAGTTGAGTGACACTTCAACAAAAAAAAATCCTGAATATTTCTATAGAAGAAATTTTCATTAATTTTTATTTAAGTAATCAAACTTATACTTAATACTCAGTAGTAGAACGATTGGGTTATACATACATATAAGTATCTGAGTATAATAAATACTCACATAGCAGTGGTTTCATTATAATCGAATTTTAAAGTGTTCAACGAAAAGTTCATAATGTAATTCTCAATCTTCTCAGTGGTAGTCCTAAACATTAATGAAAATCGAATCGTCTAACAGTAAGATGGGTAAACTGAGAAATCCAGATAAAGAAGGGTTAAAACCACAAAGTGTTAAAACAGGAGCGGTTCACTTGCAATTCGAGGTTTCCTTGATTCCTAGAGAAAGGTTGTGTCTCATATATCAAACCACGACAGACAACGAAATCTTAAGAACTGCGAGGAAAAAGGAAAGACCTTGCGTGTGACTCACGTGTGTTTAGGAAGATGGAACTCTTACCAAGGATCGATACTGGAGTTAAGAACGGTGATACGAGGACGGTTCCTGTTTTGGAAATTGAATTGAAGACGAATTTCAATATTTCAGGTTTGATCGTGAAAGAGACACTTTGCTTTGTCAAGGTACTAGTGCTTCTACAATTTTATTCTTATTGGATTTTTTGTGTCTTCAGCACGAAAAGAATATATTCTATATAAAAGTTTTACTCTTTTGACAATGGTAAGTTTGTCCTAAAATTTAGTTTTAATATATTTCTATTCTAAAATTCAGTTCACATACGGTGTTTCTCAAATTTGTCCATGGAGGATTACTAAATACTATCTCACGTCCATGTAATCTGTTTTCAAGACGTCTTATATATGTAAATTTAAAAAGTTCTTAATACGTATGCTGTTGAATGTTTTTAAAATGTCCAAATTATGTCATAAGACGTTCAAGCACAAAATGGACGTAAAATAGACGCCTTCAAGACATCGTGTGCTATTCAGGATTCTATAATTTGTATAATTTTTGAGATCCCAGTATTCAGAACTCTCTCGAATCGAATTTCCTCAACATCCGACGCATCGGTTAATTGTCTTCCCCAAATCCCCCCACTAATCAACCGTTTCAATTCTCATGCCGACGTGAAAATCGATGCAACAAATGAAACGAGAGTGAGCGAGGATGAACTAGTCAATCGCGACAGAAAACGTGAAATATTCGTCAATAAAGCCCGGATTTCCCAGCGTGAACCCTTTGCCCCTGGATCCCCTCTTGTATCCGGCTTCCGCGACAGCCACGAAATCCGCAACCTTCATTTCCTCTCTCTTCCTTTCTCTTCCACGTCTCCTCGGCCATACGCGTGTCACGCGCCCGGAGACATTCTCATTCTTCGCCGAAGGTGAACTTCCGTTTCAATATTTTTCAAATGGCGGAGCCGAGGGGACTCTGGAGCCCCGATGATTCGAGGAAAGCGACAAGTTCTTCGACTCGAATGACTCAGGAACTTCCATTTCGCTGGGACGTCTGCTAGCAGTGCTAGCCACGGCACAAAGTTCCTCGACTTCGATGCTGCTTTCGCAGCGCCGTCAGAGTTATTATCCTCGCTGTCCTGTATATATGAATGGCTCGTAGCTGAGCCTCAACCCCGGCCCTTTCCTTTTCCACTTCGTCTTCCAGAGACCCTGAGAATCGACGTATCCACGGGGAGAATCTGTAAAGAACTACTCGAGGAAGCGATCTTCTGGGAATACTTCTTTGAAGTTGTTCCTTGAATAAGGGGGCATAAGTTCACCGCCGCTCGAGAAAATGCGATCACGCGCTTGAAATGGCATTCGGTTATCGGTAATTATGCGAATCTGGGTCTTCCTTAGTCCTTCGTTGCGTGATTTTTGTTTATTTTGAAGATGAAACATATTTATGAATTCTTGGAAGGGAATTCAGATTTTAGAAATTTATTTGAAGCAAAAGTGGATTAATTATATTACGTTGGAAGAAGGTGGAATGAAGTCTGAAAGAAGTTGTAACTTTTTATTTTAGGATTTAAAACGAATATTATTTAAACACGTGTAATGTTTACATGTACCTTTATTTGTTTTTATTCTAGTAAACTTTGTAATTAGTTTTATAAAATAAGAGATATGGAGATATATACTTGTTTGTCAATCATTTTATTCTTATTAGAATTTTCCTTAGCCAAGCTAAGAAGTTAGATTATTAATTTAATCACAGTATTAGAATTTCTTAAACTATATGTATTCTTGAAAAGAAGAAATATGTTGCATATTTACAACACAGTGTAAAGTAAGAATTTTAAACCTATTAGTTAGGAAATTTCAAAGATTCATAAAGCCTTCATCTAAAAAATTGATATCAGCTAACTCATACTATGTGCACGCATAAAACTAGTTCACGCAATGCTCATATTTGAGTACATTTCTAAACGCAACTAAATGTTGTAATAATTTCTCCTAACCATGGTGAGTAGTATTAGTAGCTTCTTCAACGATCTAAGAAACTGTCTTCAGCGCTTTGTTGGTGGCCAACACGGCTTCGCTCTAAGCGTGCTAACAACGGAGTCACGAAGCTGGCAGATGTAGCGATTCATTGTTCGAAAATTACTTTCCTTCCTTATAGCTGCTATGCAGTGAAATTGCTCTGTCAGTAGGCAATTTTCAAAGTTTTGATTGCATGGTCCTTCAGATCTATGCACGTGCTTTGGAACTTTACGAGCTACGAGTAACTATTCTTTGACACTTCAACGAACTCGTGGATCATAGCTTTTTGTGACACTTTTGCAAGAAGTAAACATATTTCCTTAGTCTTCCATGAATGGAAAGTGTAAAAAATTGTATAATTTTGTATTCAATGAGAATATATCAATGATTCGAATGCCTTAACTGTTGGTTAAGAAAAGAAATTTAGCAATTGAAAAATAGATACAAACGAGCTTCGTGCCGTTTCTTAGAAATATCAAAGTTTCATCCTAACGCACGAACTGACCCGATATTTCTCTGGAATAGGCGTTCTGTGTCTGGAATTTCTATGATCA
Organism: Calliopsis andreniformis; assembly: GCF_051401765.1. NCBI lineage: Eukaryota > Metazoa > Arthropoda > Insecta > Hymenoptera > Andrenidae > Calliopsis > Calliopsis andreniformis. The sequence goes on along the minus strand of NC_135064.1, from coordinate 11,279,988 downwards.
AAAATACTCTCGTGCTGCTACTGCAGATACATTTCCGAGAGGCCAAAGGATTTCCATTTACTATGTAACATCGTACCTCGCGATGCGTATTATCTCATAACTTTGCACAGGCATTCAAACGCAGTTCTTCTTTTCATTATCTTTGAAATATTCAAGATTCTTTCATCCAATTATTTAACAGAAACGAGTTAGGCGCAGGTTTGTCTTGGAATTTTAATATTCAAGATTCTTATCTTACTATTATATGTCCACCAAAAGTTACTGAAACTGAGACTGAAAATTATTTATAGTAACGTACTATAATTAACCAAAGATGACGTTTCATTTTAAATATAATAATAAAATCAAATCTCACACTTAATAAGAAATTATAAATCAAATAAATTAAAAATTTACATAAAACATTAAATATTTTTATTGATATAGAATTGAAAGGATATTTTTTCACGACGCTTCCACTTTTATCAGCTTCTGGGAATTGGTTCGCATAAATTATTTCCCCATAAAAATATGAACACGTATTAGCTGTTAATAATTTGTTCACGTACGCGCATATTATGAGATGAGAACCAATACGTGCACCACATTCGATTTTCCCTGGAGGAATGTACATTTCCTTCCCTATTCCCATTTGCAAACGAAACCTCGAACTCAGAGCCCCTCTAGGACTTATTTCTTACGTTACGGCTCACATCACATCTCATGGTATATCGAGGAGTGAGGTGCAAACGTCTAAAAAAGAAAAGGATTGGGCCATGCACTGGTTAAAGAATTCTATGAATAGTTGAATATGAAAAATATTATTGCGATTATGCTAATTTATTAATCCTGAAAAGGTATTTCACGTGAGATAGAAATAATGTAAAGTATGCGTTCCATTAAGCGTAAAAATAATATTAAAAAATTAATATACAGGATTTTTCACAAAAAGACACCAATCAATCTTTTCTGCATATTTGGTAAGTCTTTTTGAATAGAACATTTTAAAAATACTATTGTTTTTAATATTGAATTTAAAAAACAATGAGCACAAGTTCAAATGTAGTGTAATAATATATTACTGTATTTTTTCTTCAGTCTTTATTAACTTGTGAAAATGCAACTTTGTTTCATACCTTTGGGTCTATAGCTTCATATTCACTTGTAAAAATCGAGTTTAAACTCACTGTGCTGAGTCTACAAATAATTGAAAAGTATTCTAGGTCAGTTTCTAGAACGATATCAGGGTTAAGGGGGTTATATACACCCTAGACGTCGCGTCCACTGGCTCGAATGCTTTGAGAAAACAGCGATTATCTATTCTACAAGATACTTCTGAACTAGGACGCTTATATTCTATTTTACCCTTATCACCAATTCTTGGTCAAACGCGTTCCAAGAAAGTCTATGTATATACAATAGGAAAGGAGACAGGATTGCTCAGAGAACATAATAGAATTCGAAATAATGCCAGGAGTATTGATTATTAACCTGCGGGGTGTTGTGCACTCGTGCAACCTAGAGTTGCTTCGTTGAAGATTTTATAACCTTCTTACTTATGCAGATCCCCAAGTGCCATTTTGGAAATATGCTCTCAACACTATACATTTTAAAGAAACGCAAAAGAATGGGAATTGATTTTCACGAAGCTCGTCCAGTTCTTTAAAGACAGAAAAGGTCTAACGCTTTAAATGGCGCTGGTAGAATTTTTGATCGCTAAGTTACCTCGCTGAATTCTTTAGCATCGTCAGAATTCTCTACAGAGCGTTGGAAGCTTCTAAAAATTCGAATTGCGAAACTTTGTAATTGCATGGAGATTCTAATTGCGTGTGTACTTGAGTCCCTCTTTAGCTGCAAGCTTGCCTTTTCCAACTTTCCAGACAAAGTGTGTTAAACGAGGCATTAAAGAATCAAGGAGCCACATGGAAATACAAGGAAAAAATAATTGTTTGATCTACTTCAAGTTTTCTACGATATTAAATTTTCTGTCACACATGCAAACTATATACTGGAAAAATATATACACTGGAAAATTGTTGTCTACTAAAGGAAAAGAAAAGAATTTGGTGAATTGGAATAATATAGCGTTTCAGGAAAAATTAATACTTTCATGAAAGATAAATAAATCGGCGTGTTCAAGAACGATACAAGCCCCAAAATTAGCTATTTTCAAATAATCTCAAAACTACATCTGGACTCCAGAGACAAAGCATATTACATCTGGTGTATTACATCTACATCTGGACCCTAGAGACATCACATAGGAAACAAGTGGACTTAATATACCTACTCTTGCTGCGGTGCCCAGCCAAAATAAAATGCAAAATGCACAGAACTACATGTTGGACTCACATATTTCAAAATGTGACTTTTGGACTTGTACTGTTCTTCAACTCGCCAATTCTAATAAAAGTAAATAAAAGAGAAGATGTTGTAGGTACTGAAAATATATGAGTAGAACGCTTAACTATAATAAAATTTACACCAAAAATAATATACCGAGAAATTCCGATTACCATTTCTGAACACAGTAATTATAACAGATAGCTCGTTCTCGATTATCGGATTAAAAGATTTCGCTAATCCAATTTCTGTGTGGCCGGTTTGAAATACACAGAGGACTGATTTGTTACGATCAAAGATCGCTTTGTAGAATGTAAAGCCACGTTCCTTCGTGTACGACAGGAATCAGAGGATACCCTTGAGATACCTCTTCGATGGATATTGCCTTCGAAAATGGATTCCCTCTAAGTGCGCTTGGTTTATTTTACGCCCTGCTTTGTGCAAGCGCAAACATGACTTCACGAACGAAAAAGCTGCACAGCGACTCACAGCAGGAATTTGCTCCTAAGGGAACGCTTAATTAATTATTTGCTTCGCCAAATTTCTACTACACGGCAGTAGAACTTAGTATCTAAACTGTAACGGTGAAGTTTCATGATGAAGGAGCGATTCAAAGTTGAACATTTTTTTTACAATGTGTCTTCTACCTCTGAACGCTGAGTTGCTGCATTTTGAGAAGAATAGAGTAGGAAAAGTTTGTGCACGAAGTATCAATCTACAGAGCAGAACAGTCATTAGCTTCGAAGTTTTGAATAAAAGTCGCAAGAAAATGGAAAATTATAATAATAGTGTATTGTTGGACAGAATAATGGCACCGAGTGGAAATTAAGCTTTGGAAGTCATTCATGTTGAACTGATATTAGTGAGATAAAGAAATAAGAATAATGAATAAGGTAATTCCTTACTTCGCAGCTAAAGAAGGAGTAATACCAAAAATGCCATGATGAAGTTAACAAACAGTATTACAAATCAATCATTTTTATGGGTGTTCGATGACAGGTGTCAGAAATTTTAAGAGGTGATATTACGTGCTAAAATGAGATAAAAATCGGGAACGACAAAATTGCATTTAAGCCTTCGTTTCCGAGTTATTAATTGTTAAATACATGTTTAAAATACGCGTGAAATATGTCTGACTTGACTTATTCTACTGAAGCCGCTGCGTCTGACAAGGTTCATGCATGCAAGCAGTAGAATGAGTTCCGAGTCAGACACAGTTTTCGCCCCAATTAATAACTCTGAAACTAAACCTCAAATACAACTTTGTCATTCTTAATTTTTATTCCACTATGATATGAAGAATTACCTCTTAAAATTTCTGAAACTTTTTACCGAATATCTTATATACAAAGAACCTGTGTAATGACAATGTATTCATGATTTGATGATTTCTAATTTTTCTGGAAAAAGGGACAGCAATAAGTAAACTTTGAAGTAATATAATATAATAAAATCATAAATCGACTATTTCTAAGACCCATTTTTTAGATCACCCTGTACATATCAACAAATCACTAAAGTGTCGCGTGTTAAAGGGCCGTTAGAGTCTCGAGAGCTGAGTACCTGGATGGCAATTACCTCACATACCTACATATTAAAAATTCATTATCTCCTCGTATGTGGCCTATCAATCAACTACGTTTGCTTTCACGGCTCTTTACTGCTATCAATGTCACACGATAACGACTTCGACTGTTACGAAAGATATGTACGAAACGTGTATCGATAGAAGGATCATCTGTAAAGTGTCTGTACATTTCACACGGGCATCAGCAACACCCTTAACAATACAGAAACTAGGTACTTCGAACTGAATTCAATGGACTTTCCATCTCTGACCCCTAACCCTTCGCGAGTCTGATTGTGTTCAGCGAATGGCGTGGACACAAAAAAGGTAACGATATGGAAACGTCGGAATCCATAGATCATCCCCGCGGGTGTCTATTTTGATGGATTCCTACCTTGTTTGCTTCCCTTGTCGCCCGTGAATCGGATATCGATTTTCGGTTTGCTTCTCAAGCCTCGACCAGTCTGCTTGCATCGTGCAAGTTCCCGTCGCTGGATTTCGCAGGATTTTCTTGCTTCATTTCACCCAAAACACTCTAAATCTCTTCACCATCTCCTTTTCTTTCCTTGGATGGTGCGCTCTCGAAAGGAATTGTGCGGTGAAGTCTCTTCGAGAGGGAGAACTGTTCCGAGCGTGGAATCGCGAAAAAGAAAAGAACAGACGGCTGTGTTGAAAACACTAAAACCTTCCAATTGATTGTTAAAAATGAGATTTGAGAATCTTCCTGTCAAGACGAAGTACCAGGGAAGGAACCTCAAGAAAGACATAGCGTCTGTCATTGTTTCGATGTCTTTGCTTTTTCAATATATTAGCTAGCCACACACTGGCATTCCTTCCATTTTTCTTATCAATACTTTCCTTCAGCCAAAGAAATTATAATCCAATGATTATAAAAGGAAATGAACTGTCGCGATTTAAAAGTGATAAAAATGACATCGTCGGGCACTAACAGTGTATTTTTTCATTCCAAATTTAATGAATGCAATTACGGCAGAAGTAACCATCATAGTACATGAAACAATAAGAATCCTTTTGTACTGCGTTAACCAGTGTTTTTTTCACATGCTAGCTACTAGGTCATTAACTGTAACGCTATCTACAGTGACTTGTTTTGACTGACTTGCTCCTAGGCTGCATTTAAAGTGGATGTGTTTTGTGACGAATATGTCCAAACTTGTCTCGGTTATATGATAAATAGTTCGAACATATTTTTCAGAACATCAGTTCGCCAGAAATTGTTAGAGATGGATCGACAGATGCATCTATATTAATATATTGTTCATGGCTATGCAAACGAAAGTTATGCCTTCTTATGTCTTTTCTATTTGTATCTATGTTGTTCGTTCGTGTCATGTACCAAAAAGTATTATTTTAGTTTCCTTCATTCTTGTACTCTTTCAGTATTCTTTACTTTTAACTGTACGTAGTTATACACACGTTCGAATATCCCTGTCAGAAATCGTATCCACTGTAAACGCAACCTTAGGTATAAAGCACGTCCTAGCAAGAGAAATTGAAGGCTCTCAGAAGCAATCTAGAATCTTTGCTTCTCTCACGTTCAATAGTAACAAAAACCACTGGATTTCCGAAGGGTAGGTTGGAGTGTCGGCTCCAGAAACCGACATGCAGCACGCACGTGTATCATGTGAAAGAAATTTCTAATGCTACCACGATTCCGTCCATCTCTTCCAGACGAAGGTATTGGTTGCCTCTTCTACCAAGGAAAGCGCGTTAAGGGTCACCTTCTTTACCAAGAAATACCGGTCCAGAGGTAAGAAAGGAAGGTAGCAATGGCTGACACACTGATTGATTAGTTTCGGTAGCAATTGCTAACGAATCAGTAGCCAGTCTAGGACTGAGGCTTTATGAAAATAGGAACCTAATCAGGAATCAGAGATGTCAGAAGAAAATCAACAGTTGTCGTCAGAATCAGTGAGAGTACCATTTAGAAAAGCAATGAGACTTTGAAAATAGAATACTGATTTCAAGCCTGTCAAAGAAGGCAAATGGATTACAAAATCTAAAACAATTCAAAATGTTTATTATACTATAATAGGTAGGTATATTAAATGTATAATATTTAAAGTGGAAATTTAAGACCGAAGGACCTCGACCTGAAAGCTTCAGATTTCATTAATCTTATGGTATAAAGAAATAAGAACATTTTATTTCGAAACGTCTAAAATATAAGTCTTTTCGTAAATTCGAAAATGGGACTAGTTCAAATGGAAATTAGTCGAAACTTAGCTAGAAAACACAGAGTCAGTTTCAGATAAAATACTATGCTATTTTTGTCATAATAATTTCTCGTTTATCTCTTATTCCTGATCCTGTTGGAAATGTTGGAGCATCAATATGCGCGCGAAAATCTCGGCAATCTCTGCCGAAAGACACCGTTTCCTTCCGAATTTCCATTTCACCGCAAATCCTATCACGAATTTAGTGGCACTTAGGAAACCTTTTCGTCAAAGTCCTTTTTTTCAAGACACTCGTAAGCTTGAATTCCCAGGGGGTCGAGGAACGAACCTTGCATATTCGATTCGAAGTTGAGAAAGTAACAAAACTGAATGCCCTGTATACATGGAAACAACATTCATTCTAGGGATACCATAATATTGGGTTACGCCACAAGTTTTGAATTCAAAAGGGAGTAACAGAAATATCGGTGGGTAGATAGTCTAATAAACCCTCGAGAATCGATACAAAAGCTGATGAATATTTGATATGTCCGTTAAGCCAGCGATGTGAAAAATTTATATTTTAGAATTTTGAAAAAGTTGAAATTTATTTAAAAAGCTTCAAAGATCGAAGAAATGGTTCATTCATTCTCTGAGTTATTTAAAATGACTGAATATAAACGACTTCATTAACGATGGAAGTTGTTAAAACCGATAACTTCTGTAATACATATATTCTGTATAATGAATAAACTCAACCCTCGATTTTGTTGAAGATTTTGTAATAGTTTACGAGGTCTTTCATTAAGTTTCATCTACTAGTTTCAGACTAATACCTCTCTATACCTTGTATCATAAAATTTTATCTCATTCAAGTTAAATCTTACTTTTTGATTAAATTTTGCTTTAAAATGTGTTGGTATACGTATTTTTTAACTCCATACTAACTATATAATATTACCTAGCTTATATTAGGGTCTATTTATAAAATCAACCCCAAGGGAATTTACTTGATTAGTCTAGTGTCAGCTACATTTTATCTCCTTATCGCTGACATAACTGTACCAGGGACACACGTAAATTTCGACCTTGTATCTTTTCTTCAATACACTCATGCTCAACTACCCTTAAGGCTACCCTTTTGCCTTCAAATCCCCAAATCGTGTTTCGACACACCGCCGTTTCTTATATGTAGTCCGTTACTGTGCAAGGTTACAAAAAATATGAATTTAATCATTAATTACAGACTACTCATCTCAGAGATGAGTCACAAAACCAAAGGTTTCAGAATTGAATAGTGGAAATAAAAAAGGCTGCAAGTTCTATTAAAAGAAAATAATTTTTTTCATAAAAAGAATGTTCATATGAAGATCAATGTCAGTAAATTATGTTCGTCACAACTTTAGTTTTTTCACTTACAGCCTTCTTTATATACATTCTTCAATTAATGTCTGGAGTTAAGGGTTAACAAACTCCTTATTATGAGTGTTATAGAAACCGAAGGGGAGGAAGATGTATTTTTATCGAATACAGAAATGTATTCTTTCATTTTTACTTGAAGGGAGATTATAAAAAAAAAGATTAAAATGATTAGGAATCTATAACACTTAATGTTGTTATGAATACTGCAATTCTATTTTTAGGAATTCGTAGCTTGAAAATCTGAAATTTTATAATGATAATCAACGTGCTAATAACAGAGTTAGTGAAACTTTAACAAATATTTCCATGCATGTCTTTAGCATACATAGTACATACCTAGGTAGTAATAATTATTAATTCACCTCATTAACGCATAATCATAAAAATGCAACAGGCAAATAGGTTCAAAGTTCAAATATCACGTAGTGCATTACACAATTGTTACTATATCGATTTCAAAAATTCTGTGTGTGCTTTTCATAAATCGAGATAGTAATATCAGATGAATCACTCTGTACCGTGTAAATAGGAACAGAAATTAACGAAATCGTTCACATTGAAGCACAATTGTGAGCGATGGGAACTGGAGTGCTAGAGGCCCATCTTCCAATATCATAATTCGTGAGAGGACATCCACCGAATCTCTTTTACGATTCCCTGGAAGACGCACTTGAGAGGCGAAAATCTCCAGAGCTTCTCACCCACCATACGTGGTGCGTTTTCATCGAATAATGGTAAGAGATATTCTATCGTTCGATTTCTTTCCCAGGATTTTCCATCGCACATTTCACCATTCCCGCCCATTCAGACGTCGAACCGTTACGCGCGCGACGCATTATAAATCGCATAGCGTGCATAACGCACACTCCATTTCCGTTCTAATGGATTTCGTTCTCTTCCGTTTCGTTCTCTGACTCGTTGCCTTGTGCCGTGTTCACCAGGCCCGTTCAATAACGTCGAGAGGATCCTGGAAATCCTTTCGTTCGAAATCCTCGCGTCTCGAGGCACCCATCACGTTCGCCAACCGATTCCACGGAATTACGGTGGAGGGCACAATTTCCATCGATTTCCCGGCAAGGCCAACGCTGATAAATGAAATTCGGCCCATGTTATCCGAGTGGCGTGGATGGTGCACGTGTTCTCGATATCGGCCACTGTGACAGAACGCTCGGCGACGCGGTCAATCGGTTTGCTAATCTTCTTGGCATCACTGATACCTTCGTTCAGAGGAATCTTATTAAGCTGGTTAGGTGAAATGTCGAGCTGGGTTTGTAGTGTGATAGAATAATAGTATCTATACAGCTTAAGGAGCTATTATTCTGTTATATTCTCTTTCAAATACAACTTTTCGTTATATTTTTTAACATAATGATATTAATATAGTAGAACGTCGATTATCCAAAGTAATTCGGAGACAAATTCGTTTGGACAGACGATCTTTTAGATAATCGAAGAAGGAGAACCTAATTTATGAATGTGTCATAGAATGAAGAGAAATTAAACTTTTTGGATGCTTAATTATGGAACTACATATTTGAAAACTAATCGTTTTCAGATACTGTTCCAAAATACATAGCTTACATGCAATGATTCTGTGTTCGGATAATTGGTCATTTGAATAAGCGAAACTCCGATAATCGACGTTCTACTGTATGTTGTTATGTCGTTATGCATATCGTGTAGCACATCGTATGATGTTAATTTTGTGTTATTAATTAGATAGAACAGAAAATTCTCGCAGAAATTTTGTTAGGGTAAATTTTTATTTTAATAATATAGACAGATTTCTATAAGATCCTGAATCGTTTTAATTAAAAATTGTAATAATTTTCATATTAATACTGCTAAGCAAATAAATGAAAAAATATGTCCATCATACAACTCTGAATTTCTGAGTTTGTAGTTCTTGGCAACACATAGCGCTCTTAATTTTTAATTATTAATTCGTCTTTTCAATTATCAATGGGAGAAAAATATGCGAGAACGTAATTTCTCATGGAATATGAATTTCGCTCCATTTTATTGTTTTCAAAGTGTCTGAATATTTTGTATTGTATTGTACAGTTTGTTAACTCTAGAGAGGTGATTTTGATGATTCTTCAAATTACAAACAAAAATTTTCTCTCTGGAATTACCTGATCTATTTTTGAACTGTATGTGCGTGTATAAATTACAAACATTCTTCACAGTTTCACTTGCATTGTTCCCTTCTCTCAATTGATGGAGCGCAACTCACTGAGAATTGATAGTGCTCGCGATCCGATAATTTAAAATCCGCGAATAAATTTAAGCACGTCAAAACAATAAACTGAATAATCGGGGGGCTGAAATGTGAAATTTAATTATCGAATTGTTCGCTTGATTGCACTCGACGCATCGTGACAGTCGAGGCAAAGAAAAATGGCCAATCGAAACTGACAACGGCTGTCAACGATATTTACGCTCGAACGTGAATAAATATGAACGCACAAACGATGAAATCAATCCTTTTCGAAGCCAGGAAGTTTGAGGATACACTGTAGCACCTACAAGGAACATCATGCAGTTCCTATTTTAACCGGATTTTAATCAAACATGACACATGTACAGAGCTTTGACAAATGTTAGGTATATATTTTTTCTAGCTACTCTAATTTATTGTCAAGAGCTGGAATTATCTGCTAAAGTTACAAATAGGAAGTATATTCTATCAATTTTCTTGACATCTAAAGAAGACAAAAAGAAATGTGAAGCAGAGAAATATGACTGATAAAGAATATTATATAATTTATAGATCAATATTAGGTATTCAAAATTGGACCTGCACTGTTCTCCAACTTATTGACTTCTAGAACAGAACTTTGACGTAACAACACTATGTTTACAATTTTCTTTAAACATACCATAACTTTTTTAATTATAATTATGATTTTGAGAAGTTATGCAATTACGTCTTTATACCTCGAGCTCCTTTACCTTCTTAAGATAAGCCTTAGTACAACTTTACATATAACTTATTATAACTTTCGTACATAACATTTTAGAAAACACGAAAGATAGACGTTCTACACATGCCTCTTTTTCTGTTTCTGAAAAAGTCGTATAACATGTAGTGTGGATCCACCTTTAGAACTCGCTCGATTCTGAACAGCGGCAATTCGTCTTTGACAAATTTCAATATAGATAACGCTCCTGAAACTGCTGACACTCTGACACACGCGTTACCACATACGTGCCATTTTAGATAGTAATAACTATCTATAGTCTTCGTCGCTCGAACAATAGCGACTGACAATATTTCACGTCAGAAATCTGTCGTTCGGTCTGTCTGACCACAGACGGCGCGATAAATTTCGTCGGAACGAGGAAAGTCCAGCGGCGAATTCATTGAAAGCGAAAAGTAATTTCTCGGTACGATCACGAACGGGACAACCGCGAGTAGCGTTATCAAGTTTTCTAGAAGCGCAGTACGATGCGGTAATATATTCATGAAGTGTCACCGTATCAAATTGAAACCGTAATAAAGGAAGCCGATATTGGTTTTCCACTGTCAAACACGATCAATTTCCTGGCCTATTTGGGGGATCAAGGTGAACGTATTAACACGCTGATTGCCGCACGAAATTATGCGTGTTCGACGACGAGTCATCCGTGACGACCAATCCCAAAATTCACTATGTCGATCGTAACAGGTGAAAGGCAGGGAATCGTTGTATTTAGTCGTTCGTTAAATGTTTCATCAAACGATTCGCGTGAATCGAGCTAATTCCAGCTGGACAACGATGCCTCGACGCTTTCAATTTTTACGTATAGTTGATGGTGGGAATGTAAAGTTGTTGTGTGTTAAGTGGCTCTTCGAGAAGGGTACCGATTAATTTGAGAAAATGCTGAAATATCTCTGATTGAAATGGTGAAAGAAGCTGGAGTTCTTAGTTCTTATTTTTTGTAACTTCTCTTTTCTCGATGCCTCAAACATGTCTAATGTTTAAGTCTAATTCAGATTAGTCAAGTTACTTGAATTCGAGTAGTTTGAATGCAAGTGGTTTGGGGTGATTGGGCTAAATTGAACGTGTTGTTCAAATTAGTTCCCTAATATCGCAATTATAAAATACTTTCTGTTTAACTCTTGTATCATATCTTGGAAAAAAAGACATTATGCTGAAGATGTAAGTAGTTTTTGTCTGTTACCTCTGAGATATTAAAAATATTTTATTACCAGCCTAGAGTAAAAAATATTTTAGTGGTCTACATTCATCAAACTTCTCCTATTTTATAATTTATCTCGATATGTATATTACAAAACATACAAAATTTCGTTGCTAATCTCTTAGAAGACAACGTAGTGTTAAATCTCGATAAAAAAGATATATCCCAAAATAGAAGTTGAGGGTTGAAATTGGCTCAACAGACTGAAAATACAGCGTGATTTAGAATTAAACAAGTCGAAAGTAGCCGACGACAGACTGATAAATATCGCGTTATTGAGACTTCACGAGGATTGAAACATTGTTGAAAGAATTCCTATGCAATCGAGTGCAAGAAATACTCGCAGTTCCCTTGAAATATTCCCTGTCAGGCAACTCCGTGAACTGAGTATATCTCGTTCTCGTTTCGCCAAATTGCGTTCTTCTTTGCGTCTTCAGACCCGCCTTGTTGTTGCTCGCCTGTTATATTGCTTGTCTGGTCTCGTAGCCATCCTTATTCCTCGAAAATTCATGCACCCCTTCCTTACTGTCCGTCGTACAGCTTGCATTTTACAGTGGGACAACTCGTTCGATCCCAGCATTCACTTTTATAGTAGTGAAAAGTCTTTTCCTTTGCGGCTGGCAATTGTTGAATGTGTAATAGTTGAAACAGTAAATGTACAATTTAAACGAGTGTGAAACTTTATGCGAAGCTTTCAATCCCTGTACAAAGTATATTTCTTATACATGTCATACATTAAAATGACATTACGAAAATTGATTAGGTATTCATATATTATAGTTTGTTAACAGAAGATATTTATTATAACGAATATTACTTTCTGTTTTTCTACATTCAACTTTCGGAATTTTAATCAAGTTCACTTGTAATTTATTAAAAAATGTAAAGTGTAATAAATACTAAACAAAATGTTTGACTTTAATAAATTGAAAATGTTATGTTCAAATATGAAGAGGAATAAATGAAACCCAATAAAGTTTATGAACTGAAATTTCATCAGAGAGAGAAGGTAAACTTTAAATTACTAAAAATTAGATACTTTCGTATCTTCTCTAGTGAAAATGTTTTTAAAATATCGATTTAATACATACTCTGTAATTTCCTCTGAAATTACAATAATGTTTGATTTTAATTTACTTTCGCAAATAGTTATTTATTCATCATTTTTTTCATATTTCTGGTACTTCTTTCCCTAAAATTTTCAATAACTTATCACTTAATTCGTTTTCTCTGTCATGACTTATGTCATATTTAATTTCTCTGTCATATTTAAATAAGCTATCCATAAATGCAATGCAACGTCGTCCTAACTTCATTATGAGATAAATTTTTTAGCCTGTGTCGACATTTCCCTGCCTCTATCTTTTAATATTACAGTACATTCTAAGAATATTAAAGTATTATATTAAGCTACAAAAGTGGATTAGCTAAAGTAATTATCAAATGAACATTGGAAGCTACTGAATCACTCCATAGAGATTCTTCTTTACTTCCCAAAATTAAATAAAATGTCGTGTCATTGCACACGACTTCACAGTCAGTTCATGAACTTCGTTTAGAAACATTCCACGACGCTTAAACTTTCCTGTACTTTTCCGTCTTTCTTCCAAATCACTCTAGATCTGCTCGTTTCTTTGGCTGCACACGCACGAGTAATTCCTAAAACTCGTTACACTTCCTTAATCGATTTTTACTTCACGAGCCGTTTTAAGAGGTAACTTCCTCCAGGATGTAAGCTTTCAAGAGGGATGATGAATCCTTGCCTCGTTTCTCCTCGATCATTTATTGGCTTGCGTGATTCTTTATTGCGATATCCTCTTAGCTCGCAATTTTATGACTTATAGCGAGACGATTGCTGTCCAATACAGGAAATCAAGCTAGTTTCCTGTATTGTACAGATAGGATTAATTGCTGTTGCTATAGTATTTTTTCGTTTCTCTTTTTCGTCATATGAAGACTTCTTCAGGTGATATCTATTATGTGTTACATAAATTGTATATTATATGCACTATGTGCAATTAATGGTATTAATAGTACCTTAGTACTTATCTTACCGAAGATTGAATTATAAACCAGAGAAGACTGATCCAAATATGGAAGCTTCTATTGTAGTATTTAAAAAAATATCAAGTCTAATGCTTGAAGCATTAGAAATTTTTGAAATATTGAAAAACTCCAGTGCCAAAAAGTACTTCCATACTTAAACACTTACTACAGTAGTGGCCATTTAAATTGCACCACCTTATAAATATCAGTGCTCTTGGTGTAACTGTTACATCAGTCACATGAGAAATATTCGTCTATGTCATGATTTGCCATTAATCCAATTTTCTTCCTTTATTCTAAATTTGAATTTATATAACAATTTAGATATATGTAGATACCACGTTTACAATTACTTTTATATACAACAAATAGTATTTTTAACGATTGTTGCACTTTTATTGTCCTCTACTATATGCACCCAAAGTAGGAAGTTTCCCTAGACTCATGTCAGACGTGACCTTCTTCCACTTTTAAAAATAGCAGAATGCTCCCTTGTTTGATCATCTACTCCTATTTCTAGATAATCCTACATAATTCACAAATAATTCCTCTGAAATATTTATAGACTCCAAAGTGAACGTCGTCATAGTTGTATCAGCTCTATATAAAAGATAATCTATAAATTATTTATCGAGAGCGGTTGTTGAGCCCAAAATGCAGGTCGTCGTGACTGAATATACGGAACAAGGTCTTCAATTTTATCCTGTATAGGCGACTGATATTTCGAGGGGGAAAAAGGATTCATGGGACGCCGCGTGGCGGCCTACACTTCAATATAACAATGCACCTTGGGTCGCAACGGGGTATAATACGAATCGCTCGCGGTAACAGCTTTTCCTTTGCCGTGTGATTCTACAAAGCTTCCCTGCCGTTTCCGGCGCAACTGTGAGACTCGTATCGCGCGGGGCCACTTTCGCCTTTGTTCCCGTTTCGCCCTGTGCGCGCGTCGATATCGAGTATCTTCGAGGCACAGTCGTATCTCCGCGAGCACTCGTTACTCACCCCCTTTCCCCTTTCAAATTCGAATATCTATGTGTTTTCAGAATCTCGATGCCACCTGTGCCCAGTACTACGAAATTCCATTGACGTCCCGTGATTCACTGGGTCGCGGACGAATGCGAAAAGTTTGTCCCCTGGATATTAACAGAGAACAACTGACCATCAAGTTCAAATCTTTGTGCTTTTTGAATTTTATTTTTTTTTCTACGTGGGCGAAGTTATGTCGTTTTTGAATGATGATGGTTTTGCACGAAACAGTGGCTTTTGAGATTTTTGAATACACACATGAATATTTAATTAATTTAATTGCAAGGATATGTGTACTCGAGTATAGTTTCTATTTTTATATTAATTTTTATGGAAAAATTTTAATATTTAAGACTTAAATAATCAGTTTATTTTCATATAGGTATTTAAATTTGTAATGTGGATGTTAATCTATTGATATATTCAAATGTTAAAATTTGAGTCGTCAAATTATCTAATTCAGAAAACTTTCAAAGGTTTTAGTACTTACATACTCAAATTCATTACTTTTTATGTAATCAAAATTAAAAATTTTTCAATTTTAATACAACATTTTCAAATATTCAAATTCTAAACTTCTTATAGTATCTATATTCAAATTTTCCCATTTTTAATAGGATATTTTCAAATATTCATATTTAAAACTTCTTATATAGCATTTGTATTCAAATTTTCCAATTCTCAGTCTGTATCATTTTTATGTAAGTATATATATTAACTGATTAATAAAATAAATTCGCGATTATATAGTAATATTCGTAGGTTCCCTACAAGGTCGCAGAAGATACTTTAAAAGTACCATGAAAGAAGTTAAAGTTTCTGGCTTTTGAAGATGGCTGTTCTTAACATCAATGGACCAAGTAAACTCTTAGATATCTTTCCGAAACGTTTCGTTCTTCCTTGGAGCAGGCGATAAACGACGAATTCTGGATCATTACGCAGGACAATCGATCGCCAGTGAAACGGATTGTATGTCCGTTTTATGATGGAATTGATTAGCTGACTCAACTCAAACTATTATATGATGGGACGATTATGGAACATGTTGATTCAATTGCGTTTGGGAATGATGCAATTTAAAATGAGCATTTTACCTTGTGTGTAATATCAACGTGAATGCAGAATATTTGTACAATATTCATTGAGCATCCATGATGTCTCACCGATGTTAATGCTAATTTATTATCATATAAACTAATTAAAAACACAATTTTATTTATTTAAGATTGGTTCAGAGCGTTCTGAACTCTTTTTGTAGGGGTCAATTCTAATATTTTACTCCATTGCCACTTTTTGTTGACAACTTTGATGTTGCTTGTTATAAACTAAAACCTCTTCGACTCAATAATATCAGTTCGCTATTTAAGAATATGGGATAAACATTTTTGTTGTATGTGCAGGTAATAATTTTTGCATAATCCTAAATCATAATTCAAAGTCAAATTTTTATTTTCGACCCTGGTCTCCCTTACATTAAAATCTGACACTACCACTTCATAACGTTTCCTCATAAGAATAATTCATTAAATATTCATTGTGACATCAAGAGGATTCTTTCTGCAAACCAAAATGAATGCATCGCAGGAAAGAGGAAGGAAATGAAATTCCACTGGTTAAAGAAACGAAACAAATAGATTACTGGTTTCTCTCAAAGAGAAATTTCGCCTACAAAGACTTCACCGGTCGGCACCTTTGTATTTCTGTGAGAGACGATAACGATCTTCCGTTAAGTCAGGCAAAAGAAGGCAAAGGTTGCCTCAGGTCACAGGACCAGCATGAGGGCGGTCACGATCCCGCATTTCCAACCTTGCACGCTTTCTTCGAATTCCTCCCTCTTTTATGCCAACTACTTTCTTTTGACATTCGATTCGATTTTGTTAACCAGCCCTGTTATGATTTATATTATCCTCTCCTTTGCACTAATAATAATTTTGTTACGTGTCAGCACAGAGTTGTATAGTTCCCTTTTTCTTATTCAAGGAATCGTTTCGATAGTACAGGAATTCCATATGAGTTTTACGCCATTTTTTATCTCTGAATTTTATCTTTCTAAGGGCGAGAAGAAAAGATAGAATAATATTTTCGTCGGTGGTTGAAAATATTTCATTACTTGTAGAACGTTGTTCCAGGGAATCTTACGTAAAATTATTTTTCTTCTCAGCACGTCATTATGAATACAGGTAAACCTGTAGCTGCTTAAGGAAAGATTAAATTGAAAGAAAGTTTCTATATAAATTTTACTTAATCTTGTTCGAATCTCCAGATATAGTTAGTTACAAATTTATTTGCGAAGGAGTAATATTAAATTTATATTTTGAAATTTTAAAAATGTTTTATTTCTTTGTATTATATGAAAGAAACTTGGATAAACGTGAAAGCTGGAAATAAGGAAAACCAAAAAAGAAAATACATCATAGCAGCTTTTAAAATTATTGTCACAGTTGTAATATTACAATGTTGTAGCATTAATACAATGATGTATAATATTATTTGTAATATCAAATAAAATTAACGAAATATTAGTTACTTCTGTTTCTTAAGCTTTAAAGCAGTATTAAACAGCAACTGATGTGTATAATTCTGGCCATTAAGACTTCAGAACTGCGAAAAATAAGGTACCATGTACATTGTTAATGAGAGTCGAACGAGCTGCAGTGGAATTTTAATTGAACGAAGTCTGCAACGCAACATGCTGGGGAGAACCTTTTTGATTGCGAAGTTGGAAAAGTGAAGAAGTTGAAATATATTATTCTTTGACGAGATTCAAAGGGATCGCAACCATGTTCCTCAGACGAAATAAGACGATACGAACGTTGATGTAACACACTTAGTGCAGTGAAATACTCTTCGTAATGAGAGCGCAATTACACGAATGGCTGGATGAAAATAACAAACAGGGATCGTCATTTCTGTTTTGAAATAATAGAACCATAGGGGTCTATCACTGTTTAATGACCCTTTGGGATTTGGAACAAAAGGTTTCAAGGGAGAATATTGCTCAAATATATTCAAATTGTAATTATAATTGAACTGATTTAATACAACGTGCTTATACTCGGTAATATATTAAAATTTATTTCCTTGTTAAGATTCAATCACTACATATAATAAAATGTCTTTAAACACTAAATGTAGAAAAATTTATTTTAACGAACAAAAGATTGAAAATACTTGCTAATCCTCATTAAAATTATGTTATATACAATTATTTTAATAATCAATGGAATTATATTTAATTTAGAAAATAATTCTAAACTCTTCATCGATAGCGTATATTTGAAGGTACTCATTATCCATTGATATCTAAAGTCTTCGCGACTTTTACTACGATCTTTCCATTCCCGATTTAATCGTTTCCACTTGTGTCGACTTAAAGGAACGTTCCTTCGTTCTCTTCATTTTTCCGCCCCAATCATCCGTCATGATTCTTTCCTGAAACGACGATCTCCGCCTTCGCGCAATTATTCGAAGACGCTGAACCGTCTTCGCGAGAACCTTCTTCCGCCCTTCGAGTGGTGTCTCGACGTCGTTTCTTTGATCCTTAATTGAATTTTTGAGTTATCAATCGAAAGAACCACCGCTCTCTCGCTTAACGCGCGACGACAATTTATCTTCCGCGAGGGGATGTCTTGCACGATGTCAGAACAGAAGAAACGAGGTCAGAACGAAATCCATCCCGACCATTGTCGAGACGTTGAATCGAATCATCTGGAGACGATGAAATAAAAAGCATAAAAAATATCGCGAGGGCTTTTATCCCCTACGAATCAGCGCCTTTATTTAATTTCTAGCGTCCAATCGTTCTCGTGAATATGAGAGGGTAAGAAGCAAGAGCTAGTCCAAGGAGGGTTGAAAGTGATCATATAAAAGTAGATGAGAAACGCCTGAGGAAATTTCTTCGTGAGAAATACAACATCTGAAGAATAGATTGAATAAATTGATAAAAAGGATTACGTAAATTTATATATATATATATGCATGTATAAGTAATAAATAAGAATACATGCAGCCCCAAAAGTACTGACCAGTGTGCATACTTGCAACAATTTCTACTACCATATCAGTAATTGAAAACTTTGGGAGAACGTTAGATAGGGTCAAACTAGATGACCTTCTTGAATGCAATCAAACTTTTTCGTTTACAGTGCAACTTTTTCTTGTAACTGCTATTCCAGTTGAACACCAGTTCTCGGAATTTTCCCATCCAAATCGTGGACGCGGGGATTTCAATAAATTATGAACGGAAACCGTACTCTAATTGTGTAGAAATCAGTTTCCACGAGCCGTATTTTCTGCATCCGCGTTCGGAGTTCTGCTCCACTGCGAATTTCAAATTGCGCGATGCAGAAATTTTTATGGCGCTATTGCATATCGAAGAGATCGTGAAAAAGCCTCGATAGGAAATTATTACTTTTTAAATGAAAATTGATATTCATACATTAAATACCTTTTACGTAATACTGATCTATAAAATGTTCTGACAAGGAAAGGAATGGCATAAAGCATTTGCTTTATACTTATACAAGGTGGATACAGCAGTAATAACTATTCTAAAGGTTAAATAATATGATAGGACAACAATTTTTGTTAAGATAATTTTTTAAGCAATTTCCTGATCATCAGTATTTGTTTAAGTGAAATCTAATGTTTTGTTTATATTCCTACAATAAAAGAAAAACAAATTTTATGACTAAAATTGTGCTCCATTTTGGTCGTTTTTGAGAATATTTTAACCTAAAAATAATTAATATTTTCCGAAGAGAATTAAACAAAATGAATGAAATTAAACCTGAAGTAATTAATCAAAACGTAAATATGTGTAAGTCTGATTTGGGTGCATTAAGTAAAAGTAAATTTGCATTATACTGACATTAATTAAGGCTATAAACGTTTAAAATAATGTTTGCTTCAATGTATAAGTGAAATCTTTTAATCAATATTTTCGACCATTTGCTATATACTTCTTCCGATGCTATCGATGCACATGTAGTAGTAATTCATTGTATCGTATTTTTCGATGTCATAGATTTATTGCAAGGAACCATATTTTTTAATTTTCCTGCACCTGAAAAGTTAATACTGCGATATTAGGGAAATAGGTTGGTGTCTTCACAGTCCCCATCATTCGATCAAAAGGTCTCTGGAAATCGTGTTCAATATTACCTTTACAAATCTCGAGTAATATGCTAGGCACATAGTGCATAGCGTCTTCAGCTACCGCCCCTAATGACAGCTATGTTTATATTTGAATTTGAATGAACAATGAGTTCAAGTGCCACATGTACCTTTGTGAATAGAAGTAGGTTCTTAGGTAATAGGAATTCCTTTAAAAAATACAAATGTCTATATTCAGGTAATTCCATTTACGTAGTTTAATCTGTATAAAGCTTCTTAAAATACGTGCAGTTGTAGGCCATTAAACTGTTACTTATTGTTGATTTACTGCAAATAATGACTATTTCATAAAATAGCAATCTGCTTTCTGAAAAATGATAAACTGTGCCATGTCAATATCTCTGAGTTAGCTCATTGTTGTAAGCAAATAGAGAATATGCTAAATCATTTAATAAGTTGAATTAAACGAAATTTACAAAGAACAATATAGTATTTGTGCATTATCATGTATGAGACAGAGATTGTTTGTAATAAGACCCAAGAGATTACTGAACGAATGGGGTTTATTTCCCCAGTAAATCATTGGGATTGAATCTCGACAGACATCGAAACCAACTACACACAGTCCTTGTACAAACTCGGCTGAGGGCAGTTTCCAAACTACCTCTATTTATATGCTCTGGGCATTTGCGAAGTCAGCTGGGTAAAGGGTCACTTGGATTGTTTACTTCCGACGTATTACACTAGGTGATTCGAGGAAAGCAGGTAAAAAGATGGGTAAAGGATGGGTCTCAGAGGGCTAGATCCCTAAGAGGGTTGTAAAAACACCGATTGAGGACGCGCCAGTAGCGACAAAAAGGTTTTACTTAACTCTCTAGATATTCAAATAGCAGCTCAATAGAAAAATTTCTTTCACAATTTGTCTCACTGTGGCACAAAACGAAGCAAAGTAGACGGTCTAAAGATTTCAAAATGTAATTCTCATGTCCAGCAGTACATGTATGAAGGATTTCTTCTAAGTGTCATCCTCGAGAGTGAAGGTTTACAACGTGGATCAGGGTTTACGATAGGGACGTGACTTCTTGTTAGCCCTTAAGACTTCGTGACCAGGTGTGTTCAAACTTGTCACTCTGAATATATTCATCTGTGACCAGGAAGATGTCATCACCTACTCTAGCTCCATAGACAAAAACGGGGGAGGAAGATGAAATTTCTTCAGATTGGACATTTCACATACTTCATATCAATTATTAGAACTCATTTTTAGTTTTAGAAATAGGGTACATGACAATTTGTTTATTGTTGAAGGCGATGTAGCAAAAATTCTAGACTAGCTTTAATAATATTCAGATTTTCTTGTTGAAACGTGTTTTATGTCTGGAGAAGATATTCCTCATAAACGAAAATCCTATAACTGAGAAACAAATGCTTTGTGACTTCGTTTTGAAGTGTCTTAAAGAAGAAATTAAAATTTCAGAGAGTAAGAGGAACTTGTCTTTAGTAATCCAAATTAAGCCTAGGAAAGCCAATTTTATTAAAATAATTTCTGAAGTACTACAAAAGCCACGAAATTTTCATTTTTTTTTCAAATGAAAGTTACGTAGGACGAGAGTTAAAAGGAGAGTTTTAAGTACAGTAGAACCTTGGTTAACCAGGTCTTAATTATTCACAGTCTCTTTTTTTCAGAGTTACTGTCCTTTGATATCATGACAATAAAAGTACAATAAAACAGCAATTGAAATTTGGGCTATGACTTCATACTAATCCACCGTAAAAAATAAAATTTTGTTTCAGGCTTAAAGCTCAAATTAGGTTGATTAAATATTTTAAAAATTTTTCGTTCTTTTTTGTACTTTAAATGAATTTTGAAAAGAGTTCATCAAATGTTATAAAATTTAAAACATGACAAAGTTTGTAATTTGATAAAAACAATAATTTTTAAATGATTTAGGCGTCTTAAAAAATGTATCGATCAAACTCAAATTTGAATAGCTAGAATATCATTATAAAGCCCAATTTCTGTCCCCTATTAGTAAGTATAAAGAATAACAAAAATTCTACCCCTATATTTGATCTTACTTTGATCAATAATTATGCCAGAGTTATGCAGAATGTAATAGATACTCAAACAAGTGTGCGAGATCTTCATTCCAGCACCTTGCACTTCGACTCTCTAAGAACATTCAGAAAGGTCCTTAACTAGACTCTCTTCAAGTTCTCAGTTACTAACCTAAGAGTAAAATATGTTTATAGTGTCAGAGTGCTATAATTCGTCAGACTTATTAAATGAAAGCAAAATTTTCAAAGTCTTCCTTTGAAAGTATATTAAAAAATACTAAAGTACCTATAATGAAGTATATTAAAAAATATTAAAAGATCTTTAAAAATCGACGCTTCCTCTTTATTTCTTTCTACGCAAGTGATAACCATTTATCACGCCCACTCTTCCTGCATCTGGCTTCCCACTGACTTATTTCCCGACCATTCGTGGAATAAGAACGCACCTAACTCCCGCGTGTTCGAATTTAAATTTCGCAATCGTCTCACGGGCACGTGCCCTTTAAATCATAAATGAGACGCGCTTGGAGAATGGCTTTTTCGTAAATCCTTAGATTGGAAAGCGTGTGTCAAAAAGCTCGTCCCCCCAGAGGAATTCTATTTGTTTTTCCTTCCGTCTTTTTCTTCTACGAGGAAATTGTAACAAGATTTCTGTCCGAAATGGAGGTCAATCTTGTCGACCGAATAGAAAGGGCTCGGTGAACGATATCTAAGGTAAAAAGAACAGGAAGATCGGAACTAGCATGAATTCCTTGCCTCAGTGTACGTTTCCGTCAATTGAGCGAAAAAACTTCGAATGAACGATTTTTGTATTTATTTCAACGCGTTAAGTTTGTAATTTCCTTTAAAAAGAGTCAAGGCTGCACATTATTTAACCATTTGAAATCGAACTTTTCAATTTTTCAATTTCTTTTGTCGAACTGAATCTAAATTAGGGGCAGAGATGGTTAGCTGACTATTTAAAAAATGGTTATTTAAATAACATATTAGTTCACTTAGTTACAAGTTTGTTTGAAATAATTGTACTAGTTAGTTCAATTGAACAAACACATGGTTTGTCTTTAAATTATCTTATTATTTATCTACTGAACAAAACCAATTTTTTATTTTATTTTGTAGACCAAAAAATATTTCCTGAAATAAACTGTGGTATTCTCATATTAATTGTGCCATAAACATGGCTTTCTACACAGTGAATCACATACACAGGTTCACATTGTATTATTTGTTATTTTATTCGTAAAAGTTAATTAAAATAAAAAGTTAATTGAAGATACAAGTAATAAAATAGCTAAAATGATTCCTTATTTCAAATTCTTATCGTTTGTCCTCATTCTAAGTGAAATTTTCTCAGATCTGGAAGTAACGTTATGAAATTAGGAGCTGAGTCGTAAAATAATTCTTAGATGAGAGAATCAAACGAGGAGATGTACAAATGAGGCACTAACTGTGTGAAATGGAATAAAATCGAAATAAAATTTCTTCGCAACTGATAACACGTTTTATTTGCATAAATGTTCACGTTGGCCTATTTTGCGTTTTTCATGGGGAATTCGTGCAAAGAGTTTGTAACTTCATTAAGATCCCTAGAAATTTAGGTAATTCCAGTAGCACTGGAATTCCAGCCAATTCTTGGCGCAGTATTTTAAATGTACGTATCGTTACGAAAAAGTCTCACGTAGGAAAGGTGCTAATCTCTTGAGAATTATGGAATTATAACAATTCCTAAAGCCATCGTGCAGCTTAATTTCATGAAATGGGTACGTGTTTTCATGAAATTATGATTGGATTTAATTACACGAAAGTCTTCTGAAAGGGTGTCACATATCTTGAGGCAAATAAGTAATTAAGATGAAGAACTACTGATTTGTACTATCAAATAGCGATTCTATACTTTAGATAAAAATTATGAATGATGAAATTGGGTTTGAGGTCTCGTTTCAGAATTAATACTTGTTATAAAAACGTCCAAAATATGCGTGAAATATTTTTGACTCGGGCTTTATCCTACTGTCGGTGTACATTGTCAGATGCAGTGACGTCAGTAGAATAAGTTAATAGAATAAGTTAAGTCAGACACATTTCACGTGTATTTTAGGTATGTTTTTAATAGTGGATAATTTGGAAAAGCAGTCTGAAACGCAATTTCATTATTTCTCATACAAACAAACCACATACACGAAATTAACTTATTGTTAGCACAAGAGGGGTCTTCATTTACGAGAGCTTCGTGTGCACAATATAAGGACAGACAATATTCTCCCATATTATTTATTTAATTTCGTGGAGTTTGGTCAATTTATAACGAGTCAATTAAAAAGCATTAAAATGAATAAATTCAAACAAACTGAAGGTAATACATTGAGTCTTAAAGGAAGAAAATTCTATAACGATATTTGAAAATAAGGTTTGTAATTTGAAATTATATATGTACAATAATATACTGAAATAATATGTGTGTAAATGGATATAATGATAAATTCAAGTTCTGCAAGCAATGAATGAACCACAATATTGCTCCTTTGGGAAATTCGAATTGCCTTGAGGGAGAAGCGTCGAACTTTGAAGCTTGGACGCAAATGACACTATTGCAATAAACAGAGAATAGTATAGTAGCTGCATCATGCATCGAACTTTTATGACGTACCCCCACTAACAGGTAAATGGTTTGCATGAAGACAGGAATATTCTATTAGTTTCTTCGTTAAATTTTACGTGATCACCCATTTAAAAAACACACATACACTAATAAACCAAACACGTGGCACAGCTAAAAAATTTATTGATTCATAAACGGACAAGAAATACAGAAACAAGTTACTTTTCATAAACATTACTATACCCTACATTTCAGCAAGGAAACCCCTTCATTTGAACCCATTTCACGAAGTGTTTTTCCACATCCAGGATTAATTGGACGTAAATGATCTTCCATCCATCCAGTCGACAAGCATCAATCATCTGTCCCCGTCAATCCTTTGTCAGCCAAGCTGTCGGCAATGTTTTCCTTCTTTCGTTTACTCGCAGACCAGCCGTGCAAGATACAATAGAAGTGGCTCGTTGTTTCGCTCTTCATTGTTCCCAATGGACCTCCGACTCTTTTCATATCGTCCTCTCAGCACAAATGACAGTCATGAGTATGTCAGACACGGGCTTTCACCAGCCCTCGTATTCTTTTAAATAGAAGCGATTCGCGGCACACACTGGCAACACTTTAATTGTCTCTAATGGATTCGATTAACGGGAGCGACGTATCATTTTGATTAGACTGCTCGTAAATAAAGGAGCTCTCTATTCAGCAGCGGAATTTATTAGAGATTCGTTGCTCCTCGACAGGGGATCGTCATACCTTATTGAACGTCGTAATTTATAGAGTGCAAGGAAAGAATGGTTTGTCGAAATAATAGCCACGGTGTCCCGATTCTGTTAAGCTAAGGTTCAAATTTAAGTTAATTAGGGTAATATAATCCCCCAGGTGGTAGTCTGAATTCTGAATTCTGAATTTTGAAAAACACTGCAGCTTCCTTGTTGTACAGGGCGTTCCAGAATTCATGGAACTAGTAAAAGGTACTGATTATACGTGAAGTAATATGTAGACTGTGGATCTTTACATATTTATGGGAAATTTCAATGTGCAAAGAAGTACAGAATCCAAATAATATGGACAAATGCAGAAATTATCGAAAGATAAATATTGTAGCTGAATACTTTGTATAGCTTCGTTCGAATTTTTTCTCTACTTTAGGGTAAACTAACATGAAGACAGTTAAGATTAGCTTTTGATATTAGAAACAGCTTTGGAACAAGTATGTATGTGTGCTTCAATAAGTATGTATATGTATGTATATATACAAAAATTCACTGATTCAGAAATCTAGCTTTATTCTTAAAAATGGTGACCCTCACATTTTATACACTCTGTACAGTTTTAAATGCTTGCAGGCTGTACAGCCTGCGGTTCTGCTCTCAGTACGCGAGAAGCACTTCCCTTGCCATTTCGTACCCCTCAAGCATCTTGAAGTATGCTTCAGTGCACACGTACTTAGCTAAAATTCTAAATCAGTTTTCTCTGAAATGAAGCGCAGTTAAAAAAAATGTTGTTCTATATATTCTACTCGTTCCTTTTATGCACAGATCCCACTCTTTTATTTTCACCACGAATTATAATACCCTCTGTACAATATTAACTTTACCATTCAGTTTAGCTTTGTAATTTAAGAAGTACGAAATGGCAAAAGATTCTTCTTCAAATTAAATTTGAAAATATGTGCTGGAAAATATTGTACTTAAAGTGGAGTCTCAATAGTTGCTACGAGTCACAATAAAGAATTGCATGCAGACTTTACTCGATCTTTTTTAGTAAGGTCCAAACGACTCATTAGGCAAAACTTGTTCGCATAATATTGCAAAGAAAACGAGATCCTCTAATAAATTTACGATCGTCCCATAAAAATTTAATAAATCTACTTTTTCAAACAACTCGTGCTAAAAAGAAGACAGGTTTCTCTGGGAAGAACTACGTAGTACCTGAAGATGGGTTACGTTACAGAAGATGTTGAAAACTCCTCTCATAAAATAACAATTACGCTGCCCCCATAAAGAATTTTCTTTACGATACGGACTTTCTTCCATTTCTTAAACAACTCATTTTACCACCAAACTTTTTCCCTTTCTTCAACTGCCTTCCTGTTGGACATTTTGGTTACATCTGAACGAACGAACTTCGATGATTCTGATTAATTAAACGGTGGTACATGCTCGAGCGACTTTCTATAATTGGATGAAACGACCATGCTGACAACAGAAAGAAATTTCATTTCCTCATTTCCCTATTCGTGTCTTCGATCACAGACCCTGCGATTTTCCTCAAGTTTGAATAATTTTTTCCTTCCTTGAAGCAATATGAAGTAAATGTTAAAGAAGTAATACAAGTATTATGCTCAGTTGAATGGAAAGACATAAAATTTGATACTAAGCTTCGTATTTAATGTCACTTATTGTTATATCTTAATTTTTAATATGATAATGCCTATTAACTCAACTTTTAATATGAAAAATCTCACAAATGTGATGGTAAAAATTTGATAAAGATGTAATTAAAAATAAGAAAGTTAGTTTTGCCTCTGCAATCGTAGGTTTTTGATCTTTGTCATCTGCTTCCACTCTCGTTCTGTTCTACTTGCTTCTGTCCAGTGTAAAAAATTCTCGACATATTAAATGATGCATTTCGAAGTAATCAAATAAATTATAAAAGTAAACGAGGTTATTGAGAATTCTTGATACATTATCGAAATCGAAGTTACTATATTATAGATTATAGTAAATTCTTGGAATGAAGTTTATGTACTCCGACTAAAAGAAAAATGAAGAAATTAGAGCAACTTAGGAAATTCTATACTTTTGAATGTTCTTGGAATTTTAAACACCTTAAATCATTAGGGCCTTAATACTGACCAAAGTTCGAATTTAAATTACAAGCAGAACTTGTCAGACTTTTCATCAAGTTAAACTCTCTTTAAATTCATATTTATATTTTCTTTACTTTTGTTCTTGAATACATACAAATGCAATTAGTTTATAAACTCCATGAATTTTGTAAATATTCTCCACAATCGAATTAAACCAATTTTAAAGTTTAAATACACGTGAACCAGTGAAATTTACTCAGCAAATAATTTTTGTTCTCCCTAGAACATATGTATTAATGTTACAAATTTTTCACTCAGTCATAAGATTACCAAATATTGTTTCACATGGACATAGTATCACAAGACCCACACAAAAATTAAATGGCACCAGAGTTTCTAAAACGTGGCTTTATGTTATCTAAGCGACATTAATCTTTCATTAAACTGACGAATACACTTCACATTCACCCAAAAGTTTAAAATATCTGATAATTTTAACTCGAGAGAATGCTTTAAAAAAAGTAAATAGAATATAAGATAGTGCCAGGTCACATTTATCTGTACGTTAAAAACTAATTATTTTGAAGTCTGTCAATTCAGGTGATAGAAGACTCGTGGTGACAACGGGAGAGAATTAAGATATCTGACGTACAGGTCGCACAGTGGCACTGTCGAAGCGCAACGAAAATGAAATGCGACTAGCCGACGAGAGACGTGGCATTCGGAGATCCCAGGCGAACGAGCCTCGACACGTAAGTAAATGACTATCGAGACGAACGTGGACACTGTTTCCTGGCGTCAAAATGCAAGACGTACGCTGAAAAACGAGGACTGGGACGAAATATACAGAACGACGGAGTGGAAAGAGAAAAATGCAGTAGTCAGCGGAGTACGAAATGGAAACGCTCGCGTAGAAACGCTGCGTCTGAAGGCCGCCTGTCTCTTCGGACGTTTCGTAATGAAAATGTCTCGAGACCGTTTCCTGCGATACGGTTGACCCGTCGACGATTCTGGACAGAGAACAAATGCATTTTGAACATCCAACAAGTGTGAACTTTTGTGTTTTCACGCCGCTCGTTTCGCTGAGGTAAAATTCTGAGGCGCAGTAGTATAAGTCAACGTTTCTTCAGACAACTTAAGGGATTGC
This sequence comes from Calliopsis andreniformis, assembly GCF_051401765.1. NCBI lineage: Eukaryota > Metazoa > Arthropoda > Insecta > Hymenoptera > Andrenidae > Calliopsis > Calliopsis andreniformis. The sequence continues at coordinate 11,251,515 of NC_135064.1, read as the reverse complement.
GTGTATGATAACTTCTACATGGATGAAAATTCTTGAATAAAAGTTTGGGAGATGAATAGTTATACAGGGTGATTCTTTTATCTTGCATATTCTAATAACTTCAGTTTTATTGTACTTATGAGAATATTATTATCCATGTTTTTTTCTCGGAAGGTCATTTTTTTCTGAGTGTTGAAAGTCATCATCATTTTTTTGGGCACGTTAACATGCATTTTTTATGATACAGCTTTATAGTACACATCAAGATGAATTCAAGAAACTATGATACTGTGATCTTTAAAGTAAAAATGTAGAAAAGTTCTACATTATTATGTTTAATTAAATTAGTATGTTTAACATTATACACGTGTCTGATATTAATATTTATTGGTACTATTGGTAGTACTATATGGTAGTATCTGATCTTCTTCATATATAACATAGTCTATAGCCAGCGAAGCTAAGGTACTTACTGGATAAATTATTTTTAACGACCTTGAGTGTTACGGTCAGCCCAATAATTACTTTTGTCTCCAACATGGAAAGGAAAAGTATCGGTGATTCGTACGAATTGTTGAACTGGAATCCCAAGATTGGAAATTTCTGTTTGCCAGACAATTGCTCTGCCAATTAAGCTATCCAGTCCTTGAATTCGCCCACTTTAATTCTAATATCTTAATAGTTATCGTTTCTTACTTGAAACTTTCATCAAGAACTCCGAAGCACTCACTTAATCCTTCCTCTTGAGCCAATTATTTTACAGTTATATGCTGCTCAAATTAACCTTATCTTCATCGAAGTTACGTATCAACTCGCGATCTCTATAATCGAAAACCAATAAAAAGAAATGTCAAAGGGTGTCATCTTTGCGTTGGTGAAGCACAAATATGATGTAACTTTATGACAATTTTCGCTTGTAGTACCTTGTGTTAATATTTTATATGAAGATATTTTCTCATAAAAAGAATAGGTTTCTATCTTAATTACAACAGATAAAGAATTTGAAATCACGCTGGAGAAATATTAATTTCTTTTAAATTTGCAAGCATATCATTCTGAGAGAGACGATTCGCTGCAATCGAACACTTTTGTCTCAACGATTTATTATACCATCGAAAATTTGAAAATGACAGTATTCATTCAAAGAACGCTTGCAGTATGCAACCAACGACAATAGCTCATCCCTACGTGTCCTCGTGGGTGCCATTTTCATTCCCACTCATTCATCAACTGATTCTATTCATTTATTGAACGTCACATTTGTTTCGTGTAAGTATTTCCAAAATATATTACCAAGATAATATATATGTTCAACGAAGAACTGTACAGAAATTTCAGATCACAATATCCAATCAGAATTCCATTAAAAATTCTAATTCTTGAACAGGAAGTAGCCACATTCATTTCCTTTTGCCACGGCGTTACAGAGATTCACTTCCGGCAAATAATAAACGCTTTCCAATATTAATTGCAAAAGGGTACATTAATCATAGTAGTCTTCGGTAACCATAGATACTCTTCTGATGACAGCAGTAT